>NW_026294447.1:19285000-20697500 GCF_007827085.1 Peromyscus californicus insignis | reverse complement strand
CAAACCAATGATTTCCTCAGATTGTTTTCTATTTACTGTTTAGTGCGTTTTAAGGCAAAATTGGAAATTAAGAGTGTATTGAAAATTATTTTTGGTACATCTTTGTTCCAATCTAGTGCTTTAAAACGTGACTACTACCACTACTTGTTAGCAATAATACCTTTCAAGAATGCAATAACTATAACCATAGGTAAAGGTCTGGAGAGTGTCTAGGACAGCAACAGAACGATAATATGTCTGTTGAACGATTACAGGATATACACCTGCAGTTTTCTTAAAGATGAACACACACAAAGGCTGGAGACACGGCACTGGCTGTACTGCTTACCCAGTACAACTCTGGGCTGCATGCTCACCACTGCAAAATTCAGTCAGCCAACCAAACAACCAACACCTGAGAGTACAGGTAAAAACTAGATGGACATACACTCTTGAAAAAACGGAGATACATGGCCACAGAGAAATAGTAAACAGAAAATAAGGGGACCTACTGTGTCAGAAACCAAAGATCTAAGTTTGGGGATAAGATGTAAAGGGGGGGGGTGGATCTCTGCAAGGAAGGAGCCCAAGAATTTGTACAAATTCTCCTTATACACCTATCTTAAGTCCTACACTTCAAACGGTTTCTCTTCTTTAATATTTCCACTTGTGGAAGAGAGAGTTTTATTAATCTAGGAGTGTCATTTACTTAAGAGGGTTTAGGTATGTATAAAATCAATTTTCAGTAAAGACCTTTTACTAAAGTATAAAATCATATATTAGAGAGTAAATACAATATAACAGAGTAACTGCAGATGCTTCAGTGAAATGGTAAGTTTTAAGGAGCGACGCAGGTTAGCATTTTGTGTAAAGTGCAGCATTTTCTGGAAGCTTTTGCACTTGCCTTGATAACTATCATGCAGAGACCTTTCTACTCAGAAGTATGTTTGAGAGCTTTCACGATGGAAACTGAAGACAACTAGAAAGTAGCCGATAACAGGTTGGAACCACCAAGAACCACTTCACCAGTACACTAAGGAGCCGCAACTGCCAACAGTATCTAAGGAGTTAACTCAGAGGTCTGCTGAGCTGGGTATGGCGACGTGTGTCTATAAGCTCAGCACTTGGGAGGCTAGCCTAGGGTACATAGAGAGGTCAACCTGGGCTTATGATAACTCATCTTTAAAAAAGAACAAAACAAAACAAATCTGAATGCTAACTCATATTGTTACTAGAGGAAGTATTTTATTTTAATATTATAGAATGCATGCTTTATCCCAACTTTAGAGAACTTCTCTACATTCAAAAAGGTTAAAACAGTATTATGGCCAGACGTGGCAGTGAACACCTTTAATCTCAGTAGTGGGGAGGCAGAGGCAGGCTGATCTTTGTGAGTTCAAGGCCAGCCTGGTCTACAAACTGAGCCCAAAACAGCCAGAACTATGTAATGACACCTTGTCTTAAAAAACAAATAACCGCAGTGTGTAATATTTCCAAGTGAGTTACTGAGTGATTAGTTACTTTGAAGGAACAGACGGATTTAAAAACGTACCTAATGTAACAAAAAAGCAGAAGAGGCTATCAACAATAGTGTCCATAACAGTTTCCATTTCTGTGTCTGTGATATCTGGCCGATTAATAGCTAAAATAAAGAGAAAAACACAAGCAATCAACATTTACATCTTTATTAAGCTTGCACATATATAACAACATATAGAGACCAACCTGAATTATAAAACAAATATAAAATGTGATCAACATCGGATGGAACTAACTGGGCATACTAAAGTACCTAAGGTCCAAGAAGAGAAGACAGAAAGAGTCATTTCACCAGGCAGCACAAAACCCGAGGAGATACGCTGTCGCTGAGGTGTGAGACTGCCCTCCACCAAACCGGGGAAACGGGTATGAAAACACTTGCTGAACATTGACTCTGGGCCATGCTGTCAAGCACATGAGTAAACTCTCTGCAGAAGCACAGCCCTAAACGCCAGCTCCATGTCTATGAGCAAGAAACAACCTGAGCAGTTGCAAAAGTCCCTCAGGAATGCCCACCTGACTGGTGACTTCCAGCTTCTATGTCTCAGATGATCTCCATTTGACTGAGATGTGTTCTTTACTTTATTGGGTAAGGATGTTAACATCCCATTAAAATTTAGAAGTAAAAGCCGGGTGGTGGTGGCACACGCCTTTAATCCCAGCACTTGGGAGGCAGAGCCAGGCGGATCTCTGTGAGTTCGAGGCCAGCCTGGTCTACAGAGCGAGATCCAGGACAGGCTCCAAAACTACACAGAGAAACCCTGTCTCGAAAAACAAAAATCAAAACAAAACAAAAAAATTTTAGAAGTAAAAAGACAGGAATGCAAATTCTACTCAGTGTTACTGTGTAAGTATTTGAATACTTAAGGAACATCATATTTATTACAAGTTTAGTTATTTTCAATTACTTAACGTTCAGCAGTTTTTGTTTTTTTTTAAATAGACTTATAAATTTGCCTGGACTGGCTGAGTCACTTTTGAAAGAAAAATGATGTATCAAATTTATAAATGCAATGATAAGCGCTTAGTGGAACTTAACAGTAAAGTGTTCTAACTAAGCTTCATAAGCAGGACTTACTGCAGTCTGGGCAATTTAATTGGTCAGGGAAAAAAATGAAAGATGCTTGTTTTTGTTTTTATTAGATTTATAAATAAAATTTCTAAGTTTAATGTAAAGGCTATGGGAAGCTAGGTTTCAAACACAAGGTTAGGTGCTAATTAGTCTGAAAAGTAAACACACTGCAAACAGACTTCTGTGAATAAAAACCACCATCAGAAATCTCACAAAAGCCCAAGGATGGTGGTGCAGACACCTGTAAGTCTTTTGGAAGCTTGAGGCAGGAAGAGCCCAACACTGATGTCAGCCTGTGCTACAAAACAAGATCTTGTGTCCAAAAATACATACTCAAAGTTTTTCTTTAATTTCAATAAGAAAACACATTAGAGATCTCAATGAGCCAAAAGAATGATGTTGTTGGCCAGAACTGAAATAAGTACAGAAAAGTAAAGTATGTTATTTTGTCTAAGGTCAAAGCACCAGATAGTTAACTTTCCCTGTGTGGAAATACTGTCTTATTTAGCATGAGGGAATCACTCCGTGCAAGCTGTTCTGGGGATTCCTAGCAGGTCAGAGAACTGGTACTTAACTGCATTACAGAACCAATTTATTATGTCTTGTTTACCTATGACATAATTTAACCTGAGGCTTTCTTTTCTGTGTACTTTAAGATACACTGCTACAACCAATCCGGAATCACTGTTTCCCCAGTCCCACCACTCAGTTTGCCAAACATTACAATGACTTGTAATATTTGTGACTTTACATACCACGATAAGAAACAAGCTCCTTATTTTGATTACATAAGACAAACATGTCATCTTCCAAAGTAATAAAATTGAGATACTGGTCAAAAACCTAGAAACAAACAAACGAAAGGCTTATGAAGCAACCTTACATTATAGTTATACTAAAATTTAGTTTGGCTGAATAAAATGACAAACATAGGAAAAATTATAATTAAATGCAATAATTAAAAAGTATACCAAGTAGCACGATGCCTACTTATGTAAATATAGAGTTAAGAACAGGAGCTGGCATGGACTCTGGCCTGTCAGCTGGGGAACATGCATGGGACCAAGCCAGGCCCTCTGAATGTGGGTGACGGTTATGTGGCTAGAGCTGTTTGGGGAGCCCTTGGCAGTGGGACCAGGACTTATCCCGGTGCATGAAATGACTTTTTGGAACACATTCCCTATGTGGGACACCTTGCTCAGCCTGGACACAAGGGGGAGGGACTTGGTGTGTCGGACTTCGTTGACTCCCCAAGGAGACTTACCCTCTCTGAGGAGTAGATGTGGGGGTGGGATGAAGAAGGGGGGTGGGGCGGAAGAAGGGGAAGGAGGTATGTAAAATGAAAAAATGTTTTTAAAAATAAATTTTAAAAAAAAAGAGGAGCTGAAGAGACAGCTCAGGGGTGAAGAGTGCTTGCTTGCTCTTCCAGAGGACCTCAGTTCGGTCCACGAACCCACACCAGGTAGCTCACCACTGTCTATAACTCCTGCCCTCTTCTGGCCTCCACTTACTCCCACACACATGTGGCATACATTCACACACGGACACATAAATTAAAATATGCATTTTAAAAGGTTAAGAATAATAAAAACAAAAAACAAAGAAACAAAACAAAAATATTTTAAAACAATGAAAACAAATTCGGGGCAATAACAGGAGTAACATTTTCAGAAAACAAAACTTAAGATATAAAAAGTGAAATTGTGGTTGTGATGGGAATGTGTATCCTTTTGAAGGAAAACCACAATTTACAGTTCTCTACTCTGTAACCATGTGTTCTGTTTCTGCACCGTCACTTGTATAAACGCACCAGGGAAGTCACTGTGGTTCGGTTAGACCACCAGGGGCTGGGCAGGTGGCTCAGCAGGTAAGAGGCCACGCTGTTTACCAGGGGACCAGAGTTCGTTTCCCCGCACCCTCTTCAGGTTGCTCAGAGCTGCTTAACTCCAGCTCCAGGAGATCTGATACCCTCTCCTGGCCCCTACGTGTGTACATACATACAGACACATAAATAAAATTTTAAAAGTATTCTAAAAAACTAGCTGAAAGATACTAAATTTAGCTAGAAAACTGAAGACAGCTCCTATGATGTTGTATTAAAATAATGAGAATTTGTAAGCAACACCACACAGGAAGAAGTCGTCTTTAAAGGTACTCACAAACAGCAAAGGGTTCTGTGTGTGCAACTGTGTACTTCATCTTTCCTGTCTATACAATCCCTACAACTTTACTCTGTGTCCTCTCAAAATTCAAGAGGCACACGGAACAGCAGGGGAAAGCCAGGGGTTCATCTGAGAGTGTGCTTGTAACTGAGGTGGGAGCTGACTAAGATGTCACTGGAATGATGGTCTGTTGCACATTTTTATCCTTCCAGGACACTCTGTGGTGTGGGACCTGCTTTCCTGAGTAAGAAGATCTGAAGATAACATGGTGACTGACAGTAGTGACGAGAGACAAAACAATGTCTACGTAAGCACGGGCAATGTACAACAAAACTGTCAAACTGTTTCTAAAGTGAGCCACAAGGATCCCGAGAATCCCAGCCTGACACAAATCTCAATCTACTTTTCATTTCTGTCTCACAAGTCAGTGAGGAGTAAATTCTTCTAGTCCGCTTTATTTTTCCTCCTTGAAGTTAAAGACAATTTAAGTGAACTTGTTTTGTTTTGTTGCTGAATTTTACACTGACAATGTTCTCAACCAAATGACTCTTACCTTGGCGACCTGTGTCACTGCACTGGCGGCCAACGCTGCATTTGCAATATCTTCCAGTTTACTTCTTGAAATCGCAGAAATAAAATTTAAGTAATAGGATTCATAGAGCTGATTTCGAAGATCCTAGAAATACAATCACTGTGTCACTCTTGGAGCAGAAAGGGCACCAGCGAAGAGAAAGCTCTGGTACTGAAAGCTAGGCTTTGGAGCATACGACCCACATTTGAAAGACAGGACTATAAATGACAAAAAAGTGCTCTATAAGAACAAAGTACTGCCATGACAGCTACTTGGCCACTGAAATATATCTTAATAATCAATGTTATAAAAGCACATTATCAACAAAATCCCATTAGCTACAATATAGTACAAACTGATTGGCATCTCAATCTGCAGTTTTCCTTAGAATACACAGAAGTGCACAGTACCACATGGCATCCCCAGATCCAAGTACTCAGGTGGATGAGGATATCACAAGTGTGAGGCCTGCTGGGGGCATGACAAACCCTGTCTCAAGCTGTTTTATTTTAAATCCACAAGTAGCTAATATACTATCTAACATAATTAAATGCTGATTGTATCTGGCAGACACTAACTTGAATTCCTTTGGTCATATAACACAAGAAGTAATTCTTTCATTGCATACAGATGTGTTCATTCCAAATACTGACTCTAGAAGTATTTATTCTCACTCAAAAGCAGAATTTAATTCATATACTTTCTTTTTTTTTTGGTTTTTCGAGACAGGGTTTCTCTGTGTAGCTTTGCGCCTTTCCTGGAACTCATTTGGTAGTCCAGGCTGGCCTCGAACTCACAGAGATCCGCCTGGCTCTGCCTCCCGAGTGCTGGGATTAAAGGCGTGCGCCACCACCGCCCGGCCAACTTTCTTATTCAGTTTTTAAAATACTCTTAGACACTAGGCATAGATACCTAAATATTTCCACAAATATAAGATGTAGTAGGCATTTTCAAGCATATATGTATGTAAGATTTAATGTTACCAAAATTTTATATGTGATCAATTTTAAGATGTATGACTGTGAGCTGGAGTATGTGTGAGGACAAGGCTCAATAGTGCAGTGGTTTAGCAAAGAGGAAAAGAGTGTTCACGCTCAAGGATAGACAGAGTAACTGCTACTGGGAACCATGCTTGTCACTGTCAGAGAAAGGAGTTCAGGTTCACAAAGGAAGAGAGAAATCTAGGATGACTCATACGTTAAGAAATCAAAATGGATTTGGAGGTTATTTGTCTGGCAGGTAATGAGAAAAGATGAAGCATTACTAAAACAAATGCACACATAAAAGCACAGGTGTGCATATGTACACACGTGTGACAGCCTGTTACAGCGAGTGTGTCTGACGTTGAGATATACACATTCTTATCTGCAGAAATTAACCAGGTCCTTAAACAAGGGACTGAATCTGAGGCTTGCACAGAGACTACAGGATGAGACTGGAACGTGTTCTCATGAGGGAGAGTAAGTGGTTAAAGAGTTGCCACACATTTCAAAAGCACACAGACCACAAACAAGTAAAAGCCAATTCAATTCCCATAAGTTTGTAATGAAGGAGCCTAAGGATGGCATTGGAAACAACATCATTTATTAAACAAACAAACAAACAAACAAACAATAAAGGGAAAAAAGCTATATTCTAAACACCACAAAACATTATTAAAAGAAATTCACAAAGGTCTAAATATCCCACATTTGTAGATCAGATATTTTGAAATTATTAGGGTTGTATTCCCAAATTGATCTACATCATTGGTTATCAACCTGTGGGTCTCGATCCCTTAGGGGGTCACATAACAGATATTTATATTATGATTCATAACAGTGGCAAAATTACAGTTGTGAAATAGCAACAAAGCAATTGTTTGGTTGGCGTCACAACAACATGAAAAACTGTATTAAAGGGTCACAGTATTAGGAAGATTGAGAACCACTGAGCTGTAGATTCATCAGTCACTTTAAAACCCTAAGTGGTTTCTTTACAGAAAGTGACAAGTAATCCTAAAATTCACTTGAAAATTCAAGGGCTCAGAAAAGTCAAAATAATCTTGAGAAGTAAGCACAACATGGGAGGTAACAATTTCTCCGTTTCAAAATGAACCTCCAAGAAAGAAAAGTCAAGAAATAGGGCACGGGGATAGAATAGCCGCAGTGACACTGGGATGGAATTCAGGGTCCAGAAAGAAACTCAACATCTGGAACTGACAGGGCAGCTAACACTAGTCACTGAGGAAGTAATCCCTTCAATAAGCAATGCTGGATGACTGGGCAGCTACATGAAAGAGAATCAAGCAGACACCTATCTACTATCATGAATAAAAATCACCTCCAAGTGGGCTTAAGGTCTAAATATAAGGGCCAGAAACATAAAACTTGTCAAAGAAAACATGGAATTGGGTGTTTCTTAAATATGACAACAGGAGGTGGTGGCGCACACCTTTAATCCCAGCACTTGGGAGGCAGAGCCAGGTGGATCTCTGTGAGTTCGAGGTCAGCCTGGTCTACAGATTGAGTTCCAGGACAGGCTCCAAAGCTACACAGAGAAACCCTGTCTTGAAAAATCAAAAACCAAACAAACAAACAAAACAAAAACAAAAACAAAAAACCTGACAACAGTAGCATACACAGCCAAAGGAAACACCCAAACTGGATTTCATAAAATTAGTAATTTTGTGTTCCAAGGGCACTAACAAGAGGGTGAAGGCAACCTGCAGAAGGGGTGAAACTACTTAACATGTGAGCCTGACAGTGTCCAGCACACCAAGGGCTCTAAGAAGCTGGGCTTGCTGGTGCTGGGACTAAAGGCAGCAAGGCAGAAGGACTGCAAACTGAAGGCCAGGCAAGGGCCACAGTGAGAGTCCCTGTATCCAAAAAGACAGAAATCTAAAAAGTATGCTATCAAGTCCATGGTTAAAAAGACAATCCAAGTAAAAAGTGAATCAGAGTGGTGCATGCATCCAGGGTGGAGACAGAACAATTAGGAGCTCAAGGTCATCTTGAGAGACAGTCAGTTCAAGGCCAGCCTGGGCTACATGAGACCCTGTCTCTTTTTCTTTTTTTAAAGAAGGAGGCAAGGATATAAAGACATTTCTTTAAAAGTGTGAAGTAAATATGTTAAAAGGCGCTTACTACCATTAACCACAGAACTGAATAGAAGCTGTAGTGGGGTTCCTGCTTCATATCCTTTAGGCCACAATCAAATGGCAGAGATAGTGCAGTAAGCGCCCAGAGACACCAGACGGACGCTCACACAGTCAGTGGGGACAGGAGACTACCGTCGGTCTCTAAAAAGGTTAAATACAGAGCTATCATTCGAAAACTCTGAATTCCTTTCCTGGGTACTTTATGAAGACAAGAAAAATGAAAACATGTCCAAACAGAAACTTGCACATGAATGTTTATAGAAGAGTTATTCATGACAGTCAAAATGTGGAAAAACCTAAAATGGATAAATAAATTTGACATATCCATGAAATAGAACATTATTCTCCCATAAAAAAAGAAAAAAGCACTGATACATGTTACAATATGGATAAACTCTGAACATTGAACTAGGAAAAAGAAGCCAGACTACATGTTACATGATTCCACTTGAACATAATGTCCTGAATATATAAATGGAATAAAACAGAAAGTAACCCAGAGACAGGCGGAAGAAGGTTAGGGATTGGCCATGAAGAAGTTAGAGATCCAAAGTATCTTTTTGAGGTGGTAAGTATGTTCTAAAAGTGACTGTGGCTACAGCTGCACAATTCTGTGAATAAGTTATAGTCTATATGAGGGTTACACTGAAACAGAGCTGTTATTTAAAAAAGGACTAGTAGGCAGACCCTCTTCAGCTGGCTTTGTGCAGAGTAGAGGGGAAGCTAGGTAAATGAAGTTTAATATAAAATGTAAGACCTTCATTAAAAATGGGAATAGCAGCTGAATGTGATGGTTGATAACAGATGTGACTTGTGGCAACACTACTGGCTACCTACCCAATAAACCACCCCCATTCCTTGCAAAAAGAATCCAGATTTTCGGGAGGCAGAGCCAGGTGGATCTCTGTGAGTTCGAGGCCAGCCTGGGCTACCAAGTGAGTTCCAGGAGAGGCACAAAGCTACACAAAGAAACCCTGTCTCGAAAAACCAAAAAAAAAAAAAGAATCCAGATTTTCTTTGGGGCAGTAATAATCTAATTATTAACATCCACAGTCTTTCTTGCAGCTAACTGTACTCAGGGAGACTTAAAGGAGTCCTCTGGGAGTTTCTGGAAAGACCTAAGTTTCCAGGTCAAACTCACCAGTCAGGACTGCAGAGTTCATTTACACAGATTCAGGGTCGGCAGCTACCTGGTCGCCTTGCATTCATGACACAATACGGAGGACGATGAAAACAAACGGGAGGGTTAATCTCAGTTGTCAACTTGATGAGGTCTGGAATCACGTGGGGGATGGCCCTCGGCAACTGAGGTGAGAGGTCCACCCACTCTCTGGGTTCAAGCCTAGTCTCCATGAGAAGGAAAAGCCACCTGAGCGCATCCATGCACTTCACTCCTCTCATACTCTTGACAGCAGATACAAAGTGACAGCTGCCTCGGTGTCTGCTGCTGTGACTTCCCCACAAGGGACTGTGACCACAAACTGAGGGGAAAGTAACTAAGACATAAAGAAACTAAGAGGATGGATCAAAGAGGCAGGGGACTTGCTTAGTGAGTGTATAGCCATCCTATACTGCACACTTCCTGGTCTCAGCCCTCCTGTCACCTAAGAAAAGTAAAACCCTGCCTTTAAAGCTAGTACAGTTAGGTTTTCGATTTTCAAATTTGTTATCGTTGCTTGTTTTGAGACATGGTCTCACTATGTAGCATAGAGGGGCCTCAAAACTTGTTATGTAGCCCGGGTCTTCAACCAACAATCCTCTTGCATCACCTTGATGTTAGAATTAGAGGCAGGCTCCACTAGGCTCTACCAAGTATGGTGATATTTTATTTGTACTGAAATGTGATTTTATTTGTATGTTAATAAATAATAAATAAAGTTGCCTGGGGGTCAGAGCTAATAGCAAGCCATAGCAGAGCCGGGTGGTGGTGGTGCATGCCTTTAATCCCAGCTCTTGGGAGGCAGAGCCAGGCAGATCTCTGTGTGTTCAAGGATACAGCCAGCATGGAGACACACGCCTTTAATCTCAATACCAACCATAGAAGACCTGGAGGTCTGTACAGACGGGCAGTGACGAGGTCATGTGGTTGGGTTTACAACCAATGAGAAGGCAGACTAGGAAGTCAATAAAAAGCACAAACACAGAGGAAGTAGGTCTCTTTCGGAGAGGTAGGACAACAGTGAAGGGTAAGGTTTTTAAGCTCTTAGCTATTGCTCTGACCTCTTGGCTTTCATCTCTGCATTGGCTCTGTGTTTCTTATTCAATAAGACGGTTACATCTACAACCAAGTTCTTTAGTAAGGTCAGATTTAGTATTTACTGATAAAGTACTTCTGCAGCCAAAAAATATGAATCTACTCTATTAAAATATAGTATCAAAAATCAAAGTGGAAGCTGGTAAAGGAATTTATGATTCTCTATAATGAGCATCTAAGATTTTTTTTTTAAAGAAAAGTCTGCTTTGACATTCAAACAATAAGGTGATTTTAAGTTTCAGATAAAATAAGAATCCCGATCACCTGGCACATTCTGTCAATATTTTCTTCGGTTGGCATCACAAAGTACACAGCAGGAACATCTGGAATTGGGTCTCGGTCTGAGTGCAGAAGACTAGAAGACAGAAACAGCAACAAGTCATTTTCCCCTCAGGCACTTTTTAAAAAGACAGTTTAAAACAGCATTTCCCAGGCTGGAGAGATGGCTCAGCGCTTAAGAGCACTGGCTGCTCTTCCAAAGGACCTGGGTTCAATTCCCATCACCCACATGGCAGCTCAAACTGTCTCTTAAACTCCAGTTCCACGGGCTCCAGCATCACCATACAGACATACATGCGGGCAAAACACCAATGCACATGATATAAAAATCCACATTGCTGGCATTAGCAACATCCATTTGTAGGATCATTTCTTTTTTTTCCCTATTTACACATTTTTAGCATTTTGTATGGACAGACATTCTCCTTTATCACCACCCTCCTTGAAGGACAACTAAATACATTCAAAATCAACATCATTTTCATAGAAATACAGGGAGAGGGTGGGTGGAGGAAAGCAACGTTGGTACCTTTGGAGGGAATGTATGAATTTAAGCACACATGGATTAATCACCATTTAAAAATGAAAATAAAAGAAGGCAGGGCAGTGGTGGCTCACGCCTATAATCCCAGCACTCGGGAGGCAGAGCCAGGTGGATCTCTGTGAGTTTGAGGCCAGCTGAAAAAAACAAAAGAAAAGTAAAAAATATTTCCTTACAGCCTAACATTAACTGCTTTTTGTTGCTTTTTATTTTCTGCATGAAGCTGTGGGTTGAAACCAGGAGTTTGCATACACTAAGCACATTTTACCACTGAGCTACATTTCTAACTCTACTTTGATCAATCAATGCTTCTGAAGAGAATGCACAGGAGATCATCTAAGAATCTTAATGGGGACATGTTACAGTTTTCTCTTGGTGATTCAGGGAATAATTTCACATTATAAAACTATTCATCATTGTAACATTTTAGTTATGATGTTTATGATAGGAAATATGGTAGCATTCTAGGTATGTAACTCTTTAGTCATCTCTCTGTAATCAGCAAGAGTGAAAAGTGTTCATGCTGCCAGAAGAGATGCATTTAATAACCTCCCATCTGTCCAGCAATGAGAAGTAAGTGATGGCAGTCATAGGCTTTTTTCTTTGCGTGTTGTCTGCCCAACTATGCACATGGTAATAACCACCATTCTAGAAACCTGTGGTTATTTCCTTCAAATCGGCCTACACCAGCTTTCAGAGCATAAAATCACAGACGGATTTTATTCAGGCGAGGCCAGGCTGTCAGGGACTGTCCACGGCTATACAGCCTTTCTGTGCTCTGCTGACAACAGTTCTCTGCTTCCTCTACTCTCCAACAAGCAGACTATCTTGTCATCCTCGGACCAGTGGGGAGTTAGATCTCACTTCTGTCTGTCACTGCTGCTAAGCCACTGTGAGTTATCAGACAAACAGCACAGCACTAGTGGACAAATATGGCAGCAGTTCCGTTATTAACTAGTTGTCCAACTATGTGGCAGTCACATTTTCTGAACTATAGTCTGTTCACTAGTAACATAAAGAAGTTAAATACTTAGTAAGGTGCCAGTGGTAAGCCAGACATATTTAAAAAGTACTAGCGTAAGGACAGCTTCAAGCTGTCAAGCATCAAGACCACTTTAGTAAGAATTAATGTTAGCAATTTCAAATCTAATGTAAGAGGAGGGGCTGGAGAGATGGCTCAGTAGTTAAGAGCATATACTGCTCTAGCAGAGGACCCGACTTTGATTCCAAGCTCCCATGTCAGGCAGCTTAAAACCATCTGTAAACTCCAGCTCCGGAGGATCTGAAGCCTTCTGGCCTCTGACAGCACCTCTCTGCATGTGTGTATAACACCACACAGACACACATACAGACACATACTTAAAACTAAATCTTTTTTAAAAGTTTATTTCATGTGCATTGGTGTTTTGCCTGCACGTGTGTCTGTGTGTCATGTGTGTCTAGTTCTAGATCACCTGGAACTGGAGTTACAGACCATTTTAGCTGCCATGTGGGTGCTGGGAATTGAACCCGGGTCCTCTGAAGAGCAGCCAGTGCTCTTAACCGCTGAGCCATCTCTCCAACCCTAAAAATAAATCTTAAAATAACAAAACAACAAACAAATCAACATAAGAGGACAATGGTGGTGCATGCCTTTGATCTCAGCATTCCGGAGGCAGAACCAGGTAGGTTTCTGAGAGTTCAAGGCCAGTGTGATATGCCAGGGTCTGACGAGATGGCTCAGCAGGCAAAGGTGCTTTTGGCACCTTTTGCCTATAGACCTGAGTCTGACTCTGGAACCCAAATGGTGGAAGTAGAGAAGATTCCTGCAAGTTGTCCTCTGACCTCCACATGTGCCTACCCACAACCACTACACATACAGATAAATAATTTTTTAAAAGTAGAATCAACGCTACATAATATTCTAACTCATTACATAATTGAAGATTTTAAGCTGATCAAAGCAAATTCTGATATGATACTCACTGGCAATCTTATATTATGAGTAAAATAGTATATTTCAATTAAATAAAATATCATAGAATAAAAACTGATTCTAACATCATAAATAGACAAAACATAAGCAGGTTAAAACTCCATAAAATTGGATTCCTTTAGTACATAAGAGTACTGGCTTCTCTTCAGGTACAGTTTTCCTCCAGATGGTCTACCAAGATGTCTATAAAGTAGTGGAATTTATTATCAAACATATCAGACAATTCAACTTGGCAATCAAGAAAGCAAAGGTTTGATGGCTATTACTTCATTTAGTCACTTAAAATGCTCATGCTTCTGATAAACTAATTTAGACTCTTAAAGCATATTTAAATTAGGTAAAATCTTTTAGAGGTTGAGGAATGCCAAAGAGCACTAGTTCTTTTTCTTCAAAAATATTCAAGAATACTGGAAAATGAAACAAATATTGAAATTCTGGAATTACACAGCCTCAGAGTGAAACTATTTTTAACCTCAGAAAAAGGATTACGTTGGTACTGTGACTTAATATTAATTTTCTCTGCAAACAGTCCTTCAAAATTTGACTTCAAGGTGAGCAAAGAAATCTTTCTCAATAAATGTGAAAATAAATGTACTGTTAGAAATACGTTAAAACTCACAGATGCAAAGTGATCCCCATGTCTCTCAGCTCCTTCACAGACAGCAGAGGAGAGATGATATCTTGGCCAAATCTGTCATAAATGAGTACCTTTAAAAAAGTGGTTTGTTTAAACATCATTATTAACGAACAACCAACGGAGAACCCACATTAAGATAACACTGAAGTCAAGTTCATTTAGTATCATTATACTGAATTCTTTTCCATGTTCAATTTAGTACTTCCATCACTACCCAAATGCTTATCCGTATAGTTATATAGTCTTTAAAACATTATCAGTTAGGTTTAAATAAAACAACAATTTTAGAAACTTTTTATAAAATATTCTAAGTTTAAAAATCAGACTATAGAGTCTTTATTTAACCTCTGATAAAGAACTTTAAACATACAACAAATTCATACTTGCCTTATTTTTTTTCCTAGTCCATATATATATCCTTTCTAAGACCATGTAAAGATGAGATAAAAACTTAGCCCCCTTTAAGACTAAGATACGGGGCTGAGGATATGGTTCTGTGGTAAGAGCACTGGCTGCTCTTCAAAGGACCCAGGTTTCATTCACACCACTCATATGGCAGTTCACAACCATCTGAAAATCTAGTTCCAGGGGATCCAACACCCTTTTCTGGCCTCTGCAAGCACTAAGCACTCACATGGTACACACATATATATGCAGGGAAAACACCAATAGACATAAAATAAAAACCCTAAAACATAGCAAGTTCCAACATTACAAAGACATTGACTTGAAATGTTAAGTCCCTAAGCCTGACGCAGTGGCTCATACCTGTAATGGCACACTCGGGCAGAGGCACTGAGTTTGAGGCCAGTCTAGCCTACAACTCAAGACAACGTCTTAACAATATCAACCACAAAAACGAACAAAAACCACAAATAAAACAAATGTCCCCGGATATGGAACTCCACTTCAGCCTGCTAATTCACTATTAGTTTTGGAGGTTGGGCTAACTAATGAGATCTTCAACGGTTGGCTGTCCAAGTGTCGTAGTGACTCTTCATAGAGAAAGAAACGGCTATGAGGTGAACTTCTGCTCCTGTTAGTACATGTTATTCTTAAATGCCAGGAATCTCTTTAGATTCCTGTGCCTCTACAAGGTGCTCCATCTTTCAAAACTCCTCTCTATTTAAACCTTCAGCATACAGTAGCCCCTTACCTGCACCTTCGACCTCTGCAGTCTGTTAGCTGTAGACAAGCATGGTCAAAAGACATTACATGGAGAATTACAGTACTACACAACCCATAATGTAAACTACTCGGAGCAGCATGAACAAGTTTCCCATGTCCTAGTCCACTCTAGCAAAGCCTCCTGCAGTTCTGCTCTACAGTGCCTACAGCATGAGCAATCTGTGTCCAGTGTGCCTCCCACTCTTCAGTCACCCAATGCTGTGTCGTTATATATCAGATCTACTGCCACACTCCCACAGTGCCTGCCTTCCAGTAACCTTTGTTTTCCTTTACAATCCCTTGAAAACACAGGAGCAGAGATGCTGGCAATAGTCACTATTGGTAATTTCTTCTGAACCTAATCTACAAAGTAAACGTTACCACAACTACATGTATATAGAGAGGGGGAGCTATACATAGTCCCTAGATATTCTGGGGGTTTGGTTCTAGGACCCTCCCAGCTACCAAATCCTTGGATACTCAAGTCCCTTCTACAGAATGACAGAGCACTGTACATATCCTACACGATCCTCCTGCATACTACACATGCTATGTACACAACTGTATTGTCTAGGGGCTAATAAAGAAAACAAAAATATTCATGAATTCTAGTTAAAATATACTAGAAATTTCTTCCAATTATTATCATTTCAGGGCTAAAAAAGGCCACAGTTCCCACCAAGGCAGCTCTTACCTTCCATACTGGTTCCCCAGTGCTGTTTTTAACATGTGGCACATTGAAATTCAGCATGCGCTTCAGAGCCACTGAAAAGAAAAGTTTACACCATCAGTTATTTAGAGCAGGCTTTTGTTTTTTCCTCACTATAAACAAAATGCATAAGTGAATGCTAACAAAACTGACTAATGAAATGATGGGATGTGTAAAAACTAGGGTCAGATCTTATAAGATAATTTCATCAACAGCCAACTGGCATCCATTTGGGAGCAAAAAAAGAAGGCACCTGTCCCAAAAGAAGCTGTGAAAACTTCAGAAAAAAAGCACTTCGGGGTCTGGGGATAAAGCTCAGTGGTCAAGCTCTTGACACATGGGCTTCATCCTTGACATTGTGGGAAACAAAACTGACAAACAGAAACCTCACACTCCTGAAAAAGCACTTTTCTGTTTCTCCTGACAATCCCACACTGCCTTTTATACATGCACCAAAGGAAATTGCTTTGATCATGAACTTGCAACTGCCTTAATAGCTAACTGCTACTGTTGGCTACTAACAATTTGGCTGAAAGCATAGATTAAGAACAATCTTTATAAAAACAAAGATATCTATAGCATGTTTAACTGCTTCAAATGGAAACCCATTACAGTAGGTCTATTTTTTAGTTACTCAAGAGTATAAGCCAATAAACCCACTGAAAGGTTATACAACTTAATTATTTTATAGTCCTGGGGGAAAATGAGACTTCATAATGCAATAGATACTTAATAACCGAAGTTAACCACTTTCAAAAACCAGAGCAGTCATGCTTTATATGCAGCAGTACTTTGTGGTTTTTATTGCTCATCTGTTCACAGACCACAGTAGATAAAAAACATTTTCTAAGGAAAATGAAAATCTACTATGCTGGTGTTACATCTCCGTGTGTGCATATGTCTGTGTGACAATTTTTTTTCTTTTTTAGATATACTCTCAGCAAGTCAGTCTCAAGTTCCACGTATAGCTGAGGATGACCCTGAATTCTAATGTTCTTGCCTCTACCTCCGAAATACTGGGATTACAGACAGGCATGCACCACCACACCCGCTACAAAACAACCGCTTTGTTTCGGTTTTTGGAGACAGGGTTTCTCTGTGTAGCTTTGGAGCCTGTCCTGGAACTTGCTCTGTAGACCAAGCTGGCCCCGAACTCATAGAGATAGGCCTGCCTCTGCTTCCTGAGTGCCAGGATTACCACCACAGCCCCGCTACTCCTTAGTTTTTATGTGGTGCTGGGGATCAAACCTATGACCTCCTGCATGCAAGCACTTGAAATTGAGATGGCCAAGCATTCAAGAAAATGTACAAATCAGGGATTTAAGTCTGGCTACCCATGGGAGGAGGGGAAATGCCCTCCGCCCCACCTCCCATCAATGCCTGAGACAGGTGGAGGAGCTGGCCCTGGGGTCATAAGAATTGGAGGGCTGTCCCTACTTCTCACCAGCTGCAGTACTCAGGAGAGGGGCCCCTGTACCTCGCCTGGGCAACACAATAGAGCTGGCCCTGATAGTTGATAGTTCAGATGTGGGAGAGCCGACCCTGAGGGCATGAAAGCAGAACTGTCCCCACTCCTCGCTCACTGCTGCAAGAGGTGAATTTGTCTGGGCAATGCTGGAGAGCTCACCCTGGTGGTGAGGACAGGGGAGAACTGGCTGGCAGACCAACTCTACAGTTGCCCTGGCCCAGAAACAGGGTTATGACTTGGCCCACCCCAACATCCATCCCATCTATGATCTGTTGGAGCATGTGAAGGGAACTGACATGAAGACTCAAAGCTGCAGGATCTCCACAACACAGGGCAAAAACCCGATATCCAGGAAGAGTCCTACATCAATAGTGTAGCAGAAACCAGAGGCCTCAACCAGACCAATGACTTTACAATCAACACTTGTAAGTAAAGATATATGGACAAAGAGGTTTACAGCGTGACTCACTGTGTCACACTGCAGCTTCCATGATGAGATTTTTAATTTTCTCCCTTTTTGAATTTTTCCCCTTTTTTCTCTTAAATTTTGTTTTATTGGGGAGGGTGGTGCAGGGGTAGAGGGTGGATGTGAAGGGATAGGGAAATGAATGGGATCAAGACATATGATGTAAAAGACTCACAGAATAAAAAACACAGAAGAAAAAAAAAAGGACTGGCTACCTTGAAATCTACTTTATTTTGAGACAGGGCCTTACTATGCAGCCCTGGTTGCCTTGGAACTCACTATGTACACCAGGCTCACAGAGATCTGCCTGCCTCGGCCCCCTAAGTGCTGGGATTATAGACATGTGCCATCATGCCAGGCTACTTTGATTTTTAAAAGCATTTGAATTTTAGGTAATATACAGTAATCTACAGTCCAAACTGTGGTGATGAATCGGCATGTCAGCAGATGTGGTGAGTCAACTGGGATTTCTTAAAGGGAGAAATTAGTTAAAAGAGAGGGTTTTTCCCACGTTAACAATAAATGGGAACACTATTACAATGGAAGGAGTTTGGTCTCTGTTTGGTAATAAACTAAATGATCTGAAAATGGAACAATTAAATGAGAGGATAATTAACTTAGATGGGACTGACAGACTATCAATTATAAACATTATCAGTTTGATCATTCTTACTTTATCTTTAAAAAAGTTGATTTATGAATGTCAAGTTGGTTGATATGAGTGCCAAGATACAAGTCTTAGAAAAACTCATTAAAAGAGATCACAGAGATTTTCAGACCCAGACAGAGGAATTTAAAGGTGAACCAATCTCAGCTTTGCATTATAAGGTTACAGAGAAACAGCTTAAGGCTTTTAAACAGCCAACCTTAATTTATCCAGTAACCTTACAGGAACTGCCAAATGATAGATATACCCAAGACTGTGTAAGAGCTGAATGGACTCCTGTGCAAATGTTAGATTTGAGGAAATTCAAAGAAGTAATAGTCTCATATGGCATGCACTCACCATTTGTGAAGCAGATGTTAAACTCATGGTCAACTTGTAATAGAATTATCCCTCAAGACTGGAGAGATTTGGTTACAGCAGCTTTGGAGGTTGGTCCCCAATTACAATGGAGGATCTGATGTAGGGCTAGAGGTGTGGAAATTTCCCAAGATCAACTTCTTGGAGAGGGCAATTATGCTGATATACAAAGACAGTCTTTATATGATAACCACACCCTGGCTTTATGCCACACAGCAGTCTTGAATGCTTGGGACAGAATTGAAAAAGTAGGAAAGAAAATTGAGTCATTTATTAAAGTTATACAGGGCCCAAAAGAAACCTTCACTGATTTCTTACAAAGACTGACTTTAGCAGTAAATAGAATGATACCAAATTCAGAAAGCTACACAAATAATAATTGAATCTCTGGCTTTTGAAAATGCTAATGCACAATGCAAAAGGGTAATTAGGCCCTTAAAGGCAAGATCAGCACCCTTGGAGGAATGGATCCGAGATACAATCAATATTGAATCTCATAACCATGATGATGCTTGGAGAGGAGAGGTGATTTCCAGAGGTTTGAAGAAAAATAATGGCCAAACTTTGCCAAGAAAAAGTAGGACAGCCCAGAATTCAGAAAATTCAGCTTCATAGATAAGTCTGTCAGATATGCTAGGCCTGTAGGCTGAAGATGGATGCTCCAACATTGCAGAGGAACCTTGAGTGACTGTCCAGGCAGCCAGTTGTTTCTATCATTTCTCACATTTTTTTGGAAATCGCTTGCCTTCACTTCCTATTTATTTAGATAATATTATTTCCTTCACAGGTCTCTGAGGGAGTTGAAGACTAGATAGTTATAGTTTTCCTTGTGAACAAATTCAGAAAAGAAACTCACTGTAACATGAATTCCTAAATAGTCTTATTAATAAAAAACCTGGATCCAGATATTAGGGTGAACGCTGAAAGATCAGAGAGACAGAACAAGCCACAGCCAACCTCACCTTGCCAACTCCTCAGCTGATCCTGTTTCCACGAATCCTCAGACTGAAAACCTCTGAGTCCTCACCCTGAGGGTCTCAGCTGAATGGCTGCTAAAAGCCTCTAGTTCCTGGTCCTCATACCTTATATACCTTTCTGCTTCCTGCCATTACTTTCTGGGATTAAAGGCATGTGCCACCAAGTCTGGCTCTGTTTCCAGTGTGGCCTTGAACTCACAGAGATCCAGATGGATCTCTGCCTCGGGAACGCTAGGATTAAGGGTGCGTGTCACCACTGTCTGGCCTCTATGTCTAATCTAGTGCCTGTTCTGTTCTCTGACCCCAGATAAGTTTTATTAGGGTACACATATATATTGGGGAACACAATATATCACCACAACTTACTAACGAGTTTAAGGTGTAAAAGTTTGAAAGACATCAAAAGATAGTTTTGGGTTGGTAATACAAGTTAGGATAGAAAGTAAATTAGGTTCTACACTTTGGACTTACCAAAATAGGATAAATAATAGTATATTTTGTCTGAATTTGTCAAATGTTAATGGACTGGATATTGTTAATGTAATTCCTGACTATATATTGTATATAGTTATTGTACTTATTGTATATAGTTTTTCTTATATTAGTTATACCCTTCTTGTATTATTGAAATGTGGTAATGTTTGTAGTCTAAGAGATAAAGCTTGCCTGAAGATCAGAGGAGAGAGCCAGGCAGTGGTGGCACACATGTTTAATTCTAGCACTCAGGAGGCAGAGAATCATCTGGATCTCTGTGAATTCAAGGCCACACTGGGCTACATTAGATTAATTCAATCTAGTAGAGAAACAGCGCCAGGCAGTGGTGGCACATACCTTCAACCCCAGTATTTGGGAAGCACACATGCCATTAATCCCTGCACTAGGAAGGTTGATAGGAAGCCAAATGACTAGGTGGAGGAAGGCATGAAGGCATGAAGATTTAGGAACTAGAGGTCTTTTGGTTGAGGACTCAGAGGCATTCAGTCTGAGGATTCGTGGATTGGCTGAGGAGCTGGCAAGGTGAGAAGTGGCTGTGGCTTGTTTCCCATGATCTTTCAGCATTTACCACAATATCTGTCTCCGGGTTTTTATTATAACACCATTTAGAATTTGTGCAACACCAAACTACGAATACAGCAGTATCTAATACACAAACAAATAACCTTACAACATATCCGCCTATTGAAAGAGCTGTTATAAACACTTAAAAGTTAAGGGAGGTAGGTGTGATGCTGCTCAGCACCATCACTGAAAAGAGTGCACTTCAGCACACTGTCCAGTCACCCCCATTAGAACCTCTTTTAGATACCAAAATTCCTTAGATGCTCAAGTCCTTACATTTAATTATAAATCCTTTTGATGATATTTTAAAAATAAAATTTGCATCTAACCTAGGGGGACTCCTTTAAGGTATCAGTACCTAGACCAACGTAAATGACAGGTTGTTTGTTGTACTGCATTAAGGAACAATGACAAGAAAAAGGTCGACGCACATTTAGTACAGTATAATAGTTTTGATTTGCAGTTGTCTGAATCCACAGTTGCAGAAACCATGGATACAGAGAGCTAAGTAAATTAGGATATTTATGTGAGTATATAAACTTTTCTCTTTTTTTTACATTTACTTATTGTGTGTATCTGCATGTATGCACATATGTCATGCCATACGTGTGGAGGCCACAAGACAATTTTGGGCGTTGGTTCTCTTCTTCTACCATACGGGTCCTGGGGATCAAACTCAGGTCATCAGGTTGAGCCATCTTGCCAGTCCAGCCTATTTTTTTTTCCCAGCAAAACGTTGGTTCTATACAATAGTACACATTACCAACAACTGATACCCACTTCAAAGAGTGACAGAGGCTGTGGTATTGCACAAACATACACACAAACAGTACAGACCCAATGCTCCTTCCTGCATTGACTATGCTCTCAGTGTGCTTTCCTTCTATGCCCAGGCACTAAAGACACAAGAAAACCCTATTTCTAGGAGCAGCAGTCATATTCCTGCCTCAATGGCAAGCATGAAGAACCACAGCCTGGGCTGCCATGTAAGCTGGCACCTGCCATTCTCCAGAGTTAATAGATGTTAGTTCATCTCATCGTGAAAGGCCAGTAGCAGCAGATAATATCACATCAGTCTTGGCTCAATTAGGAAAGCTTCTCCAACTTTGAGCCTTGGCTAACTTGTTCAAAGACATTCTGATACAACTAATTTGATAATGAAGCACATGGCGTATGTTTAAAGAGTGATAAAAGAATGCAATTCTACGTCATCAGAGTTTAACTCTCCATGCTTAAATCATTGCTTCTAACAGAAAAGATAAATTAATTTTCTTTATGGGCTCTAAATATACTACCCTACATTCTTACATTTGGTTAAGGTAGTTTTACCCTTACCCAGAAAATTTTCTTCACTTATTTGTATGACTGGTTTTCTCATTCATTCATCCATCCATCCATCCATCCATCCATCCATCCATCCATTCAACAAATGCTTATTGAGTGCTTACCATGTGCTAGATACTGCCCTAAGTATAGGGGATCACATAGAGGAAAACAAACAAACTGAATAAAAATTATGTTTCCTCGTGCAATTTTCATTATTCTTGATGAGGGACAAAGGCCATTTACAAAATAAGTAAACATGTGATGTACGAGATCATGCTAAATGCTGTGAAGAAAAATGGGACCAGGAAAGGAGAAAAGTGAGGTGGGGTATAATTTTAAATAGTGATTGGGAAGGCCTCCTGAGAAACACACATCTGAGTAAAGAACTAGAGGAAGTGAGCCATACAAGTCACTCACCAAGAGGAAACAAATACAGAGGGTGGGAGTATCCAGGTGTGTGGTCAGGGGAAGGGAATACAGTGAGCAAGGTAAGCAGAGACTAGATCATATGTGGACCTGGAGATCACTTCCTTATACCATAAAGAAAGTAAGAAGCTATTAGAAGGTTTGGGGCAAATTAGTGTAGGTGTTATCTGTAAAAGAATGAAAGGGAATAAGGTTGTAAAAGCAAAAACTACAGGTAGAAACTCAAGGAGACTGTGTTGGGGGATAGCAACAGGTACCGGATAGTTGTAGAATAAAACTGGAATGATTTACTAAGAAATCTGAATTGAGTTAAAGTAAAAAAAGAAAAAGAGAAAATCACATGTAGTTTTACATAAGCAACTGTAAGAACAAAGCTTTCATTAACTGATATCAAATGGCCTGCATTCAGAATAGAGGTCTACCTGGGAATCACTAGCTGTGGTAGTTTGAAGGAGAATGGCCCCTTTAGGCTCCGAGAAAAATAATTGGATACCAGAGAGTGGCACTATTTGAAATGAGTAGGAAGTGTGGCCTTGTTGATGAAGTGTGTCATCAGGATTGGGCCTTGAGGTTTCAAAAAGCTCATTCCAAGCCCAGAGACTCTCTGTTCCTGCTGCATGAGGATCTGGACGTACAATTCTCAGCTACTTCTCCAGCACCATGCCTGCCTGCATGCTGCCATTCTCTCCACCAAGACGATAATGGACTAAATCTCTGAAACTAAAAGCAACCCCAAATTAGATGTTTTCTTTATGAGTTGCTGCAGTCATGGTGTCTCTTCACATCAACAGAACACCGACAAAGACACCAGCATATAAAATACTTAAAACAAAGAGGCCAGAAGAGATCACAATAAGAGAAAGAGCAGTTGATGTGGACTGTGCAACACTGAGAAGCAAGGAGATAAGGAAGAACCTGCAAGAGTCACAGGCAACTTATATTAATCCACGAAGCTTTCACAAAGTGGTAGTTGAGGTGACAGAGGTATTTCAGAAGACAAAGCAAGAAACAGGCAAGCTAGTTAACGACTTTGTATCTTAGTTTCTTCATCTGTAAAATTAAGACAACAATAGAAACCACCTAAAACAATGATAAATTCTCAGCACGTAAATAAACTACTAGCTCATCCATCCAAACCGACTACAAACTACTTTGTATCAAAGCATCGTTTACCTAGAATATTCAAGGATTGTTATTCCTAAATATTCTCAATAGAAATCAAGGAAATGTTACTCTTCTTCTTCTTTTTTTTTTTTTTTTTTTTTTTTTGGTTTTTCGAAACAGGGTTTCTCTGTGTAGTTTTGCGCCTTTCCTGGAACTTGCTATGTAGACCAGGCTGGCCTGGAACTCACAGAGATCCGCCTGCCTCTTGAGTGCTGGGATTAAAGGCATGTTACTTCTAATGTTATAACACAAAGAATTTTATTCTTCTGAAAATAAGGCATGATCCACTTACAGTTTAATAACTACTTAATAACTGTAGCATAAGTAAGATAGTAGTAATGTGGAATCTTGCTACAATGAAGTTTATTTCCACCAAAAGACAATATGGTGATATTTTATTTGTGCTGAAATGTGATTTTATTTGTATGTTAATAAATAAAGTTGCCTGGGGATCAGAGCTAATAGCAAGCCATTTAGAAGTCTGGCAGTGGTAGCACACACCCTTAATCCAATCACATGGCAGGCAGAGTCTCTGTGTGTTCAAGGACACAGCCAGCATGGTAACACACGCCTTTAATCCTAGTACCAACCATAGAGACCTGGAGGTCTATATAGACAGGCAGTGATGAGGAAATCATGTGGTTGGGTTTAAAACCAATGAGAAGGTAGAACAGAAAAGCAATAAAAAGACGGGTCATACAGGAGAAGCTCTCTCTCAGGGGAAGGATGGCAATGAGTGGTAAGCTAAAGGCTCTGATCTTTTGGGCTTTTAACTCGGTATTTGGCTCTGTGTTTCTTATTTAATAAGACCGTTTGGAATTTCTTCTACAAGACAAAATATGATATTAGATTTTAATGCTTTACAATGTTTGCATATTAAAAATGTACTATTCTATAAATTCAACGTTTAAAAGGCTCCCTTTCACCAGAACAGTTTTGCTCATGGGTAGAAAGATCTAATTCATTGGTTTTATTAAGCTATTGGACCCAAACTGTTAAGAAAAGCTGGGCTTTTATTTATTTGCAAATAAAATGAATTATCAAGCATTCCTCAAATCATATTTGGACTTTCAAAAACATTTAAGTTACTGCTCTACTGTGTCTCACAGGTTTTACTGAATTATCTACTGAGAAATGTAAAGCACATTTCAGTATGCTTTCTGTTCAGTATGCTACATTCAAATCTCTCAAATTCTTTTTTTTTTTTTAAGACAAGGGAAGGAATCAGGTACAGTCCAAATTCTTCTAGTATGTTGTATTGATTGTAACCAATTATTTTTCATACAAATGAGCATAATTTCAGGAGAATTAAAGTGTAAACATTCTTAATGGCTCACAGCATATTTCTATTCTCTTTGGAATAGTTTCTCAACAAGTAGTATATATAAATCATATATATATTATAAATATATATAGTTATGTATAAATCATTATTTTGGGGCCAATATGCAATTACCAAGTTACTAGAGTTGACGGAAAGTAAGGAAAATCAGGAGTATCTCATAATAAAAAGAAGCTAAGGGAAGTAATATGTATCTTCATATTTTCTGAATAAATGGAAGTTGTACAAATATGCTCTACTTAAGATACAACTATTATACCACTGTAATATTACTAATCTGTCGAACAACTGAAATGGGACGCTGCTAATTTGACATTCTCCAGTCCCTTCCAGCAAGCGGCAGAAGGAAGTCATTATCACCTGGCATTTTTCTTCAGGTTCTCCCAAGACTGGTCCAAAGAAGATGGCATAAAGTAAGGAGCTCTGAGAAGAATACTTAGGTTTTGTAATTACGGCGCAAATGTTGGAAACAGTTTTGAAAAACCTTAGAACTGAAAGTGAAAACCAAGCTAGCCTGGGAGACTTAAAATACGGAGAAACACAAATCTACAGTCCTTGTTAAATGGCAATATAAGAAAGAAAATACCAGCTGCCAATCCTAGCTGGGATGGCCTCCTGAAGCTCAGTAGTTTAACAAAAAGAAATGTAGCAGTGCAGCAACCAGCCTACTGAAGCTCCTTCTCTTGTACCACAGGCAAAGGCTGTAGAGCAAGTCATTTCTTCCCTACAACTTTAAAGGGCCGCAGCTAAAGAAGCTCAACTCCGAGCTGCACGCACAACCAGCGCAGGCGACAGACAGACAGACAAATCGCTGCTCTGCTCAGGTACGAACTGCAGAGAAGGAATAACGAATACCTGTTTGCCTCTCCCGAATGCTGGCAGTTGCCGCCATCTTGCTTCCCACCATCCACTGCCCGGCTGGCACTGGGTGCCTGAAGATGACGTGGCTCACCCTCCCGCCCCGGAAGGAAGCGGAATCAGGGGGCGGGCCTAGAGGGAGCCGACCCGCCCCCTCCGTCCAGCCCTCTCTCTTCGTCCCAGATGTCGGTGTTTCCGGATTTTCCAGCAGCGCTTCCGACCAATCCAGCCGAGCCTTCCGAGGTTTGCTTCTCTGGGCGGGGACATGTGATGTAGGTCCAGCCGTCTGATCGATACCGCGCTTTACACAGGGTTTAAAACGTCGTAAAAATTACAAGACTGTATGAAACGCTGGAAACTGCATTTTCGTGATTCCCTTTACAGCAGAAATGCCCTTTCCCTATTTTCTCTGAAAACGTTTACTACAAATGCTGCAAATTTCTGTCTCATTTCGTAAGCAAAATGACCCAGCTTTATGGTTTTGGTCAGCTAGGGTAAAAAATCACGGAGGAGCCAAATGGCAGTGAGAATTCAATACAACCACGAACATTATTCTGAAAAGAATCTGGATGATCACAGCCTGGTTTGGTACATTTTAAACTCTGTAATTATGAAACAAATCCCTTATCGACCATTTATATAATAGATTTTGTTAATGTCAAAAAATATATACAACTTATTACCAATTCAGTGAATTCACTGATAACATTTCATTAAAGGGTTAATTCTGAAGCAATCGGATTCTGAGATAAAAATCATACCTTCAAAAATTTGGCTTTCGAAATAACAAAATTATTTTTTCTATTTTTTAAAGGCAAGATTACATTTTACAATAAAAACATGGGCTTTATTTGACAGATTAAAAAAATATGTTTATCTTTATAAAATAACAGGCTCTTGTTTTTTAAACCACCAGGAAATACATTAGCCTAGAATCAGGATTCTGCAAGAATTAAAGCTTTTATTTTATAGCTGACACATGCATTAGGAAATCAAATAGAATGTTTATTGAGGTTTTCTTCAGTGCTATTACTAATATTTTAAAGGAAGCTTCAACAACCTAGGTGTGTTGTAGTGAAAATTATTAACAGTTTCTGCCTTAAGGAAAATATTCTGGATTCTAGCATCCACGAACTATGAAGCATAATGGCATTTCCACCTTGCAGTGAGTTCAATTTTAGTCACCTGAGCATTCCCACTTTTCAGTACAAATTTGCCATTTAACCATTTAAGTTCTACCATAAACGCCTTCCAAGACTATATGGCACATTAATATAAAATACTAAGACAATGCAAACATTTATACAGTGTGTTTCTGTTGAATAGTGTGTAGTGTAGGGAATAAACAAAGAAAAATACACCCCACGAAAGAATAACTATATAAAACAGTCCTTGCAAAGCAAATACCAGTATTTTCTCTTGGTCTTATTATACTTACCTTGTATTATTACAATCAGAATAAAAATCATGGCTTCAGAATGTTAATTTACTGTAGTTGTGTATATCTGACTCCAGATTTTTTGGCTTAATTAAACCACATTTGGGGATAGTTTTATCATAGTATAATAGCCCAGAACAGTTGACTTCTTAAGGGTTGCACGATCTCTCAAACTTGAAGAATAAAGTATCTTGGATCTTACCCACTTTAATAAGAATGCTAACCTTGTAAGTGGAGTATTTGGTTGAGACTAGTGGGAGTGAGCAGGGGCTAAGTATGAAGTACTAAGAGGAGGAGTGTGACCAAAGTTCATGACATACATGTATGTCATGATAAATTGTTTTGTACAATTATATGCTAATAAAAAAGGAAAAATGAGAAATATCTGCATCAAAAAAGAATCATGTCCTTATTACATTCTTGACACAGGTAGAGACATCGAAGGGGAAGAATCCTCAACTGAAAAAAAATGCCTCCATAAGACCAGGCAGTCGGCAAGCCTGAAGGGTGTTTTCTTAGCTAGTGATTGATGGGGGAGGGCCAGCTCATTGTGTGTGGTGCCACCCCTGGGCTGTTAATCTTAGGTTCTGTAAGAAAGCAAATGAGAAAGCCATGGACAGCTGGTCAGTAAGCCTTAAGCAATCATTCATGGCTTCTGCATCAACTCCTGCCTAAAGGTTCCTGCCTTGACTTCCCTCAATGACAAACAGTGATATCGAAGGGTAAGCAAAATAAACCCTTTCTTCCCCAAGTTGCTTTTGGTCATGGTGTTTCATTACAATAGTAACCAACCCCTAAGAAAGATTCCAGTAAGTTATTTAATTTATATGAGCACTTGACATTTGGTGGCATAAAAACATTTAGAAACTTTATTGTAAGTTTTCATGCCTTTTTTCTTAAATTTTTGGTGACACTGTGGATGTAACCCAAGGTCATACACATGCTAGCTAGGCAAACCACTCTATCACTGGGCTATATACCCTCAGCACTATGTGTTTTAATTATATTTTAAACAGACTGAAATACAAACTGTTTCTGAGAACAGTATTTGGTGTGCAGTAGGTATCAGAGTAGATTTGGTTATTTGAAAATGGTCAAAATGAGTATTGAAAATTGGGTCTCTTTCAAGGGCTGCGAATATTCTTAAGTTACAGATAATATACATTCAAGTCATGTATCATTAATTGTGCTCTCATGCTTGACACTGCATTATCTGAAGCATAACCACTACCTTATAACAATGATGTGGTAGTAACTGTGTTTATCAACAGACTCTAGTTCTTACCACTTCTGTGTGACTGGATGCTAAGGCAAGTCACTGGGAAAACTTACCTGTGTATGTCCCTTTGCATTTTAACGTGGAATGTACAGGTAACAAAAGCTTCCAGGATAATTAGGGGGACAACAGAGACCATGCTAGTGCAGGCTTTTTACTTAACCAAACACAACACTGTTCCTTCATAATACTGAAACTAAGTACTTAAAATTGAATGTAAGAACTATGCTATAACACAGAACAGGAAAAATTATGACACAGTAACGCAGTTTCACTGATAAGCCTCAATTGTAAAGATTAACCTACGTCCATGCTAACAAAACCTTCAAACCAGAATACCTTTTACAATCGGATTGTTTCACTTTAAGAAGTAAATATCATGTTATTACTGATACCATCTTACCACTAAGGCCCTGGTTACAGATACAATAAGTGCAGTAACAGCGAAATACAACTTGTAGGCAGCCCAAGGCTCCATATCCTAACACAACAGCCTTTAAAACGTGAGAACTAACTAGGTTAAGATGTCAAGATCCCACTTATCAACACACTTGGAATTAAACCTGCCTGCTGAGTTTGTGGTTTAAAGTATTCGAAGATGGATCATTTAATTACTTTTGAAAATCCAGCAAAATGTAATTCAAGATAAAGAAATGCCTTAATGCTAAATGCTCAAGTCTGAAAAAAAAAAAAAGGAACTTTATTAGTTCTGTTAAGTACAACTCAAAGGGTTCTGAGGTAACAGACAAAATGATACTATGATTACATTTGAGTTTTTTCCTTTGGCATTAAGAAGCACATTACCAATATCAAATCAGTTCTGTTTTTTTTTCCCCCCTTAACCTCCCATGATATTTTAAAGTGAAACTTGGGGCTTCATCTTCCTTATATTTTATAATAGATTAGGGCACTAGATTTGTAAGGCCACAAATATGAAGACGTTACTGTGGGTGGCTCCTCTACTTATTTGTCAAGGCAGGGTCTCTTGTAGCCCACAGTGGCCTTAAAATTGCTCTGTCACTCTGGATCCTCCTGACTTAGCCTCCCAAGAGCATGGATTGCAGGTGTGTGCCATGATACCCTGCTAGAGACTACATATAAATATCTCGAGCTGATTTAAGCACACGATTCCTGTTACTCTTGTATTATTCATATAGTCAAAAGAGTAACCATTGCTGGGAACATTGGTGCACATCATAACCCCAGCATCTAAGTGACTAAGGCTGGAGGACTGCACATTTAGAACAGGTAAGGCTCTATAGACAGACCCTATCACAAAAACAATAAAAATTGAAAAATAAATAGTTTATAAAGAATATACAAAATACATTACACATATCTATGTGGCAAAATTAGAGTTTTTTTTTTTTTTACTATTTGTAGTTTTAAATTATTTATTGCTTATACAATGTAACTTTTGAAAGCAAAGAAAGTAAATATAGAATGCTACGGTAAGATCTTACCAATCGTACAACGATCTTGATAATAAATAGCTGTAATGTAGCCAAACCACGACAGTCAGAGATTGTTCAGACATGTGAGACACACTGACTATACAAGACATTGAACAAAATGTACTTTCTAAGGCATTTAAAAGCACACCTGCAAACATATCAGCAGTACCCATAAATTCCAGAGTTATTTGTATAGCTCTGCTTTTTATACAGAATTTCCAGCTAGTCATTATTTAATTGTTGGATTGGTCACTTAATTACAAAAACATTTAAAAATTAAACCATAGAAAAGCATATCCATAGCTCTGATTTATGAGATGACTTTCCAACTTTTCTATTTAATGCTTTAAAATATAGAAATTTGACAGCCTTGTTCACATAGCCAGTCCCAGGACAATCAGGGCTATGTAGAGAAAAACAAATAACAAAAAAAGACAAACAGACAAAAAAATGGAAAACTGCAAAAGCTATGTCGTTCATTCTATACCGGTAAATCTAATTTGAAAAGCGAGGACAGAGGTTTTCTTATGTCATGCTGATATAGCTGAGCACCTGTACAGCTGAATAGTTCGCACAACCATTCTAGAATATTTACACTGAAGTTATGAAGAAAGCACAATAACAGAAAGCTATCACCCAATACGACCAGAATGTCTTGACCAAACCCTCAGTGGTTCAGAAGCCAAAACATCCCTTTAGAAGAGAGACATAAATTTTATTGAGCCAAGAAGCTGGCCAGAATGTTCAAAAGTGATGATTAATAGATACAGTTATCAATAGCAGCCTTTAAAGAAGCATTTCTTCATTAGAAGAATCCTTTAATGTCCAAGGGAGTGATCGAGACTCTTCTTCCTTTTCTAGTCTTAGAGTGTCTTTTATGGCAAAATCCATATTTTCTTGAAACTCTTTATATGTGTTGGTGATTGGTAGAGCTAAACAGTTGTTACATTTGTTTCCAACAGGAAAATCCATATGTAGACATTCAATTGAAGGAGGGGGTTTAAATCCAGCAGGTGGGATGGAACTACATCCAGTTGCAAAAATAAGAATGTCTTCCATTGTTGTTGCCGATTTACCATCTGAAAAGTAATTAGAGACAATTACTAAAAGTCATTAGCAATTAGAGAAAACAGAAAAATCTACAAAACATATTGTCAGCATAGACTCTTTCCAACTAGACTGAAAACAATGGCAGGAATGGACTCCACCATTCATGTAGGGCAAACTACATCACAATGTATCCTAAGCGGTACATTCAATAAGTGAATCTTAATGTATGACAAAAAACAACAAAAACCCCAAAACAAAAAAAACCAGCTTACCTATTTATTATATCCTTCTTTTATGTAATCATTAATTAATATGATAGCTTAACAAATGCTGAAAACAGTACATGGTAAAAACCAAAAATTTCAAGAAAATTTCAACTTGAAAGATAAAATTTTCTCTTTTAAAAAAATGAAACAATGCCGGGCGGTGGTGGCGCACGCCTTTAATCCCAGCACTCGGGAGGCAGAGCCAGGCGGATCTCTGTGAGTTCGAGGCCAGCCTGGTCTCCAAAGCGAGTTCCAGGAAAGGCGCAAAGCTACACAGAGAAACCCTGTCTCGAAAAACCAAAAAAAAAAAAAAAAAAAAAAAAAAAAAAAAAAAAAAAAAAATGAAACAAGGCCGGGCGGTGGTGGCGCACGCCTTTAATCCCAGCACTCGGGAGGCAGAGGCAGGCGGATCTTTGTGAGTTCGAGGCCAGCCTGGTCTACAGAGCGAGATCCAGGAAAGGCGCAAAGCTACACAGAGAAACCCTGTCTCGAAAAACCAAAAAACAAAAACAAAACAAAAAAAAAAAAAAAAAAAAAGAAACAATATAATTAATATTTATTAACAAATACTAATTGAGTAGTGAATAAAGTAGATACAGAATAATCAGTTGATTTTAAAAGGATGAAGTAGAAATCAGCCTTACACCTGCTCTTTGCTGGTACTAACATCCATATTTAAGGCTTTAGTTATTTTTTTTTAAGTTTTTTTTTTTTTCAAGAAAATTGCTTTCCTTCTTACACACACACACACACACACACACACACACACACACACACACACACACATTTATGATATAAGTATGCTGGGTAACTTGTTTCCTTTGTAAATACAAACAACAGATTTAAGTTTTCTTATTGGCAAGAGCAAAAAACCTAGTAAATATACTGAAAAGAATCCACATACCTTCTATAGCCTGTAAGTAACTGTTCCAAAACCTCAAAGCTTGTACATCTGGTAATCCCTGGATTGTGAAAAGATCACTAAGGATTTTTGCAGAAAGATTCTCAGGTTTATGACAAAGGATGTTATAAAATACTTCTGGGTAAGTTTGAATTTTCTCTAAAACACCAAGCGTTTTCAGACCCTGCTTAAAACTTGAGAAGAGAAACAATGAGTCAATATACAGACGTGTATTGTATAGGAAATTTATCTGGCATTTTATAAATAGCTGATTGAAAAAACAGTCCAACAAAAACTATTACATGCATTAAGATATGAGATAAAATACTAGGATATACTTTTAAATCAACAAGAAATGTATTAATGATTATTTTACATCACTGGTTTTGAAACTGTTTTATTCAAAGTGATAAATACTGCCTTGCATGGTTTGACAGTACAATAGGGTTGTGAAGTGGAAAGCCTAGGAATAATTCCCGGAAGTAGGGTGGCTTAGAGGTCTGCAAAATGGTGACTCCAGCCATTGCTCTTGGTTGCCTACCCACTACATGGTAAAACATTACTGACAGAGGCACCATGAACACTGACTCTTAGCAACAGGGAAATCACAATCTCTAGCCCCACAGGCAACGCCCTCCCCTCCCTACTGATTAGTTTTCACAGTGCCAAAGGTGCTGTGCAAGGTGCTGAGGGAGAAACCATCAATGGTCTCAGCCAGGATTAGGCCATGCATACCACAACACTAACCTGCCAGGCAAGATGTGTTCACTGGTACCATAGTGGCAAGGCTATTTTGGGGGTAACCAATCACTTTGTTTGGATTTAAGGCTTGCTCTGCAGAAAGGATGACTGGTACTGTAAAACTGATCAAAACTCTGTGCCATAGCCCCTAGGAGGGAGCTACTTTTACTTTGCTAACCAGTCATGTTGTCAAACTGTCTTCTAAATTTATGTTTATAGCCGCTGACACTGAAACCCCACTGACAGTTTAACAGTACTGGGAGGTAAAGGCTTTGAGAAGCCTCAAAGAAATCAAATGACAATAATATCAAAATGTGAGCCACAAATAATTATAATTGGTCCCATTATTTCAACGCAGCATGGCTAAATTTTGAGATCAACCTTAAGTCTCCTTTCTTCTTAGATATCAAGTCCTATGTTTCCTATTCTGAAATCCTTTGTAAATTTCTCAGCATACCATGGCCACAACCTTATTATAAAACACATATAACTGGTCTATGTGACAAATGAGTAAACCTTCCCAGTTCATTTTCCATACTGTTGGCATAGCAATGGGCCAGAATAAAACCTGACTGGTTCAAAAGTAAATTACATGCTGGTCTCCCTATACTATTCCCTAGTACTTTAATTTGGAAAAAAAAAAAACAAAAACAAAAACAAAACAAAAAAACCCCAAAACAAAACAAACAAAAAAAACCTGCCTCATAGACAGAATTAAGGGAAAGGATTTTGAGAGACATAATCCAGTTTAAGATTGTTATTGCTGGCCCTAATCCAATGACACTAGGAAAAGACACACCTAAATAGGCAATGGGAATGAGTCAGAGATCCAAGTTACAGAACCATAAACCAAGTGATGCCTCAGAAAGAATTTTTTCCTGAACATCTCAGAAAAGCTGAAGCTCTATCATACTCATACTTGAATTTTTATTTTTATTTTATTTTATTTTTTTTTTTGGTTTTTCGAGACAGGGTTTCTCTGTGCAGCTTTGCGCCTTTCCTGGGACTCACTTGGTAGCCCAGGCTGGCCTCGAACTCACAGAGATCCGCCTGGCTCTGCCTCCCGAGTGCTGGGATTAAAGGCGTGCGCCACCACCGCCCGGCTCATACTTGAATTTTTGACTTCTGTCCTTAATATTTATGGTAACAAGTATCTATTGGTTTGCGCCATTCAAGGGCTGGGGAAAGAGCTCAGTCAGCAAAGTGTTTCCTTGCAAGCAGGCCTCATGCTTAACCCAGAGTCCAAATGAAAAAGCTGGATGTTGTGGTGCACTCTTGTTAGCCCATTCTTAAAAAGATGGAGGTAGGTGGATCCCCAGGAAGGAGTTCCAGGCCTGAGAGACTCCCTTTTGTCAAAAAAAGAGGTGAAGTTGTCCTTTGGCCTCTACATACAGGTACACACACAGGTAAACACACAAACGTGCATGCGCACAAGCACACATGAGAAAACACACACACACACACACACACACACACACACACACACACACACACACACCACCTACCATAGCCACACCCACATACTGTTCTTGCAAAAGATCTGAGTTTGGTTCCCAGTACTCACACGGTGGCTTACAATCATGTGTAACTCCCATTCCAGGGGATCTAACACCTTCTTCTGACCTCTGTGGGCTCTTGTACAGAAATGGTGCTCAAACATACACTCAGGAACATCCACATAATAATTTTTTTAAGGGGGTGGGTGGAGATGCAAACAGGAGGGATCAGGATGGGGGATAAGGGTGTAGGGGCGGTTGGAGAGTGAGAATACTGTGAGAGACAACTGGAATTGGGGGCAGGTGTTTTAGAAGTGAGGTAGAAACCTAGTGTAACGGAAACTCCCTGGAATCTACAAGGGCGAGCCTAGAGAAGACTCCTAGCAATGGAGGATACAGAGCCTGAACTGGCCATCTTCTATAACCAGGCAAAGCTTCCAGTGGAGGGACTGGGACACCAACGAAGCCACATAACCTTTGACCTGCAAGATGTCCTGCTTGCAAGATGTGCAGGGATAAAGGTGGCGCAGAACTTGTAAGAGTGGCCACCCAATGACTGGTCTAACTTGAGACCAACACCAGGATTAGGAGCCAATGCCTGACCCTGCCTGGAGGGCCAGAAACCAAAGGTCAAATAGTCCAGAGACCTAGGATAGAACCAAACACAACTGGAAAAAAAAAAAAAGACAGTGGGTATGATTCCTAATGATATTCTACTACAGTCATAGACCAGAATCTAGCATAAATATCAGAGAGGCTTCACCCAGCAAATGTTAGGCAGAGCTCGGGGAATCCTGTGAAAGAGAGGAAGGATTGTAGGAGCCAGAGGGGGTCAAGGACACCACTAGAAAACCCACAAAATCAACTAACCAGGGCTCACAGAGACTGAATATGCCTGAGCTAGTTCCCTTGCATATATGTTATAGTTACGGTGGTAGCAGGGGCTGTCTCTGACTCTTGCCTGCTCTTGGGACCCTTCTCCTCCTACTGAGTTGTCTTGTCCAGCCTTGATAGGGGATGTGTACTCAGTCTTTTGTAACTTGTTATACCACGTTTGGTTGAGATCTCTGGGAGGCCTGTTCTTTACTGAAGGAAAAGGAGGAGGAGTAGATCTGGGGGAGAGGGGAGATGGTGGCGAGGGACAGGGAAGAGGAGACAGAGGGGAGGGGAAACTGCAATCAGGATTATTGAGAGAAGAATAAATTAAGGAAAAAAAAAAAGGAAGTTCGGCCAAGTGTGGAAGCACACAAATAATCCCAGCAGAGGCAGGAGGATCTGAGATAGGGGCCAGCCTAGTCTACCAGCAGAGGAGATGAGCTCAATAGTGGTTACATGCACGAGTAGAGACCGCAGTCAATTGGATACAGCTTTTAAGTGAGTTCTCATTAGAAAAATCACAACTAATTGAAGTGCTGATTATTTTCTCCTTGAAAAACACATTCCATGTAATTCTAAACAGAATTAGAATAGGACTTCTGGTGGGAGGTTAAGCTTTAAAGTATTATTTTAAATCGCATTAACAGTCTCGGAAATTAAACATTTGTATTTATTACCAAATAACCACTTTAAATGTAATTTGAGAGACTCTTGAACATAGAAACAAACGGCTTACCTCTCAAAGGGTGCTTGGACTCTCTTAATTACATGGTAGAAAAGGATGTCTTTTACCAACATATATTTATCACTCAATGTCGTTATAAGTCTTAAGCATCCAATAACTTCTAGGTAGCTATAGCATTCGTTTATTACTGAGTTCAAACTGTTCAAATTAGCTGCGGTGTTTATCTGTAACACAAGGGAAGAAGCACGTCGGGCCCCCTCACCCATTTATTCCGAGTGATAGCTACAATTCAGATGGATACATATTTTATACTCCATTTTTAGAAAACGTGTATGTGTGTGGGTTTGTGCTTGTGAATGCAGGTGCCTATAGGATCTGGAGTTTCAAGTGGTTGTGGGCTACCTGCCATGGGTGCTGGGAATGATTTGGGTCTACTGCCAAAAGCAGCACCATCTCTTTTTGTGTCTTTTGAGGCAGTGTCTAACTGCAGTTCTTTGGCTGGTGTGGAATTCTCTATGCAGACTAGGCTGACCAGGAGTTATAGGATCCGCCTGCCTCTGTCCCCCAAGAGCTGGGATTGAAGGCGTTCAGCATTGTTCCAAGCCACAGTCTGCACTCTTAACTGCTGAACCATTTCTCCAGCCCTATAGTCAACTCTTCAGTACAACAGGGTAGAATAAAATTATGCCAAGAAATATATTAGAGGTCCTTTTCGATCCTGGAAATCACATGATGGAAAGAGAAAAATCAACACCCACAGGTTGCCTTCTGACATCCACATGTGCACTATGGCATGAACACATGCCACATCCAACGAATCCTACAGGCTATAATTTGCTAGTTCCTACTCTACAACCCAAGAAAACAGATTTTAAACATTTTACAATGTTTAAAACATTAAAACATTTTAAAACATTAAACATCTATATTTTCTTATATATAACTGAAACATTGTCTAACTCCATGGCCGTATAGTATAGTAACATTCATCTTCTGTGCTTTTTCTAAAACTTAAATTCAGAGGTTAAGATATTTATTCATTCAGTATCCTGTCTTCAATGATAAAACAGTTCAGTACACATAGTATTTCATGAATTGGAAGAATTGGTAGATATATTAGAATACAAATTTGAGTTTGATATAATAGTCACATTAGAAACAATGAAAGTCAGATTGCCACTTTTATATAATGGTAACTTTGGATATACTTGGGAAAATACAGTAAGAAAGAATGAAAATGATCTCTTTTCTTATAAATAAAAATGTCTCTGGAAAAAGCAAGGAAAATCTTTGGACTGGGAGAAGGAATTAGCTTTTGTCTTATAAAACATATTAGTGTGCTGTCAAGATGACTCAGCAGGTAAAATCCTTGGCCACACAAGGATGAAGACCTGAATTCCTCCCTGGGTTCCAGAGTAGAGGGAGAGAACTGATTGCTGAAAGCTGCATTGTCTTCATACCTCCAAATGTGAGCCATGACAGGCACGCAACACACACATATAATAAGTAAAAATAAAAGCATGTTGGGCTTGACAAATCGATTCTAAAATTTACAAAGGGTAGGTACAGAGATGGCTCAGAAGAAAAGAGCACATGTTGCTCTTTCAGGACTGGTGATCTGTTCCCAGCAAACAAATCGGGTGGCACGCACAGCTTCAGGGGATCAGATGTCTTCTTCTGGCTGCTGCAGGCCTTGAACTCTTAAATGGTGAGGTTTGTATAAACATGTTCAACCATGCCCAGCTAGACTGGTTTCTGACTTGGTTCTGAACCCTTTGGGTAAACATACCACAGCTATCACTTATATTAAAATGCAGCTGGAATGTAATTCACATTTTAATAAATAGATTATTTTTCTTACCTTGATTATAATTTGTGCCACATCAAAGTCTGAAACATCATCTAATATTGGAAGGGTATTTTCTGGTCCATAAGCAAGACAGTTAAACAACGTTTCAGAGAAGAAACCAGGTGCAGGGCCGCCATGAACTAAAGAAACGGCAAGCATTTTGCCAGCTTCATAGTAAAGGTTCTCTTGCAGAGCTGTAAATACAGATGAAAATAAACTGAGTATCTAAATTAACCATCATTTACAATGAAGACATATAGAGCTAAAAATTAACTTAAAAATCTAAACATTGATAAAATAACCATAAGAAGCAACCATCCCAGACATCCTAGAAGTCTACTGAAAAGCTTCTCCCTGGATATACATATCCTATTATAGAACAAAAATGTCAATCTATGGGAAAATAAAATCCCGATAACCAGAGGCTGGAGTGATGGCTTGGCACTTGCAGAGAACATGACTTTACTTTCCAGCACCCATGGTGGCTCGCAATCAACTCTTAACTCCAGGTCCAAGCAACCTGGCACCCTTTTCTGACCTTTGAAGGCACCAGGCACACAAGTCGTGCACAAACATACATGCAAGCAAAATACTCATTCACATGAAAAAAAAAATAAATAAAATCTTTAAAATTGTAACTATAATGAGTTGTATCACAATAAATGTAAATCCTCTGGCTTATTTTTATCTGCCATTAAATAAATATATACATAGTTGGGTTCTGCAATACTGTAAAATTTTCTCAAACTTGAATTAGTTAAAAACTACAGATGCATGAGACTAGAATACACTGAAGTACAAAGCACCCCTTACTCCTGGCTATCCAGGTTATGTGACATTTTAACTGTAAGACATAATGTTGTAATCACTATCTGTTTACATATTCTTGTTCAAATTCATGATCTGATCAGATTAGTTCATACATATGGTACTAGTGAATCAGAACAAGGGAGATTTACTCCCAACACTCTATGCTACCATACCACACACTCACAGCTTTAAGTACTTCTTTTAAAACTTATTCACAATATTTTACCAACGATGATGGTTGAGGAAGATATGTAAACGTTAGTTTCTACTTATACTAGTTCTTCAAAACAATTTATTAACAAGTAATATTTAAAATATTCTATCTTCAACAATAATCCAATTTGAAGCTACAGTTTACAGCTGGAAAAAAAAAGACGTATGTCCAGGGAGGGTAATAGAAAGGAAAGCCACTAGGTAGATAGACAGACGCAGACTTGAGCTCAGGTTTCATAGCTTACATCTCTGCGCCTTCCACTGTGCCACCACTACCCTGAGTTAACATGACTAATTATTTGGGAGAGTTTGGGGGGGGGGAAGGGGACTAAACTGTTTATACTATAAATAAAAAAAAACATCATGCTTCAGGCAATGATAAAGGAAGAAACTCAAATCTAATAAATCTTCTTACTCCTTTTCAATGTCCTTGTTATAGGAAAAAAACTCCTAAGAATACTGAATTACCTGTTGTTAATTTTTAAAGGAAAACCTTAAATCCCAGCACAATGGGGGCAGAGGCAGGCAGATCTCTGAGTTCGAGGTCAGCCTGGTCTACAGAGTGAGTTCCAGGACAGCCAGGGCTACACAGAGAAACCCTGTCTTGAAAAGAAGGAAAAAAAAAAAAAAAAAAAAAAGGAGGGAAAACCTTGTATACAAAATACATATAAAAGAGTCGACTCCAGGACAGTGGCCCCACATTTGTGTTGCATTTCCAAGACCCTGGGCTAAGCCTTACTGCATTTAAAAAAAAAAAGTTACACATGAATCATAAAACAAACTAAACACAAATTCCATGTTGTAAACACACACACACACACACACACAGCTTAAGTATAAGAATGAACAAAGGCTAGTTGTGGTGGCTACACTTGGGAGGCAGAGGCAGACTGATCTCTGAATTTGAGACCAGCCTGCTCTACAGAGAAAGTCCAGGACAGCCAAAGCTACACAGAGAAACCTTGTCTCAAAAAACCAAAAAGAATGAACAAGAGCCCAAATAATTTATCCATTTCATTTGGTGATGCTAGTCAAATGATATTCAAAAGAATAAAGTCCAAAATTAGCATATTTAATTGTGAAATCATTAAGCAGACTGCTATAATACAGATGTAAGAATTACTTTGTGTGTTGTCTATGTGTGTGCAAAAGTGCCAGGTGCCCATGGGGGGCATAGGTGTTGGATGCCCTAAAGCTGGAGTTACAGGTAGTTATGAGCTGCTTGATGTGGGTGCTAGAAATCAAACTTGAGTCCTCTGTAAGCACAGGAAGCATTCTTAATCACTAAGCTATTTCTCCACCCCAGATATTCTTAAATCTTAACTTTTTAAAATATCAAATTCTCATTCATCAACAAATGCAAATTATTTATTCCAGATATACTTAAAGAATCTTAACCATAACCAACTATCTAGTTTTGGCGAGACATGCTATCTTCAGGATGTATAATAATAATTACCTTGAGAATTTAGAGTCAAGTTCTTTGACAAAGGCCCTTCAAACAAAGGTGAAGTCTCAAGATGTTGCATTAAGTGACTCAGAAATTCCTGCTTTGATCCAGGATGCTCTCTTCCAAATTTATCATTTTCATTAACATATACTACTTCAATGGTGCATGAAGGGTTAAACTTCTGACTCTGGAACTGCTCTAAGGCACTCTTCCACACATTGGCTTTGTTAATGTATAATCTCTTAGCTTTCTTTTTAATTTGGACTCCTAACTCTACCAATATTGTTGAAATGTCTCTCCTAAATTTGTTGCCTTGCCTAGAAAACACAAATTCAAATAAAGAACATTACTTTAAAGTAGTTTATGTGAATAACAGTTATACAGCATTACTGTAGTAGTTCTTTTTGTTTTTATATGTTCTGTTTTTAACTTAAAAAGATAGTCTTTTGATGATACTGGAACCAAAACCAAAAACATTTACCTGTTTATCTGCTTTAAAATTCCCCCAATCGCAGGGCGGTGGTGGCGCATGCCGTTAATCCCAGCATTTGGGAGGCAGAGCCAGGTGGAGCTCTGTGAGTTCAAGGCCAGCCTGGTCTACAGAGCAAGATCCAGGACAGGCACCAAAACTACACAGAGAAACCCTGTCTCGGAAAAACAAAACAAAACAAAACAAAACAAACAAAATAAAATTCCCCCAATCTAATCTTCTACCAACTTATAATCATTTGCAAGAATACGGAAGATTATTTGAATGTCTAATTCAGTGGATTCAAGTTTAAGGGTATGAAGTTCAAATTTTCACTTCCCAGCCAATAGCTAAAACAACTCAATTGTATCAATAATGTATTTTCAACAGCACAGCTATAACTGATAATACAACTAATATTATTAACAAAACTCACATTCCCTTAAATATCTTTTAGTCTAGACTAACAGCTTCACCTATGAACTAGTTACAAATGCAAATCCTTGAGCCCCATCTGCACAATCAGAACCTCTGTGTATTAGCATCCACGGGAAGCACATGAGTTAGCTTAACTTCTTTCTGCCCCAGGGTTTCCATCTGTAGGTAGAACTTAATGTACTCATGTACATGACTCATCTGTCACACTGTCCTCCCCCACACATTGCAGCCACATTTTCTTAGAGCAGTTGACTCCTTGCTCCTTGGGAATGTCAAGGATGCTCTTCAAGCATATGACTGGATGCTAAAACAGAAACAAGCAGCCAAGTTTCTCTAATGCAACATCTTTGGAAAACTAAATATTAAAATTATTTTCAAACTATATGAACTTAAGACAATGAATAATTTTAATATAAAAGTAACAAATTATTATAAAGAGTTTTTTAGTTGAATTTGTAAGGAGCAATTATTCACTTAAGGATCTTGACATTAACTATATATAAAGTAAACAATGGCTATAATATCAAGAAACCAACCTTTGTACTAAACAGGACTCTTTTATAGAGGGACACGGTATGGTTGATAATTGAACCTCTTGCTTTACTCTGTAATTGAATAATGTTGTAAAGATATTTTCCAGGATGTTATATCTTTAAAATTACTTTATATGACTCAGTATAAAAGAAGAAAAATACTGTAATTGATTAATGTAGCCTGATACCTTGCTTTCTTGTTTTTCCCCCCTTTCCTCCCTCCTCCCCTCCTCCTTTTCTTTATGATATATACATGTTCACATGTAACCCAGGCTGGTCTCAAATTCATTATGTAGCTAAGACTACTGGTATGTGACCATGCCAAGCTATTCTGTTTCCTCCCACCTTTCCTTGACTTCATACATCCCATGTTGGGTCCTCCAGTTTGAAAACTCATTCTTCTCAACAACTGTATGATCAGCTAATATCCTAAGTGTGTGTGGCATCTGACATCATTAATTTTTTTCAAAGTGATTTTTCTATTTTTCTAAAATCAAAAAACATACCTCAGTAATTCTTTATGCTGGGCTCCAGGTGACTGTCTGGGGAGCTTAGGTGAGGACTCTTCCAACAGGCAATCAGTAACTGTCACATTAGTAGAGTTGGCTAATGGGTGTTTGGAGGCCTTTCGGAAATCTACATATTTAAATCCCGAGGTTAGCTTAACAGAAACATAGGTAAACATTTTCAACAACATGCACTTAAACAAAAGCAACTTTGGTCAAAATTACAAACTATTACCTGGATTGTAGCTGATTCTTCTACAGTCCAAACACTCCCAGTTTTGTTCACATGACTGTAGGGAGGAGCAGGCTAAGTGGGTTCCACTCGATCCGCAACAGTGACAGCGCTTTACTTCCCATTTGCTGCGGACATAAAGAAAAGTATATCTGCATGTTCTGTGAGTGCGAGGCATTCAGATCACCACCTAACGTCCAGGCCTTCATACACCACACCAACCTTCCAGAGGAAGGAAAAGACTACGTACGCCTTCAATATCGAATTTCCCCCACTAAAGTACTGAATGACTTAGGCCAGGTCTAGCTAGGTACTCCAGGTTGGCCTGGAGTCACTGTGCAGCCCATGCTGGCCATTAGCCAGTGATCTTGCTACCTTGTCCTCCCAAGTGCTGGGATTCTAGGAATGCCATATCACATCTGACTCTAAAGTATCTTCCCTCTTTCGTTTAATGTTTATAATCTCTTCCTCTAAAATCCTGATCTTAAAAACCTAAATGTATACTGATAGATACATATAAACAAAGCATGTAAGTATCAGAAAGGTTTATGATAAGGAGAAAAACATTTTCCTTAACATTTGGAGATAGATTACATTCAGAGAGAGACTACTGTTCACTATGTCTGATACACAATTTGCAGTACAAAGGTATGCAGTATTTCCAAAACCAAAACAATAAAAAACATTTCAGGTGCTGTGTAATGCAGTCAAATCTAGAGTTTGTTCCTGGCTCATATTCATATTTTCTGTTATCTCTACGCCTCTCTTCTTGTCTCCCATTGTGACCTGTGATATGACAATCCATAGACATTTCCATATAGGTGTGTGTATTAGGGTTTCCACTGCTATGATAAAACACCAAGACCAAAAGTAACTTGGGGAGGAAAGTGTTTATAGGACTATCACTGAAAGAACACAGGGCAGGAACCTGGGGCCATGGAGGAGTGCTGCGTACTGGCTTGCTCAGCCTGCTTTCTTATAGAACTCAGGACCACCGGGCCAGGGATGGTACTACCCACAATGGTGGGCCCTCCCTGTCAATCACTAAGAAAATGCCCTACAGATGGATCTCATGGAGGCGTTTTCTCAGAGGATTAGCTTGTGTCAGGTTGACATGAAACAGGCCAGCACACAGTATGCCATAACGGTGTTACATGTGAAGCTTCTTCCACATTGTGAGGGAATAAGGACACAATCTTTTGTACAGAAACAAATATATTCCCTAAATATGTGGAAACATGGGTGGCAAGTCGGGTAGCTGTTTTTCCAACAGCTGGCTGTGTGGGCCTCTTCCTCCTGAGAGTGTGAATGGATAGGGCGTAGGGGCCTACACTTGCATGTGTGAGCATCTGGTCATAGGTGCCTGACCCCACCCCCTGCCTCCACAAACCAGTTCTACTCACTCACAGTGAGGAAGATGGCAGCTAAAGTAAGTGTTTGTGACATTCCAGGCCCCCTTTACATTCCTTACATACAATGTTAGGTGTTTACAATTTTGAAAGTGGAAAAAGCCACTACTATGCATAGTCTTTAAGAGGAAACTCACCACAGAGGGCTAATTTCCCTGAGCTTATATGCCTGTATGCCTTAGAGGGAAGTTTCCAACCCAGGCTACCTTGGCTTCAGACCCATGCTACATACTACACTAAGGTGCCTTTTACCAACACTACCTTGGTCTTATTGGGATGAAAGGCAAACAATTATAAAGCAAGCATCCAAGTAACAGCTTTGTGTGTCCCAAGAGAAAAGGCAAAAGTGACAGCAATCTCAAATAGTAGATGCAGCTTAGGGGCCTGGGATATACAGGAAGCTTCAAAGCTGGCCAGTGCTCAGTGATTCTTCACAGGCAGGAGCTATACAGGAGACTCACTTCATGCAAAACAAGTCTCCTGCACCCGAAGCCTCCTGTGTTAAGGGAGACTACATCAGCACAGGTAACAGTAACAACCGTGAAGAAACAGTGAGGAGGTGTCACCTACCATCACCTCCTCGCAAAGCTTCTGAAGAAAGCAAAAGCCATAGGTCCCTAGGTCTTGGATTTCTAGCCCTAAAGTACCACCCAGTCTCCAGCGCTTTGTTATAGGAGCTGTGTGTAATTTACATTAATAGCACCTCTCAACTTGGAATAGCCTCGTGAAAATTTCCCCAAATAAGGTTACTATGTTGACTACAGAAATTTCTCTGTAAACATACACGCTTAGTAAGAAACATACTTCATCTCAAGTTAAAACTTCCAACACCCGAAGAGGAAAACTCTATTTCATTATGTAGAAACCCTACCGTGTTAGTAAGGACCAACTAAACACCACACAACTTGCAGAAATACCTATTCGGTTCATTATAGTCTCGCCCTTCTTTGCAGTGACATCTTCGAACGTCACAACGGTCATGGCTCTGCAGCAGTTCTTCATAGGCATTTTCTTCTAATTCCCAGGATGCATCTCTACAATGAAGTAAGATAGAAAAAGCGAGTTGGTCTAACAGAGCTGATAATTTAGAAACAATGACAAAGCCTTTTTAGGCTGTTCTTTTCAACATAGAAATCCATTGTTACTTTACCTTAAAGTCAGTTTCACAGTTAACATTCAAACACTAAGTGAAAAGTTGAACAGAAATTTTTTAAAACCTTCATTTTTCTAGTACTTCATTTCCAATTTTTGTTGTTGTACCCTAGGCTAGCTTCAAGCTCAAGTTCCTCTCCCCAGTTTCTCAAGTGCTGGGATTATTAAGTGTGTTTGTTTTAATGTTTCTTTTGCTCTCTCCCTGACCCAAGACTGTAGTCCAGGCAAACCTGAGACTCACTTCACAGCCCATGTTGTCCTGCACACCTTAAGCCTCCCAAGGACTGGGACCCAATGTTTACTTTCAAGCTTAGAACCACTACTTGGGATTTCTCATCTTCTGGCATTACTAAAATTCTTCTTTTTCATTTTAAACCTATTTAGTCTGTCTTAGATCATCCAGGAATACCAACTTAAAGATGCTATACAAATCAACCAGAACTAGACTTAACTGAGTTACTGAGAGACACATCAGCTAACGAGACAGTGACATCTCAGTGCCTGTTCTGGGAGCAGGCGCTCGACCGCGTGACATGGCTACTTAGCCACCATCACTATTAAGGCATAAATTATTATTTTTAATATTACTAAATACTATAGTTAAATGCTTTTTGGTCAAAAAGCCAAATGTTACTCACTTTTCAGGAATATGAATTCCCATTCTCAACATCTCTTTCTGAAAGATGTCGGTATTATTGCATAGTGTACACCTAAAGAAATACACTCCTGCATTTATTGCTTGCACCTACAGCAGAAAACGGAAAATCTATTGTTAGCAATGCATCTTTCATCAGGTTGTGAATTATATAACTAACAGAACATATGCTGTCTTTCCCTCTCTGTGCCAATGGCTCCTAGAACTATAAGCAGTCCCCGAAACACGGACAGCCTGTCTTCTGTGTGAAAACATCTCATGAACACAGAATTCTGGACCTTGCGGCAGTCACTGATTTACTGTCTCAGATTGAATACTGCTCTAGTTGGCTTTCTGCTGCTATGAGAAAACATGGGTGAAACAACTTCGGGAGAAAGGAGTTAATTTTGTCTTACAACTTCGGGAGAAAGGAGTTGATTCTGTCTTACAACTTCGGGAGAAAGGAGTTGATTTTGTCTTACAACTTCGGGAGAAAGGAGTTGATTCTGTCTTACAACTTCGGGAGAAAGGAGTTGATTTTGTATTACAACTTCCGGAGAAAGGAGTTGATTTTGTCTTACAACTTCGGGAGAAAGGAGTTGATTTTGTCTTACAGTTCCTAGGACATCACTGAGGGAAGAAACTCAGGGCAGGAGCCTGGAGCAGAGAGTAGGAGCTTCCAGCTCAGGATCTGAAACTATTCTTGTACTACCCAGGACAAACCTTCATGGGGTAGCTCCTGTCAACAGTAGGCTAGACCCTCCTCCATCTGTGTAGTCCACACCCCACAGAATAAGGAGAAGCAATGGAAATCTTCAGTATTTGAATAGATGTTTATTGTTATATAAATATTATTATTTCTGTTTTTAACTCAATTTTGATTTTACCCCCAAAAGAAAAATACTGAATGTTTTATCAGTGCTATATAGCAAATACACAACCAGAAGCCACAGAGGACATTCAGTGGGATATAAGAAACTATATAGTTGGGCTGGAGAGATGGCTCAGCGGTTAAGAGCACTGGCTGCTCTTCCAGAGGACCTGAGTTCAATTCCCAGCACCCATATGGTGGCTCACAACTATCTGGTGCCCTCTTCAGGCCTGCAGGCAATCATACAGTCAGAACACTGTATACATAATAAATAAATCTTTAAAGAAAAAAAACAAAACAAAACTACACAGTCTAGAGTCCTCCCCCAAAACTAGCAATACATATTCACTTAAGTTCTACTTTCTAGATGACAAACAATGCTGTGTAATAACACTAGTAAACTCTGAATTCCAGTGAGTAAGCACACAACTTGCAGTATCATGTAAAAGTGTTATCTGCGTACATGTGTACCTGTGTGTACATCGGGGTGTATGGGTGTGCATGTGGAGGCCAGAGGCTGATGTCAGTCTTTTCACTTAATTATTTTGAGACAGGGTCAGTCACTGAAGCCAGGATCCACCTACTCAGCTAGACTGACTTTCCAGTGAGTTCCAAGAACCCGTCCATCTCTGATGCCTTTCACTAATGTTCCACAATGGTCCAGGCTGAGGTTAAAGACCAGGGCTGCCATGCCTGGCTTTGTAAGTCCTGTTTTGTTTTTTTTAAAAGAATAGACATGGAATAAAGAGAGAAAACCCACTGATTATAATAAAATATTGTCAGAGACAGTGAGGAAAAAGCTAAGTTTTAGAAGTAGATGTGTGCCAAGAAAGAAGGATGAAAGACATTTTAAGGGAAGTCTCCATGGCAAGACAGAGAACACATAATTAGGAAAACTATAATTAATAATATATTTTGATAGGACATTCTGACCAAACTGAACTAAACAATAAGACTACAGAGGTGGATTAAATCCAGAAAAAGAGAAGCTTCAAGGAGAGCATAACTGACAGGAAATAAGGTATCTCTAACAATTAGTAGTTTAGAGAGAGACAGTGGATGGATGGTGAAGGAGAGGACTGCAGGCTGGGACTCCTGGCACGCGGTACACACACAGGCTCGGACTCCTGGCACACGGTACACACACAGGAAACGACAGAGAGATGCAATCTCACCAATCATGGGATCTGAGATACAGAGAAGCACCTGGTAGCAAAGGAAAGCACAGAAACCCAGAGACAAACCGACCGGCTAGAACAGAACATGTCCGGACACCGAGACCGATGGAGAAATCCAAACTGTGTAAACACTATTCTTTTCATTTAATGTCTAGTCTGTCCTCACAAAGTTTCTGTATGTAGTAATCCAGGTAGTTCGAAAGAATATTGCTTAACCACACACTGTGAGCTAGAGGGTATATTTCTGATTTTTAGATTCTGGAATCAAGAGTGGAAGTCTCTATAGATCCTGTTAGAGAAAGTGACAGGAGTTAGTGTGCTCTAATAAATTACAGCAACTGTTTATTGGCATATAATAGTCAAGTTTCTATGTGGAGAGAAGTCTAAATTAAATGTTTTTAAAAACAGCACTAAGTTTTTTGTTAGCAGCATTATCTCTAGGGTCTGTCTCAGCTCTCTCCACAGAGTAGTGGGGGGTGGGGTGGGGGGGTGGCACTCTAAAGCAAGATAGATCCCAGCCCAGTGCTTCTAGTTTTCAAAGTGCTTATTAAAACTCACGTAAACATTAGCTCAAATCGAAGAACTTTTTGCTTTATTACTAACAGATACAAAGCAAATCTTTACAAAATTAAAACACACTTGTCAATAATTAATGTCACCTAAATACAAACCTAAATAAAAAATACTTTTTAAGAGTTGGAGGCCAGCCTGGTCTACAGAGCGAGATCCAGGACAGGAAACCAAAACCACACAGAGAAACCCTGTCTCAGGGAATGGGGGAAGTCTCTCACATAAAATGAATTTCTTCAATAGTAAGAATTGCACTTCATGATAATGTTTATTAACTATACTTTCTGGTACTAACACACTTCTATTCGAGAATTAACAAAATTACAAACATTTCCAACAAAATAGGCTCCAATTTACTACTTTTAACTGAATAACCTAAGTATATACGTTCAAGAGACTATATTAAAAAAAAAAAAAAAGCCGCTGTGCAGTGGTGGCGCACGCCTTTAATCCCAGCACTCGGGAAGCAGAGCCGGTGGATCTCTGAGTTCAAGGCCAGCCTGGTCTACCGAGGGAGTTCCAGGACAGGCTCCAAAAAAAGCTACACAGAGAAACCCTGCCTCGGAAAACAGAAACCAAAACCAAAACAACAACAACAACAACAAAGCAGAAATCAGGCAGGCTTCAGCACCTCATTGCTGCTAGTACTTTTATGTCTTTTTGGAAATAGGAGGTAATTTAACACCTAAAAACTTTCAAAAAGTTTGTGAACAATTAATAATCAGAAACATTTCACTTTATTAAATAAAATCTAAGCTTTATAAATCAATTTTTAAAAAGTAAATTTCTGTTATTTGGCATGGTTTTTGTCTATTTTGTCTAATAGCACTCCCAACTTCTATATTACATGTTCAAAACTAATGATTGGGATCTCCTTCCAATGATCTGAACATTTTCCAGATAAAGACATTCAACTACGTCGAGTGTTTAGTCTTCTGCTTGCCTGCCGTGGGCATTAAACCCAGGGCCTCGTATCACTCTAGACAAACCATCTATCACTGAACTACATCCCTGGCCTCGTTTCTGGTTTTTATGATACTTTTGGTTTGAGTGGAGAAAACACGGATTTATTCAGGGAAAGTGAGGAAAGAAGTCCCGAGAGTAAACTAGGCTCTTAGAGAGGAACACTGGTATTTATGATAATCTATATTGCACTGACACCAGGTTAAAATTCAAGTTAGCAAGCAACAGATTTTATATTATGGAGGCAAAAATTACCAAGCTCTATTACCTGTAAACAGTCTCTGTGAAACCAGGCGTTCTTACAGCAGGGGCTTTGCAGTATGTTGTAAGAAGGAATGGGTTCAATAAACTCTAAACAGATGGTACATGGTAAAGAGTCTCTAAACTTAGATGTAATTGCTTGAACCGGACGATGTTTCCAGCAAAATGACCTGAAAATGGAAATTATTTAAGAACATATAAGGAAAGGAAAAATACAATTCAGTTAACATTGTAATTACAGACTTAAAAGAAAATTCCCTTCTGATTCACAAATGCATCTAAAAGAAATGTGGGCCCTATAGTCTAACAAACTGTAATCAAGGAAAAGTGAGTACTTTGAGATATAAACTTACTTCATATAGACATTCAATAACTAGTATCACTATTTCTGTTATTAAAGATCATATTCACACTTGTACTAAGTAAGCATTACTGTCCTTAACATCACATAACGTAATAGAGAGGGAATTTAACATCCCCATCAAGTGAAGAGTCAAAAGCAAATAACAATCTATTCCTGATAGACTTTATTTCCTTTGTATTTGCTAATGTTTTCCATGGTGCCTATACATTATATAAGTGAAACATGAAGACTCAAAGTAACACTCATGGTACCAAATGCCAAAAGTTACAAAATCTTCATGTTTGAAGTTGTACTCAGGCGTATCCCAGCGCAAAATTTGCTTTTGTTTTTTAAACTTAACCAGGTTTATAGGACAATTTAATTTGTGAACCATGTAATATAAAATGTTTCACAGAAGTATGAACCAAAAGTTCAATACTATATCCAGAACTAAAAGTCGAATGTAAATAATAATCTCGGGTCCATTTTAGACATGGCAATTCAAGTTTTATCAGAAGTAACTCTAGAAGAAATCATATAATACAATATTATATACAAATACACATATACACACATTTTGTTTATCTTACATATGTAAGATATATGTATGCATAAATTCAGTACAGCTTTAAAAAGTAATTTTACATGGAAATTATAACTTTGGGCTATTTCCCATTATTCTTTAACATTTATATTTAAATTTAGTTAAAAAATATTTAAATGGCCGGGCGGTGGTGGCGCACTCCTTTAATCCCAGCACTTGGGAGGCAGAGCCAGGCGGATCTCTGTGAGTTCGAGGCCAGCCTGGTCTCCAAAGCGAGTTCCAGGAAAGGCGCACAGCTACACAGAGAAACCCTGTCTCGAAAAACCAAAAAAAAAAAAAAAAATAATATTTAAATGTATACAAGGTGTTTTGCCAGCATATACATCTGTACACCAATTGTATGCTAGGTGCCCCCGAGGCCTAAGAAGTTTCAGACAGATGTGAGCTGTCACATTGGTGCCGGGAACTAAGACTGGGTCCTCTGGAGGAGCAGCCAGTGCTCTTAACTTCTGGGTCATCATTCCAGCCCCTCATATTTAATAGTTAATTAACAGTTAAATAACTCACGCAAAATTGTCAGTAAACTGGAAAATGCATTCTTTCTGAAGTCCACAGGGCAAGTGATAACTTCGCTTACATTGGGGTACAACACATCCAATTGATGCACCATTTTTCTTGCAAACTGTACACTTCTAAAAGAAATATGAAAACAGGAGCATAATATAAAAAATTTTAAGTACTATAGTATGATCAAGTAATTAATGAGTATTCCTAATGGAGAGACTAAAAATTATTGCTATAGTGATAGTATATTCTATCCTCACCCAAATGAGAAAGTTTTAAGGTATGTGCTGGGTAGGTTTTGGGGTGTGTGTCAACCTGACACGGCATAGAGTCCTTGGAGAAAAGGAACCTCAGTTGAGAAACCGCCTCCATCAGATAGGCCTCTAGGCAAGTCTGTGGGGGGCATTTTCATGATCAGAGATTGGTGTGGGGGGCTCGGCCTACTTGGCTGGGCAGGTAATCCTGGGTTGGATAGGAAAGCAGGCCAAGCAAGCCATGGGAAGCAAGCCAGGAAGCAGCGTTCCTCCATGGCCTCTGCTTCAGTTCCTATCTCTAGGTTTCTGTTCCTTTCCTCAATGACGGACTGTGACATGGAAATGTAAGATAAAATATACTAGCTGGGCATGGTGGTGCACACCTTTAATCCCAGCACTTGGGAGGCAGAGGCAGGTGGATCTCTGAGTTTGAGGCCAGCCTGGTCTACAGAGCAAGTTCTAGGGCAGCCATGGCTACACAGAGAAACCTTGTCTTGAAAAACCAAAAGATAAACTATACCATTCTTCACCAAGTTGCTTTTGGTCATGGTGTTTCTTACGGCACTAGGAAGCAGACTGGCGTGGTCACCTAAGGGTGCTAAAGTTCAGAAAAAGCCAGTGTCTGTGCATTGAGGTGGAAGCAGTTTTTGTAGATGTAATTATTCAGGGTCTCAAGGTCTCCTTTGACTAGTGTCTTTATAAAAGATAAGGCAGATTTAAAACACAAGACACTCTGAAAACAGGTCATGTGAAGACAAAAGAAGACCCTTTTGTAAACAAGGGACATCAAAAGCTAGCAGCAGCCATCAGGTGGGAGGGGGTACAGGAGGAATTCACTTCATGATCTTTAGCAGGATCCAACTCTCAACACTATGCTTTATAACACCCAACTCTAAATCCGTGAGGGATTACATTTCTGTAATTTGTTATGTCAGCCCCAGGAAATGAGACCAATGTCACTAACCATAACCGTGGCACACACAGAAAAAGTAGTTAGAATATACACCTGAACCCAAACATACCTCAGAACCCTTGTAACAGTCCCTGCTTCAGGGATTACAGTCTCACTGCTAACTCATGGGTCATCCAGGCCACAGGAGGAATCCTGGAGAACCTCAAGGCTCTATTTCACCATGAACTCTCCTTATGCTAACCACTCACCCAAAAAAGTGACACTCTCCACTAAAGTAAATGCTTGAATGCTGCTGCTTTATTTTCCCATCTGCACACACTGAGAACAGGACTACAGTGGCAGGGAGAAACATACTGCTTAGCTCTGTTAGAGACTGCAGAGCTAAGTCTTTTTATCTTCTCAGTTAAAGAAAAACAACTCAGTTGTTCATGACGAACAACATCTAGCCCTCCTCACCTCCACCTTTTTTTTAACCCACTCGTCCCCCTATCTCAAGACTTTGGAACCCAAGTCAAAGGCTTTCTCTGTACTTTTAACTCTTGTCATTAATCTAAGTGGCTTCAGCATTTCTGTGACAACCTCTGAGTTTCTGAATTACAGAGACAAAAAAATTACCAGTCTACACAGCTGTGTAATTTCTACCTTAACCCCTCATGTCAATCTCAGTAACCGAGGCACATGACTCAAGTACATGGGCGAGTAGACTATTAAAGGCCTGTCCATCAGCAGAACTCAACTATAGTCAAAATTCTGATATGAGAGAATAATATCATTCATGCTTATTTCTGTACTACTCAGAATAGCTAAGATATCCATCAAAAGATAAAGACATTATGGTATATATACACACTGCAATTTTATTCAGCCATAAAAAAGTGAAATCATAATATTGGCACAAAAATGGATCGACATGGAAACCACCGCATTAAACAAAACAAACCACTCCTAATAGATACTCTAGCATGCTTTCTCTTACATGCAAATCCTTCATTTTAGTGTGTGTGAGAGAAAGAAATAAAAGGAATTGGGTGGCTAGTTTTATGTCAACTTGGCACAAGCTACAGAGGAGGGAATCTTAACTGAGAAAATGCCTCCATAAAATCAAGCTCTAGAGATGCCTGTGGGGCATTTTCTTAGTGATTGATGTGGGAGGTGCCAGTCCACTATGGGTGGGGCCACTTTTGGGCTGGTGATCCTTGGTTCTATAAAAACAGCAAGCTGGGGCAAGCCATAAGGAGCATACTAGTTAGCAGTGCCCCTCCAAGGCTCCTGCATTCTTATCTCCTGCCCCCATGTTCCTGCCCTGTTCTGAGTTACTATCCTGACTTCTTTTAATGAACAATAATGTGGAAGAATAAGCCAAACAAACCCTTTCTTGTCCAAGTTGCTTTGGGTCATGTTTCATCAGAGGAATAGTAACCCTAACTAAGACAGGATCTATAAGTAGAGATCATTGTGGGAGGAGCACAGAGTCTTTTTTTTAAATTTCTATTTATTTATTATGTATACAGTGTTCTGGCATATATGCCTACATGCCAGAAGAGGGCACCAAATCTCATTATAGATGGTTGTGAGCCACCATGTGGTTGTTGGGAATTGAACTCAGGACCTCTGGAAGAGCAGCGAGTGCAGAGTCTTAATAAGGGACCTTAAGTGTTCAATCGTAATGTGACTTGTCTTAGTCTCTCCAAGGCTCAGGGAACATCACAGAAAATGGGGGATAGAAGACCCAGATGGAGGAGAGTGGCAGATGGTGCCTCTGGAACATGGCACTCTTGTGTACACTTGCACAGCAGTTGTGACCATCAGCACAAAAGTACCTTAAGATTGGCCTGCCAACCTCCTATCATGGTGTGAGAGAAGAGGTCACAGGTCTCCAACGACCCTAGGTTGTTTAGGCAGATAATGGCAGCTAGGGAGTTTAGGGTAAAGAGGCCCCATATGTTTCTGAGTATCTACAGGCAGTTAATGGTTACTGGGGGAGGGACATTTTTTTTCGTGGTATTACCACGGTAAGGAGCCCAAACTCCTGTAAATAAACCTTTACCCAGGAGGCTTTATGTAATCGTAATAAAACTCAGTAGGTCATCAAAAAGTGATTAAGAGTGAGCATGAAAGTAAAAGAGGACTGGGTGAAAAGGGACCCACAGGAGTAAGAGAAAAATGGAGGCACACACAATAAAATACATTATATATGTACCAAAATTCCATAATGTGACTCGGTGTGCATAATTAACACATGCCAATCAAATAATTTTAATGGAATAACTGAAAGCAGACAAGTGAAGTGGTTAGGGAGAGAGGGAGACTAAGAACAAAGCGTGTGGGCCAACGTCAAAAACTAGAAATAAAACCAAAAGTGAATAAAATGACGAAAAAGATGAGAGTTTTTTATTGTTAAAAGTTTCATTCAGTATAGGCTAAACTCTCTTCTGCACAAATATAAAAATGTTTATTAAAACTTATATTTGATAAAAATATCCTGTTTTAACAGAACAACATAGTCATAAGTTTCTAGTACAGGAATTGACAGAAGAAACTTCCCAAGGCAACACTAGCAGTATCTGTAGTACTTTGTGTAATGAACAAAACAAGTACTTACCAGTTTAGAAGCTCTGTTGACCTCCTTCCTGATGTCTTCTACTAGAAAGCCATAAACTCCTTCTTCTTCTTTACCTCTCTGCCAAATTCCACTTGACATTAACTATGAACATAATTCTCAATTAGGAAATACACTCCAAGAAACCAGGTTGGAATTAATGAGGCTAAGTCTGGGGTCAGTGTTTATGTTGGTTTGAGTAAGAATGGCCCTCACAGGCTCATATATTTGAATAATTAGTCACCAGGGAGTGGAACCATTTGAAAAGATTACAAGGACTAGGAGGTGTGGCCTCACTGGAGGAAGTATGTCACTGGGGGTGGGCTTTGAGGTTTCAAAAGTCCATGCCCAGTGCCGTGTCTCTGCTTTCGGATCAGGCTACTTCTCCAGCAAAAGCCTGTCTGCCTGTCACCACACACACCGCCATGATGATTATGGACTGAACCTAGAAACTGTAACCAGGCCTCCAATTAAACGCTTTCACTTGTAAGAGTTGCCTTTGTCATGGCATTTCTTCACAGCAATACAACAGTGACTGGACAGTATTCTTCTGAAGTAGTATATCAAAAGACAGACTATAAATAAAACTTTAATATTACTAAATATGCTAAATAACTACAACACATCAATAAAAGCCGAGTTGCAATTAATAAAGTTTGTTTCAGTCTCAAAAATATCCTGAAATACAACTAGTACATATTTGTCTACGACTCAGGTATAAGGAATCATCTATCGACTAACAGGAGCAATTCTAAAAAGTCTTCATTAAAATAAATAAATAAATAAATAAATAAATAAATAAATAAATAAATAAATAAAAGGTTAAGTGGAAATTTCTTTTGTTACAATAAACAGACTCCAGTGCCAACTTTGTGTGCACATTATGGAATAATTAGATTCTTAGACTACTCTACAAGTATATTGAACTCGTAGATATAATGTTAAATACTCTTAATTGTCAGCCACAGGACCTGAGTGTGTCAATGGGGGGATTTTCTAGATCGCTTTAACTGGGGTGGGAAGACCCCAGGGCACCACTGTGAGTGGTGCCCTTCTCTGGCTGGATCCTGAACTTTAGGACTGGGGAGAGCAGAGCACTGTGTATGTGTTCTCTGCTCTCTGCTTCTTATCTGCTCAAGCCCAACCTCTGTGCCTTCTCCACCAGGACAGACTGTGGCTGGCTGGACTGGGAGCCAGAACAAAGTCTGCCTCCTTTGAGTTGTCCAGGGCATTTTATCATAGGAAAAGGACCAAAGTCTCGGATCTGAAACAACCATTGTCTTGGATATTACCAATGAATAATTTAGATGATTCCCCAGGAAAGTGCTGAACTAAGTTCAATAGCATGGATGACAGGATTAAAAATATGTTGATGAATTTATTGGTTCTCCTTCAAGAAGTGGAGCTTAATTTCCCTTCCCCTTTAATACAGGATAAGAATTAAGTCCACTGTAACACAGACAATAAAGCAGAAGTGATAATGATATGTGAAACCTGGTAGATGATGGTTTCATCTAGGGTGTCCCCTTCCCATCATAATTTACTTTGAGGGATACCAGATGATATCCACCAGATAATATACTGTGAGCAGTCCCTCTCAGAAGACTAGGAAGTAAGGAGGAACTGTGGCGAACGCATGTGAGCAAGCCACTGCAGGGAGGCCCTCCAGCTTTTTAGTAAAGCCTTCAGATGTATCTTGGTGACATCTAAACTGAAGTCACATTAACAACTCAGCCAAAACTATTCGGAGAATAAATGTTGCTTTCCTCTGTTAAATTTCAGAATAATTTCTATAGCAGCCATAAAAAACTAACTTGGTTTCAAACACAGTGGGAACTAATGCAGCCTTAGCACGCTGCGGTCTATCGCGCCAGGGACTTGTCCCATTTCGGATTCTTTGAACGGGGGGGGGGGGGGGGGGGGGGGGGGGGGGCAGCAGAGGGAGGAAATACAGGGAAGCAATCCAGAGTGAGATCTTTCTTTGCTTTTTCCTGAGCAAGTCAGACCATCGCCTGTTCCCTTTCTGCTAATATTAACCTCGGCCAGAACTTTTCCTTCCAGGTGCTCTGTGAAATAAAATACTTTTCTTCTGCTCCCTGAACCGTCAAACAAGTCTGTTCTGTGACATAGCAGCAGCAACAAAGGAAACAAAAAAGTGGTAAAAAGGGCACTCCCCTGAGAGAGCTAACCATTTTCTCTGTTAGATAAAAACGGGTCTTTTTAAATAGCTGGATAAAAACATAGAAGTCTTTATATGCACCAAGTAATCGCAGAAGCTTAAAATCTGATGTAAAAAATCGTATTTTATATAGAGAAGGAAAAAAGATTCAGAAGTTAAATGATTTATCTAATTCTAAGAAATTAGTGTCATTTTCTCTTTAGAATACCCCTTAGATTAGAGTATACTTACCAAACAGTAGTAATGGACACTGAAATTCCATTTCTCATAAGTTTTCTTTTCTCCGTATTTATTGGGACAGTCATCGTTTTTTCGACAGAAAACACAAGCTAAAAGCAAAAAAGCAGATAAATGTAAAATATATCTTAAAATCACAAAACAACTTATGGAATCCATGCTTCTCTGATGTGTGTGCGTGTGAATGGTGGCCATGGTACAGACATGGCGGTCACAGGGCAACCTCGGGTGTTTCAGCACTCCCTTTCCAGCTCGTTTAAGACACCAGCAAGCTGACTCAGGAGTGCCCTGTCCATGCCTCACGGAGTACAGTGATGTGCCACCAGGCACAGCTCCACGTGTGTTCTGGACATCTGAACATGCAGACTACCATAGCAAGTACTATACCCACGGCTGCAAATCCCCAGCTGCTGGATTCTGTCTAGCTGGACAAGGGCCTTGGGTGGCTCATGTCTACCGTTACAGACTGCTAGTCCAAAAGAAAGTCATCTAGACCTCATTCCCAAATAAATGTGATATTGTTTTGATCTATGTAGCAGCTCCCTAAGGGATGGGGTCCAATACTTGTTTGTTTGGCCAGCATCAGAATCCTCTTCAGATTAAAACAAAAACAGTAGCTGCAAAGTCTAGGACAAGCAGCTGTCAGACCAAAAAAACTAGGAAAGAAGTTGGGAAGAATGGATATATAGGGGGGTAAGGTCTTAAAAGTTCACACATGTACTGCAGAACATAGGGGTCAGGGGTGCACCCATGGACACAGCCGTGCTCACAGACCCAAGAAAACAAACATTGACTGCTGGAGGGCCTTGAAGTGCATTCAGATCCAATACATTTAAAAGACCTTGAATCAATAAGGGCCCTGAAGGCACAAGATACTCCCTTAAGTATTCATTTTTATAGCAGTCTAAGATTCAGTAAAATTGTTCTACTTCATTATATTTACTGTTAAAATTACCTTCTACCAGAACAAATACTGGTTTCTATTAAGCACACTGATTTAAATAAAAAAAAAAAACAAAACTAGAGGCATCTATCTGAGGGGAAATTAAGTTGGAATAAGGGTATATTCAGCAAGTGTAGAATGGTATTACATAAATCACTATAATTTCCAAACTACTGGCATTGCTGATATAACTCAGGAGGCATAACAAGACAAAGGCATGTGGGGGTAGAGGGATTGGTAGGAGCAAATTTCCTTGTTCAAGGGTAGAGTCGACAGATACATTAAAGTGATTGTCGGGAGAATGCTAAGAGTAACTGGGAGACAGCTTGGTTGGAATAACGTTTATCACACAGCATGAGGACCTAAGTTGGAATCTCTACTTATAAAGCGCCAGAATCAGTTAGTTGTACAGGAGGCAGAAACTGGTGGAGCCCTTGCCAGCCAGCTGAGCCAAATGGATGAGCTCAAGATTTAGTGAAATAACCTATCTCAAGAAAAAAAGAAAAAAGATGGCACACACCTTTGCTCTTAGCACAAAGGAGGCAGAGGCAGGTGGATTTCTTTGAGTTCAAGGCTAGCCTGGTCTGCATAGTGAGCTATAGGCCAGTCAGGGACAAGTGTAGTAGACCCTGTCTCAAAACAAAACAAATACACAAAAGCCCACAAACCTAAATGAGGGAGTAGCACAGGGACACAAGTATATACAGTAATGATGCAGATTCCTCATCATTCACAGTAGCAAGTCAACAGACACTGTTTATAATAAAGAAAACAACTACGTATCAACAGGAGACTGTTTTAAACTTAGAAACTTTCCTTTTCATGTTAGATTTTTGTCTATTGCTTATATTATCTTCATTTATCACAGGAAAATCCATGAAAAAATTAAACAATAATTTTCTCAGATTCAAATCCTATCTAATAAACCATATAAAATGTACAAAAATAAATTTGACAAAATGTCTTCTGACAGCAAATTTAGTTTGTGGAAATGAACACAATCATAATAGAACATATTAACTAAGCATGCATCAGAACATTCATTCTTACTGGCTGGGTAGCATTCTAAATGGATTTTATTGTAATAAAAATATTTTAAAGACAGTTACTTACCAAGACTTTTTGAGTTATCAGGTTTATTTTTGTTCATTTTACTAGGAAAAACAAGAACATTAATATCTTAATTTCAAAAATCTCTAACCATTTTTCTTAAATTCAGTCAGTATATGAATATAGTCAAGACATATAAAATCATTTCATACTACAGTACAGTAGTTAACTTCCTCACTTTTTGAACAAATAGAGTTTAAGAAGGGTGGTAGAATTTGAGGATTTCTTTAACACTGGAAAGAATATTTAATTATTAAAACAAATATTAGGATTGTGGGATGCCCTGCAACGCACCAAAAAGTCCTACACAGAGAACTGCCTGATTTCCATATTCCTAAATAAATATTAAAGTATTGGTTAAAAAGTAAAATCAATAAAAATAAAATTTTAAAGTCCCCTTATACTTACATTATCTGTCCCAACTGTGACTAATGATATCTAGCTATTGCTAATTGTTGGGCTTATTATAACATAAAATAATGCCCAAGGTTCACAACACAAACGACTCTGGCAAGTTTTCTGAGAGTAACATTACCGTATTATTCAGTGTATTGCAAATCATTATTTGCTGGAGGTGACTGGTATGTATGACTACAGTAATAAAATGCATTCTAGAATACATTTTCTTTATAAAGAGACCCCCCACGGCTACACACGCTTGGCCTTTTCCTACTACAATGACTCAAGGAATCTCTCTTGGTGAATGATGTCATAAAGGTCTGACCAATTCTTTATACAGACAACCATGTTACTTAAATTTTTTTAAAAAGTTGTCTGAGGTTTCCTGTTCATTGCTGGTTAGCCTAAGATTATCCAGTGTATGTCAGAATCAAACATCAGTTTTTCAAGTCATATCTATGCCATGACTCAAATGTGCAATAGTACCCTGGGGTAGACGAGAACTTTCACAGTCATTTGATTTGGTTTGTTGGCTTCTGCTCTGTAATTTCACTGCAGTCAGTATACCTAGCTTTATCCAACTATAGGCTTACTCCTCGTGTTTTTAAGCCCGTCCATGTAAATGATAAAAAACGCACTGACTCAAGACACAGGGTACACACAAGTAGCTTACACTATTTTCTTATGCTGCGACTTCCTTCTAGGATTGAAATAAAAACAATTACCCAAATATTATCACTCCTATAGTTTATACTTTTATTTTAGAGACAGGGTTTTACTATAGCCATGGCTGGCCTTGAAATCCCAGAGATCCCCCTGCCTCTGCATCCCCAGTACTGGGATTAAGGGTATGGTAACCACATACAGCTCTAGCTCATATTTTTAACATTAGACTTTTTAGCGCCTTGATTTTGAAAAAAGCTTTTCATTTTAAAGTCCAGATTTAGGATCTCCCTCTCATATTAGGGACTGAGCCCAGGCACCCTAAATGTTAGGCAAATGCTCTTATTTCACCTTTCCTGACAAAGGGACAGCCAACTTGCAAGCCTGCCTCAGACTACCTATTACAAAGGTCACACCACCGTGCCCATCTGCGATCCCTTCATTTCAAACAAGTTTACAGAATAAAACATAAGCAAAAACAAACAAACAAAAAAGTTACCCACATATTTCTTTTTTTTTTTTTTTTTTTTTTTTAGTTTTTCGAGACAGGGTTTCTCTGTGTAGCTTTGCGCCTTTCCTGGAACTCGCTTTGGAGACCAGGCTGGCCTCGAACTCACAGAGATCCGCCTGGCTCTGCCTCCCGAGTGCTGGGATTAAAGGCGTGCACCACCACCGCCCGGCCCCACATATTTTTAAAGTTACATACCTCAATAGCGCTCATAGTATCAGTCTCAGAAATAACAACGTCAAACTCTTTCCTTCCTTGAGAAATCACTAACAATCTAAGTTCTAAAAGGCCACAGTGAAGAGTTCTCTAAGTCTCTCCCACAGCTTACTCCCACTTCACTTGGATGTTTCAGTAGGCAAGGCCTGATGCCCTGAATTGTGTGATTAGTGCTTGCTAATATCATCTCACCAAAAGACAAAAACTGGATTACAGATCTAAATATGAATTCTGAAAGTCCATCTTGGTGGGCAAGGAGGTGCACATCTGTAACAGCACTCAAGAGGTAGAGGCAGGTGTATTTCTGTGAGCTCAAGACTAGATTGGTCTACACAGTGAGCTCCAGGCCAGCCACGTCTGCATAGTGAGAGCCTGTCTTAAAAAAACAGTATATTTCTAGAAAAACAAACAAACAAGAAGGTCTTTGTTAACATGCAGTAAGACTGTTAGAGGGCTGGAGTGACAGCCAACAGTTAAGAACACGGCTCTTGCCGAAGACCCAAAGTTTAGTTCCTAACACCCACAAAGTGGCTTACAATTGTCTCTAACTCCAGATCCAGGGGATCCAACACACCCTGGAACCTCCATAAGCACCAGGCATGCATGTGGTGTACAGACACACATGCAAGCAAACCATTCATATACTTACAGAAATCATACAAAAAAGAAAGATTTCTTAGACCTTCGAAGGAAAGACGGTTAACAGCAATTAGCGTCTTTAGTTCGCTTGTGTGTATATGAGTCAGTCTAACAAAGAACAGACTAGTCTTAAGAAAGATTGGAAGAATGCCAAAACCCACAAAAAATAAAATAATTTCTTGTATCTAATCAGGTCATAATGAAAGAAGACTAAAAATCAACAGCTAAAAACTACAGAAATCATACATTTTGAAGCTGAATCACTAGATCATTCATTGATGAACTCAAAGTAATTATTTAAAAGTTTTTAGAATCAAGTAAAAATGAAAATATAACTTATTGGAACCTTTAAGGAACAGTAAAAGCAGGACCGGCTTTAGCTCAGTGGCTCACGGCCTGTGAGAGTCTCTAGTCTCTAAAAAGAAGCAGTAAAAGCAGAGGAAAGTTCATGGCTATGCAGGCTTATGTTATTAAAAGCAGAGAGAACTCAATGACGCACTTCAAAGAATAAGAAAAACAAACAATCTAAGTGTCAAAGCGGCAGACAGAAGGAACAGAACAAAATTAATACAAGAGTCACAAAGACTCAAAGAAATGATCTGATTTGAAATGATCTGATTGACACTCTTGACCAAAGTAAACAAAATAGAAAACCATAATTAATAACATCTATGAAATGGGAGGCTCATAAAGGCTGAAAACTTTAGCTACCTTTCCTGTTGTGATATGGTATTTTTTTAACTAGGCAGAGGCGATGACTTTACACTATAAATGTACTGTCACTGAACTGTATACTAACAATGGTTAATTCCGTGTTAATTTTACCTAGAAAATGTTAAATGTAAAACTATGTCTATCAAATATTGGATGAAAGTACAGTCACTGCATACAAATGTCCCAGTAGCTTGTTCTGTAATGGCTAAAAACCCACAAGTGATCTAAATATGCATCAATAGAAGGATAGATTTAAACACTGTAGCACATTTGTACAATAGAATATCATCACTAAGATGCATTTAACTAAATCCCTAAGATGAATGAAGTTTAATACTTACAAACTGAATTACTAGGTAAATTTTTATATTAGTGATATCCCTTTAAATTAAAAGGAAAACTAACCAAGTTACCAGTGTGTACTGATTTTCATATACAAAAGACCCTCTGGAAACAGTTTCTCTTGGTCTCTACACACAGGATCGCTATGACCACTGCTCAGGATTCTTACGTCATTCTAACACACAAAAATCTTGTAGTATTCCAACTCTAGAATTCAAGAAGAAACCATGTGAACAATCTAGACTGTGCCAGGGACACACGCTCTGATTTAAAAACATACACCATCTTCTCTGTAGAATGGTACAATATTGTTTGCTCCAGATAAGCCTACCCACTGGTCTTTAGAAGGATGGCCCAACATTATTGGACAGGTTTTTACAGAAGAGAATGTAGGCAAGATGGTTAGGTCTTAAGCTTGTAAGTAAATGGAACAGCAAGCTTTCTGTTTATTTAGTTCTCTCTCACTCATTATTTAATTATATTGTACATCATTCATTTTCACAAATAGCAACAGATATAAAAAAATACATTTTAAAAATTAAATATTTTGGTTAACTCTGTTTATCTTAATATAGAGATAATGTTATCTAGCTTAAGTGAAAAAAGACATATAAAACAGCTAATATGTCATGAATATGAATAAACATTGGTCTTTTTCTATTTGAAATTTCTCCAGGGGTTACTTTAATTTTTCTCAAATATGGCTCTATATAGAGTGTGTGTCACTTGAAAACAGAGCTTGGAATCAGACTGTCCGCAGCCAGGCTGTAAAGGGCTTTTGTTGTTGTTGTTTAAGAAAGCTGAGATTTGAACCATCCATATATTGGAAATTTTATGGAATAGCAGTTGGAGACTCAAGAAAGGGACAGAAAGAACTACTTGCAAAAATGTTTATCTTAGGACAAGAAGATCAGCTGGTAAAGGTTCTAGCCATCAAGTCTGAGAACTTGTATTTGACCCCTGGAATTGACAGAGAAGAAAAAAAAATGACTCTCACAATGGATAATCCCCAGGATTACAGGTCTCTACACATAGGATCACAATGCTCTGACTTTCATAAAGCATGTACACACACAGCCCCTAAATAATTTAATTTTTTAGTTAAATCTAGTTTCAGATCTTCACTTTTACTAGTTACATAAGAACAAATTACTGGATCTTTGTTTACTTATCTGAAGACTGTAGGTACCTCATATACATTGTAAAGGTTAATGAAAATACATATAATACGGTTGTACCATGTTTAGTAGCTGTATTTTAGACATCTGTTCTCATTTACTATGCATTACACATGTACTAATCCACTGAATTCCCACAATAATCCCACAAGTAAGGCTTTATCTCCATTATACATTTAAGAGACCTGAGTCAGGGGCTTAACAACTTCCCCAGTCAAGGTCACCCAGTGACTAGGTGGAAGTGATGGGAATGCTAAACAAGAAGTCTGGTTCCAGTTGCACGTCTTTAAGCAATATATTACCAGGATTTTCTAGGAAGGCCATGTTTTTAAACCTCTGGCAGAATATTCTAACTTTTCCGTTAAAATGCAATTATTCAAAAGTTCACCTTCCAGACCTACCAAGGTACCAAGTTAGAATCTGTGAAGTTTGAGTACAGGAATCAGCATTCACGGAGCCTTTATTGGAGTAGGCACACAATAAAGTATGACATTTCTTGATGTAGGTAAAAGAAAAACAAAGACAGACTGGGAACGAAAGCACATTAGGATACAGAAAATCTAAAACTGATGACTTGCTGGTAGCATGTATGAAGCTCGAGGATTTGCCAGCAATCTTTGGGAAAGGAGAGCCAATACCTTTGTGGCAGCCTTACGGAAAAACAATTTCAATGATCGTGTTATTTCATTTTTTTTCTTCCTGGTGTACACTGAAAGCAACACTGGTTAGCAGGGATGGAGGAGGATGAAGAATTGATTTTATTTTGGATGTTAGTACCACTTTAAAAAAGGTATTTATATATTTCGATGGTACATTAACCAGCTGCTAAAACCTTAAAAGGATCTCTATGTATCTTTTTCTCTACGGAGCACAAAATCAACCTGACAATTTTCAGTAAGGTGAAATAAAGAACTTCTAAACATCTGAAATACTAAAAGTTTACATTTACCGTGCACATCTAAGCTATTCAAAAAGGTATGGCTTTTTGTCGGGGTTTGTCAGCGTCCGGTTCATCATAAAAGACGAACAAAAAGAAAACCCCAACAAAAACGCTCTAAGAAATCTCTATTCTTTTTTTTTTTTTTTTGGTTTTTCGAGACAGGGTTTCTCTCTGTAACAGCCCTGGCTGTCCTGGAACTCACTTGGTAGTCCAGGCTGGCCTCGAACTCACAGAGATCCGCCTGGCTCTGCCTCCCGAGTGCTGGGATTAAAGGCGTGCGCCACCACCGCCCGGCTGAAATCTCTATTCTTGATACATTGAGTTCCTCTTAAAATAACTCGATAATAACACAGTCGGCCAATGAATGAAGAGGGCGAAAAGGCAGGCGGACAGACTAGACCCCTATGCCCATTGTTAGCAAACTAACATCTGTGAGCCACCGCTGTTACTGTAGCCAGTTAAAATGAGCAAAGAGGCTCAGATTTTTGCGGTACACGAGAAATGTCAAAGCGTGAAAGAAAAATACCCCGGTTTTAAACACAAAGGATACTCAGATTTCAGCTTAAATCCCCACGAGGCATTTCAAGGCTGTCATTTCTCTGCGGTGCGGGGACCAGTCTGAGGAGCAACTGGGAGCCGCGTCGAGCATCCCTGCGTGCAACCCTCTCCCCCCCACCCCCGCCCCGCCCGGGCCCCCACTTCTGTCTTTAATTAATAAAGGGCAGCTCTCCCACCTCCCGCAGCGAGCTGCTGCAGCGCGCACCGTGCACCGTGCAGCGCAGGGAGAAGCTCGCACCGCTCATGCGCACCCGTGCCGGGGACCCTCCCGTCCCTCCCGGCCGTGTCCTCACCAGGCGCGGAGCAGGAGTCCCAGGGCCGCTGCGTGACCGCCCGCGTCTAGCGCTGCGCTGCCGTACGCCCACCCGGCGCAGCCCCATCCAACGGCTCGCAGAATTCAAATTCGCCCACTTCCGCTTGCGACCCGGAAGGCACGGCTGCTCCGCCCCGCCCCGCCGCAGGGAAGTGGGAGGAGAGTGGCCGCTTCTGCGCCGTGGCGTCTGGGGGCGAACTTACCCGTGGTGTGCGCCGCAGAGGCTCTGCGGACCCGGCGGCGAGGAAAACAACTCCTTCTCCTTGCACGTCCCGGGGAACCAGCCAAGGGCGCCAGCCACCCCCACCAGGATGGGACTGAAAACAGGCTTATCCCATGCTAATGAGAACGGTGTGAAGGCGCCTTCCTCAGGGATTCTTTTGCATCACAGTTCCCTATTGTCCTGGAAGATTCTTTCTTGGCCCTGGGGCGTCTGTTTCCTTTAGCGAGAACCAGGATGAAAATTTTAATCCCAAAATGTCTGGAGTTTCTGAAGGGACTACATCTGAGAGGTTTAAGAAACTTGCACAGAATTTTGGTCCTTTAGGCAGATGGCTGAAAGCACACAACTCTCTGTAAACATTAGAGCAGGGTTTAATAGTGGGTCAGCTAATACCTGAGAGCACTGATTTAAACTTGATTTACCCTAACAGCGTTTCGTCAGTGTCTTTCAAAACACAATTTGAGAGATTTGCTGGATTTCTAGAATCCAGACACCCAGATTCTAGATACCTGGCACGAAGGTAGAAAGTTATTTGTTAACTGATGTAACGTTTTTAACAGTGGGAAAAGAGATATAATCTGTCCACCAATAAACATTAAATTACGATGTTTTAGGATTTGATATACTGATACTGAAGGCGTTCAAAGTTCGAAGATCAGCGATGTTGAAATACTGAGAAGTCAATTTTGGGACTATTAATACCCGTCTTTTGAAGTACATGCATATGCGTGGCGATATAGAGTTTCAGGACGGAACCACAAACTACCAGTTATCTCTGGCAGTGAGACTGGCAAATAGGGAGGGTAAAAGACCTGGATTTTTAAAAACGTTATAATCAGCTGAATTTTCAGATTAGGAGTATTTGACACTGCCAGTTTTGTATTTTAAAGGAAAATTGTTAGAAATTGAATGCATTCTGTGCACAGAAACAGGCGTGTAAATGAATGTATATTTGTATCATAGTTGGCTAGACCGTTTACAGATTCATTCATCAGTGATTGAGGGGCTGGAGACATGGATCAGCAGCTAAGAGCACTGGCTGCTCTTCCAGAAGTCCTGGGTTCAATTCCCAGCACCCACATGGTGGCTCACAACCTAGAACTTGAGTCCCAGGGAATCTAGTTTCTTCTTCTGGCCTCCTCTGGCACTGTATACACATGACATATATACATGCAAACAAAACACCCAAACACAAAGTGAAATGAAAAAAAATTAATGACATAGCCACATTTTGTTATTCCTATGTCTTACTATTTAATGTTCTACATTAATATTATGAACTCATTAAATATATAGTTCTTGAAGGCAGAAAAATGTTATACTATATATTTTACAATTCTTTGCACCTTCTCTGCAGTAAGTTTTATCTCTCACAGGAATTAAAATTCTCAATCTGACCTTCAAGCAAGGTTAAATATTCTTGGGTAGGGCAGCTGATACACTCTAAAGGTCTTGATAGGTTCATTTTCTCTGCTAGTTAAAGAATTAAAAGGCAAGGAAAATCTTGAGCATAACAGGTAGCATCAGAGTAGTCTCAACAAACACCACAGACCCCAGCAGACAGAATGAACTATTGTAGAAAGACAGTTACTAGGGATGAGGAAACACACACATGCAGCAGACACACAGAGAACATGGCTCCCTGCAAAGTGGGGTGTGGGGTGGGGGAGACTCCTTCTCCAGAAGCCAAAAATCCCGTCTCTTCTCTAGGGCTGGCTTTTTTTTTTTTTTTTTTTTTTTTTTTTAGGGCTGGCTTTTTTAAAAAAGTTTTTCAAAAGAGTTTTCCTCCACCTAATGTAGAGTTGGTCAGTTTGGAGAAAGACGGGATGGTTGATTGGTCCCCAGCTGTTGGGTAACAAGCTGATCAAGCCTCGGACTTGTTGAGCCAGTCCCAACAACTGGGGGCCTGCTGGAGGGAGACCGAAGCCTACACGGCCTTTGTTTTAAGCTGCCAGGTTTTTGTCTCAAGTCAGGAAGGTGAGGAAGAAGCCTGCTGTGTTGGAAATTCACCACCTTCATTTACCTCCCCAAACCCACCGCCTCCTACCTGTCTGCCAGCCAGGGAGTCTGTCCAACCCCCAGTCTCTCATTGGGCTAGATCGCTTGTCTAATGCTTAATCTCTGGCACCGGCAAGGAAAAAAAATGCTCCCTGGCTCCCTGCATTAGCCAGAGTTCTCTAGACTAACAGAACTTATGGAATGAACCTCTATATATAGAAAGGGGATTTATTAGAATGACTTACAGTCTGAGGTCCAGCAATTGCAGCCTATGAACAGAAAGTCCAAGAATCCAGTAATTGCTCAGTCTACAAAGCTGGATGTCTCAGCTAGTCCACAGTATTTGGTGGAATCCCAAAGAAGTATCTCTAATGCCAGTGAAGGAACGGACTTGATATCGAGGTGAGAGCAAGCAGGAAAGGAACAGAAGCTTCCTTCTTCTGTGTCCTTACATAGGCCACCAGCAGAAGACATGGCCCAGATTAGATTTGGGCTAAAGATCTGGATGAATGGTGTGTCTTTCTACTTCAAAGATTCCAATTAGAAGTAGATCTTCCCACTTCAAATTAAGCAGAAATCCCTCACAGGTGTGCCCCCCACTTCTGGGTTTTAGTTATTCCAGATGCAGTCAAGTTGACAACCAAGAGAAGCCATCACAAACCCACCCCTTGCCAACTAATTTCCAAATGAAAACAATTGGGGGGGGGGGGGCGCGCCAATAACCAGGTCATAGTAACGACTAAACACAATATAACCATTCCACATACAGTCACAAATACAGTGTGTATTTAAACAGGTTATAACTGTGCCTAACAGTACAACTACCCCTCATACAACTGCAAATGCATTATAAATTTAGAATAGGTGGCAATGTCCCTTGAGGGACCTTCTTTTAGTATCTCAAACTTAAATATGATAACCATTGATGTTCTCTTTATTGATGTTACATCACACAATAAAGAAATTGAGGGGAAGCCGGGCAATGGTGGCGCACGCCTTTAACCCCAGCACTCGGGAGGCAGAGGCAGGCGGATCTCTGTGAGTTCGAGGCCAGCCTGGTCTCCAAAGCGAGTTCCAGGAAAGGCGCAAAGCTACACAGAGAAACCCTGTCTTGAAAATCAAAAAAAAAAAAAAAAAAAAAAAAAAAGAAATTGAGGGGAAAAATATTGTACTAACACATTCTTAAAAAAAATACAACAGAAGCACTCATATCAATTGTAACCCTCTTTCTGTAACTGTTCAAGTGGCCTTAGGTGGTATTTATGACTACCTTCCTCTACTACCCATTCTGTATTTCCCCCACCCTCAGCGAGCACCTCAGCAGGTCTTGGTTCTTTTCCCAGAAGAGTGACCCATCCCTTCATTCTTGCTGGGTCTGTGTCCTTTGTCATCCTCCCTGGATTAGGCTCTTGTAGTTTCTCGTTGACTTTAATCACAGAACATCATAGCACCAAGAGATGCCCTAAAGGATCTCGTGCACTTCAAATGTAATCTCTCTTAGCTCCTTTCTGGAAAAGCAATCCAATTTCCCCATGGTAATCTAGGTCAATTACCCCCCCACCCCTCCACACCACACTGTTATTCCTTTCTTAGCCTATAGGCTTAAAGGCACCAGAAGTCCAAAGTTGCCAGGGGGAAGTCTGAGCTTTCAGTTCAATGGAATGTTTATTGTGGTTCCTGGCAGGAGCTCTCCCTGCTCTGGAACTAAAAATTTCTAGGCCAGCGGAACTCAAGGTCATGGGAATAGGAAGCAAAATTTTCCGTGTGGATCACAGGGTGATAGTGAATGGAGCTATTCCCTTTTCACTCCTTCATTCCTGGACAATGAATCCTGGCTATCAGATAAATTGTACCATATATTGGACACTTAGTAAAAGCATATACTGCCTTCTGGACAACCTTGTCCCAGTCATCCAGGCTACTGGCATCTAATTTGCACTATAACTGTGTCTTCAAAAGGCCATTCCATCTTTCTTTCTTTTTTTTTTTTTTTTTTTAAAGATTTATTTATCTATTTATTATGTGTACAGCATATGTGACTGCAGGCCAGAAGAGGGCACCAGATCTCATTACAGGTGGTTGTGAGCCACCATGTGGTTGCTGGGAATTGAACTCAGGACCTCTGGAAGAACAGTCAGTGCTCTTAACCTCTGAGCCATCTCTCCAGCCCCCATTCCATCTTTCTATTAGGTCAGTTGCTTCAGTATGGTCAGGAACATGCTAAGACCAGTCAGTTCTGTGATCATGGGTCCACTGTCATACTTCTCTGGCTATGAAGTGAGTTCCTTGTGTCAGAAGCATTACTGTGTAGATTACTATAATGGTGGATAGGCATTCTGTAAGTCCTTGATGATTTTGGCAGAAGCATTACATGCAGGAAAAGCAAATCCATAACCAGAATAAGGAAGGACAAAATATTGTTTCCATAAAGGAAGTGGTCCAATGTAGTCAACATGCCACCAGGTTGCTGGTTAGTCTTCCTGGGGAATAGTGCCACATCTGGGGCTCTATTGTTGGTCTCTGTTGTTGGCACTCAGCAGCAGCTGTAGCAAGCGGTGAGTAGAATATTGTGAAACCCATGGATAACCCCCATCTCTGCCACCATGACTCTTTGTTCGTGGATCCACTGGACAGTGACAGGAACAGCTGAGGAGAGAGGCTGACTGTCAGTAGAACATGTTATCCTATCTACTTGATTATTGAACTCCTTCTTTGCTGAAGTTACCTTTTGATGAGCATTTGCACAAGTTTCTTCTCATCCTTCACCTATTTGGAAAGATCTACCCACATCCTTCTTCCCCAGATGTCTTTCTCACCCATTTTTCCAATCATGTTCTTTCCAAGTCCATGACCATCAGCCAAGCCATTGACTGCAGCCCATGAATCAGTGACCAATTGCAATCTGGCTATTTCTCCTTCCAAACAAAATGAAGAGTTATGTGTACTGCCTGAAGTTCTGCCTACTGTGAAGATTTCCCTTTGCCAGTGTCTTTCAGGATTGGCCCAGGAAGGGGTTATAATGGGGCAGCTTTCCACTTCTGGGTAATGTCTGCAAAACACACAGAACCGTTAGTAAACCAGGCCCTAGTCTTCTCTTTCTTAGTCAACTGATCATATTGCACACCCCAGGAGGCTAGAGGTGCATACTTGGCAGTAGACTGATTTATAACGGAAATAGAAACTGTAGGCATTTGGGTAACTTCTTCATGTAACTTGCTTGTGTCTTCAGGACCTGCTCAGGCCCAATAACATATATACCACTTCTGTGTGATTATAGATTGCTTTCTGCATGTCCTACTTTATGACTTGGTGGGTCAGCTAACACCCAGCTCATGATAGGCACCTCTGGCTACATGGTAATTTGATGGCCCATTGTCAAATGTTCAATTTCCACTAAGGCCCAAAAGCAGACTGAGAGCTGTCTCTCAAAGAGAGAATAGTTGTCTGCAGATGATGGTAGAGACTTGCTCTAAAATCCTAAAGGTCTCTTTTGTGATTCACCTATGGGGCCTGCTACTGTTCCTAGTAGCACCTCTACCTGCCACTGACACCCCTTGTGTCATTTGGTCTGTTTGATCATATCGTCCAAGTGGTAAAGAAGCCTGCATAGCAGCCTGAACATGTTGATCCTTTTCCTGTTCCAGGCTTCACTCAAAGCTGGCAGCTTTCCAAGTTACTGGGTATACAGGGCAGAGTAACACACCCAAGTGAGGAATGTGCCATCTCCAGAATCCAAATAGGCCCACAAAATGTTGTACTTCTTTCTTGGTGGTAGAAGGGCTGGGTGCTATAAATTAACCTTCACCTTAGAAGGAATATCTCTGCATACCTCCCCACTGAACTCCTAAGAATTTCACTGAAGTAGAAGGTCCTTGAAATTTAATTGGATTTATTTCCCATCCTCTAATGTGTATTACCAAGTTCAAAGTGGTTGCTACCTGCTGCTCCCTTGGTCCAATTAGCATAATGTTGTCAATAGAGTGGACCAATGTGGTGTTTTGTTGGAGAGATAGACGATCAAGATCCCTCTAACTTAAGTTATGACACAGTGTTGGAGAGTTACTATATCCTTGAGGTAAAACTGTAAAGGTATACTGCTGGTCTTGACAACTGAAAGCAAATTACTTCTGGTGGTCCTTATGGACAGGTATCAAGAAAAATGGATTTGCTAGATCAATAGCTGCACGCCATATACCAGGAGATATATTAATCTGTTCATGGTACAGCAGCTGCAATTAGAGTCACTACTTGATTGAATTTTTTTTTCTTTTTTTTTTTTTTTTTTTTGGTTTTTCGAGACAGGGTTTCTCTGTGTAGCTTTGCGCCTGTCCTGGAACTCACTTGGTAGCCCAGGCTGGCCTCGACCTCACAGAGATCCGCCTGGCTCTGCCTCCCGAGTGCTGGGATTAAAGGTGTGCGCCACCACCGCCCGGCGTTGAATTTTTGATAGTCAATTGCCATTCTCCGGCAATCCATCTGTCTTCTGCACTAGCCAGATACAAAGGGAGATGTGGTGGGAACCACACCATACTCGCATCTTTCAAGCCCTTGATGGTAGCACTGTATTTCTGCAGTTCCTCCAGGGATGCAATACCATTTTGATTCACTGTTTTCCTGGTAGAGGCAACTTATCTAAATCCTTCCTTTTAGCCTTTCCGATTATAATCACTCTCACTCCACAGGTCAAGGAACCAATGTGAGAATTCATCCAACTTGTAAGTATATCTGTCCCAATTATACATTCTGTGACTGGGTAAATAACCATAGGATGAGTTCAGGGACGTACTATACATACTGTGAATCAGAGTTCAGCCAAAATTCCACTAATCATCTGACCTCCACAAGCCCCTTCTTCAACTAGAGGTCCACGATGTTATTTAGGATCTTCCGGAATCAATGTCATTTTAGAACCAGTATCCAATAGACCCTGGAAAGTCTGATTGTTTCCTTTCCTCCAGTGTACAGCTATCCTTGTTAACGTAGGTCCCTCTGGAGAAGAACTGGAGAAAGGCCATCTATAAAACTTTCAGGTATTTTATCAAGATCCTCCTCAGGGGAACCTGGCCAACCCTTCCTTAAGGGGCTTCTAGGGCTGTAAACTTGGTAAAGTCTGGAAATTGGTTTATGGGCTGAAATTCTCTTTTGCCACAATCCAATGTAGCCTTTCTTTCATTTGTTTGAGAAATTTTCTGCTTATACAGATTAGAAAAAAAATGTAGTAGGCTTCTTATTTATTTCATGCCTGGAAACACCATGATTGGTTAGCCAGTACTCAAGATCCATATGAGCCAAAATGCCACCATTTTGCCTGTGCTGACCATTACAAGTTAGGCCATTATGAATATTGTTTTGTCTATGCTGCCCATTCCAGTAACTACAATCACCTTGCCTTTGGCAATTCAGTGCCGCCACCTGGCCCAATTAAACTCATTGCATTTAATCCATCCCACAGCAACTCTAACCTAAGGTTTGGCACAAGGAAAAGTGGACAGTAAAGCTCTTCAGATGTGGTGATGTCTCTCTAACCATTTAGCATCTTACAGGAGCAGTGAAGGGCATGACTTCTGGACCTTCCCTTTGTGGTAGAGTAGGTTTTTCATGGTATACCCACTCTAGCATTGCCATTTCCCAGGGCCTGAACATCCCTTCATCAACATTAAGCCAGGGGATAGCAGGTATCTTTAATTCCTTTTCAGTAAGGCCATCTTTTGACAAACACTTCAGCCAACCATTCAAACAAACTTTTGACACCCCTTTTAACTCTGAAAGCTTAAATCTAGAATCTCCACTTGTTGTGCCTCTGTTGAGAGACCCCTGGACAGAGCAAGACCACCAAAGAGCCGATATCCTATGCAAAACACACAGGGGTTTATTGGTAACAAGCAAGCCCAGACTTGGTCCGTGTCCAACACTCCAATGCATCAGGGGGAGGAGGACGGCCCTGAGCTCTCAGAATGAGGGATTTTTAAAGGGAAAAACCACAAGCAGAGTGGCACAAGCCTTTGTGTCACAGATTGGGTGAGGGTATGTAACCTTTGCATTTACTGGTTGGAGGTTACAGTTATCATTTTTGGACAGGCCTGGACAAGTCCCAGGCTTTGTTCTTGAGATGCCATGGAGGCTGGCTGACCTCACACGTTCACATTGACTCATGCATGTAGCTCTAAGTTGGTGAGGGCTCTCAGGTAGTAAATAATTGGCTGAACCTTGAGTGGTCAGAGTACATGCAGAAAGGGAGCTACTGCAAGAGCTATGTCTTTTGTTCATGGCCCTCCCAGAGAAGGGAGTCTCAGGAAACTGAAATTGAGGCCTGACCTCTGAGAGAAGACTGAGCAGCCCGTTATGGCATCTGCTTGGTCTTTCCACACTCCGTGGGTCATGATCTATAAACTCATCCTGATCCAGTTTTACTTTTCTTTCACTATTATCTTATACCCTTGAAATCCGTTCCCACACATATTCCTAGACTTCTGCTCGAATGAATTAGCAGACTCATTAAGCTCTTTAGTAGTGTAGCGCACCTCATTGACTTCACTCTATCTCCTCTCTAGGATCCTGCTTAGTGTTTAGTCTGGTTCCGTCTAGAGGCAACTGCTGGTGGTCCCTTAGGGACACCAGTATTGTCTTGCCTGGCATCTACTCCAGGGAAAGTCACTGCTGGTTTAGCAGACAATGGAAGACTAATTTTCCCAGTCGACAGTGTGAAAGACAATATTTCAGGGGATGGAGGTGAGATGACATCTTCTGATGATTATTATTATTTTTAATTTTTTGGTTTTTTGAGACAGGATTTCTCTTGTAGCCCTGACTGTCCTGGAACTCACAGAGATCCTTCTGCCTCTGCCTCCCGAGTGCTGGGATTAAAGGTGTGCGCCACCACTGACCAGCTTGGAAGTTCCTCTTCTGCTGAGGTGGAGAGACTACTTCCCCAGGTGAGATAAACCCTTGAGAGTCTGAGGATTCAAAGTTCTCAGCCTCAATAGGTTTCTCTCGAATAACCCCATCCCATGTTACAGGATCCCATTCTTTATCTATTAATATCCTTACTTTAACTGATGACACCCTCGGAGGCTGGGACTTGAATTTTTACTGTAAATCAGTAAACCTTATAATGAGAGCTTGGGTTTGATTTTCCACAACTTGAACACTGTGGCTGCTGGAAAGAAGATTCTCTTCCAGGGCACATTTAGAAATCTTAAGACTATTTGTATGAATTTGGAGCTGGTCAACTTTATCACTAAGTTCTTTGTTGTCGTTCACTGTATTCCGAGATGCTAGAAGTTGGTTGATTTTATCACAGGGCTCATTCCTATCCTTTGTCAATTTATCGAGAGATGGTAAGCACACCTGATCAACATTATCATTTTCCTTATTTTTCCACAAATTGTCAAAAGTTTTATATACAGAGTCACCAAATGCATTGTCTCTCACAACTGGTGAATCATGATAATCAAATGTGTTCATCTCCTTAAGTTTGTAATATAGTTTATACCATGGGCTTTCAATACTCTCTTAGCTTCCAGGAGGGGCTTCAGTAATTGGAGAACCTTCAGTAACCGTGGCTGTTGTCTAATTGGAAGCCTATTCCAGACATGTTTTTAAAAAATTCATCCTTATAGCCAGGTGTGTGGTGGTGAATGCCTTTAACCCCAGCACCTGGGAGGCAGAGGCAGGTGGATCTTTGTTTTATTTTATTTTGCTTTCAAGACAGGGTTTCCCTATGTAACTTTCTGTAGACTTGGAACTCTCTCTGTAGACCAGACTGGCCTCAAACTTATAGAGATGAATTTGAGGCCAGCCTGGTCTACAGAGTGAGTTCTAGGACAGCCACTGCTTGTCCTTGTCTCAAACAAAACAAAACAAACAAAGAAACAAACAATTCATCTGTATACTTCTGTTGCTCTAGAACCACTTCTGGTACTGAAAATTTGTATTAGCGCTCTCTATAGGAACAGAAATTATAGAATGAATATTTATCAATCTATCAATCTATCTATCTATCTATCTATCTATCTATTTATCTATCTAGCATTCAATTTTATTCTTTCTACCTATACATATATAGACAGAAAATGGATTTATTAGAATGGCTTATTGCCTGTGGTCCAGCAAGTCCAACAATAGCTGTCTACCAATGGAAGGTCTGAGAATCAAGTAGTTATTCCGTTCACAAGACTGGATGTCTCAGCTGGTCTTTAGTATATACCAGATTCCTGAAGACATAGGCTCTAATGCCAATGAAGGAATAGACTTGCCAGCAAGATAAAGAGCAAGCAGGCAAAAAGAGGAAACTTCCATTACTAGGTTGGGACCAGAAGCTGTGGATCAGATTAAAGATGGATCTTCCCACCTCAAAAAATCTGGATTAAAGGTATGTCTTCCCAACTCAAACGATTCAGATTAAAAGTGGGCTTCTTGCTTCAAGTGATTTAACTGAGGAAGAAAAAAAAAACCTGCACAGGGTACCCAGACATTTGAAGTTTAGTTAAGAATACCCATCATAACACTTTTTAGCAATTTGGCAAGTTACAATATTAATATACAATAATTAGCATCATTTCTACACATCAATAATTAACATACTGAGAAAGAAGTCAGGGAAACAGTCCCATCCATGGTAGCATCAAAAACCAAAATCCCAAAACAAAACCATTGTAATAAATCTAGCCAAGGAATTGAAAGACCTCTACAATGAAAACTTCAGTCTACTGAAGAAATTGAGGAAGACAGTGGAAAAAAAAAGAACATGAAAAACAAACCATTGAATAATAAATGTCTCCACTAGCCTCAGGCAATTTGAACTCTTGGTCCCTAGTTGGTTCTAGCATGAATCTTAAATGGTCTTATTAATAAAAACAAACCTGGGAGCCAGATATTGGGATGAACGCTGAAAGGTCAGAGAAACAGAACAGGCCACAGCTAACCTCACCTTGCCAATTCCTCAGCTGATCCTGTTTCCTCAGACTGGAAGCTTCTGAGTCCTCATTCAAATGGATCTCAGCTGAACTGCTGCTCAAAAGCCTAAAAGCTTAACCAGCTCTAGTTCCTGGTCTTCACGCCTTATATACCTTTCTGCTTTCTGCCATCACTTCCTGGGATTAAAGGCTCTTGTTACCACACCTGGCTGTTTCTAGTGTGACTTTGAACTCACAGAGATCCAGATGGATCTCTGCCTCTGGAATGCTAGGATTAAAGGCGTGTGTGCCACCATTTTCTGGCCTCTATATCTAGTGGCTGTTCTCTGACCCCAGATAAGTTTATTAGGGTGCACAATATTTTGGAGAACACAATATCACCACAGTTGGTAGTGTGCCTTGGGCAGGCTTAAGAAGGGTGGCCTTGCTGGAGGAGGTGAGTCTCTAGAGTGGGCCATGTCTGCTGCCTGCTGTCCTGCTGTCTCTAGCATATGGGTTCTAACCCTCTGGAGCTGTAAGCACAAATAAGCCCTTCCTTCTAAAACTTGCCTTGGTCATGGTGTTTTATCATAGCTATAGAAAAGTAACTAATACATAAGTTGGTACTAGGGAATGGGCTTGCTATATGTCTCAGTTAGAGCATCTATTACTGTGATAAAATGCCATGACCAAAACAGCAAGTTGGAGAGGAAAGGGTTTATTTAGCTTAAACTTCCATATCACTGTTCATCATTAAGGGAAGTCAGGACAGGAACTCAAACAGGGCAAGAACCTGAGGCAAGAGCTGATGCAGAGGCCATTAAGGAAAGGCCAGATCTTCCTTGGAATAAAGGATAGGATAATATCCAACTAAGCTTCCAAAGTGCGAAAGAGAGCATAAGTCATTTCTGCTCCTAGAAGGCAACATTTTTGTGGTATTATATTATTATATTATATATATCATATGATATGATATGATATGATATGATATGATATTATAATATGACCACAAGACTATGGATAGTAGAGTAGAATGTGGTGGTTGGAATAATAAGTATCCCTCATAGTCTTGGACATCTGAATACTTGGTCCTAAATTGGTGGTACCACTTGGGAAGGTTTAGGAGATGTAGCCTTGATGGAAGAAGTGTATTACTTGAGGCAGGCTTTGAGGTTTAAAAGCTTTATGCAATTTCCACTTTTCTATTTGTGCTTCCTGCTTTGTGGTTTGAAATATGAGCTCTCAGCTTCCAGCTTCCAGCTACCAGCTCCAGCTGCCATGCCTGCTGCCTCCTGTCATGCCGGTCTCTGCCGTATGGATACTACGCCTTTGGGATGTTAGCTCTAATAAACTCTTCCTTCTATAAGCTGCCTTGGTCATGGTGTTTTATTACAGTAATAAAGCAGTAACTAATACAGATTCTCAGGCTCACTGATCAGAAGAATCAATATTTTGAAAATGACCATAAAACCAAAAATCAACCTACAGATACAGTTCTCTCAACTGAAATTCTAATGTCCTTCTTAAAAAAAAAATCCTAAAATTCACAGGCACAAAATATCACACATTGATTAAGCAATCACGAATGAAAAGGATAATGCTGAGGTATTGCCACAACTGATTTCAAGTTACACTACAGAGCCATAGAAAGTCAGCTTGGCACAAAATAGACATGTAGATCAATACAAAGAATAGAATAGTTTAGAATAGAATAGAATAGGATAGAGTCCATACAGCTTCATTATTTTTGACAAAGATGTCAAAAGTACACACTGGATAAAAGACATCAACTAGTTCTGGGAAAACTAGATAAATACATGTAAAAGAGTTAAACTAGATCCTTTTCTCAAACTCTGCACAAAAATCAACTCTAAATGAACCAAACACCTTAATGTAAAACTCAAAACTCTGAAACCACAACAGGAAAAAGTTGGGAGTACGATACAATAGATAGGCATAGATAAGGACTCTAATTGCTGATAAATCAGGTTAATAGATGATGAAGCAGACCTTATGAAATGAAAAGACTTCTTTCTGCATAGAAAAGAGGCAAGGGAAGAATCAGCTTACAAGATGGGAGAAAAATCTTTGCTAGCTATTTATCTGCCCAAGTTTTAATATCTAGAATGTACAAAGCATTTAAAAAATAAGGCCTGACAAGATGGCTCAGAGGATAAAGGCACTTGCCACTTGAAGATGCAAGCCTAGAGACCTTAGTTCAATCCCCAGAACCCACATAAAAGTTTCAGAAGAAGAGAACCAACCCCACAAGGTTGTCTTCTGATCTCCATTTGTATGCTATAACACATAGGTGCATGCACATACACCAGTAATCAATACAACCTAGATTTTAAAAGTAGGCATCAAGAAAACACCTCAATTAAAAAAATGAGCTATGGAGCTGAACAGAGTTCCCAAAAGAATAACAAATGTTGAATAGAACATTTTTAAAAGTTCTCAATATTGATAGCGAATAGGGGAATGGAAATTAAAGCTTTGAGATTCCGTTTCATCCCAGTTTGAATGGCAGTCATCAAGAAAAAAGTGACAGTAAATGCTGGTGAGGGTGTGGGGAAAGGGAGACGCTTATTGACTGTTGGTGGGAGTGTTAATTGATTCAGTCACTATGAAAATCAGTGTGGGAGTTTTTGAAGAAGTTAAAATACACATTCCTTATGATTCTGTTATATCACTCTGGGACATAAATCCAGAGGAGCCTAGACCCTATAATGGAGATACCAACACATCCATGTTACTGGTGTTCTAGTTCCAGTAGCTAGGCAATAGACTCAGTCTAGTTGTTCATTAACTGATGATTGGATAATTAGAATTGTGGGACATTTATATGATGGAATAGGATTCTCTTCAGTAGTAAGATAAGATTTGAAAGAATGAGATGGGATTGGGAAAAAGTTATGTTAAGTGAGGTAGCCCAAGCCGAGGAAGGGAAACACCATATGCTTTGCCTCACATGCAGATTTTAGCTTCAGATTTTTAGATGTCTATGTTTAAGTAACAATGAGCATCTATAGCAGTCAGGAAGAAAGAAAGGAGCCATAGAATGTGTGTGCTGGGAAGGATAGTGAAACCCAAGTGATGTGAAACTGCACGGGGTGGGGGGTACAAAAAGCAGAAAAACTTCAAAGGGAAGGGAGTGTGTGAATAGGAGAAAGGTAGGGGCTGCAGGGTGGGGCATCGAAAAATCAGAATGTATGAAAAAGCAAATGGAAACCTAATAAGTTAACTAAAAATTAATTGTAAAAGGGGTATACATAATCACATTTCATTGTGTACATATATGAAATTCTCAAAAATAAAGGAAAAGTGGGTTCAAATGGAGGTTCTCTGTATGGGCGGACAGTGACGTTCCCAGAAGCCTTTGGCCTATAAATTCCCGGTTCCAGATGTGAAATAACTCCCTATAAGTTGTTACAGAGAGTTCCCAGAGGATCCCAAACCAGGAGAACAAGGTACCTTCCGTTGCCTGCCAGACCCTATTGCTGAAGATACTACACACTTGGAATACAGAGCACAGGAAACCAACATGGAAGTAAGCAAGTTTCCTCCCTATTGGTTAGCATTCACATTTCCAGAAGGTGCTATACTGGCTGTTTGAGGAGAAAATTCATCAACAGACTTATCCAGCTGTGGACCCTGCATTCTATAATACTAAACTATCAGGCTAGATGTAACAATGCATGACTCGATGCAATAATGGCATGGCTGCTTGGGAGATAACCAATTGTATTCTGTGTAGAGCTAAGGCCTGCTTTGTGAGAGGGACTATATGCCTGGTCCTGTAAATTTGGTCAAATGCTTATGCCTGGGAGGTCCTAAGTCCTAGGGGGGGATTTTCTGATATTTTGCTAAATGGACATGTAGTCATAAACTAGTGCTGCTTTTCAATGTTAATCAGAGAAGCTTCTGTTTGCAGAGAGTAAAGGTAAATGCAGAGACTCATAACAAGTTAAAGCGCTAAGAATGGGTGACTATTGAGTCCTCAGCTCTAAAAAGACTATCTATAATATTCCCTCGAAGGCCCAGAGAGCATCACAGAACAGGGGTCAGGAAGAAGATAAGAGCTCGAAATGGGTAGGAGGCCTATGAACCACTGTTTTCTGAATATGGCAGATACGGCCATTGCAATCACAAAACACTATAGCTGTGGCTATTCTCATGAGACATGCACAGACACCAAGTCATGAAAGTAGGAGGGGGCTGTTTGGGAAGAAGAAGGGTTCAGCATGCATGGAAGGTGGCTAAGAGAGGATGACAAAGGGTAAATATGATTATGAGGCATTGCATACAACTATCAAACTGACAAAAAGAAAAAGAAAACCATTAGGAACAACACAAAGGGGAGCTGTCGAAGGAGCTTGATTCCAGGTAAGCAGGTTTCAAGGTGGATCTCAGCTTAGATCCCACAAAGATAAATCTCTAGGCTTTTTGTAGTTGTTTGTATTTTGATTGTTATGTTGGGCTCAAAAGTTGTGGCCTGTAGCAGGCTTTCTTGGACCACCAGTCCCCAAATCATGACATGGAGACTTATTAGTTAGGAATGCTCCGCCTTATCTGATGCTTGTCCCACTAGTTCTTATAACTTAATTTAACCTTTTTCTCTTCATCTATATTTTACGTCAGGGCTTTTACCTTCCCTTCATTCTGTATGTCCTATTTTCCTGCCTCTGCTGTGTTTGTCTGACTGGTGTCTGCCTGGCTGGCCCCAGGCATATCCCTTTCTTTCTTCCTCGTTCTCTCCTCCCAAGCCTAGATTCTTCCTCTTACTTATTCTCTCTGCCTGCCAGCAGAGAGAATATCCCTCTACTTCCTCGCTATTGGCCATTCAGCTTTTTATTAGACCAATCAGATGCCTTAGGCAGGCAAGGTAAAACAAATGCAACACATCTTTACATAGTCAAACATTTATTCTGCAACACAAACAAATGCAATACATCTTTACTATATTCCATAATAGTGGCCTTTCAAGGAACATGAACTTTGGATAAGCTAAGGTGCTAATGAAAGACTTTTGAGAGGTTGGCGCACCTGTTTCCAGGTTTGAGGAATCTCATTTGGTAAGATCCTAAGTCTACAATAGAAATCTTGAGGTTGGGTGTTACCGGGTTAGACTTGGAGTGGCAAAGAATGTTTAATTGAGGTTTCTTAGTTTGTTCCCATAGATTTAGTTGGTTTGTGCACAAAAGGGGCCTCTCTTTGAATGGAGATTGCCTTGACCATTGTGGCTAGAAAGCAGGAGATGCTGCAGCCCCAGGATATTGTTATATTGATTAATACTAAGGTCTGTTGATAGTTGGAAAACAAGACCAAGTAATTAAGGGGCCTGACAAGGGAGGGTAAATACGAGTCTTTAAAGGGGCATTGTAGGATCTGGGAACTGCTTGGAGTCCGACCCCAGAGTCTGAACCAGGTAGGGAATTCCAGAGCCTGTTTCGCCCTCATCCCCCACCCACTGACAGCCACCCCACCCACTCGAGGTCCTACTCAGAAGCTTCAGTGTCAGTTCCCTCTCCTCATCTCCCTCACCTATCAGGCACCCCACCCACGGCTATGCTCTGGGACTGCCTGGAAACCAACCAGAACCCTAGTTAAGAGACAGTCAAAGCCAATCTCCTCCCTACCTGCGAATCAGCTGTCCTAACTAATGAGCAGATTTGGAACCACCCAGAATCTGAACCTGGAACCCAGGGTGGTCTCAAGACTGCAAACCAAGGATCATGCAGCTGGTCTCCAATCTGACAGGCTGGAGTGACAGCAAATGAAGATCCCGACACCTACCCAACAAAGGCAATCTCCACACCTCCACACCAGGAAGCATCACAAATATTCTAACTCCAAATGCCTACATCCTGCTATAAAAACACAGACAAGAACAACCGAGACAACATGCCCCTTCAAAAACCAGCATCACCCATTATAACATTCCCTGAAAAAAGAACTTAGCTGGTACAGAAGGCAAGAACTTAAAAATAGTAATTATAAATATGCTCAAGGAGCTAGCTCAAAGAGGTTATGAATAAATGTCTGAATGAAGACTATGGAAACACAAACAGCTGAATGAAACAATGAGAACAATTAAGACAGAAAAGTAGAATTTAACAGAGTAGAATCTTTGAAGAAAAGAGAAATTGAAATAAAACTCAAAACTGAGAAACTCAAGGAAATCAAACAAAAGGCTCAGAAGAAAGCCTCACCAACAGTTTGACTGAAGTGGATCAGAGAACATCAGAGCTTGAAGACCAGGTAGAAAAACTGGACTACTCAGTCAAAGAGAATGTGAAAACTTTAAAAATCCAGACAAAAACATCCAGGAAATCTGGAACCCTATAAAAAGGCCAAACCTAATAGGTGCAGAGGAAGGAGAATAAATCCACCTAGGTCAAAGACACAGAAAATATTTTTAACAACAACGTAGGAGAAAAATTTCCAAACCTAAAGAAAAATGTCTATCAAGGTTCCAGAGACATACAGAACACTAAATACAGGACTAGCAAAGAATCATCACATAACATAATAATCAAGACACTAAATGTGCAGAACAAAGAAAGGATATTTAAAGCTGCCAAGGACAAAGACCAAGTCATGTATAAAGACAGTCCTATTAGAATAACACCTGACTTTTCAGTGGAGTGAAAGACAAAACAGCCTGGACAGATGGTCTAAAAGTTCTGAATGACCATAATTACCAGCCCAGACTATGATATCCAGAAAAACTGTCAGTCATAATTCAAAGAGGAAGGAAAATGTTTCATGATAAAAGAAAATTTAAAGATTTATATCCACCAAGTCAGCCCTACAAATGATACTGGAGAGAACTGAAGAAAAGGTTAACCATATCTAAGAAGACACAAGGAATAAATAATACCAGGACAGGTAACCAAAAAAGTCTAGAAAAAATTAACACAATAACATAACAGGAATTGATAAACACTGTTCAATAATAAGTCTCAATATCAAGGTTCTCAATTCCCCAATAAAAAGACCCAGACTAACAGATTGGACTAGAAAACAGGATCCGTCTTTCTGCTGCCATTAAGAAACACACATCATCATCATCAAGGACAGACACTACCTTCGAGTAAAAGGATGGAAAAAGGTATTCCAAGCAAATGGAAAAAAGAAACAAGAAGGCATAGCTATTTTAATCTGACAAAATCAACTTTAAATGAAAACTAGTCAGAAGAGATAGGCAAGGACACTACCCATTAAAAGAAAAATCCACCAAGAAGAGATTACAACTCTAAAGATTTTCACACAAACACAAAAGGAGCAATTTCATAAAAGAAACATTGTTAGATCTCAGTTCACCATCAGTCCTTACACAGTGATGGTAAGTTAGTCAATACCTGACTCTCCTCAACAGGCAGGTCAGCCCTGATTTGCCAAAGGAGCTGTGCCCAATTTTCCATGAACCCCTGTGAATGAAAATTCCCGGAAAAAGGTTGAGTCTACAAAAGCTGGCTGACTGATTAGAATCGGTGGTGTGGAAAGTTGGAATGTTAGAGGTCCAGAGCCTAATCACAATTTATCTCAGGCTATCGTTAGGCTCCTAAATAGCTATCCCTATCCCAACTCTGTACTGGACCTAACATCCCGTTGACTAACAGATAAAACCCTTTTGGAATTTACTAACTTAACAAACCCTGGTTTCACTAACCAAAGGGCTACGAATGCTTTCATATAGTATCTAACTTCTAAAGCAGAATTCTCTCTGTATTGCTATAACTGCCTATCTGATGTACTCAGCAAAGTATTTGAAAAGCATCTTGATTTATGTCTCCCTCTGTTCTGATACCATGAAAAATTTTATGAAACTGATTCCATGTTGGAACGTTAAATTTGAGGTGACCAAAATCTGTGGTTCTGGGCCATGATCACTCATACTTGGCTCTAGAATAAACTATCTCTTATTTCCTTTGAAGTGACTGTTGTTTTGTGTCCATACCATGAACAGGGACAGATTTTACCTTTAGAACACATCTTTCCTATCTCTGTTCCTTTGGTTCTTACAAAACTCTTCATTCTTCGTTGAATACATACCATGAGGAATGGGAGATGACCACCAACTTTCTTGACTTCTATGCAGTTTCGATTTTTCCTTGCTTATTTGGTTTACACTTCCACATCATAGTCCATCATCTAAGGAAGTCAGGGCAGGAACTTAAAGCTGCTCACTCTGTTCCCCATGGTTTGTGTTAGAGACCTACTCCGGACAGCTGTGTCTTGAATTTTGTGTGACCTTCCTTACTTTATCAAACCTTGCAAAAACAGGTTCCTGGCCTAACCGCGGGCTGTACAACTTCCGGTAGTACGTGCTAATCAGTTAGCTGCAGGGGCCTGGGACCAAAGCGACCTCACCCTTCCTCAGGAATTTTTCATTCTTCTCTCTCTGCTTTCTCTGCTCCCCCTCCCTGCCTGAAGCCCTGCTTATAAACCTCAATACCCAGTCAATAAACGAGACCTTGACGTGACTCAGACTGACTCTGTCTTCCCTTATTGCGCCTGGTCTCCCTTCTCTCTCGCCCCCATTGATCTTTCAGGAGGTGCCTCCTCGGGTCTCCCCAATAACCTGGCCCGCGGGACGGGTCAGGTTTGCATAGCCTGCTCTTTTGTAAAACTCAGGACCACCTACACAGGGGCACTACTCCCCACCTCCCCTAGGCTGGGCCCACCCACATCAATCATTAATAAAGAAAGTGTACTTCAGACTTACATATAGACAGTCTGATAGAGGCATTTTAATAATTGAGGTTTTTCCTCCCAGAAAGCTCTACCTTGTGTCGGGTTGATAAGACAAAACAAAACAAATAACCCCCCACCAAGCAAACAACAACAAACCCTAACCAGAACAGGTCACTTTGATTAATATACTTTCTAGATCCATTTTTCTACATCTTTCATAATTTAATTCTTCTTTACAGCTAAACAAAATTTATACTACATTTGAATTGTTCATTTATCCACTGATGGGCATCTAGGATGGGTCTATGGTCTTGATGTTTAGAGTACAGCAACAAAGAACATGATGTATCAATGCTTTTTCATGCCATCTCTTAAGCACATAATTACAGGGCTCTGTATTCCATGTTGAGACAGAGAATCAGTCACTCTAATTCTTTCCTTCTCTTGTCTTTCTTTTATTTTCTGACATTTTAATATAATTAAATCATTTCCCCCTTCTCTCCTGTCAAACCCTCCTAGATACCTTCGCTTGCTTTTTTTTTTTCAAATTCATGGCCTCTTTTATCATTAATTGCTGTTACATGCATATATATATATTCCTAAATATAACCTGCTCAGTATGTATAATAGAGTTATTTGAATGTATGCTTTCAGGGATGACTATTGGTATTGGATAACAATCAGTGTACTCTTTCTTGGGGAAGACTATTTCTCCAGCTCTTAGCATTTCTTAGTTGCCCAAAGTTCTTAGTGTAGTGTTGAGGCCTCATGGTATTTCCCCATCCACTTAGGGATGTCCATTGTTGTCCTTGCTCAGCTCATGTTTGGGCAGTCCTATTGTTGAGATTTTATGGGTGCAGCTTCTGACATTACTAGGAGACACAGTCTTATAGCAAACTCCCTGATCCTTTGGCTTGTAAGTCTTTCCTCCCCTTCTTCCATAATGATCCCTGAGCCTTAGGTGTGGGAATTGTTTTGTAGATGTATCCATTGGGATTGGGCTCCACAACTCTGCCTTTTCATCAGTTGTGATTTTCTATAATAGTCTCAGTCTGTTGCAAAAAGAAGTTTCCTTGATGATGGGTGAGGACTATACTTATTTGTGGGTATAAGGACAAATACTTAGAGTATAGTTATGGACTTTGCTGGTTTAGTAAAGTGGTGGTTGTAGTTTCTTCTCCAAGATCAGTAACTTCATTAGCCCTGGGGTATTTGGCTAGGTTTCTATGACCAGGCATGATTTCCCTCTTGCTGAGCAGGTCTTAAGTCCAATTAGAGAGCTGTTGGTTACTGCCGAAATATGTGTGCCACTACTGCACCTTTAAGGTTATCATGCTGTGCTAAGTAGGACTGTTGGTTGCCTCACTTCTTCGGAAGCTTACATGGTGCCTTCTAGTACCGTGTAAGCTAGTCCTCAAGGAGGAGGCTTTCAGGTCAGTTCCAGCTCAGAGGCTCTGCATTTGAAGTGCATGGTGTCTTCAATAGGTACTTACCTTCCATCTCTAGTGGAGAACCAAAGGCAATAGCAACAACCTATAATGCTCTGGGAGTCTTTTAGAAAACCCTGACCAACAACTCAAAAGAGGGCTTCTCATGTCTGGTTTTGGGGTTTTTGATAGGTGGTCTTTGGCTATTGGAGGCAGCATTGTTAGCTTAGATGAGAATACATATGTCTGTGTATGTGTATATAGACTTCTGTCTATCTATCTATCTATCTATCTATCTATCTATCTATCTATCTATCATCTACCCATCTGTCTATTTTATGTGCGCTGGTGCGTTGCCTGTATGTATGTGCGAGGGTGTCAGAAGCCCTAGCACTGGAGTTACAGACAGTTGTGAGCTGCCATGTGGGTGCTAGGAATTAAACCCAGGTCCCCTGGAAGAGCAGTCAGTGCTCTTAACCACTGAGCTTTCTCTCCAGCCCCTTAAGGTAAACAGTTAACAGTCTGATTCCTTATTACTCTGCTCTTCCCCTCTCTATTGCTCCTGCCCTCACTCCCCAGCCCAGAAATAAACCCCTTTTACTTTCCTGGTTTCTGCAGTTACCCCAGGATATGTACTCACATCTGGAGATGTGGAGCTAGGAGCTTCCAATGAGACAGAACATGTGATGTCTGTGTATTGGGGTCTAGGTTACTATACTCAATGTGATCTTTTCTAGTTTCATCCATTTACCTGTAGAATTCATGATTTCATTTTTATTCACAGCTGAGTAGTATTCTGCTGTGGATGATTGACTGATAAATAAAATGCTGATTGGCCAGTAGCCAGACAGGAAGTATAGACAAGACAAAGAGAGAGGAGAGGTCTGGGAAGTGGAAGGCTGAGGCAGAGAGACGCTGCCAGCTGCCGCCATGAGAAGATGTTAAGATACTGGTAAGCCACGAGTCACGTGGCAACTTATAGATTAATAGAAATGGGTTAATTTAAGATATAAGAACAGCTAGCTAGAAGCCCGAGCCATTAGGCCAAACAGTTTAAATAATATAAGCGTCTGTGTGTTTATTTTATAAGTGGGCTTTGGAACTGCGGGGGTTTGGCGGGACCCGGAGAGAAGCTCTCCAGCTGCAGTATTCCCTAGTATATGTTTACTACACTTTCATTAACCACTCACTGGCTGAAGGACATCTAGGTGGTTTTCATTTCCTAGCTATTGTGAAGAAAGCGACAATGAAGGCAGTTGAGCAAGTATTTACGGAGTAGGATGTCAAGTCTTTTAGACATATGCCAAGGAGTGCTATAAGCTGGGTCATAGGGAGTTTAATTTTAGCTTTTTGAGACTTTATTCACACCACTTTCCATGGTGGCTGCACCAGTTTGCAATCCCAACAGTGAATGAGGGTTCCTTTTCCCCAGCATCCCCCCCAATATTTGTTATTAGTTGTTCCATTGGTCTTTGCCATTCTGACTGGGGTAAGATGAAATTTCAAAGTTGTTTTTATTTGCACTTCCCAAATTGCTAGGGATGATGGGCATTTTTAATTATTTTTATTTTTGAGATTATAATGTAATTACAACATTTCTTCCTTCCCTTTCCTTCTTCCATACCCTCGTATATACTCCTCTCTGGTCTCCTTCAAATCCATGACCTCTTTTCTTTGTTAAATTGTTATTGAACACATATATGTATATGTGTGCAAATATACATTTTTAAAAGATATTTCTTACTTTTTTTTTCTTTTGAGAACTCTCTATTCAGGTTACAGACCAATTTTTTTTGTGAATGGGTCATTTGGTTTTGTAACTATTTGTTTTTGAATCACTCTAATTCTTAGGAGGACATCTCTCCAGAAGAAAAGAGTCCAGAGCGTCCAGAAGGGATTCAAAGGCCACTTTCAAAAGAGACACTCCACTTACCGCAAGGGCCTCCTTCTTTGCACAGGGCCAACAGATGAAAGAGTAGGATACTTGGTGCAGAGTCCTGCTTTAGTAAGTGGATATCTCACCAATTTGTTCTTTCTGGAAAGTTCTCAGGGAAGGCTGTCAGTTCCAGAGGGCCAGGCAGAAGAGAAGGAAAATGGACACCATGGTGTGTAGGAAGCTATCCACTGTACCATGCATGGAAGTGTCCAGGATGAACCAACCCAGCCTGTTGTGCTGCATGTTGGGATTAGGGATTGAGACATGAAACAGGAACAGTTCTTTCTTCCTGATGGGCCAAGCAGTTGGGACATTTTGCTTTAGGCCTTCAAAATCTCACCATTCACCTTTAGTAAAGATAGTTAGTTGTCTGGGGAGGAAGACCTATCTACTGAAAAATCTGTTAGAGGTAAGACTTGGCATCCCAGGGAGATATTTGTGCCTCACTGGAAGGTCACTGTGGCTGGAAAGTATTGAATGCTATGGAGAATTAGTAGAGTCTTCTGAGGGTTCTGAGGTAGAGAAAGATAAGGTTCCTGGAGGAACTCTAGTTTCTTATCTCTATGGGTGATAACAAGTGTGTATTGGAGTATAGAGACACTTTTCCTTCTCTAGAGAATTGCCCTGGCCAGGGACCTTTAACTGTGTCTGAGCCTTTACATAGCTCACCAGGGCTCAGGAGAAACAGAACAGCATTGAAGTGCCTTGCTTCCCAAATGGACCACAAAATGTGGTGGGTCAGTGTGAAAGAATCCACCCGTAAAATTAGAGTCAAAAAAGACAAGTTTTCTGAAATGGAATTGGGTACGGTCTTAACACAACTGTTTGCTGTGAGATGGTGGACTGAGATGCAGGGTTTTTTTGTTGTTGTTGTTTGTTTCTTAGCCAATATTCATATGTCATAATCACAATAATTTGGCTAAAAGCAGATTTGGCAGTAACCATCCTGGAACTGGCTATTGCAAACAAAACTCTTAAGTCTGTTTTTTTCCCCTCCCCCCAATGGAAATGATTTTAGGCCAGAGTTGGGTTGAATTGACTTCACAATGAAACAAGTTAACATTTAAATAGAAGGGGAGACAAAAGAGAGTAACGGGGGTATGAATATGATCAAAGTACAATATGTACATGCATGAGACGTCATAATGAAACCAGTTATTTTGTACAATGTATACTAACAAACATTTCTGCTAAAGAATGCAAACATGAATTGCAGTCTTCCCATCTCTAAAAATTATCTTTATTTATTCTTTGACAGTTTCACACATGTATACCATACATCTTGATTATCTCCACCCAGAACCCCTTACTCTCTCTAGACAAAGCCCCAGCATGTCTGCTTCCCACCTTCATGTCTCATCTTTTTTCTCCCAGTACCTGAATGGCTGACCAGGCATTTGCCAATGCTCACATATCCACATATTATATTATAGACTCAAGTGGCTTCTTCCCCTTCCCCAAAATGATCATAACAAAGTGCTCCTCTGGTTCCTATGAAAGGAATCTTTCTCATTACTTCCTCAATGCCTATCTTAGCTAGGGTGTGTATTGCTGTGATAAAACTCGATGACCAAAAGCAAGTTGGGGAGGAAAGGGTTTATTTGGCTGACACTTCCATATCACTGTCTATCATTGAAGGAAGTCAGGACAGGAACTCAAGCAGGACAGGAACCTGGAGGCAGGAGCTGATGCAGAGGCTGTGGAGGTTGCTGCTCACTGGCTTGTTCTTCATGGCCTGCTCAGCCTGCTTTCTTATAGAACCCAGGACCACCAACCCAGGGATAGCACCACCCTCCCACATCAATCACTAATTAAGAAAATGCCCTACATCTGCAACTTACAGAGACATTTTCTCAATTGGGGTTTCCTTTCAAATAACTCTAGCTCATGTCAAGTTGACCTAAAACTAGCCAGTACAGTGCCCATCCCATTCTGAGCCAGTCCACCCAGGACCCAACTTGGGCTTTCTTCCCTCAACTGTCATTGGAAACTAATTCAATGGCAGGTGTGAAGATTGGAGGAGATACAATCCATCATGGTGGGAAAGTCATCATGGCTGTGCAACAAGCCTGTTACATCTCAGAGGACCAGGAAGCAGAGAGACTCCATCTTTTTTTTTTTTTTTAATGTGGGAGCTACACCCATTTTGTTTTGTGTTTTTACCATGCAAATGAAGGCAGATTGACGGGGCATTGTTTCACTGTGGGTGGGGGTAGGCTCCAGTTAGCAGCTCTGTGGTACCAAATTATGGTTAACTCTGATTGGCTGTGCTCGGTTACGCCATTCCTACAGCTACAGTTCCCTCCGATGTGGATGGACTTGAATCCTATTGGTATAAGTTGTCTCAAAGGAGTCTTTTTAAAGGTTTGTTTTATTTGTGTGTGTGTGTGTGTGTGTGTGTGTGTGTGTGTGTGTGCGCGCGCGCGTGCGTGCATGCGCGCACGCGTCCCCTCACCCCCCATGCCTGTGGAGGGCAGAAGAAAGTGTTTGATTCCTTGGAACTGAAGTTAACAGGTGATTGCAGACATGTGACGTGGTGCTGGGATCTGAATTGCCGTCCTACAGAAGAGCAGCAAGTATTCTTAACCCATGAGCCACCTCTCCAAATTCTCATAGTTTTGTTTCATAATGGATTAGGAAGGCTTTAGGAAGTAAGCATGGGAAGAAATTACAGGGATGTATGGGGGAGGGGCTGGGACCTGCCTCAAGTGAATATACTAGGCTTTGTTGACCCCCCATGAGAGACCTTACCTTTTTTTTTTTTTTTTTTTTGGTTTTTCGAGACAGGGTTTCTCTGTGTAGCTTTGCGCCTTTCCTGGAACTCGCTTTGGAGACCAGGCTGGCCTCGAACTCACAGAGATCCGCCTGGCTCTGCCTCCCGAGTGCTGGGATTAAAGGCGTGCGCCACCACCGCCCGGCGAGACCTTACCTTTTTAGAGGAGGGCATGGGGGGTGGGCTGGGGGAAGAAGACGGGGGTGGGGGTGGGGGGGGGAATGGGAGGAAGGATGAGAGGGGGATCTGTGGTTGGTATGTGAAATGAATAAAAAAATTCTTAATAAAAAAGATAGTTAAAAATATTACAGGGAGTAATATTGTAGAAAGAATATGATAGGGGCTTGTTGCACCTTGGTGTTTCAAGCATGCCTTCTCTAAACACACACCACAAAGCATTCATAAATCTTACTCATGTGCTGCCGGGGGCCAGCCCTGGCCGTGGCCAGGTCCCAGAGAGGAGGTAAGAAATCAGCAAGGGAAGGATGAGGCAGGCGTGATGGTGGGGAGATTCTTGCAGCCTGACTGACTAGCAGCCAGAGTGCTTCTTTATTTATACAGAATTCAGTAAGCAGGGATAGACTCATATTGTTCCAAAACATAGATCATTATCATTTTTGTTTTCAGACATATGTATAACTCTTTTCTCGTGCCCATTCTGGGGTCAAAAGTTTAGTCATCATCGATTAACCATGACAGAACAGTTATTTTTTACAATTGTTTTCCCTCAAGTTTAGTCAACAGGGTTATCTTTTATAATTATTTTTATTAAGCAACCCCATAACACAATTTTTAAGAAGTATATGACAGCCTGTTCTCAGGCTGGCAGTTCTGTGGCTTCAAGGACGCTGGACAGAAAGAAAAGCTCCAAGCCAGCCCAGGCAGATTGCCATGTGTTGAGCAGTATATTACTAACTCTTAATGGTCAGAGTGCCCAAGAAAAATCCTCAGGCCAGAGCTGCTACAGTTATCATTCAATTTCTGGCACAATATAATATTTCCATTTCATATCTTTATAGACTTTATTAATATGTCTATTTCTGGCATTCTTTCTTCCTTAGTCATAAGATACCACAGTGGCCCTACGTGAGCTATCTTTTCTAAGAAAGGGAGGTCTGGCACCTCAAACTTTTATTATCTTTCCACTCCATTCTTTGCTCATCAATGTAAGTCCCTGTGTAGCTCTACCAATCTAACTTTGTTGCTGTATATGCCATGTAATCACCTTTGTGTATAGTAGGAAGAGGCTTGTAATCTGATCTGTGGCCAACTCTTCTAGTCCACCTAATCTTGTTGACATTTTAAATTTTACTTTGTTTTGATTATCGTGTTCCTGGGTAAGCACAGGGGCAAATGTTTCAAGAATGCCTCCTAGCCTCATAAAGAAACCTCTGGCTTCCTTATGTGTGTCACAACCTCCAAGGAGTAAGGAAGACGTTCAAGTAGATAAGGATATCTCCCTAAAAGCAGGAGGGGTGGTATGTTCAGGACTTTCCTGGGGAACCTTAGAAGTAGTACTCCTGGGAGAAGGCATGAATGATTCGTAAGACATTTTCCCATCAATCCAATATCCTCAAATTGTATAAGTATTAAAACTCCCCCAAGTATGCAACAGGTGGAGATCAAAGCCAAAAGTGGCGCACAGCGGCCATCATGGGGCTCAGCTTTGCTGGATCTTCGTCAAGCAGCTGGGCTGGCTTTATGACTTTTGCCGTTCCCATCAGATATGGCTGCGCCACTCAAGATTTTATTACTGCTTTTCATCTCAGTTTCTTTTTTGAAGAAAACTTCTTGTGAGTTCGAATGTGAAATGTTCCCCTAGACTGGCCTGTTGGGTTTGAAAGTTGCTCTCTGCTGGAGGTGCTGTTTTTGAAGGTTATAGAAACTCTAGGAGGTGGAGCCTGGCTGGAGGAGGTGGAGCCTGGCTGGAGGAGGTGGAGCCTGACTGGAGAAGGTGGAGTCTGGCTGGAGGAGGTGGAACCTGGCTGGAGGAGGTGGAGCCTGGCTGGAGGAGGTGGGGTCTGGCTGGAGGAGGTAGAGTCTGGCTGGAGGAGGTGGAGCCTGGCTGGAGGAGGTGGAGCCTGGCTGGAGGAGGTGGAGCCTGGCTGGAGGAGGTAGAGCCTGGCTGGAGGAGGTGGAGCCTGGCTGAAGGAGGTGGAGCCTGGCTGGAGGAGGCAGATCTCTGGAGGCAGACCTTCAGGGTCTGTAGCCTGGCCCTACTTCCTAAGATCATTGCTTCTTGACTGTGGACACAGTGTAGTAGACTGCCTTCATCCTCCATGCTTCCTCTGCTCTGATGGGCTGTGTCTCGACAAACTGTGAGACAGAATCCACCCTTCCTTTTACAAGTTGTTTCTTTTTAGGCATTTAGTTATAGCAACAACTTCTAAAGTACTTCCTTTAATGGTCTTTTCTCTTTACACTTTCTGTACCCATTTTCCTTTTCTTTCTTTTGGATCTTCTATAATTCTTTGAAATATTGGAATACTTAGAGACACCCTTAATACCTCTAGTTATGGTGTGAATGCTATGGAATTTTCACATTACAGTTTTGAAACAAATTAGCCCTTGGTATTGATCACACTTCTGGTGTATAAGTTTCAATGAGGTTATTGTTCAAACTAAGCACATGAAGCACATAGTGTATCACGCTATGACTACTAGTGTGTATTTATTACACATCTACTATTCTGTCAGGCAGGCTAATAAGTTTCTAAATGGAACGTTAGTCAAACATCCACTAAAGGACTATTCATTAGTTTTCCAGACTAGTCTTTTTGTACTAACTTTTTGAATTCAAATCAATATACATTTTAGGAAGAGTAGGTTGCTGCTCCCAAACAGAATTTGTTTTCTCATTGTCTCATTTGCTTGAACGTTTTGATCTAAAATTGCAATCGAACTGTGGTTCTGTGTCTTTGAAGTGAAACACACCATCTCCTGGCAGCCAGCAGGAAGCACCACCCAGAACAGCGAGTTCCAGATCTCTTGCATCAGGGCTGTTTGGATAATCAGTAGGTATTTTAAAAGGAGTGATTTGGATGATACTCTTCCTGCCGAGAAACACTGGTTGTAGCGAGAAAGGCTTCAAGTTTGCTTGCAGCCAGTACCAGCCAAGGCATTTTAGCACTGGTTGCAGGTCTGGTGTTTATGCTAATATTGCCTCCTTTCACTGCAGCTGAAACAAATGGTTTGTGAACTGCCTTTTTAATTGTTGTTTTTTTGTCCTGAAGTGTGTATAGAAATCAGAGGCTCTTTCCTGTGGCGAATAACTCCCAATGCAGGACCACACACTGGGAATTCCACCTAAAGTGATGTAAGTAGGGACAACGTGCTTGAACTCAACCTTAAAAATCCCTGGATACGATTTATGGCAATCAAAATTCTTTTCAGTATATTTTGTGTAATTTTATCCTTTTACTTCTTCCCAACTGTTTGTTAAAGTGACTCAATTATAAACCCAATTTACCTTTGTGTGTTGTTAGGAATGGAAAAAAAAATTCTCAAGAGGGCCTAGGGTATAGACTTTTCTCTGAGGAAGCAAGTAGCTTTGCCTCTTAGGGCATTCTTTAGGAAAAATGTCTTCAGTGAGATTATATAGTATAATATTAAGAGAGTTGGGCTGCAGCTTCTCACACTGCTTTGTCCTGGAAACCTGCTGGGGGCAGCAGGGGAGTGAAGGAAGAACAGACACACAAATGCACATACAAAGTAGCCAGGGTCAGGTGGGACGTGAACACTGCTGGAGCAGCAGCAACTGTGCAGCATGTTTATCATGCACAGCACAGGGGGAAGGGTTAGCAGTCTGGGCAGAAGGTCTCTGTAGGCAAGTGGTCTCAGGCTATAAACATCCAAGAGGAGGAAGCTGCAGTTGCTAGTTTTTGCACAAACTGGTCAGTTGTTCATAAGCTTGTGTACTTGTGTACACTGTCAATGTTCGAACCCAGAGCAATTTCCTCTGAGTCTTACCTGGGGGAAACTCTTTGCCATTCCTAAGGGTCTAAGGCATTGGGGTCCTTGACATGGCCATACCCTGTCAACAATGTGCATTCACTCAGCACTTCATCTGCTCTTTACACATTCACTAGGGGCTTCCTCAGCTTCCCACACTAGCCTTTAAACTAAACAGGCTGAAGTTTAAATACTGGCTTAATTACTTTCAGTGTAAATAGGAATCGTTGACCCTCTGAGCTTTACTCATTAATAAAATGCAAATCATAGTAGATACCTTACACATATCTTGTGAAAATTAAGGAAGGGATGTATAATGCTATTCATCCTTAGCAACTGGGCAAACATATTGGATAAACTATTCTCATCAGGGAACATATCTCTTCACACATTGCATCTTATTTGATATTTCCTGAGGGTGAATCAGGTGTCAAGGTATCATTCTGGTTTTGCTGTTTCTGCAAGTATCAGTGTTTCCTCAAAAACTGGTGATTTGATTGTTGTTAATTTCATTTTGTTTTAGTGAATTCACTTGTTAAATCACTGACTGTCTTGTGGCTATGTGTTGAGCACATGACAGCCGAACACTATTTCAGAGAGAAACATGTCAGAAGAATCATGATCAGAGTTTGAAGTTGACTTGATGTCATGACTCCAGAGTGTCAAAATTAAACCAACCAACATAGATTTGTCTTTTTTTTTTTTTGTCTTAGTTAAAGTGACTATTTCTGTGATGAAACAGCATGACCAAAGCAAATTGGGGAGGAAAGGGTTTATTTGGCTTACACTTCCGTATCACTGTTCATCAATGAAGGAAGTCAGGACAGGAGCTCAAACAGGGCAGCAACCTGGAGGTGGGACATAGAGGAATGCCACTTAATGCCTTGCTCGCATGGCTTGCTCAGCTTGCTTTCTTATAGAAGCCAGCACTACCAGCCCAGGGATGGTACCACCCATCAATCACTGATTAGGAAAAGGTCCTATAGCTGGATATTATGGAGACATTTTCCTGATTGAAGTTCTCTCCTTTCAGATAACTCTAGCCTGTGTCAAGCTGACATAAAACTAGCCAGCATGGTTTCGTTAATTTGTAATAATAAAGATTCCAGAGATGTTTGCAGGCATATAAGCACACAGTCTTTCCTTAAAACAGCCTATGTTACCATTTGAAAGGCCAATATTACATCTCTTGGCTCTGTTCAGAAACACCCCCTGTCCAACATCATGAACCCCTAGGCAAGTAGTTCAGTAGCCCAGATGGCATTGTCTAACACTTCAGCTAGTCTCTGAGACATAACATGAAAAACCAATTTTTTTTTGCGACATTTGTAAAAGCATGTATTAGGGAGAATTTAGGAACCACAGAAAGCAATTCTGAGTTCCCCTTGTATATACAGGGTTTGCATCTCAAAACATGCTCTAAATCAGTGGTTCTCAACCTATGGGTCATGACCCCTTTGGTGGCTGAATGGCCCTTTCACAGGAGTTGCATATCAGATATTTACATTACAATTCATAACAGTAGCAAAATTACAGATATGAATTAGCAACAAAAATAATTTTATGGTTGGAAGGTCACCATAACATGAGGAACTATATTAAAGGGTCACAGCATTAGGAAGGTTGAGAACTACTGCTTTAAATTTTTCTTCTTGTTTATTTGTTTAAAGGTTTCTCTTTCTAAGAAGGGGATTTATTTTCTAAGATGAATCCCATGTAATATCTGAGAAGGAAATCTCAGCTCAGTTTGCAAATAGCAGCCTTTTGTAGCATGTATTCATGGCCAGTCTTGAGCACCACCTAAACATGGGTCTCTGTTAAGATAATTCTTAGAAACTAACAAACAGTGTGTTACTAATTGGGTCTTACTCATTTTCCGGCAACAGGTAATGCCATTTGTAGTCTCAACATGGTGAGAGGAATGTAAAACAAAAGAGAAATAGAGTGGCATGTAGGATCTGAGGCAGCAAAGAAGCCTGCAAACATGCACCGTGCTCTCTAGCTCTTCACATTGCCTCCTTTCTGTAATTTCTCACTTACAAATGCTAGTACTCTGAAAGAGCCTTGACTATTACTTCAGCAAAGACTCCATTTCTATCAGGGATGACATGGTGGTGTAGTCAGATGTTTCCTGTTCCAGCTGCCTGATCCCAAATAACCGATTCAGAGGTCAAATATGAAGTATAAATGCTTGGCCAATAGCTCAAGCTTGTTACTAGCTAACTCATACATTTAAACTAACCCAATTTCTATTTATGCTTTGCCATGTGGCGCTACCTTTATTAGCATGGCATGTTCATCTCCTGCTCCCTCTGCATCTGACTGGCAACTCTCTGACTCTGCCCTTCTCCTTCCCTTCATGCTTAGTTTGCTTGCCCTGCCTATACTTCCTGCCTGGCTACTGGTCAGTCAGAATTTTATTAAACCAATTTGAGTGACAAATCTTTACAGTGTACAAGAGCATTATTCCACAGCATTCCCCCCCCCTTTTTTTTTTTTTTTTGGTTTTTCGAGACAGGGTTTCTCTGTGTAGCTTTGCGCCTCTCCTGGAACTCACTTGGTAGCCCAGGCTGGCCTCGAACTCACAGAGATCCGCCTGGCTCTGCCTCCCGAGTGCTGGGATTAAAGGCGTGCGCCACCACCGCCCGGCGCATTCCCCCCTTTTTGTCTAATTAAAAAGGAAGGTTTTAACTTTAACATAGTAAGATTATACACAACAAAAACAGTTATCAAGTAAGAGTTACAGTTACAATATCTAGTCTATTTGTATTTGGCAAAATTAGAGAACATACTCCATTATCTATCTTATCTTTGTGAGTCCAAAGTTTTGTATCTAATTTATTTTTTTATCATACCTAAAGAAAACTTATAACTATAACTATCTGGTCTTCAACTCCATCAAAGATTCCAGAAGGAGTTATCTATCTAATGACAGGGACCTCAAACTGCCTGGACAGTCACCCAAAGTTCCTCTGCAATGCTGGGGTATCCAACCTTGACCTACAGGCTTAGCATATCTGACAGACTTTCCTGTGAAGCAGGGTAATTTGAAGGACTGGCCTACCTTTCTTGGCAAAGTTTGGCAGTTACCTTTCTTGCGTCTTGATGGTCCAGTTTGGATAGTAACTGTCAGCAATTGAGGCAAGGACAGTATTTTTTGCCTACATGGCTAGCTTTTGGCATAAAGAAAGTGAGCTCCATATGGAGTTTTTCTGATGCCCAACATCTTCTCTGAAGTAGATTGGTGCTGCCAGGAGAAGACATGTCTCACTGTCATTAAAAAAAAAAAAAAGAACCTTATGTTATTAAAACATCTTAAATGCCATATTCTGTAGATCTCTGAAGTGTTTGAAGATAACCTGTCTACCTAAAATACATCTCTGTTTGACCTTGAAAACATACCTATCGTAACTACAAGTTTGATTGTAATAGGTGACTAACTACTAACCTGCATTTCTTTATTATCCTATGTAAGTTGTAATAATAACTTTCAAGGACTAGCAATTTGCCTCACCTTGTTAAATGAGCTGTATAGGTATAATACCTTGAACAAGAATAGAAATGTATGTACAGCATGCTCTAACAAAAACAACCTCAAATTTGTATCAAGATACAAAAATCCATATCAATGTAAAATATTTAAGACTAGTAGTTGTTTTTTGGATTAAAATATGTTTAATAATCTATCCTTTTATTCTATTTCTATATCCCCCTGTGTGGAGAAAAGGAGTCAGCTGGAATGGTGTGGCCACAGCCACCTTGGCAGTGCACACAAGAACGCACATAATCATGTGCAATAACAACCTCCCTTAAGTCAACCTGAAGTCTGCTGCTGCTCTCAGTGATTGGTGATGTGTGAACTTCAGATTGATGGGGCCAATGAGAAGAAGCCAACACAGTCAAGGAAATGGCTGACCACCAATGGGGTGCCAGGAGGGTGTATTTAGTCTTGCTTCATACCAGCAAAAAAGGAATCTGTGAGTTGCTTCTCACCTGACTCCTGGTGTCTGCATCATTGACTCTTCTTCTCTTCTCCTTCCACAAGAGATGTTCAGGCAGTTTGTTCCATAACAATGGCAGTTCAGCCTGTAACAACTGGCACCCAATGTGGGGCTCTAGGACCCTGTGTGGGCATGGGCTTTGACCTCGCTTGGGTCAGTGTGGTGATATTTTATTTTGTGCTGAAATGTGGTTTTATTTGTATGTTAATAAATAAAGTTTGCCTGGAGATCAGAGGTCATGTAGCGAGCCATAAACAGAAGTCAGGCAGTGGTAGCACATGCCCTTAATCTGATCACATGGCAGGCAGAGTCTCTGTGTGGTCAAGGACACAGTCAAGCATGGTGACATGAGCCTTTAATCTCAGTACCAACCATAGAGACCTGGACGAGGAAGTGATGTGGCTGGGCTTAGAGCCAATGAGAAGACAAAACAGGAAGGCAATAAAAGTGCAGTTTAGATAGGAAGAAGCTCTTTTGGGGAAATCTACAGCATGGTGGTAAGATAACGATAGTTGTGGCTATTTGCTATTTCTCTGATCTCTGCAGCCATCACCCCTGTATTTGGCTCTGTGTTTCTTATTTAATAAGACTGTTTAGAAATTCATCAGGGTCTATTTTCTAATTGCTGTGATCCTCTTTTGGCCCTGATGTTTGCCTTTTGTTGTTGACACTGCACTGATCAATCCTAGGCCTGGTGTACTTCAGCCATCCATTGACACTTCTTCAGACATCTCTTCTCTTACGTGGTGCAGTTCAGTGCCCCCTGCTTGGTGATTGTTCAGTGAGTTGGCCCTTCAGTGTTTTGTGTTTTTGGTCCCTTCAGAGGTGAGCACCGGGACTCCCCTCTCCCTTTCCCTTTTCTTGTTTGTCTGTTTGTCCAGTTAGGGAGGCACATCTTTTTAGTTTTGGTTTGCTCGGCACCTCCATGTAAGGGCTGACCCCCCCCCCCCAGGAAGTGAAGCCCAGGAATGGCTCCTGACTGCTGCTCCACATCTCTAGACACTGTGTGGGCATACAGCTGTGGACTAACAAACCACAGAAGTCCCCCACTAAGCACAAGACATTTAGGTCTGACACATTTCCTGCTATTGTCTTCTACTGTCTGCTACTGTTTTCCCTCTCTTGGAAGATGGGCAATCTGATCTCCCCACTGCCTCTTGATGAGGCCCCTCCATCTTCGGATGATGAAGAAATGAGCTATTCATGCCTGGCAGCCCCACCCAAACAACCTTGCATTTCTCTGTCCACCCCTGCTCCCCTTCTGGCTTCTACCTCTCCACCTCAATGTCCTTGGCAAGAACTCTGCCCTCTGCCTTGCCCTATTCAGACCCTTCCTCCATCCCTGACCCCTCACATATCTGCTTCTGCCCCTCCCCTGCTATGTAAGTGCCCACCAGAGGCTTATCCTGTTAATCTGGGACCAAATATAGCTAATCAGCCATGGGTGCCTAACCCCCTGACTGAACTTTTGATCATCCACAAGGCAGTCAATGAGTCTGGTACAGACTCCCCCTATTTTGAACAAGTCCTTAGACAGTGGGCTATGCAATTACAAACCCACTATGATTGGTACCACCTTCTTAAGGCTGTCTTAGAACCCTCTGTTTTTTTTTCTCAGTTGGCAATGTACAAATGATGACCAGGTGGAGGCCCAAGTCTGTTTCAACTCACAGTATGGGCTTAACATCACCCTAGACATGCTCACTGGGAGAGGCCAATATATTGATCCGGTCTCACAATCTATCATTGATCAATATGCCTACTTTTAGCAGGTCACCAATTTGGCCTCTAAGGTCCTTAAGGCATGAACCCCTCTGCTTACTTTTATAATCTTGTCCAACAACCCGAAGAGTCTTTCACTGACTTCCTCACTTGAGTAACTGAGGTAGTTGAATGCAGGGTAGATCCTGGCCCTATGAAGGAAATGCTAATCAAGCATTTGACATGGGAGGGGCTTAATGCCCTGAGTCATAATACCATAGCTGTAGTATGCAATGAGGAAAATTTACAAATGGGCCTCTAGGGACCTCGACCCTGGAGCTGGCCACATTGTTGTACTGACCACCTCTCTTGATGCCCTTTTATATGACCAACCATGGTCCTTGGATTGCCAGGCTCCTGCCATTCCAGCAGACTGCATTTGCTGGGACTGTGGTAAACTTGGCCACTTGTGGCATGACTGCCCTAATTCATGACCCGAGTCATGCTGTCCCAAGTGTAACAAGGGCTTCCATTTGGCCAAGGACTGCTGCTCACATCCTTCAGACAATGTTGCTCCTTTAAACTCCTGGCAGGGTGGCCCTCAGCCCTGCCAGTAAGAGGGAATGGTCCCACCCCTAAGGTATTTCAGACTGTCTGTTTCCTTGCACTCACCTATGGTGACTATGTACCTTGATGGCTCACCTGTTAAAAGGCTGGTGAACATGGGTATGGATATCACCATCCTTACAGAGACCAAGGCTCTTCAGTTTCCTCACTGGAAGTTCTGACCTGGCCTTGCCACCCACAGTGTGGGAGGCCAATAAAATACTCATGCTACCATGTGCCCTGTTCACTGGAAGGACCTGGATGGCAATCAGGCTCCCTTTCCCCAATCATAGCCAATGTCCCTCACAACCTATGGAGAAGGGACATTCTGGAAGACATGGGGGTCATCCTTACTACAGACAACCATGCCTTTTATGATGATATCATCACCCATGATAAAGTAGGCCTGTCGGGTCAAATGCCATCCTCCCCACCCCCTCCCAGTGGCCAGCACCACCAATTCTAGAGGCTACTGCCCATCAGGACCCTGGGGTTAACAAAACACCACATATCCTTCTCATGGCTCAATGATGATGATGTTTGGGTAGAGCAGTGGCTAATTATTGAACCTAAATTGTCCGCATTAAAAAATTTAGTCCAAGAACAACTAGGTCTGGGACATTTGGAGCTCTCTACTAGTAGGTATAAGACCCCAAATTTTGTGATTAAAAAGAAATCAGGCCACTACTAGCTCCTCCTCCAAGATCTGCATACTATTAAAGCTCAAATGGAAAAAATGGGATCCTCCCAGCCAGGTCTCCCACATCCCAGTGCTATTCTTCTGACCTATCATGTTGTTGTGTTACTTGCACCTCTCTTGTACCCTTTGGGCCTTTGAATAGAGGTGGGTCAATCCCCATGGACTATTGCCCAATACAATCTGGCAAGTGGATGTTACACATCCTCTTTCTTTTGGCAACCTTAAATACATCCATGTTATTGTGGACACCGGCTTTTCATTCACCTATGCTATTGCCCTTTCCAGGAAAAGGGCCTTTCATAAATCAAAGCTGCTAAGAAAGCAATGCTGATTATGGGAATGCCCTGGGCTATAAAGACTGACAAGGGGCCTGCTTATTCCTCACAACAATTTAATGATTTTATTGCCTCCTGGAGGATCCCTCACACATTTGGCATTCCCTATACCCCTCAAGAACAGGCTATTGTGGAAAGAACCAACAGAAGTCTTAAAACTCTTTTGGCCAAAGTTACATCCTCACCTGGAGTTGATTGAGACTTTGTTTCATTTAAATTTTCTCACATTTGATGATACTGGTCTTAGCCCTGCTTACAAGCATTGGCCCTTTTTGCCATGAGATACTCCTCTCCTATTGGTCCAATGGTGGAACCCTGTCTCCCCACTATGGCAAAATCCCATCTCACTACTAACTTGAGGGTGAGTATATGCTTGTGTCTTCTCACAGGAATCAACTGCCCCAATATAGGTATGTGACCTGCTCAGGATATGTGACCTGCCCTGGGAAGTCTAGAGTGGACCAAGGTAGATATCTGTGAGGACACTGGTATGCCTTCCTCCTCTTGATGTTGCCCATAATGATGATGTTGCCACCTATATGGGGTGAGGATTTGTGGGCCCTGGTCCCCTTCCCCCAATTGCCTTTTTGTTACTAATTATCATTTTCAAGTGTTTATTACAGAATATGTCATGACAGCACTCCACCAACAAGACCACCCTCCAGGTGCTTATGGCTTTAGAATATTCTGAATGTGGAACCCCTTGTGAGACTTGTCTTATGGAAATACGTAAGGTTGACACTCAACCACTGCTCTCTCCATCATGGCACACCTCTTAGAGTAGCAATCCCCCGAGGGCTGGTAGTCAATGACAGGTAAGGACCTATTTGGCAGGCCAACCTAAGACAGGCATAGTCCATTAAGTTGGATGCTCTCTGTGGCGGGAACAACAAGGCTGAGGCACAGAACTCTGACTCCTGCTGAGCTGCCAAAGAAAATAAATAAAAAGGGGTGTGTGTGTGTGTGTATGAAGGAATCTGCCAGCTGCCTTGGTGGTGAGCATAAGCATGTGCATAATTATGCGCAATAACAACACCCCTTAAGCCAACCTCAAGTCTGCTGCTGTACTTGGTGATTGGTGACCTACAAACTTCAGATTGATGGGGCCAATGAGAAGAAGCCAACACAGCCAAGGAAATGGCTGACAGCCAATGGGGTGCCAGAGGGGGTATTTAGGCCCGCTCCATACCAGCAATAAAGGAGCCTGCTGGCTGCTTCTCACCTGACTCCTGGTGTCTACATTGTTGACTCTGCTCCTCTTCCCCTCTCCCAAGAGGTGTTCAGGCAGTTTGGCCCATAACAATGGTGGTTCAGTCTGTAACATTCCTCCTTTTTCTTTTCAGAACAAGATCCCTGAATCTAATCTTTGTTCAGCTTTTTTTCTAGCCATTACCAATAACAACTTGTTATTATAATGACCACCCTAAGTGATGACAAATATCTATAACCCACTGAATGACCAAAATCCACCCACCCTAGTCAGTAGAGCATGAGATTCTTAATCTCAGGGTCGTGGGTTCAAGTCCCATGTTGGGTGCCATATGTAGTCAGACTTTTCCTGTCCCAACTGCCTGGTCCCAAATAACTGACTTACAGGCTGAATATGAAGTATAAATGCTCGGTCAATAGCTTAGGCTTGTTACTAGCTAACTCATACATTTAAATTAACCCATATTCCTATTTATGCTTTGACATGTAGTGGTACCTTTATTAGCATGGCACATTCATCTCCTATTCCCTCTGTGTCTGGCTGGCAACTCTCTGACTCTGCCTTTCTCCTTCCCCTCATTCTTAGTTTGGTTGCCCTGCCTATACTTCCTGGGTGGCTACTGGCCAATCAGAATTTTATTAAAGCAATTTGAGTGACATAACTTTATAGTGTACAAGAGGATTATTCCACAGCATGTAGACAATTTTAGACTTATGGCTTACTGGCCTGTTACAGTGCATATGGTAAGCATATTGGTTTACCTAATAATTTAGTCCAATGACCCATGAAACCAACTAACTCATCTCAAGAAACTGGTGTTAAGGAAAGCTTGGTGTCTCAGGATAAAATGTATACAGACCTCAGAATCAGGGTATGTGTTTCAGCAAATTTGTGAGCAGTTTGTAACCAGGCATTAGAATCATACTGACAAATGTTTCTCTGTGTAGCTTTGCACCTTTCCTGGAACTCGCTTTGTGGACCAGTCTGGCCTTGAACTCACAGAGATCTGCCTGGTTCTGCCTCCTGAGTGCCGGGATTAAAGGCATGTGCCACCACCGCCCGGCCATACTGACAAATGTTAAAGGTATATCTTTCAATATAAAGAACAAGGACTTTGATGCTACCATTGTTCTGTGAGGCCACACAAGAAGAAAGGCTCTCAATAAAAATGAAAGGCATTAAATAAGACAGGATGAAGCAAAACTTTATAGGTCAATGATGTAATTCTGTAAGCAGAAATTTTGAATCTACAAATAACAAACTAGATGTTTAGCAAGGTTTCTTGATGTTATACTAATATACAAAATAATTTGTTGTTCTATATGTTATAATCACCACTTAAGATTATAGTATATAAAACACTTTTTTACTGTAGAAACAAAAATATATAATCTTAGGAATGAATGTGGCAAATTGTGCAAGACTTGTTCACCAAGAATCATAAAACAATCCTAAAAGAAATCAAGCAAAAGCTAAGTCAATGAAAAGATTACCCTGTTCAAGATCAGAAGACTCAGTAGCGGGAGAGTGCCAATTTGCCACAATTTAATCATGAGGGTCAATAAAATGTCAACGAAAATCCAAAGAGATTTTTGTAGAAATGGTAAAATTATTATAAAATTCATATCTTTATGGAAATGACCTAGAACAGCCCAAACTGGTGAAAAATGCAAAGTTGCAGAACAAAAACTGTATAATCCAAAATTTATTATAAAGCTTTAGTCATTGGAAGGTAGTGCTGATAAGAGTGCAGTGAAGTAAACAGATCAGCCATGCTTGCTGGCTCATGCCTGCAATCCCAATATGGCAAGAGGCTAGGCAGGAGGATGGAAAGTTCAAGGGCAACCTGGGCTAGCCATGAGACTCTATCCAAAGAAGAAGTTAAAAAAAGAAAGAAAGAAAAGACAACTCCCATACCTAAGGCTCATGGAACATTGTAGAAGGGAGGGAGGAAAGATTGTAAGAGTCAGAGCACCAGGGAATTTGCTGTGAGACCCTGTATTTCAGTAGTCTTAGAAGCTGAAGCCATAAAATCATATCAACATGGCTACTTAAACATGAGCTGAACAAGGATGACAATAATGGACATGCCAAACTGGATGAGAGAAAGGCCAGGAGGCCTCAACCATACTCAAAGAACTATAGGGAACTAAGGAATGCTGAGAGTGGGGAGAAATAATTTTCTTCTTCAGGGAAGAGCACTCCAACTGGTTATCCAATGCCAGATGGTCAGCCCTGAAAACATACATACAGATAACATTATACAGACTAAACAGGTGGTATTCAATATACATGTATATACATATATGTATGTGACAACAATACAAAACAAGGCCATATATATGAAAAAGAGAAAGGATGGGTATCTGGGAGGAACTGGAGGAGGAAAGGGAAGGGAAATGTTGTAATTATATCTCAAAAAATAAAAGAAATTTAAAAAGTGACAAATAGGCTAATTCATCAGTGTAAGGCCAGACCTATCTTTGTGTACAACTGACTTTTGACAACAATGAAGCAATTCAGTAGATAAAGGATGGTATTCTCAGCCCTATGTTGACTGTTTTGGTTGAGCATGGTGATGGTTTCCTAGGTGCATATGTGAGTCAAAATGTGTTCAACTATAGTAGTAAATATGGATGAATTATTTTTGGTTCTGCTTTTTGAGCCAGAGTCTCATGTAGCTCAGACTGGTCTTGACCTTGTTGAGTAGGCACGACTGGCCTTGAACTATGGATTCTTCTGCCTCAGCCTTCAACAGGTGGCAGTTACAGAAGTGACCCTCCAGGCCTAGGTTGGCTGACTTGTTTTAAGTCAATGTACCTCAGTGAGGCTGCTAGAAAAAAGATGATTTATAGCCAGATATATTAGCTTCCCATTAGTTTCTTGCCAACTTGGTAGTTTAGAATAACACAAATTTACTTTCCTCTGGTTTTGGAGCTCAGGACCCCGGACAGTTTTTCTAAGCTCAAGTCAAGGAATCAGGAGGGCATTGTTGGCTCATGATCCCTTCTTTCATTTTCAGGATCAGCGGCTTCAAAAGTCTGCTTCCATTACTGTAGGACATTCTTCTCTGTTTCAAATCTCCCTGTCTTCCTCTTAAGGAAAATATTTTATAATACTGATTCTTTTTTTTTTGCAATTAAAGTTTCCTCATTAAAACAAACAGACAAACAAACAAACAAACAACAACAACAACAACAACACAACAACACCAAAACCCCGAGAGCATTGGATCTTCGGAATTTTCAGTTTTGTTATTAAGACACCTCTCAGCTGAGTAATTTTTGTTAGTCCAGTTGTGTTGACAGCAAATCTCATTTTAAATTACCCTTGGTGAAATGATGCTGTGAATTGAATTAGCATACAAAATTGACAAGCATAAATACAAAAGCCATGAGTCAACTTGGAGTTGTAGGTACAGGTTTATGCAGACCCTAGTCCATAACAATGTGCTGGCCTATAAAGAAACCTAAACATTTCAGTCCTCAGGACCATCTTGGGAAAGAGGCTTCATCTTAGGCTTACCTCTCACATGCCCCTGGAAATGATCTCTTTAAAGACACATTACAGAAATCTTTACAAAAATAGAAAACACAAGTATTATCAGGATGAAGACAGATTTTCCCTAGGCTGAATGTTCTTCAAATCTTACTGGATAAAGTATTATACACCACCAACCAACCAACCAACCAACCAACCAACAAAACACCAAAAAAATTAGTTCCAAGCTACTAGGACATAAAATTAATTGTTTTAGAGCTCAATACTGTTTGTTCAGAGTTTATTGGAATATAGTTTTTATTTCATTCTTATGAAAGAGCTACACTGCTCACACCAATGGGAACTCAATAGATCTCTAAGTCTGCTGTCGAGAGTCTTGGGGATGTGCTGATCAGGAGGTATTCGTGAGTTCTTGACAGCATCTGTAAGATCATTAAGTTACTTTGCTGAAAGTTTGGCCAAAGTAAAACCTTTTTATAGGACAAGTTTTAAGCCAAATGTGGTGGTGCTCGCCTCCTACTCCAGCAGAAGACTCAGAGACAGGAGTTTCAGGAATTTAAGGCCAGCCTGAGCTCAAAGGGAGAGAGAGAGAGAGAGAGAGAGAGAGAGAGAGAGAGAGAGAGAGAGACAGAGACAGAGACAGAGACAGAGACAGAGACAGAGACAGAAAGACAGAGAGAGAGACAGACAGAGAGACAGAGAGAGGGAGAGGGAGAGAGAAGGGGCAGAAAGATGAGTTAAGTTTATTCTCGATGTAGCAGGAAAGAGTATTACTAATGCCATGATGATTTTAAAAATAAAATTTGAAAGTAGTATGGACAAAGACAGAATGTTTATGAAGTTTTAGAGAATGGTTTAAGGTATTTCTTTCAATAAGTAACTTTAGTTAGGTTAAGTACAGACTGTGGCATGATAGTATAAAATTGGTGGACCCAGCAAGGTAAGGATTTTGAAATAAACCTTTGAAGCATTTGGGAATATTAATTTGATGCTATTTATTAGAAAGGTAGTTTGGTATTCATTTAAATAAGTCTTTTAGGAAATTCTTGAACAAGAAGATTTTGTTGTTGTTGTTGTATAAAGATAAACAGATCAACAGAACCAAATTGGGAGCTGAGTAATTATATTGATTATGTGATTTAAAATTTCCTCATTGGGGTAAAATTCATATAACATAAAAACAAACCTCTTTCAAATAAACAATGTGTTGACATCTAGTGTATCCAGATATGGTGTTGTCATTACCTCTGTCTGCCCAATTATAAAACCTTGGCATGCCACCCCCATTCCCCAAAGCATTCACTGTCATCCGTCATGTAGTTTGGTTGCTCATACCTTTATCTTGACAATATCCTGCTTTGGGTGTTTCACTAAATGGTTCATATAAACAGAGTCATGTGGTGTGTAATTGTGTCTTCTTGAGCACTTTATTCCTTTTGATAATTGAATAATGTTCTATTATATAGGCAAAACACTTTAAAAATGTTCACTATTCAGCTGATGAACACATCGGTTGTCATGGACTTTGGCATAGTAAATGGTGTTGTTATCAATAGTCCCTTCAAATGCCAGTTGTGATAGTCAGCTTTCTACGGCTGGCTGAGTTACTTAAAAGGAGGGATCATATTTTCAGAGCTTTTTGTCCATGGCCACTTGGCTCTGTTGCTTTAGGCCAGAGGTAGCATGAAACAACAGAGCAAGAGTGTGTGCCCTGGGATGCTTCCTTACCTCATGGTGGAAACAAGGAGAAAACCGGAGCTGAGGTCCTGACATCCACCACAAGGATGTACTCTGAGGGTTGGGGATTTAGCTCAGTGGTAGAGCGCTTGCCTATCAAGTGCAAGGCTCTGGGTTCGGTCCTCAGCTCCGGAAAAAAAAAAAGTACTCTGAATGACTTCTTGTTATTCGAATCCTAGTTGGTTTTATAATGAAAACCCAGAGCCAGATATTGGCGTAAATGCTGAAAGATCAGAGGAAACAAACCACAGCCACTTCTCACCTTGCCAGCTCTCAGCTGAAAGGGGAAGATCATGTCTCCATGAATCCTCAGACTGAATGCCCCTGAGTCCTCAGCTGAAAGGACTGAGTTCCTGTCTCCTCCCGCCTTATATTCCTTTCTCTGCCCAGCCTTATCACTTCCTGCCTCAACCTCCCTAGTGCTGGGATTAATGGTGTATGGGCTTCCCAAACACTGTGAGCAAAAGCATGAGAGCCCATGTGGTGTGTGTCACCACTGCCTGGTTGTTTCTCTTTTAGACTGGATTAATTTTGTGTAGTCCAGGGTGGCTTTGAACTCACAGAGATCCAGACGGATCTCTGCCTCCCAAGTGCTAGGATTAAAGAGGCCACTGCCTGGCCTCTATGTTTAATCTAGTGGCTGGCTCTGTCCTCTGATCTTCAGGCAAATTTTATTTGTTAGAGCACAAACATCACCACAACTTCTCACCAGGCTCTACCTCCTAAAGTTTGTATTGCCTCCCAGCACTGCCACAGGCTGGTGGCAGAACCTTTAACAGATGGTCTTTGGGAAGACCCTTATTCAAATGACAGCATCTTCTCTCTAATCTTTCACATACAGACTTATGAGTGAATTGCTTGGTCATATAGTAGTGACATAGCATATGAAAAAAACTGTCAGATTCCCACAGTGGCTACTCAATTTCCCTCCTACCAGTAATGTACAAATTTCCCTAATAATTATTGTTTTCTGTTTTTCTTTCTTTTTTCTTTTTCTTTTCTTTCTTTCTTTCTTTCTTCTTCTTCTTCTTTTTTTTTTTTTTTTTTTTTTGTTTTTTCGAGACAGGGTCTCTCTATGTAGCTTTGCACCTTTCCTGGAACTCACTCGGTAGCCCAGGCTGGCCTCGAACTCACAAAGATCCACTTGGCTCTGCCTCCTGAGTGCTGGGATTAAAGGCATGTGCCACCACCGCCCGGCTTTCTTTTTTTCTTAAATGACAGCTCTCTCAGTGGATAGAAAGTGGTATTTCACTCTGCCTTGGGTTTGCATTTCTCTAATGATTTGTCATGTTGAACATCTTTTCATGTTATTTTTTTTTAGTGTTCATTTTATTTATTGTTACTGTGTGTGAGAGAGAGTATGCAGGTGTACAAGCACCACAACACACATGTAGAAGCCAGAAGATAGCTTTGGGGAGTCAGTTCTCTTCTGCCATGGAATTTAGGACTGAACCCAGGTCAGCAAATCAAGTTCGCACAGCAGGTTTGCATCCTGGTCAGATCAGCCATCTTGCTGGAACTTTTCATGTTTTTGACCATTTGTCTTTAGAAAAGTATCTACTTGCCAGGCGGTGGTGGCGCACGCCTATTGGTTTTTTTGGTTTTTTGAAACAGGGTTTCTTTGTGTAGCTTTGCGCCTTTCCTGGATCTCGCTCTGTAGACCAGACTGGCCTCAAACTCACAAAGATCCACCTGCCTCTGCCTCCCGAGTGCTGGGATTAAAGGCGTGTACTACTACTGCCTGGCTCCCCAATTCTTGATATCTTTTTCTTTAATTATATTTATATTACATATTATAATTATATGATGTGTATGTGTGTGTATGTGTGTGTGTGTCCATTAAGTATTGTTGTTTATATGTGTTCAAGGCTGACCCCTTGGGATTAGATAATCTATCAGAGAGCTCATCCCTGGAGAAGACTGATTCTCTCTCAATAGCCAATTACTTGCTTGTAGCTCTTCATCTTAGGGAGGTACTTTGTGAGATTTCCCCATCCATGTTAGGATGTCACCTGGTATAGTCATTGTGTTGGTCTTTCTAGGCATAAGGGTTGTATTGTTGATGTATCAGTTGGAGCTGGAGCTGGGTACCCCACAGTCAGTTGTTCTCTGTGTTTAAGAGCTCTTTATAATTTTGGATACTAGACCTTTGTCAGATATACAATTGACAAATATTTTCCTGTATTCAATATTTTCCCACTTTATCATGTATTTTGGTACATAGAACTTTCAATTTTTGAAGTCAAATATATTTTTCTTTCACTACTTGTGTCTTTGTTCTTTTCTAAGCATCTCTTGCCAAATATAAGATCATGAAACTTTATTTCTCACCCCCTCCCTATTTTGAGACAAGGTCTTTATATCGCCCAGAATGTCCTCGGACTTGTGATCCTCCTGTTTTAGACTCTTGAGTATAGGGAATACAGCCACACCCTGTTTATCTAGTTTAAAAAAATACTTATTTTGTGGAGGTCAGAGGACAGTTTTTAGGAGTTGGTTCTCGTCTTCCACAAGCTAGTTTCTGGGGATCAACTGCAGATGACTAGGCTTGTGTGGTAAGCATCTTTAGCCACAATCATATCTGGTCCGCTTACATAATTGAAAAATTGAAAAAAAAAGTGTTATAGTTTTAACTTTTACATTTAGAGCTTAAATTAATCAATTTTGAGTAAGGCTTTAGAGGTTGTGTGAAGAAGGGGCCTGAAAGCTTTTCTTTGAAGTAGCTATTCCTTTGTTCCAGTTGGATAGACTAAATGTTTTCTTTATTGAATGTCTTAGCACTCCCACTAAAAACTAACGTTGTAGACTGGCACAGTGGCACATGTCTTTAATCCCAGCACTCAGGAGGCAGAAGCAGGTGGATCTCTAAGTTCGAGGCCAGTCTGGTCTACAGAGTGAGTTCCAGGACAGCCAGGGCTATTCTGAGAAACACTGTCTTGAAAAATATAAACAAAGAAGTAAACAGATCAATGCTGTATACATGTATGAATTGTCAGTTCTATTTCATTGATCTATATGTCTACCCTTGTAACTGCCGTTAATAGACTCTAATGATTAATTTCTGTAGCTCTGTAATGAGTTTAGAGATGAGAAAGTGTGAGTCTTCAGACTTTGTTCTTTACTAACTGATTTGGCAGCAGAGGTGATGGTTTTGGAGAAAGGTATCAAAATAGTGCAATGGGGGAAAGAATACTTTCAATACCGACTAGGTCAATTGTATCTCTTCTTCAAAATGATGAAGCTGGACTCCTGCCACTTACTACACACCAAAGTCACTTCGGAATGAACCATAGATCCAATTATGAACTAAAAGCTTTAATGGTCATAGAGGAGTAAATTATAATGACCTTAGGTTAGGTAATGGTTTCTTAGGTTTTCTATCAGTGGACTATAATAAAAGAAAAAACTGATAATCTTGACTTAATTATTACTAAAACACTCACACCTCATAGGACATTGCCAAGAAAGGTAAAACTAAATTTACAGGCTGAGGAAAATAGTTGTAAGTTATATAATTATTATATAACTTATATATATATAAAGGTTAATAGTTAGAGTATACTATATCAAGAATGTAACTGCACGAAAAAACCCCTTTCACTCTTCCTTCTAAATTCTTTAGCTGGGACCCTATAAATTAAACAGTAATAAACGATAATTAACTCAGTTGGGTTCAGTGGCCCATGTTTGTAGTTCCAGAAACCCACTGGACTGAGGCAGGAGGATTGTTTGAGCCCAGAAATTTGAGGACAGTCTGGGCAACATAACAACCTCTGTCACAGAGATGAATAACTCAATTGAAAAATGGACAAGGGTTTGAATGAACATTTCTCCAAAGAAGATAGACATATGGAAGATTGCTTAATATCATTTTTTAGTACAAAACCACAAAATGAAATAGAGAATATACCAGAAGACATAGATGCAAAAAAAAAAAAAACAGATGCATTGAAATAAAAAATGACATGAAAAAAATAACAAGTGTTGGGGAGGATATGGAGAAATAAAAACCTTCACAGTTAATGGGCATGTAAAAATGGTGTAGACTCTTCGGAAAAAAAATTTGGCTGTGTCTTAAAATGTGTGTGGCTTCAGTCCTGACCACTTTGTAATAGATTAGGGGGCTCATCCCCTCCCTCTTTCAGAAGTTGTTAATTGCCTATAACTGTTTGTCTAGGTTAGATTTTAGACCCAGTTAGATTTTCTCTTTTGCATGTTAGCGTGTGTGTCAAAAGTGTTATAGTTCAGGTCTTGTTTATGCAACCATTTCTAGGAGAGAAAGTCTCACATTAGACTTCCTGGTACTTTGGTTCTTAGAACCCACACCCCTAATTTTATCAGAATGTCCCTAGCCCCATAGATACAGGAGCTGTGCTGCATCTATTGGGGCTGGGGTCTCCATGGCCTAATGATCTCTGCATTGTGTCCAGTGTGGTTTTCTGTGATGGTCTCCATCTGCTATAAAGAAAAGTTTCTTCAATGAGGGATGGTAGCTACACTTATCTGTGGATATAAGGATGAGATTTAAAATGTAGTTGGAATTGTGCTGGTCTAGCAAAATGGTAGTAATAGATTCTTTTCTCAGATACATGATCTTACAAGCCCTAGGAAGTTGGCTAGATTTCTACTGCCAGGTACTATTTCTCTCCTGTTGAGTGGGCTTTAAGTCCAATTAGACAGTTGTTGATTAGCAGCAACATGTGGGTGCCACTTACTGCACCTTTCTGGATGTCTTGCTGTGCTGGTCATTGCTGTGGTTTATAGGTGTTGCAGTTGTGTAGGGCGATTAATTGCTTCCCTTATTTGGCAGCTCACATAGTACTTTTGGGTCCCATACAAGCTAGATTGAAGGACGAAGGCTTTCAGGATAGATTCAACTTGAATCATCTGAGTCCTGTGTCCTAAGTATACAGTGTCTGCCATGATAGCTGTTTACCTTCAACTTCTGAGAGGCATCCAAAGGCAACAGCAATAATCCATATTGTTTTAGGAGTCACGTGCACTACCATGACCAACCACTCAAAAGGAGGTGTTTCATGCCTGGCACTAGGATTTTTTTTTTTATTAGCACATGGTTCTTGTAGGGAGCATTGTCAACCTAAGTGACATGATTTCTTATGTATGTGTGGTATGTATGTATGTACACACACTTATGTATTGTATAAGATTTTAGGTAAATAGAAAATTTGATTCCTTGAGGCTTTTATCAAACAATACTGGTGTTATTTGTCTTTCCTTACTCCTTTCCTTTGTATTCCCCAGCTGGAGACCCCCCTCCCTATTTTTCTGTTTCATGCTTCACATCACCTGCACCTTGCTCTTCCCTTCTCAAGCTCCTCTCTCCCATCCCTCTATACTTTGCTGGTTTCTATGGTGACTCCATGTTATATATTCACATCTGAAGATTTGGAGCTAGTAACTGGAGATAAGAGAGAACATGTGGTATTTGTCTTTCTGGGGCTGGGTTAACTCACTTAATATAATCTTTTCTAGGTCCATTCATTTACATGTGTTAGGGTCTGAGAGAAGCCCCCAAGAAAAACCATCAGTCATGTATGCAATCAACAAGAGCATTTATTATTTCCAACATGTTGGGGTGGCAAATAGTGACCCCAAAGGGAGTTCGCAAGTTCCTTTTAAGCAGTTAGGGGAATCCCAGGGAGGAAGGATTAATCTGGTGCTGATTGGTGGAGGAAAGATTAGTCTGGGGGCTGATTGGTGGGAGGCTCTAGTGGTTAGGGACCTTCCAGCTACAGGGTAGGGAAAGCTATCTTTAGCTAGCAGAAGGCTGTGGGGGGACATCTGCTGAGCCAGCAGAAGGCTGTGGGGCGCCTGCTGATTGGTTGCCTCTGAGTTATGGTCTTCCTGAGAACTGCTTGCTCAGCTCCGGCCAGTTCCAGTAAACCAAAACTAAGGCCTGGTCCCTGGCAGGACTATTAGAAATCTGTTATGGCTCTGGTCTGGCTCCCCAGTCCTCTCACTTCCAAGTTTTGTGATTTCATTTTTTTTTTAACAGACAATATCATCCATTATGTACATGGATCACATTTTTGTTATCCATTCATCTGTTGGGGAACATTTAGGTTGTTTCCATTTCCTATTGTGAATAGGGTGGCATTGGAAATGACTGAGCAAGTATCTGTGGGATGGGATGTTAAGTTCTTTGGATGTTGGAAGCCGTGCAGCCTAGTTTTAGACCAGTATATGAGTGCTTGTCCAACAGGTCTCCAGATGAGGCCAAGGGGGGCAGTCTCACTCAGCAAGGACCAGTGGACTTCAGAACAGCACAGAACACTGCAGGGACCTGCACACTCTCTTCTCTCTCATAATATTAATGATTCTCTGACGGGTTTTTGTGTCATTTTGTCAATCATGCATGGGACAGATGTGACCATTCTTGGAAAGTCCATTTTTAAAAAATATTTTCTTCTAAAAATCTTTGGGGACTGATGCTTCTCAAGTTTCTTGTCTGGGGATGCCAGCTGTCACTTCAGACCCCGGGAGCTGTTCTGATTCAGTGCTGACAGGATCAGAGGCAGATCGCCTCTATTTCTGTAAATATGCTTTGTTAAGTTTTAAACAATATTGTTGTTCTTGAAAATGTGTGCCCATGCCAATCACCTTTTAGTTTAGTTTTAGGATGTACCTGGTTCGATATTTGGCCAAGCTAGCAAAGGTAAGTGTTCTTGGTTTAAAAGATGTTTGATGTAAAAGTTGGGAGAAACAAACCATAATTGACTTACTTATTTTTGCCAGAGGTTAACGTTGGAGGATGGGAAAAACATGTTTGTTAGAACGGAAAAAGATGCTTTTTTTTTTTTAATGACTGGAACTATTCCCGGCCGGTCACTGGAGTTCATTTCTTCATGCCGATGCCCCTTACCGGTCTCAGGACCTGAACCCAGGTTGTGGCAGGACTGCGGCATTTGGGCATATGCAAAGGAATGGTATAGCTATGTCATGTGGTAGATTTGTTTTTGCTTTTTTTTGACGTTTCTCTGTATCGATTGGTTGGCTGCACCAGTTTGCATGCCCACCCCCAGCGAGTGAGGATTCCCCTCCCCCACAACATAGTCAGCATTTGTCCCTTGTTTTGCTGCTCTTCAACATTCTGACTCTGGTGAGATGAAATCTCAAAGTTTTAATGTGCATTTTCCTAATTGCTAAGAATAATGAACCCTATGTGAGGTATTTCTTTAGCTATTTTTATTTCTCCTTTTGAGAACTCTCTGTTTAGATCCCTGGTCCAGAGTTTAATTGGGTAATTTGTTTTCTTGACTCTTTGTTTTTAATTCTTTGTGTATTCTGCATAGTGACCCCCGACAGGTGTATAGTTGGCCAAGACTCTCTCCCACTCTGTGGGTTTTTTGTTCACTTGATTGTTTCCTTAGCTGTACAAGAGCTTTTTAGTTTCAAGAGGTCCTACTCGTCAGGTATTGGCCTTATTTCCCAGAAAAAAGGACTTCCTGTCTAGAAATAGACACTTAGACCTTGTGGGGGTACTGCCTATGTTTTCTTCTAGGAGTTTTGGCATTCCAGATTTCAACTTGATGTCTTTGATACACTTGGATTTCATTTTTGTGCAAGGTGATAGATAAGGGTCTCATTTCACTCTTCCGTTTGTGGGCATTCAGTTTTCCTGGTACCATTTGCTCAATATTCTGTCTTCATCTGCCTGAGAACTCAGTCTCCTGGAAGCCCAATAGTGTCTTTACAGACTTATAAAGAAATTTAGAACATTTTGGGGACTTCACAATAAATCATTCAGATAATGTGGCTGCTGTTTTTTTTATTTTTTAATTTTTTTATTTGTTGTTGCCCTCCTTTAATTTCCCCAGGTTTTCACAGCTATTGAAACTTTGACAGGCTGCTTCAGACTCCTGCTGGCCAGCAGCTGTGTAAACGATTACCATTATTTTCTAATAACTTTTAAGTTAAGATCTCTTACAATGTTTTTCTTTGAAATTACCGTTTTCTGAACTTTTTTTTTTTTTTTTTTCCTGAGACAGGGTTTCTCTGTGTAGTTTTGGAGCCTTTCCTGGAACTCCCTTTGTAGACCAGGCAGGCCTCGAACTCACAGAGATCCGCCTGGCTCTGCCTCCCAAGTGCTTTCAGAGATCCCAGAGATTTCAGGCTTGAAAAGATAAAAACATACAATTGATAATGAAACAAAAGTAAGAGACTAAAATGGGAGCAGAGGTACTAGATCACTTCCAAGGCGCTGACCAACTTCCTCGGGGAACTTAATTCTGCCTGAGACTTTGTTTAGCATCCAATTTAATGCATTGGACGGGCACTTTCCTCATAACAGATCATCAGTAAGGTCCTTCTTTATTGAAATATGAAGTCCTCCTAGGGAACACTCTGCTCTGGGGACCTCCCATGGTCTCTCTAGGTCGAGGTTTACAGAAGGGGAGTATCAGATGGAGTCAGACTAGTGGGACAAACGAACATGGTAATAATTTTTTCAGTCAATATTTACAGTAGACTTTCCAGACTCCAACTGTGCTGTGACTTTATGACAGTGAACTTCTAGATGAAAAAAAAAACGTGCTGTAAAGAATTATAATTTGGTGGGTTTTGCAGTAAACATTCATGAAATTTATTGTTTGTAATATTGAATAAAAGTTTCACTGTTTCCATCCATTCAAATAAATTGACATCAATAGCCCTTGTCAATGTTCTTTACACTGAAACAGAGCTCTTTAAAAGTTGTTCCATATTCCCCAAGTATATCTCATACTTACTCATTTGTCTTTTGGAAACACAGAAGTCAGCAGGAAGGGAGTCTGTGGCAGCATTTTCTCGGTTCCCTCCTGCTGGCCTTCTCTCTCCAATCAACCCTTGCTAACCTATGCTAGCGTTTTTGTTCACAGAGAGAAGATGTAAATAAAATATCTCACTGTGGAAAGAATAATAGGCTTATTTCAATACAAATACAATGATTAGAACTCATGTGTAGTAGCACATGGGATTTCTGTATGCTCCCAGTTTAAATATGTTAGGAGATTATTTTATATAGTGAACACATTAGGTCTTCCTTTGTTCATAAATATGGGCCAGAACAAGTCTTAGTTTTACTCTACTGTGGTCCTCATATTTATGTTCAGCATGTATCTATTAAACAGAAACAGCTCAATAGCACAGGGATACAAAGATGTAAAGGTGCTGGCCTGGTGCAGAGTATCCCAGACTTTTCCTCTCTTTATTCTTCTACCCGACTAGTTGTGTTTCTTGAAATTTAGTTTCTGATTGAATTTTTTCCCCCTCTCTACCACGAGGCAGATGAGATAAGAACTGTGTTAGACAATATGAGCTAGACTTATCTGCTGAAGAGATAGAGGGGAGCATTTATTTTTAAAATTCCATTTCCCACGTATCAGGAAATCTATAGGTGGACCAGAATGGCTGAGAAGCTGCTCAAGCCCCACCCAACCCTCAGAAGTAGAAGGAAGACAAACCTATCAGAAAGCAAGGGGGTCATGGTACAGTTGAAACAGTGTTGCCAGCTTCATCTTATCACAGCTTGTTGAGTAACCATTCTGGATTCAAAAACTAGGTCAGGAGAAGTAAGGTGAGCCACTGAGGATGTCAATCATAACCTGATTCCAGGTAGAGGACTGTGCTGGTTATTGTTTTCAACTTGACACAAACAAAAGTCACTTGGGAAAAAGGAATCTTAATTGAGGACTTGTCTCCAACAGATTGGCCTGCGGGCAAGTCTGTGGGGGCATTTTATTGATCAATGATTGATGTAGAAGAGCTGATTTTACTATGGGCAGTGCCACCCCTGGGCAGGTGGTACTAGGTTGTCTAAGAAAGGAAGCTGAGTAAGCCATGGGGGAGCAAACGAGTAGGCAGCATTCTTCCATGATGTCTGATTCAGTGCCTGCCCTAGCTTCTGTCAATGATGAACTGTGACTTGGGAATGTAAGATGAAATAAATCCTTTACTCTCCAAGTTGCTTTAGTTCATGGTGTTAATCACAGGAACAGAAAAGTAACAAATGCAGACATTTTCAGTGATGATGCACGTATTTCTGGAGGTGTTGGAGAGAAAGCATCATGTGGCAGAGTGAATGAAGGTTTGTTTACTTTTGTCCTTTCTTGGCCCAGCATATCAGTCCCTGGGGGGATCTGGGAAGGATGACTGGAGGGTTTCGGACCCTGAACTCTCATTGTTCTCAGCCTGCCTAAGGGACACGACTTGTCCCTTGATCTCAGAAAGCATATGTGCTTCTGGCATGTTCTCACTATGATTGGGGCTTGAATATGTCATAAGCTCCCACATCCATTTCTTTACAACATTTAGAAATATTTACAGATACAATTTTGTGTGACTGAAAGTAAAATATTAAACATGGAAACGTCATGATGAAAGCTTGTATTGATGCAAACTGTTACTGAAGCAGGCCTCTGAGGTAAGGCAACTTGCAGAGAGGTTTTGAGGTTCCTGGTCCAGGTTGGGTTGGTCCCACTGCTTTTGGTCCTGTTCTTAGAGCAATGTGGGGAACATGCGTTAAGAGCAAAAAGCTGCTCATCTAGTGCCTAAGACTCTAAGAGAAAGGGACTACAAGAGGAGGGAGGGGCCAAGGGCATGCCTTTAATGCTCTGCACTGGTTTGATGGACTTCACCAATGGTGCTGACTGCCCTTGAGTTTTGTATATAGGAAGGTGTTTACTTAAAAACTCAACGTATCTGAGGAATATGGACGATTTAAATGATCTCTCTTGAGAGAGTTTAGTAGTGTGAGGTTTTAAGGCATTGCCTACTTTGTTTAAATTGCTAAATTTACTTCACAATGTTACATTTCTTTACATGCTTGTAGCATCTTTAACGCTGTTGTTAATATGGGAATTCCTTCTTTTTGTCTGTCTGTTAGAGCTTTGTCAATTTTATTGATCTGCTTAAGGACTGATTTTTCTCTATTGCCTTTGTTTTCTGTTTCATTAATTTCAGCTAATTAAAAAAAATATTTCTTCTCCTGTACTTAGTGTGTATTTCTTAGCTCTGTTTTTTGATTTCTTTAGGTAGAAGCATAGCCATTATTAGAGGCTTTTCTTCTTTTACAATATAGTTGTCCAGGTTTATGGTTTTTCCTCCTAAGCACTTCTTTAAGTAGCTTTCTTCAAAATTTTATATGTTGTGTTTTCATTGCTAGAATATTAAAAATATTTCCTAGTTAAAAGTATTCTTCCATCACAGGCTACCAAAAATGATTCTATCTAATTTCCAAGTGTTTGAGAGATTTTTCCAGAAGTCTTTCTGGAATTTTCTGGTTAAATTCCATCATGGTAACAGAATATATTTTGTATAACTTGAAACATTTACAATTTATTTAGACTAATTTTAGGTCCCAGAAAGGGGCCTATCTTGGCAAATGTTCTACACATACATGTAAAAGATCTGTATTTGGCTGTTTATTTGTTAATAAGTTTAAGTAGGTCAAATCAGCTGATTGTGTTGTTCAAGATGTGTGTGTGTGTGTGTGTGTGTGTGTGTGTGTATGTGTATACACACAAATTTTCACTCTACAGTTTCTATCAAATTTTGAGATAAGAACGTTGAAATTTATGATTAACTGGATTTGTCCACTTCTCTTTAACTTTCTATCCATTATTTCATTTGTTTATTTTAAACTTTTTTATTTGGTGGATACATAGGTAGAGATAATATTGTCGTTATAATTGGCACCTTTGCTGCTATGAGAGGTTGCCCTCTGTGTCTTTGGTAACCCTTATTCTGAAGTTAAGTTGGCAACATATAGTTCCCACTTACTTTCTGTTTGTTTTTATTGTAAACATAATAGATTTATTTCCATCCTTTCATATCTTCATAGAACCTTCGTGATACAGAAGTCACTGGAGCATCAAATTGAAAACATTGAAAGAAAACATAGTTCTTAACCCAGAGTGCTATATTCCTGTAACATTTTTTTTTATAAACACAAATGTGAAAAACTTATTTATGAGCCTTAAAATTTTATCATTGCACTATGGAGATGTTAAAGGAACTTTTTTAGGAAATTTGAGGCTGGACAAAGGAAGGAAGAGTTTTAGATGTGAATAAATGGTGCTAAGACTATCCACAGTGCTGTGAGCTGTTTCTCAGAATTATTTATTACTTGTGTCCCTTTAACATTTTGCTATAATACATGGTTTTAAATAGCTTTGAACAAGATTTGTGACAGGTAAATACACAGATTAACATGTATACCTTCTGAAACACTGTCAATTTGCCTATTTTTAGACTGTATCTTGTATTTGTGTGGCATTTTTCATGTTATACATGTACTTCATTGTCTGTACTAGGCTTTTTCTTTTGGGCCAACAATCAGTTCCTAAATTATGACATGGAGACTTACTGTTAGTTTTGAATGCTCAGCCTTAGTTTAGCTCTTATTTTAATCTGTTTCTCTTTATCTACATTTTGCTTCGAGGCTTTTTCCCTTTCTTTCTGTGTATCTTACTTTCCTGCTGTCTCCATATCTGACTGGTGGCTGCCTGGCTTCTGGTCCCAGGCATGTACCCTTCTTTCTCACTTGATCTCTCCTTCCTCTCTCTCAAGTATGGTGATATTTTACTTGTGCTGAAATGTGATTTTATTTGTATGTTAATAAAGTTGCCTGGAGATCAGAGCTAAGAGCAAGCCATTTAACAGAAGTCCAGTGGTGGTGGCACATGCCCTTAATCCGATCACATGGCAGGCAGAATCTCTGTGTGTTTAAGGACACAGCTAAGTGGTGATCTGAACCTTTAATCTCAGTATGAATCATAGAGACCTGGAGGTCTGTATAGACAGGCAGTGATGAGGAAGTCATGTGGTTGGGTTTAGAACCAATAAGAAGGTAGAACAGAAAGGCAATAAAAAGACGGGTCACACAGGAGAAGGTCTCTCTCTGAGGGGAAGGATGGCAGCGAGTGGTAAGATGAGGTGGTCTTAGCTCTTGGCTACTGCTCAATCTCTGGGCTTTTAACTCTTTATTTGGCTCTGTGTTTCTTATTTAATAAGACCATTTAGAATTCCATCTACACTCAAGCCTACATTTCTACTTCTAATTATTCTCTCTGCCTGCCAACCCCACCTATCCCTGTTCTGCCGAGCTATGGGACATCCAGCTTTTTATTAGACCAATCAGGTACCTTAGGCAGGCAAGGTGAAACAAATGTAACACATCTCTACATAATTAAACAAATACAGCACAACAAATGTAACACACATTTATACAGTTAAAGTAATACTCAACAGCATAAAAAATATAGCACGTCTTTGCCTAGTTGAAGTCATATTCCACAACAATTGTCAATGTTTCCTATTAAAGTTTTTTTGTAGGTCTTTGTGTTTTTGCGTACAGAAGCCTATATCATACAACTAACATCCATTTCTAATACCTGTTGATAATTAGAGTGAGAATGAGTACACATGCAGACACATGATCTTAAGTGTAAATGATACTTGATTTAAAACATTTATATCTTGTACTTTTTTTTTTTGACAAGGTATGGCTATGTAGTTGAGCCTCTGACCTGAAAGTCACTATATAGCCCAGGTCTCAAATTCTCAATCTTCTGACCTATACCTACAAAGCTCTAGAATGACTGCTTTGTTACCACTGTGCTTGTTTGGCTCTCCTTTAAATTATTCATTTGTACATCCATCAATAGTTATTGGGTTCCAGATACTGTTCTAAGCCCTGGAGACAAACAGTAATCCAAGTTCCTACTTCCATGATACCCACATTCTAATGGAAGGAGATACAAAATAGACATATAAATAGATATGCATGTAATATGTCAAGTGATGGTTAACTATGAAGGAAAGTAATAGAGTGTTGGGAGCTTTATTTTATGTTGTGATACCTTTTAATTTCCATACTAAAGTAATCTTGTACATGGACAGGAATGAGCTTAGAAAAATTCCAAGATAGAAACATACTTGGCAAGTTCTGGGGACAGGAAGGATGTCAACTGGATGAAGTAGAATAATGTGGAACTATGTGGAAGGAAATGGGGAAGTGGGAAGCAAAAATATGTAGGCATTTGGCCAGAGGAATGATTGGAATTATGTCTTGTGTAAAACTGAAAGCTACTGTGTAGATGAAATTCTAAATGGTCTTATTAAATAAGAAACACAGAGCCAAATGCAGAGTTGAAAGCCCAAAAGATCAGAACACTAGCGAATCGCCTTTAGCTTACCACTCGCTACTGTCCTTCCCCTCAGAGAGAGACCTTCTCCTGTGTGACCTGTCTTTTTATTGCCTTTCTGTTCTACCTTCTCATTGGCTTTTAACCCAACCACATGATTTTCTCGTCACTGCCTGTCTATACAGACCTCCAGGTCTCTATGGTTCATACTGAGATGAAAGGTTCGGGTTACCACTTAGCTGTGTCCTTGAACACACAGAAACTCTGCCTGCCAAGTGATCAGATTAAGGGCGTGTGCCACCACCACCGGATTTCTGCTAAATGGCTTGCTTTTAGCTCTGACCCCTAGGCAACTTTATTTATTAACATACAAATATAATCACATTTCAGCACAAATACATATCACCATACTACTGGAGGCTTTAGGCAAGAAGAAGTCGAAATCTGACTCTTACTTTAAATATATTCTTATGGCTGTTGTGTGAAGAACAGAGTACGTGGGGATCAGGAAAGGAAGGCAGAGGCCTGTAACAACGACAAATACTTCAATGGAAAAGCATTAGGTTATCTCTGTGCATCTTGTGCTCTGCTGATAACATGAACCAATTGTAAATTTTGGGCACAGCTCTCCACACTTCATTAGAGCATTTTGGGTCCATGGCTCTAAAACAACCTTTGTATCCAGTTGGAGGCTTTTATCTAAGAAGTTGTTTTTAACATTTGGGTTGTGATTTATTTTAGTGTGGTTTCAGCTATCCATTGCTACATAATAAATATACAAAAGTTCAGTGGATTAAATTAATAACATTTGGTTTGCTCATGCATCTGTCATTTTGGCTGAAACTGCCGTTTCTGCTCCTCTCTGCTGAACTTGGCATCAACCGAGAGGGCTGGAATCGTCTGAAGATGTGGTTACCCACACCTGGCAGTTGATATTGACTGGCAGCTGGGTCTTCAGCTGGGGTCATGGTCAACATGCACAAACATGTGCCACTTTTTCATGTGCCTCCCTCACAACATGGTGACTTGGTTCTGAAGGGCCAGCACTCTAACGGTGGCTACGTTCCCAGTGAGAGCCAGGTGGAAGCAATGCTGCCTTTTTCTGATCAGATTTGAAAGACATGCACACTCCTTTATGCTGCCATCTGTTCCTTAAAAGTAAGCAAAAATAATGCTGACCCATATCTAAGAGGACAATCAGTTGCCCCTTTTCATAAAAAGATCATCACACCTCATGATGACAGAAATTAAACTGACAGACTTGATCCTTTAGTAACATCATTAAGCCTAGAAGGGACAGGTCTTCTTTGCATGGCTTCAGGAGGACCGCAGAAATTTTGTTGTGTAACAGTTTCCTCTGATATTGAAACATTTCATCTTGCAGGGAAGCTCCTCCAGAAATAAACAACTCACAATAGCTTCAGGAAGTCCCTGAAAATGATCAGATTCACTAGGCTCCTCCCTACCATAGTCAACAATAAAATCTGCAAAGATTCAGACAAGCCTGGCTGCAAAGAAGATTCTGAGCCCAGACCAGCTGCCTAGGAGAAGCAGAAACCAACCAAACTACCTGGAAGAGGTTTAGACCAAAGTCACTTGGAAAGGACACTTTCTGACCTGTTGAGCTACCTGCAGGGTGTGCAGTGTGCTCCAGGTTTTCCAGCTTTGGTGAGCTGTCACATGTTAGGATGGGTGGGTCTTAGAAATGCAGCTGTTTTTCAGTCATTTCTGCTCCTATAAATAACCCCAATAAAACTCATTGGTTCATCAAGTTAGACTTTGGTAGTATCTACACTTTGGTCTGTCATGAGCTGCTTATGTGGGGTAAGTAGATGTGTGTGTTACATTTACCCAAGCAACATTTTGTCACACAACAAAAAGCATGAAAAGTCAAAAGAGATTTTTTTTTTAAAGGGAGGTAGTAACAGAACTGAATAATTTGCTTCTCCAATAGCTGAGTGCTTGCCATATTTTAGGAACCACAAACCCAAGTTGGGTCTGAGCGGCTGTGGGACTGGCTGGTGAGAGAGATTTGTCCTGGCTGTAGGCTAGGCAGGAAAACTCTAGCTACAAGTGAGTATAGACTTTCCCACAATTACACAGTGAAGAGATAAAACTTTGAAATATTGAGACGGCCAGCAGCATGGGCGGCAGAGTACGGGTTGCATGGCGGCTCAGGTGCCAAACCATGGTGAAGTAGGGTGCCCTAGGTGAGTGTGGGCATGGAGCTGGAAGCCTGACCCCAGCTGGCTGCTCCCATTTGCCTCAGCCCAGGCCTTTTGCATCGGCTCCCAGCTCTGCTTCTGGTTTGCCACATTGCCATTCTCCGGTGAAGCTGGGACAGAGGCCTCCTCCAAGGCCTGCTCTGAGCCCCACAGCCTGTCCAGTCCTGGCAGGCTACAGCCGGCCAATCAGAAAAGGGCAGAGCCACACCCCCACCCCCGCCCCTTTTTTGATGTATGTCTGGGCTTGTCCTGACGTGTCCAAATGTGCCACAGTCAATTAAATTTAAACGAGTGTGTAACTGTTGCTTGCTTAGCCAATTTTGTTGTTGTGCCTGTGTAGCAAGACCCCAGAGCAAGACCACCACAGAGCTGATATCTGATGCAAGCACACAGGGCTTTATTAATAGCAAAGCAAGCCTGGGCTTGGTCCATTGACACAGCGGGTGGAGGAGGATGGCCGAAGCACTCACTTCAAGGGGTTTGTATAGGAAAGGTTTACATGCAAAGGGATACATATCTCGGGATTGGATGAGGAGGTTAAGGGTGAGGTAGTTCTTTGAAGTTACTGACTGAACTATAAGCGTGAGGTTACTAATGGCTAACAGGATGCAGGGTATCTACAGAGACTTTTTTTTTTTTTTACTCCTTATATCCTGTTTTTGCTGAGCCCAGGATGTATACATTCAGATTTATTGTTCCAGTCTTATTTTTCCACCAGTTCAGTCTCCAGTCCGCTCTAAAACTGCTGGTCAGTAAGTACCTTTGGGGGGTGGACAGCGTCTCTCAAGAGGGCTACTACTGATTTTTCCCTTTCAGTGTTCGCTGGAGGTGACCTAACTGTCCCCGGAATTCCTCTAGTGGTGTATAAAAGGAGCTTGTGAGCATCTCTTGGGGTGGTCACCATTTTGTTATAGGCTGACCCCTACATGCAGGAATTTTCTCTCAAGAAATAAATGCTCTTGCTTTTGCATATGTGAGTGGTGGTCTTTTGTGGGGTGATTCTCGTGGACCCTAACAATATCAATGCTCCTAAGTTATCTATCATCTCTCTCTCATCTATCTACTGATCTATCATCTATTTATCAATCTGTCTATCCATCTAGCTATCATCTATTAATCTATCATCCATCAATATATCAGTCAATCAATCTATCTATTTACTCATCTATCTTGCATAGGTAGCTAGGACACTCATAGTGTCATTTGAGAAAGATAATCTTCTTGTGTAGAAATATGTAGATTTAACTTTGTTAACATTTAGTTAATAGCCATAACCAAGTAGATGTATCCAGGAGGTAGTTGGATATATGCTCAAGACAGACATCTGGATTAGAGCTATTGATACTGAATCTATTAATAAATATGACAAGATTTTTAAAAAGGATTTATTGATTTATTATGTATACAGTATTCTGCTTGAATATATGCCTGCAAGCCAGAAGAGGGCACCAGATCTCGTTATAGACAGCTGCGAGCCACCATGTGGTTGCTGGGAATTGAATTTAGGGCCTCTGGAAGAATAGTCAGTGCTCTTAACCTCTGAGCCATCTCTCTAGCCCCTATCACAAGATTTTAAGAAAGATTTCAAATGGCTGAAAAACATTTAAGGAATTGCTCAACATCCTTAGTCATCAGGGAAATGTAAATCAAAATGACTCTGAGATACCATCTTACACCTGTCAGAATAGCTAAGATCAAAACCACTGAAGACAGCTTATGTTGGAGAGGATGTGGAGCAAGGGGAACACTCCTACACTGTTGGTGGGAATACAAACTTGTACAGCCACTTTGGAAATCAGTATGGCGGTTTCTCAGAAAATTGGGAATCAATTTTCTTCAAGACTCAGCTATACCACTCTTGGGCATATACCCAAGGATTGCTCAATCTTACCACAAGGACAAATGCTTAACTATGTTTATAGCAGCATTATTCCTAATAGCCATAACCTAGAAACAACCTAGATGCCCCTCAATTGAAGAATGGATAAAGAAAATGTGGTACATATACACAATGGAGTACTATTCAGCAGAGAAAAACAATGACATCATGAGGTTTGCAGACAAATGGATGTAACTAGAAAAAATCATCCTGAGTGAGGTAACCCAGACTCAGAAAGACAAACATGGTATGTACTCACTCATAAGTGGATACTAGATGTAAAGCAAAAGATAACCAGACTGCAACCCACAGTTCCAGGGAGACTAGCTAGTAAGGAAGACCCTAGGATAGACACAGGGATCGCCCAGCAATGGAGAAATGGATTGAGATCTACATGAGCAAACTGGGGGTGAGGGGGGCTGTAATGAAGGGCAAGGGACGGGGGGGGGGGGAATGAGAGCTTAGGGGAACGAGAGGTCTGAGCTAGATCAGGAGCAGAGTGGGAGAACAAGGAAAGAGATACCATGATAAATGAAGGCACCATGGGAACAGGGAGAAGCAGAATGCTAGGGAGGTTTCCAGGAACCCACAAAGATGACTCCACCATAGACTACTGGCAATGGTCAAGAGGGTGCCTGAGCTGGCCTACTCTGGTGATCAGATGGCTGAATACTTTAACTGACATCATAGAACCATCATCTAGTGACTGATGGAAGCAGGTGCAGAGGTCCATGGCCGGGTCCCAGGCAGAGCTCCAGGAATCCAATCAACAAGAGAGAGGAGGGATTCTATGAGCAAGAGATATCAAAGTCATGATTGGAAAAAGTATAGAGACAACTAGCCAAACTAGTGGAAACACATGAACTGTGAACCAATAGCTGAGGAGCCCCCATGGTACTGGACTAGGCCCTCTGGATAAGTGAGACAGTTGTTTAGCTTGAACTGTTTAGGGGGCCCCCAGGCAGTGAGATGGGGACCTGTCCCTAGTGCATGAGCCGGCTTTTTGGAACCTGGTGCCTATGGTGAGACACTTTGCACAGCCTTGGTGCAGGGAGGAGGGGCCTGGACCTGCCTCAACTGAATGTACCTGGCTCTGCTGACTCCCCATGGTAGACCTTGCCTTGGAGGAGGTGGGAATGGGGGGTGGGTTGGGGGGAAGACTAGGGAGGTGGGAAGAGGGAGGACAGGGGAATTTGTGGTTGATATGTAAAATGAATAGAAAATACCTTATTAAAATAAAAAAGAAAGATTTTGACACTTTTACATTTTAAGGAGAAGGTTGGGATGAAAACAAGCCCTGAAAGGAAGCCTGTGAGATACGTACACATTAACACCAGGTGGAAGGAAGAAGCCAGAGGGGCAGCCAGCAGTTCCCGACAGGGGAGAATTACGCATTCCAAGCAAGAATGTCGGGTACAATGAGAAGAGCGGCTACTGCAAAGAACCTGTGGCTGTAGTTAGTAATTTTTTCTAGTAAAGCTATTCTCCCTCCTGGATGCATGAAAATGTTACTAGACATTTGGGACTGTCTCTAGATGATCACCAGATGATACCAGGGAAATCAGGGTCCCCTCCTGGCTTTCTTAGTCTAGCTAATAAAAGAATTTAAGAACAGACTCAAACAGAAGTTCTGTGATAATTTTTATTAGTATTAAAAAACCAAACCAAACCAAACCAAAACAAAACAAAAAACCCCAAAACCCAAGGCAGGCAAGTTGTAAATTTCAGCAGCTTCCTGAAGAGGAGAGTGGAGAAGAGACGATAGAAACCAAGTTGTTTAAACTGACATGGAGGTCAGGCATATGGCAGACAAGCACCCACAGAAGATACGGAGCTTTACAGAAAGAGCAAAGCCAAAAGTGTGAAGGAAAGAATGCTCAGAAAAAAAGAAGAAAAGGAAAAGTTCTGTTCCTCTGAATAAGTCAGAAAAACGGGCACACTTGCGAAAACAGCGTGCCTCTGCTCTGCTCTGTGCTGGGGCCAGAATTCTGGGGAGGAAAAGTACACTATCCATTACAGGAATAATTATTCTGTCAACCTCTTTAGCATGGTGTAGGGTGAGCCTGCCTTCCTATGGGAAGTCCCTTGGCCTGGCCCGCCCACCTGGATTAATTCTACAATCACTGGCGTCATTTGTTACTGCAGAATATAAAATTTGTTACTGTAGAATAAACCAGAGATTTTATAATTAAGAGCCAGTTTGTCTTTCAGAAATATGAGTAGTAGCTGGGTGTGGTACTCCACTTCTGCAATCCCAGTGCTTAGGAGGTGGAGGCAAGGAAGGTCAGGAGTTCAAAGTCATCCTTGGCTACATAGTGAGTTTGAGGCCAGCTTGGGCTACAGGAAAACTTTTTCTTATTAAAAAAAAGTGTGAGTAGTGGATTCCCAGAAAAACTTTTCTTATTTATTTATTTATTTTTTTTAAAGTGAGAAGTGAAGATGTAGTGCAGTTGGTAGATGCATGAAGCCTGGGGTTCAACCCTCAACAACAATAAAACAGGGCCTAGTGTTACACTATAATTCTGCATAGTACTTGGAGGTTAAAGGAGGAAATCAGAAGTTCAAAGTCATCTTTGGCTACTTAGTGAGTTAGAGGCCAACCTGGGCTACATGAGACTTGTTATAAAAAAGATGGAAAATTAAGTTTTATGTAAAGAAAAAAGTAACATAGAAACTTGCTAAAATTTCAAGCAAAGTTAAAATCAAAAGAAAAAAAAGGAATGTTGAGGTAATGTAAGAAACACTGGAGATCTGAAAATGTAGCTAGCCACTTGCTTAAATCTAGGGTTTAAAAACGATGACCCATTGCCTTTGGTTTCTGTAAGATGGTCCCTGAGGGCTGTTCACACGAAATAAAATGTGATTATATGTCTTTGGGCACATGAGTGAAATTGTATGGAAGTGAAGGCATCCATTCAAAGCCCAAACAGCACAAGGATCAATAAATCCAAACACTATCACCAGCCATTGGTCTCAGCTCAGATGGAGCCATCTGCCAATCAATCCTAGGTGGCCTAAAGGATTTTTTTTTTTTTTTAACTAGACAACATGTGTGGGGGATAGGAAAGAAATCCTAAGGCATGAACAAGATATGATGTACTGTCAGAGAAAGGCTAAGTTGGGGTAAAAATCTCACCCAGCAGAATAAGGAGAGCCAACGGGTTGTTAATTAACAATGTTGCTGCCTTACTTGGATATTGCTAGCCTCAAACTTGTCTCGAGGGCCAGAATTTCTACGATTCATGTCATTGCTCCAATCCAGTTAGGTTGTTTCCATATGTAATTTTTAGAAACAAACTCAAGTTTTTCTGAAGAAACTCATCTTAAAACTAGTTCTTAAGTGAGTCACTTATACAAAAATCCAATAAGCCTAAGGTTGCAATAAAAAAAAAATCATTAAACACACAAAACTATGCATTTCAAGAATTAGTCATGGAAGCAATATATGCAATACATTCCCATACAAAGGTTCAACACAATATACAATTTGATAATATGTATGAATAAAATAAAAACAAAAGCAAGAATTATAAATATTCTTTATCATAATATAAACTGAAATAATTTTTGGGTTGATATCTTCATAATGATAGAATACACAGAATAAAAAACCTTCTGTTTTTTTGTGAAAAGAACTTACAGAAGATGGTAATGGCAGGCAATAAAAGTTCATAAGTGCTTCAATACTTAGAAATGCCTGGGAGTTTTTTAGGAGTATGTATCTTAGGAGTACTTTTGCTCTTCAAATGGTATTCAGAAATTATTTAATAACACTTTGTTTCTTTTGCAAATGAGTTGCAGTTTTATACTTGCAGAAGTTTTGACACTGAAGGTTCTAAAAAAAACCTGAATACCCTTGAGAGTTGTGTAACTAATTAATAAAATGCTTTTTGCAAACAAAATAAATGCAGAAGAATTCATGTCACAATTATAACATTGAGATAAACACATCAGAGAAATCTGATTTCAGATGCTGCATCATATAACAAGCTGAACACTTCACACTGTGTTTATAGACCTTCTAAGAGAATAAATTATGCATAATTTAGTGTAACTTTGAGCTTGCCACTCTTTATGTTGTGTTAGCAGCAAATACTGTAGGACATATGTAAGTATCAAGATAAGATTTTAAAGTTGGGAGACTATGTCTGCTAAGGCCAAAAAATCTTGCCCATTTCCCCTATATTTCCTATCAAACAATAATTATATCACTGTCCATCTTGCTACCAAATAATGGTAAGTAATAGTATTCTCATAAGAATTCATTTTAGAGCTTCTTACTCCAAAGATGTTTGTTTCTCCAAGATAATTTGGCAAATACGCTGATAAATTTGAAAACATTAGGCTTTTCTTATTTTTTTTCTCTGTTTTTGGGGTCTGCTTTTTCCAAATGCCTTCCAGAACATTGGCTGAAAATAGCAACCCAGGTCAGATTTTATTGTGATCCCATGGATGTTGTATAACACTAGATCATTTAAACTACACCACCAAACAATATTTGAGCCATTCCTCTCTGTTGGGGTGAGTGTGGGAGCAAAAGATTTTCTCTGTGAGGGATGTGGCAGGACCAGCCTGAAGAATTTTAAAGAAGGCAAACACAGAAGCCTTTCTTAGGCTATCCATATCAGGAGAGTCCATTGGAAAAGAAGAAATGAGAGGGAAGTCCTGAGATGATCAAGACAGAGTGATTTGAGTGAACTGGTCAGAGTGCAGAAAACAACTGACTGGGAGGTACCCAACCCCTAGTTGGTACATCTGTAACTCAACCCTCACACCTAAAGCTCTGCTAACATCACAGAAGAAGGGGTAGAAAGAGTTTAAGAGCTGGTGGTAGTTTGAATGGAATGACCCCCATAATCTCGCAGGGATTGGCACTCTAGGAGGTGTGGCTTTGTTGGGGTGGGTATAGCCTTACTGGAGGAAGTGTGTCACTGTGAGGGTGGGCTTTGAGGTTTCCTATGCTCAGGATATTGCCCAGTGTCTCAGTCAATTTCCTGTTGCTTTCAAGCCAACATAAAGCCAGCACCATGTCTGCCTGCATGCTGCCATTCTCTCCACCATGATGATAGTGGACTGAACCTCTGAAACTGTAAGCAAGGCACCTCAATTAAATGTTTTGTTTATAAGAGTTGCTATGGTCATGGTGTCTCTTCACAGCAATAAAAACCCTAAGACAGAAGTTAGTACCAGGGACTGGGTTTTTGCCGTGATAGGCCTGACCGTGCATTTGTTTGAAGCAATATGGACGTTGGGACTATGGTTTAGAAAAGCAACTGAACTTTTTAAGTGCTGCTTAATGTGCCATACTAGTAGGAGCATGGAAGACAGTGGTGCTGAGAGCGATTTGATGAACTGTGGGGGACTCACTCAAGAGGCTTCAGAGGAGAAGAATTTTAGTATGTTACCTTGAGATTATTCTTGTAACATTTTGGTAAAGAAAGTGGCTGCCTTTTGCCCTTGTTCAAAGAGTCTGCCTGAGGCTAAAGTGAAGAGTTTTGGATTAATTCTGTCAGCAGAAGAAATCACAAAACAGCCTAGTATAGACTCTTTTGTGTGGATATTAGTGGTAACTCTAACGAAGATTTATAATGAAAAGGAGCAAACTGAGCAGGGCAAATTACAAAATGTAAATTTTGAGGTGAAAAAGAGCACCAGGAAGTGGAATGGAGCTAAATTCTGTATTCAAGGAGATAAATAGATTAAGAAGGGGAATAAAGGGAGTGGTGACCTCAGGGCAAGAATCCACCCAGCTAAATTCCAACTTGTAAAAAGGAGCTAAAGAAAAGCTTAGAGCTGGGTGTGGTAGTATATGACTTTAATCCCAGCACTTGGGAAGGCAGAGGTGGGCAAATCTCTGAGTTTGAGGTCAATTTGGTCTACAGAGCAAGTTTCAGGACAGCCAAGCTTAGACAGCAAAGGACAGAAAGCTGATGAAGATGTAATTGGACAAGGGGGCCATGTTCTAGCCCCAGTAAGCAGCAGAATTTGGCAGCTTCAGTCATGTGGTTCTGGCTTTAGCTAAGGATAGAAGAAACAGGTTATGGAATTTGCCTCTATGCCTAAGGAAAGCCACTGAGGCCAGGCATATGTCAGGAGGCCTAGTAGGGAGGCCATTGCACGAAACTGTGAAGTTGAAGCCTGAAATTGCCTTGGAGACCCCAAGATGTTAGAGATGCTGTAGTCATGGGATACCTGCTGAGGAGAGCTGCTAACAGGGAGTGGAACCAGCCCAAGAGAAAAGAAGTGTATTGCAGTCAACAAAGTTGAGCAGAGTTGGAGTTCTGAAGAGGATTTCTATATCAGACATGGAGATGCATAGTTTGGAGTTTGCCCCACTGGTTTTCTGTCTTGCTTTGTCCAATATTTCCTCACTATTTTCCCTCCCCTGCATTTTGGAATGGTAATATATATCCTGTGACATTCTATGTTAGAAATACGTGATCTGCTTATTCTGATTTTATAGGCGATTACAGGTAAGAGACTGCATGAATCTCAAAAGAGACTTTGAACTTTGGATTTGAAACATTGTTGAGAGGGATATAGACTATAGGGACTTTTGAAGTTGGACTAAATGCATTTTGCATTATGATATTGTTACAAGCTTATGGGGGCCAGGGAGTAGAATGTGGTAGTTTGAATGGAATTGGCCCCCATAATCTCATAGGAAATGGCACTATAGGAGGTGTAGCTTTGTTGGAGTGGGTGTGGCCTTGTTGGAGGAAGTGTGTCACTGTGGGGGTGGGCTTTGAGGTTTCCTATGCTCAGGATACCTCCCAGTGCATCAGTTAACTTCCTGTTGCCTGCAAGCTAAGGTGAAGCCAGCACCACATCTGCCTGTATGCCGATATGTTCCCCATCATGATAATGGACTGAACCTCTGAAACTGTAAGCAAGTCACCCCAATTAAATGTTTTCTTCGTATGAGTTGCGGTGGTCATGGTGTCTCTTCACAGCAATAAAAACCTTAAGAGAGAGCCAGAGGACCAGGAGTTGGTGTCCTCTATAAGTGACAGGGAAGCTGCACCCACACAATCTTAACAATATGGTTGCCCAAACAAGTCCTGTACAATGACAACACCAGTTATATCTGAATGTGCATGGGGGAAACCCACAAGTTTTCATCACTGGATGAAGAATTACAAGTACTTAATGGCTGCTGAGAAAGGAAGAATTAGTCTTCTCTAAGGATGAGCCCCTGGTAGATTATTCAACCCCAAGTGACCATCATAAACATATATACATATGAGCAACACTAAATAGACTTAGCAGTCTGTATTTATGCACACATATACATATATACATACACATGTAACAATAAGTAAAGAAGAGGTCATCAATTGGAGAGGGGAAAAGTTGGGAGGAGGGATAGAAGTAAATGCAGTTCTCATGCGTTAAATTCTCAATAAAATAAAATAAAAAGACTATGTGACTATCTCCACACCATTGTAGTGTTCTGTGTTCATAAAAGGACAGAGGAGCTGTTTCCAGATAGAATCCACTGTCATTTCAGACTTGGGTGCTCAAAACTCAGACTAAAGACTAAAGATAAACAAAAGAAAACGTAAAGTGTCAGGTAAATGGAATAGATGGGAGGCGGAAAATGGGGTTTTAAGAAGGATTTTCCGAGTAGATGTCCTTCAAAGGCAATTTATAAAATTCCACGGAAGACTGAGCTCCAAGGAGTCTCTGAGGGGCAGCATGGAGTGTGCACAGTGATGGACCCCTCTCCTGCCCCAGCTTCCCTGCAGATTTGCAGTCGAGACAGTGGTGCTCCTCATGGTATCTTATTCCCAAGTGTTCCAGTTTCTTTTGCTGGGAAGTTATACTGTGACCAAGGCAACTTGTAGAAGAAAGGGTTTATTGGGGGCTAACAGTTCCAGAGGGTTAGAGTTCGTGACCATCATGGTGGGGGGCACGGTAGTGGGTAGGCAGGGATGATGCTGGAGGACTTTTTCAACAAGTAGGAGGCAGAGAGAAAGAGAGAGAAAGAGAGAGAGACAGCCAGAGAGAGAGAGAGAGAGAGAGAGAGAGAGAGAGAGAGAGAGAGCTAACTGGGATGGTGGTGGGGTTTTGAAAACTCAAAGCTTACCCCCAGTGACACACTTCCTCCAAGAAGGCCACATCTCCTAATTCTTGCCAAACATTTCTATCAATGAGGGACCAAGTATTCAAATACATGAGCCTGTGTGGGCCATTCTCCTTCAAACCATCACACCAAGAGAAATGGATGTCCACAGATGGAGCACTGGGGACCGGCTGACATGGATGATTAGCAGCCAGGGAGGTCGAATCAAGAAACCTTTTCTGCTTGCTTTTCTTCTGTCCTTTCTGCCATAGTTTGTGACTGGTTAGAATCACGTGGATCTAGAATTTAGTATTTCCTGACCTGGTTGCATTGGTTTTCATACATTTTTCCATACATACTTTAGAAGTCATAAAAAAACTTTAGTGATCTATTATTTTATATGTATGAGTATTTTGCTTGCATGCATATATGTACACCACACACATACCTGATACCTGTGGGACAAGAAGAGAACAATGGGTCCCTGGCACTGGAGTTACAGATGGCCGTGTACTGGCACGTAGGTGCTGGGAACTGAACTCTGGTCCTTTGCCAAGAGAAACAAGTGGCTCTTAACCACTGAACCATCTTTCCAGCCCCTGGGGAATCATATTTTATGAGTAAGTGATACTTTTATTATAAAGTACAGTAGATTTATTCTGGAATTTGTTGTGTACTTGAGTGTGACTTGCGTTCATTTTTTATGCATCCTGCTGGACTACTGGCATTTATGAAAGTAAGTACAGGAAGTGTTTGGGGTCAGAGAAACACTAAGAGTGCTACATTAATTCCAGTGAGAGACCAGCTTTGTCATCACAAATTCTTATGCCTGTCATTGTGATAGCCTCTGCTTCCCAGAGAACAGCTCTGCAGCACAATTAGTATGCGTTTTCTCATAAGAGTGTTCTTGGTCAAACAAATTTGAGAAGAGTTGTCATGAGTCATAAATAGAATTACCTGGCTTTGTCTTCTTATATGGTTTCCTGGTTTGTGATCTATGAACATGCCAAGAGGCTTGCTCTCTTGCTCAGTTTACTTCTTATACTACCCAGTCCACCTGCTTTAGGGTGGCATTGTCCCATAGACCTGCCTACAGTCCAATCTGATGGAGGAATTTCTTAACCAAGATTCCTTCTTCCCAGGTGACTTCAGTGTAGCATGAATCTTAATAGGTCTTATTAATAAAAACAAACCTGGGGCCAGGTATTGGGGTGAAAGCTGGAAGATCAGAGAATCAGAACAAGCCACAGCTGCCTCACCTTGCTAATTCCTTAACTGATCCTGCTTCCTCAGACGGGAAGCGTCTGAGTCCTTATCCAAATGGATCTCAGCTGAACTGTTGCTAAAAGCCTAAAAGCTTAACCAGCTCTAGTTCCTGGTCTTCACGCCTTATATACCTTTCTGCTTTCTACCATCACTTCCTGGGATTAAAGGTGTGAGTCATCACGCCTGGCTGTTTCCAGTGTGGCCTTGAACTCACAGAGATCCAGATGGATCTCTGCCTCTGGAATGCTAGGATTAAAGGCATCTGTGCCACCATTTTCTGGCCCAAAGGCTGAAATCTAGCCACGAGTTCCCGCTTGAGCCAAGTCGAGCCTGAGCCCCGGCTTCCTTAAGCTCCAACCACATGAGTTGGCATTTCGGCCGTAAGTAGCTCTATCTGCAGTTGCGTGTAGCTGCTGCAGTTACAGTCGAGTGCAGCTGGACTGGTAGCTCCGGCAGGGCCTGAGTTGCTTGTAGCACCGGCTTTTTTTTTTTTTTTTTTTTTTTTTTTTTTTTTTTTTAGCCTGAACTGCTTGAGTTGGCAATCTGGCTCCAAGTAGCTCCAGCTTCGGGTAACCACTTGTAGCTACGGTTGGTCGGGCCTGGGCCGAGCTGGGCCGAGCTGGGCCGAGCTGGGCCGAGCTGGGCCGAGCCGGGGAGCCAGGCCCGGCGCCAAGCCTAGCCAAGTGGTTTTTAATGAATCCTTGCCACGTAGATGTAACGTTCTTATTTAATAAGACCATTACACCTACATTTCAGCTTGTGTGACCTTGATGAAAACAAAACAACAATGCAAAACAAAACAACTAACTAACCAGCACTGGCATAATTGTGGATAATTTTAAAAGAGACTGCATACATGGATCTACAAATCATTATAGAATTAATAATAGCCTTCAAACACTTCACAGGGAAGTACTAAATGCCTAGGGAGGGGAGGAACAAAGGACATCTAGTCCGGAGGGCAGACATACTTGTGTTAACTGTGCAAGGGAAATAGACCAGCCAACATAAGGAAACACTCTCTGCTCACATTCCACAGTCCTTCGCATCAGTGACAGAGGAGCCTATCCAAAGCTCAGCACATCAGTGTGTTCCTCACCTTTATTCTTCACCTGTTAAGAGAATGGTGTCCCTCAAGAGTATCTGAGGACAATATGGACTTAAGTTGAGAGCACAGAAGAGAATCTGAAGACAATATGGACTTAAGTTGAGAGCCCAGTTTTCTTTGTTTCTTGGACACAATAGTGCCTACTGTAAGCCATGTGCAGTCCATGGATATAGTGAAGCATTTCAGTCTTGACCTGTAAGACCCTCCTAGTAACTATACCATATACCAATTTCTACGTCCTACTCCACCTCACCTTCTGGGTCACATATATGACAAGAGAAAGTTATCCAGAGAAGGAGCTGCCCATTTTCTTCCACACATGTCCCACCACACCTTGTCTTCCAGGCTTCTCTCTGACTGTTTCTCTGCCTGGCACATCTTTCTTGATCTTCTCTGGTTATAGAATTCATTTCATCTGTTTTAAAACCACTTAAATTTTGTCTGTCTTGTGAAGTCTTTCCCAGTCCACTCTCATCAAGGAAAACTTTCATCTGAGTTGTGTGTGTGTATGTGTATGGTGTCCCTATGCTGTAGGGGAGAGCATGTAATATTTTTCCTCACCTTCACAGTGCTTAAGTCTCACACTCTGAACAACACAACGTCCCTCCAAAGCTAGGCATGGCAGTGAATGCTTGGAATCCCAGGACTTGGGAGGTGGAGGCAGGAAGATCAGGAGTTCAAGATCATCCTTAGCTACACAGCAAGTTCAGTGTCTATCTGCCTAAGTGAGACCCTGTCCCCCAAACCCCTAAATAGGAGCTTAACAGATGGGTCAATGGTTAAGAGCACTTGCTGCTCTTTCAGAGGACCTGGACCCATCTATATAACTCCAGTTATACCTTTTCTTGATCTCTGAGGACACCAGGCATGCACATGGTGCAAACACCTATGTGCAGGGAAAACACTCATACACATAGAATAATCTAAAAATAAAAAATACTAAAAAAAATCCAACCCAGCAAACATTCTGCCACAGGTAAAGATGAGAAACGAAACGAAACAAAACAAAACAAAACACATTTAGTCAGTTTTGTCTGGCACAGAAGCTTTCAGAAATGCAGACCCTAAGAAACAGGAAAAACTGCATTTTTATGCATAGGTTAAATGAGAAGTGGGCATTTGCATAGACTAATATGATTAGACAAAGAGGGTATGATCTCATGGCAGTAAACTGGGGTGAATTTAGCAGGGTCTATCCATTCAGATTCTTCGTGGTGGGATTCCTGTGTTACCGGTCCTTCCCTTAGGGCATAAGGCTGAACACTGGAAAGTCTTTTGGAAATAGGAAGAAGCAAAGTGCTAGAGAGGTCCCCAAAAATCCACAAAGATACCTCCACAATAGACTACTGGCAATGATTGAGAGAAAGCCCGAACTGACCTACTCTGGTGATCGGATGGCCAAACACCCTAACTGTCGTGATAGAACTCTCATCCAATGACTGATGGAAGCAGATGCAGAGAGCCACGGCCAGGCCCCAGGTGGAGCTCCAGGAGTCCAATCGGTGAGAGAGAGGAGGAATTATATGAGCAAGAGATGTTGAGACCATGACTGGAAAAAGCACAGGGACAAATAGCCAAACTAGTGGAAACACATGAGCTATGAACCAATAGCTGAGGAGCCCCCATGGAACTGGATCAGGCCCTTTGGATAAGTGAGACAGTCGACTAGCTTGAACTGTTTGGGAGGCCCTCAGACAGTGGGACCAGGACCTGTCCTTAGTGCATGAGCTGGCGTTTTGGAGCCTGGGGCCTATGCAGAGACACTTTGTTCAGCCTGCGTGAAGGGAGGAGGGGACTGGACCTGCCTGGACTGAACCTACCAGGCCGAGCTGAATCCCAGGGGAGTCCTTGCCCTGGAGGAGGTGGGAATGGGGGGGTGGTGGTGGTGGATTGGGGGGAGGGAGGGGAGGGAGAGCGGGAGGAGGGAGGACAGAGGAATCCGTGACTGAAATCCACCGTAATCCTCTGTATGTAAAATTAAATTAATTATTAAAACAAAACAAAACAAAAACGATGTCAAAGGCTACTGTCGTCCTGGTTTCCGAATGTGCCAACGTGTGGTACTGCGGGCACCATTCTGATCCCTGGCAGTGCGTTTATCACTCACTGGTCATTAGTATGCGTTCTCTTCTGTCCACCGGGGTCAAGCCTCCCTACACCTGGATGGCAGCCCTGTCATTTTGTGCTATGGGCCTTCAGAAGTGAGAAGCAGCAGCTGCAGACGAAACGTTTCGTCAGATGGTGGTGAAGTCTTCCAGAAAACTAACAAAAAACTCGCCAGGTTTCTTGTAAAGCGCAGCTCTCTGACATAAGCACCCATTTAAAAACAAAAAACGGCATTTAAAAATTGTTGATGTGTTCTGGAATTTGGGAGACTCACCGTCAGTTACCACTAGATGGCGGTAGTGATTTTAGTCTGGGAGAATGCGGAGCGTTTCCCTTTCTTGCCTAGCTCTCTGGTTATTGTTAGCAATGGACCAGATTGTTCATGTCTTCAAGTAGACTGGTCCTCATAACCGTATGAAGGGTAGTCTCTATCTTTCTTTTCAAATTCCAATCCTCGAACAAGATGAAACAAAAGGAAAGTAGATATAACCAATGTGTAATGAAGCATACTAAATACATGACTTAAATACACCTTTAGTCTCAGGACAAACTTCCACATGATTTCATTATACATTAGCATAATTAATGTCTTTCCATGATAAAATAAATCAGCGTGCTGCTGCTTTAGAGAGCCTTATAGACTCCATTGTCTTCCCCAGTAACAGGCCGCTTGAGTGCCTTCATTCCCATTGTTACGTGTTTATCACATGCCTGCGTTTTCAGACATCAAGTACAAACACATTTGCTTTTGCTGACTTCTGTTTTGAAAAGCCCTGCTTTGTGTTCTTTTCTTCCCCCCAAAGGGTAAACTTGAAACTCAAAAGAAGGCGAACCCACGTAACTGTGAATATCACTCCACCAAGGGCAAAATTGATATCATTGCAGTCGGCTAGAAAGTGAAACCCCTCACCTCTCCTGCTTTCTTTCTTTTCTTCCTCTTTCTTTGGTAAATGTTGTTACATTTCTATAACTGTAGCAGAAATGTTAGAATTATCATAAATGAGCCTTGGCGCACGCTGTTATTTCATCTTCTGTAAAATTTTTTTTTCAATCATATTCTTAATGTTTCTGTCTCCAAGCCAGCTGTTTAATGCTCAAGGCTTTATTGCAGACTACAGCTCAGACTATTCATTTATGCTAACAGTACGGCTTGAACAATACTGTAAATTAAAGAAAATGTAATTTTAGGATTTGTCTTATAATTTACCATTTTCAAAAAGCACTCTCTGGAGAAATTAATAGCTTAAATATTACTGGAATAATGAGGATCAAGTTTGAGGAAAATATAGCTTGAAAGTCTATTACGAAAAATGACGGAAATAGGCATTTTTGTATTGCTATCTGAGCAAATATAATACCATACCATTTATCTCTAATTATCCCCAAGAAAATGCACAAGAAGCACGGAAGAAACAAAGAGTAAAGGCTTCAATGGATCTGTTATTGTCTTGCTCTCCCTCACCTACTATTTCTGTTATTATAAATATTAACAGAAATCAGCAAATAGGAGCCGAGAGTGAAAACAGAAGGCTGATGCATTCTTCGGGTCCACAAAGAACTCTGTGCAGCACATCGAACAATCTTGGGCCTATTATTCTGGGGAAATATTCTCACAGATAATCCAAATGTTCATTTTCAAATCCATTCATGTTCACTGAAGTGTGTGATGTTTTTCTATTCAAGTTAAAGAAAGCCAGATTGAGAGTTTATCTAAATTCAGCTAATTATATTTGGTCAAGCATTGTCCTTGGCACAAATATTCCCCAGATCTTAAAATTTTTGTACTTTTAACAGGCTGAGGCTCCAGGGGCCATTGGTTGTGAAGAAAAATAAAATTTAATTGCCCTGGTAATACAGAGTGATGGGTAGACCTTTATACTTTGTGTCATTTCTTCTTGTCCAAATAGATGGTGGGATTTATTCAACACATGCATCCTACAGAGATAAAACAGGGGCAAACAAGGACTAGTTCAGTGTGGTTAGCTCCTGTCTGCATTCAGCTTGGTAAAGTTTGGCACGTTGTCTGAATGACACGTTGCTTCTGATCGCCACCTGTGTTGTGTGTCTTATGGCACAGCCATCATTTTAGCTGCATAGTTTTACCATCACTCAATTAATTTTAACATTATCCCACAAGGAACTGACACATCATCCTGTTTTGTTTATACCCACGATCTGGAGTCATTGAAACCTCTCTTACTACCGCCCCTCCTAACTTGTGAGCAAGACTTCTCTCCTGTATAGATGCTTGGGAGACAGAAAGGAAACAGGCAGAATTTTAAACCTCTTCCTGACAGTCCGTATGATTCATTAAGTGTGGAAGATCCAGGTGCCCCCGTCAATACACCTACATAATCTTTACCCGTAAGCTAATCACGTCACACACCGCGCTTTCAAAAATGTAACAATAAAGCCATTTTTATGATTTTTCTCCTTCAAAGTAGTTATACTTAGTTGAGAAACTAAACTATATACAGATGAATGTAACTTCAAGTATTTACCTTTCTCTTTTTGGAACTTCTTACTTTGGGAGGGAAAATTAGTTATATTGCAGAGATAAAATGGATTTCTCAGGTATTCAGCAGATATCTTCAGGAAATTGAAGCTGGCATCATTAGCTCCCTGCTTGACAGAGAGCAAATGCTCAAGGAAAATCCTTCTATATCATGTTCAGTACACACATTTCTTTCAAAAATGGCTTGAACGCTCACAGATTCCAAGAATAAAAGTGGGCTTAAGAAATAAATGTAAGCATCAGGAAAAGTTCTGTAAAGCAAAGGACAGGAGGATGACTTTTTGAGTTTGTAATTAGTTAGCTTTGAAAATGAGGGAGCCTAACTTCTGGTCATGTGAAGGATTTGGTGATAGAAGAGGAAGCCATGTAGCCTCAGAGGGCATGAGTTGGAATCCGACGCAGGTTGCCACAGAAAGTCAGTATCATTTGACAACTGCTTTGTGAAAAGAGCTGGTCTCAGTCCAGTGGACAGATGTCTGGATTACAAAATGCTCTAATTGGCAGTCTGAGCAGAAGAGCCAAGAATTGGATGGACCTGGAATCTGAACCCTCGTCTCACTTTCAAGAGGGGCAGACAGAGGTTCACATCTTACGGGAAGCTTAGAATTTTCTGGTGGCAATCTACACACATTTTACAGATAAACAGAGAACTCTGTGCTCCTAAGTCACCAGTCTGATTTTTCAATATATGCAAGCACTTTCAATTAAAAATTCTCAGGTTGAAGCAAATGTTTATTACTTTTTTTGCTATACATTTATTAATCACAAATTGCATATCATTAAAGAAAACCCAGAGCTGGACAGTAATGTGGTGAAAACAGAATAATATTTTACACAGGGTTGTTGTAATGAGAAGACGCTTCAGAATAGGCATGGGTTCCATTCTGAACACAGCACAGAGAAGTGGACACTCACAGTCAAGGGGTAGAATGGAGTTAGTGGAGGGAAAATAAACAGCAGGAAACTCATGGGGCTGGGGGATTCTGAGTAACTTGACAGATTTTTGCTGAAGTAGGGCAGGGTGGGAGTGATTTCATATTAGCTGGGGACTGGTGGGATCTTGGCATAGCAATTTCCTCTAAGATAAAGCATTCTGTCTTGGAAGGAATCTAAGGCACAGACAGGATGCTCGAAAGGGAGGTAAAACATGCCATCCTGCAGGGAAGCCCGTTAAGCTTAGGAAGAAAACAACTCCAGAGCTTCAGGAAGTGCCTGAAACTGACCAGATTCACTAGGCCCTTTCTGTTCCAAGTGTATATAAGCAGCAAGGACTTCTGAGAGACAATCAGACAGGCTGAGCTGCCTGGAGGAAACAGAGGCCCACTGAGCTGCCTACAAGAGGCACCCTCTAAACTCTTGAGCTGCCTGCTTGGTGTACAGAGTCCCAGGGTTCCAGCTCCCGTGAGCTGTCACCATGCCTAGGTGGGATTTTGGTGATGCAGCTGTCTTTGAGTCATTTCCGCTCCTAAAGTCACCCCTCACCCATATTCCTCTAAGTAAAATCAACAAATTCATTGGTTTGCAAGTGGAACAAGTTGGTGGTATCCGTTCTTTGCCTTGCTGTCAATTCCCTGTCTATGGTGAGTAGACATTTATTTCCCTTTCCCCAGCAATCGTGTCACAGGATTGAAGAAGAACCAGTAATTTTCTCAGGTGTCCAAAGAGATGAGATATCAAGGGTGGAGGATTTTCTTTTTCTTTTAAAATATTTCTATTGGTTCCTTGAGAATTTGGTACATGTTTTGATCATATTCACCCTTCCTCTAAGTCTTCTAAGGTCCACCCCACCTTCCCTATCAATGCAACTTTATGTCCTTTAATTTTTTTTAAATTAAATACGGCAAGACAAAATTGTCCAAATACTCTTAGATGTATGGCCTTCACTGGAACACTGTTGTTTCCTAAAGGTTACACTTGTAGAGAAAGCTGACTCTCCTTTTTCCAGCAGCTAACAACTGCCAACAGCTCTCTAGCTAGGGATGTGATTTGGTGCTCAGCTCCCCTTTCCAAGACAGAACTTGGTCTGTTTTGACCTTGCACAGGTATTGTGGATGCTGTCTCAACTAATGTGAGTTCATATGTGCCGCTGCCCTGCTGTGTTCAGAAGACACTGTTTCCCTGTTGTTATCTACCACTTCTACCTCTCACACTCACCCTGCCCCCTCTTACACAATAACCCCCGAGTCTTTGGAGGAGAAGTTGCAGTTATATGTTCTATTTAGTGATGAGCAGTCTGCTGTCTCCTAGTCTCTGCACCTTGACCAGTTGTGGGTCTCTGTGCTAACCGCCATCTACTGCAAATAGAAACTTGTTTGATGAGGGCCTAGAGATGTATTTTTCTATGGGTATAACAATAAGTTATTTGAAGTTAGTTTAATATTATGCCAATTTAGCATAATACTAATAATAGTAGTTTCTCTTTTTGGGCTTATGATCTGTCTAGTCATTTTTTTTTTTTAAATCAACAATGGTGCCAGGTGTAGGTTTTATCTTATGGAGTATGACTTAAATTCAATCAGAAAGTGGTTGATGACTGCCTTAGTTTGGGTTTTTATTGCTGTGAAGAGACACCATGACCATGGCAACTCATAAGGAAAACGTTTCATTGAGGAGCCTTGCTTACAATTTAAGAGGTTCAGTTCATTATCTTCATGATGGGGAGCACAGAGGTGTGCAGGTAGATGTGGTGCTGGAAAAGTAGCGAAGTCCTACATCTTGTAGGCACAGGAAGTCAACTGACATACTCAGTGGTATCCTGAGCACATGAAACTGTAAAGCTCTCCCTGACAGTGACACACTTCCTCCAACAAGGCCATACCCACTCCAACAAGGCCATACTCCCTAATAGTGCCACTCCCTAAGAGTTTATGGGGGCCAATTACTTTTAGACTACCACATTCTACTCCCTGCCCCCATAAGTTTATAATAATATCATAATGAAAAATGCATTTAGTCCAACTTCAAAAGTCCCTATAATCTATCACAGTCTCAACAATGTTTTAAAGTCCAAAGTTCAAAGTCTCTTCTGAGAGTCATGCAATCTCTTAAATGTAACACCTGTAAAAATCAAAATAAAAAAGCAGATCACATACTTCCAACACATAATTTCACAGGATATACATTACCATTCTGAAATTCAGGGAAGGGAGCATAGTGAGGAAATACTGGACAAAACAAGACAAAAAACCAGCAGGGCAAACTCCAAACTCTGCATTTCCATGTCTGATGTTCAAACACTCTTCAGATCTCCAACTTGTTTAGCTTTGCTGACTGCAAAACACTTCTTTCTCGTGGGCATGTTCAACTCCCTCTAAGCAGCTCTTCTCAGAAGGTATCCCATGACTCTGGCATTGTAGATGTAACCAACCATCTTATTAAATAAGAAACACAGAGCCGATTCAGAGAAGAAAGCCAAGAGGTCAGAACTAAGAGCCTTACCCTTCCTGCTTCAGCCAAGAGAGCTCTCCGAAGAGGGGGCTACTTCCTGTCTGTTCGTCTTTATATAGACTGTCTGTTCTGCCTTCTTATTGGTTGTAAACCCAAACACATGACTGCTTCGTCACTGCCTGCATGTATAGCCCTCCAGGTCCTCTATGGTATTGAGATTAAAGGCGTGTGTCTCCAATGTTGGCTGTATCCTTGAACACACAGGGATCTACCTAGCTCTGCCTACCAACTGCTGGGATTAAAGGTGTGCACCACCACCGCCACACTCTTGCTATGGCTCTAATAGCTCTGACCCCTGGGCAACTTTATTAACATACAATTAAAATCACATTTCAGTACAAATAAAATACCACCATATGGCATCTCTAACATCTTGGGTTCTCCAAGGCAATCCAGGCTTCAACTTCACAGCTTCATGCAATGGCCTCTGTAGGCCTCCATTCAGGGACACCCCTGCCTGACACATGCCAATGGCTTTCTTTTAGTATGGAGGCAAATTCCATAACCTGTTTCTTCTATCCTTAACTCTAAAGCCAGAACCATGTGGCCAAAGTTGTAAGTTCTGCTGCTTACTGGGGCTGGAACATGGCCCCCTTGTCCAATTATATCTTCATCGGCTTTCTGTCCTTTGCTGCCTAAGCTTGGCTGTCCTGAAACTTGCTCTGTAGACCAAGCTGGCTTTCAAACCCAGAGATCCGCAAGCCTCTGCCTTCCTAGTGCTGGGATTAAAGGTGTGCCTCACCACACCCAGCTCTAAGCTTTTCTTTAGTTCCTTTTCACAAGTTGGAAATTTAGCTGAGTGGGATCTTGTCTTGAGATCACTCCCTTTATTTCATTTCTTAATCTGTTTATCTCCTTGAACACAGAATTTAGCTCCATTCCTCTTCCTAGTGCTCTTTTTTTTGCCTCAAAATTTTCGTTTTGTAATTTACCCAGCTCAGCTTCTCCTTTTCATTATAAATCTTTATAAGCATAAACACTAGTAATTACAGGACAGAGTCTACACTAGGCTGTTTTGAGATTTCTTCTGCCAACAAAATTAATTCAAAACTCTTCACTTTAGCCTCAAGCATAATCTTTGGACAAGGGCAAAAAACAGCCACTTTCTTCACCAAAATGTCATGAGAGTGATCTCTAGGCTACATATTAATATTCTCCCTTGAAACTTCTTGAGCAAGTCCTCCACAGTCATTCAAATCACATTGAGCACTGTCTTCCACGCTTTTACTAGGATGGCCCCATTAAACAGTACTTAAAGCGTTCAACTGCTTTTCTAATCCACAGTCGCAAGGTCCATTATCCTTCAAACAAATGCATGGTCAGGTCTATCACAGCAATACTCCAGTCCCTGGTAGAAACTTCTGTCTTAGTTAGGGTTTTTATTGTTGTGAAGAGACATCATGACCACAGCAACTCTTATAAGGAAAACATTTAATTGAGGTGCCTTGCTTACAATTTAAGAGGTTCAGTCCATTATTGTCATGATGGGGAGCATGGTGACATCCAGGCAGGTGTGGTGCTGGAAAAGTAGCTGAAGTCCTACATCTTGCAGCCAATAGGAAGTTGACTGACATACTTGGCCATATCCTAAGCATAAGAAACCTCAAAACCCTCCCCCACAGTGACGTACTTCCTCCAACAAGGCCATACTCACTTCAACAAGGCCACACCTTTTAGTAGTGCCACTCCTTCTGGGGCCAATTACATTCAAACTGCAACAGGTTCTATCCTGTATGAAGCCCCTCCAGATCACCAAACCTCCCCCAGTGACAAATCTGCCCCACTCAAGATATGTGGACAATAGCAGGCAGCAAATAAGACAATGTTTTCCTAGGTCCAGTCTGAGCTACTCAACCATATCAAATCCACTTAGAGCAACTGGCCAGTTCTGAGCCTGAATAGCAGTGGTTCAGTGAAGTTCTGCCTTGCAGTCACATCCATAACATTTGCAGGGAAGTTTGCTTCATAAAAATTCAGAATGGGCTTTGGACAGTTGTGACCTCAAACTGTAATTTCCTTGCTTCTGTGTGTATCTACCGCTTGTGTGGTGCGCCTTGCCAAACCAGGCTGTTCCTGATAAAAATTCTTCTCAAATTTGGGCAGTTCATCAAGATTCTACTTTTTAAAAATTACTTAAAATTTTTCTTTTATTTTACATACCGACCACAGTTCTCCCCACTCCTCCTGTTCCCTCCCCCTGCCTCTAATCTACCTGCCCCACCCCCATCCACTCCTCCTCTGTCTCGGTTCAGAAATGGTCAGGCCTCCCATGGGTGTCAACAAAGCTTGTCACATCAAGTTGAGGCAGGACCAAGCTCCTTCACTGCATCAAGGCTGGGCAAAGTAATCCAGCACAGGGAACAGGCTCCCAAAAGCCAGCTCAAGCACCAGGGACAGTTCCTGATCCCACTGCTAGGAGCCCCACAAACAGACTAAACTACATAACTGTCTCACACATGAAGAGAGCCTAGAGGTCCCATGTAGGCTTCCTAGCTGTCAGTCCAGAGTCCATGAGCTCCCACAAGCTCAGGTCAGTTGTCTTTGGGGGTTCTTCTTCACTACCTTGACACCCCTGGCTCATACAATCCCTCCTTTCTCTCTTCAACTGGACTCCTGGAGTTCAGCCCAGTGCTTGGCTGTGGATCTCTGCATCTGCTTCCATTAGTTACTGGATGAAGGCTCCCTGATGACAATTTGGGTAGTCATCAGTCTGATTACAGGAGATGGCCAGTTCAGGCACTCTCTCCACTATTACTAGGAGTCTTAGCTGGGGTCATCATGTGGATTCCTGGGAGTTTGCCTGGCACCAGGTTTCTCCCTAACCCAGAAATGCCTCCCCTAGCCAATCAAGACATCTCTTTCATTACTCTCTCCCTCTGACCCACCCCCAACCTGCCAACCTGCCTTACCTGATCTCTCAAGCCCTCCCACCCCACTTTACCCAGATCTCTTCTATTTCCCTTTCCCAAGGAAATAAATTCATGTGTCCCTCTTTGGGTCCTCCTTGTTACCTAGCCTCTTTGGGGCTGTGGATTGTAGCCTGGTTAGCCTTTACTTTATACCTAATATTTACTTATGAGTACACAAGTGAGTACATACCACGTTTGTCTTTCTCAGTCTGGGTTACTTCACTAAGAGTGATTTTTTTCTAGTTCCATCCATTTGCCTGCAAAGTTAATGATGTAATTGGTTTTATTTTATTTTTTTAACAGCTGAGTAATATTCTATTGTGTAAATATGCCACATTTTCTTTATCTGTTCTTCAGCTAAGGGGCATCTAAGTTGTTTCCAGGTTCTGGCTATTATGAATAATGCTGCTATGAACATAGTTGAGCAAGTGGCCTTATGATATGATTGAGCATCCTTTGGGTATACAGCCAAGATTGGTATGACTGAGTCTTGAGGTAGAATGATTCCCAGTTTTCTGAGAAACTGCCATATCAGTTTCCAAAGTGGCTGTATAAGTTTGCACTCCCCCCAGCAGTGGAGGAGTGTTCTCCTTACTCCACATTCTCTCCAATATAAGCTGTCATTTGTGTTTTTGATCTTAGCCATTCTGGCAGGTGTAAGATGTAGCTCAGAGAGAGTCATTTTGATTTGCATTTCCCTGATGGCTAAGGATGTTGAACAATTTTTTAAGTGTATTTTGGCCATTTCAGATTCTTTGGTATTTTGATGTCTAATTTCTTGAGTTCTTTATATATTTTGGAGATCAGCCTTCTGTCAGATGTGGGGTTGGTGAAGATCTTTTCTCATTCTATAGGCTGCTGTTTTGTCCTATTGATGATGTCCTTTGCCTTAAGAAGCTTTTCAGTTTCACGAGGTCTCATTTTTTAATTGTCGACCTCAGTGTCTGTGCTGCTGGGGTTATATTCAGAAAGTTGTCTCTTGTGCCAATGTGTTCAAGGTTACTTCCCACTTCCTCTTCTATCAGGTTCAGTGTAACTTGATTTATGTTGAAGTCTTTGATCTACTTGGACTTGAGTTTTGTGCAGTGCAATAGATATGGATCTATTTGCATTATTGTATATGCCAACATCCAGTTATACCAGCACCATTTGTTGAAGATACTCTCCCTCCCCCCATTGTATAATTTGGCTTCTTTGTCAAAAATCAGGTGTGTGGATTAATGTCAGGGTCTTCAATTCCATTCCATTGATCCACATGTCTGTTTTTATGCCAATACCATGCTGTTTTTATTACTATAGCTCTAGTAGAGCTTGAAATCAGGGATGGTGATACCTCCAGAAGTTCCATTATTGTACAGGATTGTTTTAGCTATCTTGAGTTGTTGTTGCTGTTGTTGTTTTTTTTAATCTGAAGTTGAGTATTGTTCTTTTGAGGTCTGTGAAGAATTGTGTTGGGATTTTGATGGGGATTGCACTGATCTGTAATATTCACTTATGAATGAATACATACCATGTTTGTCTTTCTGAGTCTTGGCTACTTCACTCAGGATGATTTTTTTCTAATTCCATCCATTTTCCTGCAAATTTCCATTTTTATTATGTCAATCCTACCAGTCCATGAACATGGGACAACTTTCCATTTTCTGTTATCATCTTCAACTTCTTTCTTCAAATACTTAAAGTCCTTGTCATACAGGTCCTTTACTTGTTGGTTAGAGTGACCCCAAGGTTAGTACTTGACGTTCTAGCTAGAGCAATAAGACACCAAAAGGAGATCAAGAGGATATAAAGTGGAAAGGAAGAAGTCAAATTTCCCTATTTGCAGATGATATGGTAGTACACATAAGTGAAAACTCTACCGGGGAACTCCTACAGCTAGTAAAAATCTTCAGTGATGTGACTGGATACAAGATTAACTAAAAAAAGAAAAAAAAAACAGAAAAGAAAATCAGTAGTCCTTCTAAATACAAATGATAAACAGGCTGAGAAAGAAATCAGGGAAGCAACACCTTTACAATAGCCACATATAATATGATTCCACTTCTTTTAAACTTGTTTCTTCCCAGGCTTTCCAAACTTCTTTTCAGAGAGGAGTCCTGTTCTACTCCCTCCAAATCAAGGTGCACCAAATCACTAGACTAACTCAACATGTGGTCAATGATTGAGGTTAGCAGGAGGAACCCATGCAATGTGACAACAAAGCCTTTGCATGGTGAGGGCTGGGGCATCAGGAGATGGGTGGCATTGGGGAGGGGCACCAGGCGAGGGACTGCTGTGATGACAGCTGGAGCTGTAAACCTAAGGATCGAAGGAAATGAATTCTAGGCCCATTTTTTGAATGGGTCATTTTTCCTCCTTGTTTTTTGAGTTCTTTATATATTCCAGGTATTAAATCCCTGTCAGATGTATAGCTGACAAAGATTCTCTCCTATTCTGTGGGCTTCCTCTTCACCTGGTTGATTGTTTCTTTCTCTGTGCAGAAGCTTTTTAGTTTTTTTGGGGTCCCATCTGTCAATTGTTGGCCTTAATTCTTGGACAAATGGAGTCCTATTCAGGAAGTCCTTTCCTACACCTGTATCATATAAGGTACGACCTACGTTTTTTTTCTAGCAGTTTTAGTGTTTGACATTTAGGTCTTTGATCCATTTGGAGTTCTTTCTTGTGTAAGGTGATGGATATGGATCTAATTTCATTCTTCTGCATGTAAACATCCAATTTTCACAGATGCTTTATTTTATTTAGTTAATTTTTAATTTGCTTTGTTGAAGATGCTTTATTTTTTCCAGTGTATGTTTTTGGCAACTTTGCCAAACATTAAGTAGCTAAAGTTATGTGTACTCATGTTTTGGTCTTCAGTTTTGTTCCATTGATCTACTTGTCTGTTTTTGTGCTGATACCATATTGCTTTTGTTGCTGTGGCTCTGTAATGTTTCTTAAGATCTGAAATGAGAATTCCTCCAATATTGTTTTTTATTTTTTCATTTTTGCTTAGGATTGTTGTCCTGGTTCTTTTGTGGCTCCTTACAGGTTTGAGGATAGTTTTTTGTTTTCTTTTTCTATTTCTGTGAGGAATGAGATAAGGGGTTTTTTTGGAATTGCATTGAATATGTAAATAACTTTTGGTAGATTGGTCATTTTTTAGAATGCTAATTCTACCAATCCATGAGCTTGGGATGTTTTTCCATTTTCTAGTGTCTCTGTCTCTTTCTTCAGAGTGTAAAGCTTTCACTGTAGAGGTCCTTCCCTTCTGTGATGAGGTTTATTTCTGGATATTTTATTTTCTTTGAGGCTATTATGAATAGGAATGTGTCCATAATCACCTTTGTATGTTTGCTGTTGGTGTATAGAAAAAGCTATTGATTTGTGCAATAAAAAAACATTGTGCACAAAAACCCCCCAAAAACTGCTAGAACATTTGTACTACCTACATGATATAGGTGGGAAAGGACTTCCTCAACAGGACTCCATTTATCCAAGAATTAAGGCCAGCAATTGCATACTGCCATATCACTGAGTTTGTTTATCATTTCTAGGAGTTCTGGTAGGATTTTGGGATCACTGATGCATAGTATCATATGATTCACACATAGGGATGGTTTGACTTCCTCTTTCCCTATTTGTATGCCTTTAATTTGCTTCTCTTGCCTTACTACTCTAGCTAGTACTTCGAGCGCAAAGTTGAGAAGGAGTGAGGATAATGGACATCCCTGCCTCGTTCCTAACTTTAGTGGCATGGCTTCAGTGTTGTCTCCATTTAGATGATGAGCCTGTGGGTTTCCTTTATATAGCTTTTATTAAGTTGAGGTATGTTCTGTCTAGCTCTACATTCTCTAGGACTTTTATTACGAAGGGTTGCTGGATTTTGTCAAAGGCCTTTTCTGCATCTTTTGAGATGATCATACAGATTTTGTTTTTAAGTCTACTTATGTGACTTATTACATTTATTGACTTATGTATACTGAACCATCCATGAATTTTTTTAGGGATAAAGACAACTTAGTCATTATGTATAATCTTTTTGATGTATATCTGTTTGCAAATACTTTATTGAGTATTTTGGAATCTATAATTCATGAGGGAGATCGACCTGTAGTTTTGTTGCTGTTGTGTCTCTATCTGGCTTGGTCATTAGAGCAGTACTGGCTTTGTAGAGTTTGTGCTCCTTCCGTTCAATAGTTTAAGAATTGGCTGTAGATCTTTGAATTTCTGGTAGAATTCTCCTGTGAAACCATTTAGTGCTAGACTTTCCTTAGCTGGAAGTTTTTTTGTTTTGCTTTTAGGTTTTTTGAGACAGGGTTTATCTGTGTAGCCTTGACTGTCCTGGAACTTGCTCTGCAGACAAGGCTGGCCTTGAACTCACAGAGATCCATTTGCCTCTTACCCCTCTCCCCCCAGTGCTGGGATTAAAGATGTGTGACACCACTCCTGGCTTTTAATTACTATTTCAATTAATGTGTCTGTTTAGGTTGTTGACTTCTTAGTTTAATTTTGGTGGTTTTGCTGAATCTAGAAAATCATCAGTTTCTTTTAGATTTTCCACCTTCATGGAATATAGGTTTTTAAAATATTCCTTTATAATATTCTGAATTCTTTGATATTTGTTGTGATGTTTCCCTGTTCATTTATGACTCTTTTAATTTGGGTCCTTTCTTTCTTTTGGTTAGATGGGTCAAGGGTCTGTCCGTTCTGTTTATCTTCTCAAAGAACCAGCTCTTAGATTTGTTGATTCCTTGTATCATTTCCCTTATTTCTATTTTGTTCACCTCAGTTCTGATTTTTATTATTTCTTGACATTGACTGGATTTGGATTTGTTTTTCTTCTTTTTTTTTCCAACTTTTTGAGTTGTATCATTAAGCCACTTATGTATGCTCTTTCGAAATTTTTAATATAGGCACTTAGAGTTATATTTTTCCCTCATACAACTGCTTTCAATGTGTTCCAGAAGTTTTAGTGTGGTGTGCTTTCATTTTCATTTAGTTCCAAGAATTTCTTTTTATTCTTTCTTGATTTCTTCTTTGACCCACTCATCATTTAGTAATGAGTCATTTTATCTCCATGAGTTTCTATATTTATGAGTTTTTTTCCCCTTTCAATTTTAAATTTTATTGCATTGTGGTCAGATAGGATATAAGGAGTGATTTCAATCTCTTTGAATTTGTAAAGGTTTATTTTGTATCCCAGACTGTGATCTATTTTAGAAAAGCTGTCATGTCCTACTGAGTAGACTGTGTCTTTTTTGGTGTTTGGATAGAATATTCTGTAAATATCTGCCTAGTCCATTTGATGTATAATGTCAATTAATTCTGATGTTTCTTTTCTTATTTTTTTGTCCAGATGACCTGACTCTTGGAGAAAGTAGGGTATTGAAGCCATCTACTATTAATAGATTGATGTTAATCTGTGTCTTTAATTCCAGTAGTAGTTTTCTTTTTTATTATTAAATTTAAATTGGACACCCCAGAGTTTGATACATATAGTTCTAGGGTAATAATGTCTTCTTGGTTAACTGTTATCTTGATTAGAGTGAATGTTTCTCTTTATGTCTTCTAATTAGATTTAGTTTGAAGTCTATTTTGTCAGATAATAGAATAATGAAGTCTGCTTGCTTCCTGGTCTCATTTGATTGGAGTAATTTTATTCATCCTTTTACTTTAGGGTGGTGCCTATCATTTAAAGTAAGATATGTTTCTTGTAGGCAGTAGATAGATAAGTTTTGTTTCTTGGTCCATTCAATCAGTCTGTGTCTTTTGACTAGAGATTTGAGGTAACTGATATTTAAAGTTGTTATTGGAATGTGTGTGTTAGCTGTGGTCATTCTGATATTGATTTTGGTGTTGTTTGTGTTCTCAGTGGTATCTTGTGTTTCAATAATTATGGCTTTTTTTTTTTGTTTCCAGTCTCTCTACTGTGCTCCTTCCTCTCTTCAGCTTGAAATAATGCTTTATGTATTTTCCTTTGGTTTAGTTTATGAAAATAAAATTTTCAGGTTATTTATGTTGTGTAAAATTTTCTTCCTGCTTTAATCATGACAGATAGTTTTGCTGTATATATTATAGTGGGTTGGGTCAGGTCTTTTTAGGACTTGGAGTATATTGTTCCAGGTTCTTCTGGCTTTCAAAGTTTCCATTGAGAAACCAAGTGTTATTCTGATGAGTTTTCCTTTATATATGACTTGTGTTTTTTTTTTTCTTGAAGCTTTAAACATACTTTCTTTGTTATGTTTGCTAAGTGTTTTTAACTGTGATATGCATTTTTTTTCCCTGGTCTCCTCTATTTGGTGTTCTGTGTACTTCTTGTATTTATATGGACATAACTTTCCTTAGATTGGGGAAGTTTTTTCTAGGATCTTGTTGAAGAGCTGGTCTATGCCATTGACTTAGGATTCTCCCTCCTTGTCTGTGCCTATATTTGAGGGTTTAGTGTTTTCAAGGTTTTCCATATTTCCTGTGCATTCCCTCTGTGGGTTTAAATTTTTTTCATGTTTGTTACTTATTTGGTCTACATCCTCTGTTCTGTTGTTGAGTACTGATTTTCTATCTTCTCGATTCATTCTACGTGTAAGGCTTTTCTATGAGTTTTCTAGTTGGGCTATTGAGTTTTTTAATTCCATCTTCATTGCAGCTTGAGTCCTCATCAAAGCTTCTATCTCTTTATTGGATTCAGTTTTCAGATCTTGGACTGTCTTATCGTTTCCATCAGCCTCATGTTTGTGTTTTCTTGGGCATCACTCAGGCATTTAATTTTCTTAAGCTCTTTCTCCTTGATTTTATTGAGCTGTTTCTTTGTGTCTTCTTTAAACTCCATAAATTCTTTAAGGAGGTTTATGATTATTTTTTAAAATTTCTATGTTTTGAAGTTCATATAGGTAATTCTCATTAGCAAGCATTTGTACAGGATTGGTAGGCTTTGGAGAGAAGATGCTGGCTTGATCTTTCATATTGTTGGTATTTTTGTGATGAGATCTGAGCTTGTGGACTTCTTTTATTAGTTTTAAGTTTGTTATGGATGGAACAGGGTGGGGGGAGAAGAGTGGATGTGGGGATGGGGTTGGTATAGAGGTTGGAAGTGGCTTATGTGGAATGCAGTCAGATGTTCTGGTGTACAGGATGTTGTAGTGGGTAGCTGTTCCAGCTTTGACCTGGAAGTACTACCCCCATTGAGGCTTTGGTAACTGTCATGCCTACAAGGCGGGGCTGAGACAGGAGCCCTCAAGACTCAAGATCCGGATATGCAGGCTCTCTTGGTTCCTGGATCCTGGAAGCTGGAGGTAGACCAAGCGGAGTTTTCCAGAGAACACTGCTGGACTGTGCTACACCTTTCCCGGACCCTGTAACCTATCCCTTTACTTGTAAGTTACCCCACAAAATAAACCTCCCTCTTAACTACGTGGAGTTGCCTTAATACTACAACCAATAGGACGTGCTTCTCGTTCCAAGCTGAGAGTGTGGGGTGGATATGTCTGAGTGGAAAGGCTGGCTATGGTGTGAGAGAGCACTGTGGTATGGCAGATAGTCGGGAAGTTACTGACCCAAGCCTAGAGCTCTTCTGCGTCAAGGTCTCTGAGGCCAGATTAGTCAGGTTCACTGGTTGTGGGACCTATGCTAAATCTGGCAGGTTATAGAAAAGGTGTGGATGAAGAGGTCAGGGGTACTTACTAGGCCAGGTCCTGGAGGACAAGGGAAATCTGTGGGTGGTTCCTGGTGGGAGCCTACAGCACCAGAGGAGGTGGTGGGACTAGGCTGGCATGTGGGATTTGGAACCCTATGGAAGCCTAGAGGTCACTACTGCAGAGCAGAGATGACCAGAGTAGGCCAAGGCACTTGTTGGATCTGGACAGGTGTGGGAAATAAGTATTGGTTATATGTGGTGTATTCACCAGACTAAACTTTGGAGGAAGACATGGGAAGTCTTGGATACAGATTTTTAAAGTACATCCTTATGATTCTCTGAACATCCTCAGCAACTGTTGTAATGTCTTCCTTTTCATGCCTAATTTTGTTACTTTGGATTATTTCTCTTTTTCTTTTGGTTAGTTTGACTAAAAGTTTGTCAATCTAGCTAATCTTTTCAAAGCACAAGCTATTTGTTTCATTTATTTTTTTTTCTATTGCCTTTTTTTTTTTTTAGGTCATTACTTTCATCCTTGAAATTTTTTTTGGGGGGGCACCCTTGTGACTCTTATTTTGGACATTTCTTGTTTTAACCATGTTTTTACTTATTTGTTGTTCAAATCTTAGATGGTCTTTTAATAAAAAGCCCAGAGCCAGATATCAGGGTGAAAGCTGAAAGATCAGAGAAGCAGAGCAGGCCACAGCCACTACCTATTACCTCACCAACTCCACGAATCCTCTGACTGAAATCCTCTGCATCCTCACCCGAAAGGGTCTCAGGTGAACTGCCTTAGTTCCTGTTTCCTCATGCCTTATATACCTTTCTCCTCCCTGCCATCACTTCCTGGGATTAAAGGCATGTGTGCTTCCCAGTACTGGGATTAAAGGCATGTGCTACCACTGCCTGGCTCTGTTTCCAGTGTGGACTTGAACTCAGAGATCCCGATGGATCTCTGCCTCCCCAGTGATAGGATTAAGGGTGTGTGCCACCACTGTCTGGTCTCTGTGTCTAATCTAGTGGCTGGCTCTGTCCTCTGATCCTCAGGGAAGCTTTATTCAGGTACACAATATATCACCACATCTACTCTTTGAGAATTTCATACAACATACTTTGTTTATATTTTTTCCTTTTCCCAGTCCCTCCCATATTTTCTCCTACACTACTCATTCAATTTCATGTTCTCTCTCTTAAAAAAAAACCCACAACAACAAAACATTCCAAATACAAGGAGTCCATGTTGTGTTGACCAACTACTTACTTCTGAGCATGAAGCCTTCCCTGAAGTATAGTTAATATACCTTGTGCCACTTCATTGAAAAACAAACTGATTTTCCCTTTCCCAGCACCTATCAACTACTGATTGCTTCTTGTCTAGGGCTGGGCCTTCATGCCTAATTCCACTCCTCTGTTCTGAGATTTTTTTTTTAATTTATTTTAATTTATTTTGCAGTACAATTCAGTTCTACATATCAGCCACGGATTCCCTTGTTCTCCCCCCTCCCGTCCCCCTCACCTTCCCCCCAACCCCCCCCCCCCCCCATTCCCATCTCCTCCATGGCAAAGCCTTCCCCACAGACTGAGGTCAACCTGGTAGACTCAGTCCAGGTAGGTCTAGTCCCCTCCTCCCAGGCCGAGCCAAACAATCCTGCATAGGCCCCAGGTTTCAAATAGCCAACTCATGCAATGAGCACAAGATCTGGTCCCACTGCCTGGATGCCTCCCAAACAGATCAAGCCAATCAACTGTCTCACCCATTCGGAGGGCCTGATCCAGTGGGGACCCCTCAGCCATTGGTTCATAGTTCATGTGTTTCCATTCATTTGGCTATTTGTCCCTGTGCTTTATCCAACCTTGGTCTCAACAATTCTCGCTCATATAAACCCTCCTCATTCTCGCTAATTGGACTCCCAGAGATCCACCCGGGGCCTAGTCATGGATCTCTGCATCATGATCCCTCAGTAGTTGGATGAGGTTTCTAGCACAACAATTAGGGTGTTTGGCCATCCCATCACCAGAGTAGGTCAGTTCGGGCTGTCTCTCGACCATTGCCAGCAGTCTGTTGTGTGGGTATCTTTGTGGATTTCTGTGGGCCTCTCTAGCACTTTGCTTCTTCCTATTCTCATGTGGTCTTCATTTACCATGGTCTCCTATTCCTTGTTCTCCCTCTCTGTTGTTGATCCAGCTGGGATCTCCCGCTCCCCCAAGCTCTCTTTCCCTCAACCCTCGCCTTTCATTACCCCCACTCATGTCCAGGCTGTTCATGTAGATCTCATTCCATTTCTCTGTCATTGGGCGATCCCTGTGTCTTTCTTGGGGTCCTGTTTTCCAGGTAGCCTCCCTGGTGATGTGAGTAGCAGACAAGTCATCCTTATTTCATGTCTGGTATCCTGCTATGAGTGAGTACATACCATGTTTGTCTTTCTGAGTCTGGGTTACCTCACTCAGGATGATTTTTTCTAGATCCATCCATTTGTCTGCAAACCTCATGTTCTGAGATTTTTGTCTGTTACTCTTGATTTTGATTATCTTTTCCTATTTACTTTTTCTGAGTTCTTGTTTTTCTAAGGTTTCCAGGAACATCATTAGATTATTAATTTGGGTTATCGCCAATGTTTTGACGTAGGCACAAGGTGCTATAAACTTTCCTTGTAGGACAGCTGTCATTGTGTTTGATAGATTGGTGTTTGTTTTGTTTCCATTTTTTGTTCAATTATAGGAATTTTTAAATTTCCTTCTTGATTTCTTCCTTTTTAGTTCAGTAATGTGCTGCTTAGCATCCATAAGTTTGTGTGCTTTCTGTCATTTCTATTGTATTAGTATAGCTATATCAGATTATTTCTTAGTTTCATTTGCTGGAAATCTCTTTTTCTATAATTTTACCTTAAAGGTTGTGTCTATCATTCATCAGGAGGTGTGCTTCTTGTTGGTATCGAAATGGAAATGATGGATTTTTTTTCTGATTCAATCTCTAGTCTGTGTATTTTTTTTGGGGAGTTGAGCTCATTAATATTCGAAGTTATTATTGAACGATGTATATTAATTCCTGTCTTTTTGTTGCTCTTGTGCTGTCTTATTAGACCTTTCAAAATCAATGTTCTGGAATTACTTGTTTCTTGTGTTTCATCTTCTCCAGACTTAAGTGTTCTTTCCAGTGTCCTCTATAGAGCTTCTTAGTGGTCATCATTTTTTTAAATGTTTTTTATTGTAGAAAGTTTTCCTTTCTCCTTTGTTTACAACTGAGTTTTTCTTGGTATAGCAGTCTCAGCTGGCATCTACTGTCTTTTATGTCTTGTAGAACTTTGGTCCACCCCTTCCAGATTTCATAGTGTTCATTAACAAGTCAGTTGTTATTCTTATAGGCTTGCATTGTACATGACCTAGGTATCTGGAGTTAGGATATTTGTGTGCTGGAAGGTAGGCACAGCACACATGGTACTCTGGCAGGTTGTAAAAGTGGGGTTGTGGGAGTGGGTGGCATTGGCAGTGTAAGTCTAACATTTTTGCCTAATAAAGGGGGTCAAGCAAGGATGAGTAGAGTGGGGTAAACGGAGTTGGTGCTAGGAGTCCATGTTCCTGCCTACAGGTGGGAGCATGGGCAGGCAAAAGTACTTAGCAGCAGTGGATGAGGCTGGCAGCATAAATTGGATTCCTACCTAAAGAGGAGATACCAGAAAGGGTGCAAGAGGCAGGGGCATGACACTAAGGATATGGGATTTTCACTCAACAGACTTTGCAGAACTTTTTTCTAAAACCAAGTAAGGCAAAGACTGATTTGAAAGTACAGATGCCAAGGCCTACTTGGGAAAGTATTTCAGAACAGAATGATTTATTTTCAGTTACAGAGAGTCCTTGTTAATAGAGGAGCCCATTTCTCATATGAAACATCAACTGTTGTTAGAACTAAAGAGTGTCACCAGCCAGACATCATACATGCTGTGGAAGCTGGCAAATACAATTAAGGGACTGTTGAGCTTAAGCCCAGCATAGTAGTTTTGTCTGTAAGTCACAGAGGCAGCTGTTCCCTAAAACTGGGAACCAGGCATCCTGAATCATTCAACATGATTACATAGGAGGATTGATAAGGGTCTTTATGTTAGATAACCACAAGTGACTTTCTCAGAGGCTCTTAACAGTCACAAAAAACACTAGTGTCTCTTTATGCATACAATTACTGGCCTGAACCATTGCTTTCTTAGCTTTGGTTTGAGTTTTCTTGGGAGAGGTCATCTACAGACTATGGTCCCCAGAGCACTACTAGTTTTACATGCACTCTACAAAAAGCAAACAAATAAGCTCATGAAAATAACTTCAATAAACTCTTCCAAAGCACTAAAAATATATACCAGAAAAATTGTGTGTATGTGGAGGTGAGGGGAGAAGGGGTAAGATTTAAGAAGAGAGAGTTCATTGTCGCTTAAATTTGGGAAACATCTGGTTAAATGATATTAAATTGATTAAATTCACAGAACATTTAACTATGAATGTAATTTTGGCTTTCAGAAGAAAGTATACAGCATTACACACTGTATCTATCAATGCTTAGGAAATTAGTGTTCCAAGGAACAGATTGAGAAAAGCTCTCCTCAGTTAAGGATTGGTTGTACACTAATCAGTAATTACCCACCAGTGGTATCTTCAAAGGGAAGTGGGAACACAGAATTTATTACTTAGAATTACTGGGAACTAGTTGTTTTCCCACAATTTTGCTGACACCAAAAACACTTAGAAACATAAAACCCTCCTCAGAAAGGAAACACTTTGCCCTTTGAGAAGTTTAGAAGGTTCTCAGCAGTGCGTTTCTCTTGGTGAACTTGTCTGAGTAAATCTTGGGTACAGTATAATTTCCTGGGATCAATTTTCTTTGAAATATTAATTAGATGAGTAAACAGGGCTCACGCGCTCTAGGTTCAAGTCCTCTTCTCTTTAAATGTTCAGTGTTCCTCTGTTTGCGATTGTCATGGAGTTCTACAGTTGTTCAAGGGACAAGAGAAAAACCATTGCCAGGAAAGGAGTCAGTGAGAAAGAACTGAGTGCTGGTTCCGCTGATATGACCGGGTGACTAGACCTGCATCGCTCTGGCCAGTCTTCTCAAGCTTGCCTGCACATCAGAGTATTTTTGAAATGCAAGTCACGGGTGTTTGAGTCCAACCCTCAGGGGTCTGAGTTTAACGGATTTGGGCAGCACTGAAATCACTGAGATTTCTCTAATCCCCCAGATTTGCATGCAGCCAAAGTTGGGCATCACTTTAGAGAATCACACATCTTACCTACACTGCTACACTCTTGCTGATGAGTGCTAGCAAGTCTTCAACTATGTATGGATCTGTTATTTAACATTTGACCAGGAAGTTCAGGAATGAGGTAGTTTGTGCTAGAACCATTGGTAAGTATCATTATTGCCTATGCTAGAATGTAGGCCAGGTTCTGCTCTCTGCTGGATGCACAACTCCATCAAACAGCGTGGATCCAGATAAAAGTAATGCTGCTACTGAGTCACTGCAATTTTTGTCATTTTTCAGGAGCTAAAATATTTTGATTTTATTATCACTTCATATTCCAAATTTGGGCTGATGAGATGGCTCATTTGGTAAAGGTGCTTGCTGACAAGCCAGAAAACCTGAATTTGAACCCATAAGAACCCTGGAAGGAAAGAACTGACTCCCACAAGTTGTCCCCATACCCCCATGTGCATGACATGGCATCTGTGTGCTCATGTGCACACAAAGTAAATAAATAAATAGAAACATACATATACCCTAAACTTTAAAAACCAGAAAATCATATGAGATTTCAGGGCCAAAAGCAACCTTGTAATTGAGAAGCCAGCACATTCTTATTTGCAAGAATGCTTGAAAATTCATTGACTTTAGGCATAGTGAGATATATTCGTGGTCCATAAGCATTTCTGGGTAGACTTAAATACTATTAACATTTTTGGTGTAGGAATGGCCTGCTCTGGATGCCAGTTTATCTAATGCCATCACATAAACATTCATGATCTGAGGACTTTCATGATATAAATGTATAAACTAGTATCAGTAATATATGTATGGGAGAGGTTAAATAACACTGTAAATGTATCAAGCCAGAACTAGCCTGTGAAAATTCCTGCAGTCATGGTCTGTGGAAAATTATTCACTTTGGTTCTCACTGCCTCAATCAAAATGGAATTTCTACCCTGCCAGGTACATATCTGATAATGCAACAGAGAGGATGTCACACACATCACACATTTTTCTGTCTTGACAGGAACTATCTGAGATTGGATTCAGCTCACATTCCTATGTTTGTGCTACATAAGCTTGTAGTAGAATTAGTACTCTTCCTGTCGATGTGGCTGTGAAAACATTGTTGTGTGAAGAAAGATAAAAAAATATGAAGTCGTAAAGGTGGGGAGAGAAGTATTTTAGAGTCATGTTAGGCAGCTGAATCACAGAAAGCTTGGATTGTTTTGTAGTCTTTGAGATATTTATAGCATTTTCAGCTCTCCAAAGAGTGTATGTGTTTTGATTACTTTCATTAGAAATAAATGTTTGCAAAAGTCTTACCTAGACGTAGCTGCTGTGTGGTACACAGCTGAGCTGCCCATGGGCGCAAGAGCGACATGACTGGTAGGGAGACGACCAACCACTTTCTGATTGGACTTGAGGCTTTCTCCACAAAAAATAATTCATGCCTGATTCTTTTTTAAAAATTATTTAATTATGTACATGTGTGTGCGTGGGGAGTATGTGCACGTGAATTCCAGTGCCCAGTCATGTCATTTCTTTAAACCTGCTCAGACGTCCCTTGACTTGAGAGGTCATGGGCCCTAGAGGAAAGGCTATGACAGTGGTCTTGCTGGATGGAGATGTGTTCAGAAACCTGAGAGATCTCCACTATCCTTCTCATGGTATGTGCACCATCACGAGCCAGGAAATAGGCCGTCACCAGATACTGAATCCACTGGTGCTTTGACCTTAGACTGTGTAGTCTCTAGAACTACAAGAGATGAACTCCTTCTGCATAGAAGCCACCTAACTTCCGACATTCTGTTGTTACTACCTGAACAGGTTAAGAAATGCTTGGTGACATCAAATTCTTCCATGTAATATAAAACTTAATGTTCTATCTATTTTATGTCAACTTGATGAGGTCATCTGAGAGGAGGGAACCTCAATTAAAAGGGGAGGAGGGATTTGTCGGAGACAACCCATTTAGGACTGAATTTTCCAAGGTCCTCTTACTCTCTCCACATTGTCCCATTGTGGATCTGTTCGTGTTCCCATCTGCTATAGGAGGAAGCTTCTCTGATGATGGCTGAGCAAGACACTGACCTATGAGTGTAGAGAATGTCGCTAGGAGTCTTTTTATGGCTGCGTTCCTTTAGTAGAACAGCAGTCTTTGGATTTCCTCTAGGTCCCTGGACTACTTAGTCTTAGGTTGTTAGCCAGCCAGCAGTGTTTGGCATGGGTTTCATCTCGTGTAGTGGGCCTTAAATCCAATCAGATAGTGATTGGCGACTCCCGCCAGCTTCATGCTGCTACTGCAGCAGTGGGCCTTGCAGGCAGGCCCAGCATTGTGGATAGAAGGGTTTGTAACTGGGCTGGTGTTTACTTTTCTCTTCTGGTAGTGTGTAGAGTACCTCCCAGTACCACGAACACTAGTCAGTCTGTAGGGGTGAAGGCTCTAGGTAGCCACCAGCTCGACTTCTCAGTGTTTGGTGAATTGTGGAGCTGTTGTCTTCAGCAACAGGTTCTTACTCTAAGTTTGCAGAGAACAAACAATAGCTTTGGCAGTAGCCTGGGTGGTTGGGGAGATTTCCATGGGACTCCTTTGGCTAATGACTTGATTAGTTATAACCCATTCTGGAACTGGAGGTTTCATTTGGTGACAGGAGATGTATAGTTGGGGCTTTGCCTTTCCCATTATTTGGTGGTTCCATTGAGATTGATTTCATATATATTTATATTTTAAGAGATTTCTTGTATTAGATTTCCATATGACCATCAAATAGCTCTTTGTTTTAGCTTTCCCTCCCTGTATTCCTTACCTTACCCTTGTTTCCCTCTCCCTCTCTATTTGATCCCTCTGTTCTAGTGTTCACCCCTCCGCCTCCCTATACAACTATCTATTCCCTCTTACTAGGGTGATCCATCCCTCTTCCCTTAATCCCTTACTCTGACCTAACTTCTGTGATTATATAGATTGCAGCCTGCTTGTCAAAGACTTAACAGCTAACATCCACATATAAATAAATATATACCATATTTATCTTTTGGGGTATGGGTTATGTAAGTCACTGCTGCCACTCTATGGATTTGGTCCCGGGTTTCAGCACCAAAATGTAAGTTTTACAACTCTGGGGAAAGCTATCCTGACTACTTGGGGAGTCAGGCAACACCTGGAGCTGCTAGGACAGCTCTGATGGCTGGAGCTGCAAAGAGACAGCTCAGCCCTGGAAGGGAAGGTATTCTCACTGCTTGGGAGAGTTAGACCTGGAGCTGCTAGGACAGCTTAGCAGAGAAGGGTATCCTGACTGTTCAGGAGTCAGGCTATACATAGTGTGGTGGAGGATGGTCTCCCCACAGGATATAGCAATCCTGCTCCTCTCCTGGAGAGCCACAACAGATGAGCTTTGCTCAGCCTCCACTTAAGGGGGCTTCCTAGCAGAGCTCTGCTTCTTCTCCAGCCTAAGATGTTGCTTCTTTTTGCTTTACTCTGCAAAAGGAGAAATCCCTGCAGAAATGTAGCAGTCTCCTCCGGCTCCAGACAAAAGTGTTTCTTTTTCAGCTCTTCCTTGCTCAGTCCCCTGAGGGACATCTCAGCAAGACTTTTCTGTTCAGCTCCCCCTTGCTCTGTCCACTATGGGATGTCTCAGCAAGGTTCTTCTGTTCAGCTCCCCCTTGCTCAGTCCACTATGGGATGTCTTAGCAAGGTTCTTCTGTTAGGCTCCCCCTTGCTCAGTCCACTATGGTTCTTCTGTGTGCCAGTGAATGAAGATCTTCACATGCAAAACTCTTTTGAGAAAGACATTTATTTGGGAAGGAGGAGTCCAGGAGAGCGGCTGCCTCTACCAGGGTGGAGAGAACAGCTCACAACTGACCAGGCAGAGTGGTTTATATAGGATCTCTTGAGGGCAGAGTCAACCAGGGATTGGTTAGTTTTTTCTGCTTAGGGATTGGTCAGTTTTGTGGGCTACGGACAGAGATGGCCCTGATTTCAGAGCCAAACTGTTTCTTTCACTGGCCTTTCTTAGGTTTTTGACGCTGCTTCTAAGGTCAGGGCACATTTCTTTCACTGACTCTGATTCTAGGGACTAAGAGTGTTTCTTTGGTACTGGTTTCAGAGTCAGGGTATGTTTCCTTGGTCCTGGGTTTGGGGATAAAATGTTTTTTTCTCTGTCTCAGGTCCCAAACCCAGGCTGTGTTTCTTTCCCTGGTTCTGGGCTCCAGGGCCAGGGTGCTACTTTCCTGCTCTGTGATTGGTTGGTTTCACAGGTCAGTTGGCCAGGGGCAGAGATGGCTCTGATCTCACTGAGTTTCTTTAGCCAGCCCCTTTTCCCTACAGGTTAACTTCACTCAGGATGATTTTTTTTTCTAACTCTATCCATTTACCTGGGAATTTCATGATTTTTTAAAAAATGGCTGAATAATACTCCATTGTATAACTTTATCATGTTTTCTTTATCCATTCTTCTGTTGAAGCACCATCAAGGTTGTTTCTAATTTCTGGCTATTATAACTAGAGCAGCAATGCACATAGCTGAGAAAGGGTCTCTGTGATAGGATAAAATGTCCATCGGTTGTATATCCAAGAGTGGTATAGCTGGATCTTCAAGTAGATCTATTCTCATCTTTCTAAAAACCACCACACTAGTTTTTATAATGGCTGGACAGGTTTTCACTCTCATCAGTGATGGATGAGCGTTTCTCTTACTCTGCATCCTTGTCAGCATGAGTTGTCATTTGTTTTACTGGTCTTATTTATTGGTCATTATTATTGGTGTAAGATGGAATCTCAAAGTGGCTTTGATTTGATTTTCCTGATGACTATGGATGTTGAACATTTCTTTTTTAAATTCATCTTTTTATTTTACACCTAGGTCACAGCCTCCCCTGCCCCATCCTCCCCTTTCAGTCTCTCCCTCCAATCTGCCCCACCCTGTTCCCACTCCCAATCCCCTTCTCTTCTGTCTCCATCCAGGAAAGGGCAGGTCTCCCATGAATGTCAACAAAATGTGGCATATCAAGTTGCAGTAAGACTAAGCATCTCCCTATATGTTAAGGCTGGGCAAGGCAACCCATTATGAGGAGTAGGGTCCCAAAAGCCAGCAAAATAGTTGAGGCAGCTCCTGTCCCCACTGTTAGGAGTTATGAGTCCCACAAGAGGACCAAGCTGTAACATATATGCAGAGTGCCTGAGTCAGTCCATTGCAGGCTCCCTGGCTGTCTGTTCAGTCTCTGTGAACCCTTATGAGCCCAGGTTAGTTGATTGTGTAAGCTTTCCCATGGCGTTCTTGACCACTTTGGCTCCCAAACTCCTTTCTCCTCCTCCCCAGGATTGCTGAACTCTGCCTAATGTTTGGCTGTGGGTCTCTGCATCTGCCTCCATCAGTTGCTGAATGGTGTACCTCTCTGATGAGAATTGGGCTAGGTACCAATCTGGTCACAGGAGATGGCCAGTTCAGGTTACTTATCTGAATTTCTAGGAGTCTAAGCTGGGGTCCTCCCCATAGACTTCTGGGAGCTTCCCCTGTACCAGGTCTCCACCTGACCCTGAAATACTACCCCCTTAGCAGTCCCCCCCAGCACTCCCCTTCTCTCCCCTACAACCAGATCACTCATGTTCCTATTCCCATCTGTCCTCAGTCCACTCACAAAATCTCTTCTATTTCCCCTTTCCAGGGAGATCTGGGTGTCCCCTGATAAGCTTTCCTTGTTACCTAGTCTCTCTGGGTCTGTGGATTGTAGCATAGTTATCCTTTATTTTATAGGTAATATCTACTTATGTGTGAGTACATACCATACTTGACTTTCTTGGTTTGGGTTACCTCACTCAGGATGATTCTTTCTGGTTCTAGCCATTTGCCTTCAATTTTCCTGGTATCTTGGTTTTTAACAGCTGAGTAATACTCCATTGTGTAAATGTACCATATTTTCTTTAACATTTTCTTGGTTGAGGGACATCTAGGTTCTTTCCAGGTTCTGGCTATTACAAATAAAGCTGCTATGAACATAGTTGAGAAAGTGTCCTTGTGGTATGATTGAGCATTCCTTTGGGTATATAAGTTTTGTTGGTAGATTGATTCCTAGTTTTCTAAGAAACTGCCACACTGACTTCCAAAGTGGCTATACAAGTTTGTGTTCTCACCAGCAATGGGGGAGTGTTCCCCTTGCTCCACATCCTCTCTAGCATATGCTGTCTCTTGTGTTTTTTATCTTAGCTGTTCTGACAGGTGTAAGATGGAATCACATGGTCATTTTGATTTGCATTTCCCTGATGGCTAAGAATGTTTAACATCTCCTTAAGTGTTTCTAGGCCATTTGAGATTTCTCTGTTGAGAATTCTCTGTTTAGATATGCACTACATTTTTAATTGGATTATTCAGTTTGTTGATATATGTAGAGAAGAATGAGATGCTGAGATGAAGCCATCCACAAGCCAAGAAGAATGGACAGCTGAATTCCAAAAACATCAACAATTTCCAGAATTAAAAATCCTGAATCATAACAGGACACTAGTGGAATTCAGGTTTATCTGGTACATGGACTACTCGCACTGAATGTGAGGTCGAACTGTAGGCCTTGTGTACATCCTACTTCACAAATGGGTCTGTCAGATATGCTAAGCCTATAGTCTGAAGATGATGCCCCAATATTGCAGAGAAACTTTGGATGACTATCCAGGCTGCCAGCTATCTCTGTCTACTCTTGCAAGACTCCGGAAAGTTGCTTGCATCCTTCTCCCATTTCTCAGGTAATAAAAGCCTTCTGAGGTCTTTGATGTAGTTGAAGACTGGATAGTTATAATTATGTTTTTCCTTGGTTTTGATATGAGATAAGTTAGATATGAAACCTTAGACTCACAAATATAGGATAGATAGGATATCTTCTTTAATTTTGCCAAATACAAATAGACTAGATATTATAACTATAATTCTTGTTTGATAATTGTTTTGCTATGTGTAATTTTACTATGTTAAAGTTAAAACCTTCCTTTTTGAAAAAAAGAAAAGGGGAAGTGCTAGGGGATGCCTTTCTGTATGCTGTGAATGTGTTGCTCTGATTGATTGATAAATAAAACACTGATTGGCCAGTAGCCAGGCAGGAAGTATAGTATAGGTGAGATAAGCAGAGAGGAGAATGCTGGGAAATGGAAGGCTGAGTCAGGAGATGCTGCCAGCCACTGCCATAAGAAGTAAGATGTAAGATACCAGTAAGACATGAGCCACGTGGCAACTTATAGATGAATAGAAATGGGTTAATTTAAGATATAAGAACTAGATAGCAAGAAGCCTGCCATGGCCATACAGTTTATAAGTAATATAAGTCTCTGTGTTTTTACTTGGGTCCAAGTGGCTGCAGGACTGGTGGGTACGAGAGATTTGTCCTGACCATGGGCCCTTGTGGGACTGGAGAAATCTCCAGTTACAGATATCTACTTTCTGGCATTCTTTATATATTTTGGAGATCTGCCTTCTGTAGGATGTAGGGATGGTGAAGATCTTTTACTATTCTGTAGGCTGCCATTTTGTCCTATTGACCGTGTCCTTTGCCTTACAGAAATTTTCAATTTCATGAGGTTCCATTTATTTATTGTCAGTCTTAGTGCCTGTACTATTGGTGTTCTGTTCAGGAAGTTGTTTCCCGTGCCAATGCATTTGACATTGTTTTCCACCTTATCTTCTATCAGCTTCAGTGTATCTGGATTTATGTTGAGGCCTTTGATCCACTTGGACTTGAGTTTTGTGCAGAGTGATAAATATGGATCTGTTTGCAATCTTCTACAAGCCAACATCCAGTTATGCCAGCACCATTTGTTGAAGAAGCTTTCTTTTTTTCCATTGTATAACTTTGGCTTCTTCATAAAAAATCAGGTGTTCATAGGTGTGTGGATTATGTCAGGGTCTTTGATACCATTGATCCACCTGTATATTTTTATGCTAATACCATGCTGTTTTTATTACTATAGCTCTGTAGTAGAGCTTGAAATCAGGGATGGTGATACTTACAGAAGTTCTTTTATTGTTCAGGATTGCTTTAGCTATCCTGGATTTTTTGTTTTTCTATATGAAGTTGAGTATTTTTCTTTCAAGGTCTGTAAAGGATTGTATTGGGATTTTATTTTATTTATTTATTAAATTTTTTCATTTATTTTACGTACCAGCCACAGTTTCTCCTCCCTTCTCTCTTATTGTTCCCTCCCACCTCCTCCCATTTATCTCCCCCATCCAGTCCTCCTCCCTTCAGAAAGGGGCAGGCCTCCCATGGGAGTCAACAAAACATGTCATATCACATTGAGGCAGGACCAAACTCTCCCTCCTGCATCAAGGCTGGGTAAGGCATCCCTGCATGGGGAAAAGGTTCCAAAAAGCCAGCTCATGCTCCAGGGACAGGTCTTGATTCCAATTCTAGAGGCCCTAAAAACCGACCAAGCTACACAACTGTCATCCACATGCAGAGGGCCTAGGTTGGTCCCATGCAGGCTCCCTAGCTGTCAGTCTAGAGTCTGTGACTAGGGCCAGGAGGGGTGGTGGTGGAGACAGTAAAGGAGAGTGGATGGGGGATGGGAACATGAAGGATCAAGTTGGTTGAGTTGGGGGTGGGACCGAGGGGAAAAGTATTGAAAGAGATATCTTTATAGAGGGGACCCTTTTGGGGTCAGGGAAAAACCTGGTGCCAGGGAAACTCTCAGTAATCCACAAGGATGACCCCAGCTAAGACTCCTAGCAACAGTGGAGAGGGTGCCTGAGCTGGCCTTCTCCTGCAGTCAGATTGGTGACTACCCTAATTGTCAATAGAGAACCTTCATCTAGTAACTGATGGAAGCAGATGCAGAGATCCACAACTAAGGACTGGGTGGGCAGAGATCAGAGAGTTCAGTTGATGAGAGGGAGGATGGATTGTGTTGGGATTTTAATGGGGATTTCATTGAATCTGTAGATTGCTCTTGGTAAGATGGCCATTTTTTTTGTTTTTTGTTTTTTTTTTTCAAGACAGGGTTTCTCTGTGTAGCTTTGCACCTTTCCTGGATCTTGCTTTGTAGACCAGGCTGGCCTCAAACTCACAAAGACCTGCCTGGCTCTGCCTCCCGAGTGCTGGGATTAAAGGCGTGTGCCACCACTGCCCAGCTAAGATGGCCATTTTTACTATGTTAATTTTACCAATCCACGAGCATAGGAGATCTTTCCATCTTTTGATATCTTCTTCAATTTCATTCTTCAAAGACTTGACATTTCTGTTTGGATGACCTGTTCATTGGTGAGAGCGGGTTATTAAAGTCTCCCACTATTATTGTGTGATTTAAGCTTTAGTATTGTTTCTTTTACAAATGTGGGTGCCCTTGCATCTGGGACATAGATGTTCAGAATTGAGGCATCATCTTGGTGGATTTTTCCTTTGGTGAATATTAAATGCCCCTGTCCATCTCTTTTGGTTAATTTTGGTTGGAAGTCTATTTTGTTAGCTATTAGGATAGCTACACCAGCTTGCTTCTTAGATCCATTTGATTGGAAAATCTTTTCCCCAGCCTTTACTCTGAGATAATTTCTATCTTTGATGTTGAGGTGTGTTTCTTGTATATATCAGAATGTTGGATCCTGTTTTTGTATCCAATCTGTTAGCCTTTGTCTTTTTATTGGTGAATTGAGTCCATTGATATTGAAGAATATTAATGACCAATGAGGTTAATTCTTGTTATTTTGTTGTTATTATTGGTAGTGTGTGTATGTGTGTTTGGGTTTTGCTAGTGTGAGATTATCTATTGCCTGTGTTTTTGTGGGTGTAGTTAACTTCCTGGGGCTGGAGTTTTTCTTCTAGTACCTTCTGTAGGGCTGGGTTTATGGATAGATACTATTTAAATTTGACTTTGTCATGAATATCTTCTTTTTTCCATTTATGGTGTTTGGCAGTTTTGTTGGGTCTAGCAGTCTGGGCTGACATCCCTGATCTCTTAGAGTCTGCAAGACATCAGTCCAGGCCCTTCTGGATTTTAGGGTCTCTGTTGAAAGTTGGGTGTGATTCTAATAGGTCTGCCTTTATATGTTACTTGGTCTTTTCCCCTTGCCACTTTTAATATTCTTTCTTTGTACTGTTTGTTTAGTGTTTTGATTATTATGTGGAGAGGGGATTTTCTTTTCTGATCCAATCTATTTGGTGTTCTGTAAGTTTCTTGTACCTTTATAGGCATGTCCTTATTTAATTTGGGAAATTTTCTTGTATGACTTTGTTAAATATATTCTCTGGGTTTTTGGGTTATGTTTCTCTTTCTTCTATTCCTATTACTCTTATCTTTGGTCTTTTCATAGTGTCCCAGGTTTCCTGGATGTTTTATATTAGGAAGTTTTTATAGTTAACATTTTCTTTGACTGATGAATCTGTTTCCTCTATCCTGTATTCAACCCCTGAGATTTTCTCTTCCATGTCTTGTATTCTGTTAGTGATGCTTGTGTCTGTAGTTCCTGTTCACTTACCCAGATTTTCCATTTCCAGGATTACCTCCACTTGTATTTTCTTTATTGCTTCTATTTCCATTTTCAGGTCTTGAAAGTTTCCTTTATCTGTTTGTTGCTTTTTCTTGGTTTTCTTTTAGGAATTTATTTATTTCTTCCAATTTTGTTTGTCTTTTCCTCAATTTCTTTAAAAGATTTGTCCATATCCTCTTTAAGGATCTCTATCATATTCATAATGTAACTTTAAAGGTTATTTTCTTATGCTTTGGCTGTGTTGGATTGTTCAGGTCTTGCTGTTGTAGGATAGCTGGCTCTGGTGATGCCACATTGCCTTTTCTGTTCCTGATTGTGGCATTTAGGCATCTGATTTTGGCATGGTTTTAGGTCTAGGTGTTGATTTCTGAGTTTGTCTATGTTAGATGGGTGTTTTCCCCTTGGTTTCTCTTTTCTTTCTGGTCTTCTGGCCTAGATGGCCAATGGTTCTGGTGACTAGCATGTCTTCAGGTTCAGTAGGGTGTCCCCTTCTGGCTTTTTTGGGCTATGGGTCTCTAGATCTGGCCTGGCCTCTGATAAAGCCAAAATCCTCTTCTGAAGATGTAGACCAGGATATGGAGCTCAGGGGAGGGGTTGCAGACTGGGGTCTCTAGATCTGATCTGGCCTCTGGCATCCCTAAGACCAACCTGGCTTCTAATACAGTTTCAGCATTAGGGTCTCTAGATCCAGCCTGACCTCTGGTAAAGCAGAAGTCTTCTTCTGAAGTTCTAAACCAGGGTATGGAGCCTGGGGTTGGGGTATGTGTGTGTGGAGGGGTGGGGATGGGAGTGTGCACTCTGGGATTGTTGGGCAGGCTTTAGAGGGGTTTTGTGGGTAGTTGACAGTGCCTTGCCTGGGGTTTCTAGGACCTGCCTGGCCTCCTGTAAGGCTGCCGGGGCTGTGGGCTGGAGCCCAGGGCAAGGGGTGCAGTTTGAGGTTGCTCAGCAAGCTTTAAGGAATGTTAGATAGTGGTGGATGGTGTCTTACCTGGGGTTCCTTGATCCTGCCTGGCCTCTGGTAAAGCCAAAGACTTCTTCCCAAGGAGCAGGCTGGGATATGGGGCCTGGGGTGGGGGTGCAGTATGGGGTTGTTGGACAGGCTTAAAAGGATTTAACAGGTGGTGGGCAGTGTCTTCCCTGGGGTTCATAAGACTGCTTTGGCTTCTGGTAAAGCTACCAGAAGCTGTGGGCCCTAGTGTGGAGCCCATGGGAGGGAGTGCAGTCTCTGTTTAACATTTCTTTAAGTATTTCTTAGTCATTTGTCTTTCATCTGTTGAGAATTCTCTGTTTAGCTGTTCAGGTCTTTGAATCACTGACTTTATGATCTTTTTTTTTTTTTCCATTTTTTCCCAGTAGTAACATGGTATCTCTAGTCACTCAGCTTGTCACCAATTCCTGTCATGCTGTTTTTGTAGTCATCTCCTGATGACTGCACATCATCTCCATACACATCTCATCAGCTGCTCTTGTTCAAGCTCTCTTTATCATGTACCTAAAGCACAGCAATAGCTTCCAGGATAATCTTGTTGATTGGGAATAAGTAATTGAATCCAGGTGTTGGCAAACAGTGTGGCTTGTGGGTCAAATCCAGCTGCTGCCTGCTTTTTTGTTAATAAAGATTTATTGAAACACTACCATGCCTACTCATCTACATATTGCCTATGGTTGCTTCATGCTTTAACAGCATAACTGGGCAGTGACTGAGACTGTGTGGCCTACAAAGCCTAACATTTGCTATCTGGTTCTTTATAGGCAATGTTTCTCAGGCTTTCTTATAATCAGTTTTCCACTCTGACTTCTTACTCCTGCTTTAAAAAAATCTGCATTAATTCCTTATCATGCACAATACAAGCTATAATTCCGAAGCTTAGCATTGATGCGACCCTTGATTACTTTTTCAGTCTCTTCTACCATTTCAACACTTGCTTACTGTCTGTTACTATGGTAAAGTACTTGTCATGTCCCAGATATTATGTGACTTTCCCTGAAGGTCTTGCTTCTGGCAAAGAGCCACCTTTCAATATTATGAACAACTGCTGATGCATAAGTAGACTTTCTAGATTTTCTGAGAAGAATTCAACATTTTGTTCTTGGGAATTTATGATTTCTTCTTCTTTATCACCAACAGGACTCCCTTAATTGGTCGTCATTTTAAAGTTGGTCTTTGCTTATAGATTATAAGTCTTTGGAAGATCTGGGTGGTATGTTATTTATCCTGGCACCACTCTCTATGCCTTGCTCAGTGTCTTGAACATTGTGAACACTTAAGAAATGCTTGCTGAGGCATGAATGGGAAACTTACTGCATCTTCCTTTAGCAAACTGCCATGTGATCTGTGGAGAAGTGAACTTTTTGTCATAAAGATTCAAGGAAGTATGGGATAGGTGGGACAAACAGAGAGGAGAGGCTGAGAGGTGGAAGTCGGGAAGAGACGCCAGCCTTCTGTCCAGGAAGCAGCATGTAAAGGCAGCAGGTAAAGTCATGGAACACGTGGCGACGTATAGATTAACAGAAACAGGCTGAGTAAGAGCTAGACAATGGTAGGCCTGAGCTAATGGCCCAGCATTTTAAATAATATAATTGTCTGTATGTTTATTTTATAAGTGGGCTATGGGACTGCTGGGGCTTGGTGGAACCTGGAGAGAAAAACTCTAGCTACAAATGGTGCCCAGTGTGTTGGCAAGAGTTTCCACCTAAAATCTGAGAAAATAGATTCTAAAATGAAGCTAAAAACAGCTTCCTAGTTGTCTCTCTCAAGTTAGCGGCAGCCTGCAGGCTTGAGTTACTATTGCAGGTTCCTGGCGTTTGGGCTCGACCTGCAGTATGGCAGGAATGAGGTGTCTACAAGGGGCACATTATGCTGCATGGTGGATTTAGTCTTTGCTAGTTTAAAAATAAAAGAGGTTTCTGGGCTACATGCTGCCTTTATGGAAGCATAAAACCACTGTTTCTAAGAGTTGATAGCTTCCAGAGCTGGCGGTAAACATACCACTGCCTTGTTGGGAAGCTGAGGTGGGTGGAGCCACCAACCAAAGCTGCTATTTTAGCCCTATAAGTAATGCTGCAGTTTAAAACAATAGATTCACAATAAGACAGATTCAGATGGAACAAGACTTTAAATGCCTTACAATATGTGTAAAAATGTATGTAGGCTTGAAAGAGAGAGAGAAAAGAATACATACAGTTATATAAAGAAATAAATAGATTTAAAAATAAAGTCTTTAAAGAGTCAGTAAAGTTAGTATCAAAAAATAAGCCATGTAAAGATGGATATTACACAGAGAATCTGGATTGTGTTGTCTTTGGGATTTTTAACTGCAGAAAAACATTTGATCATAAAAGCTGTTGAGTTAAGCCAATATGAATACTTTAAAGGTACCTTGACTTCAAAATTTGGATGTAAGGATATGTTGCTTTGGAAAGGAGGCTCTGCTTTTATTTCCACAGAAAGCCAGAGACTATGGATTTGTTCCAGATTAAGATACACCAGGTTTGACCAGCCAAGACCCCCTGAAAGGTCTCTGATGACACCATGGCCCAGATGATCCAACATCCAGAACGGTTTCAAGGCAACTGGCTCAGATGATACACCCTCACAGACTACTCTAATCCTAAATTTTTCTTTGTGTCCCCATAAGATACAGCGCCCCCTTCCAGCAGGAAGTAGTAAGAGAAGCTATGTCCAAATATACCAAGCTGGCTTTAGAGATGGAACTGGCTCACTCCTTCTCTAAACCCAAACATATTGCTAAAAAAAAAAAGGTTGAGAGATTCTTTTGTCCCATATCAGAAGAACCCTCTGGTGTGGGACAGAGAAAAACCAATATTTTTATTTAAATCAGGTTGATTATAAATGTGATCTCTTTCTGAAGAAGAAAAGGGGATATGATATAGATATGATAGGATGAAAGGGTAGATTATTGAATCTACTTTTAAAGAGCAACTTGTTTAAAATGTTTTACATTGGTATAGATTTTAGTTTATTTATACAAGTTTAAATTTAATTTTGTTATAATGTATATATATTTCTATTCTCATTTGAGGTATTATGTTTATGTAACTCATTTAGATTATAATGGATAATTAAGAAATACAGATTAATAATTAGTCTTCTATGATAGTCAAAGTTATAGTCATGGTGTTTTCTAGGTATACATAGATATAATTCAATTAGGTAGGTAATCTTCAAATACTTCAAAGACCTACAGAATATGGCATTTAAAATGTTTTAAAAATTTAGACTTTCTGGACAATGAGACATGTCTGCTCCTGGCAGCACCGATTTACTTCAGAGAGGAGGATGGGCACTGAAGACATTCTATATGGAGTTTATCTTCTTCTTGGCAAAAATAGCCATTTGGGCAGGAAACTGTTCTTGCCTGGACTGCTTGATTGACTGGACATGCAGGACCCATAGGAAGGTGACCACTAAACTTTGCTTGGCAAAATGGTCCTTCAGGTTCCTGCTTCGCAGAGGAAACTGCCAGACATTCTACAGGACACAGAGAAAAGTGACTGAGAGACTCTAGGCCTGTGGGCTGAAGACAGATGCCCCAACTTTACAAAAGAACTTTGGATGAGTATCCAGGCTGCCAGGTGTCTCTGTCTACTCTTGCAAGACTCCCAAAAGTTGCTTTCATTCTTCTCCCATTTCTCAGGTAATATTATATCCTTCTGAGGTTTTTGATGTAGTTGAAGACTAGATAGTTATAATTATGGTTTTCCTTGGTTTTGTTATGAGATAAGTTAGATATGAAACCTTAGACTCACAAATATAAGATAGGATATCTTCTTTAATTTTGCCAAATACAAATAGACTAGATATTGTAACTGTAATTCTTGCCTGATAACTGTTTTGTTATATGTAATTTTACTATGTTGAAGTTAAAATCTTCCTTTGAAAAAAAAACAGAAAAGGGGAAGTGCTGTGGGATGTCCTGTTTGTTGTGAATAAATAAAACACTGATTGGCCAGTAGCCAGGCCGGAAGTATGGGATAGGCGGGACAAACAGAGAGGAAGCTGGGAGGTGGAAGTCTGGAGATGTCAGCCTGCCTTCTAGGGAACATCATGTAAAGGCAGTAGGTAAAGCCACAGAACATGTGGTGACATATACATTAACAGAAATAGGCTGAGTATAAGAGTAAGAGCTAGACAATGGTAGGCCTGAGCTAATGGCCTAGCAGTTTAAATAATATAAACATCTGTATGTTTATTTTATAAGTGGGCTACAGGACTGCTGGGGCTTGGCGGAACCTGGAGGAAAAACTCTAGCTACAAGCACCATTGTTTGTTCTTACACCAAAATGGCTGATGACTGGAACAGCAAGCCAAAAACTCCTCAACTTTTCCTACAAACTTACATACCAGAATAACAGGAATGTTTGTTTAATAAAAAACAGTGGGGAATTCAAAGCCTTGGAAGATGTTACACAGTTAATGATCATCTGACTAATATAAGCATATCACACTTTTTTTTTTTTGAGATAGAGTCTCACGGCAGCCTCTTTTGCCTCAGCCTGTTGTGATGGAAAATCAAGCTTCTGAAGTCCTCTGCAGCTTAGAGTTTCAGGTTGTGACTGTAATGTTTGCAAAGTTTATTGTTCACATGTACTTTAAATAAGAAGACTGTTAACATTACTTAATGTTGACTTTGCAGCGCCACTTTTACTCACATCTGTGTTCTTCCTTCTACATTCTCTTCAAAGTACTTTAAAATTCGTTTTGTGTAACAAGAAATCTTAAATTTTCCTGGGCTTGTGATATGACTCAGACCTGTTGACTCCCTTTTGAGGGTCATGTTTTTTGGGTGTCAGAAAACTATAATTTTTTGATGGAAAAAGTGTGTGATTCTTATAACTCAGCATGGTTGTCTGGTAGTTGTCAAATTCTCTTCCACATAGTAAGTGACTTTTATTTGTCCTAATGTATTTTGCCAGAGCTCAGGCTCCTCTATCATCAGCTCCCTTGAGCTCATAAATGTAGGAATAGGTCTAACTTCTGAGTTTATTTTCTCATAGCTTTTGCTAAAAATCCATTGCTGGAGCCTCCGTTAATGCTCAGCCAGTTTATTTACTTCCTCTGAGCTCCAAATTCTTGTTTATCTGATTTCTCATTAGAAATGATTAAGGCTTGAGAATGTATTGAAATTTTCATGGTTTCTACAAACATGGAAATAAATGTAGTCCTGTGCAAGGGCTTGTGGTGTCTGTTAGTACCACAAACCATATTAACAGTTATTGCTTCTGGCTCTCAGAATTCTAGGCTATTTTTTCCACTTTCTAACTTTTAATCATTTCCAATTTCTCTTGCCAGTTATCTTTATAGTTAGTAATTAGCTATGGTGTGTTGGAACTTGTTAGAACTTGTTCTTCTTGGTTCCAGGACTAGATCACTTAGGTTCCCATTTGGTGACCTAGTGTTGCTAGCTTGAAGTCAGCCATGTGGGAGAATTACTGCCATGGCAACTGACAACGTGGAAGTCAGTGACTTGGACTTTAGAATGTGCTCCCCAGCACAGTACAGATAATCAGAATTTCTGTAAGAGCCGAAAGAATAGTCTTTTGTCGTACAAAAGCAACTAAAAGTCCAGTATGTTCATAGATCATTGAATTTTGGGAAATCTCAGTGTTACATAAGCTTGACAATGGGCTCACCAGAAATGATAACAGCAAATTGCAAGAGGGTTGGGTAGCGAAGCTGGGTACAGAATACTGATGACTCTCAGTTCTTTGGCTCTCAGGAAATAAGGACACCAATTATGAGTGACTAGATTTCTTATGAGAAGACCTCCAATGTTCTGGCTATCTTTATTGAGGACTAAGCTTGTTTTAGTGGGACTTTCAATTTGAGTTATGTAGCATGTGTTGTCAATCACTGGAACACAGATGACATCCATCAACTAAACTGTCCTTGTCTGGTAACTATTCAGAGGCAGCAACACTGATTCTTAATTTTATTTTATTTCTCAGAAGGGAAATTAGAGCATGTGTTCATGGCTTCTTTTGTACCTACAAAAACTTATTTTGATGGACACAATTTTTTCAAGTATGTTTTTAATTGAAACAAAATTCCATCATTTCCCCACCCCCTTTCTTTCCTTTTATCACTCCCAGCTCTCCTCCCCGAACCCCTCCCATGGCTGCCTGAAGTTGATAGCCTCTCTTCTTTTTCTTTGATTATTAGTGTTATGTACATATATGGGTATATGTATGTATGTGATACATATATGCATATATATACATATACATACATACATACATATATCAACCTGCTGAGTCCATTTTTGTTGGTGTTCTGCATTGGACAGTTGGGCACAATCTTTAAAAACTGAATTATATTCACCTGAAAATAAATCAGCGGGGAAATGCAGGTCTTCCTATGATGCTTTCTCCTCGTGATATTTTCAGGGAGTGAGACCACTGTGAGGAAGGCATTGTTACTATTCACAGGAATAGTTAAAAAACAGAAATGTTGACACTTACTTTTAGTGAACTGATCAAAGCAATTGGAAACTGTGGAAGAGGACCAGTCTCACAATTTTTAGACACAGAAGACATCTAACCAAACACTATGCAAGAAATGTGCTAAAATGTAATGATTAGACTGTTGCATTGAGAAGGATTTTACTAAGAATGCAATTTGGTTCAATTAAGCAGAAATTTATGGGGTGCTTCTTCATGTGGTAGTTGCAGTTTTAGAAACTGGAGATTCCCAAGGATGAACACAATGTGGGCTCCCAAGGTCAAAGCAGAGCTGGGCAGACTGCCCTGTGAACAGAAAGACTCACCGTCGTTTAAGATTTATGTAAGTCCTAACTCAACCAGATTCATAGTATTTTATAACATGTGCCTGACTACAGAGGTGGTCAGAACTCTGAAAAAGCAGGCTGCCTGGTTGCCTGCCATCATCATATGATAATTAGTACACTTAAAACATTTTTACATGACAAAATAACCAGTAAACTCAGGAAAAAACAATCCAGTTATATAATTAAAATGTTACTTAAATTGGTTGTCTTGTAAAATTCAAAGCAAACAGCAAGTTGTTTTAATAAAATGTTTGTTAGAGTTTGTTAGAGTCCGTAATTGCTTTTCTGGTTTTCGCTGGATCCTTGATGGAATGACTAACATGAACCATGGGATTTGAAAATACTTCCGTTGTGGTGGAGAAGGCAGCAAGACAGACGTGGCTCCTTGTGCAGGCGGTGGATGTGACAGGCGCCACCTATGGAAATCTTCTAGACAGGAGGAGCCGTGGTTTGGCTTTTGCATCCATGCTTTTTCAGCTTTGATCCTGCACTCCTAGGTCGAGGACTGGATGATTAGAAGAGCAGAATCTATACACAGCTAAGCTGTTTTCTGTGAAGAGAATGCAACTTCATAAAAGATGTATTTATTTTTTGGTTTATGTTTATGAAGAAAAGGTTAGTTATTTTCTGTGAATGGATGGGTTATTAAATATATTTGTCTGCATTTCTTGAGGGTTCCATGTGGTAGGCATAATAATTAATAGCACTTAGCTTCTTAAGGAGGCAAGGGAGTAAAGAAATCATTTCATAAAGGAATCAGAGATACTGAAGGAGAACTAATTTTTGTTAAGAAAACCAAATATCGCTTAAAAAAAGCAAATTGTGATCTTTCTCGATCACTTCGCTTTAGGAGCCTCTCAAGTTTGCAATACCTTTCCCTGTCCATAGTTCTGATTACACGGGAGCCAGCTTAGACAGATAGTTTTAAAAGATAGTGAAGTTCTATGCAAGAAACCAGTTTTTTTGGACATACTTCTTGGACAATGAAGTACAGAAGAGAAAAACCATATCAACAAAGATGCTCAAATCTGGCTGAAGCTGCAGATATTCTCAGCCCTCTCCTCTTCCTTCTTCTTCCCTCCCCTCCCCTTCCCAGCATGGAAGTAAGTAGGCAGGGATAACCAGAGTATTAGTTACTTTCCCTGTTGCTGTGATAAAATATCCTAACAAAAGTCACTTCAGAGCAAAAGGGACTATTTTGGCTCACACTTTGAGGGTACAGTCCATTATGGCAGGGCAGTCATGTCAGCAGGAGCTTGAAGTGGTCGGTCACATAACATCTGCCATCAGAAAGCAGAGAGGGAGATGAACACTGTGCTTAGCTCTTTCGGTTTTTCCTCCATTATGGGACCCTAGCGCACATGGAATGGTACTACCCACATTTAGGGTGTGTCTTGCCCTCTCAGTAAACTTAATAATCTCTCACAGATGTGCTTAGAGGTTTGTCTTTCTAGTGATTTTCCATCTTGACAAACAGAAAATCAATGCTAACCATCACAACTTCTACCTAACAGTTATAGGTTTCTCTCCTTCTTCTTCCTGGTTTATTCCTGATTATACAAATTAATATGTCACAAAATCACAGAAGGGAAGAAACAGAGCCATCAGTTCATTTGCAGGGCTCACCAGAAAAGCTAGACTTGTCTAGAATTTAGAGGACAAATAAAATCCAGAGCTTTTTAGCAGCACCTTCCCCACACCCATGGGAGGAGACCAGTGATGACTCGGTCTGAAGTGAAATCAGCTATTCACTGCAACAGAGCATTTTCAGGGTAATGCCTGAGAGCTTCAGGGTAGCATCTCTACAGCACTTCAGGTTGAAGAAGGCATCAGTTTCCTATCCATTTCAGAAAGTCTGTTGGTGGCTCATTGCGTAGGTGTACTGTCGATGTAAAGATATAAATCAAGTTCCTAGTTCATCTAATTAGTTTTATAGGAAGAACTCAGAGGTATTTAAAAGGAAAGTATTTTTTTTTGTATTTTCGATGCAGGTGATATTTATTAATAAGTAGACTGTGCATAAAGAATGTTTGTATGCATGCAAAGTGGTGTTTTATTGAAGAATGCAAGGTAGGTTGTCATGGAGATTAAAAGCCTTGAAGTGCTATTCACTGGTGCTAGTTGTCATTGTTGGGCACTGGGGTATTGGGTTCTGGCACCCTGAATCTTTCATTGTTGTAAAAATAATTACACTTTTATCTTCACTGTAAAGGCTATTCAAGCAGGATAAATAAATACAGACACATGAACCAGTCTAACTTCAAGATAAATATAGCAACCTTATGACCCATCCTGGTGCAAAATTATGTAGCTGTAGTTACTATACCATCAAACTGCTTGATTTTCATTGCAGGACCTTTGAGGCTGTTTATAAGGTGAAATTACAAAATGCACAAAATCTACACTTACATTAAAAGGCAAAAAAAGAATGGAAGCTATTGACCGTTAGCATGGTCACTGGTAAATACAAAGGTTTCCCTTTAGAAGCAGAGCAAACAAATGAAAAGCTTGTTACATGTTTTGCTAGCATTTGCCTGAAATACTGTATTTATATGAAATTTCCAACCCTACTTTGACTCCATGTAAAGCTCAAAGTGATTTTTCTGGTCTTTTTTCTTTGACGATTAGGTAAAATGATCTTGACAAGTTGACCTCGGTGAGAGAGTATGTATTTTCTGTAGAAGGAGAACACTTATGCCTGGAGGATCAGAGTGGACATTTTCTTAACCAATAAATCAATAGAGAAACTAGCAATAGAGCCAACTATGCAGCATATGCATTATAATACTGGAGTCTGAATCAGTAAGTAATACGGTTTTCAGAACTGCCTTAAGTGATGGCTAAGTAGAATTATATATATTTACATTTAAGCTGACACCACAGAATCCTTTGAAGTCTTGACGGATATGTGGAATATTTAAATGCAGTAATTACAGTTGCTAGGCCCCCTGGGGTTAGCCTGCTGGAGAGACAGTGACATCTTCCACAGAAATAAATGACTTATACTGTGGAGGAAAAACAAAAAATGAAGTAATTCCATTCATATTTTCTATAACTCTTTGGAAGGTAAGTTTATTGTAACTAATGAATTGGTGATATTCTATAATGATCTACCACGTGACCAGTTTTATGATTTGTATAAATATAGGCACATAATTCTGTTTCATCACACTCATCACAGTGTAGCCAGTCACTGAAAGCACATCCTAATGAGAACAGTAGATAAACTCTGGATTGATGTTAATGGTGGGTAGGTATGGTGGTATTTTATTTGTACTGAAATGTGATTTTAATTGTATGTTAATAAATAAAGTTGCCCGGGGGTCAGACCTATTAGAGCCATAGCAAAAGCTGGGCGGTGGTGGTGCACGCCTTTAATCCCAGAACTTGGTAGGCAGAGCTAGGTAGATCTCTGTGTGTTCAAGGATACAGCCAACAGACAGTGACGAGGCAGTCGTGGTTGGTTTTACAACCAATGAGAAGGCAAAACAGAAAGTCTATATAAAGACAAACAGACAAGAAGTAGGTCTTTTTCGGAGAGGTCTCTTGGCTAAAGAGGCTAGCTGCAGCAGGCGGGTAAGGCTCTTAGCTCTGATCTCTTGGCTTTCTTCTTTGCATTGGTTCTGTGTTTCTTATTATAATAAGACGGTTGGTTACATTTACAGTTAGGCATTTTGGACTTCTGTTTAATTGTAGACTCCCTGTTAACCTATTTTCCAACACTGGGATAATAGTGATGATCAGGGACGTTAGAAAGGGAGCTAGTGTTGATAGACTTTCCTGAAAATAGATTATTTAACAAGAAGCTCACGGTGCTGCCTCTTATCTGTAGGTAGAAGATGTGCTAGTGATAGAAATTGGCTGTCGCCTCAATGCTTAGAACTTCTGGAGAAGAGGGTGGAGAGATGGCTAGGTGGTTAAGAGTTCTTGCTGCTCTTGCAGAGGGCTGGAATTTGGTTCACAGCACCCACATCAGGTAGCTCAGAACCTCCTGTTACCCCAGCTCCAGGGAATCTAATGCCCTCTTCTGGACTCCCTGAATGCCCACATACATGAGTGTATACACACACATGAATGAAATTATAAAATGCCAAAAACCTGAAGAAGTTCTTTGACTTAATCAATACAGTATAACAAAGTAGTCTCATTAAGTTTCAGAGTTAATTTTAGTGACTTGATAAAATGAAAAAATCTTCATGTATTAAAGTAGAAAAAAGAGATAACATATATATTTAGGTGGACATTTTGAGAATGGGAGCCTCCCTGGCCTTTCAAAATCAGATTGTATCTCAAAATATTTCAAGTGTTTTTCAAAACCTGCAGATTTTGTTTATATTAGCCAACTGAATGGTTTAGAACATTTGTTCACTCCATTGATAGAGCAAATCTGAGCTATGCAATGTTCATTTCTCTACTGTGGGTATTATTACCAGCACTGGAGAGAAGGAATACATCTCCACTGGACAACCCAGGCTAGTGTTTCCCAGACTCAGGCTCTGGGTCCCTTTACTGTACAGCCGGTGACTCTCTTGCTAAGGAAAGAGATATACTGTCTTCATGAGCCATGCAGTCACGTGAGAGGCAGTCAGCAGTGAAGATCAAGGTAAACTGAGACCAGAATCTAGAGTCACATAGGAGATAAACCTCTAGGCATGTCTGTGAGGGAGTTTCTAGACAGAAGTAGCATCGTTTTGGTTGTGAGCCTTGTCTTTAATGGCTGAGCCATCTCTCCAGCCCGACAGGAGTAACTAAGAGGAGAAGACCTACTATACCTGTGAGTGGTGCCATTCCATGGGTTGAGGTCCAGGACTGCACAAAAAGTGAAAGCAAGCTGAGCATCAGCGTCCGTTGCTCTTGTCTGACTGTGAGGTAACGTGACTAGCTCCTTTACAGTGTTGCCATGATTTTCTCAACACTATGGAGTTCTTTCTCAGATGGTGATCCAAAAAAAAAACAAAAACAAAAACAAAAACAAAAACCAAAAAAACAACAAAAAAAACCCAACCCCTTCTTCCTTAAGTTGCCTTTGTTACAATAATGAGAAAAGTAACTAAGGAAATTCCTTTTGCAAGAGAATGAGAATTTTGACAGATGCATTCTGGTTGGCTCCATTTAAGTATGACATGCCATAATGTTCTAAAATCTGAAGTTAGTGTGTACTACTGGTTGACTAGGCTCTTTTTTTCCCCTCCCTTTTAAGGATTCCCCAAATGCTAGTATCTGTAGATATTTGGGCAGGGGATGATCACTTTATTACTTTCTTCCAATTTCTCAAAGGGTATAAACTTGGCTGCCAATGTTCTGCAGCCAAATGAAGAAGAGTTCTGAACAAACTTGCCACTTAGCAAATGGATTGTTAGTCAATTTTTGTTTTAATTATAGCATCTTTGCCCTTTGCAGATGATTCAAGACTAGAGTTCTTAGGTTAATTACCCAGACAGTAATTAAGCTTTTTCTGAACACTTGGTTCAGGTTCTAAACTCCTATCTGGTGATACCTCCATTTTTTTTTTTATTTGTAGACTGTCTTACTTCACTGTCATTCAGAAGGGAATCAAGAAAAATCAAAATGAACTTGAACTTAATCTGGCATGTTTATGAGTGATGCAATTTCTAAAAAGTACTCAGTATAATTATTGCAAGTATCCTTAAGTGATAGTTTAATAAAATACATAATCTAATTTTCTACTATAATTTTAGAATTCTCTTTGTAAAGGTACACTCCATAAACCCAGAGAGCATTTTTTTCAATGACTTTACAATTGTTTTCATGCTGTTCATACAGTGTGTACCTTTAGACATTTTTTTCTTTCTAAAGTTCCTTTGCATCAAATAATTGCTAAATTAATGAAGGCATATTTACATAAAACAATTTTTTAGGGAAAGAGCTAACCTCTTAAAAATGTAATCAGACAAAGCTGCTGGAAATAGAAAAGACAAGGACAGAAACCTCTATGCTGAATTAACCTTCACCTTGTGGAATAAACTGACAGAGAATAATGAAATTGAGAACTGAGGTTGGCACTATAGACGTAAGCTCGGCAGCTCTGAACCTTAGCATGGGGCATCAGGTAATGAAGATGAATGAATGGCTCAGAAATCACTCAACATGTCAAGGAAATAACAGACTTAAAGAAACAAATGAAGATTCTATGTGGTTTTTCTTCTCATGACTTCTGTCATACTACCAAATGTTTTGTGACACCCTTTCTACTCACCATTGAGTAGATCAAGTCAACTGAGAGTCTGTGCTGCATGGGTGGTCCTGGGCAGATGGTGCCATTCCCCTGTCCACCCAGGGAACACAGTCATCCTTCAAACAGAATCAGAAGTTGCTTATAAAATGGAGTCTTTCAGGATGGAGTACAGTTTCAAAAATTACTGCTTATTTCTTTTCTTTTTTTTTTTTAAAGCAAAACATAGAGTAAACCAGTTCATCATGCAGCCTGATTTCAACAGCCAGGTTTATGGTAAATCTCTGATACATGCTTTTAAGGAATTGACCCAGCTCTTAAAATATACCTTCTTGTGCTAAGATGTCAATTGACTGTCGAACACTTGCTTGGTCTGTGAGCACCCTGGGTTCGATCCTAAAACTTCTTGTTATCATTCTTGCTTGTATCATTTATTGTCCTTATTTAAGCATATCCTTGCTACCATTTTTGCTTGAGTTGGTATGTATTGTTCAAATTGCTATCTTTTACTACAGTGGTCAGGCTTTTTTAGTGTCTGGATATTCTTGCCATTGAGATTCTGTTGCTTGGGGTGGATGGAATGACTTATTCCTTTTTCAGTGAAAGGGTCAACCATCATTCTGTATTTCTTCAGGGGAGTTTGTAAAATGCTGAGTCCTTTGGTAAATATCTCTGGGAACTTCAAGATCCTTGGCCATTTCCAGCAGCTCTTTTTATGAGGACACATCTTACTTATGTTTGCAGGAAGCCAGTCTCTGTCAGCTCTAAGATTTAGAAGAGATTTATTGTATGCATAACTTCATTGTCTTCTTACCCAGAGGTATCTCTGAGCAGTCGTGACATGTCCTGCCTTTCCCGCCAGTCTAAGCGCTGGTTCACACTGGCTGCATATATGGGGCTGGCAAGCATTCTCCTGAGGTAAGGAAGAAGAGAAAAAAAGAAAGTGTGGACAGAGCTCACGTGTTTGCTAAAGGAGATTTTCCATTTCGTGCAACACTTGTCTAGGGAATGCCACAATCAGCTGTCTCCATAGCAAATGGCTTTAATCAGCTGAGGTGGCTGAAGGACCATGGGCAAGTGACACATACCTTACTTCTGTTACATTAGATCTTTACCAGACCTGCCCCAAATTTTACCCAACCAATAAACATGTCTTATTTTAACTTTAGGATTTGTTGCCGCCATAGATAGAGATGTGCCCCCTCTCCATTTCCTAGCATTGAAAAATCCCTGACCTTTATCGTTAATGAGGCACCCAGTTTGTTTTTGGCTTTGACATTTAATTGACTGAGTTTGATTATTAATTTCAACCTAAGGGCTCCTTGCTACTCTCTGCCCAGCTGTAATTACGTTTCCTGACCAGTTCCCAGATGCTTTCAGTAGACTCTGAGTCCTTCATAGTTTTCTCTCTTGGCTCTTATTTTGATGAGTTTTCTTATTTTTCTTGCTTCTTTAACTTTTCTTCCCCCAAACTGATGGACTAAACTAGTTCACTCTTTGGAAAGACTGGGGATCTTTGACCTAATATAAACAAAATTCCTTCCTATGCTCCAGGAGGTATTTTGGAGTACCATCCTAAACGTGGAAGTGTCCATTTCATACACTATTTTCTTTAGGACCAAGAAGCACTTGTTTTTTTTGTTTTTTTTTTTTCTTTTTTGGTTTTTCGAGACAGGGTTTCTCTGTGTAGTTTTGCGCCTTTCCTGGAACTGACTTTGTAGACCAGGCTGGCCTTGAACTCACAGAGATCCGCCTGGCTCTGCCTCCCGAGTGCTGGGATTAAAGGCGTGCGCCACCACCGCCTGGCCCAAGAAGCACTTGTACGCTCACTCCAGAGCTTCTACCAATTGGGGTCTTCATGTAGCTAACCACTTACTTTTCTGTAGTAAGTGCATGACCTGGCTCATGAGAAAGGAGACTTTGCAGCCCACTTTAAAATAAAGAGGTTTAGCACCTAAAATGACAACTACCATGCTAGTCACATATTTGTGGTCCCCTTCAACAACAACGGCTCAATTCAGTTTGACAAAGTTCTTTTTGTTCTTGTAATGAGAAAATTTTAATTCCCGCTGTCTACTCTTCTCACCTTTGGATTTTGACTTTTCTACAACACCACCAAAGTAGGCTTTTATAATGGGCGGCTGAATTTCTGGCTTATGGAGTTAAAGGAGATTATAACTATCTATTTACTTTATGTGTATGCGTGTTTTATTTGCATGTATGTCTGCATAGCACATCCATGTCTTGTGCCTGTACAGGCCAGAAAAGGGCATCAGCTTCCTTGGAACTGGAGTTAATAGTTGTGAGCCACCATGTGGTTGTTGGGAATTGAAGCAGGATCCTTTGGAAGAGCAGCCGGTGCCCTCCACTTCTGAGCCATCTTTCCAGCCCTCGAGATCATGGCTTCCACATAGTGTTAATAGCATCTTGAAGTGTGGAAAGAAGAAGTGGGATATCTATGAGGTTTTGAGGTTCTGATATAAAACAGGGCTTTCAGTGTGTGGGGTTTGGTGAAAGGACTGGGTAAAATTATAATGTAGTTTTACATTGGTGGATACAATGAGATGAAGGATTTGAAGTGAGACTTAAAGAGTCAATAGTAATTTGATGAGCTCAGTTGAGCTGCTTACTGTCCTGAATCAGGTGCTTATTGTAATGAGGACAAGTTGAGCAATCTACTGTCTGAATTACATTATTTGCAGTTTCACTTTGCTCTGCAAGAGTTTCCGGGAATAATGGCCAAAATAAAGTGCACAGCAAGGTGAGTGGGTGTACGTGCTTTCATTTCTGGGGTGCCCTATCCCTCTATGGCTATTCTTCCACTTGCACAAAACAGAATACAGCATCTGAGACAGCCTGAACCAAAAGGCCTGAGTCTAAGAGTGAAATCTCTCAAGTTTTCCAGCTGTACTAGTTATAAATAGAAAGGATCCATTATGTTAGCATTTCAAAAGCACTGTAGATCATGGTTTGCCTCAGTGGGTGCCTTAAAGTTACACCTACCATTGGGGGAGTTTAAAGTTTTAACCATTTGACATATGGTTTTTTCATTCGTGCCTTTGTTATTGTATTTAAAATTCATTGCTATATCCAAAGTCATCTAGATTTTCTTCAGCGTATCTCACAGGAGTTTTATAGTTTTGCATTTTGCATTTAGGTCTATAATGTAGCTGAAGTTTTCCTGTGTCCTGCCTGGTCCTGCAGTTGCTCAGACACAAGTAAACACACAGAGACTTATATTAATTAAAACTGCTTGGCCATTAGCCCAGGCCTACCATTGACTAGCTCTTACACTTAAATTCAGTCCATTTCTGTTAATCTATATGTTGCCACATGTTCCGTGGCTTTACCTGTGTGCCATTACAAGCAGCTCCCTGGATGGTGGGCTGGCGTCTCCTGACTCAGCCTTCATCTTCCCAGAATTCTCCTTGTCTGCTTATCCTGCCTACACTTCCTGCCTGGCTACTGGCCAATCAGAGGTTTATTAAAGCATTATCCCACAGCACTATAATTGATTTTGAGTTAGTTTTTTTGTGAACAATTTAAGGCATGTTTATTTTTGTATGTAGATAGTCAGCTACTTCAGCAAAATTTGTTGAAAGTATGATCTTTTCTTCACAGGTTGCCTGGGTTGACTGTATTTATATGTGTTTGTTTTGGAGTTTTCTCAGTATACTGCTCCTCTTGTTTATTTACCCATGCCTTCAGTTATTCCAAACCATCTGATTACCATCGCCTCTGGTAAGAACTGAAGTCATAAGGTGTCAGTTCTCCTAGCATGGCTTCCCTTCAGTATTGTGTTGGCTCTTGTGTACTCTCTCTCTATGTCACAGTTAGAAATATTATATGTATTCATAAATGCATTGCTGGGATTTTGGTTGGGATCACCTTGAATCTATAGGTCAAAGCTGGGAAGAACTGACATCTTGGCAATACTGAGTCTTCCTATCATGAACACGGGACATTGCTTCATTTACTTAGTACTTTGGTTTTCTTCATCAGAGTTTTGTAGTTGTCTTCCATATTTTTTATTTATTTTTGTTAGATTTATACCTATATATTTCACTTGTGGATCTGTTATAAGTGGTATTATATTTTAATTTCACATTTTACTTGTTCTTAGCTGAAATATAAAGAAGTTACTGACTTTGTCTATCTTTGCATCTTGCAACCTCGATCTAAACAGTTATTCGTGTTTTGTTTATTCATTCTTCTGTATCAGTTATCATGATATTCAATAACAAAGACAGCTTTATTTCTACTTTTTCTATTTAATTTGATTGAGTGTTTTGCATTAAGAGGCCTTTCAAGATGATGTTGAAGAGGTAGTTGGCTGCTCTTGCTAGTTTGCTCAAAGTTTTTCTCACCCATAAACATAGGGTTTGTAATATTTCATTTATTCCTATGAGTATGTATTTTTTCTTATCTTATTGATGTGATCAGTTACATCAACTGATTTTGAATGTTGAGCCAATTTTGCATATACACACCAGCGAGTTCTCCCGGACTTGCTGCTTTCTGTTTGGAAAGGTTCTTAATTCCTGATGCAGTTTCTTTAACTGAAGATTGCCTTGTGTAAATTCTAGGAGAATATGTTGTTCAAGGAGTTGGTTCATTTTACTTATTTTTTACCAAATTTGTGGGCATACAGCTTTGTGGCATTTTTACTATTTTTTCAGTGCCACTGTGACCTGCCTGCTGTCTCTTCTTCCTGATACTCACAATGTGTGTCCTCTCTTTTTGTTTTCTCAGCCTGGCTGAGGTTTGCTGATTTTATTCATCTTTTTAAAAGACCAGCCTTTGACTTTGTTAATTTTCTGTTTTTAATTTTATTGATATTTTTGCTTTAATTATTATTCTGCTAAGTATTACTAATGAATTTTCTTATGCTTACTTTTGGTTTAATTTTCTGTTCTTTTAATAATTTCCCAAGGTGAAGCTTAGATTACTGATTCATAGATCTTTCATATTTTTCTAATGCATGCATTCAGTACTTTGAATCCCCTCTAAGCATAGTGTATAGTAAAGCACACAATTAAAAATATTTATTTATGTGCATTTTCACCTTCACATGATTCAAAATAATATTTTTTTTTTTTTTTGGATTTTTCGAGACAGGGTTTCTCTGTGTAGCTTTGCGCCTTTCCTGGAACTCACTTGGTAGTCCAGGCTGGCCTCGAACTCATAGAGATTCTCCTGGCTCTGCCTCCTGAGTGCTGGGATTAAAGGCGTGCGCCACCACCGCCTGGCTCAAAATAATATTTTTTTTGACCTATGACATACTACTTAAAAAGCTTATTGATATGTGCTTTGGGATTTCTCAGTTGTTTTTCTGTTGTTTATTTGTGGTCTGAGGACAGATTTATTTGATTTCTTTTTTTTTAAATTTGTTAAAATGTGACCCTGAATGTAGTGACCTGTAACTGACAATTAAATCCAGGTGGCTGATGGCATTGCTGCATTCAGCCATGTCCTCACTGATTTTATACCCACTGCATCTGTCTGTTTCTGGGACAGATATGTTGACATCTCCAACCAGAAGAGTGGGTTCATCCATTTCTTCTGCAGTTGTATTAGTTTTTGCTTTATGTAGCTTCCTGGGCTGCTGTTACATGCACATCGTATGTCTTAGGAAACAGACTCCAATATTAGGTAACATTCTTCCCTATCGCTGATCTCAGCCTCGTCTGAAATTAGCATAACTTATGTTCACTTTCTAAAACCCAGTGCCTGGTATGTTTTCTTTATAAATTTGATTTTAACCAGTGTGTATTTTTTTTTGAGAAAGTATGTAGTTGAGCCTCTTTTTTCCCCTCTACTCTGACAGTTTTCATCTTTAAATTAGTCCATCTAGAATAGTCATGCTCAAAGTGACTGTAATTGGAGTATCACCGACCACAATTGTTATCACTTCATATATTTGCTCTTGTTATTATAATTTTAATTTCAACAGTTTTTCTGTCTTTTTTTTTTTTAAAGTTTTTAAAAAGCGTATGACATTTATTTAGTTGGTGTAAGTTTTATATTTATTGATTAATTTGTGTGTGGTAGGGAAGTGTCACAACACATGTGTGGAGGTCAGAGGATAACTTGCAGTAATCAATTTCTCCTTCCACCATGTTGGTTCTGGGGTCAAACTCAGGTCATCAGGCTTGGTGCCTGGTGGCTTTACCCACTGAGCCAGATCTCTGTCTCTTCCCTGCCCCCACCCATTAAGTTATAACCTAGCATACTCTAAGATTCTCTTTTCTGTCCGTTCTTAGCAATGCCCCCACCCACCACTTCTCTCCTGTTGCCCTCCAAATCCATATGATACTACCACGCCACTTTATGGGTAATATATAGTGTAACATAACAAAATAATCCTCTTTCTGTCATCCTATACCTTATATCATTGCCATCAATATTGTTTGGTTCTAAGCAAACCCAAGGCATGTGTGTGTGTGTACATGTAATTAAACATATTACTGTGATTATTTTGATCTACTTTTTGTCTGATGATCAATTAAAGGTAGGAAAAATGAAACTCTGTGTTTTCTATTACTCTTCCTTTCTTAGCAGATATGAGTTTCTGGTCTGTGTCATTTTCCATAGCAGGGTCCTTGATGTTGTTCCCTTTGGGGGTGGGGGCCAAGTAGGCGCAGAGTCAAACCACATAGACTCTGGGAGAATGTCAAAACAACACGCTCAGTTTATTCAGGAAGAGGCAAGCCTTATATACCCTCCACCCCACCCTGGGGGGAGGTCTGATGAATATACATCAGCTGGTGTGACATGGCTTCCTCTCATTGGTCCAAGTCATCTCCAGATCATGTTTCAGCTGCTGTTGTTAAGACCATTAGGCAAACCCAGGCTGGCTTTCAGAAAGTATCTTTTTTACTTGTTTGGGCCAGCTGGCCCTCAAGCCCGTTAGGGATGAGTCATCCCACAATTTTCTTGATTTCAAAGGATTTCCTTCAATGATTCTTGGGAGACAAGTCCTGCTGGGAGCCATTCCCCGGCAGTGGATGGGTCCTGCAGAGGATGTAAGGACTCGGCGGGAGAAGGAAGTGAGCCAGGTGATGGTGGTCAGGAGAATCTTGCAGCTGACTGACTAGCAGCCAGAGTGTTTCTTTATTTATACAGAATTTAGTTAGCAGGGATACATTCATGGTGTTCCAAAACATAGATCATATAATTTTTGTTTTTGGACATGTGTTTCACTTCCTTTTGCTCATCTTTTAGTCATCATTAATAAACTATGACGGAACAGAATTATCATCTCCAATCATTTCCCCTCAAGTTTTGACATCATTAATAAACAGAGTTATCATTCTTACTCATTAACTCCAAAACCCAATTTTTGAGAATCTAGAGGCATATGACAGCCTATGCTCAGGCTGGTTGTTTTGGTTGCTTCAAGGACATTAGACCAAAACAAAATCTTCAACCACCTTGGACATTTTACCATGTCCCAAGCAATGTATTATTAACTCTTAGTGGTCAGAGTGCCTAGAAAAAATCCTCAGGCTAAAGCTGCTGCAGTTATTATTCAAATTTTGGCACAATACAATCAATATTCACATTTATATCCTTATAGAATTTGTTTATATGTCTAATCTTGGCATTCTGTTGCTCCTTGGTCATATGACATTATAGTGGCTCTACATGAGCTAACTTCTAAGAGAGGGAGGTCCTAACAACTCGTACTTTTATCATCTTTCCACTCCACACTTTACTTATCAATATGTCTCTATGTAGAGCAGAGTTGTATGCCACGTAATTGTCTGAGTGCACAGTGGGAAGAGCCTTGTAATTTGAACTGACAATTCCTCTAGCCCACCGAATCTTGTTGACCTTTTTAATTTTACTTTGTTTTGAATATCTTGTTCCAGTGTAAGTACAGGAACAGATGTTTCAAGAATGTCTCATAGCCTCATGAAGAGACCTCTGGCTTCTTCTTTATGTGTCACAACATCCAAGGCATAAGGACGACCTTCAAGTAGATAAGGATATCTCCCTCAAAGTGTGTGTGGGGGGGAATGGTATGTTCAGGACTTTCCTGGGTAAGCTTAGAAACAGCATTCCTGGGAGAAGGCACAAATGATTCATAAGAAAATTTCCATCAACCCAACATCCCCAAATTGTACAAATATTAAAAGTGCCCCAAGTATGTAACAGGTAGAGATGAAAACCAAAGGTGGCATGGCAGCCATCATGTGGCTCAGCTCTGCTGGATCTTTGTCAAGCAGCTGTGCTGGTTTTATGACTTCTGCCATTCCATTCAGATATGGCTGTGCCAAAGTCTGCTGACAACAACCTTGCTGGGCTGTGGCTTGTCTGAGGAAGTCTTTATCTCTGTCTCAGCCTGGAAGCATTGTGTTAGGGTGCAGTGTGCTACATTGCAATGCTTTTCCTCTTAACAGTTTAAAAATCTCTGCTCCCTCTTGCCTGCATGGTTTCTAATGAGAAGGCAGATCCAAATCTTATTTTTGTTTTTATAAATAAAGCACTTTCCCTTTCTTCAGGGCTTTCTTCATCTTTAGTTTTCTATTGTTTGATTAGGATATGCCTGTATGTGGTGTTCACTTTGTTTTGCATTTATTAGGCCTTGTATCGGCTAAGCCTCTTGGATCCATAGTTTCAGGTTTGGCCTTAACTTGGGACAATTCTCAGTCATTGTTGTCTAGAACGCTTCTTCATCTTCCCTCCTTTTCTCCTTTACACTTACGCTCTGGTGATGCCCTCTGTAGTTTTCCCTCAGTCCTCAGAGAGTCTTTTCTTTCTGTTTGTCTTTGTTCTCTTTGCTTTTCAGTTTTGGAAATTTCTGTTTTTTTAAACTTTACTTATAAGCATGTTTGTGTTTTTAAACTTTACTTATAAGCATGTCTCTGTGTGTGTGTGTGAGTGGGTGATGTATGTGTTGTATACGTGATGTATGTGGATATGTGCATGCGTGCGTGTGTGTGTGTGTGTGTGTGTGTGTGTGAGAGAGAGAGAGAGAGAGAGAGAGAGAGAGAGAGAGAGAGAGAGAGAGAGAGAGAGAGAGGGGTGGCAACATGTGCAATGTGTGCAGTGGCACTTGTGTGCAGGTCAGAGAACAACTTGGTAGAACTGATTCTTTTCATCTTCACACGGTTTCTAGGGATTGAATTCAGGTCACCAAGCTTTTGCAGCAAGCCCCTTTACTTGTGAGCCATCTCTCTGGCCTAGACGTTTCTATCCTGAATCTCAGAAATTCTTTTTGCAGACTTGTCAAATCTACTGCCTAGCCCAACAAAGGCATTTTTTTTCATTTCAATTACATTTTTTTTTTTGCTTCTAGATTTCTTGTTTTCTTAGACTTTGCATCTTCCTACTCATGCTGTTGCTGCTATCCATTGAGCATGTTCAGAGCTCTTCACCATTAACAGTAGTTTTGAATTCCCTGTCTGGTAATTTCATGATCTCTGCCATGCTTGGGTCTAACGCTTGCTCTGTATTTTCAAATTGCAGTGTTTGTCTATTTTACTGTTGTGTTTTTGCTTTTGGTATGCTTTGCAATATTTTCACAGTGTTTGGATATGATATACCGAGCAAAATCAGCCGCTGTTCATAGGCCTTGTGCTGTGCAGTAGTGAGATCCAGGGGTGGGGGGGGGCATTCTTTGGCCCCGTGACAATTAGTTCTCAGGTTTCTGTGTGCCCATGTCTCTGAGTTGTGAACTTTACAAGGGGTTTTCCTCCTAGTTGGAGAGGAGGGCTAGCATGGGCTGAAGTTGGTTATTTTCCTTTCCACACATGGAAGGCTGCAGTTGGCTGGAGTCCAGGTCCCTTTACTTAGGTGGGCTAGCCTCTGACAGCACTTCAGGAGATGGCAATTTGATTAGTTTTTCTTGAGGGAAATCTTGGTGAGGAGAATGTGCTTTGGAATATTTTTGAAATGGTCCCATTGGCCTTCTTGCCTCCCCACTTGGCAGGAGTAAGAAGAATTTTTTCTTTAATATTTATCAAAGAGTTGATTTCATTTGTAGAGGGCACTTCCTCTCCCTTGCCTGGGTTTCCCTGGAAACTTTAGCTCACAGTGCTGGAACTCATCAGTTACTGCCTGGACTCTCTCCCTGGCACTGGTTTGTGCAGAGATTTCTGCTGCTGAGTTTCTGCTCTGGAACGCCATGGCCTCCAGGATTTGTATACCAGTCTTTCCAGACTGAGAAGCTACAGTTTGTCTTTCCCCATGTGCTGTGGATATTGCTCTGTATAAATAAAATGCTGATTGGCCAGTAGCCAGGCAGGAAGTATAGGTGGGACAAGCAGAGAAGAGAATTCTGGGAACAGGAAGGCTGAGTCAGGAGACACTGCCAGCCGCTGCCATGAGTACCAACATGTAAGATACTGGTAAGCCACGAGCCATGTGGCAAGGTATAGATTTATAGAAATGGGTTAATTTAAGATGTAAGAACTAGATAGCTAGAAGCCTGAGCCATTAGGCCAAACAGTTTAAATAATATAAGAGTCTGTGTGTTTATTTTATAAGTGGGCTGCAGGACTGCCAGGGCTTGGCGGGAGCTGGAGAGAAACTCTCCAGCTACACCCATGTGTCTTAAAGATCACAAAAGAGTCATATTTTCAGTCTGCTCAGCTTTTGGAAGGATATGTTCAAGCTCCTGCTATGAGGAACCGGAACCTAGAAGTTTGAGTCAAATGTATTTTTATGCAAAACGCTTTTGAGTGTATTTGGAAAATACCTTCCACTATTGATTGCTTTTCTAAACTTGTCAAGCTAGATATAAAATTAGGGTCCTTAAGTTTCATTCACAGCTTTTCTGTTTTATTTTATTTTATTTTTATAATCAAGTTTCACATGTAATGTTCTTGAACTGATTACTGTGTGTGTTGGAGTTTTGAGGTAAACTATATTCCTCTGTGGAGTTCTATCTTATCTAGGCCTTGAGAAGCCTATGGTAATGACTCTTCACTTAGAATGGTACCAGGAGAGTTTCCTGTTCTGAGAGGTAAGCTTCATTTCAGAGGTAAATGAGCTTTGAGCATTATCCACTGGTTAGAAAGGTGGGAAAAGGGGTCAGGAGGCAAGAAAGGGCAGCAGGAAATTTAGGAACAGCAGAGAAAAGACTAGTAGGACGGAGGTCGTTTGTTCGTTTCAAGCTGAGATTTTGAGGTGTTTTGTAGGGAACTAGGTTTTTTTCTTTTTTCTTTTTTGGTGGGTGGGGGGTGAACACTGAAAGATCAGAGAAACAGAACAAGCCACAGCTAACCTCACCTCACCAGCTTCTCATTTCCTCACACTGGGAGCCTCTGAGTCCTCATCCAGAATGAATCTCAGCTGGACTGCTGTTAAAAAGCCTAAAAGCTTAACCAGGCTCTAGTTCCTGGTCCTCACGTCTTACATACCTTTCTGTTTCCTGCCATCACTTCCTGGGATTTAAGGCGTGTGTCACCATGCCTGGCTGTTTCCAGTGTGGCTTTGAACTCACAGAGATCCAGACGGATCTCTGCCTTCAGAATGCTAGGATTAAGGTGTGTGTGCCACCATTTTCTGGCCTCTATATCTAGTGGCTGTTCTGTTCTCTGACCCCAGATAAGTTTATTAGGGTGCACAATATATTGGGGAACATAACATCACCACACATGGTCAATCTCAATCTGAAAATATTAAATGGAAAGTTCTAGAAGCAAACAATTTATCAATTTAAAGTCATGTGATATTCTGAAATCTCATACCATTCTGCACCATGCACCACCATCTTCTCTGGATATGAACCAGCTATCTGTCTGCAGTCTCCAGTTTTAAGTTCATTATTTTTTTTCTTTTACATTAGCCAAGGAATGTTTTAGTAAAGCAATTCTAGAATCTGAATTCTTTTGGCACAGTTCTTTACTCCACAGAACCAGACCACAGTGACATGATTAGTTGTTGTTCTTTGATATCCTTTGTCTTAGTTACTTTTTTTATTGCTGTGAAGAGACACCACAATCAAGGCAGTTTATAGAAGAAAGGGTTTCCTGGGGCTTCCAGTTTCAGAGGGTTAGAGTCTGTGACTTTGATGATGGGGACCCCTGCAGCAGGCAAATAGATATGGCACTGGAACTGTAGCTGAGAGCTCATGTCTTGATTCACAAACATGAGTCAAGGAGAGAGCTAACTGGGAGTAGTGTGGGCTTTTGAAACCTCAACTCCCACCCACAGTGACATACCTCTCCCAACAAGGCCACACCTCCTAATCCTTCCAAAACAGTTCTACCAGTGGGGGACCAAGTATTCAAAGATATGAGCCTCCGGGGGCCATTCTCAGTTAAACCATCACATCCTTCAAATAAACAGTTTTGCTCATAATGAAGATCAAAGTGAGCACAGCAATTCAGTATCCTGAGACCATGCTACTTGGGAAAGGGGAGTAGAAGAGTTTCAGCATCTGTCTTTTGGCTGTTCTACTTCCAACTTCAAACCTATATCTTATCCATAGTTGTTGATGGATAGAAAAGTTAGGGAAAGAATAATTTCCAGAAGAATCTTAGCAACAGTTTAAGACTGAAGAAAGTTTTCATATTGTCTTGTAAAGTGATGCAAAGCTGAGTTTGTCTGAAGATGTAAGAAAACATCTGAATGTCTCCATCTTCAGAATAGGTCCACGAATGGTCCTACCGTGGACCCATACGTTACTCTTCCCACTGAACTTCCAATGGCTAAACATGAAAACAAAAGGAGATGGAGAAATTAAATTATAATAATTAGTCAGATTTCCACTTAGGAAAAACATGTTTTGCAAATTCAGTTCAGGGATTTCTATATTTGGTATTTGTAGTAGTTTGAATGAGAAATGTCCCCCATAGGTTCAGGCTTTTGAATACTTGGTCTCCTTTAGTGATGCTGTGTGAGGAGGGATAGAGGGTGCAGTCTGGCTGGAGGAAATACATCAGCAGGAGTGGGCTTGGAGAGTGTATCGTCTTGACCCTCTTCCAATTCACTGTTTCTGCTTCAGTTGTACTGTTAAAGATATGATCTCTCACTTTTCTTACTTCCAGCTCCTGCCCCTTGCTGCCCTGATGGACTCATTCCCCTGGAACCATAAGCCCAAATGAACTCTGTTTCTTAAGTTTTCTTTAGTCATGGCGTTTTATCACAGTGACAGAAAAGTATAGTACTCTAGGAATCAAAATAAACAGTATTTGGGGACTTGATAAAAAACGAAAAGAAACTGAAGTTCAACTCCAATGTTGCTATACCTCACCTCTATAACAAAGAGATGTCTGGTGAAGGCGATCAAGATCTTTGAAGAACACCATTTTCTTTTTCCTAGTCTTGACCTCTGCACTTAGCAGACCTCTACTACATCTTGGTGGCAGCTCTAAGACTTGGACATTAGCTTTCTGAAAATACTACTGAGTACTTTGTTCACAGAGCAAAGCCAATTTTATTGGTTACTGCTATATGGCCAATCACTGCCTCCAGAGGTCTTGGGGACAGTTTTAAGGGCATCAGTAGTGTATGTGTAAAGTTTCTAGGGTTTACTATCGAACTCGAAATGCTTGGTTAGCTTCAACAAAACTTAGTCCTGAAAGCTTGAGTTTCCAGGCAAATATTGAAAATGAAACTGTCATCTGAGGAGCTTAATTAAGGTATCTGGCTTGAGAGAAGGTAAATTGAGTCATCTAGTGGCCAGATGAATGTTATTTTGGTAGGTTCCCGAAGTAAGCAATAATTGCAGCAATTTAATCTTCCTGGCAAGAGCTTCCTGTAACAGTAAGTTTATGCTAATGCAGACAGTTGAATGGTTACATGGTGTAGACAGTAAGTTGTGGAGAAGGTTTCAGTTGTCAATACTTCCCCCCAACATACACACAGTGTTTTTTCTTGTTGAAACTTTGGAAATTTCGGTTCAGGAGCCATATGAAATGTTGCATCAGTTTGCAAAGTTCTTTCTGTTTTCGGTGACACTTTTTCGTTTAGTTGACTTAGAATTTGCTTTATTCTGTTGTCAGTTGAGATTTATTTTGTAAAATGGAATTAAAATGCCAACAGAGCATTTAGAGTGCATAATGGTCTCTAAAACGAGAACATTCAGGCACGATCAACAGAACTTTTTCCATTTTAAGTCATGGTCAAAATTGGAAGGAAAAAATTTTAAAGTATGATTTCTTTTTTCCCTCCCAGCAGGCATTATTAAATATAGAAAGCTTAAAATTTCAGAAGCAGTCTATGTGAACATAATTTAAATAAAATATTCTGTTAAGATAATTTAAAAAAATAAAAATCTGGGGTAATCTTCGTGCTATATTTTCATTGTACACTTTTAAAAACATTCTTTTGCCACATTCAAAATCATTTAAAAAAATTGAAGAGCAGACTTAGTTTTTTGCATCCAGATGATTTGTTGAAAATAACATTTTTTTTTTTGATTTTAAAAGCAAAGAAAGTCCTATTATAACATTGGAGAAAAATTTAAAAAGTACAAACAAGAAAGGAACATTTATAAAGCATACTACTCTCTAGAGACAGACTTAGCAGCTAAGACAAGGACACACACTTATGTAGTTTCTATAGGTTAGAATTCTTCCCGGAGGAGAGCTGGATTCTGCCTCTCGGCCTCACCACAAGGCAAGTGTAGGCTGGCTATGTTCTCATCTGAGGCTCGCCTAGCAAAAAATCTACTTCCAAACTCACTCAGGTGTTGGTGGAATTTATTTCTTTGGAGCTGCAAGCCTGAGGGCCCTGGCTTTTTACTGACTATTGGCTGAAGTCTTTCTCCAAGTCCTAGAGGTTACCTGCAGTTCCCTGCCATGAGGTGGCTTGAAGTTTCAAAGCCTGCAGGGTAATCTTTCTCTCTCCAGTTTACTAATGTGGCCTCATATAATGTGTGATAACCATGAAAGTGACATTGCACCCCTTCCCTTTGCCATATTTATTGGTTAGAACCAAGTAATGAGTTCTGCCTTCGTTAAAAGTCAGGGATTATACAAATGCACAAATTATGAGTTTAGGTGCACACTGGGGTAGTAATCTTCTGTCGTGTTTTGGATGGTTGCATACAAAGAGTATATTACAAATACAGTACTAATGGATTTAAAATTGTTTTGTCAAAATTGTCTAAGAATCTAGTTTTAAACATTAAATAGTAATTAAATAGTACATATATACATGTAGCACATGGATTTGTGTGATATATATACTACATATATTTAGTGCATACATATGCATATATGCTACAACATGTAATACTGTTGTAAATTCTAGTAAAATATACCATAACAAATAGTAATCATCCCAAGAGAAAACTATTGCATCAGATATCAAGCCCAGTCATAAGAGCTTGCTTATACACCTTTTAATTTTACATAATCTCTTACTATGGATTAAGATTACTTCTGGTTTTTCTTTTTAGTTTTTTTTTTTTTTTTTTTTTTTTTGGTTTTTCGAGACAGGGTTTCTCTGTGTAGCTTTGCGCCTTTCCTGGAACTTGCTTTGGAGACCAGGCTGGCCTCGAACTCACAAAGATCCGCCTGCCTCTGCCTCCCGAGTGCTGGGATTAAAGGCGTGCGCCACCACCGCCCGGCTTCTTTTTAGTTTTTAAGACAGGGCTTCACTATGTAGCCCAGGCTGGCCTCAGACTCGTGCTCTTGCTGTTTTATTTATCCCTGGGGCTGGGAGGACAGGTGTGCTACACCACGCTCAGTGAATTAATATTATTTCAAATTTCTCTCTATCATATGCAATTCTTTAACAGAAAAACTGATCTAAATCCAGGTCTATCAACAAGTTCTTTAGGACAGACTTGTAGCAGAAAGATGGCAAGGTTTTATCAAGACATCTTAAAGGGTTTGAACTTGTAATCCCAAATGAACAATTGGGATGTCAATACAGATTTAAACTCCCCCAACTCTGCAACAGTTTACAAATCTGATTAAGTCGAAAAAAATGACATCTGGCTTTACTTTTTTCTTCTCTTCCCTATAAGTGAGCAGGATATTTTCCGTATGACTTACTTTTCATTTACACTTGCTCCTTTTATGATTACTTGATTATTTGTTATTTTTTCTACTAGGTTTTAGGTTTGTTTGTTTGTACCTTTTTAATAAAGAAAATACATTACAGGATAGGAGGATACATTACAGTCTTGCTTGTTTGTTTTTGTGAATGATAAATGTTTCAAAACCAGCTTTTAAATATATAGATGGCACAGTGAAATCCAGAACCTTATAACATTGCCCACTGAAACACTAAAATGTACAAAAGTTCACAACATATTGTAAGGAAAATTCAAGAATCTGTTCAGTTATCTTGGAGGTACCAGACATACCATATGCTGTGTCTAGGAGTTGCTATGGCAACTACTTTTAAAATTTAAGAACAGGGTAAATTGTTGCCTAAAATCTCCATAACTTAAATCAATTAAGATCTCTTCAGAATGCCATATTCCTTTTGCTACCTGGTGATGCTTCCTGTCTTGGAGCTCAGGAGCACGAAAAGTCCCTGGGTCAGAGAAGAATGCTTTTGGCTGTTTAAGGGTCCTGGAGGCAGTTTGTCATATGGTACTTTTTATGAATCATTAATGAATCATCGAAAGGAAGGCAGAAGGAATAGCCTCGCTGAAGCTGAACAGATCTGAGCATATGAGTGTAAAGTTGAAAGCAATTTTTAGCTCAGATTTCAAATAAGGAAACTAAAGTGGAGAGATAGAGGCTTTTAGAATTTGGAATGCTGGGATTAGACTGTGCCCCTCTCAGGTCACCACCAAGCTGCAGGCACTTCACAATTTACTAACTTTAGAATTTTTATCATTATTTTATTTTTAAGACAGTTACCCTTAGTTTTATGTTTCTCTGGCTGGCCTTGAACTCTTGGGCTCAAGTGATCCTCCTGCCTCCGCCTTTTGAGTAGCTGGGGTTACAGTCACACACCACCACACCGTGATCCTTGTTGTTGTTTTTAAGAGAATTAAGTTGTATTTATTTTTATTTAAGTGTGTGTGCGTTTGTATACACATGTTCCATAACATGCATGTGAGGTCAGAGGGCAATTTGTGGCAGTTAGTTTTCTACTTCCATCATGTGTATCCCAGGGACCAAACTCAGGTAGTCAGGCTTGGAGGCCTGCTGAGCCATTTTTTTGGACCCTAAATTCTATCTTTAATCAAGGTAACGTATATTAACTTACTTATCAATGTCCCTAAAGTGAACTCAAAATTTTATAATAAAATTATCAGTGTCTGACCCTTCAAAATATTCTGCTAAACTTAATTCATCAAGGTTTGATCTCATATTAGTGAAGAAAGTTTAAAGTATTTCTATACTTTCTCTTCTGCCCCCTTATACTCTCAAAATAGATATTTAATGATGTTTAGTTACTGTACTAGCCAGTTATGAAACTTCCATTGCTGGTGGGAGTGCTAACTTGTACAGCTACTTTGGAAATCAACATGGTGGTTTCTCAGAAAACTGTGACTCAATCTACTTCAAGACCCAGCTGTACCATTTGCTCGATCCTATCACGAGGTCACTTGCTCAACTATATTCATGGAAGCTTTATTCATAATAGCCAGAAACTAAAAACAACCTAGATGCCCCTCAACCAAAGAATGGATAAAGAAAATGTGGTACATTTACACAATAAAGTATCATTCAGCTGTTAAAAACAATGGCATCATGAAATTTGCAGGTACATGGACAGAACTTGAAAAAAAATCATCCTGAGTGAGGTACTCCAGACCCAGAAAGACAAACATGGTATGTACTCACTCATAAGTGGATATTAGCTGTAAAATAAAGGATAACCATGCTACAGCCCACAGAACCAGAGAGGCTAGGTAACAAGGAGGGCTTAAGGGGGGGACACGTGAATCTCACTGTGAAGGGGAAATAGAATAGATTTTGAGGGTGGACTGGGGGCACACGGGGTTGCAAACAGGAGGGATCAGGTTGGGGGAGAGGGAGGAAGAAAATATTTGGAGAAACGACTGGAATTGGGGCGGGGGCATTTCAAGGGCGAGGTGGAAACCTAGTGCAATGGAAACTCCATGGACTTTACGAGAGTAACCCTAGCAAAGACTCCTTGTAGTGAGGTTAATGGATTCTGTACTGGCCATCTTCTGTAACCAGGCAAGGCCTCAAGTGGAGGGCTTGGGACACCAACCCAGCCACAAAACCTTCAACCTACAGTGTGTCCTGCCTGAACAGTGTTCTGGGACTGGAGTCTTGGAATTCTTTCATCTTTGAAATGGCTTTGGTTTACTAAATTATGTTGAACCCAAGCAGGTAGGTGGACTAGGCATACTATTATAGGTAGAAAACAATAATTGTCATAATTTGGAGACATCACTGAATTATTTTGTAGCATCATAGGCTAGCAACCACATTCTCCAACTTGGTATTGTGAAAGTTCTCAGTGACCATCCTTTGTGTATCTTTCTTCATTTATTACGTGGGTTCTTTTTCTCCAGAGACTTATATTCTTTAGATCTGAGAATGCTTCTTGTGTTATATCTTTGAGAATTCCCACTCCTTGTTTTTCTCCGCCCATCTGAGCTATATTCTGTTTTACCTCGCTTATTTTCCTACTCTGTTAAAGAAATTGTAAAACTTGGTTTAACGCCTGAAAACCTCTTTTCTGTATATCCTCCGATTTACTGTTTCACGGCCTTCTAGTCACACTTTGTGGAAGTACAATCTTATTTTGTTTCTTTAAGGGTACTGACTATAATTTTCTTGGGGGTTGCTTTTTTAAGCTTTATGGTGGGAACACTCTTATGAACGTCTCTCATATATTTCCAAATAGACTTAATGACAATAAAATTATGGAAATTAGAGATTTTTAGTTAATCTATCCTATCTTGTTTATATTATGATAAAATATCAAACTGTTGATTTCTATATGAAGGAAGTTACTAAATGGAGATTACTATGCATTTTATTTATCCACAATACATATATAGATACAAACAAAACTTACAATGATTATGGGTAAATTTTATTAAGTGGCAAATGCTTAGTCTTTTATCTTAATGATCTATGTCATTTTTTTTTCTGAGAGAGAGAGAGGGTCTTACTGTGTAGCCATGGCTGATCTTCATCTTATTATATGGGCCAGACTGGGCTCAAACTCACAGAAATCTTCCAGCATTTGCCTCCAGGGTGCTAGGATTAAAGGTGTGCAGCTTTATGTTTTTTGACTGAAATTTCTTATTCAGTGTTTGTGCTAAGAATTATTATTATTTTTAAAGGTTATTTTATTATGTATACAGTGTTCTATCTGCATGGATGCCTGCAGACCAGAAGAGGGCACCAGATCTCATTATAGATGGTTGTGAGCCACCATGTGGATGCTGGAAATTGAACTCAGGATCTCTGGAAGAACAGCCAGTGTTCTTAACTGCTGAGCCATCTCTCCAGCTGAGAATTATTTTTTATTCCATTTTTTTACTATTATTACTATTTGTGTGTGTGTGTGTGTGTGTATGAACATGCATGCATGCATACCAAGGAACACGTGTGGAGCTCTGAGTATAACTTGCTGAAGTCAGTTCTCTCCTTTTAGCATATGGATCCCAGGGATTGATCTCAGGTTGTCAGACTTGGTGGCAAGCACCCTTATTCTCTAGTCATGTTATTGATGTATTGATGGACAGGTGTAGCCCAGTCTGGCCTTGAACTTTCGACCCTTCTGCCCCTCCACCTCTTTAGCACAATGTACTGATACAGACCATCATAGGCAGTAGTGCTGAGAACTTTTAATGTTTTTTTTTTTTGTCTACCATCTTGTTTACAAACATAATTTCCTAATCAACCTTTCTCCATAGCATACAATATAATCTCTAATAAAAAATTCAGGGACAATCAGTTTTAAATCTTTATAAAACTGAACATGGAAAGAAATATTTCTTATAATATTATGTCATTATTATGAATATTATGTGCTTAAATATAAAAATATTTGTCTCTACCAAATCTGGGAAATGCATTAGGCAAAAAGGGAAAATACAATGCAACATGTGCCTCAAATTTTATTCCTTTTATCCAGTGCACCTAAAAACTATGTTTCTATGCTGGTAATTAGTGATAGTTTGACAGTGATGACTATCAGTTTCATTTTTTCTTTCTAGCACTTGATTTAAGTTTGAATGACATCTTTAAATCTTTAAAAAGATGAGATTTAACAAGCATTTAACATTGGCTATTTAGTCTTTTGATCTTAGTTTTTAAACATTCTAAGACTGAGACCAAGTCCCTTCTCCTCCCCTTCTTCTACTGTGTGTGTGTGAGACAGTTTCATTCATTCATTCATTCATTCATTTCTCTCTTCCCCTCTTCCTCTCCTCCCCTCCCTCCATCCCTCCCTCCCTCCCTCCCTCCCTTTCTTTGACAAGGGTTTGAACCCAGGGCCTTGAACATGGCCAGCAGACATTCTACCACTGAGCTACATTCTCAGCCCAAGAATTTGTTCTTATTTTGAATTCTACTCAAAAGTCAAATCCAGGCAAGGCAGCTTTCCTTCGCACAATCCGTTGCATCCTTTCTTTCCAACCTGGGCCCCGCAGAATGGCTCCTGCAAAGAAGGGTGGGGAGAAGAAGGGCCATTCTGCCATTAGTGAAGTGGTAACCTGAGAATACCTCATCAACTCTCCCCTGTATATCTATGAAGTAGGCTTCAAGAAGCCTGTCCCTTGGACACTCAAAAGAGAAGCTGAAACTTGCACTGAAGGGGATGGGGACTCCAGATGTGCACGTTGATACCAGGTCCACCATAGCCGACTGGGACAAAGGAATAAGGAATGTTCCATATCGTCTCCATGTATGTTTGTCCAGGAAACTCAGTGAGGATGAGGATGAAGACTCACCAAACAAGCTCTATCTGCTGGTAACTTCGTCATTGCATTCAAAATTTACAGACAGCCAGTGTGGATGGGAACTAATCTGCTGAATGTCAAACAAAGTTGCAGAACTGAGAAAACAACTCAAACCCAGTCAGGCTGTATCAGTGTTCTCTGGTTTAATTAGCTCAGTAGGTGCAGTCCCCAAACATAACTCAACATGTAGTCTGTTACTTTCTGTGTCTCCCAGTCAGTACCTTTGGGGCTTCTATGTCAAAAAGTCCCCATACGATTTCTGTTCTTGATCATGTTTTCACTTGTCTTAGTTAGGGTTTCTATTGCTGGGAAGAGACACCATGACCACGGCAACTCGTATAAAGAAATCATTTAATTGGGTGGCTCGTTTACAGTTTCAGAGGCAAGCATGGAGGTGAGCATGGTTGTGTGCAGGCAGACATGGTGCTGGAGCTGAGAGTGCTACATCTTGCAGTCAACAGGAAGTCAACTGACTGTCACACTGAGGGAAGCTTGAGAAAAGAGAACTCAAAGTGACACACTTCCTCCAACAAAGCCACACCCACTAATGGTGCCCCTCCCTTTGGGGGACATTTTCTTTCAAACCACCACATCACTGAATAGAAGAAAGGCACTGGGAAATAACGAGATGTTCGAGAGTTGAAAGGGAAGCTGGTTGCCGCTGAGGCTAGGAGGTAAGTGTGAATTTGGGGGTGCAGCTGAGCACTGCTGGACTCTGGCCCTTCAAGCTCTAGGAAAAGCCTGAGCATTGTACGTTTGCAACAGGGTCAGCAGTGAACTTGCTCTTCTGGGAAAGCAAATCCTGACTACCAAGGACTCATAGTGGAGTGAGCTGAGTTATTTTAAGCAACTGTTTTCACCTTTTCCATGCACTCTGCACTTGTCACTTGACAAATGGGGGTAATGTCTACCTTAGCACACTGTTTTGAAGATTGCAATTAGCTAATGGATTTGAAAGTACTGTAGCAAGTTAAAAATGATCTGCAAAGGTAAGGCATTTAACATCGTCTTCAAGGGCTCTGTCCTCGTCTGTTGGGTGGGAGGAGCATCTTCTCCAGTACCTTGCCAGCCAAGATCAGTGGCAGTTTCCCACAGAGGTGTCAACCCAAGATCTGGACTGCTAACAATATAGGCTGTCTTGTTTTCTCTTGCTTTCAGAGCATCTGTAAAGACAGTTCTTAGTTGGGGAAAAAATCGGGGCCAGGAAGGAGGCTATAATATTAAAATAAACGAAATGATATTTCATTCATCTAATGAAACCCGGGCTCAACAGTCACAGACAATTACTGTTCTAATACACATTGGACAGCCTGTATCAAAAACAGAAAACCCTTGACAGTCACAAGTTACTGTTCAATCAGAGCTTAGAAAGGCCACTGAGTCTCCAGTTCTCCTTTGTTCTGCCACATTGCTGTCCTCACTACTTATTCCTTATGGAGGCTGATGCCACAGAAAACCACAGATGGAATAAATGAAGGCAGATCCTAATCAGAAACTATGTCATTAGGGGGAACAGACCTCAGTATAGCGTAGGGCTTGATGCTGAATTTACCAAGTAAAGTGGGGATTTATCATCAAGGAGCAGGCTAGTGGGTTGGTGGGCAGAAACTTACTATGAGGTGAAGGATTTCTTTACCAGGCAGATCTGCTATGAGGTGAAGGATTTCTTTGCTAGGGTGATCTGATGGGATCCTTGGTGAAGGCAGGTCAGAGTGATAAGGTATTATCTGAGGCATGGAGGGACATTTGGTCAGATATCAAAAGTGATCAGATATTAAGAATGGAAGAGTTTGGCTACAACTGGATTCTACAGGGATTGAACCAGAAGCTCAAGACTGAGAATAGGAGAGGGCTCAGAGGAGCCTAACTGAAGTATGGTCTGGGGCTGGAAAGATGGTAGATTGGTAAGAGCATATACTGCTCTAAGTTTGGTTCCCAGCACCCATATTGGGTGGCTCACAACTGCCTGTAACTAACTCACTGGAAGCCTCTCACGCCTCTGCCCCCCATAGGCACCTGCATTCACATGCACATACTGACACAAAGACACATAATTGAAAACAGTAGAAGTGAAGCTTAGAAAAAATAATTTGGTTCAGTACAGAATGTTTGTGACTGCTCACCTTTGTGTCCGAAGGAGGTTGTCACAATGCTAAGTTTCCTATCCAGACAATAGCCTCCAGGGGTCAGTGAGCTGCTGTCACTTCTTCAAACTTTCCCAGAGTCTTCAACTCAACTTCCTTCATATCATAATGGCCACTCCAGACTGAGAACTGACATGAGGAACAGCTAGTCACAATCTCGCCAAGTCAGTCACAGTTATCCCCACTAGTGGCATGCCTGTTGTTTAAGTTGATGTAGAAATATCCTAGCTCTTCTATCTCAAATTTAAGTTCTTTTTTTTTTTTTAATTTTTTTGTTTCTAGATCTGGCAAAACTCTGCAGTTATACACAAGGTGACAGTGTGAATTCAGATATAACACAACTTGCAGCTGGCTCCTGGCCGGAATCAATGGCAGTTATATCCCTAATTTTCAAATTGGGTAAGCTAAATTCTCACCTGTTGAGGAAGGAGGAGAGATTTTAGGTGTGGGGAATGACAAAACTGGAGATATATGGGAAGTGGAAGCAAAAAGCAGGTTGCCATTTTCTCTGGATTCTTTCTATCCACGCTCTCTAGACAAGGTTGATGAACATGTGTTATTCTGAGTCACCGCCACTCCTCTGTCAATGACAGACAACCGCAGAACTCAGAATGAGTACAAAACCACAGCTAATGGATGATAAGATATTAGAAACAAGGCAAGTTTAGAATGACTAGCAGTTTCCAGGGGCTTCTGGTTGGCTGGGTAGACAGCAGCCGTTCTTGGTGAGTTCACTGGGTCACAGCGATGCAGAGAACATTTCGCATGCTTGATGTTTTAGAGACATATATTATATCAGTGTCCTCTGCATTAGTTCTCTGTTCTTCAGAGACCAAATGGCAGGTAATACAATGGACAGAAGCCATGCAAAGGCGTCATTTTATTTGCCATAACCTGGAGACATTGCTAACTTTTGTTATCTTTGTCAGAAAATCTAAACTGAATGAAAGAGAAAAAAGGTAGTAGGAGAGAAAAAAGAGAACAAATAGTAGGGCATAAAAATATAGAAATTAGCCGGGCGGTGGTGGCGCACGCCTTTAATCCCAGCACTCGGGAGGCAGAGCCAGGCGGATCTCTGTGAGTTCGAGGCCAGCCTGGGCTACCAAGTGAGTTCCAGGAAAGGCGCAAAGCTACACAGAGAAACCCTGTCTCGAAAAACCAAAAAAAAAAAAATATATATATATAGAAATTAGAGGCTATGGTCCTGGAAAAGTTACCAAAAAGAAGCATCTTTTAAACAGGTACCCATTCCAAATGATCATGATTAGTAAAAAAACGCTAAGTAAAACGCTGAGAGGAAGAAAACTACCAAGTGATGAGAAGCTGTTGTAGCATGCCTGAGACTGGCTTCTCTAGAGAAACAGAACAGCGGAATGTACCAACACAGAAGAAAGATTGGCCCACATAACCACGAGGCTGAAAAGTTGCAGAATCCAGTCCAGGCCCAGGGAAGCTGAGAGTGTGGTTCCAATGTAAGCCCAAAGGCCTGGAACTCAATGATATATCAAAACAAGAAACAAGATTCCTGATGTCTGTGGACAGAAGACAGACTTTTCCCAGCTCAAAACAGTGTGAACTCACTCTGTTACTACTTTTTTGTTTCCATCCCAGCCTCAGTGCATTGGATGATACCCTTGCTGCTGATGTGGGATCTTCAGTTCTAAGTCTACTGATTCAAATACTGACTTCCTCTGAGGACACAGATGCACTCAGAAAGAATGCCTTACCTGGGCATCCCTGAGTGCAATCCACATACACAGAGATGAATAGCTACAAGCCTGTATAAATTCACCTCATAAGTGGCTAAACAGTAACATAACTGGGTATCAATGGCCCTAGTAAAGTTCTATCATGAGTTAATTCATGAAAAAAATTGATTTTTATCCATATTTTCAATATTGATGAAATACATGATTTTTATACTATTATAGGATAAATAGAACTTGTGTTACATGGTTTGTGTAGCTGCTGTTTTTGTTTGAAGTAATTCTAAACTGCAAGAGATAGCACATAACTGTAGTCACAGCTACCGAGGAGTAGCTTGAACCCATAGGTTTGGTGTAGCATGAGTAACAGTGAAACTATGTCTTAAGATGTTATCAAGATGAGATAGAATTTATATAATATAAGAGCCACCCATTGTAATTGTATGTACCAGTCAGGATTTTCTAGAGGAACAGAACCAATAGTACGACTATATTAAGACTTCACTAAATCAGCTTACATCACCATAGTAACAACTGTCTCACAGCTGAGAGACTGGGAACCTGATAGTTGCATTGTCTATGAGGCTGTGTGCCCTAGCAGGCCCATTCTGGTGCCAAAAGTGTAGACAACTCCTGGAGAGCTGCTGGTCCTGAGTCAATGATGGAAGCCTGGAAAGGCTGGTTCTGATGTCAGTGAAAGGATCACCATCATCATCACCACCACCATCACCACCAACAAAGTAGATTAACGTCATAGCAAGAGGGAAAACACAGCAGACCAATGGTGAGTAATCTTTCTTCTATGCAACCTTGGAAATAATTTCTTCAATCTGGGCTGCCACCAAAAGTTGCCACTCACACTTGGATGAACCTTCCCACATCAGTTAAGGCAATCCGAACAATTCCTCAGGTGAGGAGCCCTACTCAGGTGATTCTAATTTGTGGCAAGTTGACAATAAAACAAATCATCACATTGTATAATTCAGGAATTTGTAGCAGATGGGCAGAAGTTTGAGCAAACTTTACCACACTCAATTCTAGTACACATTTCTAACCCTAGAATATTTTCCTGTACTCTTTTGTAGTCAATTTCCAGCTCCAGGGGAAAATTTATCTGCTTTCCTTCTCTGTAAATCCACCTTTTCTGGAACTTTTATGTAAACAGAGTCACAAAATATATAGTGTTTTGCATTTGGCTTCTTTTATATAATGGTCTGTTTTCAGTGTTCAGCCAAGTAGAAGGTAGCACGTGTCTCAAGTTCAGTCTTTTTATTGCTTAATAGTATTTCATTACATGGATATGCATATCTACCACAGTTTTTTCAATTTGTCAGTTTATGGCCTCTTAGATTGCTTACAATTTTTGACTGTTATAAATAACACTACTACGAATATCTATATACATTTTTTTGTGTATGTTTTCATTTGGGAGGATATATGTCTTGAAGTAGTATTACTAGAGCATATGGTAATTCTAGATTTTACCTCTTAAAGAACTGCCAAACTCTTCATTTCAATTGGCTGTACCACTTCACAATCTTACTGGTGATGTTAGAGTGATACAATTTCTCAGCATCCTTGTCATTATCTAAGATTGTCACCTTGGCAATTTTAGTTTGTAGTTATGCTATTCACTGTGGTTTTATATTTCCCTAAGGACTAATAACATTGACAATTTCTTTCTTTCTTTCTTTTTTTTTGGTAGAATGTTTTTTCAACTTCTTTGACTATTTTTAGTTTAGTATTTTACTTCTTATTGAGTTGTAAGAACACACACACACACACACACACACACACACACACACACACACACACCAGATACAAGTCCTTTATTTTCAGACATAACATATGCACGTATTTTTTTTTTCTACCCTGTAATTGTGAGTGTAAGCAGTTAGGCACACACAAGCTGGAAAGAAGAGGGTGTTATGTAGAGCCACCTCTTTTGTGGTTAGATATATCCTGATCAGCTGGTTAGGTAAGGAGTTAAATTTGAGTTAACCAAGAAAACCCATGGCTGTATCTCAGCAGCTGTGTCTCCTGATGGCTAAAATACTATGCTTTGATAATATTTTGAAGCCGTACATAGGCTCTTCCTCCTATGCCAGAAATTAAGCTGCCAGACCAGTGGCCACACATAAATACCACCAAATATCCTGATGAGCCAAGAATGAAAAACTACTGGGGCATGCAGAGCCCAATATGGTAAGTGAAGGCAGTGACCAGGGCGGGGCAGGGTACACCATCCAATGAGCTTTATCACCGGGAGGAGAAAAAGCAACAGAACAGCTTTCCTGTACCCTTCTGGGCTCCATCCTTCTTAACTGGGTCCCTTCCCCATGTTGCCATCACTGACAGTGACCCCTATTCCAGCTCCTCCAGTTTGGAGTGTGGCCTCACAGCAGTGACCCTCCAGGGATCTTGGAGGCCTTCTGCCTCCCACTGGGGTTGAACCATTGCCCTCCACTTTTTCTGAAGCCTCTAGTCTTTTTGAACAGAAGAGCTGTTGGTTTCTCTAGAACTCCAGCTTGTAGGAAGATGTTGTGGGATGTGTAAGCCAGCCTAGTTGATCCCCTTTCATAATTTTGTATGCTCTATTACTTTAGGTAACCCTGAATCACACAGATACTATTAAAAAAAATAAAGATAACTAGTGTTGGGTGGGATATGGAGAGAAGGGGATCCCTGGACATGACTGGTGGACTATAAATTACTACTGCCATTATGAAAAAAAAAATGAATTTCCTTAAGGAATTAAATGTAGATTAAATCACATGGTCTAACAATCCCATTGTGAAGCACATATCTAAAGGAAATGAAATCAGTACGTTGAAGAGCCATCTAAATTCCCATGTTCATTGTAGTACTGTTCATAACGGAAAGAGCTGAAATGTTTATTAGCTGATGAACGGACAGAGAAAATGTGGCACTGATGCAATGGAATGTCACATGGCCTTAAAAAGAATTAAAGCCTGTCATTTACAATGCCATGGGTAGAACAGGAGATTATATGTCCAATAAAATCAGCTCGGGGCAGGAAGGCAGGCATCACATGATTTCAGTGATCTGTGGGGTGTGAAGGAGTGGTCGCACAGCAGTTGAGAGTAAAATAGCTTTTACCAGGGGGTAAGCAAAGTGAGGAAAGGGAATGGGGAGGAGCTGACCTGTAGACACCAAGTTACAGTTGGCAGAAGGAAGTTCTGCTGTGTGAGTGCCCATATAGATAGCAGTGATAGTCTATGTGTTTCTACAAACTGGAAGAAAAAGCTTTGCAAGTTTCAACCACAAAAAAAATGATAAATATTTGAGGAGCTACATATATTTAACCTGATTTAGCACTACACAGTATATATAGTTATCAAAATGCTGGCCAATATCCCATTAATATTCATAATTGTTAGGTTTTTGTAAACATTTTTATAAGTGAAAAAATTCCTGATGCTCCTGGTGATTTACTGGCTGTAGGTCTGTGGATGCGTCTCCAGGCCTGGACTATTCCCTGTGTATCTGTCTACCTTTGCACACCCACTTCCTTCACTGTTGCAGCTTTATATTAAGTTCTGAATTGCACAGTATAAGTTATTTCAGTTTGTTCTCTTAAAAAGGTATTTGTGCTAGTCTAGGTCTGTAGCTGGAGTTTTCTCCAGTCCTGCCAGGACCCGTAGCTGCTCAGACCCAAATAAACACACAGACGCTTATATTAATTAAAACTGTTTGGCCTAATGGCTCAGGATTTTTGCTAGCTAGATCTTACATCCTAATTAACCCATTTCTATAAATCTATACCTTGCCATGTGGCTCTTGGCTTACCGGTATCTTTACATCTTGCTTCTCATGGCGGTGGCTGGCAGTGTCTTCTGATTCAGCCTTTCTCTTCCCAGAACTCTCCTCTGTGCTTATCCTGCCTATACTATACTTCCTGCTTGGCTACTGGCCAATTAGAATTTTATTTATCAACCAAATCAGAGCAACACATTCACAGCATACAGAGCGATATCCACATAGGTCCTTTGATTTTCCTTTTCATCTCAAGATCATGTTCTAAAGTAAAAAAAAAAAAAAAAAAAAGACTTCTTGGATTTTTTATTTGAATTGCTTCAAATCTGTAACATTTAAGAAAATTTCAGATCAGTGCCTTATCCAGTCACCACCAGAGAGACTTCCTCTGTCAGCAGATGGAAACTGATGCAGATAGCCATAGCTAGGCATTTATGCAGACAGAGAATCTAAATTGGAGGTCTCCATCAAATCCCTCCCCTAGAGCTTAGGGAACCCTGTGGAAGAGGAGGCAGAAAGAATGTAAGAGCCAGAGGGGATGGAGGAGACCAGGAGTACAAGACCCTCTGATTCAACTAAGAAAGGTGCATATGAGCTCACAGAGACTGCAGCAGCAAGCACAAGCTTACATGGGTCTGTACCAAGTCCAGTGTGTATACGCTATTGCTATTAGCTTAGTATTTTTATGCGACTCCTGACTGTGAGAATGAGTGGTGGGTCTCTGACTCTTGTGCCTGCTCTCGGGACTCTTTTCCTCCTTTTGGGTTGTAGTGTCCAACTTCACTATGATAGTTTTTGCTTCATCTTATCATGTATTACTTTGTCATGTTTGGTTGTTGTCTCTTAGAAGCCTGTTCTTTTCTAATGAGAGACAGAAAGGGAGTAGATCTGAAGGAAGGGCAGGTGTGGAGGAGTAGAGGGAGGGGAACAATAATCAAAGTACATTGTATGAGAAAAGAATATTTTTTTTTTTTTTTGGTTTTTGAGACAGGGTTTCTCTGTGTAGCTTTGCTCCTGGATCTCGCTCTGTAGAACAGGCTGGCCTCGAACTCACAGAGATCCACCTGTCTCTGCCTCCCGAGTGCTGGGATTAAAGGCGTGCGCCACCACTGCCCGGCGAGAAAAGAATATTTTTAATACAAGAAAAAAATGTAAAAAAAAGAAAATTTCTATCTCAATAATGTAGAAATTCCTCCATAAACAGGAAATATAATTCTATTTATTGAGATCTTTCATTTCTCTCAGACTTATTTATAGTTTTTCAAAGGAGAAATCTACTTCTTTTAAGTTTGTCCTTAAGCAGTATCTTATTAATAATGAGATCTTTCTATAATTTCTGTTTTGGATTATTTGTTCCTTTTATATAGATATAAAATACTTGACTTTCGAATATTGGTCTTATAGCCTATGACCTTGTCAAATTTATTTTTTAGTTTTAGTAGTGTTTAAAGTTGCATTACTGTGATGGTCAATCCAGATCATTTTCAACTTGATTTGATTTGGAATCACCTGGGAGACACACTTTGGGGTATGTCTGCTTAGGTGAGGAGTGAAGATGTACTCTGACTGTGGGCAAGACCATCCCATGACTTGGAGTCTGAGACTTAAAAATTAAGAAAGAATATCTCGAAAAACCAAAAAAAAAAAAAAAATTAAGAAGGAGGAGGGGAAGAGAGAGAGAAAATAAGTTGAGCTCCCCCCCTCCCCACACTGATGCAGTGTTCCCAGCTACCTCATGCTCTAGAGGCCATGCCTGTCCTGCCAGTGATGGACAAAGTCTCCTTCTAAACTGCAAACAAAAATGAACCCTGCTTCTCTAAATTAATTTTGTCACAGCAATGAAAAAAAAGTACTGTTACGATCATGTTGACTATGAATGAAGACAGTTTATGTATTCATCTTTTCAGTTGCTTTTCCTTGTCCGACTGCATGGGACAGGATCCAGTATGTGAGAGGATAAGAGTGGTAAGAGTCTAGAACCTTTCATGCTTCCAATCCTGGGAAAAGAGGGCGGAATGTGCTACCACTGCTGTCATGAGGAAGTTACTTTCCACTCCTGACGTTTTGAGTGTATGCCCTTCAGATGTCATGATGAAGAATTTGGTTTCATGTGATGACAAACAGTTTAGAAAAGTAATTCATAGCAAGCGTGGACATGGGAGAGACTAGAGATGGGAAAGCCAGCTCGAAGTCACCAATACATAATTATCTGTAATAATTTAGGTTCTTGAAGTTTAGCTTATGTCAGAGGTCTTATTAGGGCTCAGCTTTCTGGCCTCACCCACACAGTATCAGCTTCGTTGGGTCTGAGGTGGGTGGGGTCTGAGCCTCAGCAGTCCTAAGGAGTTCACAGGTTCATTCTGACACTGTCAGTTCACATTGAGGACCATTGGTTCAGGCAAATGAAACGAATGCTTGATGTTGTGTGGCAGCAAAAGGGTGGAAGCTACCAGAGTGGAATAATTGACCTCTAAGTAAGGTGTTTATGGGGCATGGGAAAAGGCTTGGGGAATGAGGTCAGGAGTTCATGGTAGCACATACAGAATTCAGACTTGTGTGACTGGGAGTTCTGTAAGTCAGTCACCAGGAGCACTAGGCTGGTGTTGCATTCATTTTAGACACACTAGATTTGAGCTGCTAGAAAGGATACTTAGGTGGACAGGATCAGCACACATTTGAAAGTGGGAATTCTCATCCATGATAGGCTGGTGTCAGAAACGGAAAATTCAGTTTTGAGGTCTGAGGCTGTGGCAATGGTTGAGAGTATAGCCAAACTGGAAGGTCCAAGCCGAGAAGAAAGCATGAAGACCTGTACATCTTGGAAGTGAGAGGAAGAAGAAACAGTAGTTAAAAGAGTGCGTGACATGTTCTTGTGTGGAAAGGCGTACACAGGCTTTGCTAATAAAGAGCTTGGAGGATTGAATACTCCCCAGTGTTGCTAGATTTCCCATGAGGCAATTGTGACCCCTAAGGGACAAATAGGCAAGGAAGGTGGGGACAGACAAGGTGATAAAAACACAAGGATCAAGTAAGTGGCTGCAGCATGAAGGGCATGTTTGGGGAGAAGAAAACCCCTTTTCTCTGTTCTTAAAGGTCACCGGAATGAATGGACAGCAGAGAGATTCACTGGAGAAAAACCTCCACATTTATTACCATGCTCATAGGCCACCACCAGGTTGAAATTACCCAGTAGCACAGCACGATTCAGAAGCTCACGAACCCCTTTCTGAAGGGTAGGTGAAGACTAGGGTATACAGACGAATTTTTAGGGAGACTGTAAATGATTTTTAGGGAATGTCAATGGGCTTGGAGAATATACAGCAGCCTAGAAAAAAGCCCACAGAACAGACATCGGCTTGTGAATAATTCACTTTGGCATACTGAATGGAACTAAAACAGAAGACAATGGTCTATGACAAAAGTCTGTTCAGACATGTTGACAGACTTCAGTCTTTCTAATACTAGCCTGATCATCTCTGGCTATTGGCATTTCAGTAAGGAAACTAAAGGCAATTATGTGCCTCCTTTGGTGCATCTTACTGGATAAATAAGGAGATTTATTGGTGCTCCCTGTATGGGATGGAGAGAAGCAAGGCAGTGTCACAGGTCTTGAATCTGAAGCAGACACAAGGTGTCTCCGGACATGAAATCAACAGTCATCGTGAGTGTCATTTTTTTCTTTTTTGAACTTCAACAACCACTAGGGTAGGCAAACATGAAGTTAAAACAAAATGGAAATTCAAAAGGTAGTATGCACACCCTGCCCCCTCCCTGCTTTTCATACATATGCATGTGAAGAGCCTAAGTGGGAAAAACTCAGTGTAGAATGCCTTGTAGAGGACCTTTTAGACACCAAGAAGCACGTGTAGATTTGCATGGATTTCAGAAAGCTACCATCTGGGAGTTGGGTGAAGTCAGAGGCAGGAGTAGTTAGCAGCACAAATACAGACATGCAGAAAGCAAGAAACAGAGCAGGGTCCAGGAACATGTGACCCAGGAGTGCATAGAAAGAAGAAAGCTGTGAACAGAAGAAGGAGAAAGAAGAATGACAACAATATATCACTGAGGATAACAGAGAGAAAAATAGGACTTTTCTTTACTGTTGCTAGTTTAATAGTTGAGGTTCCCCAAACAAAAGACAGATTAGTGAGTAAAAGGCGTGAGAGATTTGTTTAATACAGGTTTTATGTTACAGAATCTTAAGACCCAAAGAGGCAAGGAAAGCTCTACATTTCTATGCTAAGAACTGTGAAGAAATGGGTAGCTATGGACAAACATGATTTAGATGAGTGTATAATAGGTAAATAACGATAATAAACTGGGGTGAGGAGGTTTATTCATGGCTTGCTTGTGAAAGTCTCTGTTCCAGTGTGATCCTTTCTCCCGAGGGTATGTAAAGGTCTTATGACCTATTTAAGAGAAAGGTAAAATTCCCAAATTAGTATTTGTATTATTACTTTTCTTATTCCTATGGCAAAATTCATAACAACATCAATTTAAAGAAAGAAGTGTTTTTTGTTTTTGTTTTTTTTTTTTTTTTTTTCCCACTGCGGGAACAAGCCATTGTGTCAGGGACAAGGCAGAGGGTCACACTGCATCCATAGTCAGGAAGCCGATAGAGATGAACGCTGCGGCTGCTTGGCTTTTTTTTTTTTTTGTTCAGTGTAGACTCCAGCCATGGAATGGTGTGATCCAGAGTTAGGGTGGGTCTTCCCATCTCAAGTAATTCAACCTAGAAATTTCCTGATAGACATACTTAGAGGTTTATCTCTGTGATTTTACGTCCTGTCAAGATGACGACATTAACCATCACACCTACTTTAGGGTAGAAGGGTGGGTTAAAGTCAGACCCCTTTTCATTTTCTATTTCTGAAGATGCTGAGGTACAATAGCATGGGCAGTGTGTCTTTAACCCCATCAGTATGGATATGATAAGATGAAAAGGGAGATTATGGAATCTACTTTTAAAAAGGAACTACTTGTTTTAAATAAGATAAGTAATGAAAATTTTTTGGTCTGAGTTTATCAGATGTTACTGGACTGGACATTGTTAATATATATATAATGGAGTTTTTATCTGAATCTGTCAAATGTTAATGGACTAGACATTGTTAATGTAATCTTGACTGTGTATATTATATATACTTACTGGATATAATTTTTCTTGTATTAGTTATAAGCTTTTTTTAAATTTTAGACAAAAAGAGGGGAAATGTGGTGGTATTGTGTTCCCCAAAATATTGTGCACCCTAATAAATTTATCTGGGGTCAGAGAACAGACAGCCAGTAGATACAAAGGCTAGAAAATGGTGGCACTCACACCTTTAATCCTAGCACTCCAGAGGTAGAAATCCCTCTGAATCTCTGTGAGTTCAAGGCCACATTGGAAACGGCCAGGCATGGTGACACACACCGTTAATCCCAGAAAGTGAGCCTTTAATCCCAGGGAGTGATGGCAAAAACAGAAAGATATATAAGGCGTGGAGACCAGAAACTAGAAGCATTTGGCTGGTTAAGCATTCAGGCTTTTGAGCAGCAATTCAGCTGAGACCCATTCTGGATGAGGACTCAGAGGCCTCCAGTCTGAGGAGACAAGACCAGCTGAGGATCCGGTGAGGTGAGGTTAGCTGTGGCTTGTTCTGTCTCTCTGATCTACCAGCGTTGACCCCAATAACTGGCCTCGGGTTTGATTTAATTAATAAGACCTTTTAAGATTTCTGCTACACATCAGCAGCTATATGATGAGCAGAAATGCTTCAGCAGGGGCAGCACTAGCCTAGTTTATCATAATTACCTAGTGATAAAAGAGAGATTTTTCTAAGTTTCTAGAATTGTCTCTTAGATATACTTGATTCTTAATGCCAAACAATTGATAGCATTTTCTCTTACCTTCAAGTGCAGCTCATCAAAATCTAAAGTGTGAAAAAAGTCATTAAATGAATACTGAGATGCTGTATTTTCTCAGAATCATACATGCAACAGTGTGGTCTGATCTGGTAGGCTTCCCCACTGTTTTCTGAAATAATGCGGGTGTCGGGATTGATGAGAACTGTGGGATTCAGTCATGAAACCCAATGAAAGAGAAGTCCAGATGCACTTTATAAGGAGAACAACCGAGAAAAGTACCTTTGCCTCCATTTGCATCATCTCTGTACCTTTGGTGCCGCTGTGAAGTGACAGTTGACAGTATGATCTCCCCAGGACCAGGGATCTTTTCTCACGCACAAAGAGAGATTCTTGACCTGCATTGCTTGCTCAGTGTGCCTTAAAGAGCCGCCAGTGTTCACAGTACAGCTGAAAGCTAGTGGAAACGAAATAATCTCTATCAACACATTCAGAAGTTTTGTGTTGCTCGAATTTCTAAAGGTCTTATTAATAAAAAACCTGGAGCCAGATATTGATGTAAATGCTGAAAGATCAGAGAGACAAAGGAACAAGCCACCTCTTACCTCTAGAACTTCTCAGCCTGAAAAATTCAGCCTTTCTAGCCGAAAGATGTTCCTTAGCTGGAAAGCTTCAGTTCCCTTCTCTGCCCACCCATATAATTTCCTGTCTCAACTTTCCTAGTTCTGGGATTAAAGGCATGTGACTCCCAAGTATTGGAATTAAAGGTGTGTGCCACCACTTCCTGGCTCTGTTTCCTTTCCTAGACTGAGTCAATCTCATATAGTCCAGGGTGGCTTTGAACTCAGAGAGATCCAGATGGATCTCTGCCTCCCGAGTGCTAGGATTAAAGGTGTGTGCCACCACTGCCTGGCTTCTATGCTTAATCTAGTGGCTTGTTCTGTTCTCTGATCTTCAGGCAAATTTATTAGGGTACACAGTATATCACCACAGTTTTGCATCTTTTCCCACTTACCATGCTAACGTGATAATCGTTAGGCTGATGATTTTTCCAGTGACACATCTCCCTTTGTCAATATTTAGACCTGTGTATAGAAAGCTTATCTAACACACCTGGCTGATTTTCACTTCGTTTAAAAATAAATGGAACGTGTTTTGCTTGCTGGGTTAAGAAAAAAAAAAAAAGGGAGAGATATTTCATAAATAACATTCTCAAAACACCTTTATTATAATCAGAAAATAACTATAAGAAGTAATTTTCTTCATTCAATATATTTGATGAGACTTAAAATCTTACCTGAATTATGTGGAAGGTCATCTTAAGGATTGGGGTCTTTCACTCGCTTGGTTTCTTTTCCTCTGGGAAAAGTAGCAGGTTGTTTTGCACCTAAAGTCCACACACAGCCAGTTGCCCCCACTCCTTAGGCCCTTGCTGGGGTGGGAAAGTGGGCAGTGCCCATGGTGGAAAAGCCCAGGGGAAATGGAGATCTTAGCCAGCTTTCTGATTAGTTCATCTTCGTCACATGTTGGGGCTTCGCTGCCCCTCCCAATCCCTCCCCTTTCCCTTTCGTGAGGTCTAATTAGTCTTCTACAGTGTGAACCCAGCCTTCATTTGAATGTAGAATCACACTGACAATAAATGGGTTACCTGGATTGCCGGCTCTTCAGAGAACACGTCAAAAGTGTGAAAATACGGGCCTTTTTCTTTTTAACAGCCGCCAACACCCAGCCTCCCCGTTTGCTGCTGTATAGCAATGGGGACCATTATCGTTATAGCTTAGTCCTTCTGTTTGAGTTTCCAGCCTCTTTCTCTCTCTTGAATTCTTGCTGAAAGTGGCGGCCAAAGCGACCTGGCTGAGGCTGGGGGCAACGGGAAGACAAAATGAGCAGCGCACTGTCCCCAGATTCCGTCCTTCAGCATGGGCTTCTTCCGTAGATAGAAAAGCATAGTTCAGCTGGACTGAGGACTGTCCCCCTTTCCCTCATCCCTCCAGATTTGATGATCAAGCATCCTTTTTATCTTCATCTAAAACCTCTAAGTATCTGATGTCGTGGATCAAGAAATCATTGAGGATTGCCATTTTGTTGAGCCGAAGGATAGGCCTAACACCAGGCTCTAAGTTCAAAGTTGGAACTGTAAGTAGCCACATGGGCGGCTAAACTTCACAAGCTGTTCTGGAAGGCCCACTCTAGAAACTGAACAAACGTAAAAGCAGAGGCACTAGCTATGGGCTGGTCATAGAGTCGAGACGGTATAAGAAAATCCCACTAGTTTTGTGGTTTGTCATCGTCCACGTGAAGAGAGCCTCCAAAATGCTGCCTACACTTTTCTTTTCTTGGTGATACAATTAAAAAATAAAGCACATTTGAAGGCTATTGTTCTAATACTTCTGCTAATTTCATAGGCTTTCATTTTTTAATGGAAACAGCAGCCTCCCTATTCACTATTTTGGAAAAAAAACACAACAAGATTGGCAATAAAACTATAAGAAGGGATTTTTCTAGAACTAGATTTTGATTGAAACATCAATGAAAAAAATGAATGAAACATATTTAACATATTAAACACAGAAAAATGAATAGCAAGATGAAAGTTGTGTCATTGAGTGAATTTAGTTATGTGTCATATATAGCCCTTTTCACATTTGTGTGAGATAGAACAGAGATCTTTCTTTTTTCTTTAAAAATGACTCGTCTTTTGTTGTAGGCAGAACTAGTGGGGAACCTAAGTTGCCTTTGCAAAGTTGCTTGGTAGGCCAGTTATCAAGCAAACAAAATTAAGCGATATGATGTTTAGTGGCGGCAGGAAGGCAGCTTGAACCATCCTTGTATGGATCTATCAGTAGCACCGTCATACTCAAAGATCTGTGAGTATTGTTCCTTCTGTCTTGGAAAATGCTTAGAAACATTCTGTTCGGCTGCTCCCCCGTTTATTCTTTGTTGTTGTCCCTGCCCCCCCTCCTCCCCTCCCTCCTGCCCCCACCCTCGCCCCCATTCCATGGGCTCTTTGTATGGAAGAGCTATGTCATCTAATCAAGGCTGATGTCATTCTGTGCCTCTAGTTCACTTTGCATGGTTTTGTTTGGTACAGGTTTATCATTTAATCTACAGTTATCTACTATGTGTTTCTGTATCACCTGGGGGACATTTCAGTGCAGATTCCAGGGCCCTCAATAAATCAACACTTTCAGTAGCTCAAAGATGGGTTCAGGGAGAGGTGGGTGTTACAGGCGATTCTGTTCCCAAAAAATTTGAGGAGTCCTTTCATGGTCATCAGATGATACCAGGGAAATTAGGGTCCCCTCTTGGGGTTCTTTGTCTCATTAATAAAAGAATTTAAGAATGGACTCAAACAGAAGTCTGAGATCAATTTTATTAGAGTTTTTAAAAAACTTCATGGCAAGTAGATTGCAAATCTTGGCAGCTTCCTAGAGGAGGAGAATGAAGAAGAGAAGGGAAAAGAAGCCATTCTGTCTGAGGTAAGCTAGCATGAGCTCAGCCATATGTAGTCACATGACAGGGAGGGAACATTAGAGAAAGTGTATGGAGGCCCAGAGCAAACACATGTTTAGGCTCTAGTCAGTATAGGAAAGAGACAGAAAAGACAAAAAAACAAAACAACAACAACAAAAAACAAAAAAAAAACCCAAAAAACAAAAAAAAAAAAACAAAAACAGGGAAAAGTTAACCTGTCGGAATGATAACTCAGAAAGATGGACAGATCTGGCAGAACCTCATAACGACGTGTAGGGACCTTGGGAACAACAGTTGTGAGAAGTGAAAGTACTCTGTCTTCATTAGGAGAAAATTATTCTTCCTGTCTCTTTAGCATGGCTTATGGTGGACCTGCCTCAAGGTCACTGGCCTGCCCCACTGGTTCAGCTCTAAGGGAGGAGATGATAGCATGTCACCACCGAGAGGTAGATTTCATTCTCTGACTCAGCGGCGACAGATTTTCCTTAGTAGGCCTTCAATGGTGCTCTAGCATTGCTGGAATGGTATTTTGAGAAGCATTCATCGAGAATCTCTCAGATTCAATTCTTGGTTATGTAATAAGTCTATATGGTTCAAAAATTAAAACTGACCCAACCCTTGTCTCATCTCCCACTCATTAAAAGGTGCCTGTGGACTGCTGAGGTGCAGCTGGGGTCTGCTGGTAAGAATGCACACCAGTACAGACGCTATGGAATCAGTATGGAGGTTTTTTCTTCCTTTTCTTGAGACAGGGATTCTCTGTGTAGCTCTGGCTGTCTGGGAACTTGCTCTGTAGACCAGGCTGGCCTTGAACGAGTGCTGGGATTATGTGTGTGCCACCAAGCCCAGCTGAGGTTGTTCAAAAAATTTAAAACAGAGCTTTTATATTACCCAGGTATACTATTCCTGTGCTTCTACTCTAACCCACCCGTAGTCTACCACAGGGACGCTTGACCTCCATGTTTATTGCTGTTCTAGCAGAGTGACATGGGCATGAAATCATCCCATCATCAGATGAACAGACAATGAAAGTGTGATGCAAATATGCAGAATGGAGTTTTACTCAGCTGTAAAGAAAAATGAAACTTACAGGAAAAACATAATGGAAAGTGTAATTTTAAGTGAGATAACCCTAACTCAGAAAAACAAAAATCACATGTTATATTTCGTATGTAAATCTTGGCTTAGGTGTTTTAATCTGCGTTCCATTGCTGTGAAGAGACACCATGACCACAGCAACTCTGCTAAAAGAAAGCATTTGATTAGAGCTGGCTTATACTCAGAGGTTTAGTCCATTATTGTCATAGTGGGAAGCATGGTGGCATGCAGGTTGACATGGTGCTGGAGAGGTAGCTGAGAGTTCTACATCCAGATTGGCAGGCAACAGCGAGTGAGAGAGGGAGGGAGAGAGAGAGGGAGAGAGAGAGAGAGAGGGAGACAGAGAGAGAGGGAGAGAGAGAATGGGCCTGGCTTGAGCATTTGAGATCCCAAAGCCCACCCTCAGGGGCACACTTAGTACTCCAGCAAGGCCACACCTCCTGTTCCCTGTCAAGTAGAACCACTCCCTAATGACCAAGCATTCAAAGATATGAGCCTATGGGGGCTGTTCCTATTCGAACCACCACAGGATGTGTACATGTACATGTATATGTATATGTATATATATGTGTGTGGAAATGGCTGTGAGTGTGGACAGAGGCTACACAGACAGAAAGGAGACCAAGGGGGAGGAGAAAGGGGTGCTGAAAAATGGGTAGGGAGGGCAAAATGACACATGTAACCCAGAAGCGGAAGGCATGCTGGAGCGGGGGTGGATGAGAGGGGAACAGGGGATGGGGAGATGGGGGAGAGGAAAATCAACTAAAACAAAATTTGGTTGAAATGTCAAATGACACCTAACACTTTTTAAGCCAATTACTTTTTTTTTTTTGAAACATCTCCATTTTTGCCAGTGTAAGTGAAGATTGGTAGCTAATCTTTTTTATTTGCTTTTTTGTAAAGACTAAATTTCATCACAGATATTCTGGAACCATTCTGTTTTCCTTTTGTCTGATTTGGCTATTCTAATACCTTGCATATCTCCCTACTGGGCATTTTCTTACTAATTTATGGTAGTTTAAAAAAAAATCAAAGAGGGCCAGGCAGTGGTGGTGCATGCCTTTAACCCCAGCACTTGGGAGGCAGAGCCAGGTGGATCTCTGTGAGTTCGAGGCCGGCCTAGTCTACAGAGCGAGATCCAGGACAGGCACCAAAACTACACAGAGAAACCCTGTCTTGAAAACACCAAAAAAAAAAAAAAAATCAAAGAGAAATTAGCTGTTTATGCCAGGAGATAAAACTTTGCCACATTTCTTAGTTATCTTTCCACTTTGCAGATGGTAGGTTTTCCACAGAGGTAAAAAATTCATTCACTCTCTCCACACACTTTAAAAATCATGTTCTAGTCTGCTTATTATCAGCCAGAGTGCTTCTGGATTTCAAATCAGTTGACAAGACCTTCCCTATTCCAAGGACATAAGGGTTCTAGATTTCTCCTAGGGTGTGTATGATCTCATTCTCAAACTGTCCTTTTGGATTTGTTTGGTTTAAGTGTGAAGCTGCAGTCCAGTGTAAGTCAGTTTTCCCCCAGACATTTCCCAATGCCATTTATTTTACCCTGTCTTGAGATGCCACTTTTGCTAGTTTTAATGTAGGTTAATTCCTTTATGCAGCTGTATGATGGTTAATTTTGATTGATTTAAAGATGCCAAGAGATTAGTAAAGCACATTTCTGGGCATGTCTATGAGTATTTCCAAAGATGATTGACACGCGGGACAGCAGCTGAGGGGAAGACCTGAAGGAAATGTGGCTAGACATAGCCTGGAAGCCTAGATGGTGCAGAAGGAAGAGGAAGTTTTCCAGCACCAGGAAGCTACTCTTTCCTGTATCATTGCTGCCATTCCCTATGGTCATTTGATTCCATTCCCTTAACCTTTCAATGTGGAAACACACCTCGACTCTCTAGGGACCTTCCAGGTCTTCATTCTTAGACTGTGGCTACATCATTGGCACATCTTGTTCTGAGGCTTCTACCTTCTTAGACTAAGCAAATGCTACTATTTCCTGGTTCTCCTGCTTGTAGGAAGCCATCGTGGGCCTATCCAGCCTCTGATTGTATAATCCAATCTCATAAACAAATTACCTTTTATCCAATGCATGTACACGTATGTGCATGCACGTGTCCACCCACCCACCCACCCACCCACCCACACCGATTATGTTTCCCTAGAGCACCTTGACTAACATAAAGTGCATCTGTTTTTATTAGTCTTACCTGTATCTGTTCATGTTTTGGTATAATATATTTTCATTTGAACGTTTTCAGTAACTCTCAATATTTGTATGTCTAGTCCTTCCTTAAAACTCTTGCCTTTCATTGGTTTCTTCTTATTTTTTTTTATTTTTACAAATGAACAATTTCAGAATTATTTCAAAAGTCAAAAAAAGTCAAAGAAATCTGATAGTGCTTTGTTAGGATTCTGCTGAGTGTGTAAATTGATGTATGAACAATGCTAACTTTATCACACCAGATGTTTGTGCAAATAAGCATGGCAGTTTTTATTGTCTGAGAATCACATCTCTCTCCTTTCTAAGTTCTGGAGTTATTTCACTATAGTTCCCATATACTAAAAGGTCAGTCATTGAACACATTGATCAGATTTTCTCAAGGCCAAGGTGTAATCTTTGCTGATATATAGAATGGGCACATGGCAAAGATTTAATTTATCTGGTAAGTTCTGAAGGAGCCAGTAAAATGTTACATTAGTAGGAAGAGGTTTGATATATTTATTGAGTCCCTAGTTTAGTTACAAAGTGAGTTAATATCCATGTTTTTGTGGGCTTCTGACAGACATTATTTGCATATTACATATATACAGCATCCACACATTAGTCTTTGGCCCCAGAGAATTGGAAAATAATTCACTGAAAGAAAACCTAACTCTTGCCTACTTAAAAAATTTAGACAATTTTTTCCTGACAAAACATTAAATAAAACAGTGTCTATTTTAAAATTTAATATTCATTTGGTTAGAGTTTTTATTATGTCCTATTAATGTTTTGTAGTCAGGCCTTTCTCATTGATGATGCATTTTTGATGATGAATTCCTAATTGTTGTATAAAAATTTAAGAAAAGCATCACATTCATTCAAAATTGTCTTGTGTTGGACACTCCTTTAGATTCTTTAAACATTTATTAGTTATTTGACAGTTTTATACGATGTGTTTTGATTATAGTCACGCTCTAACTCTTCCCTGGTCCACCCCCATTCCATACTCATCCATCTATGTGGTTTTTTTTTAAACCATTCAAGACCCATGTGTGCTGCTCACATATTCTTTGATTTGTGGTCTTCCACCAGAGTGTGACTGACTCATCAGGAAACTATCTCTCCCTCACTGAGCAGCTATCAATTGCCAGTAGCTCATGGCTAGAGGTGGGATTGTGCACAGGTTTTATGTGTGCTCTTTCAACCACTGTGAGTTCATATGTACAACTTCCCAGTTGTGTCTGGAAGACAAGGTTCCATACCTCTCTTTCTCTCTCTGTCTCTCTCTATATATCTTCATCATCACCATCATCTATCTATCTATTTATCTATCTATCTATCTATCTATCTATCTATCTATCTATCTATCTATCTATCATCTATCTATCTCTCTATCATCATCATAATCTCTCTCTCTATATATCTATCTTTCTTTCAACCACTGGGAGTTCATATGTACAACTTTCCAGCTGTGTCCGTAAGACAAGGTTCCATACATCGCCACATCTCCTTCTCTTCATCATCATCATCATCATCTGTCTATCTATCATCTATTATCTGTCTATCTATCTCTCTATCATCATCATCTCTCTCTATATATCTCTCTCTCTATCATCTATCTATCTCTCTGTCTATCTCTATCATCATCTATCTCTCTACCTCTCTCTATCATGTCTATCTATCTATCTCTCTCTATCTATCTATCATCTATCTCTCTATCTTCCTAGCTATCTCTCTATCTATCTCTATCTATCTATCTATCTATCTATCTATCTATGTACCTACCTGTCTATATATAGTTAAAATGGAGTTACGCTATGACAGGACAACAATGCCCCTACTAGACACCAGAGACTAACAAATAAAAATCCCAGTGCCAGGAATGGTTTACTGCATTTGGAGTAGTTGGCCAATGAGGTGTCAAATACTCACTGCCAAATATTACAGGCCATTGCCAGTGCTCTTGGTTACTTTCCAGTACTTGATGGTAAGATCTTACAGATGAAGACATCATTAAATTGAATAATAGAACACGGAGAAATCAATCTGGCACTAACCTGGAAGCTTCACCCCTACCATCTAGCTATCATAGAGATGAAAGGTTTTTTTATATGCACCACCAGAAGTGAAAAGTAATCATCAACCATACCCATCTATGAGCCCTGTGAACTGCAGTAATGACAGGGAAGGCATGTCCATTGGTGCAATCATGGCACAAACATCATGGGAATGACTAACCACTTTCTGGTTAGACTTTACTTCCACTCTACAAGATAATGCCCATACATGGCTCCATTATTGGGTTAAGAACATGTGGCAAGACAGGTCATAAGTCTATGGAAGAATGTACTACTATTTATTGTTCTACTAAATGGATATGGTATTAAACTGACTCCTAATGACTTATTCTATATCCATAGATCAATGCATTTCTCAACCCTCATCTGAGAAATTTCTATTTGCAGTAACTGGTGATTAACATGGAGACTCACAGTTGTCCAAGGTGCAGAAAATAAGATATTGCAGATTACTTATCACCAAATGGAACATGTACACTCCCCTCCCCTTCTTAGGTTCAGGGATCATTGTGGAAGAGGGGGAGGAAAGACTATCTTAGGTTCTTAAGATAGAGCAGTGAGCAAAAAAAGAGAGACTTTCCTGTCTGTTGGTCCTTACAGTTTGAGTGAGATAAACAATAAAGAAAAACTTTAAGAATGAAGTTTATTGTGTGTGGGATGTGCTAAGGGAGAAAGCACAGCAGCGTGTAGGCATCAGGGTGTGGAGAGGGGGTGTGGTTGCAGTGTTAAATAGGGTGGTTAGGGTAGGTTTCATTGTCACACTGATGTGGGCAAAGCCTTGAAGGAGATGAGACAGTGAACCACACAGGAGTCTGGAGCAAGCACACTGTGGCAGACATCACAGCAGTAGCCATGTCCTTATCAAAGGATTTTCCAGGTAGGCGTGAAGAACAGCAGAGAGACTAATGTGAACAACACTCAGCTGGGCTAGAGGAGGCCGGGAGCCTTCCATGCAGACTTATTGCCCACGTCTAACTTTGAATTTTATTCTGAGTGAGATGAGAGGCAGGGGAGTTATTTGTTATGGACCATTTGAAAGAATTTCTTTGTCTCTTGTGCTGAAAACAGATTTAGCAAAGGGGTTGCAGTAGAAAAGGCTGGGGTAAGGATACAGTCCATCATTTCAGTGCTTGTCTAGCATTCACAAATCCCCAAATACAGTCCATAGTAACACCACACACAAGGGGAAAAAAGTGGAAAAGGAGGAATAATCCAGGAAAGATATTTTATTGGTTTAAAGTAGGGAGAGAATCCTTGAGGAGGCAAGAAAAGTTTGGATTCAGGATCTCGTTTGAACATAGAATCAATGTGGCTTGGTAGTGAGGGGCCATGGAGCCTAGAAGAAAGTGGTGAGTGACAGCGACTTTTGGGTTTAGTTACCGATTCAGTTGCCATCAACATAGATGGAAAATGCTGTGGCTAGGACAGAGTTGGTGAGTTCAAATTAAGAGCCCAGTCTGAGAGTTGTTGACTAGGAGATGACTAGTAGACTTCAGGTGGAAATTAATTTAGGCAGTTAGATTCAATTCCTCTGTCCAGGAGTGAGGACTTGGTTGAATTTATAAAACTGAGAGTTGATTGATTACAACTGGGATGTGAAGCTGAGATAAAAACTTGCAGATGTAAAAATAAGGATTGGTCCTTAGACCACCTCCAAAACAAAAGAGGTTAGTTTTTGATATGACCAAGCAATCTGCATTTGATTAGAATCAACTGAGACTTGATCTCTATATCAACGACAAAACAGAGCTGAGATTTCTCAACCACCCATTGTTAGCTAAAAGTTAGCGTATACCGAGAATCAAATCCTGTCATTTTAGTAAGTAAAATCATGAGTAAGTAAGAAAAACTCTGTTCAAAATAAACAATAATTTGGCATTTTAATAGCTAAAGAGATTCTGTCTCTTGTAGAGAAACATATGTTCTGTGCTTAGCTTCATTTCACATCACATTAAGCATTTTAGGCTCACCAGAGAAACACAGTGGATATGTAATATGTACCTTGACCTTTGGAACCCATTGTCTAAATGTTACACAGGTTTGTAGATGCAATTACAGCATTATGCTGCCCCAGATATTTGATAGCCTTTGCAAAAAAGAGCAGCTAGTTAACAAAACCTCTATTATTTGTACCATGTAATTATGCTGAAGACATGGACTATCTTTTGGGGAGGGGGTGAGTATGTGTAGTCTATATACAGCTCTCTGATTTGGTCATGCTGAGCACTGTTTGAGGGAGAGCCAAGCATGCTCTGCAAAGAGCAAGTGGCCTTTGAAAATAGCTCAATAACTAATAGGACACATATTTTTTATTCTCCCAAAAGATGGGTATTCTCAGAAGCCCGTAGGTTCTCAGCATGGCAGCTCTGAAGGCCTCCAGAGAACAGATACCACTATATTTTCTGCTTGTGAACATGCCTGTACAGATTAAAACTGTCTTGATGCTAACATTTGAAAACAAACTAGAAACTGGTTTTTTATTCAATTCATGGCAATATGATAAAGAAAAATTATACAGCTAAAAAGGGGGAAAGTCATTTCGACTCATACAAATATAGTCATATTTTAGTATATTAAAATTCATAAGGAAGGGCTGGTGAGATGACTCAGTGGATTGATGCTCTTGCTGCTAACCCTGATGGCCTGAGTTCAATCTTTGGGACCCACATGGAGGAAAGAGAGCACCATCTTGTCCTCTCACCTCCACATGTCTATACCCCAACACAAATAAGGAAATATGTAAAATAAACTTTATAATGAAAGCAGTAGCCAGCTGCCAAACAGCCATACCTATTCTAGTCAGACACTTAAGCAATGTTCAGTCGAAATTCCTAACTGGCGTGACAATTCCAAGCTTATGCTTACTGATCTTCCCCATAGATTGTGTTATAGACTGAACTCTCACCTCCCATGTGATTGTGTTTGGAGATTGGATTCTGAATGAGACAATAAAAATTATTCTATGAGCCGGGCTGTGGTGGTTCATGCCTTTAATCCCAGCACTTGGGAGGCAGAGGCAGACAGATCTCTGAGTTCGGGGCCAACTTGGTCTACAGAGCTAATTCCAGGACAGTCAGAGTTATACAGAGAAACCCTGAGCCAAAAAACAAAGCAAAACAAAAAACAAAAACAAAAACAAAAAAGAAGAAGAAAAACTCAATGGGGTTATAAAATTGGGGTCCTGTGTCAGTTACTTTTGTATGTCTGTTACCAAAATACAATTTAACGGAGGGAAGATTGGATGTGCTTACTGTGTCAAGGGTCTTAAGCACTTGGACACAGCATCACAGTGTCTGGGATATATAATGGAGGGGGCTCTTCAACCCATGGCAGACAGGAAACAATGAAAAGGGAGAGACTGGGGACAAGGGATGCTCTCCACAGGCACTTCCTTCAGTCACCTACTTTCTCCAGGCAGTCACCTTCCTACATTTCTAGACTCTCCTAAAATAGCGTCACCAACTGGAAATAAAGCTTCCAAAATATGCGCTTTGGGAGGATATTTCATTTTCGAGCCACATTGGACCATAATCCAACAGGCTTAGTGTCTCTGTAAGGAGGAAGGAGACACCAGAGGCCCCCTACCCCCTCTCCTTCCTTCTTTCTCCACAGAGATGTTGCTATGTGAGACAATAGCTCTTTACAACCCAGAGAGGCCTCGCCAGACACCAACCCTTCTGGTGCCTTGATCTTGGACTTGGAGCCTCTGCGACTGCAAGGAAATCAATTTCTGTTATTTAAGCTCCTAGTCTGTGACATCAGACTCTGGTGGCCTAAGAAAAATCATGTCTCTGTTTCGCTTTTCTTTCGAAGAGTTGTTACCATATGACCTAAGAGTTTGGAGGTTGGTTTGCATGTTTGTGTGAGTGTGTAGAGAAAGTTGGTGCAATTGCAGTTGCTGTCCACCAAACAAGTTAATTTTGTCCCTTTCTCATTGCGGATCCCTTGTCTGCAACCATGACTTCCCCCAGAAGCAAAATCTAAAGCAAGGAGTCAGATGCAGGATACATAGCTACAGAACAAGAGGGAGTGGCTGAAAGAAGGAATGATAGCCAATGAAGAACGTGGCATTAGGCCAGGTACCATGTGGGCGACTGGACCTTAATCCTGTGGTGAGACTCTGGGAAAGGTATGACACATGGGCAAGCTACTCACCCTGACAGGGAAGGGTGGTTACTCACCAACTTTTGAGAGCCATTGGTGTACCGCTGCAGGCAGTGTGGACTGCCATAGTTCCAGGACCAGTCAGTGGGGCTTATCTCGGAGACTGAAGTCTGAGACTCTCCAGGAACAACGGTAGGCCCTTCCTGTGTTCGCTACAGCCCTCATTCTTCTGTCAACTGGACACGAACTGCCTAGCAGTAAGTTTATTGGCACAGGGAGAAATAGCGAATCATTCTTGCCTTTTAAATCATTAGTTCTCTTATTCTGTGGTTGTGGGAAAATAAAGCTTCATCAATAAAGAGCAATGGGGACAGACCTAAAAGTTCATTCCCATCATTCAAAACTACCCCATAATTTTACCCAAAATGTATCTCCATGATCTACAGATACTCGTTGGATATATAAGGTGTTTTGGTTTTCAAGTTAATGGCCAGGGGATCAAAGTTCTGGGCTCTGTGTCCCTGGTCCGACCTCCTACTTAGGCACTGACATTTTCTCTTAAGCTCAGTACTGGCATTGCTTCAAACCTGGGTGTTATTCAATACCAGCTTTTACAAAAAACTCCACCTCCTTTTATTTATTTTTTCTTAGATGAAGCTTTTAAAAAATGTTAATCTATAGATCCTCCTCCTCCATAATTACACTTGCCAGAGAAGTAGGAGCCAAACAATTAAATTCCCCATAGGTGTTGGGTGTAATAATTCCTCATGAATCAGAAGATTAAGCGTGGCAACAACAAATGGAACAAGATGGTCTGAGCTCTGTTTTTCCTGCAGAACAGCAAATAGTTGCAAATCAAAAAGCAGTTCTCCTTAATTACCACCGTATGAGGCAGTGGGCTAAAAGCAGGTTCATTTGGTAATGTTTTCTGTGTGGCTACAGTATGTACACACAGCGCAGGCCTTTATGCACTGTCTAATAGACAATATTATATACTAAGGTACTGTCGACATTCATTTTATGCAGAGAATCAACTGGTACACCCAGGACCCTGGCCTCCAAGCTGTGTGCACACTGAACTGAAGGCAGTTTTGCTTGCTCCAGCCAGGCAGGACTATTTATACTTAAACACATTCTTCACGACTTACAACATGCTGTACTAGGTGACAGTCCGTGAGCAGGACAGGCTGCAATCATGGCCTGTGGTCTCAGGGAGTCCTACAAGCCACAGCTTGTAGAGAGCTTCACCAAGTTGACACATTTTCTCTTTCTCTTTATTCTGGAGTCAGCAACCCTGCTGATCCGTAGGCCCTGGGGGACAGGCACTGTTCTAGCAGGAATCAGAAGAACCGGTGTGAGAAAAGGGACAGCCAAGCTGCAGTGTTATAACCTCTTTCTTTGCTCCCTAAATTAGACCTACTTGTTTATTTCGATTGGTCAAACAGTTTAATTAGCATCCCATGCTTTTTATTTCTTTAATCAAGGTTTCTAATAGAACAAGGCAACAAGCCAGGCCAGTAATGAGTCTCCTCCACCTACTCTTAAGTTAAGAACTTGCTGAGATTCCCATTGGTTTCCCAGGAACGACTCGGCACCGATGTACTTTCACTTATCATCAGGGTTATTGGGCACTGCTCATAAATGCATACTAATTGGCAGTAGGTGATGTATATATTTATGTAAATTTATCTTATGTATGGGTTCCCATAAAACATACTTTTTTTTTTTTAAAGTGAGAAGAGTTGAGTGTTTTTGCAATGAATTTGTGACATTGTGAGAACTATCTATGGGGACGGATGATTCACAAGATGTACTGACTCATGTCTGAAAAACCCATGCATTAACCTTCCTGCTTCTATGAAGTTCATTTGAGATATAATAAGGAAGAATTAAAAAAAAAAACTTGTTGAGGACAAGGTGCTCAAGGATGTAACTGCTTAGGTTCCGTAACAAGCCGAGGTGTGTAGAGGGACGCCAAAGGTCAGGCACATGGTTTTTATTCTGTTTCACCCAAAACCCTGTCCTACTTTGAGGTGCAAATGTAGATAACTTAAGCAGTGTTAAAGAAATTATGCAAATCCTAATTGCAAACAGTTTTCCTTTTAGTTTTTTTTTTACATTTAGACTAACTGTACTAATTATTTGAAAACCTTTTCATATCCCGTACTTAATAAAAGGAAATTTTATGCAAACAATGAAAGAGAATTTCAAAGTGGTAAGTGAGGGTGATAGTGGTTTGCTTCAGGGGCTAACAGTGCTGGAGAGGAGTTTATTCCTCATCTTCAGACTTCCGGTATCATGAACTGCTGCGGGCCTGATATCTCCACAATGGCTGGTACAGGGTCAACATTTTTAGACTCCAGATATGAGTGAGACCACTCAAAGAAAAGCACACACCTCTCTGTGTCTACCTGTATCCAAAATGACATCATACCCCATACATCAGTACAATGACTATGTACCAATTGAAAATAAAATGGAGCTGGAGAGGTGGTTCACTTGTTATATAAATACGAATGTCTGAGTTTGAATTCCCAGCACTTGCATAAAAGCCAGACATGGTAGCCCACTTCTGTAATGCCAGTACTGGGGAGAGCAAGCAGATCCTGGGGGCTTGCTGGCCTGCCAGTCCAGCTAAAATGCCAGGCTCTAGGTCCAGTGAGAGACTCTGTTTAAAAAACCACATAGTGGGGTGCAATAGAGGAAATGGCCAACAATCAGTCTCGGACCTTCACATTTACATGCAAAGGCACTGTACCTGTATATACATGTGTGTGCACAGACACATGCACACAATTTAAAAACTATCAAAGGGAGGGAAAATTTTTTCTCACTGGTGTGCTTGAGGTGCACACATAGATTCTGAAGAAGAAAGGGTCACATTCTGTTGAGTGGCTCACATGGCCACTTCCCCAGCTTTTAGATGTACTAGCAAAATTGAGTAGTGGTTAGAAAGGATCAGAGAAACCAGTGTCAGACTTTTTGCAACCAAATCTTAGCTCTGCACTTTGCTGGCTGTCTTACCTCACCTGTCTAAGCCTTGTATGATGGTAGCACATATAACAGTGCTTGATATTAGCAAGGCTTCGTGTCTATCTCATCTACACTCTGAACTAACCCAAATGTCTAAACACACCCTACAGGTGAGTAGTGATTCTGCTAGTGGATGATCTGCTAAGTGGGAGCCTGGGCTTTCAAGTTATCTTGGGGGAACTTGAGAGGCAGCAGTGTGCAGTTTCAGAATCATATAGCCCACTCACGGTTGTGTGACCTAGGAATGTGGCACTTACACTCTGTGAGCTTCTGCTATAGAAAAGTTCACTTCAGGGAGTCTTGTGCAGTTCCGACAATCTCGAGAGCCTGAGACATTTGGCTTTAAAATTTGGGACGCAGTGTCAGGCAATGGAAAGAGGATTTCTCAACCTTAAGTGCTGTTGCCGTTCTCTGCTGTCAACTATCCTGTGCACAATAGGATGTTCAGTGGCCTGTGTCCACCAGTGCTGGGAGCATCATGCAATGCTGGGAGCATCATCCAGTGCTGGGAGCATCATCCATTAAACCAGCAAACAGCTCCAAATACAAATGGCCTTTGAGGAAGGTCAAGAATCAATGATATCCTAAGGAAGAGGGGAAATCAGAGAAAGAGCAGTATGCACATGTGATTTTCCTCTTTGACAAGGCCAACCTACTGTCAAGGAGCAGAGCCAAGGAGAAGGGGCAATCAAAGGAAGAAATGCTGTGCCTGCTCTCTCGTGTCTCCTAGGAATCTTTAGATGTTGTAGTTGTGGCATTTGGAGACTTGAGGATGCTTCTGTCCTCTAATCCTCCCACCTGCTTTTTTTTTTAAAATTAACCGATGGTGTGTGGAATCCAGCATTCCTATTAAAGGAAGGACTACAAATAAGATCCACCTTTCTCTTCCACCTTAATTAATAGTGAACTGCAGAAGTGAACCACCAGCCCAGTCTGAAAGCAAGGGAACCAGCTCTGGATATTCAAATCTCAGTCTCATCTTGTTGGTCTTGCTCACTCTGATTGGTACAGCTACAGTCTAGGTGATAATTGTGGACCAATTAGCCTTTATGGTTATAGAAATTTAGACAAAAATGATAGAATTTTGTATTAAAATGGCAGAAAGCTTTAAAATGATGAGATTCACATGTTCTGTAAATATTGATCTAGAGTTTACCATGTTCCAAACACACTTGGAGAGGCTTGGAATGCACCATGGCATAAAATGGGCAGAACTTCCCTTCTCCAAGGAGACTAGCTAATTGACCTTTGAAAGAGTCTAGAGACAGCCAGAAGCAATGCTGTGCCTACAGACCTCAAATGCTATTCATTCCTTTTCCCTTTTCCCCATTCATTCTCTTACCAATTTTCTGTCTCCTTCAGACTCCTTGCTCCTAATATTGCCACCTCATGGAACAGAAACTCAAGGGAACGTTGACTACAACTTTCTCCATACAATTCCTTGTTTTTCTTTGTCAGTTGAATCTTCTCAAGATGAAAAAGCATTATCTTACCTTGATAAAGAAAAAAAATGTTTGCTCCGAGGTGACAAATCTGATCATTATAGGCTCCGGGGCATGAATGACACCATCATAGTTTTCCCCTTCCCATCCTTGTTACACCACCTAGACATGGGGTTGCTTGCCTCCCAACCTGCCTCTGTTCTAGTACGCTGTGGCCACAAGCAAAAAAAAAAAAAAATTGACAGAGCAAAATACAACCTTGATCATCAGGCCAAATTCAGGGAATAGAATTTGAGATGTGTTGACACATTAGTTTCCAGGAAAAGCACACACTCCATGTTCTTAGAACAGTACATTATCTCTGATTCAAATCTTGCCCATCTCTCCATACCTTGGATATCAAATGCAAGTGTGATCAGGATTAAAAAAGAAGATGATTATGAAACAGGACTGCCTTTGCTAAGTAGCTTGTTTGTGAGAACAGTTCCTGGAGCTTCCTCACTGGTATGCAAGGTGATTATGGGCTATAGTTCAAAAGAAACTGAAGGGGACATATTTGGACCCAGGCTTAGGGGTGGAGAGAGGTGACGGACTACATAGCTGTTTGATTTAATTCTGATCTGCAGTCTCTGCAGTTTTATTTTGTCATTTGTTTTCTGATGCTGTTTACCTATCACAGTCTCTAACCTAACATGGAGCAAAAATTTCCTACAGAACATTGAATGAAGAGACAGTTAAGAAAATTTCCACCCCTCAGTGCCTCTGGTACACTAATCATTCAGTGCTACTAAGTGACTTGGGACAAATTTATAATACTGAACATATGTTTTTTGTAGCTCTGTAAGTCAGTGTAAAACTATCATTTGTCCTCGTAGTCTGAGTATCTAGTAATTAAGCCTTGTTGCCATTCAAATAGTCATTGGACATGGTCTATGGATGGGAAATGCATGGGGTTATGGTATTTTGGGCAAATTTTAGTTAAGGGAAAGCAAGTTTATAAAGTCGATAAATCAGGGAAATGTGATTTTTTTTTTTTTTTTTAGCTCTTCTCAGATGTGACTCTCATCCCGTCGTCGTCTTTCTTCTGTCTTTAAGAAGTCAGGCTTTGCTAAGCTCTTAGCAGCGATGCTGAGTGGTCCAGGCAGAGGATAGGCCATTGTGAGTAGAGAGGGGATAAAGTGTTGTGCCCCCTGTGGGGAGGGGGCAAGTCAGATTTTCAAGCTAAACAGAAATTTGCTGCAGTAATTACCCTTTATCATTAATGACAGGCAATTGCCATAGCAACTGGCTGCCACCTGTCTCTCACATACCAGCTCGGTCTGCTCTGAAGCAAAACAAGAGACGCTACAAAGTCAACTGTGGAACCACCAGCCCCAAGAAGGAAGGAAGATCTATGTTGATATTAAATTCTCAGCTAGAGGCATGCATGGTTCATTGTAAAGTATTAATAACAACAAAACAAAAAACTGATATGTTAAGACAGAAATAAATGAACAGAGCCAAACTAGGGGAGGGGCATCGTTAAAGGTAGAGGTCTAGAGTTGGAGAGTAGGGTTTAAATTTAAGCTTCCCTGCTTATAGGTTGAGTGGCTCTGGGTAAATGATGTAACTTTCCCTAATCATCAAAGGGCCAAACTCATAGGCTTTTTGGGAGGATTCCAGTAGATAATAATGTCTGTGAAACAGTCAGCCCTGGAGGAGCATGCTGTCAGTGGTAACTGTCTCATCGCCTGGAAACAAGGTGCCAGGGAGCACACGCCAAGAGCACGGTGCATGGTGATGTTGACTTAACCCATCGGATCACTACTCAGGGGATCCAGGGCGCTCTTAGCTCTCTGCTGCTCTTTGTATGTATGTAGGCACAGGCACAGAGGCACGGACAGCTTGAGTCTATCCGCTTGCTGTTCTCCACAGTTTAGCAATGTGTTCTCAGTACTACAGTTCAGCAGGTCATTCAGTCTTTCTAATGACACTCTGTACAGACACACCTCAGTGACAGCTAAAATTAGTTTTCCCTTTGAGTCTCTCTGATTATGGCTCTAACCCTTTTAGCACTCCTCTTACCCCCTAAGTCCTGGTATTGTACAGGGGCCAATTAGAGACATTAGCCACCCTACACACAGTACAGGCATTCTTTGGCATCAGGGTGGTGAAGACATGCTAATTTTTACCTTTGACCTATCTGCTGAAGAAAACCTCTAGTAACTGGACCAGTCTTATAAGGTGTGTATGTCTTATGTACATGAAAACGTTAAAACACTAAGGCTGGCTTGATCCTAAACTGTATTGTCATTGTATGGCTTAAAATTCATACACATTTCCCCTTAGTTCATAATTGCCTGATTGCTCTCTGGTCATTTAGTCTAGGCCCACATGCTCCTTGGCATGCCCTCACTGCAACCCAGCACATTTGAGTCCTCTAGTCTGCCCTCTCTTAGTTCTTGGATTTCCAGCTTTCTGTTAATGGAGTGTTGAGGGGTTCAGGCCTCCTCCTCTTCCCTTGAATGCTGTGAGAGCCCACTTGCTGGCCTCCGCTCTTCATGGGCTACACTTCCTCAGCATGATTTTATAAGATGCTAATGTAATCATGTTGCTCTCCTTAAAAAGAAGTTCCAGTGGGTTTTCTAACCTCCCTGGGAAAGATCCTTGGCCATCTGCTTCTGTTCCCTTCCAGTCACATGGGCCATTGCTATGGCTTTCCCTGAGGGACATCAGCCCACATCATGCCAGTGCATTCTTGATGGTGCTCAGACTTGCTTTTAGGAAAGTACCTTACATTCTCGCTCACCCTTTCAAGTCCTGTCCAGCTGTTACTGCTCATTTGAGGGTTTGCCATTCCTCCTTTTTCTAGAAATCCTAACTCCATCTTTTGTTAAAGTTCTCTACATTGATCATAATTCTGTGATTTAAAATATACTTCCTTCTTCCTTATTGGTGTGTTTGAGTCTATGGTAAGGCCCAGGCCTCTTGTTTCTCATACCTTTAGGGTTTAACAGCAAGTCCATATATAAAATGTTTTTGAGGCAAAATACATATTGACTATATTTCTGAACTGTGTGGTACTTTAAAAAGTATTCCAGTGAAGCAATCTCTGTGCAACTGCTCTTGGTCAGTCCTGGACTGTTACACAAAAGCCATAGATATGTAGACTTATAACACCCAACTGTGAAAAGGAAGTCACATTGTAGTTCTCTGCTCCTCCGAATCATTTTTATACCAAGCAACATGCAAAAAATTATAAAATTATATATTGGGAATGTCCAAACTTATTGGGAAAAATCATCAAAATATATGAAGCCCAGAAGAGAAGATGTTTAATATGAATGGTAATTTCTTGTAGATGGAAGTGTTACAGATTTTTTTATGTTTTTTTTCTATTCCATATTCTTTACAAAGACTGCATTATATAATCAACATTTTTTGAAGTAATTAACATAGATGATGTTATTTTTCCCCAGAAGGACTACCTAATTTCTCTCATTCTTGTTACTTAGGGAAGAGAGAAAAGAATCTCTTCTTTGGTTGTTTATTATTCTCATGGTTCCAGCAGCTCCATTTGCTATGGTGTCTGAAATGGCTCAGGCTGCAAGTCGCTATTTCCACTAGATGTCGCCAAACTACTTGCAATAGTACTGTAGATGCTCTGTGCATATTCAAACAGTTAAAAATATTTAAACACCATTATTCAGTGTTCTTTGGTGTCACACAAAGCATTCAGAATTTGAAGAATTAGTAAGAAAAGACATATTACATAAGGTTCTGCTTCTTATGTAACAGGTGAGGGCTTACATGAATCCTTTGGTTTTATATAATTCATATTTTACTGGCTTCTTAATATGGTTGTGAGGAGAAAATTGACATCAGGATTGTGTTTAAATGTATGATTATTTCCAGGTGATTCCAAGCTCTCTTTTTATATAATACATAGAACAAAAGAGGCCAGAATCCTGAAACTCCTTTCTGAGAAGTGTTTTCCTTTAGAGGAGTACAGCTGCCACCATGGAATCTGCAGCTTTTGGGATTGTGAATCGAAACGTAGTATTGGGATACTTTCTGGAATATCTTAGTCTATTATAAAGCAGTTTGCAATTCATTTGGTGCTTCAGGAAGCAAAGCCAATAACTTTTTATTAGGAATGGAAGAAAGAATGTCTCTTTAACAAAGGGCAACGCAGAGCCGTGTTTCTTTAAACATAGGAACCTATTTACTGTGGAGGTTCAAAACCAGTCTTTTTTCTGATTGGCTCTGTTAACAGCTAAAGTGAGGGGTTTAAGGAAGCTTGTTTCCAATCATTTCTGTTGAGAATGAAAATGATTAGCCAATCAAAAGGCATTTAAATTAGGCTGTGGGCTTTGGGAAAGAAGCCTATGTATTCTGTCCTGCATCATTTCTCTGTACTGTGGAGTTCGGTTTTTAAATCATGGCATGTTATCATCCTTCAGCTTCACCACGGGAAAAGAAGTCATAACACAATAGTCTTTAAACAAAAATATATCTAAATTGCCCTGCTTGTTTTCTAGAGTTTTTCAATTGTTACCCTTTCAAATAACATGTACTAAGCCTTATCCACAGCATTAAGGATTTTTGACTATTGTCTAAGTTTCACTTTTATTGGTTATTATACCATATCCTCTGCATAAAATTCAAAGACCATAAAGATCATTAATGGTAACTAAGTTTTATTACAGATTAAAAAGCTACCAATAACAATAAAGAGGAAACTAGTCCAAGCCCTGGAGTGTCACACATCTCAGTTTCTGACAGGTCTTTAAAGAGAAGATGTATGATAGTAATCATCAGATTTCAGATGTTATCAACCCATAATAAACAAGTCTATATCTCATCAGGGATTTCAGCCTCCATTAACCAGACTCTACTGAGGCTTGCATAACAAATGCCATCTTACTTTATTCTGTGCAGAAACTATGAATTTTAAGCACCACGGAAATAAATACCACAGAAAGCAGAATAGTCTCAGTGTTTTGGGGCTCCGGTTTCTGTAAGCCTTGATTAGGTACAGGGTGACACTTGTGTGGACTGTGCTCCGAGCCCTGCGTTATTGGTTGTGCTTGTCCCATTTCACCATACAAAGAGGCCAAGTCTGTGTTAGCTCTCCGTGCAATATTGTAGTATGTAATTTGGTTTTTCTGTCCTAGGCATCTCCTGCAAATTTCTTTACTTCAACCTTTCGTATGAAATATTCATCTGAGATGCTCTGATACGGTGACAATCCTTGACTCTAAAGTGGAGAAGCCATTTTTGGACGTCTCTCTCCAGATACCCAAATTTGCTTCTCTCTAGTGCTTAAGAAATGAATAGCCTCCATCAGCTACATACAAGGCCTGATAAGCTCATTGCTCTGCACACTTTAAACTGTTATTATTCAGTGCCTTCCTTTCATGTGTCCACCCAAACGCCGCTAGTTTAGCTCCAAAGCACAGTGCATTTCCTCTTGTATTTTCATATTCCCCATTTCACTGCTGCAGCTGATTGCTGCCACTGGAGTAGACAAGAGCTTCACTGGGAGGCACTCACCCACGAAATTGCAGAGTCTAAGACTGACTTCCCATCCTTTGAAATTAAAGTTCAGTGTGTGTGTGTGTGTGTGTGTGTGTGTGTGTGTGTGTGTGTGTGTGTTAGAGTGTATGTGTATGAGTGTGTGAGAAAGAGAATGTGTGTGAGTGAGAAAGTGTATGTGTGTGTGTGAAAGAGAGAGATAATGTGTATGAGCGTGTGTGTGTGTGTGTGTGTGTGTGTGTGTGAGAGAGAGAGAGAGAGAGAGAATGCATTAGTGTATGTAGTGTGTGTGTATGTGTGTGTGTGTGTGTGTGTGTGTGTGTGAGAGAGAGAGAGAGAGAGAGAGAGAGAGAGAGAGAGAGAGAGAGAGAGAAAGAGAGAAAGTGTATGTGTATGACTGTGTATGTATGTGTGTGTGAGAGTGTGTGAGTGTTTAATTAAAGGCATTTTGCTAATTTGCTGCAATCCTTTAGCATCCTGTGTTTTAGAGAATGTTCCAGGGAAAATTTGCTGGGAGAGGTTAGTTTCTAGAAATGAAAGGCATTGGTATTCACAGAATTTGGTCAAAAAGAAGTTCAGCACTAAATCCCATGTTGCTTTGGGTGTCAGCCATGAAAATTTGCTCAGCTCATTGCTGAAGGATATTGAAACACATTTCTTGCCGACATGGCGTCATCTGTGGTGTGGATGGAGCCTTCATGCTGACAAACACTGCGTGAGTGGCTGTTGGAGCCAGTAGGCACTCCTGATGATTAACTACAAAACTGCTTTTGACTCTGGCTGTTGACAGGAATGACAATGCTTTGGCCAGACCGGCCTCCTTCTGGACACCAAAGGATGTTCCAGTCTTGGTTTTACCATCTGGTTCCAATACAAGCCAGGGATGATGGAGAGAAGAGTCTGTTAAAGAGGCAGCAATAGGCTAATTCTTTTGACAGTTTAATCTTTCTCTGATCAATGGAAAAAAAAAAAAAACAAAACGTACGTAGGCCAGCAGAACAAAGCAACAGTTTCTGGGATTTTAATTTCTAGGGTGGGCAAAGGTGTTTTGAACATTTTCCAAAGGCAAAGGGTCTTGACTGCGTGGGTCACAGATAAGCTTTGTTATGGTAAAAGTGGGTAAATGTGTGAGCTTCTGCGATGGAGCTGGTTTAGTGCCTGTAGGAATACTAATGGTGCATGTTATATGAATCACTTCCTTCTAAGTAGGTCTAAATATATTCAGTTGGTGTAAGAATACTTAGCTCCGAGGATACTAAAAGGAACAGAAATAATTCAAACTGAATATGCTTATTTGAAATGTGTGTGACCAAAGGTATTTTGGATTTTACATTATAAAATTTTGAAATATTTATACAGTAATGAGGCATCTTAGGAATGGGACTCAAAATTCTTTGCTGGTTTGAGGCTGGAGAGATAGATCAGTGGTTAAGAGCACTTGCTGATTGTGGTGGTTTGAATGAAAATGGTCCACACAGACTCATATATTTGAATTCTTAGTCCCTATTGGTGGAACTGTTTTACAAGGATTAGGAGGTGTGGCCTGGTTGGAGGAGGTATGCCTCTGGGCTTGAGCTTTGGAGTTTCAAAAGCCCATGCCATTCTCAATTCGCTTTCTTTCCCTTTTACTTTTGGATAAGAACATAGGTTCTCAACTGCTGCTCCAGCAACATGCATGCCTGTTTGCTTCCGTGTTCCCTGCTGTGATGGTCATGGACTCATCCTCTGGAACTGTAAGCCCCCATACTACAAACTAGTTGCCTTGTTCATGGTGTTTTGTCACAGTAATTGAAACATAACTAGAACACTGCTCTTCAGAGGACCTGAGTTCAGTTCTTAGCACCCAGATAAGGCAGCTCACTACTGCCTGTAACTACAGTTCCAGGGGAACTGACACACTCTTCTGGCCACCGTGGACACTGCTTACATACATGTACGTACAAAGGAGGCAGGTACATCTACACATAAAAATAAATAAATAAATAAAAAACAGTCACTGATGTTTCATATGCTCTCTGCACACCTAGCCTGAAGGTAACTCCATACTATAGTTTATATGTACATATTTTAGAGACAGAGTCTGGCTGGAACAGTCCCAAGCTAGCCAGGAACCCAGAGTTCTGCCTGCTTTTGCCTCCCACAAGCTGAAAGTAAAGGTACACACTACCATGTCTGGCCACAAATTTTAACTTAACTTAATTTTTTTTAGATTTTGAGGCTGGGTCTTAAAAGTTCATGCTGGCTTTGAACTTGCTATGTAGCTGAGGATGATCTTGAACCTCTGATCCTTCTGCCTCCACCTAAGGTCACAGGTGTGTATCACTATACCTGGTTCAGCCAGTGCTGGGGTGCTGGGCAAACATTCTGCTAATTGAGTTACATTCAAATCCCTACACAGTATTTTCTGTGCACATGTGTTTGAACTGTACCTTGTGATGTTGGTACTTGAAAAGTTGGGTTTTTGAAATTTTCGGATATTGAATTTTTGTGTCAGAGATGGTCAACCTATGATAATCTTTTTATGGGTCTTTGTAATTTCCCAAATGCATTCAACTAGGATATTTCTTTACCAATGCTTTACACAGCTAGATGAACAGACAGTATTTTTTATGCTTTCAATTAGCATACATGGAAACAGACTCACAGATACTAAATAATGTATGCAAAGTCACACAGCAGGTGGTGGGGACAGGGTTGGGCTGGAAGCTGGGATGGAGAAGCTCTCCCTCTGGGGACTCTGCTTTCCACTATCTGGTACTGCTTTATGTCCTCCTGACAGCAGTTCTGTGGTTCAAGGAAGGTCGGACCCATTCCAGCACATGGGAAACAGACACACTCAGCTCTTCTTTTGACCTGCCACAAGCTTACCCGTCTTGGTCTTGAAACAAAAGCCATGGAGAATCCATTTTGCCAATAGGAAATACTGGTGTTCAATGATGAGAACTTGAGTTGTGTAGATAGTACAGCATAAACTGATGATGACTTGGATGGGAAAGTACAGACAAAGGCTAGTAGGTTGGGACTCAAAGGGGCTCATCTGAAGAGTAGGGCCACCTGGGTGATACTCGGGACAGTTCCCAACATTTCTGTTTGGTCAGATTTGTCTCTTTTCCCATTCTTGTCTTTTAAACCTTATATTTCTTTTCTTTTCTTTTCTTTTCTTTTCTTTTCTTTTCTTTTCTTTTCTTTTCTTTTCTTTTCTTTTCTTTTCTTTTCTTTTCTTTCTTTCTTTCTTTTTTTTGAGACAGGGTTTCTCTGTGTAGTTTTGGTGCCTGTCCTCGATCTCGCTCTGTAGACCAGACTGGCTATGAACTCACAGAGATCCGCCTGGCTCTGCCTCCCGAGTGCTGGCATTAAAGGCATGCGCCACTGCTGCCCAGCTTAAACCTTATATTCTAATGCCCTCACCTTAAAGTGCACCGAATAGTGCTGTCCTAAATGCGAAGAGGGATGACAAAGATAAACCTGCTGAGCAAACATCTTTCCTCCAGTGAGGTGTTTAGTAAATTTCTGGATCCTTTCCATCTGGATCAAGAGTCCTTTGACTACTGATACACATATAAACTCACAGAGACACACCCAGGTTCAAATGGGACAAAACTGTAGTACTGAGAAGAAGTGGACACAAAGTCCCACTTCTAACCATGATGCTATTTGCGATTGATTTCTAATGAGGATGGGAAAATCAGAATTCTCCAATGTTGTGTTATTAAGTATATCAACCACAATTCAAGGCAGGCTCCATGCCTGGGAGTTGCTGGCTGACACGAAAAAGACTTTATTTATTGTTGCTGTTGTTTTTTGTGGGCTTTTTGTTTTATTTATTTATTTTTGTTTTATTGTTTTTCTGTTTGTTTTGATATTTTTTGAGACTGGGGAGAGAAAGAGAAGGAGCATGAAGTTGGATGGGTGAGGAGGTGGGAAGAGTTGGGGGAGGGGAAAGATATGATCAAAATATATTGTATGTATGGAAAACAATTTTTCAAGTCTCTAAAAATTTCCTTTGTTTTTTTGAGATTATAATTACATCATTTTCCTTTTCCCTTTTCTCTCTCTAAACCCTTTCCATATATTCATTCTTGTTCTCTTTCAAATTCATGGCATCTTTTTTCATTAGTTGTATGTATATATATATATATATAATGCACATATATATATAATGTTCATATATGTATATCTATCCCTAAATACACGATCTGTTCAGTCTGTATAATGTTCTTTATATGTATATGTCTTTAGAACTATTTGGTATTGGATAACCAGTTGGTGTGCTTTTCCCTGGGGAAGACTGTTTCTCCCATTTTCAACATGCCTTAGTTGCCTGTAGTTTTATATGTAAGACTGAAGCCTCACAGGATTTCCCCTGTCCATGTTATCATGTCTATTGTTGTTTAGCTTATGTGTGGAGGCCTCATTTTGGTAAGACTTTATGGATATAGCTTCTAATGTTACTAGGAGATGCAATTTCACAGCAAACTCCCTGATCTTCTGGCTCTTACAATCTTTCTGCTCCTCTTCCACAGTGTTCCCTGACCCTTAGGTGTGGGATTTGTCTTGTAGATATATTCTTCTTTTGGGACTGGGCTCTACAACTCTGCATTTGATCAGTTGTGGTTTTCTATAACGGTCTCTGTCTATTGCAAAGACAATTTCCTTGATGAGGGGGTGAGGAATACAGTTCTTGATGGTTATAAGAATGAATATTTAGAGTATAGTTACAGATTATGCTGGTTTAATAAAGTGGTGGTTGTAGGTTCTTCTCCAAGATTTATGGCTTCACTAACCCTGAGCAGTTGACTAGCTTTCCAGTACCAGGCTTGATTTCCCTAATGTTGAGCAGGTCTTAAGTCAAATTAGAGAGCTGTTGGTTACTTCCTGTTGGTTACAAGGTATTCATGCCACTACTGCACCCTTAGGATTATTGTGCCATGCTGTTCATTGTTGTGGGTCATAGATACCATAGCTGGGTAGAACTGTTGGTTGCTTTTCTCCTTTGGAAGCTTGTATGGCACCTTCTGGTACCATGAATGCTAGTCCTCAGGGAAGAGGCATTGAAGGCAGTTCTAGCTCAGGGTCCTCTAGGCCCTGTGTCTGAAGAGCATGGAGTCTTTAGCAACAAGGATTTACCTTCCACCACTGGGGGGTGGGACAATCAAGGGCAATAGCAATAGCCTGTAATGTTTGGGGTGTCTCTCGGGCAACCTTGACCAACAAACAACTCAGTGGGAAGCTTCTTGAGTCTGGTGTTGGGGCTTTTGGTACATGGTCTTTAGCTCTTGGAGGGACCATCTTCAGTCTAGATGGGAAATTTCATTTAAACTACACATGTGCATTTGTATACCAACTGACATGTACTATAGGTAGGTAGTTAACTGTATGATTTCCTTATGACTTTTCAGACATCTTTACTCTTATTTTACACTCCTCTGTCCTTCTTAAAGAATATGATCAAAATATATTATATGAAAAATTGAAAGAAATTGCAAAGTTTTTCCTGATTATCGCCATGAAATTAAAGAGACTTAGAGAGGAGAATCATAGCCAACAGTGAAGGAAGCTGGAAAGAGCCTCAGATAGACCCATGGGAAGGGTAATCTTCATTGTCAACTGACTGGAGTTGGATTCAGTTAGGAGACACACTCCTGGGTGTGTCCAGAGAAGTTTAACTGAGAGGGAAAGACTCACACTTAATGTGGGTGGCCCTGTTTTGTGGTTGGGGGGGGGTGTCTGTCACTGAATGAAAATGGAGAAAGCAAGATGAGGACCTTCATCTATCTCTCTGAGTTCCCTGTGGCCAGCTGCCCCCAGCTCCTGCCGCCGTGCCTTCTCTCCATGATGGGCTGCACCCTCGGATTAAGAGTCAACATAAAGCCTTCCTTGAGTGACTTTTAGTTGGGTGTTTCGCCGAAGCAGTGAGAAAAGTACCTAATGCAGATCCCTTTAGAACAGTCTTTTAAATCAGATCACAAGGGACAAAACTATTATTGTCTTTCCGTTCATCGCAGTGTTTGTGGTTGAGACATCTCTAACAAAACCACAAGAGAAAAGCACACTTGTTTATCTAATATAATTTTCACAGAGATGGGAGTCTTCAAAATGAAGTGCCCCCCCCAAATATAAGTATGATTGCAGGCAAAAGAGTGATTTAATGGTGAGTTAGGCAAGGCCTGCTCGGACCCTTTACTGTGATGTGATTTCTTTTGGGCTCCTGGGGGAACCCTCCTGAATGGAGGTCTTAGGACCTGCATCAGGGGAAGATCAGCTAGGCTTTATGGTCTTCTTCAGGGAGCAGTGGCTGAGAGAATTCTAGTTTCTTTGCTTCCTCTCAGGTCAGGGCAGAGGGTAGAAAAAGGTCAGAGAGTCCTTCCCAGTGTGTCCTTGACACACCATCCTTGAGGCGGTATGTCCCAAACCCTGTGATTGTAGAGAACCAAAGCTTTCCAAAGCCTGTTTGAATGTTGTCAAGTATACATCTATATGAATATATCACAATATGTCGCACATACATACAGCTGTCTATTTATTCGCATTGATCTTTTCGGATTGAAAAGGAAAGCAAATCTTAGGGCAGCGTTGGTATGTTCTTTGAGCACAACTTGTGTTACGGCGTTTTCTTCAACTCAAGCTTTTCTGTTTAAAATGGGTATTTTACCTTGCCAGTGCTCAGGAGGTCCACTGGAAGAAAGTTAAACTTCCTTTGGAGGTCACACATGATGCCTTACCTCTGGGGTTTGTGAGTTTATCATCTGGACATCTATCTCAGGCACCCACCCACCTTGTAAAACAAAAAAGAGACGAGTGAGTAGAAATTTAAAAAAATCTACTGTGGTGCTGGCAAAATAGCTCAGCGGGGAAAGGGATCGCTGTCAAACCTGACAGCCTGACGTGGATCCCTGGGACCCACATGGTGAAAAGAGAGAACTGACTCCTGCAAGTTGTCCTCTTACTTCCATGAGTGCATGCTTGGGTGTGTGCGTGTACATGTACACCCATACACATACACCCCCTTACACACACACACACACACACACACACACACACACACACACACACACACAGAGCTTAAAAAGCCCCTTGAATGAGACTTCTCTAAACACGGTAAGAAATCTGGATATGTCACAGTTGTTTCTGGTTGTGATGGTTCTGTGATGCTGTCCTGTCCACCAGGGACACTCTGTCACCCTTCAGAGAACAGGCTTTGCTGCCAATTATACCTTAGTTGGAGACTTTCCTCTCACGCTTGCATAACACTGGGGAAAATATCCTTTTTCAATCAGTATGTGGGACAATGATACTGAACTACTGAGCTGTTTGGAAGGTTAAATAAAAACAATTTCTTTTGTAAAGGATTTAGTACAATAATTAGCATATAGTTAATACTATGTAAATCTTTTTATTTAAGAGCTAGGATTAACTCTGACCATGCCTCAAAGCCTTTCCTACAGATGTTGGCTCAAAAGATTCCTTTACAGTATTTATGGCTGACCTAGAAGACAGTTTTTAACAAATTAAATTTTAATAAGTTAAATTAAATTTAGTAGAAGTTATGTATTATCTAATGACAGAAATATGTGAATGAAAATTTTTTTTATATAGAAAGATATGGATTGTGCATAAAGATGGGGTGAAAGTTAAGAAGAGAAGGGAAATTGTGGTCTATCTGGATGATGTAGCAGCCACTTTGCAGAATCATCTACTATAATCCCCATGGCAATTTTGTCTTTATTTCCCATAAAAAGAGAATTTGGCATATGAGAACATCTCTGGTTTCTCATTGAGGCTCATAGTATTTGAATAACTGAAGACTGCCTTCAGAAGTGCTGCATGCAGGTGTTTTAACAACTAAAGCCTATGCTGTACTGTATGAACTGGCAATTGAGGCTAGGGGTATCTGAGGACAATTAGATAGTGTGTATTCAGAACCTTAGCAATAAACATGATAAATCCATTCCAGTCTCTGAAGTCAACAGTCTCTGAAGTCAACCTAAGGAAGCAACTAACAGTTAATTAATGTGTTGGTACCACAGGCTATGATTTTACATGTCCCTCCCCTCTGGATCTTCTACAAAATACTAGGAATGACATTACCTTTTTTTCTGTAGATGAAGGAGCTAAAGCTGAGCTGATGAGTGACTTGTTCCAGCTCATGCCGTCCCCATAAGTAGTATCCAGATTTCAGTTGGCTGAGTATCATAGAGCATTCTCTTCATTTTGAGCTTTTCCCTCTAAAGTGTAGAGATGTTAGAGAGTCATTGCCGAGCCACATCATAGTGTAAAATGGAAAAATTCAGATACTCGTCATCAGAGAGATGGCTGAGCAGAGCCTCCTGTAGCCACAGGATCTCAAAAATGACACTAGAGGTAGTATGTGCCAAACAATAATGGAACCAAGACACATTATATTTTAGGTCAATCTGGCTTTATGTAGCTATATAAAGATAGAACTATAAGACTGAGAAGCTCACCATACAACTGCTTGTTCACTTGGATTCTAGATGTCTTCATGGAGGGCCTGGAATCACAAAGTTGCCTTTGGTGGTACAGGTGGGTAACCATAATGACAGATCTGAGTTCTATCAACTGAGCCTAACTGTGACTCCTAATACCTACCAAGGGTCTAATATAGCTGGGTAGTGGCTTTGCACATCTATTTGAGCAAAGGGGAGATGGTGGAGTGTAGTGGGTAGCCATTCCAGCTTTGATCTGGAAGTTCCAACCCCCATTGAGACTTCGGCAACTGTCACACCTACAAGGAGGGGCCAAGGGAGGCGCCTGGGGACCCGAGATCTGGATCGGTGGGCATGCTCTCTGTTGCGGGACCCTGGATAGTGGAGGTGGACCGAGCAGAGCTCCAGAGAACACTGCTGGACTGCGATACACCTTCCCCAGACTCCGCGACCTACCTATCCCTTAATTTGTAAGTTATGCCATTAAATAAATCTCCCTTTAACTACGTGGAGTGGCCTTAATAATTTCACCAATATCTGGCGCCCAACGTGGGGCACAAACCCACGACCCTGAGATTAAGAGTCTCATGCTCTACCGACTGAGCTGGCCTTAATAATTTCACCAATAGTGGAGGACACCCTTAAAATACAAGACATCATTGCTGGCCACTTTGACAGTCAGAATGTGAGCTATTTCTGTGGGCTCAAGCTGATTGGTTCAGCAGATATCTCGTCTTGCTGTCTTCTGTATGTGATTTTGACATAATGATAGAGAAAACACCTTATTAAGTTCTCCAGTGGACCAGGAAGAAGATGTTAACATTTTAAAACACAAAACACTGCACTTGAGTAACATAAAATGAAATGGACAGCTGAGGTAATTACAGTACATTCTCAATTTGCTGGAGTTTAGCCACTTAGAGCTCTTTATTAACTGATTTGTGTGTATGTGTGACCATGGGCACTCTTGTCAGTAATAAGATAAAGAAGTGACTGATAATTAGCACACTTGTCTCCAGACTGTAATTTTTCTTTTAGTAGTAAGACAAAGCTAAGATAGGTTCTCAACTTAGCTCTCCTGAGGGTGGATGGAAGTAAGTCTATTTATTTAACTGAATACTCATATTTACAGTTTCATGGCTGAAACCAGAGACATGTAGGCTGAATATCGGACTATTAAATCAATGTTTCAATTCTATAGCCATCCCAAATACGGGCAGTTGCATTACCCTAGCCAAATTCATTGCATCATCTACAGTCTGTTTTTAGGGAATGCAAGAGGGGATTTAGGACTCCTAAAATGACTTAGTCCCTATTGCTTGTGGGATAGCTATCTCAACCATCCGCATATGTATGTGTACACATAAATACATGCAGCTCCTTGTGTCGAGGAGAGAAACATAAATAAGGGTGCACAGAGTGCCTTTTTCTGGCTGTGCACTCTAGCTGCAGTAAACTCTCTGTGACACAAGAAGAAATACTTCATTATCCAAGTCGAATGATCAGCTAGAGAAAGTCGGCTGTGTTTAAACTGTGCCTAACTGTATTTAAAATAAAATACAACATATTTACATTTCCTCCCCTAGTTTATTATAAAGTTTACACTTTAAGGATTTTTAAATAGAAAACGTTTCCCAGAACTGAGATTTGTGTGAGTTCCTTTGACTTAGCTGCGAGAATCAATCAGATCATGTTAAGGTGCACAATAAGGCTCCTTTCGAAGCCTATTATTAAATACACATAAGAATAGACTTTTTTTAGTGTGTTCAGAAATAAAGAGAAAGAAAGTGTTCTCTGTTTTTGAAGATTGAAATCCTTCAAAGCTTTTTCGATGGCGAGAAAACAAAAGGCTATTGTGAACTGGAGCTTGGAAACCGGGCGAAGACAGGCGCAAAGTAATTAATTGCTCATTCATGAGAAAGAAAGTACAAACGGGAGGCAAAAGTTAACCCCTCAAAATAAAGTGTGCAGCTAACAAAACAGCCATCAGCTGCTCTGTTGTGAAACACGATGGGCCTCTTTGTGCTGCTGCTGGTTTTGTTTTGAGGGCTGGCGGCAGATGACGAAGACAGTGCATGGGAAGATGGACCGGTTTCCTCCCCGGGAAGGGCTGACTGTCTACAGGGCTTCATTCTGAAAGCTACGGTAAAGACTATCCTATACCTAGTTCCCAACACTTTGAGTACATCGTACCCATGGCATTTTTGTGACGAGGTTGTCTAATTAAGACATAAATGCACACACACACACACACACACACACACACACACACACACACACACACATAGAAGGAGAAACAATTATTTGGTTTCCAAGGGGCTTCCAACAAGTGCTAGAAATTGAAGACTATGTAGGATTTCTCTCTAAAACACTCAAATTAAGTGATCAATCCTATTTAGAAAGGTTTTTCAATATATTTCATGCCCCAGGGAATCTTGCTCCAACCAAGAGCTGTGGCTGGTAGCTACTATGTCTACATTTGGAACAGCTTGAGCTATGCCATCTCACAAGGCTTAGGGAAATTGCTGCCAGCATAAAGCAAATAATTCCCTCCCTCAGGCCCTCAGGAATCACAGGAAACCGTAATTTCTCATTATCAAACCTTCTGCTCCATGCGTCCTGCTGTACCTTCGGACCACGAGTGTTGTTCACAATCACCTTCCCGTTTTAAGCACAGGTGTGTGCGTATTTTGACGTGGCAAAATCACACCCAGCCCTCGGCAGCGTAACATCTTTCTGAGGTGATGGAAGGAGTCTGAAGCAAATTGAAGAGTGGCTGAAAACTACTCATCATTTTAGTATTAAAATCCTGACTGACTTTACCTATAAAAGGACCACACACTTAGGTTAGTTGGAAAAGCAAGTATCCATTTGGGTTTCATCCAAAATACTCATCCACTTTCTCTCAGAGGGCCTAAGGCATTGCTTTTCAAATTTTATTTCTTGGCTAATTTAACTGGAGAATTCTTCCCTGGTTTATTAAATCTCTTAAGATAACAATAGCAATGAAACAGACAAGAGTTTGATGATAATAATCATAATCATAATAATCATAGGTAAATGCACTTAGCATATATGAGTATTTTGTTCTACAATGATTTCATTTGTAAATTTACCCTAAAAACCTAGAAGCCATTTCCTATGATGACATGTAATAAGTGGTATTTAGTTTCCTGGATAGTATGGGAACTATATTTATTTATTTTAATTTTTTATTGAAAAATAGATTCTTCTTCTACAATACATCCTGACCACAGTTTCCCTTCCCTCCACTCCTCCCAGTTCCTTCCCACTTCCCCTCTCTCTCAGCTCTACTCCCCTCCGTTTCCCTTCAGAAAAGAGCAGGCCTCCAAGAGACAACAACCAAACACAGCAAAACAACATACAATAAGACAAGGCCAAAGCCCTCATGGGAGTGGGTACCCACAGTCAGATATATGCAGAGAGAGAGAGAAAGAGAGAGAGAGAGAGAGAGAGAGAGAGAGAGAGAGAGAGAGAGAGAGAGTCAGACAGAGACAGAGACAGAGACAGAGAGAGTCTAAATTGGAGGTTTCCATTGGGTCCCTCTTCCTGGAGCAAATCATATTTAAAATAGAGAAGGTAATCATTTGGTTTAACTATATTTTTATTTTACTTTACTTATGTGTATGGGTGTTTTGCCTGAATGTATGCCTGTGCACCCTGTGTGTGCAGTACTGATGGAGTCCAGAAGAGGACATTGGATTCCCTGGAGCTGGAGTCACAGATGGTTTTGAGCTACCGTGTGGGTGCTCAAACCCAGATCCTCTGGAGGACCATCTCTCCAGCCCTTTAAATGATATGTTTCATTGGAAGTTCATTGTCGCACTCTCCAGCTGGAGCAGGAATGTTACCTCCCCACGTGTGGTCAGTGGGCTGTGGAGTGCTGCAGCTCGGGCATTGGCGGTAGCTTCTCCAGAGGGGAGAAGATGATTTCAGGAGAACTAGGGGTTCAGTGAAGAAGCCTGAGAAATTGTCTCGGGGGTGGAGAGCTGGCTTGCACTCTCCAGGGGTAGAAGAGGTGGATGGGGAGAAAGAAGAATTGCCATGGGCCAGACGTTCTGATCTTCTCCCGGCTACTGCTGGTCATTGTAAGCAAGGTGAGTGAGCAGTAGTGATGTGCTCCCTCTGCAAGAAAAAGCTCTTTCATGGTGGTGGTAAGAGCAGAGAAGCACCTCTGCTAGTCTAGACAGGTAGCTGTCTGTAGAGAGAAGACACTGGGGAGCAGAAGCTTGTCTGCGACGATTGTCTCCTATTTAGGATGTTTTGAATTCTGGCTGTAAATCATCAGCAATGTTTAATAGAAGAATTCTTGAAAAAAGGAACATGTGAACATTTGTTTGTTCAGTCAACAGTTACTGAGGGCAATAGTTGTCTTCAGTTGCTTTAGGAATTGGTTGTAGAGAAATGAATGCAGTAGGAATTTTAAATGAAAAGCTATATTCTAGTGGTTATGTTGGTTGATGTGAGGACTATTTCTATGCTGTATCAGGGCTTTCATAATCCTCCAGAAAGCCTAGATAAGATTGTCATGGGCTCCTGGAGATCAAGAGGCATAGAAACACATCTTTGGAAGTGGGAGTGTCTCATGGAGGGATCAGGAGGAGGTTGATGATATTTAAAGTGCAGGTAGCAGAGAATTACAGGGAAAAGGTATAGTTCCATTGGAAGGGAACTATCTATTGGAGCTTGATGAGGTAATCAATGTACAAATACACACATGTGCATGAACACACACACACACACACACACACACACACTCACACACACATAATACACTTATTTCTCTCCTTCTAGCATGTGGCCTCTGGAGATGGAGCTTAAGGCCCTTGGGCTTGAGGGAAGGTTCCTTTACTTACTGAGCCATCTTGCTGGTCCTATAAACTTCAATTCTTTTACATTTCTTTTAAAAAATGTTCTTTACTAGTTCTTTGAGAATTTCATTTAAAGTGTTTTAAATTATATCCGCCCTTTTCCATCTCTTCCCAGATCAACTCCCTCTTCCCTTCCCACCCAACTTCATGTCCCTCCCTCCAACTAAGGCCAGTTTGTACTACTCCAATATTCTTGGATATGTGGTCTTCCACTGGAGTGTGGTTAACTTATCAGGGGCTACCCTCTTCCAGAAAACTGGCCTTTCCCCTCCAAGCAGCTAAGAATTGGCAATAGTTATTCGGTTAGGGGTGGGACTTCATGTATGGATACCCTTTCCATTTTGGGATTTGGTTTGGTGTGGGCTTGCACAGGTCTTGTGCATGCTGTCACAACTGTTGTGGTTTACACATGCAGCTGTCCTGCTGTATCCAGAAGACACTGTTTCCTTGTCGTTACCCTCAATCTCCGGCTTGTGCATGCTTCCTGCCCCTTTTCCACAATGACCCCTTAGCCTTGGGAGGAGGGGTAACATATGTATGTTCCATTTAAGGCTAAAAATTCTGTAGCCTCATATTCTCTTGACCTTGGCCAGTTGTGGGTCACGGTGTTGATTATCATCTACTGCAAACGAAAGCTTCTTTGATGAGGGTTGAGAGGTGCCTTAATCTATGGGGGTAATGGTAAGTTCAGAAGCTGGTTTAATGCTATGTCCATTTAGCAGGATAATAGTAAGCTTTTGGGCTTATGACCTGTATATTCACAGGTTCTTGCTGATAACAGCATCAGGTAGGGGCTTCATCTTGTAGAGTGAGACTTAAATCAGAAAGAAGTTGGTTACTCCCATGGCATTTACGCCACTGTTGTACCAATGAGCAAGTCTTACCAGGCTAGTCATTATTGTAGCTCACAGGGTTCACGGCTGGATATGAGTGGTGATCACTTTTATCTTTTGTAGTACGCATTAACACCTTCCAGCACGGTGGAAGCTAGCCAGTGAGGATGAAGTTTCCCAGGTCATTACCAGCTTAATTTGTACATGTTTTATTAGTCAAGTATGTGTGTTTTTCAGCAATTGAGACTTACTGCCAAGTTATGAAGAGGAACTGAAAAAGTATTGGCAATAGCGTTTAATGTTTAGGGGTTTGGGACACCTCACTGGCCAGCAACTCTAAAGGAAATAGCCCGTTCCTGAGATGGGGCTTTTCGTTTGTTAGTTGATTGCTGTCTACTTTGTTTCTCCCTTTTAGGTTAACTCCATTTTAACTGTTTTCTATATGTTTATAGATATACTTCAGGAAGCTTCTACAGTGGTTGGCTGTCATGTGACTTGTTTGAAAAGTCTTTAATGTTATCTATCCCTCTGTTTCCCACTTCCATTTCTCCCCCACTTCAATTTACCCCCTCTTGTTCTACAATTCCATTTTAGCCCTTTATACCACTGCATTCTATCTCCTCTTCCTTGACCCACCTCCATGCCTCCTCTGTAATTTCCTGACCTCTGTGGGTATTCTAAATGAAACACACATATCTGAAGATTCAAAGCCAATGTCCACAAATGAGAGACAATATGTGATGTTTGCCTTCCTGGGTCTGGGTTACTCACTCAGAAGTATCGTGTTCAGCTCCAGTTATTTACCTGTAAATTTCATAGTTTCATTTCTCTTGATAGCTGAGTAATATTTTATTGTGTAAATGCATGGATGGCTAGACTGTTTTCATTTCCTGGTTATTGTGAATAGAGCAGCAGTGAATATGACCAGCAAATATTCCTGGAGTAGGATACAGAGTCCTTGGGGAATATGCCCAAGAATGGATAGCAGGGTCATGTAGTAGATACGTTTTTAATTTTTGAGAAACCTCTATACTGATTTCCATAGTGGAAATTTGCACCCTCACCAGCAATGAATAAATGTTTCCATTTCCCCACAACCACGCCGGCATTTGTAGTCATTTGTTTTTTGTATCTTAGTCATTCAGACTGGGGTAAGATGAAATCTCAAAGTAATTTTAATTTGCATTTCCCTGATGCTAAGGATGTTGAGAAATTTACAAAATGTTTCCCAGCTGTTTGTGTCCCAGTTCTTTTGAGAACTCTTTCATTCCATGTCCCATTTTTAATTGTGTTGTTTGTATAAACGCTAATTCCTAATGAATTTTTTCAATATACAATTTGCCCTTCTGAAGTTAGAGTCCTTGTTTTTTTGAGAGAGGGGTGTCCTTCATTTAAATTTATTTGGGTAAATCTCTCGAGTTTACCTTTAAAACAGTGACATATGTTTCACACTCAATCAGTTCTCTTCATACACATTCATATTTATTGTTGACATTAAGTATGTTTACCTAGCTATCTGTCTCTTTTTAATAAAAACAATTTTTTTAAAGATTCTAATTGTGGTTCTCATCAAAGAATATTTGTAATAAAATTGATTCTACTAACTTCCATTCCATGAATTGATACAGTACAATCTATTATTAGAACAACAATCATATTTATAATATACAGGATAATTATAGAAATGTCAAGAGTTTAGTAGAATATTATTTTAAGGTGTGTTACTTTTGTGTATGTTGCATTTGTTTAACTCTGTGAAGCTATGTTACTGTGCCTGTCTAGAGTACCTGACAGTCTAATAAAGAACTAAATGGCCAATAGCAAGACAGGAGAAAGGATGGGCAGGGCTGGCAGGCAGAGAGAATATATAGAAGGAGAAATCTGGGAGGAGAAAGAGAGAAGAGATGGAGGAGATCTAGGAGCCAGAGAAGGAGGAGGACTCCAGGGGCCAGCCACCCAGCTACACAGCAAGTCACGGAGTAAGAAACAAAAAAAAGGTATTCAGGAATAGAAAAGGAAGAGCCCAGAGGCAAAAGATAGATGAGATAATTTAAATGCTGGCAAGAAACTAAGCCAAGCTAAGGCCAGGCATTTATAATTAAGAATAAGCCTCCATTCTTGGGGTCCTGTTTTCCAGGTAGCCTCCCTGGTGATGTGAGTAGCAGACAAGTCATCCTTGTTTCATGTCTAGTATCCTGCTATGAGTGAGTACATACCATGTTTGTCTTTCTGAGTCTGGGTTACCTCACTCAGGATGATTTTTTCTAGATCCATCCATTTGTCTGCAAACCTCATGAAATCCACAAAGATACCCACACAACAGACTGCTGGCAATGGTCGAGAGACAGCCCGAACTGACCTACTCTGGTGATGGGATGGCCAAACACCCTAATTGTTGTGCTAGAAACCTCATCCAACTACTGAGGGATCTGGATGCAGAGATCCATGACTAGGCCCCGGGTGGATCTCTGGGAGTCCAATTAGCGAGAATGAGGAGGGTTTATATGAGCGAGAATTGTTGAGACCAAGGTTGGATAAAGCACAGGGACAAATAGCCAAATGAATGGAAACACATGAACTATGAACCAATGGCTGAGGGGTCCCCACTGGATCAGGCCCTCCGAATGGGTGAGACAGTTGATTGGCTTGATCTGTTTGGGAGGCATCCAGGCAGTGGGACCAGATCTTGTGCTCATTGCATGAGTTGGCTGTTTGAAACCTGGGGCCTATGCAGGATTGTTTGGCTCGGCCTGGGAGGAGGGGACTAGACGTACCTGGACTGAGTCTACCAGGTTGACCTCAGTCTGTGGGGAAGGCTTTGCCCTGGAGGAGATGGGAATGGGGGGGGGGGTTGGGGGGAAGGTGAGGGGGACGAGAGGGGGGGAGAACAAGGGAATCCGTGGCTGATATGTAGAACTGAATTATATTGCAAAATAAATTAAAATAAATTAAAAAAAAAAGAATAAGCCTCCGTGTGTGATTTATTTGAGAGCTGGGTGGTAGGCCCCACAAATGAGCAAAAACAAATTACCACAAGGAGACATAGTTGTTTCTAATACAGTGATGATATTGTCATTCCACAGGAACGTTGTAGAAACCAGTCACTAATATCAGAATATATGATAGTCGTATCTGAATATGTGATATTTCCTAGCAGGATAACTGAAAAAGGGTGAAGATTGAAAGCAGGCTATGGTTCTAGACAACAGGGTTTCCAGGGTGACAGTCATGACTGACATTGCACAGAATGACGGGATATGTCACTAGTAATGATGCAGGAAGGACAAGTATAGAGAAAGGAACAGGGAAGGACTGAAGACTCTAAGGATCCTGTCAAAGATGAGGCTAATAGCATTCCTTTCATATTTTCTTATTTTAGGCAGAAAGGTAAACGTTTGTGCTATATTTTGACAAAGATGATGGATGAAATAACATTGTTTTTCTTTTCTTTGAAAAATGAATATATTCATATTGGTGATTTAAAGTGGAAAAAGTAATTGTGAACATGTGTTTAGTTTCTTTCTATTTCTTTTCCACCAGATCAAGCAAGATATTATACGTATGCCTAGGGCGGTCACTTGGTGAGCCAAATGAACCCAGGCTGAGCTCACTGTGTAAATGGTGTGGAAAGGTTTATTAAGCTGGAATCTGTACTTCCCTACTCAGCCATCCCCTCATCCCTACCAAAGAGGGAAAACTAAACCCTTTCCCTGGGTTGGGGAACAGAGAGTATGGGGTTAGAGCCAGAGTGATAGGTTACTGGGAGGGAACCCTGAGCCACAGCACCTCTTCAGGTGGAGTCCCAGGCAGGGGAAGCAAACCTCAGAAAAAGTTAGTCCACTGAGCTTGGAGATGCATGCCCTTCTTTCTGTGGGTGTGCTATGACTTTTTGAGTGGGTGTAGGGTGCTATGGATTACTAGAATGGGTATGAGGTGCTATGGCTTACTAGAGTGAGTGTGGGGTGCAATGAGTTACCAGTTAGTGACCGTCTAGCTTATCTATCCATTAAGGAAGAGATACCAGCTGGGTCCTAGGAGCGCTTTCTTTGATGGATGCCCATATGACTCTTCATAACATACCAGTGTCCTTCACAAGTTTCTAAGAGGTGACCTGGCTTGCCATAGACTTTTAGCTCTTTCTGATGCTCAAGGTAATACATTAACAGCTGCTTGAACAGTAAATCTTCCATTTTGTGGTGATGACCTTACATCGACATGTCGAAAATGGTAAAGGTAGGGAAAGAAGAGGCTAAGCTAAACTATGAAGTAGTGAATTGCACATACATCTGAAAAAAGAAAAAAAAATACATTCCCCGGTTGCATTTCATAGTATTAACAAGAATAAAATATTAATAGTCTGAGGTAACAAAAGAATAATGAAAGACAATTGTGTACTTATCAGGAAATTAGTTGTGATGATTAATCTACCTTATAATACTAAGGATACATTCAATATTCCTTACAAGAGAACTGTAAAAGCTGAATGAGTTAAATTTCTCTAGGCAATTTGCAACACTAAGAATATGCCTTTCCAGACTAATGACTCTTTCATGGATGCGATGGAGAAGACATTCAGCATCTGTAATTCTCTTTGGCCCAAGAGTGAAGAGATAAGTAGTAATCATGCCTTCAAGGTAGAATTCATAATCAAATCCTTAATTAAACTCAATATGGAAAGTCCTTAATAAATATCAAAATCTGACTATCAGATTTTTCTGGCAAATATTTAATGCTGTGTTCAGTTAATGCTATCCACACATCACTGTGGAAGGAATTAGCTGCTCCTCTTATTTCCTGGGTGCACAGGACTATCAATGTCATATTTAAATGGGGATGCTTCCTATATGTTAATAATGTACTTTCATATTACCCTATTTTTGCCTTATACATACTTAACACTTTCAGAGGAATTTCAATTTCTTTTGCTATTTTAGCATTTATATTCATTATGTATTAAGTGAATATGTATGGCCGATTCTCTCTTCAAGGAGTTTTTAATCAGATCTGTTCTATTTGCTCAGACTCAGTCTCACGGCCTTCCTTGACTCTTCTGTCTTTCATATTGCTTCTCTCACCAAACTCTCTGAATTCTACCTGCCTCGGGAAATTTTGTCAACTCTTATCTACCTTATTGCTACTCTCCAGTCCCAGAGATGGTCATGTCCCACAGGAATTTCTGTGGTAACGTCTCCTGCCTGAGCTGCTTCCTGTCTTCTCATGCCAGCCCAATGATCCTGCTGGAGTTATGCCTCCTCTCTTAAACTCCACAGGAGTTTCAGCTCACTGTTAAAAACTTGACTCTTTCTGATGGCCTAATGGTCTGTTCATGGTGCAGACATTTGCTCCTTCTTCTGTCTTTGTGACTTTATATTCTGTTTCTGTCCCACATTCACCTCCACCCAACCCGTTCCATCTTTTTCTTCTCTAGTAACTTCCTAGTGTTTCTGATACATGCCAGATATAGCAAAGGCTATCCTTTCTGTCCTGCAAATTTCCACTTCCATACACTTTCATGGCTACAACCCCTCCTATGTCTTAGAGGTCTTTACTCAAATGCCATGTTTTTGTATACCCTAGACACTGCCTCTGAAATTTCAACTCCTTCCATGACACTGTGTATCTTCATTATCTGCTTTATATTCCTTAAAACACTTACCATTTAGCAGGTCATATCGCATTTATATTGCTTATTCTATATCTCCTACAAGAATGTATGCTTGCTGGATCTGTTGACACAGGAAAGTTCAAGACCAGCTACAGAGTGAGTTCAAGGTTAGCCTAGACAACATAGATGCCTGAGGTCCATCTTATGTGCAGGGATGCTATGTGAGAGCATATATTTTCGTCTGTTCTTTTTTATTGTATTGTTGGTGCTTAGAACAGCTCAGTGGCTTTACATTAAAGTGATCCCATGATCCTCCGCACTTACTTAGCTCTGACAAACTGCAACTCCCCTGTCTTCAATTTTCGTGTGTGTTTGCCCAGCCCACTAATGCACAATGTTACCTTCTGGGCCTTGGTCTTGTCTCCTCGGAGATGATGAAAACCAGGACTCTGAAAAGACTATGCTATCTCAGGCCAGCCTGGGCAACATTCCTCCCAGCTGGGTCCAGTCCTCAGGATCTGCCTTTTGCTGAAAAACACAGTGAGTTAGATACACTCTTAGGAAAGCCCTGTTCCAAGGAGAGACACAAAAGAACCACAATATAACTCATAGTTTAATTCCGGCTCCCAGAAAATTGGCCACCATCACCAGGATGCAGAATGAGCAAAAAGTTCATCATTTTTGGATGTAAATGTTTATTTTCCACTTTTACACATAATTTCTAATTAATGATGGGTGATGGATTACAGTTGGGGCTTTTACAAAATAATTAAATACTACTCCCACAGAGAATAAATAAATGAATATCTGAAATATTTCATTCCTGTGGATTGACCTTGACCAAGCAGGTAAAAACATTTAGATTACAGAAGCCCACCTGTTGCATTTAGATCATAATTGAGAGGAATGAGAATAAGAAAGGCCAAGTGATTTTCTTCTGGGGATGCACTTGTTAGAATTTCTCAAGGAGACAAAGTCATCTTTCCTGGACCAAGTACATGTACGCAGGCATCTAGAAAGAGGTAGGATTACACTCATCTTCTTTCACTTTAGGCATAGGTGGATTGCACAGGGTGTAACACCAGAGAGAGAGGCTCACAGATTAGCAATGCTTCATCTGTGTTGGAGGTCTCTGGTGCTATGTCCGCAAGGATGTGGGAATCCCTTGCCTCAATTTCCTTCCCTGCAAAGTAGTGCCTGCCTCATGGGGTTGGGAAATAAAATGAGGTCATTCAGGCATACCCCTGCAAGAAACACCTAAGTCCAATTAAGTGCTGACTAAGTTGGAATGAGTATTATTATTATTATGTTTTAACTGTAAGTGCCAAGAACACAGGGGCATCAGGTGAGTCAAGGGAGGTGGCACCCTGGAAGCAGGTCAAGAAGACACTAAATTGGAGGTGGATCAAGGATGTATTAAGGGAGAAGCAGTTGGGGTAGGAAGGGTCCTATGAGGAGTGGATGACAGTGGAGTGTTTGGAGACACCCTGGAGCATTGAGCTTGGGGTTTCTAGCAGTTACTACAGGTTGTTGAGGGGAAACTGGGAGAGGCTATATTCTAAAATCCCACCCCCAGATTCTTTCTCTTTTTCTCATAGTCTCTTAGAATCACAGAGCCAAGAGGATGAGCTCAGAGGAAGGAGCTGGCAGGAGAGAGAAGCAGCGTTCTCTATGTGTAGCCAGTTAAAGCCACTCAGCAGGAGGCGGGTAGGAAACATTCCCATTAAAAATAGAGAAGCTGAAATTCTGAACAAAAGAAAACGATAGAGTCATATAATCCAGATGAAATGCAAAAAGGCCTATCAGCCATTTGATGTTTCTGAATATCTCGGTGTCTAGCATTGTGTAGGTAAAATATCCAGCTGCTTGTCTAAATTTTCCATTTTCCATCCAGATGTTTCCATTCCTTATTGTACATGGATATATTTAATAATATTTATAGTTTAATTAGGCACTTATGAAAGCAATTATGAAGTTTGATTGGATATTCATAGTTTTGAAACTATAAAGAATGGCATAAAATGTTTGTACTGCTATAATAAAATTCTATTTTTATTTTGCAAAGATGTACTTGATTTTTCAATAGAGGAAAGAACTTCAAAAATTCAGTATCATAACAAATCTGACACATCTGTTCTTCCTGTACAGCATACTAGCACACAGGGGCCTGAATGGGTCTTGGGTCACAGACAACTGTGGGAGGACCGGCTGAATGGGCCTTGGGTCATAGATAATTGTGTGAGAACCACCTCCATGGGACAAAGGATTGGGCCGATCTATGATTTGTGCTGAGCTGAATGCTGTCTTCCTGGAGTTTCTGAGATTTCTGCTCAGAATGCATCTTCATTTCTTTCCTCCAGGCCAATTTTATTAACATTCAGAAAGAGTGCTTACATTTCTCCCACCTTCTTCTTTCTCTGTGGCTATATCTTGTTTTTCCTTCACTAATTCACGTGACCTCGTGTTGAAATGCTTCCCTAGCCTATTAGCAACCCTTGGCATACACAGTTCTGTGTTTTTACTCCCTTTGTAAGTGGTAACACTGGTAACTCAATATATTTCCCCTGGAATCTGCCTATGGCAGAAGACAATGGGCTTATTACATATATCATGTTGGACACCAGAAATATGCACACAGCCCAAGTATTCAGGAGTGATGTTGAAATGCATTTCATTGGTGATTTTGACAGTTTGTTATTAACTGGCAAGGCTGATTATTTCATTAGAATGACTCTCTTTATGGCGTCCATCCTAAAGGAGTTTTGTTGTACACCACCCAAGAGAACATGCGGTTACTTTTCTTTCTATTGATGTGTAAGTGCGTCATTCAGCCCATTGAGGAGTTTTGTTCTGTCTCTAACATGCTGCCTGTGATAGGGGCAGACTGAGCATGACACCTTTCGTGACTCATCACAAGGCCACCAGCCAACATTTCCATAACTAAAGTCAGGTTTACAAGAGAAAAACGTAAACTTATTTAATGAAAGTTTTAGGAGAAATGGAAGCCTTCAGAAATGAAGACCCTCAATACCCAGGGAAACTCCATTTTTATGTTTAGGTTCAGTTAAGAATGAACGGCTGTTCAGAAATGCACCATGACTAAGGTTGCTATAATCGTAAAGGTCTGGGTTCTTCTCGGCCTCCTTGTGTGTTGGCCCTTCTCAGGTGTTGGGCAGGACTGTTCTGGGATCAGAAAAATATCGACCTTTGTGAGTTTTATAACTTGCTTTTGGGTAAGGGTTCTAGTTCCTGTTTCCCACCTTGAGGAAGAGGAAGTTTACTTTAAAGCATTTAGTATTCTTCAGATGTCCAAACAACATAGTATGGGGTATGTTTTTCTCCTGTCAAAGTACTAACAGGCCCAAGCCTGTTTAACTTCCAGGATCCTAGGAGATTGGGTGTTTCTTGGTGGTAATTCTATAGACTTGGGTATGATTATCAGAACCCCAATATATGTATTTTTTAACTTAGGTATTGGTTAGGTGGAAATTGAAAAAGCCCAGTTTCCATGTGTTTAAATATTTGATTAGAATAAGAGCCAAGCAGAACTAGATCAGTAATATTCCCTCAGAGAAATGACTCCTGCCTGAGTGAGATGCCAGTGAGGAGATGGCTGCAACTGTCCCTCACATGCAGCCCCTTGGGGAGAGCTGGGTTTATTCAGTGTATGAGGAAAGGCTTTGGGAATGCACAGGTTTTGTTGTAGAGTTTACATTTTGAACACCTTAAGGGTTTTATTTATTGCTAAGAATTAACATCTAATTAATTTGTTAAAATGTTTCAACAACAGCAAACAAAGTAGGTAAGAGGGGGAATAAAGCAAAAAAAAAAGTTGTTGCTCTGTGCAAAAAATGAAGCTGAATTGTGCCCTGATTAATTGATTAAGCATGGTTCCTGTGGTGAATAATTATGTTCAATAACTGTCAATATCATTTGCAATCATTTATCACTTATAAAACCAGCCTATAGCAAACTTACTTTTACATGCATCTGAATGCCACTGCTGCTTTTAGGAAGCAGTCCTGACCTTTTCTTTCACAGTGTCCTTTATTCAGTAAATCACAGTTGAAATCTCTCACTTTATACCAACAAGATATACTCCTCCTACTTGGAGAAATTATCTCAAAGCTTTTTTTTTTTTTTTCCTAGAAAGTCCACTGGTCTTGGTAGCTGTGGTCAGGAAGCCATCCGACCTGCAGTAGATGCATTTTTCCCATTGTTCTACACCCTACATATTCCCATCTTTGGTGTGGCCTATAGGTGAGTGAAGAATAGTTTCCTGTCCCTTTAATTTGGGGGCTTTGCTATGTGACTTATTTTGCCCAATGGGATGTCAGTAGACATAGCAGAATCTTGATATATGCTTTAGGAGATGAGCTTGTTCTGCTGGATCCCATGTGGAATGGACCTAGGGTAGACCCTCTGTGCAGCAATGTGTTATTTCCATTCAGAACTGCGGCTGGAGGCAAGGCCACATGGAGTTTATGAAACCAAAACATATCCTCTAAGTATGAGGATAAATGCTCATTGGCACATGCGTTGACTTTGGGTTTGTTTTGTTTTGTTTTTAATCAGAAATAGGTAGTAACACCACAGTCCTTTATTTCTTTTCCACTGGGTACTACTTCTTAATTCTAGTGGGACAGTTGTCTATCTTATTGCTTCAGTTTGGTGCTAATTCATCTGGCAAACATTTAGTTTCAGAAATCTTAGTTTTCTCAGTGTAGTCAGGAAGATAGACTAGAGGTCAAAGGTCTCTGAGAGCCCCAGATACATGCTATGTTCGTGTACTAACACTCACACCTTCATTCAGGGGAGAGTTCTTCAGACACTCAGGTATATTTATTCTAGACTCAACATTCAATTTAAAATCTTCACTAATTTGGTTTCCTCCTCATCAGAAAGTATAATAAGGAATATATAAGCCTCCAGTTTTCAGTGTGACCCAGAAACCCTGCCTGCTTCTACATGCCCTGAAAGTACCACCACTTTCCAGCTGAGCCTCATGGCTGAGGTGTGTGAAGATGTGTGCTTTGGAGGCAAAGGCAGTGTGCTATGGGAGACAGGAAATAGGGGCTTATTTGGAACATTTACCTGGGATTTAAAGAGAATTTATGATAAATGAAAACAGATTCAGAAGTTTTATTAGACTAGTCAGTAAGGGTATTTATTAACGTGATTTCATAAGGAAGGGCATTTTAATGTTGAAAAATATGTAGGACTTTGCCAAATTGGTCAATGGCATGTGAAGCTTTGTGAAATTTATAAACTTGTGCTGGGGGAATTACTGGTTTGAGTCATTAATTTGATTCTTAAACAAATGCACAACACAGAGTGCAAAAGTTAGATAATATTTTAGGATAGAACTTGGGCATTTCTTATCTAGTTTCTAGGAGATAGGTGGTCACAATTTTTGGCTGTTAGGAAAAGCTGTGTAGGAAAATTTGAGAAATGATGTTTGTCATTGTTAAATCAAGCCCATGTCAGCCTCTTTAAGAAGTCAGGGAAGCAAGCATTCAAGAATATGGTGCACATTTCCAGGCTGGGGGATAAAAGGCAGCCATTTGTGGTTCATCTTTTGATGACTTTCTGTTTAGTTCCATGCCCCATTTTAAAATTGGGTTATTTGTTTTCTTGATGCTTAATTTTTTGAGTTCTTTGTCTATTGCAGATACTAACCCTCTGTCAGATATATGATAAGTAAAGGTTTTTCCCATTCTGTAGGCTATCTCTTCACTCAAATGATAGTGCCCTTTGCAGAAAAGAAACTTTTTAGTCCATGTCGTTCTCTTTGTCGATTGTTGATCTCAATGCCTTTGCTCTGCACCAGGTATTTGAGTCATAGAAAATAGAGAAATTTAGCTGGTACTCAACTGGAGGCTTTATTCCTATCAACTATCTGGTGCCAGGCAAACTACCAGAGGGAAAAGTAATCATTATCTCACCCAGCTCTGAACGCTATGAACTACAATAATGATCTACCTGGCAAATAATGTCCACTGGCATAATTGTGGAATGAACGCTATGGGAGTAACCAACCACTTTGTAAAGTAAAAATTGTATTTAAGGTCTGTTCCATGAGATGGAACCCATCCAAGAACCTGTGGCTAGACAGGTCATGGGCCCTAGAGGAAAACCTACTACTATTATTCTGCTGAATAGACTCAGGGACAAAATGACTCCTAATGACTTATTGCTGCATCCATTGATCAGGGCATCACTCAGCCTTCATTACAGAAGTTTTTTCTTGCCTTACAAGAATCTGTGTGGAAGAGGGGGTGGAAGAAATCTAAGAGCCAGCGGTGGTGGGTGATTGCAGGGAAACATAGGAAGCAGTGTTTTCCAGACCCAATAAGGCAGATGTACATATGAGGTCACAGGAATTGTGTCAGCATGAACAAGACCTGCATGAGCTCAAGCCAGACAAAGTTCCAGCATGGGGGAGGAGTAGGTAGTCACAAAGTCACACCCCTGGCTGAGGAGATATTGGCATTTGGTTGTTGCTGGGAGAAGGAAAGTAATTTTTCTAGAAAACATCCAGTGAGATGTAGCAGTGAGTTAATTTATGGTGATTCTTTGAGCCGAAAAATTCTAGCTTGTGTCCAGGGCTTATTTCTCTTTTGAAAGAGGAGAGAATGATTTGCTGTGAAAAGGATGTTCAACTCATCCTTCCCCAGGCAATCTCTACTGGCAGTTTCCTTCACTGTTGTAGTTCCTATGGCAGAAACAATGAACTATTAGAGTGGTAATCCCACAGCCAGCCAGCATTTCCTTCCATGTGGGAGGTGGGGGAGGGTGGCAGAGACCACTCCTGCACCAAAGAGCTTGTCGCATAGCTGCAGAGGGAAGGCCCAGCTGAGACAACAATACAAAACAGAAAGGACAGGGCTGAAGTAAAAAATGAAATGTGTTGTTTCCAAGTTCTGCAGGAAGTTTGCTGAGAGACTGACCATACTGCAGTAGCAGGAAGTTTTCAGGGGATAAGCTGGAAGCATGAGGAGGGTCTATGTTTAGCAAGTGGACAGAAGCAGAGAAGCCAACTGGGAGCACTCCCGTATTGGTGGTTGGTGGCCTGAATGGCAGTGATAGAGTCTGGATACTTAGAACTCATGGCAGGATATCAAGGGCACCAGAATTTGAATTCAAACCAAGGAAATGGAATAATTTTTAATAGATAAGTGACATGATGATCAGGAAATTTGACTCAAAGAGAAACAGCAAGAAAGGTGTGTGAGTAAATGAGTTATAGAGAGTCTCCACTGCTCAGGCAGCATTGGGTGCTCCAACAGATCTGGGCTGAGTACGCTTCCCCCAACACACATATCCAGAGGAAGGAAGATGATTCAGGGTTGGGTACCAGTCTTGTGTGATAGGACACTTGAGTGACCAGTGACACTTGACAATCTGACCTCAGGCATTTTTAGGGGATGTATTTGGTAAACAGAGTTTTGAGGTTCCCGGTCAGCCTTCCTCGCCAAGAAGTAAAGGGGGAATAGTGAAGGCTCTCTAATCTTTTCAGGGACACACGATCAGCCCACAGCAGCAGAAGCACTTCCTTGTAGTGCTCACTCATATTTGGCAAATATGTTTTTCTATCATGTTTTGTCTGATTTTATTCTGTCAAGTGCAAAACGCCAAGTACCGACGTGCGTCTACTTTCACTGACCTCTTGAAGCTGCTACTGAGTGAAGTCGCGTGGTGATAAAAGTGACATTAGACGTCTATGCAGACTTCTGGCCACCGAAATCTTTGCTTACTCTTTTCCCTTTCTTATATTACCTGAAAAGGAGAGTGACTATCCGAGAAGGTGCAGATATTGGATAGAGTGAGATCTTAATATCTCAAATAATGGAACTAAAAGGAACATATACTTGAAGGGGTCTAAGCCTTGTTCTTCCCTTGGTGTCTGTGGGAAATCTTTTTGAGATGGAAGCTTCTCATATTCAAACAGACTTCAAAGCAAGATGCCTTCATTCCCAGTTGAGAGTGGGCAGACCAGCAGCAGGCTGGCGTTGTTCGCACTGGATTTAGGAGAGGATAAGCAGCAAGATGGAGAATAGTGTGGGACCTACATGGATCTAAGGCCTCGACCCCTTTCCCGTTGCAGATTCTCTGTCCTTTTTTTCTTTAAGTCTTACCTTTCACACTTATGTAAGGTTTCCTTAGTTGAAAGGCTACCTGACTTAAGAAAAGCCAACCAATGTCCAAGTTTACCTCATTTTTTCTGCCATACGTTATCAGTTCAACACCTCAGTCTGAGTTATTCTCAAATCCAGCCTCGTTTCGTGTTTGCTGCTACAAAAGCTATCACACAGAACATCAAGCTTTGATCAAGACATTCAAGTGACAACTAAATCTACCACAAACTGAAAAGCACAAGAACTTCATGCCAGCTGCAAAAGCAACAGACATTGCTTTGAGCTTTGTGTTGTTTGGTAAATGGAGAATGAGTTTAGTTTGTAAAAGCAAATGGTGCTAAGAAACCTATGTATCAGAGAGGCAAGGACTCAAGAGTCGGGTAGAAGCAGCATCACTCAGGCCTTTGTGGGAGGGGTTTAGGAATGAAATACAAGGACCACTGAAAAGGCCCTTAAACATTTGTATAAATTCCTAGGTTGGTTTTTCCATACTAGTTTTATTATTTGGCCAAAGCTTATCAAAATATTATGGAAATACTAGTTTTCCCAAAGTTTCACCAACTAGAGGTTATCATTTTCAAGATTATGATTTTGAAATTGGAGAAGTTACCGCCTTTTCCGTCAGGTGGCATCCCTCATTGCTGCCCACCACTGTGCAGGCATGGGCTGTGTGGAGCAGGGCCCGAGAGAATTGTCTCCACTTGCACCATTGTGAAAATGGCTACAGTGAACGCATTGGAGCCAGGCCTCTCCACAGAGGATAGGTTCGTGTGTGAATGGGTTAGCAATCTGCGGCAAAGGAACAATCTGTGGTAATTTGAACTTTTGAATAACCAACTATAGTACAATGTTTGAAAAGCTGTAAAAAGACTTCCTCATAATTCACAATTGAAGATGAGACTTTTGTAATTTTGCCCCAAAGTGTTCCATTTTAAACATCTTATAGGTAAATAGAAGTAGATGGCAAGTATTTAAATCAGATTTGTTCTCAAACCTGCTTTAACTTGAGCAATTGCTGCAATAAAATTTCTTTAATATCTTTGTTTAACTGCCATTTATTAAAAAAAAACCTTAAATCTGAAGCTATTTCTAAAATTGAAGATTGAGCATAATTGATATTAAGTACCATTAGGCTCATTATTGGCCTTGTGAAGCTAGTTCTCTATTCTCCGGGATGGATATCAGCTCAGGGCAGAGAGATTTCAGCTCTTTTATATTTCTTCTGTTCAAGTCTGTTCACTGAACCACATCACAGAATGTGCTAACTCTGCCTGCTGGAAACACAAGGAACAGGGATTCCAGAGAGGGGTGACATATGACATATGTGCATGTTCACAAACAATAGCACACCCTGAGTGCTTCGATTACAGAAGCATGTGCAATGTCAGTGCATGGGAACACGAAGGTGAAGTTAGTGATTCCACAGCCAAAATCAGTTTGAAGGTTGAGAAACTGGTAAGAGAGGGGGTTTCTACTGGGCTCTAGTTGATGACTAGAAGTTTGTTAGGTAAATGGAAGAGAATAGAATCCTAGATGGTGGAGTCTGCTCAAAGTGTGTTGGAGTTCAAGGAACGGTGTTGTGCTTAGAGATATGACTTCATAAATGGGAGGAGGCTGGGTAGAAGCCTGGACATCCCAACCTGGCACCCAAGAAGGACACACTGATTGTCTTCTGTTACTATTGTGCTCGAGTGTTCTTTAACTCAAACTCCCAGACTTGTGCACTAAGCACTCACTTCATTGCGTCTATAGAAGATGGCATTTCCTTTATTCTACAAATGGAAGATCTTGAAAAAAAAACCCAATATATTTCTTCCCAATACTCATTTGCATTTGATTGTCTAAAAGAAGCAGATGATCTGTAGAAATGTGTGTGATTTTACTCAACTATACATTTCTACGGAACCACATCATTTCTATCAGATCTTTCCCATTATACAATAAAAAGTCCTTAAAATGAATGACAGGGCAATGGTATAGTATTATCTCCACTAGAGAGGCTTAGATATTGTTTGTCATTGCCTGAATAGTACATTTTTGCATGAGAACAAGCAAATTGTGGGCTCTTAACAAAAAAACATCTCAGAGAATTCTTTCGATGGTGATGAATTTTATCTTTGTATATGAGGTTATACAGGGTGACTTCTAAAGTCTGGAGACACAATAACATCATTTCATGTGTATTGTAATAGCAATAAATTACTTATTAACCTATGTCCTCAGACTTGGTTTCTAATCTGTACTTCTGAGCTGACTGTTAGTCAAATATATTTTGATAGTCAAATGAGATGCTTAAAAATAACGGGTTCTTTTAAAGGAGAGTTTACTTTCACAGATCTCTTTGCCACAGTGGGGAGCTATTTTAGATATAAGTGATTTTTTTATGACTCTATCAGAAAGCAGCTGTATAAATACTGTTTGTTTGTTGTTGTTATTTTTTTTTCCTGAGATAAGGTTTCTCTGTGTAGTCCTGGCTGTCCTGGAACTCACTTTGTAGACCAGGCTGGCCTTGAACTCACAGAGATCCACCTGCCTCTACCTCCCAAGTACTAGGATTAGAGGTGTGTGCCATCACCACCTGGCTATAAACACTGGTTTGTAAGAAGACAATCAAATTAGAAAGAACAGTTCATGGTAGAGCTGGCCAATGTGGGTATAGACGATGGATGATATAAGGTAACATGGAGCTCTTGCTACACTGATGCCACCTATGTGTGGAGACTGACCAGGATATTTCAGGTATATACTTGGGCCAGTGCAAACTTTTGGCAGTGAATTAAAATACACTGAAGGGTATATATGGAATCTCTTCCCAAGTTCTATGTGCATTATTTGTGTGATCCCTGAGGTGCTGCTAAGGTTGTTTTCCTCTTCCTTTGGAATGCCCTCTAGCCCAGCTCCCAGGGACGTTTCCACTGAGCGCTGGTAAGCAGGAGTTTCTTTTGAAAGTAAGGGAAGAAGAGGATTCCAGATAGTGGGGGAATCTATCCAAAGGGACAACAGAGAATTCAGGAAATGGTGAGAAAAATTATGATACCTTTGTAAAAGCTAGAAAAACAACCAAAAATATCCCTCCTTTTATTTAGTATTGGCAACATGGATTGGGGTTGGAGTGAGGTGGCTGCTGTGGGATGCTCTGTATGGCAAATGTGTTGCTGATTGGTCAATAAATAAAACGCTGATTGGCCCGTGGCCAGGCAGGAAGTGTAGGCGGGACAAGGAGGAGAATAAAGCTGGGAAGTGGAAGGCTGAGTCAGAGAGACACTGCCAGCCGCCGCGATGACAAACAGCATGTGAAGATGCCGGTAAGCCACGAGCCATGTGGCAAGGTATAGATTAATGGAAATGGATTAATTTAAGCTGTAAGAACAGTTAGCAAGAAGTCTGCCACGGCCATACAGTTTGTAACCAGTAGAAGTCTCTGTGTTTACTTGGTCGGGTCTGAGCGGCTGTGGGACTGGCGGGTGTCAGAGATTTGTCCTGACTGTGGGCCAGGCAGGAAAACTCTAGCTACAGGTGACCTTTGTGTCATGTGTCCAGAAAACAACCTCCATAAATATATTGGTTGACTGATGTCTATTGTCTAATGCCAGGCATCTCCAAAGAAACCCCATGGCTTGCTTTTATTGTACAATATATAAGAATATAAACAGCATTCTATCTATCTATCTATCTATCTATCTATCTATCTATCTATCTATCTATCTATCTATCTTAATTTGCGGGTAGCATTTTGAGTTTGCTAGATTTCTCTAACTTCTTTTACTAAAGTTATGACAAACTTTGAAGGATTTCACCCCATCTGTTTCTGATATTGATTATTCTAAACCAGAAAAGAGAGTGTGAATTCATGAAATATCTTGGTCAGTAAAGCAGATGGTCCTGAGAGTCTATAGAAATTCAGTTAGCATCCAAAAGTCCAGGGGACGCAGTTACCATGCTGCTCATCTGAGATGGGAAGGAGAAAATGTGTTCAGAAAGCCATGTAACAATACCACCTCCAAGTTAACTTTTCAGGTTTTTTTTTTCATTCATGCAGAATAATGGGCCCCCAAGATGCCCATGCTCTTCTCTTCGGAGCATGTGAACATATCACTTTACATGGCAAAAGGAAGATGCAGGCTAAGGAATATGGACTTTGGAGATTACTCTGGATTATTTGGATTGAACCAAAACAAAGCAAGCAAGTCCCCCAAAGGTCGTTCCCCCTGAGGTGAGGAGAGGGGTTTGCTGGTAGAGTCGCTGATGGCGGCATAGTACTGTTTGCTCTGAAGATGAATGAAGGGCCATGAGGCAAGAAATGTGACTGACTCCAGGAGTCAGAAAAGGCAAAAGAATATACTTCCTTTGGACCCTCTAGAATGAGTGCTATCCCACTGATGCCTCAACTACAGACCTGTAAGGTTCATTTCAGAACTCAGCATGTGGAACTGGAAGGTAATACCTTTGTATTGTTTTAGGCTACCAGGTTTGCTGTGGGTTGTCACAGCAGAAAATTGGTATACACTTTCTGGATGAAGTACTAAGTTAGGTACTGAATGTTTGTTTGTTTTGGACCATTCTCCCAAAGTCTTTATGTTGCCATTTTTAAAAAGCTAAACAATAACATTTGTTTAGTTTCTATGCATCAAAGACTATCACCAGCAAAGCAAAGAGGCCATCCAGGAAGGGGAGGAAATACTTGCAAAACACACACACCTGATAAACTCATTAATATTAATATCCAGAATAATAAAAACTTCTGACAACTCATCAGCAGCACCTGACTTGATTAAAAACGTGCCAAGAATTGACTAGACGTTTCTTCACAGAAGATGTACAAATGGTCAATCATCACCTAGAATGACTTAACACTCATTAAAGTGACTATTTTAAAACAACAACAAAAACCCAAAGTGGAAAATAGCAAGTGTTGGTTTGGCTGTAGGGAAATTGGAATCCTGTGCATTGTTGGGGGAATGTAAAATAGTGCATCTGCCATGGAAAACAGCATCATAGATCCTTTAAAAAAATCACTATCTAATCCAGTAACTCCAATTCTATGTATATACCCAAAAGAATAGAAAGCAGGGACACAAATGGATATTTGAACCTGTAGGTTCATATCAGCATTATTTGTAGTAGTCAAAACTTGGAAATAAGCCAAGTCTTCATAGACAGACTAATAATAAACAACATACAAAAATGTACACACATACACACTGTGGAATACTATTCCATCTTAAAAAAAATAAGACTTGGATGCATGCCAGACAAAGATGAACCTTGAAGATATGAATAGAAATAAGCTAGACATGAAAGGAAGTAGTCAGATTCATAGGGACAGAAAGTATAGTGGTGGTGGCCAGGATCCAGGGGAGATAGACATGGGGATTATTGTTTGAGTTTGGAGTTCTGTTTAGGACTAAGAAAATACTTCTGTAGTGTTAGATTCTCAGAACTATGTACTTCATGCTCCAAACCATTTAGAATGGCAAATTTCATGCTACACTTATTTTACCAAATAAAGAATTGATGGATGTACTTGGAGAGAAAGGAGCAACGTAAGATTGTTCTAAGTACATTTGGGACATGGTGAAGAAAGCATGGCACGCGCAAGAAGAGGCTTTGCAGAAAAATGTCACTCAGCCGGGGAAGCTATTATTCTCTTCGAGGATAAAGGGCAAGACCTGGAGACACTGTGGCTGTCATGGCGGAACCCCTGTTCTAAGGCTTCTCATTATCATCTCTGCTACAATACGCACTTCTGCACCCACAGAAAGGAATTATCCAGCCACAGATGTGAGTGCTGGGGAGGAGTCGGGGAAGGCAATTGGGTAAAACGGCACCGTCAGAAGATGTACGCATCTGAAATGCACAGTTATTGGGAGTTCACACAAAAGGTCACCTGTTCTTTAAGAAGAGAGAAGGGGGTGAGTGGAGATAAGGGAGGTGAATCTTGGGAAGGTAGATTAGCTGTGAGACCAGGTAGGCAGTTGCTATGGTAATCTAGTGTGGTGTAAAAAGACACAGTGGGATGTGATGAGCACTGTTCTCAGGGCTTTGATGATTAACTCATACAGTCCTCACAAGCACTGTGTGCTACAGTTATCTTCTTATTTTACATAAGAGGACAGGAAGGGCAGAGTAAGTATTAAAGTCAACAAAGGATGGAGTGGGGCTTGAACCCAGGGAGACAAGGCTAAATCTTGCTGCAGGGTGAACTTTATTTTTCTTTTTAAGTGGCCAGGTACATCTCTTTTTAACCTGTCAGCTTGGTTGAAAAATTGGGCTTGTGGTTAAGTGGGAAAAAGAGATTATCTAGATTTTACTCCCTTTCTCTATGAGCCTGAATTTGAGGAAGACTGAGGCAGCTGAGAAGACAGACTGGTTTCTTGAGTTTTAGAAATTTGCTTGGAGAGATTAGAATTAAGAGTGGGTGACTTAAAAATGCAGGTTGGAGGAGGTGAATAGTCAGGATGGGATCACAATTTCTCACCCACCAGCTCTCAAATTCTGACTCTCTGAAAGCTTCAGCAGGCTGTACATGCCATTTCACTGACATACATCAAACTTGAAAAACACAATCTAGGCCAGGATTATCACTCCACCTCCCACTTCCCAGGAACACTCACTCGTCCGCAACACTTCCCACTCAAGCAGTAATCCTCTCCTATAGAAAGGAAGGAAGATAGCCATGCCCTCCTGGGAGGACCGTGTAGGAGCTTGCTTATGGACAGGAGGCTGGAGAGGAGAGGGAAGGTTTTGATTCCTAGAGAGCACACCACACTCCACTCTTTGCATGCTCCTTGCAACCACAAGTGCAGCTTGCAGGAACACTGGAGATCTGGAAAAGGCTGGAAAGCTGCCAGCCCAATTAATATTTATCATTGCAGCACTAAGACCATGAATCCAGCTGTGTTAGCATATTCTATTGCTAATCAACTCTGACATCTTGGACAACATTACCACATCGTCACTGCTACACTGCCAGCTTGGCTTCTCTTCCTCCCTTCACTCTTCCGACATCCACAACAGGCCTCTGGAATAGGCAAGGCAGGTTTGTTCCCACTAAGAAAAACTAGTTAAACAGGAAAAGTAATCCATCCAAGGTCACCAAGCTGCCAAGTGACAGCTTCGGCCTATGAATCTGGCGTTTGACTCAAGTTTAATCCATGAAAGCCACCTTGAAAGTTTATTATCAAGGATTCCTGGGATCTTGTCCCAGGTATAGCATCTGTATTGCCATGGAATAATGTTAATACTATAATTTCTCCACCATTTAGGAAGTATGTCTAGATTAACTAGGTAGACTGGGCATGGGATCTGAGTGTCAGAGGTTTCTAACAACTACAGGGAAACAGAGGGCACCTGACTAGAACATTGTCTAACTGGCAACACTTTAGATTACACTATACCTCAGTTTCCTTGATGTCAGAGAAATAATAACCAATTCTCTTCGTTCTCGAGATTGCCAGTGGGACTATACTGAATTGAAGTTGTCTACAGGTCCTTTATAGCTAATCCTGTCCAATGGAATAGTTTGCATCCTTGCCTCTGAAGCTGGATGACCCGCTGACATGCTCTCATGAGTAGGGTTGGGTAAGAAGTAGCATATGATTTCCATGCAACACCCACTCTTGCCCCCACAGAACCCTAAAGTCACTACACAGCAAAGCCTAGACAAGAACTCATGGTGACCCAGATATGACCATATGAATGAGGCCACCTAGGATCAGCCCTCCACTTGGTTCAGTTCATTGGAGTGAGCTCAGGTGGGACTAACATTCATTAGTATTGTGAGGGGTATCAGATTGTGGGGTTAAGGTATATAAGTTTGAGACAGTTTGTTTCACAGCAGTAGACAACTGTGAGTAGAATAGATAGTTCATATGAAAATAATTTAAAACTATTATGATAATCTATAAATTGTCTTCTAATACAGCATATTCATAAGTAATAAAACCAGTTATACTAAAAATGGGCAAAGAAGATAAAAGATTTAAGGTAAAAATGCTAAAATAGAATAAACTTTGTATTACGAAGAAATAGATGAACACACACTGTTGCTAAAGAACTCTGTCCATCACTGAGTGTGGAGGCTGAGGTGGAGTTGGGCACCAACATGCTACATTACCTGGTAAAGCCTGGTGAGAGGCAGAATCAGCAGTGGGTGCTAAGCCTTGGGAGTGGGGGTTGATGCAAAGGGCACATGGTGTCAATTTATTGTCTCAAAGATTGTTGTTGATTTAAAAGAAAATCTTAATCGCATAGGACAAAGACCTTATTTATTAGTTACTTTCCTGTTGTGATAAAATTCTTGCCAGGGAACAGGTGGGGTCCAAAGCTTCAGTGGCCTCCAGGCTCTTCCAACACTGTCTATACTGTCCTGCCCACTATCAGGAGTCGGATAGTAAAAGACAGATGTTTCTGGATTATGTTTTCTCTCAAGCAATTAAAGAACCCCTTTCTCAGGATTTTTTTTTTCTGAATTAGGCTTCCCTTTGTTAAATAAAATCAGAGCGAAACAGCACCTCATGGAGTTGATTTGGTAGAGGCCAATTAGAAGATGGGCAGACTGATTCCCACCTCCTCCATACCTGGAGAAATACAGTTCTCACAATGTCCCTGGTCCCAGAAAGCATGAGCAGAGAAGGTGGGAACACTGCTCTCCTGTTTTCCAGACCCATTGTTCATGTTCCCATAGTTTGAAAACAAAACTATGACCTAAATTTCCAAATTCACTTCAGCTGAGCTTAGGGATAAAACAATTGCCTACTTTTATTTGAAATGTATTGATTTGATAAGGTATATCTAGTATAGTGACTACATCTGAAATACGCCTTTTACATTTTTTTCCTTCACAAAAGCCTAGTATTAATAAGGTAAATCTCATCTTTTGTTATGGACATTTTGTGTTTGAAAAGCAGGCATATTAAATGTGTGTAATGATACATCATTTGGACCTTGACAAGCTAATTTTTTTCCTGAAAGATTTTGAAATGAAAAAAAAATGTATTTTATTCACTCATAATTTTGAAGTGCTTCTTGAAATATATTTTTGAAATGATGAAATTGATTCATTACCTAGTGAGAGGTCATATGTATTTTGACTTAAATTCTTTTTCACACTAATATCAATTTTGTTCAGTGCTCACCATGAAGGCATCTCTGTCTGTAGATATGATCCAGTAAAACCATTAACAATACTGATTTCAGCTCAGAATATTTATTACATTTTGTGTATATTTGGTTCATGAACTTTGAGAAGTATAGGTGCCATGAAACCTACCTACCTTATCTCCTTGGATAGGCACACAAAACATCAAATAGACTGGACCAGAAAAGAAATTCCCCCATGACATATAATAATCAAAACATTAAACATACAGAACAAAGAAAGGATATTAAAAGCTGCAAGGGAAAAAATCAAGTTAGATATAATGGCAGGCCCATTAGAATAACACTTGACTTTTTAATGGATGCTCTGAAAATCAGAAAGGCCTGGATGCTGTACAACCTCTGAGAGACCACAGATACCAGCCCAGACTACTATATCTAGTAAAATTATCAACCACCATTAACTGTAAAAGAAAAACATTCCACAAGAAGAGTAAAATAAAGCAGTTTCTATATACCAATCCAGTTCTACAGAAGGCACTAGATGGAAAACTTCAATCTGAAGAGGCTAACCATACTTGAGAAGATACAAAAATAAATAAACCCAGAACAGCAAATCAAAGGGAGGTGCGGGAAGCCCACACCAACACAACAAAATAATAGGAATCAGTAAGCAGTGCTCATTGATAAGTCTCAACATTAATGGCTTCAATTCCTCAATGAAAAGACACAGATTAACTGATTTTCATGTAAAGAGTTGGGTTGGAGAACAGGATGCATCTTTCTGCTGCATCCAAGGAACACACCTTATCACCAAGGATAGGGGATCTTAAAATTCTAAACATGTATGCCTCAAACACAAGGACACCCAAGTTCATAAAAGAAACATGAGTATAGCTAAAAATCACACCCCCCACAGTAATAGCGGGTGACTTCCATACCCCACTCTTGCTTATAGACAGGTCATCCACACAAAAACTAAACAGAGATATACTGGAATTAAATAACATCATCAAATGGACCTAACAGGCATCTAAAGAGCATTCCATCCAAACATTGAAGAATATACTGTTTTCTCAGAGAGTCATGGAACTTTTTCCAAAACTGATCACATATTTGGACAGAGACAAAGGAACTCGCAACTGATATAAGAAAATTGAAATAATACCATGTATCCTTTCTGACCACCATGGATTAAAGCTAAATATCAACAACAAAAACATCAGAATGTATAAAAACTCATTGAAACTGAGCAACTCAGTATTGAATGAAGGTGGGTCAAGACAGAAATCAAGAAAGAAAGTAAAAACTATTTAGAAATGAATGAAAATGAAAACACAATGTACCCAAACTTATGAGACACAGTGAAGGCAGTTGTGAGAGGAAGGTTCACAGTACTAAGTGACAGCATCAATGAATTGGTGAGATTCTGTATCAGTAAGCAACACACCTGAAATCTCTAGAACAAGAAGAATTAATATCTCAAAAGAGTAGACGGCAAGATAATCAAACTCAGGTCTGAAATAAATGCAATAGAAACAACAAACCAAAAAAATCAATGAAAGGAAGTTGATTCTTTGAGAAAATCAATAAGATTGACAAACCCTATATCACTGTTGGGCATATATCCAAAGGATTCTATCTACTACTGCAGAAATACTTGCTAATCCATGTATATTGCTGCTCTAATAATAGCTACAAATTGGAACAGCCTAGATTTTGATCAGCTGATGAACAGATAATGAAAATGTGACTCATTTAGACAATGGAATATTATTAATCTGTTAAGAATGAAATAATGAAATTCACAGGTAAACATTTGGAGGTAGAAAAAAAACATCATCCTGAATGAGGTAACTCAGATTCAAAAAACCCAAATATTGTATGTTTTCTCTTCCATATGGATGTTAGCTTTTAAACTTTCAATATATGTCACAATCTGAGTAAGAACAGAGGTTAGGTACATAGTAAGGGATTAGGGGCAGGAAAGGATCTCACAAAGAAGGGGAAATAGACTAGAGTGTTGTGGAGATACAAAAGGGAAATTGGAATAAAAGGAATAAATAGGGCTATGTAAGAGAAGGACAAAGGTGGGAATATGGGGAGGGACAACTAACGCTAAAGGACATTTGAAAACCATATGGAAACCTACTACTGTAGAAGCTTTCTAAAATAGATGCATATATGGAAGGAATTTAAATGGAGTCACCAGATACTAGGGGAGACAATGTCCCAACTAGACATCTTATGTCACCAAGTAAAACTTCCAGTGCTAGGAATGGGCCCCATAGAAATGCACAACCACTGCAGGCTATTGCCAAGACTGTTGATTACCCTCTACAACCTGATGATAAGGCCCTCTGTTTGAAGACAGCACTTTACATATGTCATTGAACACAGAGAAGTTGAGCTGGTGCCTAATTAGAATCTTCACCCTCCTATCTTCGCTAATGTACATGGTACTAGAAAACACTCTGTATGCTATCAGAGAGGAAAGAAAGGTAGTCATCAATATCTCCCAGCTACAAACCCTGCAACCTACAACGTGGACCTGTTTGCAAGATACACTGGTACAATAATGGCACAAGTTATGGGAGTAACAAACCACTTTTTGACTGGATTTAAGGTCCACTCCATGAGATGGAGTGAGCCCATATCTGACTCTGCTAAAGTGACCAAGAACCAGAGACTAGATAGGTCCAGGGCTTATGGGAAAACCTCTGACTATTAGTCTGCTAAAGGAACATAGCAATGAAATGACTCCCAAAGATACACTGCTGTTCTCATAGGTCAGTGCTTCATTCAATACACATCAAAGAAACTTCTTTTTGCAGTAGATGGGAATTAACATAAATACCCACAATTGGACAGTGTTCAGAGAGTGAGAGTCTTTGAAGCACTCAGCCCTAAATGGGATATTTCCATCAAATCCCTACCTCAAGGCCCAGGGATCTATTAAAAAAAATGGAGACAAAAAGATTGTATGAGCCAGAGATGATGGATGACTCCAAGAAAGCCATGTCTTCCTGACAAAACAGGGCTGACACACATATGAACTCACAGAGACGGTGGTAGCGTGGACAAGACCCGAATAAGTTCAAGTCAGGTGGGGTCCCAGCACTGGGAGGTAGGAGTGGACTTGGGGCCCCACCCATAACTAAGAAGCTATCTTCAATTGCTACCCACTAGCAAAGGAAAAATCAGTTTTCTTCACATGAAGCATCATTTGGTGTATCAACTACATTCCAGGGCAGGCCCCATGCCCAGGAGTAGTTGACCAACACAAAATGAAGTCAATGGTATTTTTGTGATGTTTTGGCATTTTTTTTAATCTCATTAATCTTTTGGTTATTTTCTTTTTTGTGTTTTTGTTTCTTGGGGTTTGTTTGTTTGTTTTGTTTTTCAAAGAGAGTGAGCAAAAAAGAACATGAAGTTGGCTGGGTAGGAAGATAAGAGGATGGAGGAGGGATGGAGGAAACATGATCAAAATACATCATATATTTTTTAATTAAAACAATACTTCTCTGATGAGAGGATGTAGCCACACTTATCTGTGGGTATAAGGATAAAATTTAGAATGCAGTAAGGAATGACGCTGGTCTAGCAAAGTGGTGGTAATAGATTCTTGTCTAAGTTCCATGAACTCACTCTCCTCAAGAAGCTATCTAGGGTTCTAGCACCAGGCATGATGTCCCTCCTGTTGAGTGGGCCTTCAGTCCATCAGATAGCAGTTGATTGACACCAACATGTGAGTGTCACTCATTGTGCCTTTATGCATATCTTGTCATGCTGATAATTGTCATAGTTCATAGGTGTCACACCTTGGTAGGACTGTTTAACTGCTTTCTTCCCTTGTCAGCTTGTATAGTATGTTGTAGAACCTAGAATGTAGACTGCAGGAAAGAGTCATATTAGATCCAGTGAGAGGCACCTGAGTTGTGTGTCCTAAGTCTGTGGTGTCTTCAGCAATAGGAACCTACTCTCAACCCATGAAGTAACAAAGGACTATATCAATAATCTATATTGTTTATTATCCCTATACCAACAGATAAGTATAGCTACCAACCTTCATCAAAGAATGAATTTACAATAAATGGAGACCATCATAGAAAAGTAGAACTGGACACAATGCAGGGATCAATCCTTTGTGGAGAACCCAGTTCCAATGGACATATCTTCATTGTTTCTCCTACATCTCTGGGTCAGGAAATATGGTGGAAAAGGGGCCAGAAAAACACTAAGAGCCAGAATACCAGAAAGTCTGTTGTGAAACAGTCTTTCCTAGAAACAGCTACATAATCAAGACTGGAACAATGGTAATACCAATGAAAAATTTTGTGGGGTCTAACCCTTAGACAAAGAGCTACAGCTAACTGTTGGCTACTGGGAGAAGGAGAATTAGCTTTTTAAAAGAATGAGTCCTCTTACTGTTTGTTCTATGCAGAGTGGTCAGTCATGAAACCATATGTACACAAACAACAAAAATGGATGCAAAAGTTTCTATGTATTTATATTTGTCCATAGAAATAAATGTATGTCTGTAACAAATGTAATAAAAGTAAAAGGGGCTATCCCTACAGAGTGTGGGGGGAATTTTGGAAGAATTTGAGGGGGAGTAGCTGGGAGAGACTCAAGGAAGGGAAAGTGATACAATTCTATTTCAACAAAAAGCATAAAAACTTACAGACTATGAAATTAATAACCATAGTCAACGTATCAATCAACAATGACCATGCAAACAAAGTAAGAATAAATTAGAAAACTTCCCTGAACTATAATACTGGCTTGATGTAAGAATAAATTAGATAAATTGAGATCAAGAAGTTATATATAATTCTTCAAAATGTCAGTGATAGGTAAAAGTCAATCTTGCCATTTTCTTTTTATCTGGATCTTAAGAATACCAGACATAAATCTTGGCAAAAAGAGACCAGAGCCAGAGCCTTCACTTGAGAGTGCGCTTATATCACAAACACACATGCACAAGATGCATTTGCTAGAATATATCACAGGTGACACTGAGTCCATCTACTGCTTAATAATAAGGAAGAAAATTCCATTAGGTATGAAGGCCTCAAAGCAATAATTCATAGCCTAATGTGCTACACTTGGGCCCTGAAGGCAGTGATTTTTGACTTCAGTGTCGACGGCTCTACTCTCAGGTTGATTTCTTCATTTTCATCATTTAGTGTAGTATGGCAGTGCTCCTGCTAGCATGGCATTCTCAACAACCTTTCTGGACTTCCAGAATTTGTGGGTTCAGAGACATAATGAGGATCTTCAACTGTCTCTTCTGGACAACCCCACCCTTACTCCTGACTTTTGCTAAGAGAGCTGACTGGCTCTACATTTGTTCAGCTACAGGATACCTCATCTATAGCTATCTGTACAGGGTGAGAACTTCCAAACTTGCAACCACTAGTTCCTTTCTTTGCTTAGCAGAGTCTCATTTAATACATGTCTCTATATTTATATTTTACGTGAAGAAGTAAAGACCAACTTGGATTTTTACCCATAAACAAAAAAGCCTCATCTACTGTATACCTATAGTTATTTTTACAAATTGATTTTCTTCCCAAATTTTGTTCCACTTTACAATGTGTCACCTTTCCTCCAGTTCACACTCATTTGTTTCTAAGGCCTTATTACAATCGTCATTAATGGATATACCTCTACTAACCATGGCCATGTGTCTCAAATGTCTTCCAGTTTCTACCCATCACCTATGCCATGTGGATTTGAAGGTATTTGTTTCAACAGTGCCCCATCTTCTGGCATCAAAATGTGTATCAATTTCACTGGGCACGAGAACATGTGTAGGAGCATTATTTATGTAGCTTCAATCTAGAATCAACACAAATATCTATTAAGAAATACATAGATTAATGAAATACACTATAGCTATACAATGGGATGCTATAGAAACAGAGAAAAATGAACTATGTGAAACTACTGAGTTAATCTCAAAATTATGAAAAATAAAAGAACGCATGCTGGTCTGAATCTGGAGTGTCTCCCATTAAGGCTCATGAATTGAAGGCTTGGTCTCTAGCTGGAGGTGTTATTGAGAGGTGCTTGTATCAGAATGACTCTAACTTCATCAAAAACTTCAAAAAAGTCTGCTGGTAAGTACATATGGAATGAGGCTGTGATGGCTCTTCTTGGTTGTCAACTTGACCACATCTGGAATGAACTACAATCCAGAAATGGAGTGCACACCTGTGAGAGAATTTTTGCTTGGTTTGAAATGGGTGAATCTACTTCTAGTCCTGACCTTTGCAGTAGAAAGACACAGGCCATTAATCTGGGTCTTGAGGTGGGAAGACACACCTTTAATCTGGGCCATATGTCTGATGGAAGCTTTTATAAAGACGTGGAAGAATGAAGGTTTTTCTCTTTGCCTGCTTGCCTACATTTTGCTAGCACATCCGTTCCTTCCCTGGCATTGGAGCCTACTTCTTCGGGATTCCAGCATATGCAGAAGACCAGCTAAGATGTCCAGCTTTGTAGACTGAGTGACTACTGGATTCTTGGACATTTTGTTCACAGCCAGCCATTGTTGGATTAGCTGGACTGCATCCTGTAAATCACTTCAATAAATTCCATATATATGTATAGTGCATATATATATTTATTCTGTGTGTTCTGTTCCTCTAGAGAGCCCTGACTAATACAGAGTTCACACTGAGTGGCTGGAAGGAAGCAGGTCATTGGGGGGAGGCATGTCTTTGAAAGGCATATCTTGTCCCTGGCCCCTTCTTGCTTCCCTCTGTTTCCTAAGCACCGTGAGATGAACAGCTCTTCTCTGTCATGGGCCGAGCCACTGTGAAGTACAACCACTGAACCCATCAGTCCCTGTAAACAGTATTTCTTTCCATGACTTTTGTCATGCATTTTGTCACATCAGAGAAAAACTAATGTGCTAAATGATTCTACTTACACAGAATTCTGGAAAAATGAAAATAATCTCCCACACCAGAATACAGACTTTCAATCCCCTAGGAATAAGTAAGAGAAAATTTTGGTGCTGACGGATAGATCTTTCTATGATAATAGTTTCTTTCATGGGGGTGTATATAAATATACATACATACATAAAAACATATCAAATAGTATGCCTCAATGTGCAGTCCATTACATTATCAGTTATAAACTAATAAAGCTAAAAAAATTATATAAATCAAAAGGAAAAAAGAAAGAAAAATTGTAAAGTACTAGAAGAGTATTTAGACTTTTGTGTTAAAGAGACAATGGCGATGATGTTTTGAGTCATAGTTTCTATATAGAAAACACATAAACATCTCAATTCCAAAAGCGTTTGTAAGTACAACGATTATCCTAACTGTTCAAGGATTCCCCAGTCTATACTTTTTGGTGTGTGTATGTGCTGTTCTGTGTGAATTGTGTTGTATGTGTGTGGAACATGTACTTGTTAGTGTAGGTATGTATGTGTGTCTGTGCGCAGGCGCATGCATGCGCATGCACCAGAGTGAGAGCGTCTGTCTGTACATATGGAAGCCAGAAGACAGCCCCTTGATTGCATACCTTTTTTTGTTTTTCAAGTGTCACTCAACCTGAAACTTTTTCATGAGGTTAGGCTTGAGCCTCAGGAATCTGTCTATTTCCCCTACCTTCCCTGTGCTGGGGTTACAGGCACACAGCACTATCCTGGCTTTTTGACATGGGTTCTGGAGTTCCAGATTCAGATTTCATGCTTAATTGAAGGCACTTAACTGATGGAGCCACCTCCTGCACCCTCTAGTCAATTTTTTTGAACAAGAACACATATTATCTGAGTGAACTGTCAACTCTGAAATGAGCAACAAGACAAACAGCTTCTCTTTTGCTAGCTTGCGTCAGCCATGTCCCGCTTTGGGGCGAGATCATAGGTTTCCAGGGAAACCAGCATGGGAGGTGATGGAGCGGGAGTTTTCTTCGTAGACCACTCCCTGGAAAGGACTTCACCGCTGGCCTCAGGATTGTTTTTCCAGCCCTCCCAACAGTTCGGCAAGGTACGGCCTACGTTTTCTGCATCCCTTTCTTGTTTAACACAGTGAGAGTGGCCCTTGTTGATTATAGTCAAATGCCTTCATTAATGTAAGCCCTACCTAAAAAATGCAAATATCAAAAATGTTTTGGAAAAGTAAGAATTGGTTTTTCTTGGCTTTGCTTGTCCTTTTTTTTGGTGGTGGTGGGGTAAGTGAGGGGGTGAGTCTTAACCCATTTGAGTTAAACATGAGAAACAGTCTAAAATTCCTTTGTATTATCTGCGAATATCCTGCCATGCCCCACTTCCAAGTCTTTCCTTATTCCTTTGTGTGGAACCCTCCACTGGGATTGAAATAGAGGTCCATAAGTCAAATGCTACATTTTCATGGAAAGATTTTAGGCTCTATGCTGGTTAGTCTTTGTCAACTTAACACAAACTAGAGACACCAGGGAAGAAGGAACCTTAACTGAGAAAATGCCTTCTTCCGATTCTCCTGTGGACTTATCTGTGGGGGCATTATCTTGATTAATGATTGATGTGGGAGGGCTCAGCTCACTGAGTGGTGGCACTCCTGCCAGGTGGTCCTGTGTTTCATGAGAAAGCTGTGGACAGCCAGCCAGTGAGCATTGTTCTTTTGTGGTCTTTGGTTCCTGTCTCCAGGTTCCTGTTTATAGCCCTCGCTCTGACTTTTGTCAGTGGTGGAGCGTGATCTGGGAGTTGTAAGATGAAATAAACCTTTTCTCCCCTGAGTCACTTTTGGTCATGATGATTATCACAGGAACAGACAGAAAGCAAATTAGGACAAGCTCTCAAAAGCCAGTGCTTTGGTGAGCAGTGAGGAACTCGGGATGGAGACCATGAATATATATGGGCCTGGAGCAGTGGTTTAGCAGTAAAGAGTCCAACAGTCTGTTCTTTTGTTGTACCCGTTTCTTGAAACCCCCAGAGACCACCAAGGAGCCAGTTTCTGATACAAGCACATAAGGGTCCTTTTATTCAGGTTCAACCTGGGCCACCACATGGCAGATGGAAGGAAATGTGGCAGTGGCCACGAGTCCAGGTGTCGAGAGTTTTTATAGGGAAAAATCACAAGCCAGGAATTGGCAACTTAGGATTGGGTAGAAGGGATATGGGGCAAGGTGATTTTTTGAAACTTTGGGTGCGAAACTGTAGCATGAATCTTAAGAGTTCTTATTAATAAAGTCAAACCTGGAGCCAGGTACTGGGGTCAATGTTGGAAGATCAGAGAAGCAGAACAAGCCACAGCTACCTCACCTTGCCAGTTCCTCAGCTGATCCTGTTTCCTCAGACTGGATGCCTCTCAGTGCTCCTGAACTGTGCTCAGAAGCCTAAAAGCTTAACCAGGCTGTAGTTCCTTGTCCTCACGCCTTAAATACCTTTCTGCCTCCTGCCATTACTTCCTGGGATTAAAGGCATGAGTCACCATGCTTGGCTGTTTCCAGTGTGGACTTGAACTCACAGAGATCCAGGAGGATCTCTGCCTCTGGAATGCTAGGATTAAAGGCATGTACTACCACTGCCTAACCTCAATGTTTAATATTGTGGCTGTTCTGTTCTCTGACCCCAGATAAGTTTATTAGAGTGCACAATATTTTGGGGAACACAAAACCACCACACGAAACCACATTTGGAACCACTGGGTTAGACTTTTGGTGGGGAATCACAACCTACTGAACAGGATCATCTGGACTGCTCAGCAGGATTATCTAGATATCTTCAAGGGCCATAAATCACAGACATGATGTCTGCAGGAGGATACTGCTGTGTATCTGTTCGAGTTGTCATGGCACATTCCTGAGGTCCTTCCTGGAACTGAGTAGAGCAGGTGGTCTCAGATGGTGGCCCTTTCTCTAAGATGGAGCCTGTAAAATCAAGTCTAGACCTTCACACTTTAAGACCTGAGTTCAGTTCCCAGCACCTATGTCAGGGACTCAAAACTTCTTCTAAGTCCAGATCCAGGGGCTCTGATGTCTATGCAACTAAAGTTCACACACACACAGACACACACACACACACACACCCCTATATACATACATACATACATACACAAACACACACACAAATAAATCTTTAAAAGAAGAACATGAATATATATGATGTTAATGGCAACATAAAATAAGTGAATATAAATGATGATGAACTTTGACATCTTCTAGCTGTTTTCAGGTCCTGTCAAATGTGATAATGCTGACACAGGAAAGTCTTTATATCACATTGTTAAGAGAAGGGGTGTTACAGTAAAGAGAATGAAATGCAGATATCATGTGATTGTATTATTCATTCATCAAGCTGAATCAGGGAGTTGGACTTGGGCACGCCGAACGCAGTGGAATGTAAGGGTGAGGACTGACTGACAACAGAAAGGTGGCATGGGAATGTGACAGACTGCCTGCCAAATGTATCTCTTTCGATCCGATTAAAGGCCAGCTCCAGAGAAAGGCCTACTATGGGTACTGGCCCTTGGGGAGTTTCCTGAAGAAGCCCAGATTTCTGCTTAATTGCCTCAAAGAAAAGGGTACAAGGCAGCCAGGCTTCCAGTTCAGCTTTCTAGCCTCACTCAGATATTTGTAGATCAAGATTTGAGGATAGAGTCTGACAGAGATCAAAATAAAATGACTTAACCAATGAAGCAATGAACAAGCAGATGAGCTAAGGAATCAAGGGGAAAGAATCAACAGAATAAGGAATGGGAAAAATCATGAGAGGCAAAGCACAGCTTGTTGTAATCTCCTTTGAAAGAAAAAACCATTATAAAACCAGAAAGGATGCTCATTTAAAAAGACAAGGAAAGAAACATGCATATAAGTGAAAAAAAAAAACAGAAATGTTTTAAAAACTAAGAATTGAAAAGACAAAGTTGAAAGAATATCCTAGAAAATAGAACAAGACCAAGATAATTGAAACAAAATGGGAGATTCGGTTTAAGAGCTCCACATGTAAATTCACAAAGGGAAAACAGAAAGTGGTGGGTTAGCCATTGCAAAAGACCAAGATTCTCCAAATGGAAGGTTATACATTTTAAGATTGGAAATCACCAGCAAGTATCCTGAAAACTAAAAGCAAAACAAATAAAACCAAACCACAGCCACCCTAAAACAAGACTCTTGTGATAAGAACTTGAAATCTCAAAGCAGTAGGAGTTGGGCTGAAGAGTGAAGCAGAGACATGTGTGAGATGTGGGAAGCAGGGCTCCAGCGAGCAAGGAAGCGTCAAGGCCAAATCTCAGAGTGAAACCTGAGAAGATCAGAGCCAGCAGGCAGAGAAGGCCTTGATCCCTCGGCATGGAACAGCTTGGCTAAAGGGGCTCTTATGCTTATTTTAAAGAGCTTGAATAGAACCAATGAGAGAGATGCAGAAAAAGAGGTGAGCAAGCAAATAAACAAAAGTTATAATCCTAGAAAACCCATCTTCCTCGATTTTAAATTATTGGTAGTGGGGATTAAACCTAGGGCCTCAAGCTTGCTAAGCAAGTGCTGTTCCATAGGGGTGTATACTCAGCAAAGATCTGTTGTTTGTTCTGACTGTGTGTGAGTGTGTGTGTGTGTGTGTGTGTGTGTGTGTGTGTGTGTGTGTGTGTCTGTGTGTGTGTGTGCACATGAATGCAGGTGCCCTGAGGTCAGAGTTGTTAGATCACCTGGCACTAGAGTCACAGAAGTTGTGAACTGCTTGACATGGGTGCTGAAAACTGGACTCTGGAAGAACAGCAAAGACTCTTAACCATTGAGTCGTCTCTCTATTCCCCAAAGATACAGCTTTAGTAGAAATGTGTTTATGGTTTTCTACTTGGGTGATCATGCCTGAAGACACAATACAACTCTGCCCAGCATTCATCTTACCACAGAGACCTTGAATGTGAAGCTACCTGCCTGGCATCTCTAGTAGTTGGCCATGCAGTGTCTTGATTCACTAGCAGTCTTAGTCACTGGTCCATTGCTGTGAAGAGACACCATGACCAAGACAACTCTTACAAAAAGGAAGCATTTAAATGGGGTCTTGCCTGCAGTTATGGAGGGGGTAGTCATGATCATGGTAGAAGCCTGGCAGGTACATGGCAGCATTTGTGGTATGGGAGCACTACCTGAGAGTTACATCCTGATCCACTGGCAGCAAGGAGAGAGAGAGAGAGAGAGAGAGAGAGAGAGAGAGAGAGAGAGAGAGAGAGAGAGAGAGAAACAGAGACACTGGGTGGGCCTGGCATGGGCTTTTGAAACCTGAAAGCTCACTCCCAGTGACACACCTACTCCAACAAAACCATACCGCCCAATCCTTCTAATCTTTTCAAACGGCTCCACTCCTTGGTAACTAAGCATTTAAATATATGAGCCTATGGGGGCCATTCTCATGCAAACCACATTAAGTGTTTCTGTGTCAGTTACCAGTTGAAGTCTGATGTCAGCCTATGAAAAGGACAAGTGAATGAGGAATGAATGTATGGATCATATACAAAATGACTACAAGTGAAAGTTAAGGCTGGCCGATGATAACAGCCCCGACATTGGTGGGACCCTCATTGCATGCCTTGGCTTATCTCTGTTGGTTCTTAGCTGCTTTCAGTTCCACTTTACAGTGGGAGAAACTGAGATTTAAGGAGCCACGGCAGCCCCGAGGGACAGGGCTTCTGTTAAAATGCAGGCAGTGTAGGTCAGAGGCCTGCTCTGCATTATTACTCCCCTGCTCAGTACAGACCCCAAAAACTGCTGCAAGGGAGCAGGCAAACAAAACCCCAGGAAATCAATGAGAAAAGAAGACTTCTCTGATGCATGGAGTGGTTGATTGAATTAAAGCCAGGCAGGACTCAGGAGGGAAAGGAAATGGACCTGCTCATCCACTCACAAGAACTGAGAATTGATGTGATGTTGTGAACAACTGTTGTAATTTAGTGACTGATGAAGGCTCTTTCTCTACCTGAAGAAGAGAACATGACTACCACAGTGAATCTTTCTCTTAAGACTCATTCTTTTCATTCTCTTCTCATCTTCTAAACACAATTTTCCTTCTTTACGCCTTTTAATTACTAGACTCCCTAGTACTCAAGCCTAGCTTGTCTTGTCTAAACTTCCTTTCAGTTACTATTTGCCCCTGGGAGTCCTGGCAACCAGGCAAGGGGACCGTGATCTGGGAGCCAAAGAAGCCCCGGTTTCCCCTCCCATCCCCAGCCTCATTAAATATGGTGCAGTTTCTACCAAGAGTGTTGGGGGCGAAGGCTGTGTGGGCAAGACACAGCTTCCAAATGTTCTTGTAAATATTCATAAAAACACGTCAGTGTTGCTAAACCCACGGCAAACCGTAACCACCCAGCCCTGTACACCCTGCATCCCTTTGCTGTTAATCCTTTTGTCCGCCTTGAATTCCTTCCCACAATTGCTTCTCCCTCCATCTTGTGTTTCTGAATTGCTGCCAACCACCTTAGCCTTTCATGCAAGCCTGGGGTACCCTTTTCAAAGCAGCGGGCCTCGCTGCCAGCTAGGATGCGAATGATACACACTGTCCCAGGGATGTTGTGTTTTCTCATCTTGGTTCCTTGCTCATGGGGAACACGGCAATTATTCTACCCAGGAACTGATGGGGATTTCGGAACGACCTGGCACATCTGAAACATTTTTCTGACTCACTGAGTTGGCATCTACTGCTAGATCAGCATTGGCCCCGTTCCACACAGCCTGTCACCAACAGTGGGTGTTGTTGTAAGCACTAGTTTTGATTGTGGCAAGATGGGCTCTGTGACTCTCCTCTTGTTCTGTTGAGTTCAGAAAAGGCATCTGCTCTCCATTCACATTGCATTTGACAAGAGTCCAAAACCTAAATGAATGTTGCTAATAAAGAACTGTAAGGAAAAAACATGTTGAGAACCACTGAGTGTATTCAACACATATCAAGTGTTGGAGCAGGGAGGGGGCGGGGCGGGAGCGAGTCACCGGGTTGGGATCACTGACTGGAGGGGTGGGAACTCTGCCCTCTGGGCCTCGCTCTGTCCATGCACTGTGCCTCAGTTTGCCTTCTTGAAGCTGAGCGTGCTCACATGGTGTTTTCTGAAACAGAGGGACTGCGGGTGACCTTGCGTATGTTTACCTCGGCTGTGGGTCAATGAAGCCTCAGCTCAGTAGTAGTATTGATTGAACAACCACTCAGTGATTGCCAAGGGTGACTTCAGCTCTGCACTTAAGCGTCACTGCTCATTCTCACCGAAGTCTTTGATCTGGGTAACTAGCATGTCTTCTGCCTTTTGTGTAGCACACATAAACACAGCCTGAGCCCATCTCCTGGTACTTTCTCAGGCATAGTTCTTGGATTACAAAATCCACCCTGGGCACTGCTTCCCAGAGCACACAACGGGCATCCTGAAAGGATTTGCTTCTAAATAGGATTGGTTGGGAGGCTGGAAAATGTTAAGATGCGAAACTAAATTCAAATCACTGTCATCGAAGCCGTCATTTGTAGTATCCTCTGAGTATGCAGTATCTAGAAAACATACGTATACCAAGGTGACTGAATGAGAAAACTTAAAAGAGTATGTTAAGTCTTAAAACAAGAATATTATTATTGTAGAAAAAAATTCTTCTTTCAGGTACAGTGAAACTAACTTTTAATAGAGTAATTGATTCGAGAGCATCTTAAACAATACTAACACAATCACACTGTCACAATACGAATATTGCTTTATCTTTGCTAATTAATATACAGAGCATGTGCTTTGTTCTTTGGAGACTAAGACCATGTAAACAAAAATATTATTAAATATTTTAAGGGCTTTGTGCAGAGAAAATTCCTGCACTCTTACTTCTTGCAGGCGGGTGTCTATCAATTAAGATTATTTATTTTTTATCCCATGACCTTAAGGTCATAGCCAGTCCAGATTAAGCAAGACAGGAAAGTGAATACAAACTGCAATTTAGCCAATTATTTATTCTTGGTGGGCTTCCCCTTGGTGAACAAAGCCTATCTTATTCTTCAGAAAACCTGGGTCAAAGAATTCAGGTTTTAATTTGTCAAACAAACATCTGCTCTACTGTATTGGTGTGTCATAGACTAGGAAAATACGCTTCGATCTGAGGGAGGTTGAAGGTTGAAAATACAAAAATCCAGGATTCAGCCACATATCACTTTTTCAGAGCAGGTAAGGTTTGCAATGCTGTATTCAGACAGCCCTCCAGTCCTTCCGGAGGTACAAAGTCCTCAGAGTGTTGGGAAACGCAAAGAGGATAAGAATGTGTGCAGTTGCACACATGTTCATTTCCAGGTGTTGCTGTGGAGGCAGCACACGCATGATGGGTGGGAGGTCAAAGACCTGGAAGTTCTAGGACCCTTGGAGACACAGGTCTGGGAGGTGGGACAGTTACCTTTCTTGTCTGTGATGAAACACCTGGTAGAAGCTGCTTAAGGGAGCAAGGGCTTATTCTGGCTCCTGGTTCAGTGGCTAGCATGGCAGAGAAAGCATGGTGGGTGGAGAGCTTGGGGTGGCCCTGCTGCTGCTCTTCTCCATTCCCTTCTGGTCTTGCTTTCAGCACGTCATCAAAATCACTTACATCTTGGCAGGTCAGCAAACAGAGAGCTCAAACTGGGACCAGAAGTGTACATCACTCTCAAAGCCCACCCCTCATGACTCACTTCTGCTATGGAGGCTACAGTCCTGCAGCTTTCACAGTCTCCTCAAAACAATGTCATCGGGTAGGGATCAAATGTTCAAACACACAGTCCTGTGAGGTGCATTCTGTATTCGTCCGACAGATGATTGGTATGTGAAGGCAAATCAACAGGATGGGACAAGAAGAATCTCCAGTGTGCACACAGCAGTTTTCCTGTCGGTCAACTTTGAGGTTAATGTCTAGCGGGACTTTGTACTTTATTTGTGCTATGAGTAGGATATGTAACAATAAAACAATGTACTTAGTGCTTCAACAACATCAAACCCCCCCAGTGTTTTATGTAAGAGGATAACTGCTATTCTATGGAAGTATTCAATTACTGAGTGACACTTTTGGGGATCTTGTTCAACCCTAAATTCTCATCTAACCTCCAAATCTATGTCAACACCATAGTTCAATTTCCACTTACACGCTTCTTTCTTCTCTTACTTCTCAGTCCCTTCTAGTGTTTGCTCTCAACCATCAAAACCACTTTCGCATCTCTTTGCTCTTTATTGCTTTGACTTCTGGGGAAGATTTGATACTCTTAGTTGTTCTTTTTTTTTTCTTTTCAAAAAACAAACAAACAAACAAAACAAAACAAAACAACATACTTTCTTCTTTTGGGTTTTCAAGGAAGTATAGTCTCTTCTACCTTATTGCCCAGACCTTCGGGGACTTTCTCCCACGTATGCTTTAAATTCTGGAGGTCTCTAGAGTTCTTTAAAAAATATTTTTACTTTATGCATATGTACGTTTTGCTTGCATATATTTAAGAACACCATGTGTATGCAGTCCCTGAGGAGGCCAGAAGAGGGCACCAATGCCCTGAAACTCAAGATGGCTTGTTCGGCCATGTGGGTGCTTGGAACTGAACCTGGGTCCTCTGAAAGAGTAAGTGCTCTTAACCACTAAGCCATCTCTTTAGCCCCTAGAATGCTTTTGTTGTGGCTTAGACTCAAGTTAGAGTTTCATAATAATCATAGCATTCTAATGTTATTTCATTGTCTTTCTCGCCAGTGTGAAATTTGTGAGTGTATTCACATCACCTCACATAAAGCTTACACTTATTTATTGAATGGAGCTGAATGAGTCTGAGAGTCTTAACAGATGTGGAAGGATAGCAAGGGAAAAGGTAGTCTTTGCTTTTCCTCTTTTACATGTGATATGATTAGGAGGCTGTGGTGGTATTGTGTTTCCCAAAATGTTGTGCACCCTAATAAACTTATATGGGGTCAGAGAACAGGACAGCCACAATATTAAACATAGAGGATAGGCAGTGGTAGCACACACCTTTAATCCCAGCATTCCAGAGGCAGAAATCCCTCTGGATTTCTGTGAGTTCAAGGCCACATTGGAAACAGCCAAGCCTGGTGACACACGCCTTTAATCCCAAGAAGTGAGCCTTTAATCCCAAGGAGTGATGGCAAAATCAGAAAGATATATAAGGTGTGGAGACCAGAAACTAGAAGCATTTGGCTGGTTAAGCTTTTAGGCTTTTGAGCTACAGTTCAGCTGAGACCCATTCTGGGTGAGGACTCAGAGGCTTCCAATCTGAGGAAACAGGATCAGCTGAGGAACTGGCAAGGTGAGGTAGCTGTGGTTTGTTCTGATTCTCTGATTTTCCAGCATTCACCCCAATAACTGACCTCAGATTTGATTTTATTAATAAGAACTTTTAAGATTCCTGCTACAGGAAGCATTGGAGCAGATGAGTGACATAGTGAGATTTGGAGGGTAGGTTGTTTCAGTGGCAGTATGAAAGAGATTAGAGGTGGAATTTGGGGCAACTGACTACAGAAATCAGTGAAAAGAATGATGGCTCTAAAGATCTAGAAAAAGACAACAGTTTAGACATTATTAAGAGACTGAACTAATATGGCTTAAAGAGGAGTTAGGAGAAATCTTGGATGCCTTGGAGTCTTTCACCAACATTGAAAGCACAGGAGAAAAGCAATTTAGGAGTCAAATTCAGAATTCGATTGAGGAAATGTTAAATTCTTAAATGTTCCATTAGCAGTATAGAGATTAGGAGTATGAATTCTAGGAGTTTGGGGCCAATTCAATCAATTTAATTACATAGTTCATTCTACATGTTGGGGCTTGATAAATTCCTTTGATGGTATTGATAGAATATCTCATTGCCACTTGTGAATTGTTGTTTCACTTAGGGGAAGCCCTCCACACAAAGCCTATGTGTTTATTTACTCACCCAGGGAGGCTTTATGACTAGGTTGCCCTTTAGATGAACATTATCTATTTTTGCAGATGGTGTTTCAAAATTGATTAGTTCTCTGACCCACCCACTAAAATCATCTAACCTATTGAAGAAGCAGAAAAGGATGTGGATTATAGGGTTTCAGATAACACCAAGTCCCTGGTGAAAGGTATGTTATTTCACTGCTTTGTTCTGCTTTCGGAAGAGTGTAGCTATGTTTTCTTTTCTCCAACTGTATAGGTCACAGCAATTTTTTTTCCACCGGGAATTACAAGCTATACGGAAGGTTTCCAGAGCAGAATCACAGTCTTACACAAATGCTAAGGACGGTTAATCAGGGCCTGGAAGGTACACAGAGGCTAATTAGCAGGTTATATTTGGGTCAGCACCAAGGTCATTTATGAGATACTATGAGAAAAATAGATGGTTTGACTAGGTGGGAGGTGGATGGACATATATTTTAAGGCATTAGAATATTTGCATTCAAATGGATTTAATACACCTTTGGTAACATGATGTATGTATGTGTCTATATAAAGTGACTTAAGGAGCATAGTGAAGCATTGTTATGTGTTCATAAGAAGAGAATTAATCTTGGTAACAATAAACTCTACTCTTCTCTGACATACCAAAACTGTTGTCAGAGCTGACCGAAGACAAATCCTATTCTTGGCTCAGTGTTCTGCATGCTGCCAAGGGGTCATTAATTTGGTTGTTTGGAAGTCTTCACTGTGCAGCCATAACAAATAAATTGATGATCCTAACTTCTGTAGCCTGTGTGGGCTTTTAGAGGCTTCCCTTGCCAACAGAAATTCGAACAAGAGGAAGTAGTATTAACCCCAAGGGCCAATAGAAGATAGAAAGACTTTTTTGAAGGTTGGAAGAGTGATACATTTACTGTATAGACTAGAAACATAGGCCATGGAGTCCTCTTCACACATGCTCCTATAAGCTGAGATAATCTATATTCCCTTTGACTCAACCACCACTCTTGGGGAGCAGATTTCTCTAATACTCTGTTCAGATCAACCCTCATCTCTCTCTCTCTCTTTTTTTTCAAGACATGGTTTCTCTGTGTTGCTTTGGAGCCTCTCCTGGAACTCTCTCTGTAGACTAGGCTGGCCTTGAACTCACAGAGATCTGCCTGCCACTGCCTCCCGAGTGATGGGATAAAAGGTGTGCGCCACCATTGCCCAGCCTCTTCTTTTATTTTAAAATCTTATTACATTTACTTATGTATTTGTAGAAGCAGCATGAGTGTGCCATAGCACACCTGTGGCTGTCAGAGGACAATTTCCTGGACTTGTAACAGGCCTCCAGGCCTTAGCTCAACCGACACCATGATGGAAGTACTATTCTGGCCATAAACCTTAGCATGTAGACATTACCATCTGCCAAAATGAAAACAAAGACATAATCAATTAAAGTCTACAGTTCTGGGAAAGTCTATAAATGTACTAATTGTGTTTTGGGGCTTCTGCCGTTCTGCTTCTGGCTAGCTGTTCTTGTTAACTTAAATCTGTCAACCAGGGATGTGGTTTTTGTGCTTAAAAGCTCACCCTGAGAAAGACTCAGGGCTACAGTGAGATCCCAAACACCCAGTGTAGTCACTGGCTGGCTAATGAAGACTTTCTATTGGTTTAAACCAGTGTTCCAGTAGTCTCCTCTGGTTGGTGCCCCACTCCAGAGTCAGTTCTCTCCTTTCACCATGTGGTTCCTGCGATCAAGGTCAGGTCATCAGGTTCGGAAGCACCCACCTTTACCAGCTGAGCCATCTTGCAGGCCCAATTTTCTCTTGAATTCTGGGTCTCTAACTCAAACAGCCTTCTATATTTACAACAAATTCTTTCTAAATTTATAACTGTATCAAAATCTTTATATCCCATCATGTTCAAAGTCAAGCTGATATTCTACCCACACTTGTCCCTGATAAGCTCATCAATAATTTAAATGGTCAGTCCCAGGTACCATCTGCAGTTTTTTTCCTGTCTCCCCACTATTGATAACTAAACAGCCGCTCATTGGAATTAGTTTGGTCACTGTATTAATTTAAGTAGTCGTCATTTTTTTTTTTTCCTGAATGACTCTAGACATCTTTGGATGGATATTGTAGCCTCTAGCATTTTCTCATCTTCTTTTTTCAACATATTCCTTGGATTCCTATTGGAGAGTGCTTTAAAGTATAAACCCACTAGTCCTTTTCTTAATATCTACTGCATTCGACTAGTTACATATAGGCACCAAGCGTGAGCTCTCTCAGTGTCCTGTCCGCTGCCACTGTGTGCATCTGTGTTTACGCTGCCCCCATTCTTCCTCCTGTCTCAACTTTCTGAACTGTGGTGGCCAGCCTGTGCGCCAAGATTTGTCTTCATACTCAATGCTTCTTTAGGGCTCTTGGGCCATCATTTATAGTCACTTTCTTTGTCCTCAACCACTTTACTTTCCTTAATACACAGACATATCCCAAATTCTCTAATACTAAACAAACAAAAAAAATCATTTTTTTTTCAGATACAACAAGGACCACACAGAATTACTATTTCCTTGGATCCCTTGTGGCTACCTATGTATCTTAGTTTGGACTTCTTATCCACGCTGTGTGATCCTATCTCACCTTGCTTGTTCATCCGTTAATTGCTTCTCATGTTATAGTTATGTATTTTCTTTTTGCCAATCTTCTCTATTAACCTGTGATTTTCATAGGTGTTTAAATTGGCATTTTATCTTCATTATCAGAGCTCAGTTAACTAGGAAAGAAAATTACAAATAATAAACGAGTCTGGACTTTTTTTTATTTTTCTAACTTTCTTATTTTTTAGATTTTGTTATGTCAGGAATGAACTGGAGTAATCAGTTTAGGTTTCCTGCACAGCAGCTTTCCACCTCCTCATATCTGGAGGTACATCATGAAGCACTGATGTTAACGAGGGTGACACAGGAGATACTTGTGGTCTTGAGTTGCTCCGGCTGTCACCCTGTGACTTCCCATCATCCTGCTTTCTCTCCCTCTTCAGACCACCAGCTTTTCTGAACTGGCTCTTTCTCCACTGCTTCTACCTACTTGCCGGACACATATGATGTGGGTTTCTCTTGTTCTCTCCCTACCTGGAGATTATGCTAGGGACTGAACAGGGGTCTCAGGAAATTTTAGTATCTTGGCTTTCTTACTCTTTTTCTGCCTCAAGGAATCAGTTCTACATCACATTGGCTTCCAATTTGGTCAGCATAAACTTTATGCTTTGAATCTTCCAGGCATTAGAATGTTAAAAACCTCACATTCTAAGGTGTCAATTCTGATGATTTCCACTGCAAGAGAGAAAAACTTAACAAAAGAGTAGCTTCAGCAATGATAAAAAAATTGCTTAGTTATCTCACGTGAAAGGAAGTTTGGGTTCCCTAATGCTTGCTTTGGCTTATAGCGTAGAAACTTCAATGATGGTCCTGGTTTGCTCTTTCTCTCTATTGCTCCAACCTTAGTAAACAGCTTTAGTTATCAAACCTCTTTCTTTCCTCATGGTCCCCAAATGGCTGTCCCCATTCTCATCATTAGACATTTATTTATCATATCAGTTGCTGATGACATGGTAGTCAATAGTGTATTTCCACCCTCAGCAACAGGAAATTAAATAATTAGGGCAGCTTCACTATAATACGGTATTTACATAATGTATCCACTATTTGTCAACTTAAGTTGTGCATTAATTGACATACACAGTGTCTATAAAATATATGTATTCATCAACTGCTCTAGATGTTGTATATTAGCAATGCAACAAATTCACTGCCTAGCCCCCAACACACACACACACACACACACACACACACACACACACACACAAAGAAAGAAAAATCAAACTTATCAAAAATAAAACCTGAAGCCAAATATTCCTGTGTGAAGAAGCAAATGCCACGCTTCACATGGGAGGATCTGCTAGGGAGACCCTTCCTTGTACCTTCCTGGCTTCCTGTGTGTATGATGGCTTATTTTCTTTTTGCTTACCTACAAAGCACTGTATTTCCATCATTTAAGTAGCTCTCCTAGACTCAGCTTTACTTCTTTGGTGATACACTCCAGACTGCCAAGCCAGGTCCCGTAACAGCCAAAATTCAAGGCATCTGGTCTCCTCTCATAGCCATATCGAATCCCTGGATAGCTATAGGTTTTACTCCAGAAGGAGGAAACTGTTTATATCTGGCTCTCATCCTTCCTTAGTTTGCATTATAAGCAGAAAATTATGCATTCTTGAGTTGAACCAACTCACAAAATAACGAATGAGTAATGCTACTTGGCTCTTGTTTTCCTTTTTAATTTTTAAAGGACATAATGTGTGTTATCTCAGAGAATGTCAGTTTGCTGATTCAAATTTGGCCATGTGGTTGAATCCAGCTGCCCTTTATAACTCCACTTTCTATATATTTCAAGTTTCTTTCACATTCCAAATAGCATCAGTGAATGCATTTTTAAAGCCAAAATTGGGATTCCTACTTACATTCTTTTTGAGACTATTCTCACATCAGAAGAAGCTTTTGTAGGTCATGACCTTTTCCTTCTGCCATATGACGGAGCCTTACAATCTGGGACACATAGTCCTCCTGCATATTACCTGCCAATGAGATTGTCTAGCTGAGAATAAACCCCAATGCATGAATTTCTGTAAAGATTCAAAACCGAGTTTCTAATATTATCTTTTGTCAATCATTTACTTATTATTTATTATATTTCTATAGTACCTTTTCTCCAAGGAGCTCAATGTATTTTAAACATATGTTATAATGTACTTTAAATAGGTGTTACCAGATTTGGCATTATATGTGAGAAATACTGGTAAAATTATAAATCTCAACTGCAAATTAGCAGAAGAATAAAAGAACATTTTAACATCATTTAAAAAAAAAAATTACATGTATGTACCAACGCGTGTGCGTGCACACGTGCGTGGCCCCCTAACCCCCCCAGCAAAGCCTGTTGGCCCTATCAGAACCTCTTCAGAAACAATTGTAGGTTAGTTTTATAGGTCAGCTTTGATTAAAAAAAAAAAAAAGGTCACCTATAAACTCAGGCACTTGTCTGGCGTCTAAAATGCAGCCTTCCTGTTGTGATGTTTCCTTTATAGGAACACAACAGACATTCCAACTAGCCATCAAGGGATGGACGCAGTCGGTGTTGGATGTTTATCTGGTTGGACTTACAGGGGCTCCTAACTCTTTGCAGTTAACATGCCATTTCTTTTCTTTCCCTTGGGTGTGTCAGTGTCCCACGAGAGCCCTTGCCCCCTTGGCAGCAGAGGGAGGAGAGCTTGAGGTCAGTGATGGTGATCGCTATGCCCTCTCTTCTTGGAGGAGAAAGATAAACACATCTTAATCCTGAAGTTGGAGGTAATTCAGAAAGTCAGAGGCAGGCAGTGCCTTCTAGTTTGGGAGACATTTTCTCTCGCTTTGCCCTAAAACACCACTCCTTCCCCAAACTTCAACAATAATCAAAGAAACGCCGCCATCGAAGCACCAGCTCCGACCTCCCCATCCTGGGTATCCCAAATCGTGGGCTTCAGTTGCATTCTTCTCTTTTCTTTTCTCCCTTCTTCTTTTTCCTTGGGTGTATTGCTTTCAGCTCGGGCAGGTCTTCATTCCACAGGAGCTTTGAAATCGTATCCCTGGATCTGTATAGAACGGTAGTAGTTCAAGGTATTAGTAGCAGCCCTCAATGGTAATGCTGTCATTAGATCATTATGAGTACTCTAAGGTTCTGCCTGTGAGCATGGCATGAATTTTATATTTGGAAATAAAATCCTCCCGGGACACCGCAAAGCTGCATGCCAGCCTTGCCCCTTCTCGCAGGCCGTTAGGATTGGCTGCCCTGCCTCTGGCTTGTGTTACGCAGGAATAAGTCCTGCTGCGTTTGTTTCACATAAGAACACTTTTCACTTTGTTTATAATGATCCGAATGATATTATTAGGAGAACAAAGCAGCTCAATGGTGACATTTATTAACCAGTCACATCATCTGTATTTAACTCTCATGTTACATTTCAGGGAAATTATGTGAACCTAACTCCAGTATAACTTTTCTTTGGGGACCATGGCTTTGTGTTGAGTTTGAAATAAAGTAGAACATAGAAAGCAGGTTTCATTTCCAGGACCGCATTTCACTTAAGAGGTTTAGCCTGAGCCAGATTATATATAGAGACTTGTCCAAGGGAGACTCTTCAACCCAGCCCTAGCTGTATGTCTGTGTGCACGTGTGAGGGAACATGGTCTAAAGGGGGAGGTGAGACTTGTTCTGAGCTGGTCTGTGAATACAGACCAGAGGCATTGAGCAATGATTGGAAGACAACCACATGTTTAAAAAAAAAAAAATGAAATCTCTGCATGTGAGTGGGGAGGTTGACGGATATCTTATTGCTGCCCCATGGGGATGAGTGTGAATGTTAGTGTAATGCTTATTGTCTTAGGAGAAGAGAGGCAGGCAGCAGGGATGGTGGCTAGGTAAGCAGGTGAATTAGAACACAGAGACATCAGGATATTTCTGAAGCACATTAGCTCGCTTGTGTAAAGGCAAGGAGGCTGGTGTGTGTTCATGATTTGAGCAGCAATAGAATGATACACAATAAAACAAGAGGGTACCAGATCTTAAATATTCTATATCGTTTCCATGGGCTTCACGGTGTCAGAGTCAGCCCTGTTCCCTCACACACCTCTCCTGCACTGCTGCTAAGGATTGGAAGTGAGGCCAATGTCTCACATCTTTGCGGTCCTAACTGCTCCTGCCTAAGTCCATATGAGACAATTTAAAAAGTCCTAACAGTCATACCAAAAATCAAACTTATAAATTAATACTCTCTAATATCAAGTATCCAGTTAGCATCCCAGTTTCCATGATTGTCTCATCTGTTTAACAGTTGCTAGGCTCAAATCAGAACATCAGCAGGGCCTTCAGATTTTTTATGGCTTTTATGACTCTTAAGAATATTTTAATCTGTACATTCTCCTATTTCATTATTTTCTCTTGAACTATTTTGTTGACAAAATTCAGTTATTTTCTTCACAGAGATGCCTATGCTTTGAATTTGGTGGCTGCACCCTGTTACAAAAGCTCCAAATGAGCAAGTGGATTTACAGGCTTGAGCTGATTCATGGTTTTTATCATGGTAAGAACATGCTTATTGTTGCTTTATTCACTGTAACAAAGAATTGGAGTCAACCTAGCTGTCCATCAACAGATGAATGGATAGTGAAATTTGGTATGTATATATATGGTACATATGTGTATGTAGTGTATATATATGTAGTACATATACACATGTACACACCATACACACATATATACTATACACACACACCATATGTGTATATATATGCACACACATATATATATATGTATATATATGTATATATATGTACACACATATAATACTATTCAGCTCTAATAAAAATGAAACAAAAAAATTTGCAGGGAAATAGTCTTGGAATGTATAATATTAAATGAGATCAACATAATCTCAGAAAAAAATTACACATTCTCCCTCACATGTGGAATCTAGCCAATGATAGATGTATGTATATGTAAACACATGTCTATGTGAATGCAGTATAATATGAAGAAAAGAACAAGAAAGTATTAGGGTCTGAGGAAGGACTGAAGTCAAGTAACAGACATGAGTTTTGAAAAAGGATGTAAAGCTGATTTTTGTTTATTTCTTACTGCCACTAATTTTTTTTTTTTTTTGGTAGCAGGTAAGCACACACAAATACATTAGACAGTGAACATATAAAACTATGTGAAGCATTACGACTTCTGTTCCAAACGACTACTCTCACTGTATAGTTCACGGAGGGGTGTAGTCCAGTTAATTTTAGTGTGTGATTTTTGTTTATAAGATTTTATAATGAAGTTTTAAAAACACTTCATAGGCAATAGAATGTTCTTACATCAAGAGGCACGTAATCTCTGGTATCTCTTTGGGGGCTGTTAGCATGTTATGATGCTTGATGCCTGGATCTGTGATTTCAATGGCTTACAACCCGGAGTTTTCCTTTGGTTTGTTGGAATACATCCATCCTGGGGCACAGTTCATAAAAGAAAGGCAAGTCAAACCTTTGGTTGCTTTTCCTTAGTTGGTGTGACCCTCCTCAAGGTCAGGGAGTTCTGTTTCCTCTGGTACGATTTGTGGGTGGATTTTTATATTTGATTAATTTTAACCCATGGAAACGATTTCTTAGTGCTCAAGTTGTACTGTCTTTGGCCACGGCTAGCCTTTCTGTTTCCCTTAACTTCCTCGACACTGTGGTTTTCGAGACTCTTCTGCCGTTCGGCACTCCTTGCTCTGTGTATATGCTTCCCATATCATTCTTGGAACCAAACATTGGTTCAAAAAACTGGTTTCATTTACAGGAAACTGAAGATTAGAAATATCCACTGCTCCTCAATGATGGAAGTGGTCTACATGCTTTGAATTAAGCCAATCCAGTTTTTTTTAAAAAATACGTTGTGTTTGTTCAAACCGTATCTGTCCAATGGCAACACAGTTGTGCAGGATACATTGCTTGGCAAGGAACAGAAAATGTGACTCAAGCTGACATTAAATAACTAACAAACAAACATATAAATAAATAAATGTATGTTTTCTCTTCTTTCTCTGTCTTTTTGGTGTGTTTATTTGTAACCGAAAAGATAAGATTGGGTTCAAATGAAGCACCTGGTTTTCCCCTGTGTCATGCCTTTCTTTATATTGGCTCCATTTTCAGATTAGCTGTTCTCACGGCCCTGAGAATGGCCACTAGCTTCCAGGACTCCATGTTTCCATATTTTTAGTCAGCATCAAAAAAGCGTCTTTGTCTTTTCCTTCTCAGAAATAATACTGAGATTCATTGGGATAAAAATCTATTTCAGTGGTGTGCTTGATAGAGAGCCAATTGCTTGTTAGATGGAGTATGCTGATAGGTTGGACCTACATTGCCTATTTTGCGCCTGAAGTTGGAGATATGAGCTCCCCAGGAGCCTGTTGAATCTTCAAGCAGAAGCTGGGATATTGACAGCTCCGGCTGTCCTGAAACTTCACTATGTAGACCAGGCTGGCCTTGAACTCACAGAGATCTGCCTGCCCCCACTTTCCAAGTGTTGAGCTTAAAGGGATGCACCAGTACAGCCAGCATAATTTTTAGCTGAGAAATTTTCTGATTATTTTGATAGGTTTATTACCTTTCTTGAATTCTATACTAGAAGACTCAATCATTGTGAAAATAATACCCCCTCTCAACGGTGGACTCATCAGGGACATTTTATTTCTCAAATAAAAGTATCAACATTGTAAGAATTAATCTCTGAGAAACTTTTCTCATGCCTTTCGGGGAGGAAGGGAACCTTCGGTGTTAATACAAAGTTGTTTGATTTTTCTAAGTTGGTTCATTTTCTACCAGAACATTATCGATGAGTAACTCCAAAGAAAACAAGACGCTAACTCCAGATTGTTCCACTGAGCTGACTATAAATTTAGGTGTAGTATTTTGGATTACAACACCAAATTTCTCTACTACGCAAATTACAAAAGTAGAATCTGGAACACGAATACCTCTGAAATCCCATACAAGCAAAGCTTATCTTCAAAAGGAAATTGTGGAAGAGTCCCATCAAAAAATGGGCAGGGTCAAAGCTTCCAGGGTGAGACCCATAAACAGGACGGTACATTTTAAAGCGTCTGATTCAAGTTAGTATAGATGGAATGGCAAGGAGGTCCCTGACTCACCTCAAAATCGAACATAACTTCAATTTCGTTTACTAAATGCAAGATTTTAACTGTACTTACTTTTTCTATTCTGTCAGCTGGTGTGAGAGTCTAATGGCAAATTACAGTCACAACTTCGTGTACAAAATAACAACTTTATCATTTTAAGCCCATGGAGTGTCATCTAATTATTGTTAATCATTAAAGCGATCAATAATGCATTCTTTCCTCAACCTATTTCCCCCGTTGACATGGTTGATACTTGTTAATTGGCCATATCCTGCTCTAGTTCTCCTTCACATTTGGCATTTATTAGCAATATCTTAGAGACCTCCCACGTTGGGCTGCAGGACGTGCATTGTGGTCAAGTCTGTGCACGGCAATGCCTCGGCTGGGAGGGGGAGGGGGAGGGGGAGCAAACAAAGCCAACAACCTCAAACCCACACGCAACCGTCTGTGCCATTTGACGGGGCGTTCCTGACTCCGAGCGCCAGTCCTAGCTGAGAGTTACCACTGAGTGCAATTGTTTATGCTGTGCCGCCGTGTGAAGCAGACAATACCACACAATCAGAGCCTTCACACTCAAACAGACATCACACTCTGTAATTATATTTGTCTGACAGATTATTATAATTGTACATGGCAGGTAGTGGAAAGCAACTCCTTTTTACAGCCTAAATAATGTGGCAGATTCTGCATACTCTAAATCAACCTTGCAGAAGGTAAATTATGAAAGCTAAATGCACGTTGAGTGTTTTTATTTACTCTTTCAGTTAGCATCTTATGTGGTGCTAGACAGCAAAAGAGCATTACCTTATTTTGCCTGGTACTATTTCATTTAACACTTTGTTGTGCAAAGTTCTTTTTGGCTGACGGCTTGTTTTAGTTTGGCTTACTCAAGGCAACACCAGCAACAATTCCCTGTAATGCTTTTCCCTAGGTTCATGTTGACCAGATCAGCCAATGTGAAGAAATAGAAGGTTAAATGCACCTTGAGCTATAGTTTGTTCCTTCAACAATTAGAATCAATTAGTTTTGGGAATGAGCTCTTCAGCTATGTGTGGAATTTAAAAGGCTTTCCCATAGCCTTGTAGATGAATGCACACATGCTATGGTCGTCTCTGTACTGCTCACCACATCTGACCCTCTTTTCCTTCTAGCATGTGGGAGGTTGAATTGCTCATCCACTTTGGAGTTAGAAGGGACAGCGTTCATGAGTTTTTGTAGCTGGCTGTGAGTAGAGGTGCGTGTGTCACTTCCCACACTGAGGTGTACTTACCAGTGTGAGACCCTCAACTCAGTTTTACTTGGCTGGGGGCCAAAGACACTGCCTGTTGCAGAGGGCAGTTCGTAGAAGAGAGTGCATCTGTCAACTCCAACCCATGAGACACTGAAGCTGCACACAGCCAGTGAATGAGAAACACACCCACAATGATGAAACTACTAAAATTTGAATTTAGTCAATTTATTGTAATTTACTCTACTCTGATATGGGACTCTTGAGAATTTAGTTTTTCTAGGTGGGTCGCATCTCACAGCAGGTTTGTGTATTCTGTAGTAATTTTCAGCTTCCACACCAAGGTTTTACATTTCTAAAAGTATTTGTAATATGATATGTTGAGTACTTGATAAGTGTTCACGTTGCCCATTCTTTACACACTTTGTGGATAAGTCTTTTGAAAAGTTACAAGATGAACTTATTCAGGATAAAGCAGGTAAGTAATCCCCAAGTCTACATAGTAAAAAGCACTGCCCCAAAGAAGTTCTGTGGGCTCTCTTTCCATCTTGCCTTACTACACTGGCTCATATCTGTTCCATGGAACAGAAAAATGGGTTAAAAAGCAAACATACAAAAGGTAAATATTACAAGATTGTGATATTCCTCAACAGTTTATAGTGTTCTGTTCACTTATTACCTGATGAGTGTGCAGAATTAAATGTTGCATGGTGATGATCGTAATTAAACAGTCAAAATCCAAGTCTTCGGAAATGGTTATTCTGAGAAGGCATGAATCATATGTAAATGTATTCAGATATAGTCTTAGGCAGATGTTGCAAATGATCGGTCTAACTGGAAAGGCTTGTCAGGTGTGTCTGTGAATTTCTTGACACACTTTTAAGATTGAGGTCTGTTGTGATTTCTATTGCTATGGCTTGTCTTAGTCAGTGCTGTGAAGAGACACCATGACCACGGCAACTCTTATTAAGGAAAGCATTTAATTGGAGCTTGCTTACAGTCTCAGAGGTTCAGTACATTTTCAGCATGGCAGGAAGAATGGCAGCAAGCAGGCAGACATGGTGCTGGAGAAGGAGCTGAGAATGCTACATCTATATGGGCATGCAGCAGGAAAAGAGAGCACCACTGGGCCTGGCTTGAGCATTTGAAATCCCAAAGCCCACCCCCAGTGACACACTTCCTTCAACAAGGCCACACCCACTCTAACAACTCTATACCTCCTGTTCCCTGTCAAGTAGAGCCACCCCCCTAATGTGCAAGTATTCAAATATATGAGCCTATGGGAGCCGTTCCTATTTAAACCACCACATGGCCTTTTCTGATTTAGCCTTAAAGTCACTTGAGAATGACTTTAAGCATGCCTTTCAGTATGTTAGCAGAACCCAGGCAGTGCATTTGTGATGTGATGTGTGTGTGTGTGTGTGTGTGTGTGTGTGTGTGTGTGTGTGTGTGTGTGTGTGTAGGGATGGGGTGGTGCTGATGATCAAGTTGGGATGCTTCAGTTAAGTGATACCATGTGGATGAGAACCTAAGATACACGAACAGAGGAAATCTGTGACTCAAGGGTTAAGGGAGCTGACAGATTGGTGGGAAGTCTCAAGGTGGCAAAGAGCTCACCCTGCTGGTGGGAGAGACTGAAGACCACTGAGAGTGTCCTCAGATTTCATTCATTAGGCTCTCCCTCAGCTATTGTGGATTAAAGAAGACTCACATGTAGGACAGCTTATGGGACTGTTGATTATTAAGTCCTGTTGTGGCCAGCAGCTGCAGGGTGTGCCGGTTTTGAATTAGTAAAATGAGAAAGAGTGGACTGGGTGTATTGCCAATCCATGGAGAGATAGGGAAAATCTGACTAGGCCAAAGATGACTAGAAGCAGGCTGGAGAGACAGCTCAGTGGTTAAGGGCCCTTCCTGCTCTTCCAGAGGACATGGGTTCGGTTCTCAGCCTCCACACTGTGGATCAAAACTATCTGCTCTTCCAGTTTTGGGGAATCCCGTGCTCTCTTTTGTCCTCCATGGGCCACCAGGCACGAATGTGGTGCACAAACAAACATATGATCAAAACACACCTACATATAAAACATGAAATAAATCTTTAAAAAATGGCTGGGTATGGCCGGGTTTCAAACACTGTCTATCAGCTCTACACTGGGATGCTGATGTGACAAATATATTAAACAAATGTATGATTTACCAGTTTCACTAGTTCACATCAGGGGAACAACTTCAAGGCAGTTGCTCCCATGGAAGCCCTCTTCAGCATGTTCCTGAGGGAGATACTTTCTGAACTGCCTCACCTTTTCCTGTTGTTCCGGGTAGTTTGGGTTGTGGGTTGATTTAAAGAATAAAAGCCATTGTGGAGTTTTTAAAAATCAATTTATGGCTAACTCATTTACAAAGAGCTCCCTATCCCCACACTGATCCTGAGATCCTTCATTCCAGTGTAAAGATGTTCCTCTTTCTACTTCTTTCCCTCTGTCTAGATAGGGTCTTGCTATATAGTCAGACTGGCTACTCATAATCCTCCTGCCCCAACTTCTAGAGAATTGGGATTATAGGCATGTGCCATCATGCTCAACCCTCAGTTTTATTCATTTAATTCTTCTGATCATGTGATTTCATACGAATCTGCCCTGAACTTCCAGTGAGTGGCGGAGCCTTAATTGAAATTGACTATAGACAGATGGTGGGTCACCTTGGACCTTGGCCTAGCTGGAAAAGATGATCTGGATCAACCATATTCATTTCTAAGAGTCAAAGTTTAGGAAACTTAATCCAGGCTGTACCTATGATGACAAAAGAAGTATAATTAAGCTGAATCTTCGAATTTTGGAGAAGCAAGTATTATCAACTTTCTACAGTATCAGTTAATACGTTTATTAGTTATGATTCTCCTTGCTGTGACAGAAAATTGGAGAAGCAGCAACTTAAAGGGGAAAGGGTTTTTCTGGTTTACAGTTACAGAAGGAATATGGTTCATCATGATGGGGAAGGCATGGTGGCAGGAACAAGAGGCGGGTTCATATTGTGTCCACAGTCAGGAAGCAGAGGGAGATGAGGCCTATTACTCAGCTCACTTTCTCTTTTTCATTCAGTCTGCTACCCCAGCCCATGGGATGGTATGTAGCTAGAGTTTTCCTGCCTGGCCCACAGTCAGGACAAATCTCTGTCACCCACCAGTCCCACAGCAGCTCAGACCCAACCAAGTAAACACAGAGACTTATATTGGTTACAAACTGTATGGCCGTGGCAGGCTTCTTGCTAACTGTTCTTATAGCTTAAATTAATCCATTTCTATAAACCTATACCTTGCCACATGGCTCGTGGCTTACCAGCATCTTCACATCAGAAGCTGTTTCTCATCTTGGCAGCTGACAGTGTCTCTCTGACTCAGTCTTCCACTTCCCAGCTTTATTCTCCTCCTTGTCCCGCCTACACTTCCTGCCTAGCCAATGGCCAATCAGTGTTTTATTTATTGACTAATCAGCAACACATTTGCCATACAGAATATCCCACAGCAATGGTACCATCTACACTCAGGTTGGGTTTTCACTTCTTAATGAAATCTTCCTGGAAACACCCCCACAGAAGTGTTCTTTCACAGTGATCCTAAGTCCAGTCAAGTCTACAGTGAAGATGATCCATCATACTGAATTACTAGAAAGTCGGATGCTCCTGCTGAGAAACAATGCTTTGGTGGAGCAAAGCTGTCCCACGGATACAGCAGCAACCTAGCATCCCGTGAAGCGGTAGATCCCACATGAAGACAGTTATCTATATCTGTAAGAGGTAGGATCTGCTAAAATTAGAAGAATCTCCTACAAAGTCAGCCACCGTTGGGGCTAAGCAGATCCTTGCGTTTGTGACTTTGATAGACAGGGAACCATCTGAAAACACAGAATTGCATCTGTAGTTGTTACCTTTCATTTCTTCTTGATGGTTTGAAAATTTGACTTTGACTCAGGCATATCTATATTCATTTATTTTTGAAATTTGACTTCGACTCATGCATATCAATATTCATTTTATTCATTTATTTTTTACTGACATATTGGAACATTGACATAATACCTATTAATGGGCTCCCAATGTGTGCACTTTAAATCAGGTTAATTCAGTCTCCTCAAACTTAGCTACTGCTTCTTCTTGGAGGAAGTGCTTGAAACCCTTTTTTCACTTGTTTGAGTCATATGGTGTATAACAACTGTTATTTATGGTCACTCTACTGTGCTAAACCATACCAAAGCTTCTTATTTTTAGCCAGCGATGACTTGGTATCCATCAATATACTTTTCCTCCCACCCTTTAGAAACTACTTATCTACCTTCACCTTGTGTGTGATCAACTGCTCCTGCTCCATGCACGGACGTTAATTTGTAAAAACACCATCTATTCAGGTTAAGAGTTACAGAAAGGTACCTTCTAGATATGTTTAATTCAAATACTTAAAAATTATTATCTTTGTAACTGGGGACTAATCAGCATTTTTTTCACCCAAAACCTTATATTCTTAGTATTGGGGCCACTCTGTTGTATCAAGGACCAGAAGAATAGAGTTCAGGGACCAGTGTTATATTAACACAGCTATTTTTAGTTCTCATTAAGATGACTGGATATAAATCCATCCCTGTTACTCACTAATGCTGGGAATTTGGGTGCATTACTCAATCTCCACTTCCACATCTATCTTATGGGATTGTGAAAATATTAGATACATAGATTTTTTTACAGCCCTATCCAGCACCAGTAAGATCTGGGGTAGGGCCAGAACTGGGATGAGGGCAGAGAGACACTAAGGAAGGAACATTTAAGGAGGCACCTGCACAATCCTGACATTGAGTGCCTCCTTAAATTTTGTCCTGTGCATGCCTGTCTTCCCCGAGCCCTGACCCTGGTTGAGTTATTCTCAAATATGTGTGCTTTATTATTAAAAGACATGCCGGGCGGTGGTGGCGCACGCCTTTAATCCCAGCACTTGGGAGGCAGAGCCAGGTGGATCTCTGTGAGTTCGAGGCCAGCCTGGGCTACCAAGTGAGTCCCAGGAAAGGCGCAAAGCTACACAGAGAAACCCTGTCTCAAAAAACCAAAAAAAAAAAAAAAAAAAAAGACACAAGAAGAGCTTTGAGGCACTCACAAGTTGTTAGAGTTAAAGCTCCTGCCGGTATGCTTTGGTGAATTTCACACAATTCGTATAAAGAACTCAGCACAGTGTAGCACTCAGTAAAGAACAAATGTGAGCTCAAAACAGAATGGTAGACTAGGTCACCTCTCCTGTCACCTCCCAACCTTAAAACTCAAATGCTCAGGCCCAGCTACTTTCAGTGTAATTAGCCATAGCTGCCTTAAGAAAGGAGGCACCAACATTTAGCAGTAGGACTCTGTGGGGGTGGGATCATTACAGAGCCCAGAGAAAACATGTTCTCAGTCTTTAGGGGCTCACAATCAGGCTGAAAAAAGGCAGGTGAATAAGTGAAACATATTCTCATACATATGTAACAACACTATCTATATCCAAATCCACTTTCCATGGGGAATGACATGCTGCTGAGATGGGCGCTTTGGAAATCTGCTTTGCCTTCCAACCAGTCCAGGAAGATTTCGAGGCCGATTTTGAGTGTTCTTTGAAGTGCCAAGTAGGAGAAGGCCATTGTTTAGTCTGATGGGAGTCAAGGAGAGTTTTTGAAGCCTGGGAGGTGGAAGTGTGGAGCCCTGGGTTTAGAACTGAACCTCTGAAGACCTGAGGCTAGAAAGGGAGGGATGCTGTAAAGACTGGGGAAGAAAATAAAGGCTGAGGATACATGTAAAATAAAGAAAATGGAGTGTGAGGCTGCGTAGAGGAGGCATTGGTGCATGCTGATGGGTCTGTCCTGAAACTTCATGATGGAGGTGATGGGACCCTTACACACTATGAATGCAACTTTTTATTCACTTATCTGTTTTTTTTTCTCCTTTTGCTCTTTTACTCTTTGCTCTTTTTGAGGGCCCACCTCCCAGCTCCCACATAAATACACATGGAGACTTATTTTTATAAATGCCCAGCCTTAGCTTGGCTTACTTCTAGCCAGTTTGTCTCAACTTAAATTACCCCATCTACTTTTTGCCTCTGGGCTTTTTATTTTTCTTACTTCAGTGTATCTTACTTTTACTCTTACTCTGTGGCTGACTGTGTGGCTGGCCCTTAGAGTCCTCCTCTCCTTGTTCTTTCGATCCTTGATCTCCTCCTTCTCCCAGATTTCTCCTCCTATTTCTTCTCTCTGCCTGATAACCCCGCCTATCCTTTCTCCTGCCTTGATATTGTTCATTCAGCTCTTTATTAGACCAATCAGGTGTTTTAGACAGGCACAGTAACACAGCTTCACAAACTTAAATGCAACATAAAAGAATGCAACACATCTTTGCATCATTAAACAAATGTTCCATAGCATAAATAAATGAAACACATCTTAATATAATATCCTACAACAATTATCAATGTGAGCCATTTGCATAACTGATACCTAAGGGCCACAGAACAGAACTGCATAAATCCCTATGCATTTTGCTCAGTCTTGTACAATTACTTCAGGATGGATTCATTAGAATTTCTTATTATTGATCAACTGGTTGGCAAGGAACACAACAGCTGCTCCAGAACTATTTGTTGAATGAATCAATCAAGAAATGAGATTTTTCTTTATGTTAGGTCAACATAACTGCAATGCTTCTTAAGTGTGTATATTATTTCATACCATATTTATGATGTTACAGCCACAAATATGTGGAATGCTCATATAGAATTACGGGAAAAAAACCCTGTTAATTGATGTAGAGGCTATTATTTCTATGGACTTTATTAAAGGTATAGAGTATGTGTTCCTATTTACGTGGACTGTACCCTTAAAGTTAAGTGGAAGTAAACGGTAACGTGAGTGTTAGTGGATGTACAGGCTTCAGAGGCTTTACGAGATTTTCAAATGTCTGCTCAGGAGTGTTGGCTGACCTCGTGATTTTTCTAATTGTTGTGACTAAATACATGGCAGAAACAAATTAAGAAAAGAAGGACTTACATTTGCGGATAGTACACGAAGGGGTGTGGCTCATCATGGCGGGAGGCATGGTGGACGAGGACGAGGTGTGTGAGTAAGACGGTTATATTGCATCATCAATCGGGTGTGTGTGTGTGTGTGTGTGTGTGTGTGTGTGTGTGCTGCTTAGCTTGTTTCCTCCTTTTAAAAATTCAGTCCAGGACCCCCTGCCCTTGGGAGATGCCACTCATATTTAGAGTAGATCTTCTTTCTCCAGTTAAGCTACTCTGGAAATTCTGTCAAAATCACACCCCAGGGGTATGTAGCCTCAGCATTTCCACAGCCAATCAGGCTAACAATGAAAATTAACCAGTGTAGCTAGGCTTTGGCATTAAGAAATAATTTACTGCTGTGTAAACTCATCATTGTCTTAACTGGATGGTGGAGGCAACTACATGCCCAACTGTAGGGACCATGTTTCTCACGGACTACAGTAGAGCTACTCAAGGCCGACTGAAATTGAAGAATATTTGATGACACAGAAAGAGTTAATTAATAAGGTATTAAGTGAAAAACATTTAGGAATTATCAGGTTGTTAGTATTGGACTATTAAAATATTCATAGAAGAAGCCTAGGACAAAGACTAAAGTCAAGAACAAAGGTTACTTCTGAGAGGCAGGACTATAATTTGCTTTATTTTTGTGTGTGTTTTTCATTTTTTCCCCTACAACTGAACCTACATTTTTAAAACCACTATTATTTTGTAAAATGAATGGAGGGGATGAAGGGACCTGCTGAGAGCAGACTCACTGCCCTTTCTGCTTCCATGTTGAACTCATTGTCAATTTGAATTTACCTACGTCAATGATGGCGCCCTTGCTTGGGCAAGTAAGCACTTGGTCTCTAGTTTTGCTTTGTATTGTTTTATTGAGTCAGGTTCTTGATCTGCAGCCCAGGATTGCTTCAGACTTGGGATCCTCTTAGCCTCCTGAGCTCAATGCCTGTCTCAATCCAGCTATAGTCTATTTAGTCCAGATTAATTTAAACCCACAGTGAGAACTAGATCGCCTTTTTGGTAACTGAACCTAGCTTTGGTGGCTGTGAATGAATGTTCATAGGCAGGGCTTATAGTTGCCCTATGCTACCCATGACCTGAGTAGGGCAAGGGTGGTTAAGTTCACAGTCTGTGAGATCCTTCCAGAAAGAGAGGCTGAAGATGGAAAGGTCAGAGAAAGGACTGCCGTAAGAGTTCATTTCAGAGCTGACCATGGCTGGAGAAAGGTCAAATTAGGTTCCTCAGCATTTTAAAGAAAATGATTTGATTTGTTTGCTTAATGCAGTATAAGTAGCACTATCAACACATATGGTGTTTCGGCTTGGTGAGCTTATTAAAATAGTAAATCTGCAGAGAGGACTCAACTCTTCACACAATTATGCTGGAAACTAATGCACAAGTGAAAATAGGCATTGGTAATAACATCAGACAACACTAGAGACAATTTCTCAGCCTGTAGGTAAAAAAAAAAAAAAAAAAGTTCCTGATTGCCCGAGCTTTGTGCCGGCTCCTTTTATCTGTCTGCATGCTGCTTTTCATTCAAATTATAACACCTTTCCCTGCAAGATAAATTAACAGGTTTTTTCCCCCTTCTTTCTTTCTAGCTTTAAGTTTAGATCCTTCGAAAAGCTTAACATAAAGTAGCGTCATTAGGTTTTGGTAAGAGGCCAAATTTAGGCAAAGCAGATACAAAAATACTTCATGCAAAATAAAAATCAAATATGGGCCGCGCGCGTGGGGTTGCTGATTGCTGTTTCTGAGGGCCTGCAGCTTTGTTTTAACTTCTTCCTGCATTCATGAATTCCTTTTTTTTTTTTTTAATTAAAAAGTTTTTTTGGAGGAGGGCAGTGAATCTTTTCTCTTATAGGGATTTGAACTTTTTACCTTTTTTGTTATCTTCCCCAGTTCTTTTTTAATAAGGATTTTTTTTCTCCTCATTCATGAGGATATATGTATTTTTACTAATTAATTTTGTATTTGACAGCTTCGTACATGTATATAATGTATTGTCACTTCTCGCTTTCCCCTACCTTCTTTTATCTCCTTCCCATTCCTGCCCGCCAACCTCCCCCAGTCCCTTTCCAGGACTCATGGCTTTCGATTTTGTGACCCATTTAGTCTATCTAGCCAGGACCATCTGCGTGACCATTGGATTGGAATTATCTGCTGGAGTCGGAGTCTGGTGGGGTTACCAGGCAGTATACACCTGAAGTCAATGGCTTCCCTTCTCCCTGAGTTCATCCGAACCAAATAGTTAAGCGGTGAAAAGTACAGCACCCTGACCCCGACTGATGGGCTGCTTGGCCCATTCTTGTGCAGCCCCAGTGTGCTGTTGAGGTCCTGGTGGTAACAACTGCGTCTTGCCCACAAGATGGCTTTTCACAGTTCTCCCAATGTTCTGGCTCTTCACTTTCCACCTCCCCTCTGCCATGTTTCTCGGTTCTTAAGGTGGAGGCTTTAAAGATCCTGTTTAGGAATGAGCGCTCATCCATCACTTATGCTCAGCACCTTGGTCAGTCATGAATTCGCCTTGACCACTGTTCACTGGAAAGAGGCTCCTTAGGTTAAGGCTAAGAGGAGCCTTTGTCTATGAATATATAGATGAAGGTACTTTTTTTTTGTTTTTGAGGTAGTTAAAGGTGTCCTTCATCCTGGAGAGACCATCAACTGATCTAAGGTTTAAGTAGTGTCTCCTTGAAGAGGTGTGGGTGAGCACTGTGGTTTGGAAGTAGAAAAAGGAGAACGTGAGAAGGAATATGGGGGAATGACTACCATGTCTCATTTTGAGGCCCACATAGCCCCACCCAGCCATGATTCATGAAGACTTATGCCTTTAAAATGTACCCAGATTGGGGAGGCAGCAAGGGCAAATGCTTTCCTCTGTAGAGTGCGTCTGTCAGAGCCCCTCGACACTGATTGGGGCACGCTCAAAAGGCTGCAGAAAGTCTGTGAACAAGCACAGATCATTGAATGTTTCCTATGTGTAGTCACTAAAGATATGTATGCAAGAGCCACATGCTTGCAAATCCAGATGTACCAACGCGATAACAACGCAGAAAACGTTACAGATCTGTTCGTTTGATTTTCACAATAACCCGGAAACGGAAAACGGGTCTGATCATTTTCAACTTACAGATGATAAAATGGGCCCCAGAGAGGGTAGTTTGTTTGGAATTACACAGCTAGTTAGTGACTGAGTTGGGAATTCATGTCAAGTCACCTGGTTTTGAGAACAGCCGGCTCAATGGCTCTCACCTAGGATGGGTGGGCATTAGTACCGCTGGGTTAGTGCGTTCGGGTGCTCAGTGAGGACTCTGGCAGGTCCTCTCTAGGTTTAGATGTCTACCCCCATTCTTGCATTACTTCGGTTGTGCAGGAAGGCAGAGTGAGGCAGGGCTGAGTGATCTCACAAATACAAACACATAAAGATGTATAGACGAGTATCGTCTTAGGAGGCCTAGGTATACCTGCTCTACATAGCTACTAAGAAACAACGAGGTAAACTTCTAAACAGCTTCTTCTTCTTCTTCTTCTTCTTCTTCTTCTTCTTCTTCTTCTTCTTCTTCTTCTTCTTCTTCTTCTTCTTCTTCTCCTTCTCCTTCTCCTCCTCCTCCTCCTCCTCCTCCTCCTCCTCCTTCTTCTTCTTCTCCTTCTCCTCCTCCTTCTCCTCCTCCTTCTCCTCCTCCTCTTCCTCCTCCTCTTCCTCCTCCTCCTCCTCCTCCTCCTCCTCCTCCTCCTCCTCCTTCTCTTTCTTTCTTTTCTTTTTTTGAGGCAAGGTTTCTCTATGTAGCTCTGGCTGTCCTGGAACTCACTCTGTAGACCTGCCCTTGTACTTGGAGATCCTCCTGCTTCTGCCTCCTGAGTGCTGGGATTAAAGATGTGTGCTCCCATGCCTGGCTCAGAAATTTCCTTCCTAAGTCAGGTAGTCAGTAAGGTTTGAGAGCCAGCTGCACCTCAACTATGCCTAGCAGAAGCGTGGAGCTGGAGGAGTTCCTGAGCCTGCACACTGAGCGCCGCAGCCACGTTTCTTCTGAGGCATCCGCTGCTTGCTCTTTGACATTAAGCAAGTTGCTTTACTTTATGTTATCTTTATGTGTATCTATGTTTTGTCTGCATGTATGTCTGTGTACCATGTGATGCCTGATGTCTTCAGAGGCCAGATATAAAGGCATCAGATCCCCTGGAACTGGAATTACAGATGGTTGTGAGTGGCCATGGAGGTGCTAGAAATTGAATCCAGGTCCTCTAGAAGAACAGCCAGTGCTCTTAACCACAGAGCCATCTCTCCAGCTTCACCTTAAGCAAGTTTTGCAATCCCCAAGATTCAGTGTTTGTCTTCTATGAAATTAGGATAATAATTCTCTCGATGGGCTGCTGTGGGATCAACTGGGAATCAGATGGACCAGTTTCTGCTACAGCACTGTCTGGCAAGCATGTTCCTGTCCCTTCCTAACCTCTATAATAATGACTTGCTTCCTAAGTCTGAAGTCTGGAAAATCTTACATACTTTCTGAACCTAGCAAGTATGTCTTCATCCACATACCTATGGCATTCTGCCCAACCCTTAAGGACTTTGCTGGCAGCGGCTTCCCCAAAAGCCTCAGTGGTTCTCTCCCTGGCCGACTTTGCCTTTTCTGAATCTTCCTGCCTTGTTCTTGCTGGCTTAGCTCAGGCAACGTTCTGCTCCACCTGTCCTGTTTGAAGGCCTGTGTGCCCCTCTGTAATACCTTGCCCAGCTCCTTGCTTCTGTTAGCAACTGCTGAACAAATTTTGAGTGAACAGCATTCAAGATACTTGATGTTCCCTTTGAGTCTAAGCACGATCAGGTCCCTAACTTAGGTCCCTTGAGTTGGAGACTTGTTCCAATCTCTTGGAGTTTTTCTCTAATCTGTAACAGTTACACTAATCGGATTTAAAACTGACTGAACACTTTTATTATAGCTTGCCAGAGGTATGCATTAAAATTTAACACTGTTTCCTCTTAGAACAGAAAGAGAGTACTTATGGCGTGATTATATCGGATTAGAATTTTTCATTAAAAAGGGTTTTAAACACTTCGGCAAGTAAAAAGGCAGAATCCTGTTTAATGAGTTTTTAAAGGGGGTGAAAGTAAGTGAAGTTTAATAGGCCGTTTTCTCTCTGCCGACATAAAACCCCTCTTTCACTGTGTTGTCCCATGCATAGACTGTGGCCACAGAACTGGAGGGTTTGTTACTCAAATGTGTCAGAGGAAGACAAAGCCTGTCCTGAAATGGATGAGAGTTTATATAAAAAACTGAAGAGCAGACTCAAATGCTCCACAACCCCAAGTTTCTGAATTTTAGTTGTAATTTCTGAATTGTTACTATTGAGATTTCACTCCACCCTTTGAGCAGAATGAGATGCTTGATGAGCTGTGCTCATCTAAGAGGTTTAAAGCCAACATTCTGAAGGAAAGTTAAAGGTCTGGAGATTGAAAGGGTGTTATTGAGGTTTGAATTCTTCGTCGTCGTCGGTCTGGCTTGCAGTAGTGATGGGTACCCAGGGCCCTCCCCATGGGACATGGCTCTTAGGGAGGCTGGATCATGCGATGCCATTTAATCCGGCCCCAATTGCCACATACAAATGCAGAAGCTACAGATACAAAGGCCAGACCTCTGACAACAGGAAATCTAGCCAAAATATTTAACCAAGTAATTTTATCACTGCCTTTGAAATGGCTAGGGTATGCATTTTAGTTGGGCTCAAGAGTGCACATATATCAAATAAAGGGCTTGGACTGAAATAGATCTACCTCAGATCTGTTTACCAAGCAAGGTTGAAAGAGTCAAGTTTCTAAGCATTTCAGAAATCGGAGTTGTTGGAATTGAAACAAGGCAGTTTAGTGGCAACAGTCTGAGCTTTCTCTGATGTGAACTTCGATAGAAGCCGTGGCTATTGGAAATGTGTGTACATTTTCATTTATGGCTAATTAGAAGTATTTTTGTGACTGAATTCTGGGAAATGTGTCGTGGGTGTCAGCACACAGCATTGCACAGTTAATAGGAATTGGCACTAATGTCACATGCATCATACTTGGAAGCAAACTCCAATGGAGATAGTTTCGGAATGGTGTGTGTATATTCTCAATTATGACTAATTAAAATTATTTTTTAATCTGGTGTCTAGGAAATGTGACATGTACTGTTTTACCAATTGAATCACAATTAGAAAACATGGATTAGTAACTTGAACTTGAGTGTTTCTTGAAGAACTCAGGTGGCCAGAAAGCTGGGAGGAGAAGTCTTCAGAACATTGAGACACTGAGGGCAGAGGGACACCGGTCAGGCTTACCCTACGCAGTACCACAAGTGTCTAGGTGGAACTTTGGAGGTGGCTTTGTTTTTTGTTTTTTGTTTTTTTTGTTTTTTCTGTTTCTTCTTGTTCATTCTGCTCCTTCTCCCTCTTCTTTCTTTATTACTGGAAGTAAAAGTTTTTGCCCAAAGAGTGGAAAAGCAGTGTCTGAATGGGCTCCCAAAGGCTACAGTATCTAAGACCTTCAGATACTTTCCCAATTAATTATAAAAGAATTAAGCCAAACAGTGTTGCTATGATTGATTGATAAATAAAACACTGATTGGCCAGTAGCCAGGCAGGAAGTATAGTGTAGGTGGGACAAGAGAAAGTAGAATGCTGGGGAGTGAGTGGAAGGCTGAGGCAGAGAGATGCCGCCAGCCACCACGAGGAGAAGCATGATGATACCAGTAAGCCACGAGCCACATGGCAAGGTATAGATTTATTGAAATGGGTTAATTTAAAATACAAGAACAGGCCGGGCGGTGGTGGCGCACGCCTTTAATCCCAGCACTCGGGAGGCAGAGCCAGGCGGATCTCTGTGAGTTCGAGGCCAGCCTGGGCTACCAAGCGAGTCCCAGGAAAGGCGCAAAGCTACAAGAGAAACCCTGTCTCGAAAAACCAAAAAAAAAAAAAAAAAAAAAAAAAAATACAAGAACAGATAGCAAAAAGCCTGCCACAGCCATACAGTTTATAAATAATATAAGCATCTCTGTGTGTTTACTTGGCTGCGGGACTGGCGGGTGAGAGAGATTTGTCCTGACCATGGGCCAGGCAGGACCAGGAAAACTTCAGCTACAAACCAGCCTTTCATATAGCATTTTCATTGTTCCAGAAGCCTTTATGAAAGCCTTACTTTTAGTTCTCATTTTTTTTTTGTTTTTTTAGGAGTGCAATAAAGTAGGGATTATATTAGCATCTCTACTTTACATACGGGAGCCTGAGCACAAAGGTGAGGTAATTGGCTCAGGGTCACAGCCTTGAGTGACAGAGCTAAGACATACATGTGGTCATTGGGAAGAGTCTGCCCTGATGACAATACAGTGCCACTTCACCTTTCCTTTTGTTTTTGTATTTATTGTGTTGAGGTTTCCTGATTTCTTAATCCACTATAAAATTTAAAGCAAGAAAATTGTGAGCAAGGAAGAGCAAGTTCACCCCAAATCCCAACTCACAGAGATAATCACCACCAGCTCACTGAGCGGACTTCCTTCATATGCTTCATGCATGTCTGACTATAATCCATGGAATCATGGAATTGTGCCATAAAATTTTTAAAAAAAGGATGTTCTTTTTTTTTGACTGCTTCTCCTCCATTCCTTTATCAACTGTGTTTTTAACGAGCTAGTAATTTATCTCTTTTTCTTATTGTGTATGTGTATGGGGTATGCACATGTATTTTGGCATGTTTGTGGAAGCATGTGTATGGGATGCAGTTGTGTGGCCATGTATGTGTGTCTGCGAGCCCACGGAGGCCAGAGAATGGATGCTGGGTGTCATCCTTGATCGCTCTTTGCTTTATTTACTAAGATCTCTCACTGGGCCTGAGGTTTGCCATCTTGGCTAGTTCATCCAGCATGTCCTGAGGAGTCCATCTTAGTTCCACGAGCACCTGGATTATAGGTTACCTTCATTCTGCCATGCTTTTGTGCAGGTGGTGGGAATCAAAAGTCTGATCCTCATGTTTGGACAAGCAAATGCTATATCAATTGAGCCATCTCCTCAGTCCTAATTTATACTTTTTTTTTTTTTTTTTTGGTTTTTCGAGACAGGGTTTCTCTGTGTAGCTTTGCGCCTTTCCTGGAACTGACTTGGTAGCCCAGGCTGGCCTCGAACTCACAGAGATCCGCCTGGCTCTGCCTCCCGAGTGCTGGGATTAAAGGCGTGCGCCACCACCGCCCGGCCATAATTTATACTTTTTAAAGCTTATATAATGAAAAATAGAATAATAAGTTTATAAATAGGAATATATCTATATCTATCTACATCGATATATGACAAGGGGTTTTCTTGGAGATGACTTTTGTTTGTTTTGTATCTCGCTAAGCATTTTCTCACTAAATGGAAAATACTCTATGATCTGGATTAATTTAATCATTTAAAAATTATTGCATAATATTTCTCTATGTTGGTTGTTTTATTCTTTTAAAAAAGTATTTAGTTAGGGTTTTTTTGTGTGTGTGTGTGTGGTTTTTTTGAGACAGGGTTTCTCTGCATATCCCTCTCTGTCCTCCAACTGGTTCTGTAGATCAGGCTGACCTTGAACTCACAGAGATCTGCCTGGCTCTGCCTCCTGAGTGCTGGGATTAAAGGCGTGCACCACCACCACCATCACCACCACCACCGCCTGGCTGTGTGTGTGTGCGTGCTGAGTATATATGTCTGTGCACCTGTAGAGGCCAGGAGAAAGGGTCAGATCTCCTCTATCTGTGGTCACAGAGATTGTGTACTGGCCTGTGGGCACAAGGACTGGAACCTAGGACCTCTGCAAAAGTCAAAAGGCTCTTAATGGTTGAACCATCTTTCCATTTTAATATACTCCTCCCATAACAAAATTCTGCTGTTGTGGTTTGAATGAGAATGTCTCCCACAGGCTCAGGCATTTCAATCCTTGGTCCCAGTAGTTGGTGCTGTTTGGGAGATGTAGGAGGTAAAGCTTGCTCCAGGAAGTCCATCACTGGGGGTAGCCTTTGAAGTTTGCAACCTCTCCCTGCTTCCAGTTTGCTTTCTCTCCTTCACGTTTGCTGTTGAGGATGTGGTTTCCTGTCTGCCTGCTTCTGCCCCCATGCCTGTCTTTGGCTGTCATGCCTCCTTGCTAGGATCAAACCTGGAACCATAAGCAAACGATGCTCCTTCTCCCTTAAGTCATCTTTGGTCATGGTCTTATGTCACAGCAATAGGAAAGTAAATAACACAGAACCCCATAACACTACCTTGTAGATAGTCTTTTATCTGGTTCGATTCTGACAGGAAAGCTGGAGCCAGCACTCATATGAACTTGTTTCATTAAGGAAACCATCCCTGAAATAACGAGTGGGGACTAGAGAAAGTCATCAGAGAAGGCAGGGCAACCAGTGCAAAGAGGTGTGATTCAGTCACTTCCTGCAGGGAAGCTAGTGCAAAGAGGCGTGTTATTAAGTCACTTCCTGCATGGACCATTGAGCTCACCCTGCCTAAGAGACTCTAAAGACTGGGCTTTCAAATTCTTTGATGGTTATAGACAAGAAGAGGTAACAGGTATCCTCTAGTCCAAGTCCCAAGGCAGCGACACTTCACAAAGCCACATTGGTGGGTGTTGGAAACCTGCATGGAAGGTTTGGGAAGCTGATGCCATTAGGCAGCTGTGGAAAGTCTTTCCGTGTATTAAGAGGGTTGTTATAGTATTAGTGGAGTCAAAGAGGACTGGGGAAGTAAGGCATTCAATACAAAGCCACTCCGACTATTGTCTGGCTTTCCACATCCCGGAAATCTGCTCTACAGAGTAGCTCTTAAATGGCTGTAACAGTGAGCAGTGTGTCTTTGGACAGGTCGGACGACCTCCGTCCGACATTGCAACAATCACAGGGGTATGTAGTTTACAGAGGAGGAAGTGAGACGCCAAGAGCTTATGAGGGGAGACCATTTGCACCACGGGTACTGTCAGGACTCAGCCCAGTGCCCGCTGCAGCTTAGAGGACACTCAGGGTATGCATTGTTTTTTTTAAACTTTGGAAACTTATCTGCCTGTTCCCATCCACCAGTGATAGATTATATCACTACTGTAAGTGTCTAAACTTTGTGTTTCTTCAAGAAATAGCCTCTCAATAATGTCACAGCATCAATAGCTCTTGGTTTTACAGCCACATGAGCCCTCTTTAGATGATCTTTTACTTACTTATTTTATTCTGTGTGTTTGAGTGCTTTGCCTGCATATATGTGTGTGTACCACGTGCATGCCTGGGTACCTTGGAGGTCAGAAAAGGGCTCTGGGATATATCCAGCATGCCCTAGAACTGGAGTTACAGATGGTGGTCCTGGGAACTGACCCAGGTCCTCTGCAAGAAAAGCCAGTGTTCTTAATCATTGAGCAACTCTCCAGCCCTTCATCCCATGCTTTTAAAGAAACATTATTTTCACCAAGTCACAAACTCAATCCTTAGAAAGTCTAGCAATTAAATTGCAGATTTCCACTGATGGAGTCACGTCTCTCGTTCCCTGTCTCATGCTGCTTTTTGTTTATTGTACTTGTGTGTGTATATGAGTGTGTGCATGTGTGTGCAGGTACACACGTGCATGCATGCGTGAGCGTGGAGGCCAGAGAACAACTTTTGGTGTCGTTCCTCAAGAGCTTTCCACCTTGCTCATGGGGACAGTGTTGACTCAGGCTGGCTTGGTAGCGAGTTTCAGGAATCCTGCTTTCATCTCTCCAACACTGGCATTACAGATGTGTGCTGCTGTGCCCAGCTGTTTATATGCTGGTGTGGATAAAACTCAGGTCCTCATGCTTACATGACAAGTCATCTCCCATCTCCAAATTCACCTTACTTTCCTGAGGGAGCATTATGGACCATCGCACAAGGCGAATTCTCAACGTGCATTATGTTTTTTTTTTTTTCTGCCATACTTTTTCTTGAGGATCGTTATTTTCATTATTTTACTGTTACCCTTTCTGCTACATGGGCTGCACACATCAGGTAAAAGCTGTAACACATCTGAAGCTGAGCACCACTGTCTGTAACTGAACAGGCAAAGAAGTTACACTGAACATCAGTATCTGGTAGTACGTTTTGAGGGAAAAAAAGTGACTAACATGGGTCTACATTGATTAACACTATGAAATCACATCTAATATTTAATGCCACATGATTCAATACAGCCTTATGATACAAAATGTTATATACAAAATGTGTTATCCATGTTCCTATAAGTAACCCCTCACCCACATTCCCGTAACTCTGCTAAATGTATTGTCCACTAAGTTGAACTTGGATGGAATTATTCCTTTGGTCCATCATCACCTTCTATCTGTGGTGCATAGAAATAGACTTGCCAGGGAGGCACACAGTAAGTCCAGGAGCCATAAAAGCTGAAATGATCCCGTGCAAACATTATCTCCACTGTTACGTAATCTGCACCATATAGCAGCCACCTGTCTGTTAGACCTCAGAATCTTGTGGGCCAGGAGGCAGGTGAGTCTGTTTTGTGTGATTTAATTGACATTCTTTGATGGTGTTCAACTGGTATCGGTTCTGATCTGGACAGTTGTGGATTGCCCAGAGTCCAGGGAAGATGCTATGTCTTGCATGAGATATCTGAGGGGAAAAAAAAATCTTACGTACACTATTTTCTTATGTCTGTTAACTTTATTCCTCTAAGACAAAATTCTATCTTTACAGCTACAGCTCCACCAGGCATTCAGGGCAGGAATAAATCTAGATAAGCCAAGCTCTTTGTCCGTCTACTTTATTTCTCTGGGATGAAATCCTGTCTCCATAGCTTCAGTTCCATCCTGACACTCAGTTCCTCTTTGTCCTCATTTACTGCCCTCTCATAGTCCTGCTAACAACTAAGCTCGTATACTTCCAGCCTCATCTTCGTCCTCTGTTTCTTCGCCCTCCATCTCTACTTGCTCTCTACTCCTGGCTCTGATGAACTCTACAAGAGTTCTGCCTTACCATCTACAAAACCTCTGTATTCTTCCCTTCTCCCTGGTCATGCCCTTTTGTCTCCTCTACAAAAAACATCTGTCTCTCCTTCCCCTGGCCACAGTGGTTCTCTTCCACCTTGACATGTAAAAACCTTTTTTGTTCTCAGTCAATTGTTCTGGAGAGCCACTAGGCCTCAAGGCAAGGGAATGGTCTGAGCTTCACTTGCACAAGAAACAAAGCTAGGTATCTACCACCTGCATGGCTTTGCCTATGTGACCTTATCCAAGTACTGGCAGGAAGTTCACACACACATTCTATGGTAATTGTGAGCACAAGAAATTCATAACAAGGCACAGCTGAATATTAAGCTGTGTGACACCAAATAGTCCATGCTAGATGGTTTCCCACTTGACTGACCCTTGGCCTGGTCAAGGTATAGCTTTAATACACAGCTGGACTCCTTATGACATATTCTTGTGGCTCATCACAGACAGCTTTACTCAAGACAGGCTCAGCTGAGTCCCGTCCTTTCCTATGTAGTCTCCAAGCCTCGCTTGTGGTCTTTCCATCATGGCAGTTGATAGAAACCGTGGCACACAGGTGGAGTGGGTACTGCCATCATCTTAAATATCTTAAGGCCTATGCCCAGATGGGCTCACCATCACTTCCAATGAATTGTATTGGTCAGAACAGTGCCAGAACCCATCCAGATTCAGAGAGAGGACAGAGGTCCCACACTTAGTGTGTGGGGTGGGTGGGTATGTGTGTAGGGTGTGTGTGTGTGTGTGTGTGTGTGTGTGTGTGTGTGTAGAATGTTTATATGCTGCATAGGCACATATGTGTGAACCCATGTGTGGATACCAAAGGGGGCATCAGGTGTCCTGTTCTACCACTTCCTGCCTATGCCTTTGAGGAAGTCTCTTGCTAGGCTGGCAGCCAGCAAGCCCCAGTGATCTTTCTGTTTCTGGATTCACAGTGCTGGGGTTACAGGTGTGCACAGGGTGAAGCCTGGCTTCATACACGGCTGCTGGAAATCAAATTTAGATCCTCATGCTGTTCACAAAGCCATCTCCTTGGCGCTTAGAGTCTACCTCATGACAAGACAGGACAAAGAATTTGCACTGTCTTTAATCTGCTGTCGCCCATCCTTTCCCCTCCTTGCTAAGATATAGTAAGAGAGGAGAGGAGAAGCAGACCTAGGAAGACACTTTGCTCTGTCTCTGCTTGGGAGATAGCAAGAGAGAAAGACTCAAGCCCAGGGGCCAGCACGAAGAGCACATATCAACCAAGAGATGGAAGGGCCAGCACAGTGATGTCCAGGGTACCAGCTTGTGGGGTCAGGAGAAGCTGAGAAGGTGAGAAGGCTGTGGTTCATTTTCTCAACCTGGAAAGTGGGGCACCACCACACCTACAATGCACAGCCGCAGGACAGAAGCATGGTCATGAGGCTTCAGGAAGGGATTCCTGCCTCAAAGTGGAAGCACCCTGAGCCTCCTCATCCAAGGTGTGAGGGAGGGGAGAGGATAACTGTACCCACTGCCCCCCTCTACCCCATCCCCCCACCCCCTATTTAGGAGAGGACAGTGGAATCCAGGCATGAATTTTAGTTGAGGCTGGTTTAGATCTGAGGATACAATCAAGGAACAGGAAGTGATAATTTAAGTAAAAGATGTTGTCTTGGCAGAAGTAGAGCAAAAATGTCATTTCTCAGTTTTCTGATAGTGTTTACCTTAACATTGGGGCTAGTACATGGACTCTGGGGATTTAAACAGTCGGATCCAATTCTTTTGCTTGTGAGCTGAGATTTCCTTAGTTCCTCATCTGTGAAATGGGCCCAGCAGTATTAGCAGTAACAAATAATGATAATTAATAAACATTTGCTTCTCAGGACAGATATGGGATTAAGTGAACAATCTTAGTACTGTGACTGATGCTTACTAAATGGCCAATCCACAAAACATGTTCAATAAATGTTGTCTTTTATCACCGTTGTTATAGTAATAGCCCCTATCCTTGTGGTGGCACACAGGGACACTGGGGGCCTGAAGAAAGGGAGGGGCTGAAACTCAAGGAAGACATCTCATTCCTCCAGCTCTGACTATGTCCACTGGGGTATAATGTGATCTATAAACTCCTCTGTCTGTTGACATGCCAGCAAACGATACGTCCCCCCAATCTACTTAGGTTTTCAAGCTTAACGTAAGAGCCCAGGTGCTAGAGGCTCAGAGCAGAAAGGGGGCTGGGGGTGGGGGTCTGTCCTGGCCTTGACAAAAGACTGCATAAGCTAATAAATAAAGCATTCAGTCAGAGAGCTTGAGAGCTGGGGCACCACATCTCGTGCAAATCCAGATCAGTGGCTAAGCTTCTTCCAGCCTGAAGTTAATCGTAACTGACATGTTAGAGTAAAACTACTTTATGAAATCAATATTAAATTTACAACCTTTGACATTCTGGGACATCAAAGATAAAGGGGGAACTAAGCCATAGAGTAAACAGTCTTCGAGCTCTTCCAGCTGTTGGAGGAGAAGGGTGATGTGGGAAGCTAGGAGCCCAAACTGTACGGTGTTAGTTTTGTTTTTGTATGAATGTTCTGACATCAATAAAAACATTTTTAAAAGAATCACACAGATGTTTACACACAGACAAGGAAAGGGAGCAACAAAGAGAACTCTGTTAGTCTAACAGATTCCTTAGAATTCATTCCAGATTGGAGCACCTGGATTCATTCCCTGCTAGTAAGGCCGGACTTCCCTAGGTGGAGGGGTGTTGCAGTCACAGGCAAGTATCACTTTGTGAGGCTAGCACATCTTTGCTGAGGTCTCTCACCTATCCAACCAGGGGCCATGCTATGAGTCTGTACCTCTTTGTATTCACAGAGGGGCAAATTCAGTGGAAGTGTCATAGGAAGCAGGGTGGAACTTCCAGGGTCCCCTCCTAATGATAATGTGCTTTTGGGAGTGCCCTCTGGTAGGTACTGTCTAGGGTAAGGGTCTCACTTCTGGAGAGCAGATTTTAATTATGGGATGAAGAAGCAGGGTTGTCTTGATCCTACCAGGTAGAGTCAGTCTGGGGCGTTCAGCTGCCTTGCACTTTCCAGCATGTCAGGACATGAATGACTTCCATTTCTCTTAATCAGGGAACATTTTGTCCAAGGGATTAGTCAAAGAACTGTGTTGCCTCTGTGGAGGACTTGGTTCCTTCAGATCATTAGATAAATATAATTTTGTGAATGTTCATTTAGAAAAATAAGATTTTTTTTGATGTGTGTGTGTGTGTGTGTGTGTGTGTGTGTGTGTGTGTGTGTGTGTCTGCCTGCCACACTTGTATGGAGGGATGGCAACAATTCCATTCTCATACTCTAGTCTTCCCACCTCAGCTCTTTTCTCCATTGCCAATTCCCTGCCTCTTCTGATTCCTGTCTCCCCATCCATCTTCCCCAAAAGGCTGGTTGAGCCTCTCTGCTTTGCAGTCACAGTGATATTTTTGGCTGGGTTTGCGGCGTGGTACAAGCAGAAAGACAAACTGAGCAGCCTGTCACTACCATTCGGTACCATTGTCATCTGCTTGCTGAAGGCAAAGCCAAACGGAAACCACATCTTCCATTTTGTACCAAAACCCAAGTCAAAGACCATCATGGATAGGTAAGTCCTGTTGAAGTGTTTGATGTCCTGGGGGCCTGAGGCAAATCATCGTGAGAAGCAAATGCCTACTTGAGCATAGTATAAGCAGAAAGTGCGAACTTGCCCCAAGAACATAAAATACTTGTTTTGATGATGATAGGAACTCTGCAAGCTCCTTGGGGGACAGTGTTTAGAACACAGAACATGCTTCTTGTTGGTGGTGAGCGAATGAGTCTCTCCCTGGATAAACTGGGAGGAAAATAATGCCTGTTTGGACTTTAATCTGTGTACTGGGCAGTGCAGCTAGTCCACACTGAGGGTTTCTTTTTACATCCTTGTATTGACATTAAAATTATTTATTTTTCATGTATCAGTGTTTTGCACACACACACACACACACACACACACACACACACACACACACACACACATAGGCATATGTGTATTCACCATGAGAAGCCAGGGGAGGATATCAGATCCCCTGGAATTGGAGTAATGGGTGATTAAAAGCTGTCATTAGTACTTAGTAGCAAACCTGAGTCCTTGGCAAGAGCAGCCAGTGCTCTTAATTGCTGAGCTATCTCTCCAGCCCTTGTATTGAAAATTTAAATTGCTGATGTATTACTACAAATGCTGCCATTTAAAACACAGCATTTTAATCTTAGTGTTCTGGAGGTCAGAATTCTAGCGAGAACTCCCTAGATTAACAGTGTCATCAGGGTCCTGCTCCTTCTTAGAGGCTCCGTGGGAAGAATTTGCTCCTTTGCCTTTCCAGGCTCCCAGTTAACACTTGGGTTCCTTGGTTCAGGGTTCCTTTCGTCATCTTCAAAGCCTGCAGTGGTAGTTTGGGTTCTCACACTCAAACTACTGTCTCAGTTCTCTTCCATCTTTGCCTATCTTCATCATCACAGCCTGGAAAGGATTTCCACTTCCAAAGCCCCTGTGTTTAGATAAGGCCTTAGACAATTTCTTACCTATAAATCTATTTGCTATAAAGTTAAATAATAGGTCACACGTTCCAGGGTCTTGGGTGTAGATATTTTGTGGCCTTTATTCTGTCCACCATAGTTGATAAGGTAGACATGCTCAAGCTCATTACAGAGAAACAGAAATCAACAGAGTCTCAGGGAGGTTCAGCACTTGGTTCTCGGTCATGTACCGTGTCGTCCAGATCTTCATTGTGCTAGGCTGCTGGATGGAGTGGGAACAATAATAGAAACTGGAAAGGTAATCCCTCATCCAAGAGGTAAGACAGAGAATTAGGGAAGTAAATTCCATAAGGTGTGTACACTTCCACAGACAAATAGAAAGCTTTGCACTTAAAAATATTAATTTTACCTTCTGCACTTGAAGTTAGTTCAGGGACTGCTGTGGGATGTTCTGTATGGCAAATGTGTTGCTCTGATTGGTTAGTAAATAAAACACTGATTGTCCTGTAGTCAGGCAGGAGGAAGTATAGGTGGGACAAGTAGGAGAAGAATTCTGGGAAGTGGAAGGCTGAGTCAGAGACACTGCCAGCCACCACGATGACAAACAGCATGTGAAGATGCCAGTAAGCCACGAGCCACGTGGGCAAGGTATAGATTTATAGAAATGGATTAATTTAAGATATAAGAACAGTTAGCAAGAAGCCTGGTACGGCCATACAGTTTGTAAGCAATATAAGTCTCTGTGTTTACTTGGTTGGGTCTGAGCGGCTGTGGGACTGGCAGGTGAGAGAGATTTGTCCTGACTGTGGGCCAGGCAGGAAAACTCTAGCTACAAGGGACATGGAATCAAGTCCATGATTTGGATGAAATGGCATCTTCTATCCCCAGACACCAGAAGCCCTATTTGTGGCATGCTCTGTGTTGGGCTGTACCTATTTGGGAAGAGATTGCTAAGCCAGGTGTGACTAAGCTGAAGGAAGCCAACATGATCTTCTTACCAAGAGCCTGATGTTGAAAATCCAGCATATAATCCAAAGCCATGCACAGAAACACCATATGTTGAAGGGGTTCAGACTGATAAGAAGCCTATCCAGGCAATGATTCTTGACATTAGCTGCCATTAACTAAATTTGTTGTGTTGTTTTTTGTCTTGGTGATGATAGGCTTTCTATCACGTTGTCACCTGACAGGGGAGAGGTCTTTTGTCATGGGAGCCTTCCAGGTACCAAGTTACTGCTTGTTCCGCTGACTTGAGAATAACATATGCAAACAATAAAAACATAGGAAAAGATTGTCATAAATATAAAAGAAGAAAAAAAAGTATGGGTGTTTGCTTGTAACATGATTCTGTTAGAGAATATATGTGATTGCATAAAGAAAAGTGGTTTTGGAACTGGTTTTGATACAGGCGCCTGCCAGACACTAGGCAGGGACTGTCCTAATAGCCAGTGTTCAGCCGCCTTTCCATTTTCATAAGGACAAAAAGTAAAACCAACATCCCTGAATTTCATTCTCTGGTGCTAATAGGAGAGAACAGCAATGACATACCAAAAAAATAATAAGGCGGCGGCTGTGATTTCCAAGTGAACCAGATGGTCTCCATCTCCTCTCACTGAATGTTATCTGAAGAGTTCCTTTCTGCAGATTACAAAGAGCATGTAATCACGTTAGACATCTCCAGAGAGCTTCATAATGAACCCGACTTACATTGTGTTGACACTAATAGTGACTATAACCATGATCTTCAAATCCCCATGTAGGAGGCAGGTTTATTGAAATTATAACATGGGCCAGTAATTCATTTAGAAACGTACTTTTAAAAATGAGCTCTGTGCCGACCCAAAGCCCACTTACACCATGTTCCTCATACAAATGTGAGAGGTTGTATTAATAATGAACAGAGTGCAGTGTAACTCATGAAAAATAACATTTTGCTGACAAGTTTTGCCCAGTTTAGTTTCATATCAAATTAAGAAATGAAATAAACCAAACATTTATATGACTGACTCACACTGTGAAAACAATGTGCTCACAGCTTCCTCGCACAGGACGATTAAGTTCTGCTCAAGCAATTTCCTCTCAGCATTTCCTTTCCTCATTTAAGGGTTCCTTCTTCACCAAAAAGCATCAAATTAGGAAGCTTAAATGACTGAAGTATTAACACTCCCAGGGGGAAAAATGATTGCCTTTCAGAATGGGGGAAAAACAGCACTCCCACCCACCTAAGCCGGGTAAACAGTGACAAAGGAACAGGAGCAGAGGGGAATGGGGCTGTTTTTATAATCTTTCTAATTGCTTGATTTCTTTGAAAGTTTGAATTTGTTTCAAATTAATTCTTTAAAATTATTTCCAGCAGTGTGCATTAAAAAAAAAAAAAAACAAGTTCAGAGGGACAAAAAAAAAAAATGGTCAGACCATTTTATCTCTGAAGATTGAATTTAGAAGGGTTGGGATTAAAGTAACTCTAAAGTAACATTAAAGTAACTTTGCTATTTTGAGTATGATAAATTGTAACTCACATATGGTTCAATTAGCATTCCTGTGAATAAATGTAACATTTCACTGTAAGATTGCTTAATTTTGGTCTGCCTAGTTGATTTTTCACATGTATCTCTGTTTGAATAAAAGTGACAATTTGAAATTTTACTTGTCCTTTCAAATTTTATACTTACCCAGTCATACACAGCTATTTGTGAGGTACAACTGATTACTAACATACCAAGGTAGTAAACGCATGATGATACCTTCTCTTGAGACAGACATGGAAACCTATTCCACAGACCTTGGTTAGTCTTTGTGTTCGTCCTAATCCATTGCTCGAGGCAGCCATCATGAATCAATGGCTGTACACATTTGAGTTGGAACCATCATTGGGTTACCTAATTGAACCTGCCTTAGATATTGTCACCCAAACCGGAAGCAGTAGAGGGAATGAAGTCTTTCTAACGTTGCTAGAAGGTCTGGGAGAGCAGGCCTCAGAGGGATGTTCCTTTTAGCTCTCAGAACATTCCAGAACAGATGCCGAGAAACTTCGAGCAGCTGCAAGTAGGAATGGAAGGCTGCAAGGGAAATTTTCCTGGTTCCAGAATACATAGCTGTAGCTGAAATCTAGAGGTCTGAACTCCAGGAACAGAAGCTGCCCTACCCTGCTAGCTGCTGGCTGGCTGAAGCTTCAGATTGACTGCTGCCCGCGTGTCTGCGGCTAGTCACCTAGAAAGCTGGACCCTGGACCTTAGACACAAACCAAAAAGCTTTAAGCTGCAATGCCACTGCTTAAATTGAATCAAGGAAACCCAATTTACCTCCAGAATTCTGCCTTTAAGCAATCTTGAGAGGTGATTTTTCAATCCAGGAATCAAAATGAAGCTAGAATGTGAACTAAAAGCTTATCTATTCCTAAACTTGGGTCTCTTGGACCTTACTGGAGCCTCACTGAGGAACCTGTATGCAAAATATGAGACAGACTGAAGGGCATTACTTTTAGAGTTATCCCAAGACTGTGAGGGCTCTGAGACCCAACCTCTGCTTAGAGGGCACGAAGCGCCAGGATCCTAGCTGCTTTTCTATGGTTTTCCTTCTGCATCACCAATTCATTTTTGCTCAGGACTTGATTTTGATCCTGAGCAGTTTGATATTGCTGGGTCACTTAGACCTTTGTCTGATGACCCCGCCTTTCCCTCTCACAAGACAGGAAAGCATGTTCTATTTTAACCTCTTTCTTACCCGAATTCATAGGGACCACTGTACGTTTCCTGTGGCAGTTTATTATTCTGGAACTCATCCATTTAATGTCACTTTCATGCAAAGCTGAAATAAAAATGCAAAGATATATGATTAATTATCCAAATATTAAAAATCAGGCACAAAATGTATTCTAAATCTGAAGTTAGTGGCTGCATCCACAGCCTCCTGAGAAAGAAACTGATTCAGTTAAGCAGAAGAATAGAAGGTTGCATTGGAAACAGTTTGACTTTGCACCTAGTCCACTGTGGGTCTAGGTAATATACCTTTCCTTCAGGACCCAAGCCTGCGTGTGCTAATATCTTTCATTTTCATGGTGCCCCACAGTGATGGGATTGGAGAGAATAAACGAAATGTTTCAATTATGGAGCTGAGTGGGAGCTCAAACTCAGACTTCTGAAAGTTGTTTTCTGTTATACTAAAGAGGAATATTAGTAGTAGTGATTTATATCTTAATCTTTAATAGATCTAGCAAATAAAGGATGCTGGAAATGGTCATAATAATAAATTCGGCATGATAAATCTTGAGAATTTAATTTCATTTTTCACTTTTATAACTGACAGAGGGATAGTTGTATAGGTTTTGAACTTTGATATGTGAATTTTACTACATTTTACAACGATGTATATTTTAGACACTATAGTTTAATAGTTATTCTAGATCAGTTACTCATTTCTGTGGATAGATTTCTTTTCTAGAAATAATGTGTATATAAAGATCACAGCCCCTCTTATTGCAGTATGACCATTCCTGCGAAAGCGCCCATTCATAGCTGTTTCTACAACAGTAATGCTCTCCAGTCCTCTCTTTTCCCTTGTTGACACTGTGTAAGGCTGTGTCTGTGGCTTCCTATTCCCAGCTGTGTCTCACGGGACTCAACTGCATTTTAGTATGTTCTATCCTCCTCCATGCATTTTATTTATTTATTTATCTATTTATTTATTTATTTATTTATTTATTTATTTATTTATTTATTTATTGCCTTGTAGGACAAGTGGACTGAGAATGGCTTGTCCTTCCTATTTTTATTTCAAAATGGCTTCCTCCTGGAAGGGCAGAGAAGTGGAGGAAGGTCACTTGATTTTTTTTTTTCTGATTCTGAAGTACTTGATATGAAGGAGGACAACATTTTTCTTTCCCTTGGGAAAGAAATACAGTTTTTAGGCACACAAAAATGTATGGAACACATGGAACACAATCTGAAGTTTTCTCAAGACAAGATTAGGCCTGGATATAAAGGACAAGTTACAGAAATGAGAAAAACCAAGCTATCAAGAGTATGTTATAAAAAGAAAAAACAATGTGCATATTAATTCCTTAAGCTCTTCAATTGTCTTGACTCCGTCACTATCTCCTCGCCCCTCTCTATAGGAGAATTCTAATAATAATACTAAAATATTCAAATACATACTTAGAAGATTTCGCTTTCTTTTATTTATTGTCATTATTGTTGTTATTATTTTCAGTTTCATAATGGAGAAGGCAGCTTGCTGAATTGCTCCTCCCTCGCCTTTGTTAAATGGAAGAAGTAGGGTGGCTACGTTCTAGGTCAGAAGTCATTTGCATCCAATGTAAATGTCCTGTAGGTATCTAATTTAGTTGGTTGAAATGAGATTCTGGGAGACAATAAGGGATCAAGGAGTGCTGTCAGCTGGTAGTTTCCGATGGGTTATAGGATCCCACAGTGCCCTAGTTTTTGGTCTGTGTTAATAATCTGTTGTGATGTACAGCAGGTTCTGATATACAGAGTAATTCAAGTGCTCTTCTGTTGGGCATATGGTGCTTTTAAGAACACTCTAAGGGTTGATTTGAGTGCTTCAGTTGATAAAGGATGGCATCGTGTGAAGGCAGGGAACAACCTTTAGATGATGTATAGGCTTGAGAAGGGGAAGGGACTCATATGCTCACAGAGCGTCATAGAAAAGAATACCGTCACTGAATTAGAGAACTTGCTTTCCATCCCTTTATTTCCCCCGCAAGGGTCACTCTTTCTTATGATAAAGTTAGTGCATAGGAACCCCCAAAATTTGAATATACATATATATGGATGTACTAAAAATGTATATTATGTATATACATATAAGAACACATACATACATATACATTACACAATAAACTCACAGAAGGCAGCCAAAGAAAAAGATCTATCTGCAGCTGTTGCTACTGAGAATGGGGAGAGATAATGGATGGGGAAAAAAAAGAAAGAATTCTAGAATAAAGTTAAGTAACAGAGATGAGTCTTCTAGAAAACAACTTGGTATTAGGTTAGTTTTTGTCAACTTGGCACAAACTAGAGTCACTTCAATTAAGGAATTGTTTGCATCAGATTGGCCTGTGGGCATGTTTGTGGGGGGGATATTGTTGCTAAATGATTGGTATGGAAGGGCCCAGACCACTGTGGGTGGCATCTTCCCTGGGTAGGTGATCTTGGATTGTATAAGGAAGCAGACTGAGCAAGCCCTGAGGAGCAAGCCAGTAAGAGCCATTCCTCCACGGTTTCTGCTTCAGTTCCTGCCTCCAGGTTCCTGTTTTGAGTTCCTGCTCTGAATTCCTTCTGTGATGGAGTATGACTTGAGAGTTTTAAGATGAAATACACCCATCCCTCCCAAGGTTTTGTCACAGCAACAAAAAAACAAATTAGGAAAGTATTCATTCTTTTTCCACTTAATGACAAGGAAAATAATACGTTTTTCTCATAGCGGAGCATTTCTTATAATATTGGCAAGACGAGATACTTATATTTAAAACTAATAAAATGAGTTTTTGCTCATAGAGTGTCACAGCTCTAGAATTCTCTGTGCTATAGGGATCTGGAGCAAACACACCTAGTCTCAAATTAGTAGTTTAGGTTGAGTTTCAGTTTCACCACCATTAAGAATACAACTTAATACAAATTTAAAAGTATTTCTATGCATTAGTTCAGTTTTCTGCAAAGTGGGAATAACAATAGTCATGGTAAGTGGGGTGACAGAGATAGACGTGCCAACCTGTGACCCTCATGTAGTTTTGGCTAGCTATGAATGCCAGCAGCACAAAATCATAAACTTTCTTAAAATACTAGATTATTTTGTAATAGTTTTGGTAACTCAACTGTTCAGTTCTTAAATGTGAAGTTTGTAGAAGAAAATGCCATGTTGCATTGTCAAAACATTGAATACACCTGAAATAATTTAGAATAGTGCTCATTACATCCTAATCTTTCACTGAATGCTGTCTTTCAACCAGGAAGAAAAGAACCAGCTCATAAATGTGTGCAAGAAATTACGTTACATCTAAAATCTAAATAAATAGCCCGGTGTGGTGCTTCCTACCTGTAAGTCCAGCACTCTTGAGATTGAGGCATAAGATTGTGACTTCAAGCATAGCCCGGGCTGTGTGGAGGAAACACTGTCTCATAAACAAAGCAAAGCAAAACCTGGAATAAATAAAAAGATTAAAAGATTTTTCTCCCCAGAAAAATGCAAGTCCATTCTCTTGGCATGGACTTATCAGAAACAACTTGTTTTCCATATTTGAAGCCACCTCCTGCCTGTTCTTTCTGCCAGGAGGCGGCGTCTCTTTAAGAAGTGTGCTCTGAGATATCTCCTTTCCAGTTATCATTTACATTGTCTACACCAGATAACCTTAAATAATTAGAAAACTTACCTTGTATCTTCCTTCCCTTCACACATTCGTGGAGGGATGTTGGCAGCATATGAGAAGAGTGTGGCAGGTCCAGGTCTTTTAAAATCCTAATAACAATAGCTAACAACAATGGAGGACTTTGTTCTGAACCAGCACTGAATGAAGCATTCTCTGTGGATTAACTTATTTCTCCCCAATGAACCATGAAACAGATATCATCACTATAAATATTATTATCTCCGTTTTACAAGCGAGGAAAGTAAGCTCCAGGAATTTCTTACACAGTTAGTTAGGGATGGGGCTGGGATTAAAGGACAGGCCGTTAAAGGTAACTCTGGATCTCTCTTCACAAATATTTGGTTCAGCAGTCAGCACACAGAGTAGAAAAAGTGAGCCTAGACATTGACTTTAGGGAGAAAAGGATAATGGTGGAAATACCCGGCAGGTGTGGTGGCAGACAGCTGAAATCCCAGCACCTTAGAGGCAGAGGCAGGAGGATCATTTCAAGTTCAGCTACATATCACATATAGCAAGTTCAAGGCCAGTTGGAGCTGATCTCTCCCAGCACCATGGTACTGGGTATGACCTAAATAGCAACAATTAGTTCTGGGAGAAAAAGATTAATTTGAAAACTATACAGTCTTTTATTTTTCAAAGAAAGCAGTTTAAAATGCAAAGAGGGATTGGTTTCCAGAAAAATGGTATGTTTTAAGGTGAGAATTATTTAAATATGTTCACATCCAACCTGCTGTCCATCTTTGAGGTGGTGAAAGTGATCTTTCTCCTAAGTCCATCACAGACATCACTGTTCTAGGGAGGATTAGATGGATTTTGACTTGAATCCTATTATTGCTTTTGAGCTTGTTTGGCAATAAGTAGGTAATAGGATAATGAGTCAATGTTACAATAAACCTGTATCAAATGATAAGTGGATGAACCGGGGCTGACTGCCCTGGTCCAGCTCTTGGGGCCTTATCGGTATTATGCACCTTGCACATTTTGTCACCTTTTTCTTTGCTTTCCATGAGAAACTACTGCTTTGGAATTCACTGCATAGGCTTAATATAGTCACAGAATGAAAACACATCTGGATCTGGGTCCTGGTTCCGATCTTGCTTCTGACAGGCCATGGGGGTGATAACCCTTCCTCCTTCGGGACCGGGTCGTATGGTGTCACAGAGCCAACACTTCCTTTCTGAGAACAGAGTATTACATATCTGCAAGTTTTGTGTTCTCTTGACTCTATTAAGTTTTGCAAGTGCTAGGGACCTTAATACTACTCATACTTATATGACCAGGAGGTTTCAGTTATCCCTTTTCTTAACAGTTAGTCTGGTCAAGAACCTGTGGTTGGGGAGCTGTATACTCCATGGGTGAACCTGCTATGATTATTTTGCTAAGAGTTTATACTAATCAAATCTCTCTACCCACAGGTCAGTGCAACTCTCAGTCCTCACCAGAGAAGTTTCTTTGTAAAACAGACATTGGTTAATGCAGAAGCCCACACCTGATTGAAGTGCACATAACAAATGTCTTTGGACTTCTCAGTCACAAATGAGCCACCTATATCACACACACACACACACACACACACACACACACACACACACACACACACACAGATGCTTATACCCATGTGCATGCATATGCACACACCCCAAGGCTCAGGGATCACCATGGAAGAAGGAACTAAAAGATTGCGAAGAGCAGAGGTCAGGAGGACAGGAGCAAAACCTTGTCTTCTGGACATGATAAGATCACTTGACTCAGGAACTCACAGCTCCCATGGCTGACCGTGTAAGGCATCAACAAGGTCAAGACAGTCAATATTCCACCGAATTCTGGCACAAGTTCCCACCCATGAGGAGTTATGAATAGTTTGATGGCTTCTGGGGAAAGATTGGTGTTTTTAGGGTAGGTCGATCATGTTCCAGTGGGTTGCCCCCACATCCATGAGCTATATTACATATAGAAATAAAGGAATTAGATGGCATGATGTGTGCTTATGCTTGGTCTGATGCAGAGCAAGAACAGCAGATCACCAGGACAGATGACCACGGCAGTTCATGGAAGTGTGATGGGGGAAGCGTGGTGTGGTTTTGTCAGGTTCTTGGTTCTTGGCTTTTCCTGAGGTTTGAAGGAAATAGCACACATTTTTGCTCTAGGAGCAGTCAGTGCAAGAACGGCATTACCCATCTCTAAAAATATTTCCCAGTGGATAAACTGTTAAGAAAACGTGTTTGTGTTCACACTTTGAGTGGAAATATTTACTATTCAGACTCTACTTGAATGTTGCTTTTTGATCAAGTGATTAAGTTCTCAATTTGAGTTTTGCAAAAGAATGACCCCAGTCAGGGCACTGGGTTACCTGCCGCTTAGCATAAACAAGTGAGCAAGGAAGGATTCCACAGAACCTGCTCCGGCAGACTGAATCAGCTCCTCAGGACGGTGCTGGCGATAGGGGAAGGCTTTCCACACAGGTTTCTTCTTTGCCTTCAGCATTAAGGAGTAGGGCCTTTTACAGTGGGAATGTTAGAGGCATTGAAGGCCCTTTAAAGGAAAACTATTTGCTTCTGGTCAAGAGAATGAAATCCCTGGATCGGGTGAGACCTAATGTTGCGGCTGGGCTGGCAGGGAGAAGGTAGGTGGGCTCAATTTAAGCCAGTCAGGCTTTCTCTTTCCTTCTCCATCTTCCTCCTCCAGGCAGCTGCTGAGATTCTTTTTTTTTTAAATTAAATAAAGTTGTCCTCAAGTCTTCCATTGGAGTATATTCCTAAATTCTTCTATGAATGAGACAACCCCAAGAAGACCTCCAATTTCCCTGGTATTGTTTGGCAACCACGAAGGGACTCCCGCGAGTCCTGCAATTACAGGATCATTCAACAAACAGACTTTTCTGCTTTCACTCTGTTCTCACTGCTGCTCTTATCACCGTTGAGATCTGCAACGGCTCAGTGGTTAGTGCTTCAGGGTGAGCCAATATAATAAAAACATCACTGCCCTCCGTGCTGCTGTTCATGAGATGAAGTCAACACCAAGGCTGTCTGAGCAGCAAATGGAGTTTGTGGGTGCCAGGGGCTGCCTGTGGTGTGGATCCAAAACCCTGAGCTGCTGTTGAAGTGGGGTTCTTTGTAAACCTGGAAGCAAATGGCTCAAGCTAGTTACTATTTACTTTTTTTGAAATTTTAATTATATTTTCTTCTTTGAGAATACACAGTTTGTGGGTACCAGGGGCTGCCTGTGGTGTGGATCCAAACCCCTGAGCTGCTGTTGAAGTGGGGTTCTTTGTAAACCTGGAAGCAAATAGCTCAAGCTAGTTACCATTTACTTTTTCCGATTTTTTAATTATATTTTCTTCTTTGAGAATTCTGTACAAGTATACAATGAAATATGACCATATCCACCTCATTGCTCCCTGCTAACTTCTTCCATGTCTCCTTAAACATTCCCCTTCAACTTCACGTCTTCTGTTGTTTTGAGGAAGAATTTGAGTTCACAAAAAGTTGTTCAGGGAAAAGGAGGAAGTGTTTTGAAGAATCTGTAGACATAGTTTAGATCCCTGTGATTTCAGGCTCTATTTAAACTTTATATGCGCTTTGGGTTTTTTTTTGTTTTGTTTTTAAATGTGTTTGTTTTGTTTTGAAAAAGGTTCTTGATATGTAGCTTAGGTTGGCTTTGAACTCTCAACCCTTCTGATTCAACTTTTCCAGTGCTGGGATGCTGGGATTACAGGGCTTCCCCCCCCCCCACCAGCCCCTAATACAGCCTGTGTGCTCTTTTACAGTTTGTTTTTGATTATACTAGAATTTGTGCTAGATGCAGAGAAATGAGAAATAGGTAGGCTGCTTCTTTATTGGTTTACTGTTTATTTGAAAACAAAAATATGAATGGATATAGGATTTCAAGCATCACAACCACAACTTAATGGGGTTTTTAAGTGGCAAAAGCCTATGTACTTCCCCTGCGCACCCTTTACTTTCCAATCTTTTCCTCCTCACCCCGTTCTGAGATCACATTGCCACAGTGGAAGAAGAATGGAAGGGAGAGTCCTCTTGCTTTAATGCTCTTTGTATAAATAAAATAACAGACTATAGGTGCTGTGGGATGGTCTATATGTCAAATGTGTTGCTAATTAGTCAATAAATAAAACACTGATTGGTCATTGGCTAGGCAGGAAGTATAGGCGGGACAAGGAGGAGAATAAAGCTGGGAAGTGGAAGGCTGAGTCAGAGAGACACTGCCAGCCGCCATGATGAGAAACAGCATGTGAAGATGCCGGTAAGCTACAAGCCACATGGCAAGGTATAGATTAATGGAAATGGATTAATTTAAGCTATAAGAACAGTTAGCAAGAAGCCTGCCACGGCCATACAGTTTGCAACCAATATAAGTCTCTGTGTTTACTTGGTCGGGTTTGAGCGGCTGTGGGACTGGCAGGTGAGAGAGATTTGTCCTGACTGTGGGCCAGGCAGGAAAACTCTAGCTACATATAGGCTGCTTCCTGGCATGCAGTGGCTTTCCTGAAGCGACTCCAGGGAATGCCGAAGTACAGTTTGTGACTTCAGCTACTCACCAGAGCTACCAGAAACAAGTTTCCCAACTTTCCTTTCATCCTCTTTCCTTTTCTTCTTTCTCTTCATTCTTCACTTTGATAATGTCAAATGGAGTTTTTAAGAGAGAAAGGAGTAAATGGTCCAGACAAAGGGAGAGCTGATTGGCAGAAACAGCTCATGAGCCCTTCTAGGACTCTGAGAGAAATCAGTGGCTCCCATAGAAAGAGCAATTTAAGTAGGATGTAGGAGTTGTGTTGTGCCCTAATGTTTGGGAAACATTGGAAATAGCTTCATAAGGATGAAAATACTGCAGTTTCATGTACCAATATGACAAAAGGCAGTCAAATTGTCTATTATAAGCAAGAATAAGTGGAGTGATTTCTCTCCTAATATTAAGCAATCAGAGACTTCATGAGCAGCAAAAACTTAAAAAGGCCTTAATATGACCACATAAACCTTATAAGAAGAAACAGGCTAGTAGGAAGCAAGAAGTCAGGCTATCTTTCTCTGCATTAAAATTAGAAACAAAAACAAAATGAAGGATTTCGACCCAAATAAAAGCGAAGTGAATTCCTCCTCTGGTTCCATGTCCTCCTGCAGCATGGTAAGTGTTAACCAGGGGTTTTGTTTCTTTCCTTCCATCTCTTTGAGATGATACCTCAGACTCAGTAGGACTTCATCATTACAGCATAATTTATGGATGGGGAATACTTTTCATTTCACTAAATAGATTTGAATATAGAACTCCACTAGACCTTGGAATTTCAGGGACCTGACGCCAAGGGTGAGTGGCATCAGCCATGTTTTGTGTGACTATCTTCAGTGGTTGTCCAGACTTTTGAGGGTTAGCCAAACCATAAACATGAGTCTTTGTGATGCTGCTCTTTACCTTCTAACTACCTCAGTCAACAGGACTATATGCTCCCTGACAGAGCTGGATAAATCAAAGAAAAGCCAATATGGAAAATGTGGTATTTGCTTGCTGTTCTTCGTGTGTGACAATCTTTATATCTGATAATGAGAGACATATCAAAATTAGTGTGAGAGGACACATAAAAATGAGATCATGAAGGTATACCTTAATTTAGTTCAGACATGAGTTTTCCTCTTAATATTCATGTGGATTGTGATTAATGCAGAGATTCAGCTAACTGGTTCAATGCAAAAATGAATATACTGAGGCTTGTCTAACTCAGTAAAGAATCTGTTTGAACCAAATTCCTAGAATTATAAGACACTGAAGGAAAGAAATGAAAACCTGACTTCTTTGTACAAGTTATCTACAGTGGATGCTCCATTTGTCGCATCTTGTTTTTGAGGTCTATTGTCTTGACTTGATTTGATTTTCTCCATACTCTACATGACCTCAAATTTGATTTACACTGGCAGTGACCATACTAATAAGTAACTGTTTCTCTAGAAATGTACAACCAAAGTAATAGAGATCAAGGAAAATTTCAAAATCCATCACAGTTGAAGTAGCAGGCAGACATTTACCTGAACCTACAAATGAGTTGGATGTGACTCTGAACTTGCAGAAGTAAGTTATGGCAGAGAGTGGCAACTATTGAATGTAGTTCCCTGATGCAGAGGTGTTATTTAATTGGACTTATTTCAGTTGCTAGGCTAACCTTCCTTTACTTCTGTGCATTCTATTTCTGTGCATTTGGATGACCTACTAGGATAGCAAGGAAAATGTCCTCCTGTAGTGAAGAGTCTGTGCCATGAAGCAGCATATAATTAGCCATTTTAGGCTTACTGGAGATGTAATACATGTTCTGAAATGGATAGCCTCATCTGGGTAATGTTTTCCTCCTCTTAATTCCTTTAACTGGGGCTATAGTCTGAAAAAAATATTACCTATTACTGGTTTGTGTGAGTTCAAACTGTAAATTATGAGACAACAATGAGCTATAACTTACCTCCGAGTTCCAGGAAGCCATTTTGGAATTTATCTGGGAGGAGTTAAGTGGAGATTGTGTCAGGTGTGGTCATGATAAAACATTCTGAATAGCTACTGACAAGGTTTAATGCACATCAAACATGAATGAGCAATTCATATGTATAGAGAGCTAAGCATGTACAGAGAGATGCCTCTGGTTTTCTATAGTTAAGGGTCTCCTGCTGGACATTTATGTAGAGTTGAAACTGCCATAGGATTGAAAATAACCACCTATGTAGGACACATCTTCCTTTTTTGGCCAATATTCAGAAGAATGAGTTTTGGATTGACTCCATATTGAGTCATTCAACCATAAAATCTTCCCTTTTTTCAAGATGACACTAACACATTTTTTTCCTGTTTAGCATGAGCAATTCCCGTAGGATAAAATATATAAGTCACAGAGTATGAATCATAAACCATCTCAAAATTCTGGGAGACTAGTTGCTATTCTAAATAGATGATGATGTAGTGTTGGTGGTAGGTAAGTCCAAAGGCCATGAGACCTGTCATAAGAGGAACAAGAAGACTTCCACATAACCAAATAAACATCCCACTCATCCAACAGAAGAAAGAAGGAAAGCAAGTTAGTGGGGGAAGAGGAGAACAGAATACAAAATGGCTCACCAACGAAACAGCCTGCCAGACTGTATACATTGGTTGCTACTTAGGTTTTGATCAATATCAAGAGAGCACATGAGTTTTTTCGACCCCCTACAAGAATTCTGATAAATCATATTTCAAGCAGCTGATAAGGAAACTTTATCATTGTATCCTCAGAAGTAAAAGCCAGAGCAGGGGCTAAAAAGACAAGGGAGGAGCCCCGAGATAATGGGCAACAGGTTCAGTTGTGGATGCAGGATGAGGTTAATAGAATGCTCTGGAGATCTCTATCAGAAAGATCTTCACTGTTGAATATATTTTTTAACCATCTGTGCAATGAACTGAGTAAAGAAGTGACATTATTCAATGACCTTACATTTTCAGCCCAATAAAGGACCAGAAGAGATTCCAGCAAGACTTAACAAAACTAGGTAATTGGATGGTGTGATGAAGATGAAATTTGAAACAGGCAAGGTTGAGGTGATGCACACCTGAAAGAACAATTTAAGCTAATCATACACAGTGATGGGTATTGAATTAGCCATGACCTTCCAAGAAAAAGAGCATGAGCTTTGCTCAATGTGCAACAGGGCTAAAAATAAGTCAGTGGAAGAGGAGTGAGAATAATGTGGAAGATATTAAGGTGCCATTATATAAATTGACAGCATATTTTTGTCTAGAATATTATGTTGGATTTTTGTCACCTCATCATAAAAACGGAATGGAAGAAACAGAAAAATGCACTGATGGTCAGTTAAACTAATTGGACGTATAGGATAAGCTTCATTATGAGGGGAATATTTTTGTGCAATTTAAAGATCTCCTGTTGCAAAAATCCAATAGTGATGTAAAAGATGGACATTTACAACTCTCAATAGCATCTGGGGTATTCCATTAGGGAGGAAATAAATACTGACATTTTCTACTGAAGTCTTTGGACTTGGGTAATCAAGACATTTTTATTCCCAGGTAGAGACTTAAGTCCTTTTGGAAGGAGAAGTTGCTGGGTGGCATTTTAAAAAACAAAAACCCCATCAGCCCTTTTATCTGGGTTGAATCAATGCATACTTTTGTGTTACTTATAAAATTATTGTTATTACTATAATAATAATTCCAGGTCACTGCATGATTCTTAAAATACTTTCAGAATCTGAAAAATAAATCTATGAATAAAATAAAACAAACAAGTTTTATTGCAAATAATTGAACAAAAATATTTGACCAAATTTTCTACAAGTTGGGCATTAATTTATGGTAAGCATATTCATATATATATATATATGTATCTATCTATATATCTATATATATCTATATATATCTATATCTATATATATCTCCTGAGATTTCCATTCAAATTAAAGAAGAAAAGAAACTGGGTGAAGGTGAAAATCACCTTGAGATCAAGAAAGGGAATGTTCCAATAAATGCTGCTTTTTCCTTGCCCAGGGAACTGTGGAGTAGAAGAGGTTGTATTTCCACTGTCATCCTGGTATGTGTGCACACAGACAGACTTTGAAGCAGGCCTGAGAAACACCAGCTGGGGTGCACACCCGCAGTCTCAGCCACCCAAGAGGCCCTAGTAGGAGGATCTCTTGAATCTTTGAGTTGGATACAATACAAGTGGGGTCAGTGCAGCAAGACTCCATCTTAAATAACACCAAACCTGAATCTGGTGACCACAGTCCCTTACTTACAATGGCCTGGCCCCAAGTTTTTGTTTTGTTTTTTAACTTTACATGTGAAAGTGATACAGGTTTTGTAGGAAAGCTATTTCAGATGTGAAACTTGACCTTTTTGCTCATGGGGGGCTTGGGGAATACACAACTCAATGCTTTTGAGATGCTGGGCCGCAGAAGAACCACCTGAGTTTCCAGTTAGTCACCAGAGCACAGAGGACAGAAGTCATCCTCTATTCGTGTGCTACTCAGCCATGACGTTTGATGGGTGATGTTCACAGAACACATTTTCAGCCTGTGATATTCAGTTAAAGGTAGACTTATGAGGACATTTCTTGTGGGTCAGGAACATATGCAATTGGTAATAGACTATAATCAAGTTGAGTTATATAGTTCTTCAAGTATTGACTCCAGAAATATGAGCTCCTGAGTAAGTGGCTTCATGATTGCCTATAATAGGCTGGCCTATATTTTCTTTTTTCTAGTGGGTTTGTTTATATACACGAGTGACTTCGTGTGGATAGTTTCCTTTATTGCTTTGGAAAATGATCTACTGAGATATGAGCATCAACAGTGAATGGTATCAAGCAAGAAGGAAGAGCTAATTTTTGCCTAGGTGTTAGCACTGACGTTTAGCCATGTATAATGTACTAACACAATTAACTAAAATATACCGTTCCTGAAATGTGCTATAACCAAACACACTATATTTTTCATATGATTTGCAATTTCCATGGAGAGCTCATTTGGATTACGTTTATAATATTCATTTAGCAAACTCCATTAGCAATGTTTACAAGTGCTTATGGATCTGGTAAATGAGTTTGCGGATGTGCTGTGAACGAAGCTAAATGCATCCATTTGTGTATGGGATCTAATGCATAAACTCATTCCAATCAGGCAGGGTGTATAGCACATTAAACTGTAACCTGAGAGTCTGGATTTTAACATGGTGCCTACGTTCTCTCATGTGACTGAATTGATTAACCTTTTGGTTTCTTGATTTTCCTTGAAAGGGAAATCTCATTGAAAATTTGGATTAATCTAAGCATCTAAGTTAGAGAATCCTTGGGAACAAACAAACAAACACATACTTACACACACACACATACTTACACACACACACACACACACACACACACACACACACACACACACACACACAGGCACACAGGCACCAGAATGCAGTCCCTCTGACTGGCTTTAAGTTATGTCTTTCAGTAGGAAAAGCATTTAGGCACACCTGCTTTCCAATCTACTAACTGCAACAATGGGAGTCTAACTCTTAGCATTTTCCTGGTGGCCTGAAATCTGCGTCTTGTCAAAGGAACTAATCTAAAAGCAGAATATTCTAAACATTATCAAGACGCCAGATTTTCTGGTATGTATTTTCCTTTACCACAAAAGGCTCCACAATAACAAAATGAAACAAAAAATGTTTTAATGATTTAAATTTGGTTAGTTGATTCTGCTAGTGAGAAGGTTCTTTGTTAGCGTGTGTTGGTCTGAACAACTGTGGGTATTCCAGTTCAGGGTTCAGGGTTCTATGTTACTGTTCGTCTGAGGTCGAGACAGGTTAAGGATATGGGCGCTGGGAAGAGAGCAGAGAACAACTGCAAGCAGTCCTCTCCAGAGCTCCTAAGACTATATAGAGCCCTCATTGTGGGGGACCAGCCCCCCACTATTATTTACCCCAGGACTCTTGAGGAATGAAGGATAAGAGACTTAGTTAGAAACAGAGAGGTGAGAGAGACACAGAGAGAAAACACAGGATAGACTCGGGTGGGCCTGGATCCTTATCCACTGTCCCAGAACTTTATTCAAAGGTCTATATATAACAAGGCCAAGGGGTGGAGCAAAAGACCTCCCCCTTGGTAGTTACAGTCACCTGGTACCCAGGCCCGTGGTCCAATCAACCTCTTATGCAGTCCTGCTGGGTACAGCCAGTAGGAAACCTCGTGGACTCCAACACCTCACAGTACTCATAACTTGATCACATTAAAGCTAGGCGTGCTGGCTGGTACAAGCCTGCAATGTGAGCACCTGGGATGTTGACCATAGATGACAAACATGCTATATGTAGCTTGAATATTCACAGCAATATTACATGGATAGGTATTTTTACTTTTATCTTCGTTTTGAAAACTAAAACAAGAAATGAACATGTCCCAGTGTCACAGTGCTGGAATTGGACTAGCCAGTCTTGTCTTCAGAACCTCTGCCTTTGCACACTGTGGGCAACTGGTACTTTCCTTACCGCTCTCATTGAGGGGCAACTTTGAAAGAGGAGTCAGAGCTCTTCCCCGAGGTTGGTAGCAATTCTGCTGGAGCATGAGTTAGTTCCAGGTTGGGCTTAGAGCTAGGGCCAAGTCTTCATCGTGAACCTCCGTTGGAAGCAAGATGCAGAAACTCCAGCGTCTTCGGACTGATGAGAAACTTATCAAACAGTGCCATCCAACGAGGATATTTTCTTGTCTTCTTTCAAAATCAAGTTGGAAATTTCAGTTATTATTTAAAATTTTTTCACAAATATAGTTTTTTTTCCCCATAGAACACAGATGCTCTTAACTCCCGAGCAGTCGCCATCTGCACCTCAATTTACATTTCCCAAAACACTGCTGACATCTGTTTAAATGCCAATCTCTTCCCAACTCAGTTGGATTTGAGCTCAAAAGTGATATCCTATACTGATTTGGAATTTCAAATTTATACTAATTTTCATTAGAATTCTCATGAGCTGCAGGTACACAGGCTTTCTGAGCCCCCCCCCCCCCCCACCTTGTGAAGTTTTCTACCAAAATAGAGGCACATACACAGAGTGACCTGTCATTTCTGAGGGGACATGGGCCCAGTTTATCAGGTTGGACTGTTCATCTATGAGAAAAGGACAGACTCTGCTCTGGGCCATGCTGGGAAACATCCCGAGGAGTTAGACGTCATTGTAGAGAAGCACTGTCCAGTTTTCCTGTTTGGGTAATGTACCTTCCCTACATGGGTGGTTGAATTTCTCCAATGAGTCAGCATATGAGGACAGGCACAGAAACACACTTGGGGTGGTGGTTGTGTGGGAATGAAGCTGAGGACTGACCCACAGAAATACCAGGACCCACAGAAATAATGAGCTTCTAAAAATACTGAATTAAAAAATACATGGAAATTATTCTCCCAAATGCCTGTTGCTCCTTCATGATTAGCACCCAAATAAAATGCACACTTAATCTAATAACATTGAAATAATAAAAAAAAACCTTCACAGTTATTTTGAAGTCAGGAGAACATTATTTGAAAATTATCAAGGATATCAAATAGCTATCCATTAAGGGTAAATTTGATTTATAAAAAAATAAAAAGTCATTTGAAATGTTATATGCTGTAAAATGGGTTTAAGGGAACTGCTTGTCCTTGTGTGGCTCACAGACTAATTCTGAAATGGCACTTTCGAAAGATGAGTTTAAATTCTTTTTAAATAATAGAGGCAACAGGGAACAAGACATGCTCTCTTTCAAGAAGAATTCTTAGAATATTTGGTATTATTTGTATTTTAGATCCAGCTAGAACTGGGCTTTAGATCTGTTTTTATATATTTCAGGATATATGGCTGGAGATACTTAACTGTACTAGGTCTTAGTTGCCTTTATCCCATTAGACAGAGATAAGTACTGCACCTACTGTGTGGGGATTGTGAACATCAAAGAAGATGATGGATGCGAGGTACCTTTCCCAGACTCTGGAGCCATAAGCACTCAATAGAGTGATAATGCCTCATAATTTATTTCATGCTTTCAAGGTAGACACACAGATCATGGAATGTAGTGTATCTAAGTTTAAGTGGACTTTGCTATTCATAAAAAATGGGAATTTATTTCTCATAGTTCTGGAAGCTAGATGTGTTTAAAGGAGTGAATACCCCTGGGCATGGCCACACACATCTGGCTTCTCTGGTTTCTAGGTAGTAGACCTAGTCTAGGGAAGGTCCTCTTTTCTACCTGTACCTCTGGATGGATTTTACAGGATTTTCCACATTATCAGTATCTGTCCTCAGTCAACTCCAGAGTCCTAGAGAGCCTGCTTGGTCTGCAGAAGGTCTGCCTCCTCTGTAGACCGAGACCTTAAAGACTCTTCATTCATTCATTCATTCATTCATTCATTCATTCATTCATTCATTATTTGTGAGGTAGAGTCTATTTTGTAGCCTCTACAAAATAGAGGTTGGCCTGGACCTCACTTTTTTAGCTCAGGTTGGCCTATATTTATCACAGTTCCCCTAACTTAACCTCCTGAATTCTAGAATTATAAGTATATATTATAGATGAACCACTACTACTGGTGTTATTACATTTTTAAATGCAAATGAAAAATTGTAATGGAGACAGTGCATTACTTTCCCTCTTGTCTTGAATTTTAAGTCTCTGCTAACTGGTTTGCAAGAAATGCTTAGAGCAAAAGCAAACCAATCCTTGCAGCAGCATCTCTCTTTCTGGAGAAGCGATTTTCATATTTTCTTTTCATTTTATTTGGCAAAAATGTCTCAGCTAAAATGAGATGTCTGACTCATTTCTACAGCCAAATATTTCTGAAATAAAAGTTTGGGGTTTTTAAAAATAAAAAAAAAATTAAAACCCAGCTCAATTCTAAAATAGGCTTATAACTTGCTGATTTCCAACCAAAATGTTTAGGAATAAAACTGTAGTTAAACAAGTACTTAAAAAAAAAAAAACAGTGGAATCTTCTCTTCAAATTGAATTTTGCAGAGAGGATTAAAAAGAGAAGCGCACAACAGCAGGGCTCTTGTGGTTACAGAAGGAAGAGAGGTCCACCCTCCCTCCCTCACTGTTCCTTGCCTCTATTCCCTGCTTCCCTCCAGGACTCCTACACTGCTTCAAAAGCCAGAGCCCCACCCCCGAAACTCTTCTAGCACCCCAGGCCCAATTGCTCCTTTCTTTCATCTATTGCTCTCTTGTTGAAGGAAAGAAGGGTTAAAAGGCAAGGAGCCTTTTCTGCAAAGAGCATTAACCCCGTCAGCTTGAGTCAGCAGACACAGACAAGTCCCTCGGCTGACAGTTCCGCGCTCTGTGCTCGGCCCAGCATTCAGCGGTGCTTCTGGATGTAGACAAGTCTCATTTCTGTTGGTGGTAATGTTCTTCTGCTTGACTAAACAGATTTCCTCCAGTGACTTCCGAGTCAAGAGGACACGTCCTACAGTCTTTAAAAGTAGCTGCACTCTTATTTGCCACATTGGCCATGCTGGCCTTTCCCTTTGTCAAAGTCCAATGTCAAGGCAGGCGTGAGGTGGGAATACCATTGCTCTGAGAAAGTACCCACAGAAAGATGGTTTGCCCTCAGTAAATTGTCCTTGGTGAGGAAGCGTATGGGGAGGTGTCACCTTGGCCTGGCTTCTGCTTCATGCCTTGTGTGGTAGTTTGAAAGAAAATGCCCCCTAAAAGGAATGGCACTGTTAGAAGGTGTGGCTTTGTTGGAGTACGTGTGGCCTTGTTGGAGGAAGTGTGTCATTGCGGAGGCAAGCTTTGAGGTCTCGTAATGCTCAAGCCATGTCTGGGGTCTCAGACCACTTCCTGTTGCCTGTGAGTCATGATTCAACAAAAGAAAGAAACACACATCAGAATTCTACAGCCCCAACACTGGGGTGGGGATCATGGGTGACTGTAGTTCCATGTTTCTTTGGTGGTGTGTCTTTAGTTAAAATACTGAACCTCTCTAGTGAACACTGGTTTTTCACAACTATATGAGTTCCACTGTTTCCTCAAAGGTCTGTGTTGAAAGAACTGAACATTTCTTTCTTTCTTTCTTTCTTTTTTTTAAATTTCAGTCCGTCATAGATTAATAAATGAATTTCTAGAAAAACTTAAAATTTTAATTCTTAAATTCAACAGACATAAAATGATCCTGTCAAGTTGTCTTAAAGTTCCTTATCTTTCTTTTTCCATTTCTGTATGGTAGACCAGTGACAGCTGTGGACTGTCACCAGTGTGAGGAATAGACCGACATCTCACTGGTGCAGACACTGGCCCTAAGTTATGGGGACTCCGTAAGGTTAAACTGTATAGCACAATAGAGCCTACATTTGACAACCATTATCATAAACTTTATATCCTTTTTGATCTACCCAATTAATTGCTACCTTCGCTAAGTTTAGGACTGTCCATAGGTTCCCATAAGAAATGCCGAGGAAGAATGAAAGAATTGTTTAAACCAATCTCTCACGAGAGACAGAGGTTCTAGAGCCATCCCACAGGCGAGCATGAGCCCTTGGACTGCCCTACAAATGTCTGACACAGACCTCAGATGGGGAAGAGAACTGTGTTGAAGTACCACCACCAACCCAGTGTGGGTCGGTGACTGCAGGCTCCTTCGTTTCCCTGTCCACTGGCCGGAGCTGCTGGGCATCTGAAGCCAGGGCACAGGGTTAAGCACTTAGGCTTGGAGCACACGGACTTGGGTTCGAACATCTCCTTATTGCCAGGGAGACCACAGATGTGGCTATTTAAGCTCTCCAAGTCCCCATTTTTCTCCTGAGTGAAGTAGGAGCTAATCATAGTGCCTGTTTTTCTTAGTGCTGCTGGAAGGATTAAATGAAATAATCCCCATTATGCTCAACAGTTTTTAAATGACTGACAATAGCTAGCAGGGCAGCGCCGGCAGGTCAGCGTCCGCAAAGCTCTGCTCTGGCCGGTAGGTCTCGAGGCAGGATGATGCGCTGAGGCTCAAAGGCTGTGGTGCAACCCTCTGGACACAACAGAAGAAAAGAACCCCGGATCTCACCACGACAATCTTAAAAGGGTTCTGACCCTTAAATTATGTCTTTCCCTGTAGCCATCTAACACTCTCTCTCTCCTTGCCTTCACCCCAGCTGTGAAAGAGATGGTTATAATATGGAAAAATGACTCCAAGTCCTGAATACATCATCCAAGGTGAGGAAAACGGCAGGGGTTGTACATGAGTCTGGGGAGGCAGGAGCCCCCTTTTCTCTTCTCTGCACAATGTGCACAGAATATCCGTGATTAAAATTCTTAACACGGTTTCCAAGCATCACCTTCTGAGGTAGACGACACGCGAAGGCAGGCACAGAGACGGAGGACGGATCTGAATCAAGTGGCTCGTCTGCGCGAGCTTGAGTAACACTCCATAATGAATTTGCTATTTACTGATAGAGCTGTGCATTCATTGGGCATTAATGGGCAGGGCCAAGGTACAGTCATAGTGATTTTATTTTCAATTCAAGCTTTGCTACCAGGCAACTAAATTGCTGGAGAAGGAAAGTGATATGCCAATTTCAAAGGCACTTATTGCCATACCATAGAGGAACTGAAAAAAAAATATAAAGAAATACTGAAAAGTAGGATGTAACTATACATGCTAACTAGTGATAATGGAGGGCCGCTGATGGATGTACACTATTTAGAAAGCATGGCAGAAGAAAGGGCCTTCCTAACACTGAACTGCTACACAAGGGGGAAACTGAGGCTGGTCAGTGTCTTCCTAACACCTCTGTTTGTCTATGGACACCACCCTGAATATGGCCAATCTCATCTAGTGCTTCTGCTACTTTCCATAATTGTAAGGGTAATCTTATCAGAAGTAATTTTTATTTAAAGTTAAATAGATCTCAGTCCTTACTCTACCAATGTCCTTAACCTCTTCTCTGGTGGTGCGGTCTCTCATCAAAGGACCTTGGCATGATCTGGTCCTGGTGGCTGGATCTGAATGCTACTTTACTAGTATGACTGCCCTCTCCTGGGGCTGTCTTGACTGGCCATGGAGACTTCAATCGGAGGCAAAGTTGAGATGGAAATTCTCTTATTCACAAACAGATCTTGTTCTTGTGCTACTCTCTGTGTCATAGGGATTCAAAATCAGTGCCCAGGCTGCACTTTGTGTGGACACGGCAAGAAGAGAGATGAAGCCAGGCCAACAGATGACGTCTGACCCCTTCCCAGGAACCTTTCTTCTCCAGAGTCCAGGGGGATCATTCAAACACTGAACATTATAAAAATGCAGAGAGCTGCCGATTCCCATGAACAGATGCACCTGGATCCTGACTCTAGACCAAAAAAGAGTGCTTTTAGGATGAAAATCTATGAATCCTTATCAACGGCTTAAACCTCACTGTTAAGACTTCTATTGTTGTTTGTGTGTGTTTTTTGAGATACAGTGCCACCCTGAAGCCCAAGCTGGCCTGGCAGATCTCTTATCATAGCCTTCTGAGTTCTGGAATTACAGGTGTGAGATACCACTCTACCTTAAATGAGTTTTTAAGACATTTCTAGGACATGCTTGGATGAGAGGAGACCTGGAGAATATAAATCATCAGGCAGAAGAAAAATTGGGGTGGACTAGCAAAGACTTCACAGTATTAAAGTCAACACACATGGTTCCACAGAAGGACTCTAAGATGGTCCTGTTCATTCCTACTCTTAGTCTTGATGGCAGCCAGGGACAGTAGATGAAGTAGCCCAAATACTGGTGGGGAGATTTAGAAGTGTACATATTTTTATGTGCGTCAGCCACCTGTATGTTGTGCTTCAATGTCTGGCCTTTCTAACAGTGAGTCTGGATGAAGAACTTTGAGGAGCCAGGGCAGAAATCCCTCATATTGCTGCTCATTTGCTGGCTGCAAGCAGTCCTCTCTAGGTCATGTGCTTGCATTTCCCATGCTATGGCCTGCCCTCCTGTGTCCTGTCTAAGAGCTGCTTCAGAAAACAGCTGTAAGGACCCCTGGGTTTGACTCTGAAGAGACGGTCACGACATTTCTCCTAATCTGATATCGAGGCTACGTCTGTTTCAGCTTTGTTTTTGTTGTGCGGGTGAAGTGTGAGGCAGAAATGGGGACCGAAAAGGGACTTGTTCAACCTAGCTTGTGACTCTGGCACAGTCGCTTGACTTGTTCCACTTCATGAAGTGACTCTGTGGAGGTTGTGCAGACATCTGGAGACAGAGTCATTTCTGTTGCCATAAGGTCTTCAAAGTCAGTTTTCTTCCCTCAGGAGCCTGACGCTTCAACACATTTATTTACCAAACAGCATCTATCAAGTAATAATTGCTTTGTTTTCCTTGTTTATTAAGATAAGCTAGAGAAAACTGCCAATCAGTTTTGATTGACATATGATAAACAGTGTTATTGATTTGATATAATGCCATGAAATTAAGCATAGCAAAAATTGAAAGAAAACCTGGTGTGCATATTTATGTTTATTTTAGTTAGATGTATGTTTTCAATTAGGTTTTAAAAATGTTAAATATAGTTCACAATGCTGGTTACTATCTTTACTTAATTTTTGAAGAATGCAAAAATTTAGGAGGGCTAAGGATGTCTGAAGAGATGCATCATATTCTTGGAGGCTTCTTTGGGGCCTTTGGGCATCAGCCAGTTTGGGGATAAATGGGGTATCGGGTGGAACAGATGAAGTCCTGAGTGAATGTGTGTTGTTGACATGAGCACAAGGACCACAATGCCTCAGACTCATGGAAATGACAAAGCCTACCCTTGGGTGAGGCTCCGAGGAATGGCAAAGGTTTTTAGGGTCAGAACATGAGAATTTATGAAAGATTGATCCCTCCCCCGGGGTCAGGGGAGGACTAGCAACCACAACTTCCTCCTCTCAGGTGACTGAAGCCTGAGCAGGATCTACAGAGACCTCCCACAGAGACAAGCTAACCCCTCCTCCTTGTGTTGTGCATAATAAATGCTCCAGGTTGCATCGCAGGTACTCTCCCTCAGAGAGAGCGCAGCCAGCCAGCTCAATCCCAGCTTTTCTTCATGGACATCTACTGTTTCCTAAGTGTCTGTTATTTCCTTCATTCCCAAATTGCCTGAGTCAGGATTCCAGGACCAAGCCATGGAAGACTCAACAGGGCATGCCTACTCCTTAGGTACACACAAGTTAAGAAGTTCTGTCTAAGGCCGGGCGGTGCTGGCGCACGCCTTTAATCCCAGCACTCGGGAGGCAGAGCCAGGCGGATCTCTGTGAGTTCGAGGCCAGCCTGGTCTCCAAAGCGAGTTCCAGGAAAGGCGCAAAGCTACACAGAGAAACCCTGTCTCGAAAAACCAAAAAAAAAAAAAAAAAAAAAAGAAGTTCTGTCTAAAAAGACAAAGGCTGTTATTAGGCAACCAACACATTTAGTTTTTCATATGGTTTTCTTACTACCCCCGTTTTATTTTATGCTTCTAACTTTGACATTATTGAAAGGATGTTGGGCTAAACTGATTCACACAGAAGTACTAAGTTAATTCAGCCTACACAACAACTTCCAGGCAAGTTTCCACCCATCAGTGTCTCAGGAAGAAGAACTATACTCTGTAATAAAAGGTAGGGCCTCAAAGAAATAAGCTGTTGGATTGAGTGCCACCAACCATTTCCATAGACACCTGTTGCCACTTCTCATTTGCAGCTGCTCAAGAAAAGAGTGAAAAATAAAATGTATGGGCTTAGCAGGTTGCCTTCATTCACAGGTCTGCTGAGCTGTTTGCAGTTTAGAGGTGGTTGTGAAAATATTCTTCTATGGATCATCAGATCATCATTAAAGTGATGACGAAAGCTGGACATTGAACTGAGAAGTGAGTGGGATTCATTACACACACACACACACACACACACACACACACACACACACACATGCATGAGTGTTTTGCCTACATGAATGTATGTGTATTATATGCAAGCCTGGTGTTCATAGAGGTCAGAAGAGGGCATCATTTCCCTGAAGCTGGAGTTACAGATGGTTGTGAACTGTTGTGTGAATTCTGGGAACAGAATCCAGGTCCTCTGCAAAGAGGACAAGTGCTTTCAACTCCTGAGCCATCTCTCCAGCCCCCAGCCTCCGATATTTTAAAAGAGGAAACTAGGACTCTGGATCTATTAGATGACTGACTCTTTGTGGTAAATTGATACTGCTGAGAGATGTCCAATATGAGTGGTTAATTATAATTACATTTAATGAGCAAATACATGTGGGCTCTTCTCAAGTGATTGTGGCTCCACTGCCTATTTAAACCAAACATACATTTGATTGTTTTTAAATATTGATGTCTTTGCTGTTATTACAAAACACTGAGTAGGAGTTCACACAATGAGGGTGACATGGGAATGTGTCGAGCTAATGTCAAAACAACAGCCTGGAGCAACACGGGTGTCTGACAGGTTTCGGAGCAGAGTGAGTGCTGACTGGACTGCTCAGGGGCTGCACGAGGTCTCTCCTCATGAGGACTTTGCTGTTTTCTGGGGTGTCTGCAGCCTGGAGTTGTGTCAGACTTCCCTGCTTCTACTCCGTGGAGAGGGAGGGCATGAACTTTGCCAGCTGGAGAAATGAATATGCATAGTGTTTTTCTTTGGATCATGCTGTCTGTGACCTCTGCTGAGAGCGATTGTGTGACAGTGTGCTTGACTTTTGTAATACAAGGCCTGCCAAATAAAACATCTAGGTTGCACCTCTCATGCAAGGCAAGCCCACCAGCCAGAGCTCTGCCGGTTTCTTTTAATGCTGCCTTCTTTTCCCCAAGAGTCACTGAAGAGACTGTCTCCCTTGCCTGAAAGTCTGCCTTCTCCTTTACCAGCATCTTGGCCGACCTGTCCCTTGGCTGCTTCCTTGAAGGTTGTTACTAACTTTCCAAATTAAGTAAGCAGGAGCCACTAATGTGTGTGTAACACTCTCCATTCCCCCATTGTCACAGAGTTCTGCCTTTATGCAGGACTAACGTGTGTGTGTCCGTGCATGTGTGTGCATGTGTGTATGTGAGTGGAGAGTTAGACATGGAGGGTAGAAAATCCAAAATCTGCCAGACTCAGGAAAGAGTAGTTTATGCTCAAAGCCATTTACTGGAGAATTCTTTCTTCTTTGTAGGTCAAGCTTTGCTTTATCAAATACCTTCAAACTATTAGATGAAGCCAATTGACATTAGCTCGACACATTCCCATGTCGCCCTCATTGTGTGAACTCCTACTCAGTATTTTGTAACAACAGCAAAGACATCAATATTTAAAAACAATCAAATGTATGTTCAGTTTAAACAGGCAGTGGAGCCCATTTTACTCAAAGCCCACTGATAAATCTTAACTCCATGTGAGAAACACCCTCTGGCAAGCATCCAGAATAATATTTGACTAAATAACTAGGAACTATGGTCCCATTAGTTTAACACATACAACTCTTTATCTCCCCTATATAACATGATTACTTCTCTGAATGTTGACATATGTAAATATTTGCACTTCTCACTAACATGAGGACAGGAAGTATGTTATGTTTCTTAGATGTTTCCAGAATTCAGTTCGAAGTAGACTCTCCCTGAATGTTTAATTATGGTATTGCTCATTCATGCACTTAGCAAACACTTATCTGATGTTTATTATGCTCCAAGGACAAACAGTGAACAAGGCAGACAAAAATCTCTGCCCTCTCAGGTCTTCCATTAAAGTATGAAAATTATAAAGATTTCAGGCAACATTAGATACAATGGAAAATAAAACAAGAGAAAAGCCTTTTTAAAGGGAGGTTATTTGAGCAAAGACTGAAGGATGTGAGAGGGAATACTACGTGGACCATTGCACACAGGAAGAAGCACAAACACAGGGCCCTTTCTTTAGCCATCAACTGGTCAAGGGGACCCAGTGGCTGAGAGAAGGGAGGTATGAGAGTCAGTGGAGGGGTTTTAACAGGCCTGTGACCTGATATAATTTCTGTTCAAAGGATACCACCCCCATGGCTGCATTGAATACATTTTTAGGATTGGGGAGAAAGAAAAGAGAGGGGAACAGACACCAGCCGGGAAGCCATTGCAATAGTTGATGTGAGATATTATAGTGGCTTGGGTTGAATTGGTACGAGAGGAAGCCTTGAGGGAGTTTTGGATTTGGGACCCATATTGAAGGGAGAGAGACAGAACTTGTTGATGAATGTGTGAAACACCAGGGACAAAGACTAGCTTTGGGTCTACAGAACTGGACAAATAATGATGCCATTTGTTCCAGTGAGAAGTGAGAGGTACAGTTTTGAATAGGATATGAAGGTGTCCAATTTGATTGTGTTGAGCTTGAAATGGGTATTAGAGATCTAAATGGGGAGGCAAGTGGATGGTTGAATATTCACACCTGGAGCTCAGGGGAAATGTCCTGGAGGGGATGGTTGACTTGGGAATATGGATAGAAAGCCATCAACTAGAAGTATTAAGGGCTATGGTAGGAGTCAGAGTGTTGAAGATCATGGTCTTGGATAAACCATCGTTTAGGGTGTAAACCCAAGAAGAAGATCTTCTTGAGACTGCTGAGCTGTGGCTGGAGTAGGAGGGACAGCTGGAGAAGAGTTAAATGTTGAAGATTCCGAGAAAGGAAGTCACCTAAGAAGTGGGAGATCCCATTTCCATCTGCAGATGAAAGAACAAATTCAGCTCTACAGCCTGTGAGGCACTCAAGTCATACAACCAGTTATAAGTCCCCTGTTCGGTTCCCAGGCCTGACTGGAGAGGTAAGTCCCTCACATTCCATACTTCAAAATCTTCCTTCAGAATGATAGTGGAGAACAGATTGCTGCAGGATGGGGATGAGAGACCTTTCACCCTTCCCTGCTCTGTGTAGTGAGTAAAGGGAATGCTTTTGTTTGCTTCAGCATGTCCTGGCATACCTGGTATCCCACTTTAACCTTCAACATTTTTATTCGATGAATTCCACCCAAGAATTGCACTTTGAGGGCAGTTTTTTTTTTTCTGTTTTCCTTCCTGACCTGATATTCTATCCCAAGAATTCTACGCAACCCAAGGACCTCAGACACTGAAAAGAAAAACCAGAGGGTATCGGGAATAAATCACACCCAAATCTGAAATCCAGAGCTTTAAATGAATATTTGAATGCAAACCAGAAGAAGGCCATATTAAGACACAGAGATGATGGAAGGTAGAGCATCTCTGGAGCAAATGTGAAAGTCTTACTCTTTGCCAGCTGTTCACTAAATACTTAGCAGATATTCATATGTCTAATATGTAAGCCAGTAACATTAATTTTACTACCCATGAGTAAATTAACATGGAAAGATTTAAGAAAGTTGTTGCAACATGAATAGTTTGTGACTGAAGCACAATCTAGATCTAGTTATTGGGATTCATATTCCACAAGCACAGCCGTTTTGTCCATGGCCTCTGATTGCTCACCAGATAACAATTGGCAGGATGTGGTGCTAAACTGGACAGACAATTGAAGGTGGCTTGTAAAACGTTAATTTCTGTTTTTTTATCTGTATTTCTGTATTTTCTGTGTTGTCCAAAATACTCCTGAATTCTTGGATTTAATCAATCTCTCCTGTCTCTGTCTCCTAATTCCTAGAGCTAAGGGTATGTACGACTCCAGGCTGAATCTGAGACAGAGAAGGCTGAAAAATATTTTAGTGAATGGAGATGCGATTAATTGTATTTGTGGTTCGTGTGTGTGTGTGTGTGTGTGTGTGTGTGTGTGTGTGTGTGTGTGTAGCTTAATGTGTCTATGCATATTTATATGTCTATATGTGTGTGGAGTTTGGGAAGGAGAAAAATGCATGCATCAAAGTGTTTTGATGATGTTCTTAGCTGCTCTTTCCAGCGGGTCCTACATGCTATGAGGGATAGGGCAGAGATTCTAAAAGGCAGCAAGGTGATGTCAGTTGAGTTTCCATAGTTCATGCATAACATTTCTCTGATCCAAGAATAATACTGACAGATTGGCACATCTTCCTTTTTTCCTCCTGATAACCTGTATATATAATCTACAAAAATACCTATTCAGTTACATTGTGATGTGGTTATCAAATCAGCAGGTTGATCCAGTTGATGAGGGAGAGGGTAGAAAGAATAACAGGCGGCAAGAATAATAAGGTGTTCCACAGGAAACAAAGATGAGGGATGTTTGGGGACTTTCCTCAGTCCCTGTGCAGCCCACTCAATTGTTCACGTTCATTCAGGACTCCTGGGGAGATAGATACAATTATTCACTAAACTCTAGAAAAGAGGCAATTCCTGCTTCCTCATTCCTGAGGATGGGGGTTCTATCTTTCCTTCTCCTCCTCTTTTCTCCTCTCTCTTTTCTCCTTCCCCAATGCAGAGAGAATTCAGACCTCAGAAGGTAAGCTGTCCTTAACTAAGGCTTTATTGTCGTGTTAAACATCAGAATCATGGTTGCCTCATATTAATGTAAGAATGAAAAGGCAACCCCACTCAGCTATTTATTTTATTTTTTTCTAAATAGGGGAAGGAGCTAGTTTGCTAACTAAATAAGTGTTACCAGAATTCAAATAGGTGATAATTGCAAAAGAAAGTCTAAATGGGTTTTTATTTTGCATTGAAGAGTGAAAAAGTCATTGGTGTTGAGAATCATGAGGATTCTAACTCTTTGTCTTCTAGGATGCAGAGGAATATTTTGGATTCTTGAAAGTCTGACCCAAACTAGCATTTGCATTCACTCATGATAGAGCTAAGCCAGCTCAGTAAACCCTCCTCATGCTTGTACTCATAGACATTCTGCACTTACACCTCTTACACAGAGAATGCAATGGCTGTACCACCTAAGACATCTGCTTATGTGATGGGCAAGAACAGATAGGAGGTGGGTGTTACCTCTGTAGTGTCCTAACCCCAACCTTACATCATCAACCATGTCACTTAGACTCGTCATCTTCAATGCAATAAAGCTGACCTTCACTGGGTTCCACCTAGACAGATCTATGGCAGCCCCCTAGTCCCTTGAGCAGGATATCTACTCCCTGCTGGTGAGACAGAGTATAAACTGGATGCAGGCGCACCCTGAGGATGATGAAAATTAAGTACAGTGATAACATAAGAGAACGCTAGGGACTGATACATTCGGTAACCTCCTGTAATGAAGACCTCCATCATGGGAACAATGGTGATAAATGTTTTTGTTCTGTAATATGGGAACACTGGATCTAGTTTCTAAATCTGGATGACAATGGTCCTTCTAAAGTCTAACCTAATATTTAATAATTTCTCTAACCTAATGTTAGCTAGTGCTTCTGAGTGTTTACTATGTGTTAGGCTCTGTCCTTATACTAATCTATCTCATCCATCCATCCATCCATCCATCTATCCATCCATCTATTATCTATCTACCGTCTATTCATCTTCTGCCTTTCTATTCATCCTAAAGATTGTACTCAAGTCCTAATACAATCTAGACAACTACTTTATCCTCACCCACTGATTTACATTAATACAGCAACTTAACTGATTCTTTTTTTTTTCAAGACAGGGTTTCTTTGTGTAGTTTTGGTGCCTGTCCTGGATCTTGCTCTGTAGACAAGGCTGGCCTCGATCTGCCTGGCTCTGCCTGGCTCTGCCTCCTGAGTGCTAAGATTAAAGGCGTGTTCCACCACTGCCCAGGAACTTCACTGATTCTTAGAACAAATTTGATAATAGAAAAAAAAAAAAAAGATAGCATCAAACCTACTTTACAGGTGAGGAAACTGAGCCATAAAAAGGATTGTGTGACTTCTTGGAATTAATTAGCACAATTAAAACAAAGCCATAGCTCTTTCATCATGCTGCTAGGCATTTCTTCCTCTAAATATGACATGTTACTATTTCATTGTGAATCACAGAATAATAGAGGACAAAGAAACACAAAGTTTGTAAGAAGACTTTCTCAAATGGCTTAAACAACAATAACAGATTCTCAGTTCTGTTTTCTACATTTAAAGCAGATTTTTGGAAACTTAGACTTATTAGGGGAAACAGAGTCACTCAGGAGTTAATTCCCATTGGCATTTTATTTAATTTTTGGTGGGGCAATTGCTTTTTTTTTTCCTCTGCAGTAGGAAAACATCGCTGTTGTAAGTGGAGGTCGCAAATGTGAACAGACTCTTAAATGAAAATCGTATGGGGTACTTAGCATTCTGAGAAATATTTGAGTCATTATGTTGCAGTTCTAAAATTGAATCAATGCTATATTTAATATGGCACAACAGGCCATGAATTATTGCACATTAATTCATACCCAGTGTGTTGCTAGGCACATGGCTCAAAGCTGAGTGCAGTCAATGCAACTAAACATGAATACACCATAATTCACACACAGGAGGGTCCCACTGTAATTATAAAAGGCTATTATAAAAGGTTATTTAAAATATCTAGCTATGTTAAGTTTTAAATCTATACAATTTGTGATACAAGGTATTGTCATATACCTTCTCCTTGGCCCCACAGCCTCAAGATTTGCATGTTAAATCCTAGGTCATTAGTTTCTCATCAGTAGACTTTGTAAGGCTAGAAATGTTAGCCTTTGGTTTTCAGTTTTCATTTGAGAGGGAAAAAAAATCAGAACTTCCTCTTATGCAAGGAGTGTCATGCCGAGCTGAGCAGAGCAACATTTCTAATGAGAGGATAAGGGCTAAAAATTCTCCTGCAGCCTTCCTGGAGACAGAATGCAGCCAAGCTGGAGCACGGAGCTGGGTGCCCCTTCCTCCCCAGGCGGATGCTAATGGACGCACAAGGAGGAAGGCACAGAGTCTCGATGCTGGTATATAGATGGGGGATGTGGGTGAAGGAGACTTAATGAAAGGAACGCCTTGATCTGCTCTGTGCTCACACTGAAAACTATGACTTTTTGGTAGAAAGATTTGCATAGTGTTGGTAATTGTCGATGAGGTATTTTCAGGAAAATCTAACGTATTGTGAAAATGTTTGCAGAGTGTTTCCTTCAAACTGCCTGGGTACAGCTTCTAGAGTCCTGGAGTAGAAGGGAAGTGGGCAGGACTCCTGAGCAAAGAGATCATGGTCCTTCTGGTCACCCACTCTCTGGCTCATGCCTGAACACGATGCTAAATGAGCATGGTGCCCCCTGTGCAGTAAAACTTCATTTTTACATAACATTTAAAATAATGAAATATTCAAATAGGAAAAATGGCTGACTGGTTCTTAGGAGATGTTTACACTTATTGGTGCTTGTGTAGCTGACTATTGTAAAATGGATAAAAGAAGGGAAACGGACATTTTCTCTCATTGCTCACCAGTATTTCTTCTTTTACTAAGTTTATAAAAACAATATTACCTCTGTTTTCCCAAAAGTCTATTTTGTACTTATCTTACTACATTGTGGTTGAATGATCTATATTAATAAAGCATATTGTAAATTTTACAATGATATCAGCATAATAGCTAGGCTTAAATACTATTAAAAGCAGAATAAGAAAGGATTTTGCTAAAATTAATGGACTGAATCTAATTTACATTTCTATTACCAAGGCTAATTGTAAGAGCTCCCACCTTGATTAGAATCTTTAGTAAACAAAAATATGCTCAGATTTTATGAGTGTTTGAATTTCTGATGTATTACAGGAAATTAGACTTGACCAAGCCATTCGTCTGTTCAAATCAAGCGTGGAAAATTGAACTTTATTGAACAGGTACAAATTAAAGAATATGGTCCTAGGTGTGCACACATAAATGATATTTTAATTACAGATACTGGATTTAAATATCATTCACACTAAAATGCATTAAAACTGGTCAAGATCTCTCAGTAATCTACAAATGAAACACACATTTACACTGCTGTTTTTGTTTTTTACCTGGAAGACAGGCTCTCAAGACTTCTGCAACACACACCAGTCTCCTGGAGAACTTGTCCGAATATGGCTGCTAGGCCCCATTCCTAGACTTTCTGCTGCAGTGGATACAGGTGGAGGCCAGAGCTGGAAACTACCGACTACCCCACTGACAACGATGCTGTTGGTCAGGGTCTCACTTTCAAAAGCAGTGAGGGACTGAGGGACTGCCCCCGCCCCCTCCTGCCACTAGCACTCAAGTTGGTATTTGTTGAGCCCAGCAGTGACAGATTTGGGGTTGATTTATTTTTTTGACTAATAAGGCAAGTGTATAGGTCTAGATCAAAAGAAGAATAGCCAATAAAGAACTCCTTCTGAGTTTCTGCCCTCGTGGGCTCTAACAGTGCAAAGGTTTCCATCCCAGCTTGGATGTAGGCAGTTCCTCATATGTGAAGAATTGTTTCTTTTGAGTGTCTCGCAGGAGGTAGAATATCCTCCTGTGTGTGCAGGGAATTAACTCTATGTGTCTGAGCTGAGGTACCAACTAAACTCTTATTATCGCCTACTTGTAAGAAAACATTTGTCCCTAGTAAATCATAGTTAAAATTTGTGAAGGAACTTTACATCTCCAAAGAGCTTTTACATATATTATCTCATTTAATCCTACACAATATTCCTATAAAATCTTCAATACTATATATATATATATATATATATATATATATATATATATATATATATAATGTTTTTTGAGACAGGATTCCTCTGTGTAGTTTTGGTGCCTGTCCTGGATCTTGCTCTGTAGACAAGGCTGGCCTCGAACTCACAGAGATCCTCCTGGCTCTGCCTCCGGAGTGCTGGGATTAAAGGCATACGCCACTACCACTCGGCTCATTACAATAATTTTAAAGGTATGTTCTTGCTAAGTCATATAATTAGTATATAGTTGAGTTAGAGGCTAAGGCTCTTGGGATCCTTTTTTATGTTTGTTATTTTTAATTATACATACACACAAACACACACATATGGCCAGGTAGGTGCATGTGTGTGCAAATGTTCTCAGAGGTTAGAGGCATCAGATCCCTCTGGAGCTGGAAGTATAGACAGATGTGCATGGCCAGATGTGAATGCTGGGGATTGAACTCTGGTTCTTTGATAGAGCAGTGCTTGTCAGAGAGATGCTCAGCCATCGACTCTTTTTTTTTTTTTATTTTTTTATTTTATTTTTTTTTTTCGAGACAGGGTTTCTCTGTGTAGCTTTGCGCCTTTCCTGGAACTCGCTTTGGAGACCAGGCTGGCCTCGAACTCACAGAGATCCGCGTGGCTCTGCCTCCCGAGTGCTGGGATTAAAGGCGTGCGCCGCCGCCGCCGCCGCCGCCGCCGCCGCCGCCGCCGCCGCCGCCGCCGCCGCCGCCGCCGCCGCCGCCGCCGCCGCCGCCGCCGCCGCCGCCACCACCACCACCACCACCACCCGGCGCCATCGACTCTTGAATTTGTGTTCTTTCTTTTTGCTCAGCGTGAGACAAATAGGACATCTGACTCTTTCTTGACACTCCAACCACTGGCCCCAAGTAGTCGTTGACCCATCTTCTCCGAATTTCCCGGGCTGAAGAACTGGGACTTGGATTTAAAATCTTACCTGATCCCTTTGTCTCAATGTTTGACACTTTCTTGCTTCACTCTTTCCGGGTTTAACCTCTGACTTGCTGAGGTGATTTTTACTTCTGACCTGCAACTGAAGTTCCCTTACACCGCACAGGGCACATGGGACGGTCTCAGGCATCAGGCCATCTTGGTTCCTGAGTCAGAAAATCCCATCCCTTGAATACATTTATTCCTTGGATTTAAGTCCAAGATACAGTGGTAAAGAAAGCTGACTATGGTCTTATCTTAAAAAGCAAATCAGCTCATAGTTAACAACAGAAGCTTCTTCACGTCGATGCCAAAACCCAACTCTTACTCAGGGGGACCATCTTGGTTTCACGGTTCACAGGTCCTTTTGGATATTAGTCAATAAAATGTGGAGCAATATTAGGTTCTGGATCTTCGTGCCAGTCTGAGTATAGGTTCCTGGCCTTAGGGAGGCCCTTAGTATTTGCTCTAGGCTCTGTTTTCCCCTCTTCACTCTTTTGGTTATGTAAAACTGATTTAATCTTCAGTTGTCCAAAGTGCCAGCTTTACAAATGCAGGAACAGAAGAAAAATGATGCACCCAGTGGCCTCAATTATCACAGATATCAGTACATACCATTAGGAGGAGGAAGAATACATGGCGTGTCTGTCTGACTAAAGAAATGCCAGTGATGAAGGCAAAGTGGAGCCACCAGAAACAAGAGGGCTGAAGTCACCTTCAGGCCCATGGAGAGTTAATATTAGCCCTCTTCACACATGAAAAATAATAATTAACACTGCTTGTCAATTAATGCCAACTTAAAGAAAGGCCCTACACTTAGATTAAGTGAGGAGCATGGGTTGCTTGAAAACAGCAAGAAAGGAGGAGGGAGAGGGGTATAAAATAATGGAAGAGATAAGGTGGGAAAGGGGAATAATTAAACACACATGTACTTGCACAGAGTTGGGGCACTCATATTTCTAATTAGAATTTCAATGCAGGAGCCCAATTTAACCTCAGGGAGTCTTTATATTCATGTCACTGGTGTACACAGCAATCAATCCAACTCTGGCATCTCTCTTGCAAGTTGGATTTTCCTATTACATTAGTGGAACCCCAGTCTCTGTATCTTTAATGGATATTTTCTTTATAGAGCTTTAGTAAGTGTTTTGTCTTCTAGAAAATTCTATTCTGAGAGGAACAATAGCCACTTAGATACTGGAATTCAAAAGAGTCAGTGGCTTTCTGACATTAACCCATTTCTTCCTTCACAAAGGCAGTCACGGTGCATTTGGAATCACTGTCTATCAGTCCACTTGACTGAACTTGGAGGAGTAGTCGTCGCATATTCAACCAAACAGCAGTGGATGGTAGACAAGAGAATCCAGAATCATCTACCTCTTGTGGCTGGACAGTCAGCAACTAAAAAACCCTATCTTCATCCCTGATATTCAGCTTTTCCAAAATCTTTGAAATGGAATTTTGACCGGTTTTCCTTTCTATTATCTCCAGAAGATTCATAGCTAACTAATAACTTCTGTGTCTGGAATATATAGAACCACTGCCTAACACACTCTGTAACTAAAGAGGTAGGTGTTCTAGTAATCTACCTTCCCATATAAGAAGCAGACCAGAAATGCTCAATATTTTGCTCCCAAACTAATGCTTAGTAGGAAACAATTTTAACTTATACCATAAAACATAGAACTCTGCATACTAAGTCCTCTCAGAGGGGAGTTTGTGAAGTTCACACTCTTACTTTTTAGATAAGCCCTTCATTCACTTAACAATCCTATATTATTTGGGGGGCTGAAGAGCATAGAGACTATTACACAGCATTCAATGTGAATACCAGAATGCCATTCATTTTGGAGGGGACTTAGATCATGGGCATCCTTGAGATATCCTCATCCATCTACTGGGAATGGGAAACCTTCCAAAGAATTGGGCCCCGTGCTTCAGGAGCTGAGGGAACACTGAGTAGGTAAACGTAGGAATCCCACCTTGGAACCTGAAAAAACTCAAGTCTTGTGCACTAATCAAGGTTTTCTTCTATAAACAGAACAGATACATGTAATTTCTTATGGGAACTGGATCAGCTAATTATGGAATCCAAGAAGAACAGAAACGTTGTATGTACAAGCTGGAGAACCAGAAGTCTGAGGCCCAGGAACAGTACTTGATGTAGAGGTGGTACTCTTAGTCTTCAGAACCAGAGTCAGGAACTTTTTATGTCTAAGGGCAGCAGAAAATAGATGTTCCAGCTCAAAGAGGTGGGGGTGGGGAATGAATTTGCTTTTTTTTTGAGCTGGAGGTGGGGAATGAATTTGCTTTTCTTCCTTTTTTTTTTTTTTTTTTTTTCTGTTCTGTTTCACAACTTGGTGAGGGCAGATCTTCCCTTGTTCTAATGATTTGGATTCATAGTCTTGATCTGATAGTCTTTCTTAAGTGCAAAACAAAGAAGAAAAATGGTTCACTCTCACAAAGAGAGAGAACATACTGTTTCCAATAAAGAATAAACACCAAACTGGAAGAACCAGCTCTAAGCACCAGAGGCTAGAATACAACAGAGAGTATCTCAAGACTACTAACAAAAATAAGATGCTTCAACAAAACTACCCTCAGCCAAGATTGTGCACTTTTATTTGAATATAAGTTGGCTGCGGGTGCATGGTCTTACAGTCTCAGCCTTTGGGAGTCTGAGGCCAGAGAATCTTGAGCTGAAAGCCAGCAGAGAATATATTATCTTTAAAACACATCTAGGGGAAAAGCCTCAAGAAAACTTTTATATCAAATGAGGAAAGACTATGAATTATGGAATTGTGTTTCTATGTGTGTGAATGTGATAACGTGTGTGATAATGAGTGTGTTTGTGTGTGCATGTGACTGTATATGTGTGTGTATGAATAGACAATGATAGGATGAAGGGATACAAGTTATGTAAGTGCTAAGGATTCTTGAAATAGAACTAATGCGAAATTGGGGATGTGGGTGCAGCAGGTGGGGTGCAGAAAAGAGGAAGTAATGCATTGTGATGAACAGGGACTTGGTCGAGTCAGAGTGAATCCTGTTTATGATTTTGATAATTTGTTCCTCACAGTTTTTTTGCATTTATTTAAAAATACTGCATTAAAGTAGCTTTTATTTTGATTATGGAGTTAGTTGGTTATTTCTGTTCAATTTTGTTCCAAACAAACACTCAATTGCCTGTCCTTATTCTCAACTGGTGTAGCAAATAAGAAAGCAGGAGAGCAGAAAACAGGAGTCACAGGCCAAGAAGGAAGAGGCTTCTGAGGAAGGTAGCACCTTAGGGGCGCCTGCCTCACCAGAGCAGTCATCCAGGGTAGGCAGGGAGGGGAGGTCTGAATTTGAGGTTGGGTGAGAAACCACAGATGTTGATAACAATTAAGCAAAATACTGTTTCAGAAACAAGAAAGTCAGTTGTTAAAAATTCCTGCAAGTCCCCCCTCCCCCCAACCACTAGGAAAATTTCCTACCAAGAAACCTCACACGGAGCTGGGGCCTCACCCAAAGCAGACAGCTCTCTACTTATCTCGGGCTGCTGAAGCAGCTTGGAGAAGAAAATGGCCTTTAAAAAGAGCTGTCTAAGAAGTCCATGCCTCCGTAGATGTCTCAGAGCCAGAAAAACAACGCAGCCTTTCAAAGATCGCTGTTGTCTCGCTCTCACGTGGGTACCCTGCCATAGAAAATGGTGTTCCCTGTCCCACACAGCCTTCATATCGCACACGCACTTCTAAAGGAATAAAAATAGGGAACTTAGACCCCCCCCATCCACCCTTTAAGGCCCTCTTAAGACCAGACTCCATTTAGGTCCTGCTCTTCCTGTACACACTTTGCGAAGGGTTGCCAAGGAAACCCGAAACAAAGACGACTCCATGCACTCAGCCAGGAAAACGCACCCAGCACCTCAAATCTTTATACATTACTGAAGATCGACAATCTTTCTCCCTTTTTCTAACTGCAGTTTTAAGATCAGCCTTAAAGCATCCCTTTTCTTTAAGTCAGGGATGTAGTCAATGGAGAGGGTTTCCTCTTATCTTCTGGCTACTTTTCAAGTGTTTTTGCCATTATTTCACAGTTTATGTATTCAAAAGTAAACATTACAATAATAGCAACTCTTCATTTGAAGAAAGTGAGGGCTTAAATAACAAATTAAGAAAATGCAGTTTTCATTCCATATTGACTTCGGCAGCGTCACCTCTAAGAAATATTGCTGTTGCTTGTATGTTAATTTTAGAACTCCTGACTGTCAGTGCATCAGTTCTCCTGTTATTATTCCTCAGGATGCAGAACCAACTGACCTGCTAACACCTAGAAATCGTCTCTGTGTAAATTGGCTGGTTGTGGAAGCTAATTGTCATAACTGAATAAGGGTCATTTTCAACATTGCTAATTGATATTTTCGATTCATCCATTAAGTTGCCTTTCTGCATCATGTTCTTAAGAAAGGAAATGTGTATAAAGCAAGAGACTCGGGGAGGGATGGTGGTGGGTAAATATCCTGATACTCAGGGACCATGGGAGATATGCTTGATGAAAAATCTAACAGATGTTCCTCTTTTTCCTCTTCTTCTCCCTCTTCTTCTTTTTTCTTCTTCTTCTTCCTCCAAACAAAATAGACTTTGTAAACAGAGGGTACCAAAGTGCTGTGAGTTTATTGAGCCATATGCAGGGACAAAGCATATAGACCTCGAGTCTGGGATTTGGTAAAGATAGTCATGGAACTATGATCAGAATCCGGGAGCCTGCAATGTGCTTTCCAAAAAGACACAATTAATATTTCCTATGAGTTTCTCGTTCTTAAGAACACCATTTTCCTGACCAAGTCCTGCCCTAACGTATTGTTTTTGAGAAACTGCACAGTCTCCTGGGAAGAGATGAATGCAATGCTGTGAGAAACAGAAGGGCACACCACTGGCACCTGAGTTGGGAGGCAGCCCAGGGAGGTCGCACTTGGGAGGTGCGGTAGCTATCATGTGATAATCATATCCTTGGAGAATCACAGATCAGAGCAGTACCTCTTGCCTCACAATGCCCTAGGGTGTGATTATCTTATGATAACCATCTTAAAGATGTCTTTTTTGCTCAATTAACACATATTTCCATGAAAATTAGCTATCAAGATGAGTTACAAAATACAGATATTTAACATGACAGGTTAAAATAGTACAGATGTCTTCATCCAATTACTGCAATTTGCACTCTGGACAAGGGAAACTATTTGGCTGAGTGACTCAAGTTGCTAACCTTTATGGTTTTGTAATTGTATATAGCTATAAGATTTTCTCATATTGGGCAAACTCTGTATTTCCACTGATAAAACTGTGTCTTTGAAAGGCAGACAGAGGCAGGTTTATATGAGTGTCTTTGTCTCCCATCAATTTGTTTTGCTTGGACCTGCCATTTTACAAACCTTCCCCAGGAATCCCTCTATGTTTTCTCAACCATTCTGCCGCATGCAACTGTAAGAAGCCAGGCCATTTGTTTTGTGAGCCCTTGCTGGCAGAGAGCAAAATATACTTGTCACAAGCACACATGGGCTGGGAGGATTTCTTGAGCAAAAAAAAAATGGGGCAACAAAACTGAATGAAACTTTGTGCAGTAGAAGTCAGTATCGATCTGAATCCTCCTGGTTCCTGGTAGATTGCTGTAATATCTCAGCCGCAATATCTCTTCGGACTGTGCTCCTTGTTGGAGAGCGACAGAATTCACTCAGATGGTCTGTAACTCTCTTTCTGGTGTTAATATTCCGAGACTCTGAAGTAAAAACACATACAACCTCCTGGAAGATAAGATGCTTACCTGGCTAGCCACTCCTTAAACTGGGTGTCTAGGACAGTGGCTGTCTGCTGCAGTCAGTGGGAGCTGACAATGCCTGAAGACGTTTTTGGTTGTTATAACAGTGTTGTTTTTTTTCCTGACATATAGTGAGAAGAAGCCAGATAAGCTGCTAAAGGCATAGGACAACTCTGTGCCCCTCATGTGCGAAGAAATATCCAGCCTCAAATGTCAAGTGCTTAGATTGGAAAAGCCCAAACTAGGGCAAGATTTTTAAATATCCTTATTCCTTAGTTGCTTCATCTGAAACAATGGAGATCACACCAACCTAACTGGGTTTTGGCAAGGATCTGTTGAACAAAATGCGTGTGAACCAGAACCGGTTACCACAGCCTGGCATGTAAGAATTACCAGGTGTCCATAATGATCATTGTTGTAATACTTAATCGGGCCAATAATACTTTCCAAAATATTTGCTGTACGTGTGGAAGGAAAATGATTTCAAGCCAAATTTTTAGTGACAAATATGCTAATGAACCACAGAGAGAACTTCCTGGGTCTCAGAAGGAGTCACAGGGCTTCTCACAGTGTGCTCTGCTAGACCCTCAGCACCAGCATTGCTGGAGAATGCAGTAGACATGCAAACACTTAAGCCCCAGGAAATAGTTTCAGCAAGTCCTCCAGATGACTCAGGTGCGAGATAAGGTTGAGAATAACTGTTTCACCATATACTAAGTGGGAACTGGGTCTCACCCTTTTAATCACTCCCAACACCTGGTTGAGTGCCTAGTATGTGGTAGGTACTTGCAACATGATTAAATGGGATGAAAAGCTAATTCATAGCAAAGCCTGATCCCACACTTTTGACAATTGTTGCCACAGCTTGGCATTGACTGGTGTTGACAGATACAACGGAGTTACACCCACCGTCCTTAGCGCTCTGGGTCTGCCTGTACCAGGTGTAAGGCAGCATGCCTGTGGGCTAAAGAGGCCACTTGTGCTTACAAGTTGAGACCTGCCGGCACAACTCAAGTGAGCTACACCTTAGTTAGGGCCAAACAGAAGGAGAGGGTTCATTAGGAATAATTAAACTCAAATGAAACAAACCCAGGGGTTCAACACAACTGCAATTGTGGCTGTCATCAATTCATTCTGCTATCGCTATTGTTTGAGGAATTTGGGAACTCACAGGTAACTATTTTGAGGATGTTTCTATGTTCATTTAGCTTACTGGTATAAATGTAATTTTTGAAATCCCCTTTTAATTGTTCAGAATTGAGTCACCTTGTTATAAGTTACATCATGTTCAGAATTAGGCTACCTTGATATAAATTACATCATGGAAGCATTGGATTAGGTAGACAACACAGTCTTTTGAACTGAAAGCCATCTTCCCTTATTTCATAAGTCTAGAAGAGGGATTCATATAAGGAACACTAAGGAGACATGTTAAAACTCTGAGGCAACATGTCTAAAGATAGGTTTTAAAATTACAGAAATGGAAAGTAAATATGACGGAGTCAGCACATTATGGGAATAGTTTTCTGAAGCATATTCAAAATATCTGTTGCCTAAATTTATGTTGTGTATGCAAATTCTGAACCATAGTTATAAGTAGGACAGACACCTATGAGTCCTAGCATCAAACTTAAGTGATGGGAGTTAGCAATGTCATGGGGGCTCCCTGTGGAGGCTGCTACCCTTCATCCAAGTGTCCACTGTTCTCAGTGGTGCTTTGAGCTAATTTAAGGCACATACATTTATTCATAACTTCTTTTTATGTTCCCTTGCTTTTGAGCTTTACATAAGTAGTACCATACTCTATGGGTTTGCGTCGGCCAGCCTTGTCACTATAACAAACAGTGGCATATGCAATTCATAAGGAGAAAAGGGTGGTTCCGGTCCATGGCTGCTGAGCCCTGTTGCCTTTGGGTTTGCAGCAGCATAGTATACACGACGATAGCGCAGGCATTGGGAACTGCTCATCACACGGAGGCAGGGGTGCCGGGGGTGGGGGATGTGAGAGGGTGACAGTGGGGCTCTTCAAGGACATCTACCCCTCCTAAGACCTACCTTCCTCTAACTAATCTCCCACTGTGAAGTTCTACCCCAGTCACCAGCCCACAGGCTGGTGACCAAGCCTTGAGTACTAAGATTCTTCTGTGATTAGCTGTTTAGATCCAGTGTTCTCCACAGAGCTGGAAACTCTCTGCTGAACTATAATTCATTTATGAACTTATTAGTCTTTATCCTTTTTCTTTAGTTGGGGCTTATGTTTTCACTTATTCTGCATTTTTAATGGATGGTATGAACTGGAAATTTAGAAACTCTCACATGCAACATCCTCAACCTTTTCACCAGGGAAGTACCATAATTCACCAAGTTATTTAACCTTTGGAATCCATGGTTCTTTCCAGTCCTTGTCTTTGGTGATTTGCGATTTTTATGTACATTTTTTTAATCTACTATACTACAAGTCATTTGTAGAAATATAACTATTTTATTTCCACTTAGTCCCCAAGGGGGTGTTTGACCCATAATAGCTATCTCAATACGAGACATGGCTTTATGTGATATAAACCCAGCTCAAACTGGATTCATATTTCTCCAAAGGATACTGGTTAGTTTTCCTGAAAAATCTCAGGGGTGATCCGAAGCAACTCCAGATCCCTCTTAGCATCCAGGCCCTAAGAACAGAGACACTCTCTTTTAGTTCCCATGGCGGTTTCCCAGGCCTGGATTTGGGTCTTGTGTTCATTCTTGTATAAGGACTGTGGTTCCAAGTCATGTTTTTACACCAGTGCCATATGCCCTATTCTTTGTGCCTTCTACATACTCACTTGTTTGAAGAATGATAATAAACTGTTTCTTTCAAAGTAGAATTTGAAGACCCCCCAAAGAAAAAGCATATGTAAAAATAACAACTGTCTACTAAACTATGTACTAGTTATAACAAGGGAAAAAAGGAAAGTCTACTCTAGAGTTATCCTTGGTAAATTCTGGTTGAGTAAGAATTACAAGAAAACAGAAGAAAGATGGGTGGTGGTGGCACACACCTTTAGTCCCAACACTTGGGAGGCAGAGGCAGGCAGATCTCTGTGAGTTCAAGGCCAGCCTGGTCTACAGAGTGAGTTTCAGGTCAGCCAGGGCTAACCAGAGAAACCCCATTTCAAAAAACCAAAATCAAACCAAAGCAAACCAAAAAAGAGAAAAGTAAAAGCTAAAATCACACAAATAGAAGCTGGTCAGAGGCATGAACTAAGGCTGCATTTTTGTAGGATGGTCCACCGGCCATATTAAAATGAGAGGCCTCTTTCTGGTGAAGAATAAAGAGGTGGAAAATATATAATTTATAGTTGTTGCAGCATAAATCCTAAAGCTTGGTGTTGACTACTATAGAGATGATAGAGGTAATGAGACAATGAAAACTTTTGGCCTGTGGCATTGATGGGATCCAGAATGTAGTTAATAGGAAACATGGGCACAGGATCAATTTGAGTACACATATGAAAGGAGAGAGAGAGAGAGAGAGAGAGAGAGAGAGAGAGAGAGAGAGAGAGCCATGAGGCTACCAATGCCAGTTGGAGACAGCACACACATAATCTGATGTTCTTGAAGAAAAGGATTTTATTGATTATTTCAGGGTCAAGTTTGGAGAAATTGGCATAGCTTTTACTTAAGAAAAAAAGATTGAGCTGGACATGGTGGCACCTGTTTGTAATTCTAGCACTTAAAAAGCAGATGTAAGAGGCTTGCTGAGAGTTCAAGGACAGACTGGACTATATAGCGAGTAGCAGGACAGTCAGGGGTATACAGCAAGACAGACTAAAACAACAGCAGCAGCAACAACAACAATAATAAAAAGATTAAAATATGGGGAAAGCTTTCTTCGTGAACAGCTACAAAAATGTTGCTAGGTAAAGTATCTATCTCTCTAGAAGTCATTATCATCATTTGAGAAAGGTTTGAGTAGGAGCAGAACGGCCTCTAGTTTTGTGCATCAATGCAATATCTCTTTCTGCAAGTGAGCTTTGATGGGCTTGCCGTTTCAACGTCAGGGCAGAGAAGTCATCCTTCAGGCATAGTATGCACAAGTGCTCAGAAAACATGGCACCAGGAGGAGGGGTGTGTCTCCTCTCCCTAAAGCTAGAGAATTTTATTTGTGTGGAGTCATTTCCACAGGAGATGCCCAAGAGCTCATGCGTACCAAGGCTGGCGACACCACAGGTGATCTTGTCTACTTTTTACAGCCCTGGTTCCTGTTCTACTCTCCAGCTGTTTGCATTCATTACAGAGTGGGCTTTCTCAAGGCTTTATCTCTGGAGTCCTCTTCTTTCTTCTTCTACCTCAGAGCTCTTACTTGGTCTTGTTTCTTCAATAGTTGCCTCCAGGATTACCCCACATAGCTATCTACGGACACACGGACTTAGGTATTTATAGAATGTCCTCTAGATAACTTAAGCTCATTTTGTCTGGAAGCAAGCTTTAATGTCACTCCATGAGAGATTTTTATTTTATTTTATTTATTTTTTGTCTCTAAAAAATTTCATTGACCATTTCATACACACATACATTCCTGCAATATATTGTGATCATATTTATACCTCACTAAACTGTCTTATCCCCCCCACCCCCACGCCCAGGTCTCCTCTAGTTCTATGTCTTTTAAATGTTTTGACCACTGAGCTTGATAAGAGGTACATGGGTAGGGCTCATTGACTAGAGCAAGGGAAGGTACTGGTAGCCACATCGTTGAAGAAAATGACTTCCTTCTGGCTGCCAAACATTAGCTGCCAGTAGCTCCTCAAGGAGGGGTGGAGCTTAGTGACCTTTTCCTAATCATGATGGAAGGGTCAAGCACCAACACTTGTGCAGGACTTGTGTAGGTAGCCACAGCTGCTATGTGTACACAATTGAAAAGGCCATGCCATGACCACAAGGGATCAATTCACAGCATTCTTCCCATCCTCCACTTTCTTACATTCTTTCCACCCACTCTTCCACAATGTTCCATGCGCCTTCAAGGAGGTCAAATAAATGTACTGCTTAGGGGTGAGCCCTCAATAGTCACTTATCCTCAGAGCCTTGGCCAATTATGGATCATGGTGTTAACCACTGTCCACTACTGAGAAGAAGGTTCTCTGAGCAAGGCTGAGACTGACTCTAGCCTGTGAGTACAAACAGGAATATTTAGAAGGCAGGTTCACTATATGTCTACTTAGCAAAACAACAGTAGTAGCTTCTTTCCCTGTAACCAAGACTTGGGACTTTTCTATCCATAGGCTTTTGGCCAAGTTTACAGTACTGGGCCTCAAATCTAATCAGAAAACAGTTCATTACTCACCAGTCATGCCAATATTGTATCAGTGTATCCCAACTTTTCTGTTTTATTTTGTGACACCATGATCTCTATATAAAACCAATGCACTAATAATTCTTTAAAATATTTACCATGGACAGAAGAGGAAATACCTTCTTTTTCCATCTCTATCGCTGCTACCCTAGAGAGATTCTTGCAACTTCTTGTTTACTTTCTAAAACAGCCCATCTTGGCATTTTTTACTATCTCATCACTGATCCATGGCTGTACCAAGGCCAGATTCATCTTCCCAAAGGGCACTTCTAATGTAACCTGGATCTGGGCTAAAAGCAGAAACAAAATTTCACTGCACCCATAGTTCTTATATCATTAAGAACAAATTCTTCTCTAGCATTTAGTTCTTTCTATAATAAATTGCCAATTTATTCCTGTAGCTTTATCTTTTATTATTCCTCTGTTTATGCTCTCCATTATAGCCAATTATTTATCATCCTAGACACATTTCACTTTAACTGTGCCTTTGCTCTACCCAGAATAATAATAGCTAACTCTTTTATAGTACTTTTCATGTTTTAGACAATAATCTAAGCAATTTGTGTGTATTAATTAATTCAATTTGACTATTATGATAACTCTAAGATGTATGTAAACTTATCTGCTCAATTTTATAATACACCAAAGTGAGACAGTTTTAGTGACTTATCCCGAATCACAGAACTAAGTGATGGTAGAACCAGAATTGGGATAGAGGCTTGCATCCATACTCTTAGCCTCTATGGACCTTTGCTTTTTCTCCTCTCAAATTTCCAGCCTTGATTCCGTGCCCATCCAAGTCCTCTCCATCTATCAGCACCCACGGAGGGGCTGCCTCCTCAATGATGCCTATTTTCATTTTTACAAATAGTGGTGATTTTCCCCTGCTTTGAACAGCTTAGCAATTTGTTTTTCTGCATCTCTCCCACTACATATACCAGGCACAGTAATTTAGTATTTCTCTATTTTTATTCCTTAACTAAATAAACAAGGCCTTGCTCTTTCTCTGGGGAGGCCACAGCCTTATGTCTTTCAGTACCTAGGAACGAGTTACTCAACATTCAATTAGTGTTTACTGAAATTAGTTACTGTTGTTGCAATTATAAAAGGACTCATTCCTGAACTCAGAAATAAAGGCAGAAAAACTCGTGCATTTGTTGTATTCTAAAGATCAGGATTATTTATGGCAGATTTTAGTCTGTAGAAGGAACACAGCTCCTCAGCAGCATCTAATATTGATCCTTAGCACATCTTGATTTGAATTCCATACCAGGATTATTTAGCTGTTCAATATAATATAATAACTAGGGGAATATAACACACACACACACACACACACACACACACACACACACACACACACACACACATATCTTGTTAGACTTCACACTTTCAGATTCTATTCAAACAAACCATCCTGGAAATTCTTTCTGCTCTGGGAACAAGAATTGGACTGTTCTGCACTTCAAGGTATCACATCAATTTGCTTGATAGCCTCACCTGTACTCCTGTCTTCTATTCATTTGAACCACATCTTCTATTTTATTTTTTAAAGAACCCAGTACAGTATTTGTTTAAACAGAAATGTATATAAATACACATTTCTATTTCAGGTGTTATAACTGAGGTATTGAATCCATCACCCATCTGCTACTAGGTCTCAATTCTTCCTGTTCAATTTAAGACCTCAATTAGGAAAACAAAAGAAAACAAAGGCCGGAAACCAGAGTTTTTCAGAATGAGATGCTTGATTACTAGAAGATAAGCTTTCAATTAGTGAGACTCGACTTACTGTGAGCCGATCTCTCTGTGACTTCCTTGTATTTCTCTTACTACAAAAATTAATATTCGTCTGTGGGTCTTCCTATGTAACCAGGATGTCTAAATGCCTATTTGTTGTACCACGCACAAGGAAAGTGGCAAATATTTGGGACAGTGCCAGAGTCAGTGAGATCATTTTCTCAGCCCTATGCTCCACTGAGTGCCTTGGAAGCACCGTGAGCTGAGCTGACAGTTGCTAATGGAAGATGCAGTAATGCTAATAAGATTGCCTCTAACTGGAGTTGAAGTTGAGATTTCTGCATATAAATAAGATGACAAGCAATCAAGCAGTATCTACTTGAAATCAATTGCTAGAGGCTCTGGGTACCTAGTGGAATTATATTCTTTTGTCAATGGGTTTTAATTTTTTGTTCTCTCTTGCTCCTTTTGTGCAATAGAATATGCACATGATAAACTCTGGTCATAGTGAGTTAGACAGCATTCCTGACTGAGGGTGAGTTCCCTTCCAAGGGAACAAGTTGTGAACTTCTAGCTTTAAAATCGAATGCTGTGCCGTGGTCTCTCAGCCACAGATCCGCCTGCCACTGCCTCCCGAGTGCTGGGATTAAAGGCGTGAGCCACCACCGCCCAGCTGGCTCTTTTATACACATTTATACAAGGTGCATTGATCATATCCATGCAGCACTTCCTCCCTCAAACTATCCCTTGTGTCTTCCACTCCCTCCCAGCTTCATGTCTATTTTTTATCATTATGAATAACTTCCTGCATCCAATTAGTGCTGCCATATGCATATTGAGTGTGAGGCTATCCTGTAGGACATGAGCAACCTACCAGTGGCCGTGTCCCCAAAGGAGAGTCAGTCTGCCTCCCTTAGTAGCCATCAACTGTCACTAACTCCTCAATTAGGAGTGGGCCTTAGGGGCCCCTCCACCATCTATGATGGAGCTGTTAGTGGCTTGATGTTGTGCAGCTAACTACAGCTATTGTGAGCTGATGAGTGTAGCAGCCAAGTCACAAAGGACAGCATTTCATAACTATCTTCTTTTTATTTTTAAGTGTGTGTGGTGGGGGTTAAGGGTGGGGGTGGGACTAAAGGGTGGGTGGCTGGGTGGCCCTGTGCCTATAGAAGATAGGAGAATGTCAGATCCCTTCGAGCTGGAGTTATAGGCAGTTGTGAGCCTCTATGTGGAAAATTTTTATTTTATATATATATCTAATCATATGTCCATTTGTCTTCAAACTCCTTAAAGTGAAAGGTATTTTAGTCATCTTCAAAGAACCTAGGATTTAGTACATGGCAGACTTTCAATCAGTATTCATGAGATGGAAAAAATAAAATCAGTGACAGTTAACTACCCAGCATGCTATTTAGATTCATTCATTATATCTGAGAAAATGAGGCTCGTACCTTTGTGAACCCTGGAGTACTCCATAGAAGAAAATCCATTTATTATTTATTGTAACCATCCACTGCCATACACTATGCTAAAACTGCATGCATACACATACATATACACACTCATACACACACAGTCATACACTCACACACCCACCCACACATACTCATACACACACACTCTCACACCCACCCATCCACATCCACACACCCATCCACATATATAAGCATACTCTCTCTTTGTCTCTGTGTCTCTCTGTCTCTCTCTCTCACACACACATTTATACCCTTAATTAAACATTCATGAAGACCCTGAAAAATATGTAGAATTTTATAGGTTATAAGGCTTAACAAGGCCCAATAACTTGTTTAGGATCCTATAAACAATAAATAGAATATTTTGGGCTCAAATTCAAGGTTGTCTAATACAAAAGCCCCATTCCATAAATCATTATACAGAATAGTGATGGAAAAAATTTTAAATGCCAATATTTTGGAAGAAACACTTTGTTAAGTTTTCAGAATTTTACTTCTGTAATGAAAAAAGTCCTCAGGGATAATGTTGAAAGTATTTTAGTCAGTAGTACAAAATAGTATTGGTGTTGACAGAGACTCTCAACCCATCTGGTCCAACAGGATAGGCTATGGGCTCATTCCCACAGTGCTGGACAGTGTAAATTTAACTGGGGAGCAGAGGCGTTGTAGTGGGGGGTGTCGAGTCCAGGCACACTTGCTGGAAAGCCGGGCTCATGTGGGTGTGCAGCTTTGTGATGACCTGAGATCGCTGTAGGCACAAGTGAGACAATTGCTTGCCCCTTTTCAACCCTCTCTCAGCCATGGCTTCCCTCTGTTGAAGCTAAGCTGCTTCTGTATCACCTGGCGGTTCATCCAGTTTCTAGAGTTCTAGGGAGTCACAGGTGCCGATCAAAATGATGACTAATTTTCTCACTTGAAATCAAAGGATTAGCCTCATCAGAAGGCTGATAAGAAGGGGCCATGTGATAAGTAAGGCATAAATGTTTGTCCTGGGCAGAAACTTATGGCAACAGATAGATTAACATAGGTCTCAGCTTTCTCTCACTTTCTTACCTAAAGCGAGGGCTCTTTTACAAAGTTGTCAGGAATAGGAAATAAACCAACTCTGTATAGCAATTTGTTCTCAAGAAACCAAAACCATTGTTACTGTGTGACCTTGAATGTGTTGTTTGGCCTTACTGAGTGTCAGTTAATTCATCTGTGAAATGGGAACAATATTGCTGCTTGTCTCAGTGGTGGTTCTTAGTTTACATGTGCAGGATTAAAAACAATGCCCAATGTAAACAAACAAACAAACAAGCAAATAACAAACAAACAAACAGACCAGGAAGAGAGAAACCCCAATTGGCAGATTCAGGGTGGTATTTGGAAGAAATGAATTACAGACAATTAATATTTCAGCATAATTGAAAGAAAGACCTTCAGCCATAGGAAAGAATTCCATGAAAAACGGGGTACACTGGTGATGCTTGGATATCCACCTATCAGGAGCATCTTACTCAGAGACCCCTGAGAAGAGATGGTGAAGGGAAGAAAACTTGGGGCCACCCACTGTATTAAAGATCTGGAGGGCCATGCTCCTGTATATCACATTAAAAAAATAACATCCATCCATCCTTTGTTCCTTCCTTCCTTCATTCCTTCCTTCGTTCCTTCCTCCTTCCCTCCTTCCCTATATCCCTTTCTCCCTTCCTTCTTCCCTCCCTCCTTCCCTCCCTCCCTCCCTCTCTCCCTTCCTTCCTCCATTCCTTCCTTCTTTCTTCATGTGTGTGTTCAGGTGCAGGTGTGCACCACTGTGCACACGTGGAAGTCAGAGGACAGCTGGACAGTTCTCACTTGCCACCTTGTGGGATCCTCATCCCAAACTCAGGTTATCAAGCCCACGTGAGAGTACCTCGAGCCACAAACGTATCTCACTGGCCATCCTTATCATGCTTTGAACTGCTTCCTGCTTAGGTAGTTTGGTTTTTGGTCTCATAAGATGTTCTGCAACACATTTCAATGAAACATTTTCCATTCCCTCTCCTAAAGATAGCTCTTCCATCCTCAGGACACCTTGACATGTGCATAGAACATCTTAATGACTCGTTTTGTGTGAGTTTTTCTCCATCGGAATGTAGGTGATTTGGGGTAAAAACTACTATGGAGTTCCAAGTGTATAAATAGCTCCTAACAAGCACCTTGATCAATGATGACTCTTCAACAGCTGTTTCCTGAAGGGGAAGGAACCAAGATACCACAGGCCCCTCTCAGTGTGACTTCTATAATGCTCAGGACTTGGATCTACCTTCCTTTCTATGGGAAATGTTGTGAACTAGGTCTCCAATCATGGGGGAACTTTATAGACATATTTTAAGTTATTGAGAACCTGACTTATATCTACATTTTTAAAACTTCACTTTTCTTTAATCAATTTCTTAACTAAAAAATGTCTATGACTACTTATTAATGACATTAAAAGAATGCGGTGTGAATGTTATTTTATACCATGGTTGGCTTTAACCATAGGGGCTTTCCCAGAGTGTGTATTTTGAGTTTTGACAGGGCCAGATGATTTTTAGCGTGCTCAGCATCATCGGAAAGTGATACTTTCCTCTGCTTCTTCCGTCTGTTATTGTGACGCCAACAAAACCCTGTCTCATCTGCTGTGTTCATTTATACTTTTGATGTCAAGTTGAATAAAATCTTATTAATGTGAGTACTTTCTCCCCCTCCCTCTACTCTCATGGGCTAACAAGATGGTTCAGCGGGTAGATGCTTGTCTCTAAGTAAGCTTGATGACCTGAATTTGATCCCCAGGATCCACATGGAAGGAAGGAGAGACTGACTTCCTCAAATTGTCTCACTGCCCCCCCCTCCACATACAAATGAATGACAACAATCTCTAAGGAACATTAGCTTCTTAAGTATAAAAATATAAAGACTTTAAAATATGCTAATCTATCTTGATATGTGTTGCTGATATTTAAGAAAAATAAAAACTGTTGGTTTACATGTTTAGAAATTTTAGTGTGAACAGAAAGGCCCCAAATAATAACAAAAGGACCCCTCAAGTTCCATTTTTTAACCAAAGTGTTTGGCTTCAACTACTCTCTCTCTCTCTCTCTCTCTCTCTCTCTCTCTCTCTCTCTCTCTCTCTCTCTGTGTGTGTGAGAGAGATTCCTTGATAGTCTTCAAATGATAATGTACAGAGTGTGTAATTTTGTGTTTCAAAAATATGAACTATGTCTTCTTAATATATTTTTTCAGACAAAATGCATTCAAAATGGTAGTGTATATTTTAATTTTTGTGATTCCCATTAGGGCCCAAAGCTGACATGTTGTCTAATCCTCATCGCAGGTTATTTAGGCATCGCTAGGGCTGTTCAACCATGGGAGGCAGAAATACGTATCTTTGATGTAAGGCCTGTAAGTTTAGCCTATGTGGTGGACACATGGACACAGAGGGTCGCTTACTTGCCCTTATTATCTTGCTTACACTGATTTTCAGAATAAAATGTAGAATTGGTGTTGAATACGATGTTTTGTACATACGAACAAGTTGGCTGCCTTGGGACCCTGTCTTGAGCCAAGTCAGTTTGGGCAGTTAGATTTCTTCTGTGTCCTGCTGGGGCTGAGGGCGCTGCTCTGGAAGTGCTTGGTGTTAAAGGGTCCCAGAAAGCTTGGGAAAGACTTCTGTGGAAAGGCAGACTAGCTAATAATACTGAAGTATGACCAAATTAGAACAGGGAGAGGAACAAATTGGCAGGGCCAGTTGTGCTGGCCTCTAGAGTCTGCCTTTGAGTCGGGATGGACCCTTTGATGACAGTGGCTCTGGATGCCCTCACTGATCCTCCCAACCTTAAATGGCTGGGCTGGGTGGACCTGAGCTAAAGCCATGTTCCCCCAGCCACTCTCTTCACGGGATGCTTAAGTGCTAGTCCCAGGGAGAAATTAGCTTTTATCACTGAGTTTATAGTTACTCGTTCTGGAGAAGAAGGACACCAAGGGAATATGGTAGAAATATATTCTAGCTCTGACATTATTTTCTTATTTTCTCCTTAGCACCAGAGAAGGAAGGCCTTTAGGCTAGCAGATAGACAGACACTGGCAATTTTAAAACAAGAACATGTAACATTAGATATTCAAAGTTGTGAAAGGGAAACATAAGCAACTATGTAATAGATGCCAGAGGAACTGGTCTGGGCTAAAACTCAAGGAAGATGGTATCTCAGGATAGACTCACATTTACGGTGTGGTTATTGTTTGGTCAATTACAGGCTTGTATGCTATACAGTAGTATGTATAGATGGCAGTAAACACAAATAAGTAGACATCAAAAGAACCTGGAAATTCACTCCAAATTCATGTTTTTTTCCCCATTAATTTGATATTATTTGAAACTTTTTAAGTAAGAAGGTTTTCTCATGATGGACATAGTCAAATGTTAGAAAGCAAGTACTCTATTTAATATTAAAGAAAATATGCTAATTTATGGAAAACCAGAAGACACCATTTAAGAGAGAATTCAAAAATAATATGTGAAATTGACAGGCATTATAATCAATCAGACAGTTACTTGAATTAGTCTTTAGAAAAATCTCAAATCAGCTTAAAATCTTACTTAGCCTTCTTCCTAGAATCTGAAAAGTAGGAATTTTATCACTGGAAAAGATTTGTAGTTGTGCTCTTTAATCTATCGACTCACAAACGATGAAAGTTAAGGACAAAAACTTGAACTGACGTGCTTGCATCAATGACATTGCCAGACGTAATTAAGAAAAAATTAATTTGTGAATCGTTTCAAAGCATCTTTCTTAATAAAAACTGCATTCTAAAAAATATACAGAAAAATCTTTAAAGGTCAAATATGATAGGAATTCTAGTTCTTTTATTGGTTGATTGATTGGAGTGCATGTGCATTTGTGTGTGTGTGTCATGTGCATTTGTGTGTGTGTGTGTGTGTGTGTGTGTGTGTGTGTGTGTGTGTAAGGCATTAGTCCTCAGGAGCTGACCACTTTGCTTTTTGAAAAGGGTCTTTCCCGTGACCTGGGGCTCAATAATTAGATGGTCTGGCTGGCGAAGAGGTCTGTCTGGCCTCAGGGATCCTCCTGCCTCTGCCTTCCCAGCATGAGGACTAGACTTTTTCACATGTATGCTGGGATTGCATTTAGGTCCTCATGCTTAGACATCAAGTACTTTACTCACTGAACTGGATCCCTGTCCCCCAAATCAAAGTCCTCAGTAAATCTCAGCAGAATTCTTTTCTTTTCTTTTCTTTTCTTTTCTTTTCTTTTCTTTTCTTTTCTTTTCTTTTCTTTTCTTTTCTTTTCTTTTCTTTTCTTTTCTTTTCTTTTCTTTTCTTTTCTAGACTTGGTCTTGATAACCGTTTCTGGTCTAGCTCCATAGCTTTACCTGCTGCCAAGCTTACAGCCTGAGTTCCACCCCTGGGAGCCCCATCTTGGAAGAGAGCAGATGGACAGCTGTCCTCTGACCTTCATATATATCACAAGGCCCACAAAATAACGTATAAATAAATAAATACACAAACAAACAAATAAATAAATGTAATCTAAAAATCTTTTTTTTTTGGAACTGGGTTTGAGTTATAATGAATAATCATTGATTATGTATATGAAAGATGTAAAGGAGTAGATGTCTTCAACAGTGTTATCATCACATGACAACAATAAATAAACTTTCACCCTGCTTCAAGTATTGGGCTTTCTAAGGAACTTTCCTGTTTACCCATGGACTTCCCATGAAGAAGCAGATGGGTAGAGGCTGTGGTGTGCTGTTCGTGCATGTTCTTCAGAAGAGGTGAAGGGAGCGGGCAGGACTTGATGATTTTAAGAGACTCGCTCCTGCGTACGTCTCTCCATAGCCTGGTGTCAGCTGCTGCTGTTACGTCTCTGTGAGTATGACAAGAAATGGGATGTTAACACTCTTTCTATGTCTCCATAAAAACTGAGTCCTACATTTTATCAAATAAAAGGAAAAATTTGGGGGAGAATACAGAGATTTCTCCTTGGATTCCACAGCTCTCATGGGCCAATAATTAAGATCACACTTTCCTGCTGGATAGAGCCTTTTATAATCACAAATTTCTAATTCTGGGGTTGCATGATCATAAAGAAAATGCCCTATAGGATGACCTATAAACTTTATAAAGAAGATTGTGAACTCAGTTCCACCTTCCTTTTGTCCCTTAGTGCTTGCCTCAAGCATGTGGACGACAGGTAGAGATACCATGAGCTCATTTTAGGCTTCTCTGAAATGACTTGTCAACTCTGAAGGCTCAAGCTGACCCTGTTCTTAGATTTTTGTTTTCGATGGTACAGTGAAGAGCATTTTATGGCCTTCCTTATGCAATACAAATGTCGCACTGCGTCCAGCCTCTTGTCTTCAACCATTGAAGTTTTTCACTTCAGATATTTTTCTCTCCAGCTTTTGGTTCTCTTCTACTGGGGGGTGGTCTCCCCACAGGTGGGATTGCTGGGAAGGAGGCTCTGCCCATATAGGCAAGTGTGTGGAGAAAGTAAATGCTATTTAATCACATGTGCTGTTGTGAATATGTCCCCTAAAAATTCACAGAGGGAAATTTAATCACAGAGGTGGTGCTATTAGAACGTGGCACTTTGGTGACGGTTAGTCTAGTCATGAACATTCTGTTCTCATGAGTGTGACCAATGTTCTGCCTTCTGCTTCTGCCATTTGAGAACATAGAGGAAGTGCCATCTGTGATGGATGGTCCTCACCAGACACATAGCTGCTGCTTCCTTGATTGTGGACTTTGCATTCTCTAGAACTGTTAGCAATGTTTCTGTTGTTTATAAATTTTGTTTTTTTCTTTTGTTGTTGTTGTTGTTAGATAAGGTATTTTATTACAGCATATTACAGAGATCAAGACACTTGTAAACATGGAGTTTTGCTATCAGGATCTGAAAGTATTTGCATGTCCAAATCAGGAATTAGGCAAGGAACTCTGCTATAATCATTTCAATGTTGGCGTACAAGTATTAGCTGGGACAATTAGGCAAAAGATAAAATAAAAGGTATTGGAAATAAATAAGACCCCGAGGAATTCAGAAATAAATTTAACAAAGTTTCATGAATGTCAAAATAGAAAAATCATTTGTATACCTATAAACTTGAACAATCAAAAAACTTATATTAAGAAAACTGAAAATTCTATTTAAAAGAGCATCCTCAGACAATAAACACTTAGGAATAAATTGTATAAAAGAAATATAAAACTATACTTGGAAAACCGTGAGACCCCTACTATGCTAAGAGATTCAACCCAATCCATACCCAACTTCTAGCTCACTTCTTGATAAACATGTGAAAGTCAAGCTTATATCTCATGGGAAATTCAAGGGAGGCAGAGCTAGAGATAAGCAAGACAGTGTGGCCAGAGCACAGAAACAAGCACATAAAACAAAGCAATAGAATTGAGAGTCCAGAAATAAACATCAACATTTACGATGAATTTGTTTTTCTCAAGGATGCCAAAACAATTCAATGAGGGAAATACAGTCTTTTCTATAAGTTTATTCAGACAAGGGGACATCCACATATAAAAAAATGAAGTTGACTCCTTTTCCCACACCATTAAAAATTAACTTAAATAAGTTGAAGACCACAAAACAAAAACTTAGGAGTCAGATTTTATTGACATTGGTCTTGTGAATTACGTATTAACCATGACACTAAAAGCACACACAACTAAAGAAATAAGAAATACTAGACTTCATCAAAATAAAACTCTCTTTGCTTCAAAGGATTCCATAATAGTCAGAAATTGGAAATAGCCTACTTGTTACAATAGATGAGTGGATCATGAAAATACAATACATTTACACAGTAGAATATTATTCAACTGTCAAAAATGAAATCATGAATTTCACAAGTAAATGGATAGAGCCCGAAATAAATCATCTTGAGTGAGGTAACCCAGATCCCAAAAGACAAATATGGTATTTACTCTTTATGGTGTTGTTGTTCAAGACAGGATTTCTTTGTGTAACAGTCCTGACTGTCCTGGAACTCACTTTGTAGACCAGGCTGGCGACAAACTCACTGAGATCTGCCTGCCTCTGCCTCCCAAGTGCTGGGATTAAAGGAGTGAGCCACCACCGCCTGGCTGGTATTTACTCTCTTATATGTGGATATTAGTGTTAAAGTCTTCAATAGGCATTCCATAATCCACATGATCACAGAAGATAGGTATAGAGAAAGGGAATAGTGGGAGGGCAGGAACTTCTAAGGAAGGGTAGATAGAGTATATGGTCATGGAGAGATAGGGTTGGGGGAGATTAGAATGGGAGGATTAAGTGGAAAGTGGGAGGAAGGAGAGAAGTGAGGAAGGGAATACAGGACAAGACAGCTGAAACTAAGAGTCATACCAGTCATTTGAAGGGTCATATGGAAACCTACTATAGTAGAAGCTTCTTAAAATATAGACATATATACAAGAAATCAAAATGTAGTCACCAAATAACTAACGAGAAAGGCAAAGCCCCAACTTAACGGATTTCGCCACCAAGTAAAACCTTCATTGTCAGGAATGGGTTACAGCTGATGAATTGCTGAACACAGGGACCCCATGGAAACCCCAAACCACAGGCTATTGCCCAGGCTATTGGTTGCTCTCCACAAACTGATGGTGAGGCTCTACTGTTGAAGACAACATTTACATGTGTCGTTGAACATGGAGAAGTTGAGCTGGTGCCTAATGCGAGCCTTTACCCCCTACTGACTAGTGTTCATGGTACTGGAAGGTGTTCTGCACGTTACCAGAGGAGAAAGGTAAATACCATCCCAGCTACAAACCTGTGATCTACAGTTGTGACCTGTCTGCATGGTACTCTGGCGTAATAGTAGCACAAATGTTGTGGGAGCAACCATGCATTGTCTGATTGTATTTAAGGCCCATTCCATGAGCGAGAACCCATGCCTGGCACTGCTCAGGGGCCAAGAATCTTAGAATAGATTGGTCATTGGCCTAGGGAAAAACCACATACTCTTGTTCTGTTAAAGGAACCTAGCAATAAAATGACTCCTAACAATATTCTGCTATGCTCACAGATCAGTGTCTTGCTCAGTGATCACCAGAGATACTTCCCCCTAAAGTAGATGGGAAGTAATACAGAGACTCACAATTGGGCAATACGCAGAGAGCAAGAGACCTTGGAACACTCAATCCTAAATAGGATGTCTTCGGGCAGGAGAGATGGCTCAGAGGTTAAGAGCACTGGCTGGTCTTCCAGAGGTCCTGAGTTCAATTCCCAGCAACCACATGGTGGCTCACAACCATCTGTCATGAGATCTGGTGCCCTCTTCTGGTATGCAGGCATACGTGCAGGCTGAAGACTGTATACAAAATAAACAAAACCATTAAGGAAAAAAAAATAATAATAAAAAAATAGGATGTCTTCATCAAATCCCCCACCTTAGGGTTCGAGAAGGCAGAAAGATTGTAAGAGCCGGAGGGAATAGATAATGCCAAGGAAACAATGTCTTCCAAATGCCACAGGACTGACACACATATGAACTCACAGAGACATGGGCAGCATGCACAGGGCCTGCACAGTTCCGGCTAGATGGGGTCTTAGTGTTGAGAGGGGGAAGTTGACATGAGCTTTCACCCCATATCAAGAGGCTATTTCCAACTGACAACCACTTGCAAAGGCAAAATCAGTTTCTCCAGTGGAGTCTCACTGCATATACAAAGAACTTTCAAGGGCAGGCCCTGTGCCTGGCAGTAGGTGGCCAACACTGAACAAACTCACTGATGTATTTGGAGATTTTTTTTGTCTAGTATTTCTTTGTTTAGGCATTTTAAAAACCTTACTGGTCTTTTGCTTGTTTGCATATTATGGTTTTTTTTTTTTTTTTTGGTGTGTGTGTGTGTGTGTATACTGTTGTTGCTTTTTCTTTACGTTTTTTGTTTTGTTCTGTGCTTTGCTTTTTTTTTGCCTATTTGTTCTCTGAAGAGAAAGAGAAAAGGAAGGTGTTGAGTGGGATAGCTGAGGAAGTAGGGAGGGTCTGGGAAGGGATGAGGGAGGAAAAGTCATTATTAGAATATAGTTTATGAAGAAAAATGTATTTTCAATGAAAGAAAGTTAAGAGAAAACTCAATAACTGGGAGAAAATATTTATAAATCATGAATCTAAGGGAATTTTTTTTTTAAATCTAGAAGGCCAGTTGTCTTGTAACTCAATAACAAAACGATCACCTAGCCTAATTTAAAAGGTAGGTGGACTCTGAAGAGACATCTTTCCAAAGAAAACTTACAAATGACCACTAAGCACATGGGGATATTCTCTGTATTATTAGTTACTAGGGAAATATAAGTCAGACTACAGTGTGCACATATACTACAGAGCTGTAATGAGAGCGGTAGGGATAGTAATGCTGAAGAAGGTGGGGGGAAATTGCAACCCTCTTACACTGCTGGTGAGAACACCAAGTGGCGTATACACTCTGGAAATAGACTGCTAACACGGCTACCGTATGATCAAGTCTACTCTAGATATGCATCCAAGAGAGGGAAAACACATGTCATATAGCAACATGTACATTAATGTTCATAGCAGCATTAGTCACCCAAGCTAAATAACAAAACCAACCCAAGTGTCCCTCACAATGACAGATGGATAAATAAAATGTGATATATTTATAAGTGAATATTATAAATTGATAAAAAAGTACCTTAAGTACCAATATATGTTACAAATATGGATGAATATTGCATTAATATTTCACGTTAAGTGAAAGCTAGTCACAAAGATGATATAACGAATAATTGTACTTGTGTAAAATACTCAGCAGGTAGATATGTGGAAAGAAAATAGACTGGTGTTGCCTAGAGACAGAGAAAGGGATGAAGGGAGAAGACTATGGAAAAATGACGGTTACCAGGTATTTGGTTTCTTTGGGGCGGGGGGATGATATAACCTGATGTTGACAGTAGCAATAGATATATACTACTGTAAATATACTAAGAATTGTTGACTGTTGAATGAACTATGTGATATGCAAGTTACACCTCAATAAAGCTCTTACCAAAATAAAGGAAAGCAGACGAGGGACTCTGGGCCATTCTAGTAGTACAAGCACAGCCTTGGTGACGAGAGGAAGGCAGAGGCCTGAGCTCCACCTCAGTCGGTTGAGGAACCTGTTGACATGGGGGAGGCAGGCCTTTTAGGGAGGCTGATGGTGTTGCTCCAACCTAAACTTTCCTTTTCAAACCCTCTCCCTTGGTTTGGATTCTGTATGTATAACAGAAAGCAAATGATGTTCATGTTCATTCAAGATCCAAGGGGACAATGTAAGAATATAGGTCTACAGCTATGTAGGTCTCAGTGCCTGAGAGGATTGCAACGGAAACAACCTTGAAAGTCATCAGGGTTCTAGAAAAGACACTCTGGGACACATGTGACAGAATCAGCCAGGACGAATCATCTGAGGGCTCCAGAGTACTCTTTTCACTCACTGTACTGTCATGCCTTAGTAGTGAAGGCTGTCGCACACCCAGTACCTTAGGTGTCAATCTAGCAGGAGGGGACAGAGGGATTTACTTGAAGCCCTCAGTTGCTGTGAGTGGCGCGGGGGGGGGGGGGGGGGGGGTCTTCAGAGGAGAGCTCAGCCATGAACACTGACCCTGCACTCCACCTTTGGTTTGGCATGGCCATGGGGATACGTTTCTAGGAAAACATTTTGAGAACAGTTTCCCCAAGCATCCTTTCTCAGCTGTGTGATTCTTCCCCATGTCCTCTGAGATCCAGCCTGTTCCCAGCTTCTCTGTGGGTGTATGTACTTTAAGAGGGCTGTGAGAGTTGGAACCACCTTCAGGTCTTCACAAGCAAAGCATTTCTGTAGGGGCTCAATCTGTTTTTAAAGTCTTGAGGAAGAGAGGGTTCCACAACCCCCACCCAACCCCGCCCCCAGGAAACCTATCCCCAGATCCAGTTCTTTGTGTCTGACCTAAAGCCTCCATGTCATGTGTCAGTCATCTTCCTGAACCTGGCTCTCTGTGTCCAGGAAACAAAGCACTCACCTACTTCAGGAGGAAGTTATTTGGATAAACTAATGAATGGTTACTACGGCTCTGGAAGTGTAAATTGCTGCATAAATACTTAATGTCTATATAAATACCTTTGCTTCTGCCTGAGGGTGGCCAGGCTTTTTCAACGATTTCAACCTTATGGAGCACCTGAATTGCAAAGATAAAGCCCCTGCTAAGTGAGGATAAAGTGATTCTTGCCTCTATTATGTATATTATTGTTATGAAAGCTTTTCTAAAATAGAAACATAGTAAATTTTAGAGCAAAAAGAATTTCATGGTCCCTTCAGATTGTAAGCTATTTCAATCAGATCTGTGTTCTATGTATGCTTTTTAAAAGTATGTAATTCTCAAGCATTATTGGTGTGGAGAAATTACATACAAGTGCTTTCTGGTGGGGAGTGAAGGGATGGGCCAAATATCAACACTGTATTTTCTTTCATTTCTGTTTACCTCCCTTCTTCTATTTTTAGAACATTGTTTCATGTTTTTCCTTGTGAGTGTGTGTGTGTGGTATATGTCATGTGTGTCTGAGGGTGCATGTCATGTGTGTATGTGTACACTTATGCATGCATGTCTAGAGGCCAGAGGTTGACATCAGATGTCTTCTCCAGTCACTCTCCGCCTTGTCTTTTGAGGCAGAGTCTCTCCCTGAACTTGCTGCTGACTGGTTGACTAGATGGGCTGGTCAGCAAGCTCCAGAGATCTGCCTGTTTCTAAACCACCTCACCCCGGCACTGGATTACAGGCCTGGGCCATTGCACCTGGCCTTTATGTGGGTGCTGGGGATCAGAATGCAGGTCCGCACACCTGCACAGCAAGCATGCTACTGACTGAGTCATTGCTCTAGCTTCTGGTCTCATTTCAAAATGAAGTAGATATTTGGAGTGTGCTTTTTCAAGCGTTATTTTAATACTCAGAAATCAGGGCAAGTTTTAGAGATTGTGAAGGTAAGAGGTCTTTTGCCCAGCCCCCTCCCTCCTTTTTGCAGGGGAGTGGGGAACGCTAAAACAAAACAAAACAAACAAACAAAAAAGGTGTGTCACATAGACCTCCAGGACTAGTGGCATTTTCCATTTCTGCACCATGGCCTCCTTTCCTTGGGGTGATAATCAGTCAGCAAAGACAAGAGAATAAACCCTTGTCAGAGGAACTAAGAGGACACAGGTTAGTAGGGGAGGCAGAGCAGCCAGGAGGGACGGTTCTTCCTCCTGCGGCACCTTGGGGCTTCCTGAGGCCCTTCCGCCATTGGCAGAGGAAAAGCAGCTGAGGTGGAGAGATGGACGGTTCTCTCCGAAGTGGGAACAGATCCCAGCAGATCTTCACACACTTTAACTCCCGTTAGAGGAGAGGACATCTTCCAAGCCCTCTCTGCCCTCCCTGCCCTTCATCTCTTCCACTGTTGAGCCTCATGCCCTCACATCCAAGATGGAGGGAAAACTAAATCAAGTGAGTCGATGCAGCTTGCAATCAGGCGAACACTGTGCTGCTTCCAGAACTGTGTGGGAGAGCTGTTTTGTAATTAATCTGAACATGACATATTCAGATTTGATTAACCTCATGTGGTCAGTAGATAAACTCAAGTTGATGGTTATTGGCTTAAAAAACAAAAAACAACAGACCCTGCTCTGTGCTGTATTTTTAGGAGATTTCTTAAATAACACCAGTAGCAAAAAGCCTGGCCATGTCAGGGCCTGAGATTTGGCTTTGGCTCCTAAATGCAGTGTATAAAATGCTTTGCTATATTTACTGTAGAGGGATATCGATTCAGGTTCATATTCATGGATTGTAACTTTTTATATGGATATGTTTTATATGTATGTATCCATATATATGGAACATATTTTTATATGTGTATGTGTGTGTGCATATTTCCAACTTAAAATGTCATCTAATTGTTTGCCCAAAGGCACTCAGTTTCCACTTGGTCCCCAATCCGATTCTTTTAATCTGTATGCACAATACATCCATAGTTATAGATTATTTAATGTGGTACTGAATTTCAGCTCAAACCTAAAGCTTAAAGATTTAATTTTCTGTTGGTCTTAATGAAATAAGCAAAGCATCAGCTCCCTGTGGGGGGACATGAAGAGTAGTGTCTAGAGACCCACTAAAACATTTGCAGACCTCCTTGGTTTTCTGTTTTTAATGTGATGAAAATTTGTACAAATAACAAAGAAAGAATGTCATGGTAACGAAAACATTTCCTATACATGTATTTTAGAGGGATGCGAAATCAAAGGTCTTCAAAGAATTACTAGGGTTCTTTCTAGGAGGTTATTGACAAATATGTAGTTTGTCTCTGGAGTTTGTGCCTCTTTCACAGATTGGTGTATTTGTGATCCCACCGGCAGAATAAGTGTCTGTAATTCATTTCTCCTTGTTAACTAGTGTGCCTTTGTGTGCAGGATGATTGGCAGCAAACTCGGCTGAGTCCCAACGGATGAGCTTGTTAGCAAAACCCTAGCATCCCATCTCTAATAAAGCATATCAGCAGTACATTTTGTCCTATCTATTAGCCTCTCTGTTTCTTTTTTTGTGAAAAGCTGAGTGTCCCTTTGAAGCAATGACAAATAAACCCCTGAACTGAAGTGCTAGGCTGCCTTACGGACAGCTGGATAGTAAATGTCACACCGTGTAGAGAATGCCTATTATCAGAGTGAGCCATTTGTTCCCAGCCTTTCAGTATCTTAATGTAATACAAAATTGCTAAATCAAGCCCCATGTCTGTGACAGAACATAATTAATGAGAAAGCAGGAGCCAATTCAACACTCTTTATTGGGACCTAATTGGCTCAGGCAACAGAGTTGTCACTCAACAAGAGACTTCCTTTAAAGCAATTTTGTTCTTGGTTGTATTACAGAGCCTATTAAATTGTCCCCTCCTTGATCACACAAAGAAGTATCTGCATGCAATAATTAGCTTTTCCAGGGGGAATTTTTTTTAACTCATGCAATACCGGATCATTTTAAAACTGTCTGCAAAAACCCAGCGGCCAGGGGATGGGCTGCCATGCTGAGCAGCACCACAGGCTGCGTTCCATTCTGCATAGCTCCAGGAGTCTGTGCTCCAGAAAGCTGAAAGGGAGCCCAGGGAAGAGAAGCAGGCTCAATGTGGAGGATGGGAGAGTGATGAGGTGGTGGGCCCGGGAGCTCACATTGGTGGGTAATCGGAGCTCACTTCACAATCTGCCGTTAAAAGGAACAAAGTGGAATACTTATTTGTATATATTTAAATTTGTGGCCCCCCCCAGCCAATTCACTTAGTAATCAAAATTAGCGAAGTGATGGCAGGAGGTGGAGGTTCAATACACATGAAAGCCTGAAGGATCTGAGGTATATTAATGCACTGTATTTTGGGGTTTCGTGGGCACAGTGTTTAAAAGCCAACACAAACATTTAATGCTGTGTGATTATTTATTGCAATCTGAAATTTTAGTCTGGAGATCTATGGCCTCCCCTCTTCCTCACTGAATAATCCTCAAGATAAATTTATTCCGGGTATGCATACCATTGTTTTAAAACTGTTTTCTCCCTGTCACAACACCACAGACGTCAAATAAATCTGTGTCTTGATAAGTTTGAGACGATGTGACATTCATTGAGTGAAGGGCATAGAGAACAGCACTTAGTTTTTACACAGGCATTTGCTAGGATCTGGGCAAAAAGGACCGAAGCCAGGGGCAAAGCAGACGGGAAATTGTAGGAAATACGCTTTAAAACATATAAATTAGGCAACCACAAGTATGAATTTGAAAAAAAAAACGCAACAGTTGATATTAGAAATGATTAAAGGTGGCAACACTCTGAATAGTCTAAATAAAGGCAAGTATGTGGACTCTCTTGAAATGGCTGTCAGTTTCTCCCTTCTGTGCCTCCAGAAACAGTGCAAAGACTGCAGCGTGGATGGCTGTGGCATTTGGCTGGCTTTAGAGAGCTGTGACTTGCCTCAAGGAGGAGGTGCCCGCTATTAGGACAAGGGAGAAGGCAAGCCTCTCAAACAGGAGAGGGGAAAGGCTCCCACAGAGCTGCAAGGTGCAGAGAAACCTCAGGATCAGCCGGTCACTGTGCTGCTGCGGCAGACTGGCGTGGTCCTCGGACTTGCTGATGTTTGCCGGCGTCCCAGCCCCATCAGTGACCGCGATTGACTTCAGTCACATAGGAAGACCTCTCCCAGCCTTCCAGCCTCTCTCAAACCTGCCCTTAGAGACCGAGCAAAAGCGGACTCGTGGATGCATTCTCTGAATGTTTGAAAAGGATTAGTTGTTATTCCACAGGGCAAGAGAAAAATAAAACTAACTGCAATACGACTGGATTAGTCAATAACGTCCTTTCCCAGGTGACTCTTGAACCCATGGAAGCTCACATTCTCAACGAAGATTTATTAGTCTGGTCGGGAAATGCACCATTATAGCAAGAGCTGCCAGAATCTAATTTGCTTTAATTAATCATTTGCTTCATAACACGGCGATTCTTCCCCCCTCCCCCTCCTCCCTTTTAACTGTCTAGCTTATTTTAAAACATTAGATATTGCACTGTGGATGGCTGATGAAACTGAAATTGAATGCTGTAAAAGTTAGATTAAAAATTCATTTAACAGTATAAACATTTCAGAGTGCAGGATGTTGCCGATTAGGTCAAGTGCGTACGGAGCGATAAAACAGTCGTGGAGCTGAGGGAAAATATATTGTCAGAGGGCACTCAAACAGCTGAATTTAGTCTAATTTAAATGTTATAGGAGATTTTTTTTAAAAAAAATCGCCAGCTAGGAATCCCGTTATGATCAGTCTGTATTTGAGCAACACAAGCGACTGGGAAATCAGAATATGGATTCAAGCACATTCATTAGTGTCATGGTACAAGAAAGCTGTAGTTTAGATTGCAATGAGCGATGGTCTGGGTGGAGAATAGAGGCTCAGTTAAAGGCCACACTGCCGACCCCTCTTAGGACAATGGAGTGTCTCGGATTTCCAGGAGCCAAGACACCAGATATTTATCATGCTCTTCTGGGCAGCACCGGGCAGGAGTGTTTTCTCCTCCACCCTCAGGGCTGGCTTGGGCAGACGCCAGGCGCACGGGGTGGGAGACAGCGCAGCTGTAAGCAGAGGCTCCGGCCTTCTCGCCACAAGGAGGCGCTCACGGACACCTCGCTGATCGAGCTGCCCAGGCTTAAAGCAGGATGGAGCTAGGAAGGCTTTTTTCCCAAGGACCTGAAGAGGAACACTGTAGTTGCCCTAAGTCAGCTGACGGAGTCCTTTTGTGTGCTCAGCTCTTGGGAGCTGGAATGGGGAAAAACATGTGTCTGATTTAGGAACCAAACAAAACGTGTGTGCTTAGAGATCTTGCAGCTTATTTTGTAAGACTATGAAGAGAAATGACCTAACTTAAGAGTGGCAGGAGTCTGGAGCACCGAGGGGCTATGTGTTTGCCATTATAATGGAGCACCTCTGTGCCGTGCTGTGCTGTCCGTAAGGGTGGTAACCCATCTCCAGTATCAATCCCAGTGTGGTGTGGACTGTCCACACGCTTTCTCCCCCTTACTGCAATGCAATTTGTCTCACCCCCAGCCTCAGAAGGCTTGCTGGTCTTGTAGCAAGTGTGGAATCAATGCCTCTTATGAACTAGTAGGGCTATTTGTTGTAAAATATTTTGCAATTTGGTCACTGGCCAACTTTTAATAAGTATATACGAAATTAAATAAGTATTTTGCAAAGAAGCAGACGTGTGTGTGGGTGAGGAATATCTTTTTCTCTTAAGTGGGTTTTCTGTCTGCTTTTAGAATCAGTTCTAGAACTTCACAGGAAAATTATTGTTATAGTGCTATAGTCCCACCTCTGTCTTTCTTTCCTTCCTTTTTTTTGTCAAATGTAAATAATATTTTCCTGGATAATAAATGAGTCCAAGTTTTTTTTGGGGGGGGGGAAATCACGAATTCACTGACAATATTTAAAGATAACTCCCCAAACAGGTTCCAAATGGCAGCAGGCAGGGAGTGTGCTTTTTCTTACTGTTGTTCTTTGCTGCTGTACTTTGTTGAACTTTCACATTTCCGGTTCTATTCCAAGACTTCATACATTTCCGTGGGAGTTGTAGAGCAAAAGATAACTCTAGTAGGATTGTGAAATGAGAGGGAGAGATTCTAGTTCTGACCCACAGGAAGTTTCGGGCAGAGAGAACCACCTAATTTTAAATTTCGTAAAATAGGATGGATCACCCCGGCCTCATCCAGGATAGAAAGCCTTCGAAACTCATGGGTAAAACCCAGCCTTGTGTGTTTCCTCTCAATTCTCCGTGAAGTCAGCAAGGCAGAGTATCACAAGAGAGTCGCAGCAAGTCTTGTGCTGAGAAGTCCATTGTCTGTCCAAAAGACACAAACCTCAGAGGGATTTGGGGTGTTCTTGAAGTTTTGCCCTCCAAAATTCAGGGCAAATGACCAGCTGATGCTGATTCAACTGACTGGATCTCAGTGGAGGGATGCGAGCAGAAAGACACGTGCTGTCATGGCTTGGCTTGGAATTTCTTAACATTCGCCATGGGGGCGGGGTGAGTAACACCTGAGTCCCACAGGGAGCACTGTAATCAAGGCGAGCTCTGAGCAGTGTTAGAAGGGTCTTTACATGCCCTCCATCTCTCTGCAATATGCACTTGCAGAATTGGCTAAATGAGCCACCATACTCTGGTCAATATGAATAGGCTTGTAAGAGGCTCAGTTTGATTTAATGGCCACCCATGGACTGCCACACGAGGAAGGGAGTGCCATGCTCAGGCTGAATAAAGCTCTGAAAATCCAACCACTCCATTTGGCATTGTAGCTGTATTTTAATGTCCTCTTCAGAATTCTCAGTTACAGTAACATCACTGCAATCAGTCTAGCATAAAAAGGCCTGTTTATAATAAATTGGTCAGCCTCTTATGTGCCTATCTTTCCTGATGGGATAGTGAATGATAAGATTGTTCCACATAAACTAGGCAGGAAGATTTTCAGTATGACTAGTTGTGTCTCTTCATTTGTGTAAGTGATTTAAGGTTTTATTTCTGTTTTGAGTCTTTGTTTTCATGTTATCTCATAATTGTCCTGGGGATGGGAGAGAACTGTACGTCTTTGGGAGACATTTAAGGGAGATGTAGTTTACGAAGAAGTCAATAAAATGAAAACAAGATTGTTCCATCTTTTGTCATCCTTTATATCAGAAGACTGATGTGGTAGCTGTGAGCTCTAATGTCCTGGACAGGAAACATTGGCAGAGGTGGAAGTGTGCCACTGGTTTCTATGAATATTCTGAGGTGGAATAATCACATTGCCTTGCTATTACATAATAGTCACCCAGTGCAAAAGAGCTAGACCTTTGGAATCATTCAAAGTTTTCATTAGAGAACCAGCGGTCTGTTCAACTTGCTCTGGTACAGCTCAGTGTTGAAATTGCATATTATAGTCTGTGCTCCTGTAAATAAAGGACATTTTGTTATGCCCACACTCAGCTGCCTTTCCCACTGTGATTCCTTTCCCAGCCCCTGCTGTGACCTATTGTCAAATACAAGGCATTATTGGTGAGCTTCTTTTCATGGAAGCCCAATGTCTGTCCAAAAGACAAAAACACCAGTTAGATAGAGAGAGGACAAAGTCTTTTAGGTACATAGTGACTCTGGGTCTTCGCTGCAGAGCAGATAATTCCTAAATGTCAACAGGCAAGAGGTGGGCAGCAATGGGGACATCTTGTCTTAAAGGTGACATGCAAGCCATTTCTGGAGAGCTTAAAAAGGAAATGACCGAAAGTGATCCCTGGATTAATTTTGTAGTCACCTTCCCTCTTTCAGCTCAATTTTTTTTTTTAACATTTTTTTTTTTTAAAGAGAATCAACTCTTAGACAACTTTTAAACCTTTATTTGTTTTGGAGGATTCTATAAGCATGGCTAAATTCCCCATAAATCTCTTCCCGCAATCCAGGTATGCCAAGCTGTCCTCTGAAAAGTTCTTCTCATTAGTCATTAATTGGCCTGAAGGCATCGTGTTCTGGTACCGAGTGTATCAACAAATACTCATGAAGGCAACCACAGCAAACCACTTCACCCTAATCCTCCATGGCTACCATTTCTAAACACTGTCTTAAATGCTATTGACATTTTGAAGAGTAGGAAATGAGGATTCAGTAGTTTAAAAACCTTTTTCTAAATACTTTACACAGATAAACTAATCCTAGGCCTGCTGTGGATATCGCTATATGTAAATAAACTCTGATTGGCCAATAGCCAGACAGGAAATAGAGGCGGAACTAACAGAGAGGAGAATTGAGAAAGGAGGAAGGAAGGGAGACTGCCTGGAGCAAGGAAGATGTAAAGTACCGGTAAGCCACGACCCACGTGGCAAAGTAAAGATTAATAGAAATGGGCAAAATATAAGAGTAAGAGCTAGACAATGACAGGCCTGAGCTAATGGCCAAGCAGTTTAAATAATGTAAGAGTCTGTGTGTTTATTTTATAAGTGGGCTCTGGGACTGGCGGGACTTGTCGGCGGGAGCTGGAGAGAAATTCTCCAGCTACATAGGCCCTATTCTGTAAAGAATGGTGTAACAGAAGCTCTTGCTCCAAAGACATGCAGTTCTGTTCCAGTCCACTGCTAGGCACTTCTTAGTCTCTCACTCTCCCACCAGGGGAAGGCGCTGCCCCCTGCTTCTAGCAGTTGAGTCTTCACAGAGCTATAAGGTATGCGGAAGGACTCCACACTGTCTAGAGGAATTTAACGTCACTTCTTTTAGACAACCATGTTTAACACAGAATACAGATGTTAGGATTTTTCTTCTTTGGATTGATGAGAGTTCTTTAATTGATATCTAAGACTTTTCCATTGAGCTGTGAGGTAATCAAGAGCTAAGACATTAAATATGGGTTGGAGGTATGGCTTAATTATTCAGCATGTGCTTAATATGTGGAAGACTTTAATATGTGGATAACAGCATAGAGGTAAAGAGGGAAGGAACATGATTTTGACCAATGAACACATAACATGCCCGTACATGCTAAGATAGCAAAATGAATGGCAGTTGACTTTAGTTCTATTCAGTAAAAGACCCATTTTTAATTGTAATGGTCATAGGGCTGTAAGGCTGGAGTGATACCTGAGAGAGGCTGGAGAATATGTTTGTAGCATGTTACTTGGACGGCATGATAATTGAGATCCATTGTGGCTGAACACTTTATGAGTTTGTTTAATTTGTCACAGTAAATAAAGCTTTTATGATGCAAGTTAATTAGCTCTCTTGTGTTACTGCACATCAAATGTAATTAACAACAAACTGCCAGTGTGGGGTTGCCCTTATGGAACATGGTTAACGGGAAAAAACTTAACTGGGTTGGAGGAACTGAAAGATACACTGTTGACCCAGTCACCCTTTTTCCTGATTCAGATGGATCAGAATCTGGGCGGGGTGGGGAGGAATACCAGGTCTCAAAAACATCAGCTGTTTAATATGCTTTGAAAAAATCTAATGTATTATGACAGACTCACATGTGCCAGCACATTAAGTAAATTTCCTACTACTGCTCGGAGATCTCTTCTTCCTCCTTGGCTGGCATTGCCTGCATGCCAAGCCCAGTTTCCATCTTTCATTTCCAGTCATTTACCTTTATTTTGCTTTGACACATCTTCTCTGGTATGATAAGTGCTGTTGTAGCAGAGGCAGAAGGAGTGCTATTGAATAATGACTGAGAAGGAATGTGTTCGGATGGGCAGAAGATGAAGACCAGACTTCCAATACCACTGTAGCATTCTCACTGAGTTTATATGTTGGGAAAAGAAAATGTTCTTCTGTATTACTATTTTTCCCCCTAGGAAAAATTAAGAAAACGACATTCATGGGACATAGACTCATTTTTCAATCATGTGATCAGAAGAAAGGAAGGCAGACAGATCTTTAAAAGCCCACTTTGAGATACTCCAACCGTGTGCTATTTGTGTTGTAAATATTGGGAGAAAACAACATAAATGAAGAAGAAATACACACAGACAGGAACACAGCTTTGCTAGAGTAAGTCTTTATCCCCCTTTATCATAGTCACCCTCTTCACAGGGAAGGAGGGCGAAATCCCACTTTCTCCAAGTAATTACACTCCTGTGGGGAATGACAGCCTGGCCGTGAAGAGAAACTGAGGCATGAGTGGACAGTGTGGTTTTAAATCCTGACTCTGATCACCTACAGTGGCTCACTTTCTCTGGGACTCAGTTTCCTCATCGAACCAGGGTTCACATAGTAGTTTTATGCAGTCTTCTATCTCTAAAGTTCCCCAGTCACGGAACATTTTTCCACATTGCCAAGAAATCCTTCCAGTTCCGTCCTTTCTCACCATACCCATCCCTGGTTTCAGCTTTGGCGATGGAGGATGTATAAGGCTGACTACTGAGAAGTAATGGGAGGTGTATTTGAGTAACAGCCAGCTCCATGCATTCGTTCAGTGGATATTTATTGTGTGCTTTACAAATTAGGTTTTGAGAACATGAGGTTGAATTCCTTCATATGTGCAACTGAAAATGATGAGTCTGAATCTAGAAACAGGGAGCTAGATCAATAAATTAAATCTTTTCTATCTAGATTATTTGAAAATGTTCATATGTATCGTATATAGTTCTATTATCCTTGGCTTTTTCTTCCAATGTACCACATAATCAATGTAGTGAAAGAAAATCAGACCTACTGAGGCAGAATACCAAACAGTCTATTCTCTTGTTTACTAGAACATTTCATTGACACAGCTTTTTCACTAGGACTTGACAAGAACACAGGTGTTACCCTATTTGGTTTGATTAGATGGTTCAACATGAAGTATTACATCACATATTCAATTTACTTTTACTCTTTCAAAAACAACATTCTTGTTAATTACAAAACAATTGCATAGTCATTCTCAGAAATTCAATGTCAAAGAAATTCATGACAGAAGAAAAATTAAAGTATTAATTTATTCCACTTTCTATAGATACTTGCCACTAATATTTTGGTTTATATTATTTTCTTACTCTTCTTTTTCATATAAATAAATTGTTTTGTTTTCTTCACATACAGAGAATAATACAAGTCAGTCTGACGCCATGATAACAAGTTTCTGATATAATTAACTTATAGAGCAGAAAGGTTTGTTCGGGTTCACAGTTTTGGCTGTTCCAGCTCATAATCGATTGGTACTATTGCTGTGGGCTCATGGGGCTTACAACAGGAATACATGACAGGGTGAATCTACTTTCTTTATGGTCAGGTGGAGCAGGGGTATGGGAGAGGTAAAAAAAAACACATAGAAAAGAGTGAGGAGGGCTATGGTCTTTCCGTCTCCTTCTGTGTCACTAGGCCTCATCTTTTAAAGGTGCCTGTACCTTGCAATGGTCTCACCCTAAGGACAAGGTCTCCTATGCATATATGGGTCTTTGGGTGAGGGTGTATTCAGCCTCCAAATCAAAATTGCAACATACATAACATCCATAATAAAATTAATGCCGAAGAAGTTTGACTTTTTTCATAGTACATTTTGATTCCCCACATAGATTGATTTGATTATTTTAATGACTATTATACTTCATTTGAATAGAATAGACATAATTTTATTTAACCAATTCCTTGATTGGTAGATAATTGAATTTTTCATGTATTTTGCTATCATAAATAATATAGGGTAGCATTTAAATAATATTTTCGTCATTGCAAAGAGAACAATTCATATCACTAAGTCCATGTGAGGTGCCAGGCACCCTCTACACATCTTATAGGAGCCATTTCTTGCGGAAGTTTTGATCTTAACTAGTAGTGTAAGGGCCAGAAATCATGCATCTAGAGCACAGTAGAGCTCCCATTTCATTGATCCTGGGGCTGACATCATCATACACTCAGCAAATACTTTTGAACACACAGTTTTGTATTTCTATTAATTTATATGTAGAACATACTCATAAAGTTGCCAGGCCAAAGGATATGGTCTATTTAAACATGTGTTTTTATCTGTAGAAAATTTTAAAAATATTTTTTATGTGTATGAGTGCTGATCTGCACATACATCTGTGCACCATGTTCATGTCTAATGCCCTTGGAGGCCAGAAGAAGGCATAGAAGACTTCAGATCCCTTGGAACTGAAGTTACAGACAGTTGGGAGACACCATGTGGGTGTTGGGAATCGAACCTGAGTCCTTTGGAAGAGCTGAGCTATCTTTCCAGCCAAAATGCATCCATTTTGAAGTTTCACAGAAATTTTTGATTGTTTTTTTGTCAATTAGAACTCCAGGTTGTAAAAAAAATAGACATATCGGTTACTCTATATTCTTGCCAATCTTGTAAAGCATCATCTTTCCCATTTCGTTGGCAACATTTTTTCATCTTAATGCTGTGTTAACTTGAATTTCCTTAACAATTTTATTTTTTAGTAGTTATATATGTGTTTAAATGCCATTTTTACAACTAGCTGTTGATAATAGTTCTATCATCCCCTGTTTTAGAGAGGCTGCAATAAGTTCTCAGTTGAATGCTTTGGTTGTATTCAAACTCATCATTAAAAACAGCATACATATATCTATTCTCAGTGTCGAGTTCCTACCTCTAGCATGATTGGAATTCCTTTCTGTGATAAATAGATCCAGACTGTGGACCTCAGACAAGGAAACTGACAATAGAAAGGCAGGAATATATGACCCCAAACTGGTGTTTTCTCACTGAAAATCATGGAGGTTCTGGGATGAAAGGAAAACTGAGTAAAAAATAAAAGAAAGTAAAAGCATGGAATTTGAAAAGAAATCCGAAGGCTCAAGAGAATAACTGAGCATATAAGAAAAGATGCTCAGAGTCATTTGGCTTCACAATTTTTTTTTTAAATCCAGGACAAAATATAAATCTATACCTAGAAATTGATTAAAACCATAGCATATAGATTTAGATACCAGAAATGATAATGCATCAGTACTACAGGAAGATGTGTATAATGACCGGTGGAAACCTTGAGTGTCTGGAAGTGAACGCACATTGCATAAGGTTTCTCTGAACTGGAGGAATAGCAACAATACAGAGTGTGCTATTTCTTTTTAGTTTCTGAAGCACATGTGTGTGTGTGAAATGTGTCCAGGGGAGTGCAGTGCTCTCAGAAGCCAGGAGAGGGTGTTGGATCCTCTGGAGCTGGATTTGCAGGCAGCTGGGAGCCTCCCGACTTGGGTGCTGGGAGCGGAATGGAGGGAGGTCCTCTGAAAGAGTAGCAGTACCTGCTCTGAAGTGCTTAGCCATGCCTCCAGCCTCCCCCACTTATTTACTAAAAAGACTCACACTTCGTGTTTATTCTTTTGGAAACACACCTGTTCTTATGTGTTTGTGGAGACAGAGTCTTCTCACCTGTAAAGTTCTGGCTTTCCATGAGTTAGAATAAAAAAATGATTAAATCGTCCTATAGCACATGGTCGATTGACCTGCGGGTCAAAAAACTCTATCACAGGGTTCACCTAAGACCATTGGAAAACACAGGTAATTACAATACAATTCATAACAGTAGCAAAATTACAGTTATGAAGCAGCAATGAAAATAATTTTAAGGCTGCAGGTCACCACAACATGAAGACCTGTATTAAAGGGTTGGCGCATTAGGAAGGTTGAATACCACTGGTTTATGGGACACATGAAATATGTATCTGGAAAGATGACTAGTTATGCAGCCTGGCTGTTATTTTAGCTAAATCATTATGGAATCTGAGACAAGGACAAAACTAAGAAGTCAGAAGGAGACCCCTGAGCACAGGGCATGAGGTCACTGAAGTCATGCTCAAAAGTGTGCTGTGGCTGCTTCTGGAGTAGAAAGGGATGACTTTTTACAGATTTCTTTTTTGTCAGAAAACTTGTATTAGACCAAACTTTAAAATTATTTATTATCTGCTTCAACTACATCTTGAAGAAAGTGATTAATGCAATCTAGCTATTCTATAATAGATCATAATATATTGTTGAAGGGGCTTGCTGAAGGAAAATACAGTTTTCTTCTTCTTCTTCTTCTTCTTCTTCTTCTTCTTCTTCTTCTTCTTCTTCTTCTTCTTCTTCTTCTTCTTCTTCTTCTTCTTCTTCTTCTTCTTCTTCTTCTTCAGTGTTCCTGCTTCTTAAAAACAACCGAAGTGCCAGGCAGGAGAAAAGTGCCCGGTCAATGGGTATGCTAACGTTAACACCTTTTCCGATTTGCAAACTCAGCTTTCCCTCAAACCCTCTGATTCTTTAAATCTGTTGTCATTATTTTTGCTAGTGTGAGCCTTGCATCTTTGGTAGGGTTAGGGAAGTAAGCTTAGGATTGGTGGTGGGAGGAAAACCTTAGGGGAAGCAGAGGTAGCAACTGAATTTTGTTTTTCTTTCAATAGTTTTATGTTCAGTGATGGGATTATTCTGTATCTATTGTGTACTGTGTTCCAAGACACCTTTGCAGGTCTGGCTGGATGATCAACTAGCTGTGCAGTGTGACAGAGAGACTTTTTTCTGGCCAGCTGATTAGGTTTCTGAAAGTTTAAGCAACAAGTAGCTGATGTTTCAAATCAGAAGTTGATGTTGGAGGAGGCGTCTAGTACAAAGCCAGAAGGAAAATGAGAAAATGAGAGAAAGGAAAGTCCTCAACGACAGTCCAGATGCCCTGACGAAAAGGTGCAGGGCAGCCCAGTGGGAAGTGGCAGTCCCTGGCCTGTGGGCTGAGGATCAAGCCCCAAGCACAAGCCCTCAGTAGACTACTTTGTGTGATGTGACCCTTGCCCAGGGGACATTATCTTCCCAGCACTGAAAAGATTCCTGTTTGGATAGTGGCTAAGTTATTGCCAGAGAAGAAGAACAGGGAAACGAGCATGAATTGTTGATTCTTTCGAAGTGTGTAGCAGAAACAGCAGCAGCAGGTTGACTTTGCAAACTCTCATCTCTAATGTAGCAGCACACAGCTCCCTTGACAAGAGACAAAGCAACTGCTAGGTTGAATGTGTCTTTACATGAGCAAATGATCTTGCATAATAATACGGCGCTGGGCTGACAATCCTTTATGAATACAGCAGCGTAACACCGACAGTTAGCTGAACAACAGAGCTGCCTGCCCAGATAGAGGGTTTGGAACTACACGGGAGGGACATATTTCACTCAAGGTAATTCCAGGGAAACGTGAAAAGGCTGACATCTGGACTGTCATGCAAAGCAGACACATTCGGAAACACAAGAGAAATGTCGTCTGAGAGGTTCTATAGTGAGCCTTCCAAGTCCTCATCCAAAGCTTGTGAAATGTTCATAATTTAAAATGGGAGAAAGCAAAAAGATCACTTCCGAAGAGCGGTGGAAGAGGACCAGCGGCTGGTGTAGATACATTTATTCACTGTACTAAGTATTTCTTGACTATCATCGTCTGTGGGTCACAAATTGCGTTATGTCTCAGAGATCCCGGCAGAAGTAACATGTTTTTATCCTCAAGATGGTTGCAGAGGGGAATCAGCCAACAAGTATAGCATGCTGCAGTTAGCATTAAGACTGTGGAAGCTACGCTACTCTCTCTCTCTCTCTCTCTCTCTCTCTCTCTCTCTCTCTCTCTCTCTCTGCCTTTGGGAATTGGACCTAGGGCCTCACAGATGCTTGGCAAACCCTCTACCACTGAGCTATACGCTGGTCCTTTTTGATTGTGAGTCTTTCCCTTGCTGTGTTGTCCACACTGATTTTTATTTTAACATTCTGTGTGACCTAGGGTGGTCTTGCACTTGCAATCTGCTGAGTAGCTAGGGCAGACTCCTTCCTTCTAAGGGCTTTAGGACACTGAAAACCCAGAGGTCCTCTTCCTCGGCAAGACAGTCAGACTAAATATAAAGCATTTCCCAGTGTCTCCAGGTACAAAACTGATTAGATCTTAGAGGAAGAGATCAGGAGATTTTTAAGATTACTTCTTGTGAAAGTTGTGTGGGAGTAAAGTGGGCAGACAGAAAAACTAATCAAGAATCCTTTACACTCTAGGACTTTACTGTGCTTCCAAACCCAACAAAAAGGAGCAGGAATGATTACTGACAAGGAAATTACATGGAATGATATTTCAAAATGCTACACAGTGTAGCCCCAGGCTAATAGTGTGGTATCTTATCCAACAGTGGATTGCTTGGCCAATGGCAGGGACAAAACAGACAGTCCTCTGGCATATCAGCATTTGAACTATTGACAGGAAGTCTGACCATGTTATCCTTGTAACCCTCAGAAGGAGAAACTTGGAGTGGGTCAGGGAACTGGAACTTTCAAGGTGTTCAGGGAAAGGGATTAGACCATTACAGACACTTAGTTGTCTTCAAAGCTAGGCTTTGACCTCTGATTCTATCCCTGATTATGAGATTTTTGTCGGCTCTTTATGATGCAGCGAGTTCAATGTGATTGTGTACGATAACTAATTGATCTTGGTGGTCAGGTTTGTGTGAGTTCTCAGTTTAATCCAACTACATGTGTGCTAACTTTGCCAAGATTTTGCTTTGACATTTACATCCTGCAAATTGCATACCAAGTGTAAACAGAAATTTTCCTGCTTGAGATGTTAACGTATAGCATACTCAAGTTTTCAAAGCACATTTCTAAGTTCCTTATTTGCTTGTCATGTCCCATAGATATTAGGAGAACCAATCCTACCAAACAGTTGACAGTAGGGCTGGCTTACAAGAGAATGCTATTCAGTGCCTTCTCCATCTGAAAACACAGAGAAAGGAAAGATAACATCATGGAAATCACCAATAAGAATGAGGTAGAAAGAGTTGGAAATCATCTGCTTTCCTATCCTCAACTGTAGATGAGAAAACAAAAGTCATCTTCCAGAGCCCTACAAGTACAGGAGATAACAACTGAGATTTTTTTTTTGCTGAGGAGCAGACCAGTGCTTTCTTCTAAGCTGCAATATTTCCCCTAAAGCCACTAAACATTATCTCATCCCTTAATCTTCCTTTCCATATCTTACTTTACTCTCTGTCTTCTGTGGAGGAAGAGGCTCCACATGATCCAAAGGCCACATAGTAGGGCTTGGTTCCCAAGCCCATGAAATTGTGTATAAACAGTAGAAGCATATGAACCAATATTCAATTAAAAAACTTTCGAATAGTCTCCTTAATTTCAGTCATTAGTCATTCCAGCAGGTTGAAATGAGGAAGATTAAAAATAGTTCCAAAACTTTTCTTCAATGTTCTTTTAGACCACTGAATTTTATACAGGGTAGGTGAGTCATGAACCATGTTGGCAGGCTTTAGTCACTGCCACAGGGAGTTGGGGGGAGGATCTCTTAGTGGGATAATTGTATAAGGGTAGAATATATGTTTGTATTTTTTCTGTTTACTGATGTTTTAAAACACACATGTCTATGAGATAATTCTCAAATTAGGTCTAAAAAGATAATGCTGATAACATTATAGCATACTCTTAGAGGTGACTCGCTCTTCCAGGTTTCTGTTGGATGCAAGGACTACCATTCTATTATGTGGAGTATCTGAGGTCATGAATGACTATGACCTTTTCAATGACTTCTAATCCTAATTTTTGTGTAACTGTGTGACTTTAGAAAGTTTTTGTACTCTCACATGGGAATTGCAGTTGCTTGTAAACCTACTGACTCCCTAGCAGATCTGGAAGTCTCCAGTCGGCATAGACCCTATTTGGCTCTTGACATTCTTTGTTTTGAATATTGCACACAGACATCTAGGGCTTTGCTGTCGCTCTTCAAACTGCTATCCCTTCTGCTATTGTTTTTCTGTACCCAGGGTTCCTGTTCCCCCAAATCAAGGCTTCCTCCTGAATGGCCTAATTACCCACATTGAGTCCCCATGAGGCCATAATAAAGCAGAAGTCTTGACTGAAGTAAGATAGCAGTATCTATCTTCTCAAGGAGAGAGGAAGCTCACTGTGATGTTACTTGACTTCTTCAGAGAGTTGCTGAATGTGTGACATAGCTCTGAGCTAGTTTCATTCATAGGGCTTCTTCTGAAGTCACTAGAATGGGTGAGCTACAGTAGGCTTGTTTAGTGACCAGAACTCCCAGAAGCTCGACTGTTGCATTATTATTCAGCTACTTTCATTCTAAGATGACATCTTTTCTCCCAATATGTTCAAATAATGGTTTTGTTAGACTATCCCATAAGTTTTCTAAATATACTGGAATCTTAGCATCCAAGAATACTTACTAATCATCCAGAAAAAGTTATCATAGAATCGGCTATGTGACTGGCTCTCCTTGAACTGTGCAACAATTTCTGAGAATTTGTGCAGCATATGAGCTCTGGGTAAATCCAACTCAACACTGTACAAAGGGGCCCAGAGGTTTCTGAACCTCATACTATGACAGTAGCTGTAGTGAAATACTTCTACATATGCAAACAAACATATATTTCTGTAGCGTGAATCTTAAAAGGTCTTATTAATAAAAACAAACCCGGGAGCCAGGTATTGGGGTGAATGCTGAAAGATCAGAGAAACAGAACCAGCCACAGCTAACCTCACCTCGACAATTCCTCAGCTGATCCTGTTTCCTCAGACTGGAAACCTCCGAGTCCTCATCCAGAATGAATCTCAGCTGAACTGCTGCTAAAAGCCTAAAAGCTTAACCAGGCTCTAGTTCCTGGTCCTCACACCTTATATACCTTTCTGCTTCCTGCCATTACTTTCTGGAATTAAAGGCGTGTGTCACCATGGATGGATCTCTGCCTCCAGAATGCTAGGATTAAAGGTGTGTGTGCTAACATTTTTTGGCCTCTATGTTTATCTAGTGACTGTTCTGTTCTCTGATGACAGATAAATTTATTAGGATGCACAATTTATTGGAGAACACAATATCACCACATATTTCCACTATCTTAAACATTAATTTCTGATAATATGAGATGACTTTATTAAAAAACATGGTGCTTATTTCCTGGTTGAAGGAGAATTTTGGTTATATGTGGCTTAGGTGGGTCTTGCCATATGCCACCACCTGTGATGGATGGATAGGAAGATATTTCAGTGCCATTCAGCAACCTTGTAGCCTATTAATAAAAAATTATTCATGAATTCATGTAGTTAACCCAAAAGTATGGATTGTAAAAGATCATCTCTACAAAAATATTATTGGAATTCTGTATCTAGCATTATGAGTTTAAGGTCAATGACAAAAATTAGATGTCAGTAAAAACATAAAAAAAATCAGATTGGGTGGTTTCCTCCACATTTTGCATGTAAACACATAGACCTAGAAATAAATACTGAGATTAATGCTGAAGTCTCTGCTTTGAAGAACCAAAGAGTTGTTGCAGCTTTTAAAAATCAGAACACAAAGCAAATAGGAAACTTCTAAATTAAATTCCAACATTTTCAAACAAGCGCTGCCTGGGAGATCATGCGAAGCATCCAAAGCCTAAATTGAATGTATGTTGGCAAGAGCATCTTCACATCTCTCTAAATAACTAGCTAATACAGTCAGGATTTTACACCTCATCGAGGCCTGGCACTTATTTGCAACATGTTCCAGTCAATTGTCAACTAAAGAGAATGCAGAATTTCAATCCTTTAGGGGAAGAACGGGTACAGTTTTTTTTTTTTTTTTCCATTTCCCAGAGCATGTTGCATTGCAAAGATGGAATTCTCCAGGGGCTGCCAGGTCTTCTGTCAGGTGTGATTTAACCCATCAACATTTTTAGGAGAAATCAAAATGAACATGAAAGCAAAGATAAAGAGGAGAGAGGAGCACGTACCCTGAAACAGCTGTAACTGAGCGTCTTGTCCGTCCCATCAAACAGAGTTTTGTACCAAGTCAAATGTAGATCATATGAGACATCCTAAATTATTTTCTGTGCCATTGAGCAGATTAGATTATGTTATCCAATAAGGGATTCAAAGATGTGCGGAGACTGTGAGAATACGGAAGAGAGAATGAGAAACACGAACAATAATAAAAATCGGCAGACTTCCAAAAGGAGACGTGGGTGGAGACAGAGATCTGTTGTTTTCTGCATGTCGTCGAAAGCAACTGTGCTTACTCTGCCATACGTTAAATCCGTCAGTGCCCTATGCAGTAAATATTATCCCCATTTTACAGGTGAAGAAATGGAAGCTATTACATTAGGTTCGGGTCACACAAGGACTGGCATTAGAAGATTTAGGTGACTGTGTCTAATTCTAGCAGGAAGACTTTAGGGAATATTTCAAAGAGATGAGACTTCATCCAGGTGTTGGAGGGTTAACCAATATACCATGTAGGAAAAGTTCATTTCATGTAGAAGAAGTGGTGAGGGCCCCAGGGCTGCCCAGAGTAGGAGCTGAACTTATCTGTGTAGGGACCAATGGCTACTTCATACATCGAAAGCCTGGAAAAAGTGAGGAAATCATCAGAAAGTGTCATGTGCAAATCCTGTAGTATAAATGTATGAGCACACATTCCTTTATTAAACTTTTATTGAAGGGTAAAAACGCTTTCTTTCTCTTCCCCCGTTTTTGGTGTGGTGTCTTATTTGTTTGTTTTGAGACCAGGTCTTGCTATGCAGCCTTGGCTGGCCTGGAACTCACTGTGTCTTAAATTCAGAGATCCTCCTGCCTCTGCATTCCAGTGCTGGAACTAAAGGCATACACCACCACACCTGACCAAATCAAGCTCTTGAAGTGTGAATCTGCAACTGGCATTTCTGAGTCAAATGAAACATTTTACAGCTTTTGGACTGTGGAGCAAAATCAAGAGATGAGGACAATTTAAATGTGATGTCCTTGGGGATGTCTAGGGCTTTTCTCCTCCAATCACTCCACCTTTCAACCATTTACACTTGGGTATCATCTCTTATTGACATCTTGAAACTAAACACCTAACAGTTTTTTGCAGAAGCAATTTTCTTTCTGCACTCACATTTTGTTTTATCAGTTTTCATATTTAATTAAATCACATAATTGTAAGAATGAGTCAAACTAATATAAATAAGCTTGGGCAAGAGTACAACTAATTGGTAGGGAAAAACAAAACAAAACAAACAAACAAACAAAAAACCACAACATACGGCTTGACTCGTTAGTCCAGAGTGCTTAATCAGCCAGGCTTCTGGAGGGTCATGTTATGCAGAAGGAATGGAGATCATTGATAGGAGTCCATTAAATAGAAACATGTTAAGAGAATTGCTGTTTCCATAGGGAAAAAAAAAACAAATCTGTTTGGGTCAGATATTATAAGGCCTTTAATGCCAATCTAAGTAGTCTGCCACCAGTAATCTTGCCATCCCTACACTGTTGAGATGTTGAGGATGCAGTTGTGGGTGTGGATGACACATCTTTTGAGTGTTGAGAGAGATTTGGTGGAGAACGTGGAAGAAGTGAGGTCACACCAAATGTGAGAACTGAAGAGTAGACAGGTATGGGAGATGTCTTAAATGTAGGATGAGAAGGATGCCAGGTGTGAATGTGACATTTGACGTTCTTATCTCATAAAGAGGGAACAAGAAGGAATTTGCCAACTGGGCATGACATGCACCCCTAGGAAATGTGTGCACCCTCTTCGCTTCTTTGAAGACTTTGCTTTTACCATTCACAAACAATGAGGTGGTTGCGGTGGCTTCTGTTGCAGTGGCTTCTATAGAAGTACTCTGCTGGATTCAGCCGGACATTTCTGTCACTTCATGCACGTATGTTATGCCATTGATCCCAAAACTTTCATTGCATTGCTTGTATATGAGCATCTGAAGTCAGTAACCAGTTTATAACATCAATGCTTGGGGGGCACAGCAAATGTTAATCAATCACATGTTTTCCTCACTGGTTAGAGAGCTGTATGCTTATAATCAACAGTGGCTTCTATTCTCTACCAGACCACCGCTCCAGGGGCAATTCTTGTTCACCTTTTTTTCTACATACTTTTTGATGCCTTGTATAGCACTCTGCAGGTCTTTGGTAAGTACTTGACTTTTGTTCACTCTAGTTAGACTCATGATAGGCTATGTAACGCATCACTCTTTCAACCTTCTGGAAAGACTGTCATGTGGGACTATGTCTGCTGTCCTCTGCCCTTCTCACTGTCTTCCCAGTTTCTCCTGTACTGCTCATTCCTGGACCTTGCTCAGACAGACTCAGGATGTACTTTTCTTTCACATGAGGGACTAGGTAGGCACAAGCTCCTCAAACTTGAGAATGAAAAAGTATTACATGAAAACTTAGAAACCAAAATACTCTTGAGTTCACATAGGCTTTCAAAATTTCTTAAGGAGACTCCAGGAAATGAACTCAGATATACTGATATAAGACAGAATTAACTCAGTTGATAACATTTTAAAAATTAGTGTCTATTGTTAACTAGCTCTATGATGTCCAATAAATTTTTGAAGGGGCAATTTAAATTTTCTTCTTAGTTTTTAAAATTTATTTTATTTTATTCTTCTTCTCTCATACATTACATCCTGACCACAGTTTCCCCTCTCTCTACCCTTCCCATTCCCCACCCCCACCATTTCTCTACCTCAGATCCATTCCTCCTGTTTCCCTTCAGAAAAGGGCAGGCCTCCCAGGGATATCAATTGAACAAGGCATAATAAGTTACATTATTACAGGCACATACCTAGTCATATCAATGTTGGATGAGGCAACCCAGTAGGAGAAAAAGAGTCCCAAGAGCAGGCAAAAGAGGCAGAGTCACTATTCCCCAACTCTAGCTGTTAGGAGTCCCACTAGAACACCAGGCTATACGACTATAAGATATATGCTGAGGACCTGGCTCAGATCCATACAGACTCTGTGATTGTCACTCCAGTCTCTGTGCTTAGTTGAGTCTGTGGACTGTGTTCTTGAGGTGTCCTTGACCCCTCTGGCTCCTGCAATCCTTCCTCCCCCTCTTCTGTGGGGTTCCCCAAGCTCTGCCTAATGTTTGGATATAGGTCTCCGCATCTGCTCCTATCAGATGTTGGATGAAACCTCTTTGATGACAACTGGGATAGACACAGATCTGAGTATAACATATTATCATTAGGAATCCTTTCATTGACTTCTCTTTGCTCTCTCTCTCTCTCTCTCTCTCTCTCTCTCTCTCTCTCTCTCTCTCCCTTTCTTTCTTTCTTTCTTTTCTCTTCTCTTTCTTCCTTCTTTTCCTTCTTTCCTTCCTTCCCTTCCTTCCTTCCTTCCTTCCTTTCTTTCTTTCTTTCTTTCTTTCTTTCTTTCTTTCTTTCTTTCTTTCTTTCTTTCTTTCTTTCATCAGTCATGTTTGGTTCTATCCTAGGTCTCTGAGCTATCCAGCCTCTGGTTCCTGGCTATCCAGGCAGTTTCAGGTATGAGCTTCCTCTTGTGGTGTGGGCCTCAAGGTGGACCAGTCATTGGTTGGCCAGTCCCTCAAGTTCTGTGCCAACATTATTACCTCAGCACATCTTGCAGGCCAGACACATTGTTGGTTGACGGGCTGGGTTGACATCCTACTCCCACCACTGGACACCTTGCCTGCTGTGATTTGAAAGAAAATGGCTCCCAAAGGGAGTGGCACTATTAGGAGGTGTGACTTTGTTAGAGTAGGTATGGCCTTGTTGGAGGAAATGGGTAACTGTGGAGGCAGGCTTTGAGGTCTCATATAGTCTCAAGCCGTGCTGAGTGTCTGACACCATTTCCTGCTGCCTGTACAAGATATAGAACTCTTGACTATCTCTCCAGCACCATGTTCCACCATGATGATAATAGACAACCTGTGAACTGTATGCCACCCAATTAAATAATTTTCCTTTATAAGAGTTACTGTGATCATGGTGTCTCTTCACAGTGATAGAAACCATAACTAAGACACTTGGTTACAGAAGATGGCCAGTTAAGGCTCTGTTCTTCTTAATTTCTTATTTTTACATGTTTAATTATTAGGAAAAAGTAAAAGGAAGAGACAGTAAAGAAATAAAATGATCAGATTTAGCAAGGTAAAAGTGTTTTTAAATAAAACTGACTATTTCCAAAAGGCATCAACCAGCTTGACAGGACAGACCAGGATGTCCTGTCCATGTACAGATATGTAGCTCAGTGATTCTCTCTTTCTCCTTCTCCCCATTCCCCTCTCTCCTTCCTTCTCTTTTCCCCTCCTTCTTTCCCTCCCTCTCTCCCTAGCACCCTCCCCCTCCTTCCCTCCCTCTCTCCCTCCCTCCCCACCCACCCCCATGTGTGCACTTACGTGGGTAGTTGCATATGGAGGTCACAGGTTGGTTGAGGTGTCTTGCTCTATTGGTCCTCATCTTATTTTTTGAGTCGGGGTCTCTCGCTGAACCTAGAGCTCAGTGATTCAGCTGAACTGGCTGTCTCATTAGTTCCAGGGGTTGTCTCCACCGTTCTAGCACTAGAGATAGGCTGATGAACCTGGCTTTTGAGTGCATGCTGGAGATCTTGCCTCAGGTCTCCATGGTTGCTCAGCTGGCACTTTGCCTCCTGAGCCATCTCCCAACTCCAGCTCAGTGGTTGTTTAATGAATGCAGTAAATATAATTATCTACTGAATTAAGATTTTCAAGCAAAATATAGAAATGAACTTTAATTGAGGAATTAATGCTTATTGAAAATCAGTTTTGAACTGTTTTATTGAGATAAATTATGCACAGAAATGTGGAAAACAAGAGTTTTAAATGAAGGATATTTATATTACTTTCTGGAATGGAAGGGGTAAGGTAGGGATCTACACAATGCTTCTGGGCAGAAATGAAGCATTTAGAGTCTGAGGACAGAAAGAACAGAGGCTATGGGTGTGGTTGGCTCTTTCTGCCTTTTACCAGAACAGGATTAAAACCACAGGAAAACTAAAGCACACTGACAATGTACAGGATTCCTAGATAAAACTCTGCCCATGTAGGAGTAAATATTAGAGTCCGTGCTGCCTTATTAGAATAAGGGTGGTAAAACATATGCATAAAAGTAGACTACAAAGTGTCTTGGGGGCCACAGCATCACCCTGAGTTAAGGTTAAAGGGGGTGCTTTTATTATTTTATCCTGAGAGCTCAACTTTACGTGAACTTTCCTGGCATTGTTAAAGACTGAATAATGCTAGGAAAGCAAAGAATGCCAAATGTTGACTATTGATGTGGAGAGATGGTTTATCAGTAAATAATTAATAATAGTTGGATATTTCTCAAACTTTGCTGCAGTCTGCAATTATATAGAAAAATTAAAAAACAGAATGATTTGGCCTCTGCTAGCAGATATTTTCATTTAATGGGTATGTTGTTGATCTGAGCACGTTCTTTATAATACTCAGATTTTCTGCACTGCCAGTGACAGTAAGAATTACACACCTTTTCTTTTATTGTCAAGAGAACCCCACAGTTCACTGTACGTCCAGGGAAATCTCCGTTGCAGGGCCGTGTGCTCTGTGTAGCTTGAATGGAGGTGTATTTCTGCCTAAAGGGGTCAGAAGGCATGGGCCAAAGGGATACTATTCTGATAATAGAATGCTTTGAGGAGAAGCTATACTCCAGGGTCTATCACATAGTGAAGAAAGAGTATTGCCTCATTATACCCCAGTTTGGACTTTAGTGAGGCCTCTTTAACCTGTTTAAATTAGTTTTGTATGAAATATACATTCATATTCAAATGTCAGTTGGAAATGCATTAAAAGGTAAATTTTGGTGATTCAGTCTTCTGAATTACTTCAGCTGTGAGCAATAATCAGAGGTCTATTTTCTGAAAGGGAAAAACACTTGAGATTGTTGATCATTGCAATCACTGCTCTAGGTGGGTACATATTATAGCTTTGTTGTCTTTAATTTCTGTGATTCTCTGAAGTAAAACTTGTTGTAATACTGCCCTTCATAATGGCCCTTTGGCTGCCTCTGTGCTGAGGGAGTGAGATAGTAATTTCAAGATGTATTTCCTACCTGACTCTGCTTTGTGACTCTATCGATCTCGACATTATCTGAACTCTTTCCCCCTGGTTTTGGGATATCAGATGAGCAGGGGTTATTTTACTATCTCTTGAAGAACAACATCGATGAACTATTTTCGTCCAGTGCACCGCAAATTGTTTTGTCCGCAGTAGATTTCCACCCGGAGAAGGCAGACTCTGATTACTGGTTATTAAGCTTTTTTTTTTTCTTGCCATATGTCTGAATGGAAGCGTGGCAGATTTTCCTTTGGGTCTCAACAACGTGTTTTCTCCAACTGCAATGAAACTAGTTGGCGGAAATGCCGTAATAACAGTGGCGGTGGCAGACTGCTGCTGCTGGATAAAACAGAGAGCTGGGCATTTCGCAATCAGCGCAACCTTGGGGTAAAGGGATAAAGCTTCAAAACCAAAGATGGCATTTGCTATTAGCCCAGTCCTAGCTGAGGATGAAGAGCATTTGCTTTTGTGGAGTCTCCGCATACAGGACATTAGTCTCATTTCTCTTGATGCCTCCCAGAATTGCCCCAGAATAAAACAAAACAAAACAAAACAAAAACATCAGCATAACACTCACATTGGATGATGTTTGTGTGGGAGGAAAATGTCTCCTTTTTTCCAGTTCAGTAACATTCCTAACCATGTGGGGTGATATTTAATGGGGTTGGTTCTCAGTCTAGAAATGCATAAAAATGCATTAGCCACAATCTGTGTTGATACTGTTCTTTTTGCTCATTCTGTTACAGACACAGATGTATTCTAAAGAGACTGCCTTGCTAGGAGCACCAATCATAGTGGCTTCATTACACTTCCTAAGGCTCTAAAGTGGAGAGTTTTGATTGTGCATGCTGTAATTGTTTTATTCCACAGTCCCAAAGCCAAATGTGTTTATCTAAAATTAATGAGGGTCTTTTTGATAAAACTATACTTAAAATCAAAGACTTTGAGTCATGAGTACCAAGCTAACAGACTAAAATATATGCTGGTTATTTGACTATATATGTCCAAAATTGTGAAGAAGGCAATTTTCAACTTAGTCTATTAGATTAAACACACACACACATACACACACACACACACACACACACACACACACACACACACACATGCACTATTGTCACAACGTATATATACCACATTTGCTACTTTAGTCACTTTAACTATACAGTTTATATCATCAAGTATTAATACACCCATGTCATGAACCCTTTATTACTCTGATCTTTACGACCATTTCATTTTCTCAGGCTACAGCCTTATTAAATAATAACTCCCTGTTACCACATCCCCACAAACATTGTTTTACATTTTGTGAATTCGGCTACTTTAGGTACCTCATGTAAAGAGAATCATACTAATTTGTCTTTTTGTCTTGTCTGTCCTTTTAAAGCAACTGGTTTCTTTAAATCCTGAACTCATCACACGCTAGAGCAGAAAAAGATTAATGATGCCAATCTACTTTTGTGGAGAAGAGAGCTGCTAATTAGAAAGTTGAGTTGGTTCTGCTGGTTTCTAGTTTAAAATGCATTTTATTCCAGTTAGATATAAATTGCCAACTACACCTATGTGGTGTTCTGCATAAGAATAGCCCCCATAGGTTTATATATTTGGATGCTTAGTCACCAGGGAGTGGAGCTCTTTGAAAGAATTAGAAGGATTATGAGGTGTGGCTTTATTGGAATAAATGTGTCACTGAGAGTGGGCTTTGAGGTTTCAAAAGCCTATACCAGGCCTAGTGTCTCTCTCTCTCTCTCTCTTTCTCTCTCTCCTCTCTGCCTATGGATCAGGTCGTAGCTCTGAACTGCTGCTCCAGTGCCTGCCAGCTTGCCACCATGATCTCTGAAGGGTTGATAATAGATGAAACCTCTGAAACTATAAGCAATCTGCTCCCCCCTCACCCTGTTAAATGCTTTCTATTATAAGAGTTGCCTTGGTCATGGTGTCCCTTCACAGCACTAGAACACTAACGAAGACAGCCTATACTAATTTTAATAATATTAAGGTTCAGAAAATCTTTAACATCTCTCATTCATCATTTGTCTACTGGCCATAGTTTCAGTTGCTGATAAATGAATTGCCAATAATAGGGCTAAAGTAGTACCAAATACATAAAGTCTTTAAGGGATTACCTTTGATTTTTCTCCTGCACTTACCAATCTGTATTCTTATACATCTATGTTAGACATTAAAGAACTTGGTAGCAGGACAAAGCCATGCACATCTGAATGAGAGTATCATGAAGGAAGAAGAAGGAGGATCTCAAGTTTGAGGCTAGCCTTTTTCAAAATCAAACAAACAACAAAGCCTAAGGAATTAACCACCATAATACCTCTGGGGAAGAGGGTAGTAGTGAGCTAATTGGCATTCTGAGCTCAATAATGTAGTAATGGTGCCACCGAATCTAGAAATTTTGTCTCTTAAGTCTGTATTTCTTGGCAGATGAGTAGCACCTACCAGGACACGGCTTTCTATCTACTTTGTGTTCTTGATTTTCCATTGAGCAGGGGGCCATGTCTGTGTTCTTTGTGACAGTCTAAGGTCTCTCTCAATTCCGTACAGGTCTTGATGGGATGGGTTAGTGGGACACTTGTCAGCCAGCAGGGAACAGTTGAGTCCTGTCATCTAGGAGGTGTGCAGACACGTTAACTAATGATAAGAATGTAAGTGATACCGTCTTTCTCAGTCTTCCATATCATAGAAATTAGCCAGTAGGATCCCATTTTTCACTTCTCTGATAGCTGAACTCCCCATACAGCATCTCCAAATACTTAGCATAGGGGCATCCTTTGCAGCAGGTTGTAGGGGTTGGTGGTACTGCAAGGGGAAAAAATTATCTCTACTAAATTGTTGTATTAAAGATTTATTATTGTTAATTTGGCAAGGTAGAGCTTTTTAAGCCCTAAGACATGAGAAATTGAGTACACATATATCTTTATTTTGGGGACACTTTTTGTTTTATTTATTTTTGTTGTGGTGGCTTTGTTTTGTTTTTTTTGAGATAGGATCCCATGTAGTTCAGGCCAGCCTCAAACTCACCACATAGAAGAAGATGACCTTGAAGGTCTGATCCTCCTACCCCTACTTCTCAAGTGCTGAGATTACAAACATGTGCTACCATGCTCAGCCCTAGGGCACTTCTTTCTACTTAGGGTATTTGACTATTGGTACTGAACAATCCTTCTCTATTTAGTACAAGTTCTCATAAAAATAAAAGAAAACAAAAAAACTATTTGTTTTACTTATAATTATCTGCACATTCTTATCAGTACCTATTAATCAGAAACAAGCATTTATACACACACACACTCACACACACACACACACATATATATATACTCATATTTAATAATACCCTCAGTACAGGTCTTGATGGGATGGGTCATTGGGACACTTGTCAGCCAGCAGGGAGGAGAATTGTGTAGAGGAGAATCAGTGAGATCTGTTTATAAGGAATTGCTATCCATTTTGAATGAGAAGGTCTTTAAGCCTCCAATGCTGGGAGAATGGTTTTGCCTTACTCTAACCTTCATGTAGGAGTGGACTAGTCCAGGGCCGAGGATGACACAGTGCTCACCCCTAGGTTATCAAGAAATTAGCCTAGTGGGTGAGTGAGTCAGTGCCCAGAACCTTTAATCCTGCCTGTTTCCATCCCATCACTCACGGCTGTGTCATCAGCCCCTACTTCTGCATCCCTCCATCTCCTGTTTCATGATTACTTTTTTCAAAATGCTCTTGCATAATCATTACACCCTCACTTAGTCGTCATAATTTTTATATAATGCACATATTGTTTGTAATGTGTCATTTTCTTTTATATTGTTACATTGTAAACATGCTGTGTTAAAATATGTTAAATTGGTTTAAACAAGTTTCCTTTTACGATGCCTTTAATTTAGCTCACATTGGTCTAAATTCATGAAGAACCATATATTAAACACTCTTGAATAGCTTCTATGAAAGGAAACTTAATTTATGATGTTTAGTATTATACTTTATACAGTTTCTTTATTTTTCACTCAGTTCATCATGCTGTGAAAATTCATGAATATTTAACTATTAAATGAAATGCAAAATTTTCATTATCATTTTATTGAAAACTTGACATCTTAAAATACCATCCATACCATTAGTATTCTAATGCATTGTCACCTTATTGAGAAATGCTGCTAAAAAACAATACAGCCATTCAGAAAAAAAAATTTTGTCCGCCCAAGGCTATTAACTATAGTTCTACACATACATTAGTGACAAATAAGTGAAGCAGCCAATGCTCACAAAAGATGTCACTAAAATGCTAGGAAACAACTGTAACCATAGAAACCTACTCACACTGCAATCTGAACATCTTTTGTCAGTGTGTGACTAGAAATGAGATGCTTAAAATCATTAGACTATCAAAAAATCTGAACATCTCTCCATTGAAATTTACATATTTAAATATTTTGAAACCTGCAAAAACTTCAACATGATACTTCTATAAAATATTGTTTCAGATCCTAGCCCTCAACTATCAGTTTAGATATAACAACAAAAATTATACATGAAGACTTACAATTTTTCTCCCTCTTTCTTTAGGCTACATGCATTGTCTGAGGAGCCTAAACAAACACCCCAGAGAACAGAGGTTAGCTGTGAGGGCTGTCTACCTTCCTGCTCTAATCTTTACAATGGTGCCATGCTTCACCTTTCCTTTCTCTTTAGAACAATCACTGGCTTAAATTGTACCTGTTCCAGCAAGACAAGTTTGCAGGTTTCATAAGCCTTCATGACAGTAAGTACAAAATTGTCTTAGATAATGAGATATTTAAATAAAGGATTTGACAAACCAGTGTAGGAGAGCTCGAGTTTGGATGAATGCGGCACAGCCCTTGCAACCGTGGATATGGAGCTGAATTTTTTTCCCTTGTCTTCATCTTCTCAGAAACTCCTGAAAGGTCTAGTTATTTAGCTGAATGCTCTGCATTTAAGGGGCAGTGGAAGTCATTTTCCTTGAAACATCCATTTGAAACTAAAGGTTAAGAAACTCCTTGAGCAGGCAGGATGATTGAGACTTTAATGTTTTTAAATTGCAGGAATTTAGAAACTCCCTTCGTTCCCAAAGCCCTCATCCTAAAACATTTCTGAAGTGCCCATCATGTGCCAGGCACCACCCTAGGCACACGGGGTGACCAAAGCAATGCTCACCGACTGTGGCTCTCACTTATTAGTAGGGGATGGACAAGGGACAATGGAACAGTGCATTCAAAGTCTGTGGAGTTGCATCCTCAGAGCACCGACCACAGACCAGCCATTGTTCTAGGCGTTGGTCCCTGGATCACATGGTGTGCATGGCCACCCCTGGAGCTTTCATCATGGAGGAACTGGGAAGAAGTTTTTAGTAAATACATGGGTATATAGAGTGCTTCAATTTTGGGGCTCCATGCCTAGGGAGGAAAGGGAGAGTGGCAGTCAGAGACATGGTGTTAGCAATCATTATGGGGTTCCATGGAACAATTCTCAAGGTTTGGTGCTGTCTCAAAAGACAGTGCTCAGTAATCGATCCATTCGTTCCCATTGCATTTTCTCCTAATTTAAAAATTCCTGTTTCTTTAGAGAATGAAGCTACTATCCTTCATGAACGGTTAATTTCAGTTTTCCATTGGCAAACCACAGCGCTATTTTTCACAAAATCAAGTGACTAAATCATATCAAAGAATACATATGTATTGTGTGTATGCATGTACCTGCAATGCATGTATGTGAAATGCGTGCTTTACTATCTTTTTTTTAGTATGATTTGGATTACTATCTACTTGCTTTGTGCTGGAAATCTTCTGAAAGGGTCATCTACATTCTCATGTGAGCCTCAAAAGCACTTGCTGAGATTAGGCATCAGGACAGACTCTGCTCAGATGAGAAGAACTGAGAATGAGAGAAGTGTAGAAAGGGATACATGGCTGGCAGGTGGTACTGCTGGGCCTTGGTCATGAATCCTTCCAACTTCAAAGCCTGTGTGTCTGCTCCTCTTTCAGCTATCGTTTACTCCAGAGAAAGCTCTTCCATGCAACAAAGCCTGTATGCTTCCATGGTAATCATGGGTGGCTTCTACTCTACATGTAGATGGCTACTTTTTGCTCACCAAGTTCCAATTCTCTTTTACATCACTACAAGAACAAAAAACCTCAATGTACTTGATGTTCATCTGCAGCTGGGCATACAGGGATGGGGTTGATCAGATGTGGTTAAAGACAGAGCTCCTCACAATTGCTTAGTAACGATCTCTGCTGCATGATATTTAGGCTCTTAAAGTAGTAGGGGACCATGAGTTTATCCAATTCTTTCATTTTATTGATGAGCAAATAGGGAGTAAAAGTTGAGGTGAAGCTTAATTACTAAATTAGCCAGTTAGCAGCAGAGTCTGGTTTGAATTCACAAGAATGTACTCTTGAACAAAGTTCTCTCTCATTTGTGTGTGTGTGTGTGTGTGTGTGTGTGTGTGTGTGTGTGTGTGCATGTGCAAGAGTGTGTGGATATGCAGATAACTAGCACAAGCTCTCATGATGCGTATGCACTCTCTGGTACATACTGAGATTTCTCTGTGTTTTAGATTTGATTTCTGGCATAAATTTGACTTTTAGGCTACCAGCATTTTTTTCATCTAATTTCTTTTGTGATTATTTAAACTGTCAATTGCAATGACACACACCACCTTGATTCATGGGAGGGTTAGGAGGAAGAAAGAGAAGGAGAAAAGACTTGGCATAACTCATTAGAATTTTGATTTCTCATGCTTTTCAGATTCACTTGACAGTATGGACTCACTGGTGTTTAGAATCTATTATGCATAAACACAAGCATGCATTCTGCATATTTATAGAATCGACATCCACTAAGAAGGCCCCTACATGTAATTCCTTTTTCACTTGAAGTATAATGTGCTATGAAATAGTTACTATGCCTTTTCAGATAATAAGGAAGACATTGCTACTGAGTATGAAAAAGTTCTTTATCAAGTGAACAAAATAACCAAAATTCAACAAATTGGAGCAGGAACTTATTCTTTGCTTTGCTAGTCTTTGAGTGGGCTTGGATTCCATTCCTCAATCACCAGTGTGATATCAAATCTAAGTTGTAAGTGGTTTTAGTCCACACTGCAACTCAATAGTCAGCTGTTTGCTTTTCTTCCAGCACCCTGCTGCACACTGCCTCTACCTGAGGGCAGGAAGCACTGTTAATCATTCTTTTGCCCTTTATTGAACCCAATTCTTCTCCGTGTCTCAGCCTTCTAGGGTAGGGGTAAACCTGCTTAGGCAGACCACCCAGAATTCCATAGAAAAGTGGTCAGCCTGAATGCAGGTGGTTGGTCTCCTACTCAAGTTTCTGTTTAGACCATTAGTTTTGCCCTGATGGGCACTTAAGAGTATTAACTCCTTCATTCCCAAACCTTCCAGGCATTAGAGAGGCTTCCAAGTGGTCCTGATTTTCAGGCTCTGTTGGAGAATCCTGCAGATAAGTAGCTCTGGCTGTCATGAGAGAGCTTCACCCAGGGAAGGCACAGGCCAGGGCCCGAGTCAGGGTCACCAGTGCAGTGGGCACCTCTTTGACGAGTGAGAAGGGCTTTGAATAATGGAACTAGAGATCCAGATGTATCTAGGGGGCTTTGGGAAAACTATGACACCACAAGGTTTCCTGTCTCTGTTTTCCAATAATCTAAAATTTATCATTAGAACTTTGTTTCCTCTGCTTAAGATTTTGCAATCTGTAAGATTGTAATACCCTTAGGAGAGTCAGCGTATTAAGTCCCACACCTTAAGTAAATCTTTGAAAAAGAAACACGGGTGGACTCATCCTAAGATTTTGACAGAAGTGTAAACTCGAGGAGATGATGGAACCAAGACAGGCTGGTTTGCTGGGAACAGTTCCCATTATTAGTAAAGGCTATTACAACTCAGAGATTGTAGCAGAGGGAGGCAGGCAGAAGGAATGGTGAGGAATGGGATTTGGAGTCCAGGGGTCAGAAAGTGAGAGGCTGATACAGCACAATTTTGATGTGCTTTCACTGAAAACACCAGGCAGAAAGTAGATGACGGGTCTCGTGGCTCAGACGCTCAGGGAGGAAGCTCGGTGCCATTCTGTAAGATTCCGGCTGGCAGTTCAGGCAGAAATCAATACTTGTGTTTGTAGATAGTTGAGTTTCTTTGTTTTACTCGTTCCCCATTTCCAGTAACACTTTCAATAGTGCACACATCGCCTGGGGATTAGTAAATGCTGCATTGAATTAAAATAGACAAAGGTAAGCATTTTTTTCCCGTAGGTCCTTCAGATAATACCGTTACCCTGATGAGTGGATTCAGAGACTTCTGCTGCACACTGACTGAAAGGAAGCTCTTTACGCTGGGTTCTGCCCTTCGGGTGCCAGTCTTTCCTGTTTGCAGAGCTTTGCTGCCAGTTCTGTTTTTCAGTTCTGAAATTCTCTTTATCTCAATGCTCCACAAAGGGTTCCAGCTCCTCTGGTCTCCACAGATGCTTTTCAGACACACTGTTTTCTGTAAGATTTCTACAACTGATAAAAATGTGACCATGTCTAGTACCTAGCTATCCACTTTCCCCCACACTTCCAGTTCTGAGCCCAGCACCCCACATACATGGAGTAGGATTTTGACTGATACAGGTAGAGTTAAAAGGTAATGTGTAGGTGGTAAGGGAGATTAGGTGACAGAGTGACTGAAGCCATTAGCTCTGGTAAAGAATTCATTGTATCTTGACCTGAAGACTGACTCAGGACTAGAGTGACAGAGACAGGGATTTGGAGGTAGGATGCCAACCAGATGTAATTAGGAATATGAAGAGTTAGTTTGATTCCACAGGTAAATAACGAAATAATGCTGTAAGATATACCAGGACTTATCTGTAAGCTTTGGTTCTATTACAATCCATAGGCACTGATTTTTAAAAATCATAGGGACAAATATGCCCATGTCTCTTAATTTTCTTCCATAAGACTTGATCTTGGGAGTTTGCTCACCTGAATACAGGTTTAGTTAGGAAAAACCCGGGGTTTGGTTCCTGTAGTGCTTTGATTCACACGGCTATTCTCTGTGGTTATTAACCAGCCCTGTCCAGATGGAGACACACTGGTCCTTACTGTGCATCTTAGAGGGAGAATGGAGAAAGGATAGTTAACTTTAGCTCTAGATGCCAGACTCATATTGAATCATGCCAGAATCATGACTTATGGGGTCAGCTCAATGCTTACAACCCCATAATCCACAATGCCTGCCTCCAGGCACATTACAACAGAGATAATCCAGGCATTCCTCCAGCTAAGGGCATGAAACACCCATCCCTCTGTTACAAGAATCTGTTCCCCGGAAGTAAAGTAACTCTCCCCTTTCAGTTCTTGAAACACGAAAATGTCCACCTGGGTGGTGGTGGTGCTAAGGAGTCAATTTTCCTCAGTTAAAAAAAAAAAAAAGCAAGGAGATATTTTAGTATCTCTTCTCATTGTGATTTAGAAAAAGCCCAGATCTCAGGGACCCTCCTTCTGCTTTAGACAAAGTCAGGGGCAACTCTGTAAATACATATTGAAGTATCTTTGGTGGCAGTTACATATATGGCAATTTTTTTCCTTTTATTGAAAATAGTTTTTTTTCTCACATAATATATTCTGATAATGGTTTCCCCTTTCTCTACTCCTCCAAGTTCCTCTCTACTTCACTTCCCATCCAGATCAACTCTTTTTCTGTCTCTCATTAGAAAACAAACAGGTTTCTCAGGGATAATAAAATAAAATACAATAAGATACAACAAAAAATAACACATTGGCATTGGACAAAATGAACAGAAGGAAAAGAGCCCAAGAGAAGGCACAAAAAAAGAGACCTCTTATTTGTACACTTGGGAGTCCCATAAAAACAATAAACTGAAAGCTGTAATTTATCTACAAAGGATGTAGTGCAGCCCTGTGCATGCTTCTTCAGTCTCTGAGTTCTTATGAGCTTTGCTCACGCTGATTTAGAGGACCTTGTTTTCTTGGTGTCCTTCATCCCTTTAACTCTTACACTCTTTCCACCTCCATTTTTGAGGGGTTCCCTAGGTCCCGAGGTGAGGGATTTGATAGACATCCCTTTTAGGGCTGAGAGTTACGAGGTCTCTGGCTGTCTTCAAATGTCTGGTTGTAGTCTCTGTATTTATTCCTATCTGCTGCATAAGGAAGCTTCTCCGGTGATGGCTGAGCAAGGCACTGATCTGTGAGTATAGCAGAAGGTGATTAGGAGTCATTTTATTGCTAAGCTCCCCCCCCCCCCATTTTTAGAACACTAGTATTCGGTATTCCTTAGGTCCCTGTGCTATCTAGTCTCATGTTCTTGCCCACCCAACCAGTTCTGAGTATGGGTCCCACCTCATGGAGTGGGCCTTAAGTCAAATCAGACATTGGCTGGCTACTTCCACAAGCTTGGTACCACCACTGCACTGGTATATCCTGCAGGCAGGACACCATTGTAGATCAAAGGTTTGTGGCTGGGTTGGTCTTTATGTTTCTCTTTTGGTAGCATGCAGAGTATCTTCCTGTGCCAAAGATGCTAGAATGTAGGTGTGGGGGCTCTATGTAAGCACAAGCTTGACTTCTACAGGTTCAATAAGTTGTATGGGTGTTGTCTCCAGTCATGGGCCAGTGTCATCAGTTTGTGGAGAGCAGCATGTAGTCTTGGCATCAGCCTGGGTTGTTTGGGGATTCCCATGCAACCCTATTGGCCAACAATTCAATTAGATGTAAACCAATTCTGGGACTGGTTGCTTTGGTTGGTGACCAGAGATAGGCAGTTGGGACTCTTTCTTCCTATCATTTGGCAGTTTCAGTTAGATTGCCTTCATATATGTTTATATATTTAGGAAGCTTCTACTGACTTAAGTTTCCATACCACTCCTTAAATGGCCCTTAATTTTAGCTGTCTCTCCCTGTATTCCCTCATCCCCCTTTTCACTTTGATCCTCCTGTTCCAGTTCCTTCCCCCAATCTAATCTTAGCTGTCTATTCTATTTCTCTTTCCTAGGGAGAGCTCTCTGCTCCCCCTTATTCCTTTACTCTATACCTAACCTCTTTGGTTCTATGAATTGTATCTTGGGTATCATTGACTTAAAAGTGAATATCCATGTATAAGTGAATACACACCATATGTGTCTTTCTGGCCCTGGGATATCCCACTCAGAAGGATTTTTTTTTCTAGTTCCATTCATATACCTGTGAATTTCATGATTTCATTTTTTTTTAGTGGCTGAGTAATGCTCCATTATTTAGATATGCCACATTTTCCTTACCCAGTTTTTTCTGTTGAGGGTTATCTACATGTTTTCCAATATGTGGCTATGATAACTAGAGCAGCAATGAACATGGTTGAGCAAGTGTCTCTGTGGTAGGATTAAGTGTCCTTTGGGCATATGTCCAAGAGTGGTGTAGCTAGATTTTTACGTAGATTGATTCCCATCATCCTGAGGAACTACCACACTGAATTCCATAGTGGTTGTGAAGTTTTCACTCCCATCAGCAATAGATGGGTGTTCCTCCTACTCCACTTCCACACCAGTATGAGTTGTCACTTGTTTTAACAACCTTAGCCATTCAGACAGGTCTAAGATAAAAATCTCAAAATAGTTTTGATTTGTGTTTCCCGATGGCTAAGGATGTTGAACATTTCTTTAAGTATTTTTAGCCATTTGAGTTTCCTCTTTTGAGAATTCTGTTTGTTTTGGTACCCTATTTTAAAATTGGGTTGTTTTCTTGATATCTAGTTTTGGGATTTTTTTTTTTTTTACTTATTTTGTGTATTAGCCCTCTATTTGATATGCAGTTGGCAAAAATCTTTTCCCAGTCTCTAGGCTGCTACTTTGTTTGAATGACAGTGTCTTTTGCCATGCAGAAGTTTTTCAGTTCCATGAGGTCCCATTTATTGAATGTCTGTCTTAATGCCTGTGCTCATGGTGTCATTTTCAGAAATTCTTCCTGTGCCAGTGAATTCCTGGCTATTCGCTAGTTTCTTCTATCAGATTAGGTGTATCTGGTTTTGTGTGGAGGTCTTTGATTCATTTGGATTTGAGTTCGTACAGGGTGATGAGTATGAATCTATCTGGATTCCTCCACATGCCACCATCCTGTCTGACCAGCACCATTTGTTGAAGTTGCTGTCTTTTTTCCAGGGTGTATTTTTGCCTTCTTCATCAGAAATCAGATGCCCATGGTGTGTGGGTATATGTCTGGGTCCTCAGTTCAATTCCATTGACCAAAGTGTCTGTTTTTGTGTCAATACTATGCTGTTTCTATTATTATATCTCTGTAGTACACTTGAGGTCAGTGATAGTGATACCTGTAGCAATTATTTTATTATTCAGGAGGGTTTTTAGCTATCCCGGGTTTTGTGTGTTTCTGTATGAAGCTAAAATTTGTCCTTTAAAGATCTGTGAAGAATTAGGTTGGAATTATGATGGGTATATCATTGAACCTATAGATTGCTTTTGGATGGCCATTTTTACTGTATTAATTCTACCAATCAATGGACATGGGAGATCTTTCCATCTTCGGAGAGCTTCTTCAATGTCTTAAAGTTTTTACCATACAAGTTTTTCATTTGCTTGGATAGAGTTACCCCTAGATATTTTATATTATTTGAGGCTATTGTGAAAGGTGTTGTTTCCCTGATTTCTTTCTCAGTCCATTTGTTATTTGTTTATAGAAGGGCTACTGATTTTTGTGAGTTAATTTTGTATCCAACTTTTTGCTAAATGTGTTTATCAGCTATAGGAGTTTCCTGGTAGAACTTTTGGGATCACTTATATGTCATCTGCTAATAAAGATACTTTGACTTCTTTTCCAATTTGTTTCTCCTTGATCTCCTTCAATTGTCTTATTGCTCTAGTTAAGACTTCAAGTACTATAATGAATAGATATGGAAGGAGTAGACAACCTTGTCTTGTTCCTCATTTTAGTGGAATTGCTTTGAGTTTCTCTCCATTTAAGTTGATGTTGGCTTGTTGTAAATACCTTTTACTAAGTTGAGGCATGTCACTTGTATCCTTAATCTCTCCAGACTTTTATCTTGAAGGAGTGTTGGATTTTGTCAGAGGCCTTTTCTGCATCTAATGTGATAATCATGTGGTTTTTGTCTTTTAATTTGTTTGTATTGTGTATTACATTTGTAAATTTACGACATGCAAGGAAAATTTAAAAGTACTTTTGGCAAGTATGGTGTAACCCAGAGCTTCTCTATTAGAGTGTCTCTTGGTAAGAACATTTGAGAATTTTAAAAATTAAATGTAACTTAGAATTTTTACAGTCCAGAATAAGTGAATGGACTTTAGAGTATCTCTAATTTCTTCTCCTACATCAAAACACCAAGCAATCAAAATACCCTTTCCTGATGAATGTTTAAACATTTGAATCCGTCTCCATCTAAGTTTCCAAGGGGTAAAAATTTCCATTGATGACAGTTGATCAGCAAAATAGAGGTGATCTGCCACTCAGCTTTAATTTGACAAGGGAGAAAGGAAGGAAGGAGGAAGAATATGAGGGAGGAAAGGGAGAAATGGAGTGAGGATAGGTTGGAGAGAGAGAGAGACATCAAGAGCATAAGATAAAATATCTAGAGCCAGACTCATTTGCAATCCCAGGAACCCATGAGCTGAGAAGTGATAGTGTGTATGACTGGGATATGGTTCTTCAATGGTCACTAGCACCTAAATACCCACTGGATTCAACTCTAAATATTACCATCACTATAAAGGGGTAGAAAGCAGGTCAGTTGTGTGGGCTCATCATTCAGTTATTTTTGAATAAGTGGTCTACTTAGGTTGGGTTTATATAATACCACATTAACTCATTGAAAATGAAAAATTGGGTCAACCACCTAGTTATTTTGATACTGAATACAAAGTTATCACCATGTCCATTCTGAGTTTTAAGCACAAGCCACTGAATGCCATTATTTGTTGTATGTATAGACAATAAATACTTCTAAGATCCCTGATCCAATAATAACATGACATTAATTAGTATCTTTCCTATATCACACATAATGATATATTCTAGAACATTAAATCCATTATGATATTTAACCTCCATAATAATCCTAGAAGGCAAAATTATTTTATCTACTTCAGAAATGAACACTTGGAAGCATATTTATCTTTCTTCTTTGTTAAAATATGATTATATACTCAACAAAATGAATATTCTTTCATGTTGTTCAAGAAGTGTTATAAAATAGACCAATTAATTAGGTCTATCATATGCTGCTGTTGCTTTGGTTTTTAAAATTCTAGAGTAAAAAATGAATTTAGAAAAATAGCTTAGATATCTAGGAAACTGAGGTCACTCAGGAGAATCAAGTCATCGATATATTAATAAGATCTTTTATGTTGGCTTTTTATTACCTGGTGTCTGATAATATCTTGAGGCCACAGGGGTAGATTTTTAGACCTCATTTGGATTTCCTGAAGTTCTAACTGAGGAGTGTGTCGTGGATGAACACAGAGTAGGGCAGTTTAGTCTAGCAGCCAGCATTACCCTTAAAAAGGTACATTATTGAGGAAAGTTATGCTACTTACTGCCCACCCCTTGCCATTTCGTGCACAGGAAATGATGAAATTCAATGAGCCTGGAAGGGAAATAGCAATGAAAAGTAATCAGTCAATAAGCAGTTTGAGAGCAAGGATATGGAAGGGAGCTACTGATGCACTGTCGCTTCAACGTGGTGATGAAAGGAGAGGGCAAGCCAAGTATGAATGTGCATGCGAGTCTTCTGACACCTGGCGATAGCTCCCTCCTTTACTTCAGTCTGTTGCCTCCTGGATTCAGAAAAATTAACCAAAAAGTCCTGATAGAGGAGGCTTCCTCTAAAGTTACCAGCTCTGATAATAGCTGTAAAGTACCCTTCCCGCACTCTCCCAGGTTACGCTTTGGACATTGATTTTAGACTAGAAGTCACGTTTCTTCTCTAGTTAAGGATGGGGCACTGCTGTGCATTGAAACATAGGTAGCATATTTAAACTGACGCAAGATGGCAGGTAAAGCTGTCTCGTGAGACCTGTGTGTTGGACACGGAGGTAAGGAAGATGCTAAGTGCATGCGTATGCATAAAAAGAGTCTTAGGAACAGAAGGCAAAATTAAAGAGAAGAGAATGAAAAGAATGTTGCACAGACAGTGAAAACACCACAGGAAGTAGAAACCTCCAAAGACTGTTGGTTTTGAGGTTGATGGCTAAGAACACTTGTCTCAGGTTTCTAGCCAGGGAGCAGTGGTGTTTGAAACTGCTTCCCTAGCATGGAAGCTAAGAAGGTACGGCCCATAGAACGAACCTCTTAGGAAAACATTGGTTTCCAGCTCCCTAGGTTGTGAGATCCAGGGATCAAAATATTCCACTAAGAAAAAGATGTTTAACACAGATAGGGATGCACAGAACTCAGATGCAACTCGTTATAAAGATGGAGATCAGTGTTCAAATGAGAGGAGCTGCTGATGCCAGCCTGCTGGACAGCAAGATTGTCCAGGTGCATCTGCGCTTCATTTGCCAAGGGATGTATCCTCTGCTAATGGAAAAAGAACAGATAGGAAGTCTAAGGTCATCAAATAATGTTTTAAGTGCTTTTCTACTTAAGAAATAGCTCAGTGTTCTATCTATAGGCATTGGCTGTGCTTGGATTGGATTAACTTTTGCCAAATGTTGTCATCTTTGACTCACTGATATTATCCAAAGCTGCAGTTCTTCTATGATCGGAACATGCTCTTTTTGGTAAGATAAGTGTTCTTTTTTGGTAGTCCCCAATCCACGCCTTGCTCTCTAGCCTTTTATTCTGCTCACTATTTTTCTAAGCATGGAGATCAACCACTGGAGATTTCACTGACATCCTACTGCAATCATCGTCTTTGGAGGATGGAAATAATTAAACTAGATTATATTCATATTTCATATCTTTTTATAACTTCATATACTTTAATACACCCACAGCGACAGGTAAAAGTGAGTCAAGATTTCCATAAAGAGACATTTCACCTTGTATCTAATTGAAAATGCAAAATAAGAAGTGAGTTTCAGCAAGGAAGCCACACTGGAACAGAAGCCTTGGCATACAAATGAGTTTGTGCCTCACAAAAAGGTGCACAAATGAAACTATTATTCAGTGCTATAAAACCCATTCCTTTTATGTTTGTTGGGGCTGTGGGAAGGGAAGGAATATTTACTAGTTGTGAGTTTGTACAGACTATTCATTGTTCTTGATTTCAATTTTCTCTCCATGAAATGAAGAGATTAGATTCGATTATTTTAGTACTTAGTTTTCAAGTTCCATGATCATGTCTTATGAATATAAATGTTCTACATAGGGGATGAGGGCTCTGAAAGGAAGGGAGGTACTCAGAAGACACCCCTCTCAGTTTGTTCTGGGTGTTTTCTTCTTCTGTGACAGTGATGGAAATATCCATGTCTGTGCAGAATGGAATCACTCTGTCCATCACAGAACTTGATAATGGTCCTGTTTCTGAAGCAGCATGATAAATGACCTCCAAGACAATTTATACATGTCCAAATCAAGTTTCCCTGAAGACAGCCTAGGCACCTTTAATATGCATTCTCACTCGGAGTGAGTCACACTAGTTTAGAAAGTTTAGCCAACAGCAAGGCCAGCTCATGAACCTTCTATTATGGTGATGGTTTGGGCTTTTCAGTACCTTATTATGAAGGTATCAAAAACTTCAGAGGGGATGAAAACCATCCGGGACCTTTCTGGAGGAAAAGAGTGCTGAGAAACAAATGATCCCTTATATTGACAGAAAACTCGATCACAGAATAGGAAACAAATGGGTGAGGTGATAGCACACAGTATCAATCAACTAAGATGCTGTGGAGTCCAGGCAGGAGATGAAAAGGAAGCTGAGACAGGACCAGTGGAGGTTGAAAGAGGGGGATGAGCACTCCAGTACCTTTTGGTAAGACCTACCAGTGTTTACTTCTGTAAAGTTTTGGAGGGAAGTCTCCTTCAGCTTGCTCTAGTGGGATATTGAGGAGATGGTAGACTTTTATGGAGAGAAGATAACAGACACGATTTCCTTGAGGGCGAATGAAGATATATTGGAAATGGGATCAGATGATGCATCCAGGGAAGAGGGGAGATGCTGACTTTGAATATAGTGGGAAAGGAACTAATTAGGGCAAGTGAGGCCTTGTAGATATGGGAGGGGCTTTGTCCCTCCCCCCACTTGCCACCCTTGGCTTGCTCAGCTGATTGAGCAGAGACATCTCTATTCCTTATGGAGCTTAGGTGTGGGAGAACTTAGATTATACAGCCACAAGATAAGCAGTGCCATGCTTTTCCTATTATCATGTGCCATACAGAATGTTTGAGGAATGTTCAGTCACTGTTCATCGCCATAGTTCTGGAATAAAAACACACACACTATGATATGATATGGGGAGAAAGCGATGGGCTATTGTTTTGAGGAAAGAGCAAGACTAAGGTTTTGCAGGAAGATGGCATTTAATCTTTGTCCTAAAGGCAGACATAACTGAGGAAGGAGTGATGTTACAAGACATATTCTTATCCTAGTGAATCTGTCCTCTTTTTCTTTGCCCCCTTGAGGAATAGCCCTATCTTTTTCAGACACTGGTGAGCTCATTTTCATATGGATTATCACATGCTGATTTTGCTTAGTTCTTTAAAAAAAGATACTCATTCTTGAAAATATGCTTCAATGTCACAGTTTTCAAGATTAAAATATTGTGATGTTTGTGCATAAAGTAAGGAGAAATGGTGCACACCATGTTCCCCACTTAAATCAAATGGAAAATAATTCAACTAAGTTATTCCTTCAATCAGCAGGTGAATGATGTAGTGATGCTCATGTGGGAATGACAGCATCAACACTGATGAGCAAATGCTGATAATATTTAAAGACCCAAGTTTTGGAATGAAGAAGTGGAATAAATAAAAATTTTAAAGCCATTATTAATTTTTTAAATATGCCATACAGTTCAACTACCATAAATATGCATGTTTTCACCTCCTCTTCTCAGCCTCCAGACTGTATCCCAGAGCACTACCCTAAGGCTTCAATATCCTGGTATCTTGTAACTTGTTTGTAAAAATTAAGATAGATTATTTCCCTAGCCTATTTGTCATGCAAGGTCCCTGGTTACAGAAGATATTTTACTATGTCCCGAGTACAGAATTTTATATCATGAGAAATCGTTTTTGCACCTCAAGGCATATTAAGAGGAAGAGAAACAAGATTCATCCAATCGAGGTTTTTATTTTGATTACACATGCATGCGAGGATTATTAAAGAAGGGAGTGCCTTCAGCTGGCTACCTGTCTTGCTGCCCGTTGGTAACTAATACCTCATCATATCCACGTGCAAATCTGCGAAGGAAAAGGTTTATTGATTGTTTTACTCCCAGGTCTCCACAAAGGCTATAAGATCTATCCCCTACCTTGCACCCTCAACACCGGCTTTGCTTTTATGAACACTTTCAGAAGGAATGGATTCAAAAGGCATTTATGCCATGCTTCCTATGCCATGGTCACTTAACCAGCTAGTTGGGATGATTCCTAAATGAAAAGGAATCAGTTCCTGCCTGTCTGGATTTCTGTTTAGGAACGAGCAGGGTGGTTGGAGATTGGTAGATGAATAGATCCTCAAATGACTGTTCCAGGCAGAGTCAACATCATAAAGGAATCAAAGGATGATAGCTTAGAAAAATGCTGTTTCAAAGTATCAACAGTGTCATGAGAACCTGCTTTGTATCTGTTATTATAGAAAATAAAAGGATGGAGGGCATAGTTATCCCCTAACTCCCTTCAGGAATAAAACAGCAAAAAAAAATGAGAAATAATAATTTTTTAGTTTGAATCAGTCAAATAAATTTCTATTTTGCTGTTAGAATGCCTGTTCTTCTGCCTGAGTTTGAAGGACTCAATGAGACCAGTGGTATGCTTGATTTCAGTATTATGTTCTAATCCCCCACGTGATCTTAGGACCCAGGGAACTTGCCCTTCTTGTCTGATATTCAAGTATTGAGGGTATGGGGGCAGCTGATAGTTTTCTACTGTTTCTGATGATAACAGTGCTTACTAGAGCATTGTGGTGGGGTCATTTCTAGCATCTACTACCCACGACCAAGTGGATGGGTTGAACCCATCATCTGCTTGACTTGCCACTGTGATTCTTTTTACCTTTGACTGGGCTGTGTGATTAGCTCACAAACTTTGTAGAGCCAGCTTGTTATTCCAAAGATTCCTTGGATTTGATGGATACACACCAGCCTTGAGGGCTCCTGAAGGAAGTTTAAGGGACTAGGAGTCCTAGACTCATACTAGGACTCGTATTTCAAAACAGCAATCAAGAGATTGTAGATGTGCTTGTGTGAATATTACATGGAATTAGGTCTGAGAAGCACAGAGTGAGCCTTTGGAGGCCTCGGTGTTCTGGAAGCCCTTCCCTTTGGTTCTCAAAGGGTGACTCCTCTAAGCTAGAAAACATGGCTTAGTAAGCCAAATTGCCCTGGGGAGAATCAGCTGGAGTATTTTGTACTCCATCAAAAATTAGGTAACTCTTTTTCTTACAAGCCAACAGCACTTTGTCAGGTTCCTTTAATATATATAAGTCTTGGTAATCTATGTCTTGGGTAGCTTGTAAGATAGCCACTGCCTAAGGGTGACCCAATACAGCCATGAGGAAACATTTCCTCTGTTAGAAAGAAGTGATGCTTGGTGTGGTAGAAAGGGTACTAGTTTCAGATCAGAAAATCCCCAGCTGACAGTCACTTTCAGTCTCTAACATGTGAACGAGGCTACATTGAACTCTTGGACCCTAGTCACATTTTCGGATGATGCCAACCACCCAGGTGATCCTCCAGTAGGTCAACATAAGAGCCACTCACCAAAAACTCGGTGTTGTATGATATAATACTTGCTGACTTGGGGCATAGTTTATTATGCATTAGTACACAACTGGAAATAAAAGCTAAAGAATTAAAAAAATCTTTCTAATATATATATACACACACATATATACATATATATATATATATATATATATAGTGCACAGTAATTGCTTGGTGTGCACTTAGTGTACACTGAGTAGCCAGTGTAATTACTGTTGAATTATGAGGCAAAGGGAACATATTTGAGGCCTCACTAGCACAGCGGTGACCAAGGGTAGCGGACATTCATTCTGGGCTAGAGGAAGGGGGTAGCACTGGAGCTTTCCTCCAAGCACATGGGCAGTTGATTACATTTGCAGAAATCCCATTATCCTGAACTACCCGGCTCAGTTTCTTCCTAGTCATTAAGCTTATAAACACTGCCTACTTTTATGGCTCCTAGTGTTATTAATGTGAAAGAATATGAGACCTTGCTAGTCTCCTCAAAATCACAACAGTATATTGGAAAATCCAACAGTTTTCTATTAAAAACAACTGCCATGGAAAGAGAAAGTTTAAGCCAAGTATGTCAATTACCTGAAGGTGGCTTCTGTTATTTCCCTTGGGAGGTTTTCTGGAAACTGCTAGTGTATGAGTCAGTGTCCAGCTTTATGACTGGGAGAAAGGTCTTCAGAAAGACAATATTCTCTTTCTTTATGGAAAAAATCAGATCAACATAAAAACTTAAACCCTAGGTAACTAGAGTGATCTGAATTTTAAAGATACCCTGAACTACTTTTGAAGGGATTTCAAGTCACTATTGTTTGGATATTGCCAAGAGGTTAATTCGAGTATCATACCCTTTGAAAACATTTTTTTTAACCCAAAGATAACTTAATCATTAAATGGCAGTTTGGTCCAATGAGAAGGAGTAAGGCGGTATCAGCATGAATTTCAAAAACCTGCTAAGAGCTATAAATATAGCCTGCAATATTTTGCAATATCTGAAGTGTTTGGCCTAATGTTGAACATGCTCCATTGTTCAAACCAGCTGTGTTCTTTCACTCTTTCATTTCTATAAAACTAGGATAAAGGCTGTCAAAGCAAACGCGGCGGCAGCAGCAGACTTTCATGCTGAAAAGTTCTGTGTACATAGTACATAGCAATCTCAAGATGGAACTTTGAATGTTTCAAACCAGAACAAAATCCTCATCTAATTATAAATGAACTATATTAAGCACAAAAGGCAATTTCAAATTATACTGAAGAAAGTTACATTTTACTCTTTGCTTTCAAAATGCATTTATCGCAATTTCACAAACTAATTGCAAATTCATTTTGCTTAATTTTCCTAGGTTATTTCTTTTATTGCTTTCAAGTACTCTGCATATTTCTGAAACATCAGAATCCATAAGAGATTTAGAGGGCTTTTTTGTTTTGCTGCTACTTTGTATTTAGAATTATAGAATAGGAAATGGGTTTTTTCCCATGTCTTATTCCTGGATTAATATGGTGACCACAAAACTAGTTCCATTTATTATAGACATATTCAAGGTAAAGAGAGAAAAAGTTACCCATGATGAACACATTCAGAAATGGGATCTGGAGAAAAGACATTAGGCTTTCTTTCAGAGGTACACTCACATGGAGCTGTGTGTGCCTGTCTACCATTTATACTCACAGGATTGCAGATGTTTATACAACTTGCATGAGTTGTGAGACAGAAAAGGCTGTCCATGTTCTACCAACATTAACTGTGGCAAGTGGTACATGGAAGGCTAAACTATTTGCTCTGTTTACTGTGATTCTGGTCTGTTTCCCCTGATTACATGCTTTGCTTGGGATGAAGCAATTCTAAACTAAATCTTCCACATTCTAAAGTCAAATACAAGTTATTAAATTAAAAACAAAACTTTATAGTAATTTATATTTATTGTCTGATCTCCTCTTGCATTGTTAGCAGGGTTGATAGAGAGTTGCAAGTATTGTTTGTGTTCTGCAGATTCACAAGGCGCCTTGTGGTAGGGTGAGTTCCCAGCTCAATGCAGACTATTGATGTGTCCTAAGTCAATGGGAAGTGTCAAACCATAGAATCTGCATTTTAATCCTCTGTGTGTATGTGTGTGTGTGTGTGTGTGTGTGTGTGTGTGTGTGTGTGTGCCTGTGTGTGTATCTCTCTGTGTGTGTCTGTGTGCCTGCATGTATGTATGTGTGTGTGTATGTGCCTGTGTGTGTATCTCTCTGTGTGTGTCTGTGTGCCTGCGTGTATGTATGTGTGTGTTTGTATGTGTGTCTGTGTGCCTGCATGTATGTATGTGTGTTTGTGTGTGTGTCTGTGTGCCTGCATGTATGTGTGTGTGTTTGTGTGTGTGTCTGTGTGCCTGCATGTATGTGTGTGTGTTTGTGTGTATGTGTGTGTGTGTGCCTGTGTGTGTGTGTGTATGTGTGTGTGCATCTCTGTGCGTGTGTCTGTGTGCCTGCGTGTATGTGTGTGTTTGTATGTGTGTGTGCATCTCTGTGTGTGTGTCTGTGTGCCTGCATGTATGTGTGTGTGTGTGTGTGTGTGTGTGTGTGTGTGTGTGCATCTCTGTGTGCCTGCGTGTCTGTGTGCATGTGTGTGATGGATATAGAAGGAGAATGGAGGGTAGGAGGAAATAAGTTCAGCATTTTCTTTCCTGCATTGTGGTAGGTTAAACAGTTACTGTAATTGAATTTTCCGGACCACATGTTTATTATGATTAGTGGATATTCCTGTGATTGAGTAAATTGTTTATGTGCTTTTTAATTATTAATTAATTAATTAATTGAATGTATGTGTACTTCATTGTGCAGCCTGTGGATTTTAAGAATTTTTGTTTGAGAGGAATGTCATTGGATTGTAATCATAACCTACATTTATATAACTCCTTTAGTACTTTCATGATAAAAGGACCTAAAATACTTTGAAGTTCCTCTGATTAGATGTGAGAGCTATAGATACCTTTCCTGAAATACCGTCTTGCTTTAAATTAAAATACAGTCATTCTTAAAATATAGCCATAGGAAATGAAAAGCATTATCTCCTTGACTGGAGCTAGGATTATACAAGGATCCTGATTCCAAATGCAGGCATTGGGACTAAGGAGCCAGAGAGATCTAGTTGGTAATTGTGCTGGTACCATCTCTACATTCTTGCTTGGTTCACTTCCTTATGGCCCATTCAGACTGCATGCATCATAAGAACAGATTTCTTTTAAAGGTTTAAATAAGATGACTCTATTCTTCTATCCACTTAGGTGCTAGTTGAAGTTTGTGGCTCTGCTTTTCATTAGCAACTGTCCTCTGATGCTTGATGAAAGCTTGACTTTCTATTGCTCAAGTTTTGCTGAGTGCTCAGCTCAGAGGCAGCATCACAGAGAGTGGCTTGAGGTAGGCTCACAAAATTGTTACGGAAGACAGCTGCCACCAGGGTCCTCGAAGTGTCAGAGGACCCAAGAACTAAGTACAGCCCAGAAAGCAGCAGGTTCAGTCAGCAGCCTCGAAAGGCAAGGAGCTTAGCTTCTGGGAAACTGAGAAAGCCATTGATTTTAAGATCTCTGACCTGGAACTCAATGAAATGATTGCTTTTCCTCCTCAGCACGCCTGGAAAACTCTTGAATTTGCACAACACAGGTCTATGACGGAATAGTGTGGCCAGTCTGCAATTATAGCCTCAGAAAGAAGCTCTGCTATTTGTTCATAGCCTGATTCTGCTCCTCTGGCAAGAAGGTGATTGGGACTTTTCAAATTTTTTTCCTGGAATTTGGCAGCACAAGCATATAAAAAGACACTTGACAAAAGTTTTGTTTCCTTCTGCTGACCCTGTTTCCACATGTGATGTTTTATGCATATTTTAAATTTAATTTTGCTTTAAAGCATGGACAGAAAAGAAACTTTCACAGCCCCGTATGTCCATGACACCACCTTCTGCAGACATAGAAGACAGCACATTTACAGATGTGTGTGAACTGCTAGAGGATACTCAGGGAATAGAGACACTGGGGTGAGTATCAGGGAGAAACACATCAATGTACAAAGTCTGGAGCCAACAGAGGAACTCAGTCTCCTTCTGCAATGGCCTGCTTCTAAGCCCTGATGTGAATTGCAAGTTAAGGCAGGAAGGAGGCATCTGTTTCCAAACAGGGCAATAAAGACAGTCACGAGGTGACCTTTGGCCCAGTGAAAGGCCAATGTTCATCTACTGTCTGCACACCTGGGGGTTGACTTGTAGGTTTTTGGTATTGTCCACTGTTCACATGAGTGAGAGCTCAGATATCCTCTGGCTTCCTGCCTGGTCTGTGAGTCACAGCCAGTTTGGAAAGTCTGACCTGAGCTCTCTGGGCTATACCAGACAAAGGAAGCCCTTGGCTTTGACCATAATCCTGGATCTCTTTGGGTTCAACCTTTTCCTAGCAGCATCATTTGACTTAAGTGTTTATAACAAGATTTCACTTAAAGTACCCCGCCAGTTACTTATGATAAACGAGAGAGAGAGAGAGAGAGAGAGAGAGAGAGAGAGAGAGAGAGAGAGAGAGAGAGAGAGAGAGAACGAGCAGGGGGAGTTATAGAAAATGGGTGCTTTTGCTGAGACTTTCTGTAACTCATTTTGATTTTCAAAATAGCCTCCATTTATGAATCATGAATTTCTGAGAAAAAGATGGCAAAGCTAATGATTGCCATTTAGGCTTTTCCAGCAGCTTATGATACCGGAAAAATCATGGAAGAGCAGAGTTTCTTCTCTCTGGGATGATTGTCACAATGGGGTTATTTTCTATGGATGTATATCATCTGAATTAAATCCCAGCAAAGAATGGATGAGACATTCCTCCCTTGGTTTCTGCTGAAATTATTCTACCACAGGGCAGCATAACATCCCAATTTTCTCTTACATGAAACAATATTAGAGTGAATACACTGAACTCTGTCGTAGGGCACATCAATCGTACCAAGATAAATAGATTGGGCCTACCAGTAAAATAGTCCATAGGCAATCAATAAAGTTATGATACACAACCGTGTGTACATGGCTTGCTGTGCCATGGGCACTGGGAAAGGTAGAAGTAATGCGGTAAGGATGATCTTCAGCCCAATCATTCACTGAGTTACTAGAGCTTGTTTTCTCTAGACTGGCTCTGATGCAGAACCTTGAGACACATCTAAAGCAAAGTTTTAGACTTAGAAATGAAACAACGGCTTGTCCAAATTATAGCTGCAGGAGTGAAATGGGCTAAGGCAAAGGGCAGTTCAGGAAATAGATGCTGACCCAAGTGTTGACTATATAATAATGTTAATAACAGCCTATCTATAGAATGACTATGGTTTTCACATCTTTTACCCATACATTATCACATTGGATCTTTTAACAACCCTGAAAAGTAGGGCTACAATTATTTGGAATGAAATTAAAAAGTGTGTTCCTGTTTTGTGGGTAGCAGAGAAATTATTTATTCAGGCCATGAGGGCTCTCAGCTGGATATAATGAAGCATCTCAGTAGAAAGGAACACTTGCAGAAAGTGAAAAATGGAAAGGTCTGGAATTGGAAAGACCAATTCTGAGGCTCTGTGGTAGGATGGGAGAGGGTAGGAAGAAAACATCGGGAAGGTGAAATTCCAGGTTGATTGGGAATGGTTGGCTAGTTTCAGGGAGACTTCCAGAGCTTAGTTTATGAAATTCTTTGTTCCTACTCTCCGTTAGTTAAAGTGAGTTGCATTTCATCTGAATTCTCAGAAAATCCCACTGACTTTATTTAGCATTACTTTCTGTGGTTTTATTGTTATTTACATATCTGATACAGTCATTAGGTTGCCAGCTTCTAGCAGATCAAGTTGATTCTGTTCATCTCTGTCTTCCCTCAGGGGGAAGCATACAGCTCGGTCACTTGCACAGAACTAATGTTTAATAAACACTTGCAGTATTTAACTGAAGTTTGGCAGTGAAAGACAAAATGCGAGCTTCACACAGCAGGGTTGTAGCAGAGGGCTGGTTTCTTTATTTTAAGAAACAAGTAAGACACAGTGGAAAGAATATGTAAGTTGGAAGCAAACACGGTTTAAATCCTGGCACTACCCACTTATTTTCTACATGACCTTAGCCAATGTACTTACGTGTTTAAGCACAATTTTCTCATGCATAATATGCCAGTAATAAAAAGCTACCTTTTGAGGTTTCTGTGATGACAGAATGAAATGTTATGTGGAAATGGTCTAATATCTGGCACACAGGAGATCTTCAACAATGTTAGTCATGAACTAAGGTGACATGTCCAGGCCTGCCACAGACCCAATGTGAACATGTTCCTAGAAGAAAGGAGAAGTTATGATATGGAAAGTATAAGAGGAAAGAAAAGTAATGGAGCATGTTTCCATATGGAGCAGGCAAAGGACATGCCTTTGAAAGAAAAGACAAGTGTTATTTCCCTTTAAATGGACAAAAGATGAAAAGAAACAGGAAATATTACAGAGGATTCTAGGAAGACCAGGTCTCAGAGAAGTTGAAAGAAAGATTATCTTTGCAGAGCCTGTTGTGCGTAATAGGCTAGGGGATACTAATTCAGGGGAGAACAACTCTGAAGAGCAGGCAAGGCCACTGAAGAAGCTTGACCTTGGCACAATTAGAGAGATATCTAAAAGCATGAGTCTAATATATTCCCAGAAAATTCTGTACACAGGTCTTATCAGTTCTGGGCAAAGCATTAGGTTGGTAAGGACAGATTGTCGAGCAGGTGTGCAGAAATGGGGGTTGAAAGAGCTAGTGCTGCACATACAAATGGAATATACATATCAAATAAGTAGATTGATTATAAATATAATTTCCAATCAAAGAAGAATGTGTTGATCAGTCCGAAAAGAAAGCAGAATAGGTTACTTAATACAATATAACATTAAATAAACTCACTTTGTATGCAGAATGATTTTGGAAATCATCTAGGTTAACTGAAACTTAGGCATGAGAACTGAGTGTTCCTTGATAGCAGTGGTTTTATTAGAATCCCAAGTGTTATAGTGCTTGAGAGCATCATTCTGGCATCTGACTTTTGAAGTTTGAATCCCAACTTTCCGGATACCCACTTTTCAACTCTGAGCAAGTTTCTTAGCCTGTGTGAAAATTACTCTTGTTATTAATGATGTACAGATAATCATAATGATTATAATATCCTTATAGGGGTTAAATAAGGTCATCTTTGAAGCATGCTTATACTAGTGCCTGAAGCATGGTGGCTACTTCACAGATTTTTGTCTCAGATCTCTTCCTTTTCAAGCTTTTTTGAAATTGTGTATGTGTGCATGCACATGTGCACACACATGCACACATTTGAGTGCAGGGGCCAAAGGAGGCCAGAAGAGGGCACTGAATCCCTGGAACTGGAATTACAAGCAGTTGTGAGTCACCCTGCATGGGTGCTGGGAACCTAGACAGGGTCTTCTGCAAGAGCAGCAAGTTAATTGTTGAGGCAACTCTCTAGCCCCAGCTCCCCTGAGTCTTGTCCACAGTTCTGTTTGCTACATGTCTCCTTCTTGACTGACTGATTTCCTAAACAGTAATTGTGGGCATCTAAGAACTCATTTGGTTAGAAGCCATAGTAAATATGTTTCTTGTGAATCTACATCCTTAACTATGGACACACCATATTTTATTTTCATTTCTTCTATTGAACTTATATTTACAATAAGGATAATCTTGATTGTAACATTTGTAAAGAACAATTTTTGCATATATTTTATGAAGCCAATTCTATTTCTTACATCTATGTATATTTCAGACATCATATTTTGAAGATTAATCCTATTTTTTTTCTGAATCAGAAATAGGTAAAACTCAGATATATCCTTTGTGTAAAGGAACCAAGGGACAAAGAGGGTCAGCTGAGCATGAACTTGTCTAAGGAGTTACATATGGTCTGAGGTCAAGGCTTGTTTGCTTAAAGTTTACATAAAAGCACCAACCCCCTTATAGAGCCCAGAAATAATGTTTCTGTTCCTTCTCTCTCTGCTTTTAGTTTTTGTGGTGATGAAAATGAATTAGTAATCAGATCAAGTATGGTCACTTGGACCTCCCAAAACAAATCAATTGTTTGTGTTTATCTCACTTGGAGATTTTCTGAGGGTTGTTATACACTAGCTTGGAAGACCAAGCATCCATGGGACATCTCATTTCTGACGCAGTCAACCAGCTGGGTGTTGAGAATATTTCCATGGCTTCCAATCCGTCAATGCTTGAAAACATTTACTACAGAAAGGATCGCTGGCTCAGGGAAGACATTTGTCTAATTCAGCAACAGCTCTTTGCACTGCATTTCCAGATTAGGCCTCTCCTTGAAAATGATCTATTACAGGAGCAGTTTATAAAATTAAACACTTGTCATTATGCAATGCAAAATTCATGAAGCAACCAAATGTCAGGGATCTACATATTTAAAAAATGGGAGCTTTAGCATTTCTTCCCTGGCATGGATTCTGAGCAGTAAAAGGCCAGAGAAAAACATAGCAAATCACAAAGCTGTTTTGGAATGGACCAAATCGTTCCCTTTTTGGATTGCATGTAGTTCTAAGAGCTAATTTCCCTACTGGAAAAATCATTATCTATTCAATAATCTTTTACCAGACCTCTATGGCCAGGCACATGCTGTGTGCTAAGGTAACACTGATAAAGTGTGGCCCTGGCTCTTAGAGCTGGTGTCCTAGTGAGGGGTGATGTGGGAAGCCGGGCATTGTGTTAACAATGGACAAGGAAGAGCAGGCCAGTTGACATACAAAATTCTCTCTAATCACCTGTATTTCCCCCCCATTTCTCTGTGTGGGATCTATCTTTCCAAATTTCGACTGCTGCTTTTGAAGTTGAGGGCCAAATAGCTTTCACTAATTAATACTGAGCAAGAATAGGTGGGACTCAGACTACCACATAAGATGTAGACTTGATAGAATACTACATCATGAAAAATAAGCAAGCTAGATGCTAAGAACTCTCCTTAGATGGAATACATAGAAGAGTGCTGATAAAAACTAAGGGTCACCCCATTAGAGCCCTCTCAGCCATGTTCTTTCTCATTGCTTCCAAATTTGGAGGACAGAGATACTCGTACTGAATTTTGATTGATGTTAGATATAGGAGGATTAGGCAACTCCAGGTATCATTGGGCTAAATATCCGTTAGCTTTATTACGTGTGTGGACAACAGATCTTGCTAGAGGGACCAGTTACTTATGTATCAACATCTAAAGATCTCTACGTTGAGAATACCGTCTACTGACCATGATTCCTCTTGGGCGTTATCTCTAACAGCTTAAGACAGAATCTATACCAGGTGTCGTGCCCGCAGAAATCCACTGAGAGCTTTCGTGTCACACTTGGCATCTCACCTCAGAGTGGCCGCTGTGTCATGACATTTAGACCTGGCCGCTTTGGCATAGTCATTCAGTGCCAGATAAATTGAAAGGTAGAAACATGGCTTTGACTTTATTCTCAATATTTTAGCCTCTTGCTTGCCAATGGACATTGAGAGCTTAAAATATGCATCATGATGAGAGCGAAGAGGCCACTCAGAGATAGTGATTCTGTGTTAATTGGTAATGGTTTAACAAAGAAAAAGTGATTTGATACATCAATACTACCAGCTTGGTGTAAAGTAAATACTGTTAAAATGATCGTGTAAATGGATGCATCAAATCACAGTGCTCGAAAAGTCTTCTTGGACTACTCTCTTACCTCATCTTCATAGGTCACCTAGGACATGTTGGAGGAATACTGTTTCCGGATACTACCCAAGCAGGCTGCAATGGCATGAGCATCCTGCCTCAGCACCGAGATACACAAGTCAGATACCACTTGGCTGCCCTGGTAAGGCATAACACCATGTACCTGCGCCAGGAGACATGGAGCAGCTACTGGAGCAAGCTAGCTGTCAAACAATGGCCTGTTGGAAATCTCCTGGCATTTGCCAGGAAAATGAGAGGAGAAAGGAAGATCTCAGAGAGGGACGGCAGGCTCGGGTGTGATCCATCTTAAATTTGTTTTCAGGTATGTAAGTTTCTTGTGTGTGTGTGTGTTTGTGTGTTTGTGTGTGTGTGTGTGTGTGTGTGTGTGTGTGTGTGTGTGTGTGTGTGCATGTGAAGGCCAGAGTTTGACATAAGGTATTTTCCTCAACAGCTTCTCCACCTTAAGGATCATCACTGAACCTGGAGCTCACCCATTGGCTAGACTGAACCTGGAGCTCACCCACTGGCTAGACTGAACCTGGAGCTCACCCATTGGCTAGACTGAACCTGGAGCTCACCCATTGGCTAGACTGAATCTAGAGCTCACTCATTGACTAGACTGAACCTGGAGCTCACCCATTGGCTAGACTGAATCTAGAGCTCACCCATTGGCTAGAATGAACCTGGAGCTCACCTATTGGCTAGACTATATGGCCACATTCTCCTGTTTCCATCTCCCTGTCTCTGGAACGACAGGTGGATGCCATAGTGCCTGGCCTTTTATGTGAGTGTAGGGATCTGAACTCAGCTCCTCATGCTTTCCTAGAAAACACTTTATCAGCTGTGTCTTGTCTTTGCTCCCTGTATGTGCATTTTGAGATGTTAGTAAGACTTAGTTTTCAGATAGTGTGAATGAGAATTTGGGGGGCAAGAAATGCTGTGTGCAAAATATTTCTGTACAGGGAATGTCAGGAAGATGGACTTGACTAGAATGTGGGGCATGCTCAGAGAACAAGTAGGAGAGAATGGATGGAGTTGGAGTAGTGTCTAGTGTAGAAACTATAACCACACACTCACATAGAAATGATACAAATAATATAGTGAGAGTCTAGATGTGTTTGTGGCTTTTTACAGGTGAGTTACATGAGAGCAAAGGAGCTGAAAGACTAGCCAAGTTTCTTTCTGAAATGAATGGGTATAAAAGTTGAATTAGAAGCCAAAGGTTCTGCCATGGAAAGATCTTTGTAATCCCTGTGTAAGGCAATAAGGACTTAAATGAATGTAAACAGATTTTTTCACTGGCTACAGATGTAGAAAAAGATTGGGGGCGTTAAATAAGTATGAACCCAGGGAGTTTAAGTAGCTGCACGTCATTGAAATTTCAGACTGCTGTTGCTTCTGATAGCAGTGGACAGACTGAGCAAGGTACCGTTCAGGGGATGAGATTCACGAATATGGGTACCACCACCGTCTTGCTGAGAAGATGAATGTGGTGCGGACTTGGAAAGTGGTTAGAAAAACCCCAGTAGAAATAGATGACTTAGGACATGCTTTTGAAGAAGGGGCAGCATATGAACCACTCATCCCATCACTATTGCTGTCACCACCGTCAAAAAGCCTGTATTAGTCCCAAGGAGGGGTGGGTGAACGTATTTATACAGTTAAACATATGGATGGACAAAATTCAAATTTAGATGAAGTTCACGTAAAAAAAAAAACCACAAAAAGGTGGAAAACAATGGGTGTTTGACAAATAGAATAAACAAATAGAGAGAGATTCAGTCATGGAGCCATGATATGGCAGTGAATTCCGGAAGGGAAAGGGGATTTGCCAGAGAGGAGAGGCTGAACCTCCTTACCAGAATGCTGTTTGAGAAAGACACAGCTGAGGCTGAAAGAAGCTTGGAGCTCTCCCAGGGTAACTTTCCTGTCAGAAATCAGGCTCAGAAGCTGTGCCCAGCCGTGGCACACAGTTCCCGGGCCTTAGGAAAAGGGCTGGCTCTCATTTGCATATTTAGACAATAGCATAAGGGCTTGGTGAGCTCATTGCATTGGGGTACAATATGGAAGAAGAGAGATTTGCTGGGATGAGGGGTTATGCAAGAGGTTAAGTGAAGTGCGTGTATTCTACAAGAATAGACATGGATATAGGTCGAGAAAGAGAAGAAAGGGTCAGTGAGCCTAAGAGGGTCACGGTCTGGGAAGGAGAGGGCCTGTAGACTAAGAGACAGGAGGTGGCAATCCACAGACACACTGAAAGGCTATTTTCTTTTCCTTTATCCACCCACTAAGCAGCGCCTAATATAGTACTTTTAAGAATACTGTTTGTGTAACAGCAACATGCTAATTTATTAATTGGGGAGAAGAATGGCTCTTTGGAGAGTCAGGAAGAGACCAGGGGCGAGGCGCAGAGGCAGGCCTTGGGTCTAACTTGTGGCACATGCCCTGTGTGCTGAGGAGAAAGAAAATCCAGAAGCTTCACTTTTGGCTGCTGCAAAGAAAATGGCTGCTGTTTTAGTCGATTTTAAAGATAATGATTTTTTTTTAAAGCTGTTTGACTCCTTTATAACTCCTACCCACATTGAAGTAATAGGCCAGACATTCAGATCAAACTGTCCCTCCAGGAGGAGACACTTGCCAAGGAAACCTTGGCCAGATGGGAGCTGGAGAAAGAGGTTCAGAACTGAGAGCGGTTTGCCTGCCCAGTGAGTTTGGATTTAAACCAGGTGTCCCCAGGGTAGAAGGCCCAAGTGTTGCCAGTGAAGAGCAGGGATGTAAGCTGCCATTGTGTGAAAACAAGCTAGGTGGTGTGGTTGCAGGGAATATGGTCCAAGTATCCTAAGTGCGTCTGTTTGATAATGCTTTTGAGTGGCTATCCCAGGATTTGTGCGTGCCTCGAGGTGCCTTTGTTTCCCAGTTTCCAGAGGCGTGAACAAGGCCATGTCTTAACAAAAGCACTAGGTGGCAGCACAGGACATCTATTCGATAGTCTCTCGCCACAGGCTGCTGGAATTTTGACAGATACAAAACGGTACCTGTGGTTTTGTGTATAAAACTGGTATAACTGTTTGTACATTTAAAAACTGTAACAATAAATTAAACATAAGGGAGAGGCTTTGCTAATAAACACAGTGTTAGACTGCATTTTTGTGTACCAGGTGACAAGCTTGGGCATTCAAACCTGATTTGTATAGGGGATGGGCAGGATGGGAAACAGGCCGAAGGAACTGCAAAATGTACATGCCGGGTGGCTGCAGCTTCCTTCAGGGTTGTTGTTGATATGTCCATCTGTCTGTGTGCACTACACAGAGGTGAAAATTTTAGGGAAGTGAGGGGTATGGTATGTCTGAACGTCTGGATGCATTGAATCTAGGAAGAAAGCACTCTGTAATTCCCAGCTTATGATTTGGTGGGAAGGTGAAAGTGTGAGCATGTTACGTTAATTTGCCTGGAAGAGGCACATGTCATACTTTTCACGCTCTTATCTACTATTTAGAAAGTGACCCCTTAAGCCTACGCACATCCTAGTCTAGAGGGCTAGGTTTGATGCATGCTGCCATATTTGGCTGTGCATTTTCTTGATCAGAACAAGCTGCTGTCTGAGACACTAAGCTTGCTTCAGCAAGGCTCATTTGACAATCTACCAAGACGCAAAGCCCAAACATTTCCAAAGCCATGCATAGCAGACTGTACTTAGCCACAGGGGCTCTCCCTCACTCTCCTTAGCTAAGCAATTCATAGTCAAAATCCTATCATGCTGATCAAAGCAAAATCTTTGTATTCGTTCTTCCATTCAACAAACTTTTGTCTTTTACTGTATGCCAAGCACATGATAGTGAATAATGAAAAAGAGAAAAATTAAAAACAAAATGAGCCCTCAAACACCAGACAACATCTCCTCTACTATAAAGACAATAATGATACTGCTTGTAAACGGTTGGTCCAGTGTCATTGGTACACAAGACATTTTCACTATTTGGTTCTCATGATAACTCTGCATTTTGCATTTTCTTTTCTACAAGCAAAGAACTGAAGTTGACAGATAATTAGTCACATGCTTAAGATTATAGTCAATATACCCATGGGATGTGAACTAGTTGTTGGCTCCAAGTTTTAAACTTGTCCCATGATGTTATGTATCTACAAACAAAACACTGAGCAGATGAGATGACTCAGAGTGAAGGGTACTTGCTGCCAAGCCTGATGACCCAAGTTGGATTGCTGGAAGCCATATGGTGACAGACTTACACCTGAAAGTTGTCTTCTGATTCCCACACATAAATAAATTAAATAACTGTAATAAGGAAAATGCTCTGTACTGTATTCTGTTCTTGGCTTTTATGTGAAGACGTCTAAGTCTCAAAAATCTAGGTTAAAAACATTTGAATTCAAGCACTGTGTGATTATTTAGTAAACAAAGTTTAGAAATCTAGCACTCCACTAACTTTGGAATAAGAAAAGTGCTACGAAAGAAAAGAAAATCTTCCTGGGTTTATTTTTGCTTAATTGCTTGTTTACAAATAAGACAACTGGTCTTTTTCAACAGCGTTCTTTTTTCTAAATGGGGGTTACAGTTTGTTTTTTTCTGGTGAAGGAAAGTATCTCATTTATTGACTTTACATAAATAAGTCTCGATTCTTTTGTTGGCACTCTTGCTTTTCAATGTTTCTCTTCATGCAAAACCCTCATCACCTTGCAGACTCTTCCTGGGAGGGTAAAGACATCCCATTTATTTGATGAGTGAACGACCTGAGTGAAAGCATTCTTCTCATCTATTGGCTTCATTTCGTCCACCACTTTTCAAGCTTTTAATCAGAACTTTCCTCACATCATAGTGTACAAAGTTGTCCCCAATTGGCCCTCACAGTATCTGTAGCCTTATAGTCCATTGCCACACAGGCCAGCTTGCTGTGGATGATTGACTGATAAATAAAACACTGATTGGCCAGTAGCCAGGCAGGAAGTATAGGCGGGACAAAGAGAAAAGAGAAGTCTGGGAAGTGGAAGGCTGGGGGGAGGAAACGCCAGCCTGCCGTCCAGGGAGCAGCATGTAAAGGCAGCAGATAAAGTCACGGAACATGTGGCAACATATAGATGAACAGAAATAGGCTGAGTTTAAGTGTAAGAGCTAGACAGTGGTAGGCCTGAGCTAATGGCTGAGCAGTTTAATAAATATGAGCTTCTGAGTGATTATTTTATAAGCAGCTGTGGGGTCCATGGGGCTGGACAGGATTGGAGAAAACTCTAGCTACACCAGCTTGTGTGTTTAGATGTTACTCTTTTGTCCCTTGTAAACAAGCTTCCCAGGCAGAGTATCACATCTGGGAGGGTAGTGCTTATCATTTTCTCATATCAGGATACTGGGTTCTTGTAACAGAAGCATCTAAATCTGTAAATTCTTTGTGATTGTGCCTTCTGTGGTGGCACACTCTAGATCAGGCCCATCTACAGGCATCTGGGCATGAGTTGTGGCATGGAGATGCAATCTATCGGTCATTCAAAGGCAACAAAGAAGCTGTGTTGCTTTATTTTCAGAGGGTTGCCTATTTTAGTGATATGGGTCCACCTCTTCTTTAGCTGGTCACAAAGGGCCACTTGTAGACAACCACTGTCCAAATTGGATCATATTGCTATAGGGAAAAAATGCCAGGCGCAGACTTTGTAGAATCCAGAAACTAAACACAAACCCTGTGGTATAACTCAGATTCAAAGACAATAGAACAAGAGGTTGATTTCCCCCAACTTAGCATACAGCAAGAGTAATTTATACACTCAGTGCTTTTAAAAACAAGCACTCAGCAGAGAGACTGATACAGATCTTCTCCTGACTTCTGTGTCTGTAAGTTCACACCTGGCTTACACATGAGCAAAACAAACGCTAGCCTTCCACCTGCTGCCTGCAGCCCTGCGAAGCATCTCTCCTCCGTCCTGCCCCTGCAAATAAAGTATTGTTTCCAGGAAAGTACTCAGAAATGGCTACTGCCTGAAAGGGACATCATACGTAAATAGCAAAGAGTAATTCATTAAGTTGCTTACATTCACCCAGTGTTGTAATACTACCCTGCTAGATCATTATAGAGAATAAACAGGTAAGCAGAAGGAGAAGGCTCATGACTCAGGAGTAGGAAGAAGTCCTAGTCTATAAAAATCAAGTTCCAGTCTATAACAATCAGGAAATTCTTACTAAAAGGAAAAAAGAATCTGCTTTGAGAAAATTTAAAAATTTCCCTTCCTGTATTAGCATTATATACTCAGAGGAATGGTTCAAAATTCCTTTTAAGCCTTTACCGGTGCCTTAAGAATATGGAAATGCTTTCCTATTTCTCAAGACTGATCCTAAGAGATGAGAGAACCAGGCACAGGTTTGAGCTCCCTGCTGGAGCGCCACAGTCCACAGCCTGTCTAGAGCAGGCAGTGAACACGTGGTCTCTTCCCAGCTTCCAAAAGTCCCCCTTCAGCATCAAGGACCACTTAAGTCTCAAATCGCAACAGGTGACAACATGTCTCTGCAAATAAGCTCCCGGGGGCAGAAGTGTGTGTGTGTGTGTGTGTGTGTGTGTGTGTGTGTGTGTGTGTGTGTGTGTACCTGCCCTCAGGAGAGGGAAGGAAGTCTCTCATAGAATAAGTGAGATCAAGCCTGACAGTGCCAATTAATTACACTGCAAGAAGACTATGCTTGCACCTCACACTTCCTTTAGTGTCTGTTTTTATAAATGAGGGAAAAATGTTGAGACAAGAAATCAAAGGATGGGAAGTCCAAAGAAAGCAGGATCACATCGTTATTGTTTTCCGTTTTTGTGGGGTGATAGAAAAGACAGCATAAGGCCCCCACTCTCAGTTCTCAATTCCCATCTCAGTCTCTGTCCTAGCAGAAAGACCAGGAATTTGAAACACAGGGCCCAGTCAGTATAAGTGGTCCATGGCTCCAGTTGCCTTACCTTCCAGGATGGGTCTTTCTATTGACTCACAGTTTGCCTGCCAAAGGCTCAGTGAAACACTCCATTTCATGGGTCCTATGCCCCATGAGAGAACACAGCAACACAGAGTGTGAGTGAGTGTAGGTCTTGTGGTCAAGTGCTAGGCTCCTCTGGCCTTTGTGATGCTTACCTGTATGTTGGATCATGTTTATGTTTGGGCTACTTGACAGTTTCTTTGTGTACATCACATCTACAAAATTAATAGGCCTTTGGATCCTATTATGGAGAGCATACTTAAAGCACTAGAACTGTTTGAAGTAACAGCCTAACTCCTTCAATTGCCAAAGAACCAGCGCTGTGTTTGATAGTATCTCTGAGGTTCAACTGTTTAGGAAGAAGAACGGAAATGAAAAGACTGAGTGCGTTTGTGTGTATGTAGTATGAGGTGGGAGGCAACAGTAACAAAGTGTCTGAGCATATGTGCATGTATGTGTGGATAGAGACTCTTACATTTCATAGCTTAGGAGAGTCAATGAGAACATTGTTGTTGCATAGATATAGGAGAGTTACAACTTACACCATTGGCATTCCCAAGTGTCTGCGGTGGGCCAAAGGAAAGCTGGGAATATGTGTCTTCAGTTAATGGGATCTTCTGTCTAGTTCTATATGGCAACTCAAATGTGGGTAGAAAATTATGGCACATATAAGACAGCATGTGACCCTGGAAAGGGTTCAGGTTTTATAGACTATCTTAATTTTGTGAGTTTTGACTGCCATTAGAATTCTTTAAAAATTTTTTTAAAGAAAATTTTATTCTTTGTCAATACCATTTCTTAAAACACACAGTCATTTCTATTGTATAGGGTTTATGCCATAACTTTTCCTTAGTATTTTCTATAGTGAAAAGTTTATTGGTTTATAAATGAATTGGTGATCTTATCTAAAGTGTAAGTCTTCTCTACAAGAGTATATGGATTATTACATTTGATTCTCTTTCCTGGTCTACTTTACAGCACCATGCTCTCACACTAGACTATGCACGGGATATATAAAAGAAAAGTCTGTTCTTGTGGTCCACTCTTGGAGAATCAGAGAAATCATTTCCTGGAATGATTTCTGAATTACCTGGTTTTCAATTACACATGCATTCCTTATTACTGTTTGCAAGGATTTCAGGAGAGAACCTTATCACTTATGTATATAAAAGCCAATATTATTCTACGTAAGAGTTAGGAATAAAATATAAATTATGAGTGCTGCAGCTGCCCAGCTACATAGAATACATGCCTTCACCTACTTATGCTCTCATCCCTCTCTTCTTCCTTCTTTTCCTTCCTTTCCCTCTTCCTTCCTTCCTTCTTTTTTTCTTCTTTTCCCCCTCCACACTGTCTCCTTTTCCTTCTTCTTTCCCTGCTACAATTGGAGAGTTGGGAGAGGAATGAGAAAAGGGGCTTGGAAGAGCTATGTGTTAGAAGTGGACCGTCACTGCTCAACTGGCCTCTGGCCATAATGAGAACCAAGAAGGTATTTCTAACATTTTCATTCCAAGTGCCACTATCAGCACGCTTTCTGAACAATGGATCTCCATGAGCTAGTCCTTGAGCTATAGAAACTGCTGCAATGTTGTGTCTGTTTACCAACAATAGTATGAGCACTGTGGGCATATTTTGCGTAAGTTATGGCATGGCCGAAATGTGGGCTTTCCAAAGCATTGTCGCCATTCACATAAAGAAAGCTCAATTAATACTAATTTCCAGGGCCTAAACCGGTTTAACACCAATAGCAGAGCTTTCTCCTCTGGCTTTTACATCTCAAGACTATTACTGTTCGAATCTATTCTGATGGGGTTTTAGAGCTCAGGAAAGTCACAGAATTTTGGTGGTCTCTGCATGGTAAGCAGACAACAAACCAACAATGGGATGGATGGTAAAAAGGCTTCATTTTCTAAGAAAAGGAAGTGAATCTTATAAACATATCTTTGTTGCCTTCCCATGGAAAATTTAGCTGCTGTACATGCCATATATGCCTTTGCCAACCTCTACCAATAGGTAGAGAGGACTCCGGCTTTCTGCATCTCCACTGATCTCTGAGGGTGAGCTCCCTTTTCATGACAAGGACTGAGCAAATGATAGAAAATGCCTGATTGTCAGTTCTATATTCCATAGATCTAATTGCCATTGAAGGAGAGCAAGGGAATTAAGGTGACCACCTATTCACTGTTGAGAAGTGTGAATAAGGAAATGATCTGCCAAGAGTTACTTTTGATGAGTTTCAATTTTGGGGGGATATAGCATAAAAAAAGAGAACTCAAGACTTTAACATCTAATCCTCATTCTTGTCTTCATTCCAGTATCTCATACTCCATCACTGTGTCCCCAGAAAGCTAAGGTCTTCATATATTTCAGAAACATTGGGTCAAATTGAGGGCCTCAGACACATAGTCTCAGAGAGTCAGTTATTAACACCATAGAGGAGAACACAGAGGGGAACGGAATTTTATTCTTGGGAGAAAACATCAGGCAAATTTTCTCTGTGCCTAGGATACAGTCAACAGAGTTACGAAAGGATTCCCAATTCCCCCACCCCACGGTTTGTCAAGTGCTTTACTAGTTACAGATATACCTGCTTTAGATAAAGAATGACTGTCAACTGTTGATAGGCAACATAGAGCAAAAGGCTGACAGCGGACATCTCTAGAGCTCTCCAAGTAAGGACCACTTCACAATTCTAGATAAAGCAGCACATACAACATGCAAATCAACTAAACAGATAACATGCAAATGAACTGAACAGAAAACATTAAATGAACTGAAGTTAGTGTTGCAGACCTTTTTTCCACAATTTAGAAATGGGCTGCTTAACAACAGGTCTTGGTCACTTCTTAGGGTGGTTCAAAATTGCTTACCATGGGCAAGGGGAACACAAAGGCTTGTAAGATCAAGACAATTAGCTTGCCACTGCACAGAGGCATTGCTGCAAAGACATTCTCACACAGAACTCTCACCAATCCCATTATTTATCCATGTACCTTATCAATTTATATTGCAAATCCCAAGAGCTGGAAGACTAGGCAGGTGGCACAGTGCATATTTCACTCAGCATAGGCCAGGTAGTATGACAAAAACTCACAAGTTGGTGGAGTAGATGAGGTTTTCTCTACAGATTTCCTATGTCTTAAAGAACTTCAAATGACACCATCCATTCTTTTGAATTCAACTGATTGATAAAGAGGAAAGAGAATATGGAGAAGACATAACCACTGAAAACTCTCAGCGTCAAGGTGACACGTATGGTTTCCTTTAGGTTCAGCATTGAAGAAAAGGCCATGGGAACCTAATCGTAGGGGTCTGGGGAATTCAAATGTACCAGAGAAGACAGGAGCACAGGTCATGGTGAGCCCCTCTGTCTGTCACAGGGCACTCAGCTTTGGTAACTGCATTGGCGATGATTTTTTGTATTATAGGCCAGATTATTTTTTTTCAATTGTGATACCTAGCTCAGACATTCCACTAGTCCTACATCATGTAATAATCTGTAAAAGAATTGCACACAGAGGAGCATGCCTGTAAAAAGGAATTCTTGTGTCACCGTCCCTCCACATATGTTCCAACACTGATTATTGCCACTGTGGATCAATAGTTCCCAAGGACAGTAGGAGATTCACCACAGTCAGATCTTGTCAAGTGAGCCTACACTGCAGGCCCTTGCCCCTGAGCTGGGAGGCTGTGTAAGCGAGTTGTCAATTTTCAAGGCATGGCATTCTCGACTGCAGCAGCACCTCATGTTTCCCTGATAGCTCCTTGGTGAGAGTGTCTCCTCCCACTGGCATGGCATTTAGATTGTTTTAGTGGCTCCTATGATGGGTGTGAGGAGCACTGAAAACTCTTTTGAATTGTAATCAGTCTGTCTGCAGACATAATGCTAGCAAAGATGCTTAAACAGCACTCTGTAAAGATGTTAAGAAAATATTTGTAGTGCTTCACACACACCTATAGACAAAAAACAGTTCTTGTTGCTGTAGAAGCAGCAACACTGCACAGCCTTAATTAAAGCATCATCTGACCTGCTTTTTTTTTTATGCTACAGTTGCAGAATCCTGCTGAAGAAAAGGATTAATTACAGATGAGCTGTGTGTCATGATAATTAACTATTGCTGCTTCTCTTATTCGCCACGTTCTGGTATTTTTTTCCGCTTTAGTAGATTCAAGGGATGAGAATTTTTATCACATCCCCTGCCTAAAGTCCCTGATGGGTTTGTCACACATAAATTTGCACGGCATACACAAAATATTAGCCCTCAGCATTTCTCTTTATACTTACGCACTTCCAAACATGGAGCTAAGTCAAGCCTGCACCATGGCAGAACAGTACAGGTGTGGAGTTATCAGAGTGACTATGAGTAGTGTGGGAAGAACACACAGAGCACGGGGTCCTGAAGTGAGGGGTGAGGTTGGCATAAACTACTTTTGGAACTATTAAATGTGTGTTGACAGGAGCCAAATAAATTGAATCTAAATGATCTTGATGAGACACAATCATCTGAATGATCTAGGACCTGGGCTTTTCCATTGAAGGCAAGACCGGCTCATTTCTTGCCAGGTTCACATCTTCACATCAGGGTGGATAATTTTTCACAGAATGAAGAGTTTCCAAAAACAACCAGAGAGAGTGGGGCCACATTCCTAGGAAATGTGCAATTTCCTCTGCTTGCCAGGATTCCATTAGTGTTGGTCTTTGTCTTCCTAATGAAGTGAAGGTGTTCCTGGCACACCTGCTTATCCTCTTCCATGTTGGTTTGTGCATGACTCAGTAAACAGCCAAGAGCAGATAACCAGGATGATGACCGGTGGCTTGCTTTGACTTTGGGGCTCTTCCTGAGTGTTTTGCATTTGGGGATCTGCAGGTGGCTTAAGGTCATGGGCTACAGCTTCCCTGCAGTCACCCTACTTCTGAGATTTCTGAGAGTGACCCTCTCACCCTGACTGCCCAGGCCTTTCTAGGGTTGTGTAGGCATATAATTCTGTCTTCAGTTTCTATCTAGTCAAAATACTTGGGTGGCTTCATTTTCTTCCTTCCTTTTTCCCCCAACATAATATTTTTATTGATTTCACATTATACACCCCTAATCACATTCGCTTCCCAGTCCTTACCTGTCCACCGCCTGCCCTTGTGACCGCCCCCCTCCAAAAAAAAGTCCAATTCATGCTATCTGTATACTCACAGGAGTGTGGTCAAACTCTCAGTGGCCTGCTCCTTAAATAGAACTGAGTCCTTCCTCCACTTTGGCATCCTGTCATATTTTCTAAGAGTTCTCTTCAATGGCTTCATGTTTAGACTGTTACTTTTTTTGGGGGGGGTTGTTGGGTTGGAGGTAGGGGTTATCACAGAAGTCTTCCATGTCCCTCTTTCTCAACTATGTATCTTCAGTCATCAATATCATTGCCAAAATAGCTTATTTGCTCTTCACAGTCCATGGGAGTATGGCTCATGGGCTTCCTCGTGGTTTCTGGCATCAGCATGGACCATGAATAAGGCTCCCAGTTGCATCAGGGCCATGGATCCAGACAAGGCCCTCTGATGCCCCTGGGATCATGGACATCAACATGGATTCAGGTAGCCACATAGGCCACAGACATCTTCCCAGCCTTTGGTGGCAACACAGGCCACGGACATCAACACAGACCCAGGGCACAGTGAGACCACAGACCTAGACATTGCCCTCAGTCACAGCATGGGCCAGATATCACCATGGCCCTAGGTGGCAGTGCAAGTCACCCACATCGATGTGGCCCCTGGCAGCAGCATTGCCTAGGAACATCAACATGGTTTCAGGCTTCAGCAGAGACCATGGACATCCTATGACCTTCAGTAGCCTAGGACTAATGAACATGGCTGCACTAAGATCATGGATCTATACACGGCCCTCTGTGGCAGCATGGGCCCTGACATCACCATGGCTTTAGATGGCAGGCTTCATTTTCTTAATGAATCTAGATTAATAAACATACATTCTCAAAATAGACATCTAATTCAGCATTTAACGTATTTCTGACCAATTGTAAGGGAATTTAAAATATAGCACACATTCCAGTTTGTCTGAGATAATCTATTTTGTAATATAATTTAAAATCATTTGCATATTACTGTTTGTCTATATGTATATATTGTGAGCCACATGTGTGCCTGGTGTCCATGGAGTCCAGAAGAGGGCAACTGATATCTTGGAACTGGAGTTACAGACAGTTGTGACCTGCCATGTGGGAGCTGGGAACTGAATGTTAAGCCTCTTCAAGAACAGCAAATACTGCTATGCTTTCTCTCTAGCCTATAATATAAATTTTAAAATGTTTTAGGTGATGGGTAGATAGTTTAGTTGGTAAAGAGATCATTACACAAGCATGAGAACCTGAGTTCTGATCCCCAGAATCCACATAAAAAATCAGACTTGGCCACAAGCATCTATAACCTTAGGGCAGGAGGCAGAGGTAGATCCCTAGAGTTCACTGGCTGCTAGCCTAACCAAAATGGTGAGCTTCAAGTTCAGTGAAGAGACTGTCTTAGGTTGATGAGATGGCTTAGTGGTCAAGAACACACACTGCACTTTCAGAAGACCTGAGTTCAGTTCCCAATACCCATGGTGGGTAGCTTACAACTGCTTAACTCCATCTCCAAAGGATCCAGGGCCCTCTTTCTTCTGAAGGGCACCTGGAATTACATACACATACCCCACACACATACATAACTTAAAAATAATAAAGTAGATCTTATTCTAAAAAAAAAATGAGACCTTTCCAGAAAATAAAGTGGACAGTGACTGAGAAAGGCATCCTGATCCCAACCATTGGCCTCCACAGGTGATTGTATGAATGTGTGTGCTCCCATATGTACACACAAATGAGTATGACTGCCTCCCTCAAACTATTCCACTTTGTCTTTAAAAGGTACTTATCATGGGCTATAACACTATAAATGGCAGGTATATTAATTGAAAGGCACACCCCAGTGATGCTATCCTTTTGAATTGTTGAATATTACTTTTTGGAGCAAGAACTATAAAAAACTCACAAATTTTTCTTAAAAAATATATCTTGTATTTTCTAATGGGTGATTTAATTCTATAATATCAGAAGATGAGCTATATCAAATAGCCATGTGGGAAATAGGAATTCTGTCAGTATCTACTTATTTGATCACTCATTAAGTCATTTAGTTATGTTTTCCACAAATAAAATCTTTTTTTTTTTTTTTTTTTTTTTTTTTGGTTTTTCGAGACAGGGTTTCTCTGTGTAGCTTTGCGCCTTTCCTGGAACTCACTTGGTAGTCCAGGCTGGCCTCGAACTCACAGAGATCTGCCTGGCTCTGCCTCCCGAGTGCTGGGATTAAAGGCGTGCGCCACCACCGCCCGGCTCTCACAAATAAAATCTTAAGCATCTGCTCAGTGCTTTATCAAAGTTCAAAACTGTGTCATATCTGATGGCATAAGTATATATTTTAAACACAAAACTGAGTATGATTGGTTATAATTTATGTTAAAATTAAAATCACAAAAGGTAAGTCCTCTATAGTTCATCTCAAAAGCTAGAGTCCTGGCTAATTTTTCCATAAGGCCTGCTGGAAAGTCTGAATTTGACACATGTATAGAGGTGTGCTCCTATAGTTCAAGTTTAGATTAGTTAAACACACAATATATATTTCTAGTGATATGCACCAGAGGAGAGCATGGGATTCTCCAATGGGAAATATATAAACACAAATATATGAAGTGTTCATCTCAGTTCCAAGGATGGACCTGATGGGGGCAGTGAGGGAATAAAGAAAAGACAAACACAGGGCACACAGAAAAGCTGGGATTTAGTGGACTGGGCTCTCTGCTGGAGAAGCCACAGCATCTGGGAAGCTTGGTGTGTGTATTATATGTGGCCCGGCAGGGAGTCGAGGTTATTGTGCATAGCTGGACAAAGAGGTGGGTTTACGGTGAACAGCTGGATCCAGGAGGCAGGCTTAGCTAATCTCAATAGGAGCTGTCTCTGTAGAGAAGCCATCTTCAGGCCATAAACACTGAGGGGTGGGGGTGGGGAGGAAGCTATGGAGGATATTTTCTGCACACACTCTAAAGGTTCGCACTTGAACTGGGGGAATGCTTCACTGTTTCCCTGAGCCTATCCTGGGTAAGGCTTTGTCATTTTCTTATGAGGCTTTGGTCTTAGACATGTCTGACTCATGTCAACAACACATTCCCACTCAGGCTTTCAAACACTCACAGCTTCCTTCATTTCCCCCAAAACATGTATTTGCTTAAATAAAATGTAAGGTGCTAAACGATTTGAGAAAATTTAGAATAAAAACATGAACTCAAAAAAGTGTCTTTTAAAACCCAGTAGAACAATAGGCCCTGTCTTAGTCAGGATTACTACTGCTGTGCTAAAACACTGTGGCCAAAAACAACAAGGGCTCATTTGATTTATGTATCTTGAATCACACAATCCACTGAGGGAAGACAAGGCAGGAATTCAAATCGCATGGGAATCTAGAGGCAGGAGCCGAGTTAGAGGTCACAGAGGGGTGCTGCTTATGAGCTTGCTTTTTTATGGTTTGCTCAGTCTGTGTTCCTATAAAAAACCTGGGGCACCCACAATGGGTTGGGCTTACCCCTAGCAATCACTAATTAAGAAAATGCTCCACAAAAATCTTGCTCACAGCTGCTCTTATGGAGGCATTTTGCCAATAGAAGTTCAGTCCTCTCAAATGACTTTAGCTTGTGTCAAGTTGACATCAAATGAGCCAGTACAGTCCCTTTTGTCTATTACTTACTTCTACCTTTCTTCGTTTATTTGTTTTAAAATCATATTTATTTTTTATTCGTTTGAAGTTAAAGCATACTTGCGTCTGTGCCGTGGTGATTGTGTGGTGGTCAGTGGACAACCTGATAATTTGTATCCAGACAATGAGCTGTCTTAGTTAAGGTTTATATTGCTATGATAAAGCACCAGGACTGAAATCACCTTGGGGCCCATCATCCAGGTAAGTCAGGGCAGGAATTGAAAGCAGGCACCTAGAGGCAGGAACTGATGCAGAGGCTGGTAGAGGAGTGCTGCTTACTGGCTTGCTCCCTATGGCATGCTCAGTCTGCTTTCTTTTATACCCCAGTTCCACGTGCCAATGGGTGGCACAGCCAATGATAGACTGGGCTCTCCAGCATCAATAGCTAATTAAGAAAATGTCCCAGAAACTTGCCTACAGGCTAATTTTGTGGAAGCATCTTCTAATTTGTTATTCTCTCTTCTCAGATAATACCAGCTGTGTCAATTTGACAAAAACTAACTAGAACAAGAGTTCATAACTGTTGCTAAGATAGGTTTATTTCTGGAAGATACATGGCTCCACTCACTGGCAACTCACTTGCTCATTCTAGAGTGGAAGTGTAGGTGGTGAGGCAATGACTGGATTCTATACACGTTTTGAAGGCCAGGCTGAGGGATGTACTGACAGAATGTAAGGTATGAGAAAAAAGGTAGAAGTTGAGTGTGCTTGGCTTGCCACAGCTTTTGACTTAAGCAGTTTGAAAGGCAGATGTAAGATAAGATAAAGGCTTGAGATAGAGTATGTATTGAAGGTTCATAGGGAAAGAAAGCAGAGGTTTAGTTATCTTGGAACACTAAGTGTGGAGTCTGTCAGTCATGGAAGATAATATGTCACATAGGTAGTTTGATGTCTGAGTGTGGCGATTTGGAAAATGATCTATTTCAACTTGTGTTTGGGAGCTCTCATATATAAATGTGTCTGAAGTGAAGACATTGGAAAAAAGTGGTCTGAGCCCTGAATGCTGAAATTGGAGAAGATGACAGGCTGACAGAGAAGAAGTCACAAGTTAAAACAAGAAGAAAACTGATTAAGTCCAGTATCCTGAACAATCCCCGAGACAGACCTGAAAGGCTTGAGAAAACTAGCACATCAAACCTGAGTACCAGTTATCAGAACAGGCTACTTAGTGTTCTTCCCAAGGATATTGGACTTGAATGTGACATTGAGAGAAAGATCATAAACCTTTGAAGTTATCTGTAGGCTAAAATCAATAAATGAGTTGTTAGGCTTTCAAGACTAGAAAATGCAACTCAAACCAGCTTCAAAAATATTGGAAATATTTTGGCTTACATATTTGCATTGTTCTATGGTAAGGCAAGGGTCCATGGAGACACAAGCCGACTTCATTTGAATCTGGCCTCCTTCATAGCTCCAGGTCTCTGTGAATTCTTTAGGTTAATGCTTGTTGCTTTATTTTTCATTTTTGGAGAGACAGAGAAGGCACTTCTATCAGAGAGTGGAGGATATGAATCTCTACAGCAACAGGGGGTGGGTTCATGTAGCCCAAATCTGTGACCACAGGATTAGAGAGAAGATGGGTAATTGACCGAAATCGCATCAAGATCTGTAAGATTTCCAAATTCCTTGTTAATTGGGTTATGTAGTCAGTGATGATGAGTTTTGATAAGTGGTACCTTGTGAGAAGGATGAACTATTCAAAAAGCTAGATAATGTAATGCAAAAACTAAATGTTTGAAGTAAATGTGGCTCTGTCTTCTTCCATAGGATAAGGCAATCCTGAAACTTGTGTGGCTGAGAAATGCCAGGTCCCCAGTCCCTCCCAAGATTTCCGGAATGAAAGTGTTTGGAGGCGGGGCTTAGGCTCTGTACTCCAGCAAACTCTGCAAATGATTCCCATCTCAGCAAGTAGGAAACATTGGGAATGGATGCTAAAGGGTTGGTGCCCAATGATGGGGCTCAAATGTCCAATCACAGGGCCTGAGAAAGCTAAGAAAAATTCTGGACAAGAAGCCCAATGTGGCTTCCTAGTCCTGATGCCTCTCAGGTGAGCCAGTGCTCAGTGTACAGAGGCATGGTTACCAGCTGTTGCCTGAAGGCTGGAGTCAGCCACCAGCACCCTGCACCAGCACCATGTACTAAGCTGAGCAGTACTGTGGCGGACATGGCAATTTAAGATTTGCCTCACACGGTCAGAGAATGCTGCAGGCACTTAGTAAAGCCAGATCCAGACTCAGAAAACCTTTAAAAGGCACAGTATGTTTAAAAATGTGTTTAGATGCTAAAAAAGAAAGAAAATGAGTGTAGAGGTTTAGACAGTCGTAGAAAAAAGTAAATAGTTTAAAAATAATAAAGTCTTTAAAGAGAGAGTAAAATAATATAAAAAATAAGCCATGTAAAGATGAGAAATACACAGGGTGTCTGGTTTCTGTATGGTGTTTTGTTGACTTCGAATTTTTTAAATGCTAATGTACAAAAAATAGCTGCTGAGAGATGTTGGATTATGGAAACTGTTAAATTAAACCAATCTATATATTTTAAAAAATGTCATAACTTCAAAATGAAAGTAAAAAAATATGTTACATTGGAGGAGAGGTTATGCCTTTGTTTCCATGGAAAATAAAAAGTTATGGTTCTCTTCAAAATTTGTAAAGATCAGATTTGATTGGGGGAGACCTCCTAAAAATCTTGGCTATAGACATGAGGGAAAAATCCAAGAAAGACTACAAGATAGATAATGCATAAGCTGATCCCTTGACATAGGAACAGCTCTGAGACTGGATGAGACATAATAAATCTTGTTGGCTCTAGAGTCCTTATGACTTATTATTACATGCCATCCTTTCATATGGCGTGGATGGACATTTATATTGCAGTTTGGTTATGCAGTCCAAGTGGACTTATAAAATTGTCAGATGCCTTTTACTTGATCAAACATAGAACAACAACAACAAAAAAATCATCGTGAGCTGACTTATGCACACCGCAATTCCACACTTATGTTAATACAGATATATATGTTACCTTTAAAAGGTTGTGTGTTTTTAGAAAAAAAGGGCCAGACACTAGTAAAAACAAGCAGCCCAAGTTATCCAGCTTCTCAGAATGCCTCTGTTGCAGTTTCCTCAAAATTCTGTATTCAGAAAATCTTCAACGCTGCTAGCTAAGATGGTCCAGCCTAACAGATTACTCCAGGAAGAACTTCAGATAAGCCATGCACCTTCCCATCACACAGAGTCTGGACAACAAATGATACAGTTAGCTCTTTCAGGACTTGATCATTATTCCAAGTTTCTCAGGATCTCCTAAAGATGTTATCATCCCAGACAGTAGGAAGCAGTCTAGAGAACATGATGCTCACATTCCTAAGTGGTGGGGTGGGTGGTTTTGGTCATTCAGTGGAGTATGGATGTTTGTCATCATTTAGGAGGGTTGGTTACAAATTGTTATTGATCATGGCCAGGAAAAAAGTTAAACAAAGGAGATTAGAATCAGGGATCTCTTTTGGAAGGGAAAAGTTGGGGGAGTATAGTAGAGAAATGATGAGATAAAAGGGTGGATTGTTGAGTCTATTTTTGAACAACCACTAGTCTCTAATATTTTACATTGGTATGGATTTTTGTATATTGTTATAAATTTAAGGCTATTCTTGTTATATTGTATACATGTTTCTACTCTTGTTTAAGGCATTGTACCTATGCAGGTCATTTAACAATATATTATAAATTTCTAGTCCTTGAAAGTTATTATTACAAATTATTTAGGATAATTAAGAAATACAGTTTAGTAGTTAGTCATCTAACAATCAAATTTGTGGCCATGTTAAGTATGTTTTCAAGGTCAAGCAGAGATATATTTTAGCTAGAGAGATGGTCTTCAAATAATTCAAAGAGCTACAGAATATGGCATTTAAAATGCTTTAATAACCTAGGCTTTTCATGACAGTGAGACACATTTACTCCTGACAGCACCAATCTACTTAAAAAAAAAAAGGATGATGAGAATAGAAGAAACTCCATATAGAGTTTGCTTTCATTGTGGCAAAGTTAGCCACTGGGCAAGAAACTGCCCTTGCCTTAACTGATGACAATGTGCTGTCCAAATTGGACAAGCAGGACACACAAAAAAAGCTACTGCTGAACTTTGCCAAGACAAGGTAAGACAGTCCTTCAAAATTCCTGCTTCACAGAAAATTCTGTCAGATATTCTAGGTCTATAGGCCAAGGATGAATGTCCCAATGTTGCAGAGGAAACTTGAGTGACTGTCTAGGCAGCTAGCTGTTTCTGCCATTTCTATAGTTTTAGAAGTTGTTTGCTCTGTACTTCCTGATTACTCAAGTAATATTTTATCCTTCTTGCATCTCAAATGGGGATTGAAGACTAAATAGTTCTAGTTTTATGGTTTTCCTTGCTACCAAATGAAGAAAAAAACTTACATAAAAAATATAAAGTGCATAAGGTTGAAAGACATAAAAGCTTAAGTTGTTCTAAGAAAAAATGTTCTTAAGTCTATTTTTAAGATGGTAATACAAGTTCTGATATAAAGAAGTTTAAGTATAAAATTTTAGATTCATCAAGATGGGATATAAAATAGAGTATTTTCTCCAAATATGCCAAATGCATATAGATTAAATATTGTAAATGTAATTCTTCCTTGACAATTGTTCTTATTATAGTTTTATTGTGCTAGAGCTAAACCCTTTCCTTCTTATTTAGACAAAAAGGGGGGAATGTTGTGGGATATTTGTGCACTGTGTGAAGATGTGTTGCTGTGATTGGTGCAATAAAAAACTGAATGGCCAATAACTAGGCATGTGAGATAGGAGGGACTTCCAGGAAAAAGAGAGGAACTTGGGATAATTCTAGGAGTGAGAAGGATACCAATGAGACACAGCGGAGTCAGACAAGACATACAGAATGAAAGAAAGGTAAAAAGCCATGAGGAAAGACATAATATAAATGGGTTAATTTAAGTTATAAGAGCTAGTGGAATAAGCCTCAGCTAAAGCTGAGCTTTCATAATTAATAATAAGTCTCCATGTCGTTATTCTAGAGTTGGCTGGTGGGACAGAGAAAGACTTGTTACAAAGGGCTCCAAAAATAATACAAAAGTTCGAGATGGTCTGTGATTTTAGAAGTCCAGGCTCCATCAAATGTGACTGAAGAAAGAGTCAGTACCTCTGGTGGCACACAACTTTCCATGGAAACACTCGTAGATTCTTCTTGGAATTTGGAGCCCTCTTTGGTCACAGCCTTTGAAGTTTATTTAAATTTATTTTTTGCATTTCACTAGAGTTTATTAAATTTAATTTTATGTGCTCTATAGGTGTTTTGTTTTGCTGTCATGCTTGTCTGTGCATCACTTTTGCGCCTGTTGCCAGCAGAGTCCAGAAGAGGGTGTTGGATTCCCTGGAACTAGAGTTACAGCTGGTTGTGAGAGGAAGCAGCATATGCAGGCCACATTCCCATGATGCCACATAATATCTTCATCAACTCTGGACAAGAAGGAGCTACTGTGAGATGCAGTGTGTCATTACCATGTGTTGTAGACCTTTGGGGATGCTATAACAAAATAAGCTGGATTGGGTAATTTATAAGCAGTAGAAAGTTATTTCTTACAGTTTGGACAGGGGAGAAATCAGAGGTCAAGGCATGAGCACCTTTATTGTCTGCTGAGAGCCTGTGGTGGGAGGGCAAAAAGAACCAGCAAGTTATTCCATGCTTCTTAGAGCTCCAGTCCCATGACACAATCACCTCCTAAAGACACCATCTCTTAAAGCCATCACCTTGGAGATTAGGTTTCAAAATGCAAACGTGCGTGGGATACAAGCATTCAGACCACAGCTACCTCCCTGAAAGCACAGGAGAAGGGCACAGGATGGCGTCCTAGCAATGCTTTTCTTGTTTTGACACACCATGATATGACAACCTAATCTGGCATTGTGAAGAGCCTTCTAATAATTATTTATTATATTATAGATATGAATGAAAAAAAGAGAAATTAAACAGGAAGGACAAGACTGCTCCTAGGAATGATGGAGGAGAAGGTTTATTGCAGATAACCTTCCGTTATTGTGAGGGGGAAGAAGGGAGGTGAGAAGAGGGGAGAGCCTGGACACCTGCGGAGTAAAGAGTAGACAAGAGGGCTGGATTACACAGGAAGGGACAGCTGGGGAAAGAGCAGTCCAACCCCTGGGCTGGAGAAGTTTGGGGTAGGGAGCAATGTATGCCAGCCATACCCTTAGGGACTGAGGGATGCTGGGAGAACCTGGCAGTCAGGTCTGCTTTAGTGTTAAATGAGCACCTCTGCTATTTGTTCTGGGTTTGAGACCTAACGAGATAGTTATCTTATGTGTGTTATTGGTGGGATTGTAGGAGATTTGAACATTGGGATTGGATTCACACCAAAAGAAATGGGGAACTCCATGGCTAATGAGGGCAATGTCTTCCCAGCACAGCATAAGGGGAGGTCTGTGAAGGAGCAGGCCAGGCCTGGTGAGGCAAAGCTTTGCTAATGTAAATTGATTCCTGGAGGGCTTCCAGGTCACAGAGGGCTAGGCCATTATCACTGCTGTTGGAATAGTTTTAGATGATGAATGGTAACCATTAGACACCGAGTGAAAGTTACTCGGCTTTTGGACACTTTCACAGTTTGTGTTTATGGCATATTTAAATAACAGGCCAGAGTAAAATAGAGCCCACTTAATTCAGGTTGGCTTGCTGAGAAATGCTAGCTTTGATAGCCATGGCTTCCATTGTGTGGCGATTCTGATAGAATAATACTATTCCATGCATTAAGATGGGTGCTGCTTTGGGTTTCTAAGCTAGAAATTGAACAGTTGATTGATTGGTACATTCATCTACCCAACCTATTTATTGAGCAGTAAGAAAGGGTAGAGATATGTGAAAATGGTTTAGGTTAGTAGTCATGATCAAGACACCACTGACATCTGACATTCTGAAAAGAAGGGCAAGAAGCCTTTTAGTTTATAGCCCAAGAGGAACAGTGATGGTCCACACAAGACAATAGAGGCTTTGCTTTTACTAACCAGATGCTATACTCCCCTTCATTTCTCAAGCATGAATTTCTTCTGTATTCATGTTCTAATTCTCCCATAAACACCCGTTCTTCTCTGCCCTGTACAGTTCCTGCAGACAGCTCTGTGCAGGACGCTAGGATAGCAAGGGAACAAATGCTCGTTAGCACCTATGATGCTAGGGAGACTGGAGGCACACAGACTGCTTCACAGACATTAGTTTACTCCAGAGTTTTAAGTCCTTATAAAAGATAAAGTAGCCAGGGCTTAAATTCTAAACAACACCTGCAATGTCACTCTGCTGGTAAGTGGAAGAGTTTGACATATGGCCACGGTGGCCCCAAAGCTTTTGTCCATCTCTCTGTACTGGAGTTTCTCTCTGCAGAGTGAGTACTTGGACATTAATTTCATTTATCCTCTTCTTACGGTATTGACAATTTTATCTCTTCTGTCTGTCTCTGTGCAAATATTTTGTAGTTTCCTCTTAGAATTCTTTCTTTGTATGTGTTGAATTGGGCAATAGATTTCAAGTAGCTTTTCTATTCTTTGTTCAAAGAGAGATGAATAGTCTTACTCCAGATTTCTCTGTCTTCAACATTTTCTTTATGAGATTTTCCTGCCTTCCGCTCTCCTTACTTTCTATCCTTACCCTTCAGTTTTATTGACTATAAAGGGATGTACTAAGAAGGAAGAATAAAATTGGGGGGAAAGTCAAATGATTAGGAGAAAGAATGGGTGAAAAATTGGTGGTAGACTACATCCATGTTTGAGGTCCAACTACCTATATTGCTATCAGATTGCCTTTCTGAGCCACATAGATATATCAGAATTAGGCATGGTGTTATAATATTCAGACTTAGGTGCTGCACAGGAATTCAAAAGCCAGGCAGATACTTAAATAAACCACCAGATTTTAGAATTAGTTTCCATCCATTTGGTGTTTGCCCTTGACGCTGCAGATAAGTCCTCTGGAATATTGTATGTCTGACAGCCCTGAATAATGTTCTAAAGATAGGAAACCTAATGAATGGTACATGGCAGCTAAATGCACAGGCTGAAATGGATGTAAGTAAAACCACCCTGCAGCTGCCACAATGTGCTGCTGTAAAAAAGCCGGACTGCAAGGCACTGTTAGAATGCAGGGCTTGTCCCTACCAGCACATGCCACCATGTCTCCTTGAGGTTCCCTTCTCTTCTTTCTTTGTGTGAGGTGAGAATCAACAGCTTAATTCATTCCAATTGTCATTGTTAGTACACTCTGAAAGATGTTTGGTTCTGGACCACAGGAGAATCTTCTAGATCCTGATTCTCCATTTTATTGTAAAATAATGACACCTATAAGCTATGACCATTCAGCAACTGGTTTTGGTATTCTTAATTGGAACATACACACAGATGAGGATGCTCTGGGAGAGATTTTCTCTACATATATTTTGAGCTGATACCCACTAAATCAGTACACTTCATCACCTGCACATCAAACATGGACATATGTGCTCTCTTTTTTTGTCTCCCATCTATTCTTTTTTGACCTCATTCTTGCCACTCTGATATCATTACACAAATGTGGCAGTCACTCAGCTCTCCCCTTGCCTCAACTTGTTTTTCATTCTCAAGACTTCTGGAGTGATCATGTTAAAAGAAAACATAAGCCCTCACTCTTTTCTGCTTATAAAGGCAACATCCAAAGCATATTGTATAAAAATTAAGGTCTTCTTTAACAGAATGTGCAAAGTCCTTTGTGATCAAGCTCATGTGTAATTTTCAGTTATTACTTCTAGAGTGTTCCATTATATCTTTACCACACCATCCACCGTGTATTGTAACCAACACAGACATCTGCGTATGCCCCGTTTTCTTACTGTTCTGCATTGTCAGCATGGAGAGGTGCTCGCTATTTGTTTCTCCCCTAGCACCTTGTCTCTGCAGACTGCCAAGCCATGCCGGCATTAGGAGAATTAAGTGGGAAGCCAAGCAGCATCCAATTGTGCAAGTTTTCTTCCTCTGAAATTGGAATAACAGTTTGGAACTCATATGAAAAGTAAAATAAATTTAAAGCAGAATATTTAGGGTCTTAAAATAGTGAGCACAGGATTTGAAATTATTCACCTCTCCCCAAACACAAAGCAAATGCACCTAGTAACTGTTGGTTCTACTTTCACTGACACATAGCTCCATCAGAGGGTTGTGGTAGCCATAACCTAAGCTTTCTATTTTAAGCTGCCATCAAACTTTTCTTCTAATGGTTTTATGTATTAGTTGCTATTGCCTGGTTCAATCACTTTGATAGAAATTACATATTTGTGATTTTTAAAGTCTCTTAACCATTTTTGTATTTCCATTAAATGGATATAAAACCATTGTACACCAAATATAGCCATTTACTTATCTATCTTTAAATGCAGGCTACACAAGGAAACCAACATACTATCACATGTTTATTGCCAACTTTAGGAATCTAGAGATGATACCATAGTTACTTTTAATGATTATGCATTGTACGTATTGCTTTGGATTAATTCCTGTTAGTGTCATAAAGTGTGGTACTACATGATATTATCAATTCTAGCAAAAGGAAATGCTTTGCTTTTTTGTTGTCATTTCAATATAAAGGCATTGTGTAAAAATTTTCAACCAAGTCTATGACTGATGTCTTCTACCAGTCAATCAACAGCAGTAAAGTAAATCCAATTGTCTTAGCAATTGCCACCAAAATTCCCCAGAAGGAAAGATCAATCTTTGCTTAGTCAACTACCTTGACAAATTGCTTAGGATAGAAGTACAAAGAGGGGAGATGAAAGACAGGAGAGAAAAAGAAGCAGGCCAATATTGCAAGAGCCTGGAGCCCAAGTAGACAACACTAAGGGACTTTTTAAAAGATTAATGTTATGCTGTTTGGAAGACAAATTATTGTCACCTCTCCCAAAATTATAGTAAAGTCTGCTCTATAATCTACTCAAAAGCTAGATATAAAGGAATAACACATGCAAGAAAAGAGGTTGAGTTCCTGTCTGTTTCATTGCAGTCTAACAGTGTGATTGTTGTGTGTTAAAACCCTCCTTAAGCTTGAGATGTCATCATCAGACACATGCAGGTACAAAAGCATAGGTTTGGAATAGTAGAAAATTGGATTGATCTAGACTTGTGATTGACCAAACAACTTCAGTGAGGTGGTAGAGACAAGAGAATCAAATGAATAATCAAGGGACTTCACAAAGTGATTAAAAGTAGAGTTCAAGATGACTTAAGGGGAAAACAAACTTCATAACTTTGAGCAAAGGAGAAAATGTGGCAGAAATAACGGAGTAGGGATCTAAGTTGGGTGAAAGTATTGTTTGGGTTGGAACACAAAAGAAACTCTCTAACTTTGAAGGTTGACAACAAGAGTTGATGAAATCAAGACCATAAAGGGATTGAAATTGTTAGTAGTGTCTAAGATGTGGCCATTAGTATCAATGGCTGAGAAAGGTGAATGGTAAGTTACCAGAGGGGAGAAGTTCACCCCTATAGACATGGAAACTGTCAAGAGTTAAGGCCACAGGTCTGTTGGGTAGAGAGATAGCATACCAGAAATTAGATTTCTCAAGGAATGAGAGTGAGTGATCTGGAGGACCATAATTATAACAATAATAAAAACATGTTAGGCAGGTTACATGATATTTAAAAACAAATTTAAATATTAAATATTTAAAATTACATGACATTTAAAAGCAAAGAAGTAAGTCAGCAGACATTAAATAAATCATAATAACTCCTTAGAGATATTAAAGAGGCATCCACATACCAAGAATAATGTGCTATACAAAGAAAATAGTAAAAGATGGAAAAATACAGCACATGGACATTAGAAGTATTATTGTTAAAGAAAATCCAGTAGAAGTCTGAACCACAGAAAGGACATTGATAAACAATACATTGATGATCTGGAATATGAAGAGAAGATCACAACCCAGGATCCAGGCGAACTTTACAAGAAACATGGTGACCAAGAAAGAGCTGAGAAGCATGGTGGAAAGAAATGAAGTTCCCAAGAAGTTTTGGAAGGAGGAAATTGATGCTTGTGGGGGTCTCTGTGACCACCATGGCCAGCAGAGTAACAATCTGCAGGAGGTGAGAAGGTAGTTCAGTTCAACATGACTAAGCTGGTACTGGTTCAAACTTTGGGAGTCTGACCCAGTGTAGTTTATTTTAGGTGTATTGAAGCACAGCACAATTTGGTGAAAACCTTCCTGTTGATAATGAACTCAATCTCTTGTGCACAATATAAGCTAAATAAATATTGGGCATGACTACATCAAAACTCTTTGCAAAGTACATGTGACACTTTCCATAAAGATGGGTTCCATAGATTGACTCAGAAAAATAAGGTTACTGATAACTGGAGGGTGGGGGAGGGAGAAAAAAAATCCAGCTTATTATAAGGGTCCAGGGGAGGATCCAGTGTGGTCTTGAACATACAGACAGTACAAAGGTCACCTGGCTATTAACCACATCCTTTCTTGGTTTTCTGGGTGGACAACATGTTATGAGCAATCAGTAAAAGAAGAAATTTTTCCTGTACTGAGAAGGATTTAATTCTTCATATTGTAGAGCTAAACAAATGTTGAACACAGTGATTGAGAAGAGAAGCTTACCAAGACACAGTATGGTGAGTCAGAGCACCATGAATAAACCAAAGCATTTAACTGACCATCTGTGCCATTTTTATGTGTAGAGTTCAGTAGTTTTATGCATAATCACATTGTACAACAGATCTCTAGGATTTTATCATTTTGCAAAACTGAAACCCATTAGGTACAAATCCATCCTCTGATACTCCCTACCCTTTATTATTTCTGTTTCTGAATTTTGACTGCTTTAGGGATTTCATGTGAGTTGGATCATATAGTCTTGTTCTTGACTTATCTCACTTAGCATTGTACCCTAAGGTCTACCCACAGACACAGACAGAATTCTCTTCTTTTTAATCTTTAAAATATTCCATTAGTGAAGAAAGTTTTAATATAGACAAATATCCCAAGTATAACTAAAATGTGAGAGAAAAACTAAATCACTTTCAGACATAAGACTTTATCCAAGAAGTCCATAGGAATTTAAGGAAACTTTAAATATTATAAAGAAGAAAATCTTTTAAAATAAAAGCAAAAACTAACATCTGAAATCACAGTTGAAACCTTAATGTATTTCTTTTAGAATCTGAATGATCAAGAGAACATGATGGTAGATGAAATTTGAGTCACAATCAGCAACTGTGGTCTGATGTATCTCAATCTCTATCTCTATGTCTATTTCTGCCTTTGTAACCCACACTGAGAAAACACACATCTTTTGAGGATCTTATATTAACATTGTAGAGTTCTCCAAGCCAATAATATTGAGACATCCCTAAAGCCAGAAATGTACAAACAACAAATTCTGATCATTGTGTAATAGAATTAGACAGATTAAAGTTTCTAATAATTGAAGGTAATTCTTCTGATGAGGGGAGTAGAATTCAGATAGCGTGTAAGTGGAGGGGAAGACAGGATTTCCTTTTTAAAAATATATATCTTTCCAATGAGGGTTCACATTATTACACTGTGATTAAAAATAAAAGTGTATGAAAACAAAAGCAATTAGCAACATACAGCTTCAGTGAGTGAGCAGAAGCTGAAATGTTCAGTCATATATTTTGATGATAATCTCATGAGTATTATAGACATAGTACTGATACAATGAGCAAGTAAGGTAAAGCTAAAATCTTATTAACAGATTTTTCAATAAACTGATTTACTGCTATTTATGGGATTCTGAGTCTACCTTCTTTCTAAAGACTGTTAAAATTACATACAAAACAATATCTCTTTGCTTATGCAAGTAAGTCAGAACCATAGTATAGAGACAAAATAATGTTTCTAAACTTATCCCTGATAAAAATATAATCTACTTTTAATATTGCGAAATTAATATTTTCCAGTATTTCTTTTCTGTTTGCCAAGGACATACTCTAGCTGCTGACTTAAGTAGTGAAGTTCACTGTGTGCCTTCTCTGAAAGGTAAATGCAAGAAAATAATGTTTACTCTGAGGTACAAGGTCTTTCATTTCTTAGAAAGAACAAGATATTCCTGTGTCTGTAAAACTTTGTAAACTCTGTCTTGACAAAAAAAAAAGAATCCATTAAAAAAAATAACTACCAAAGATCACCCAAAGTGTTATTATTTGAGTAAGAGGATATGTAAGATAATGGAAGCCTTTTTCTCTTACTCAAAATGAAACCACACAACCTCTTAGGGAATTAATTCAGAGTTTAAATTCTTCTCAACCTATTGAGAAAACATAACAATTACTTAAAGTATTCTTAAATTTTAATTTAAATGTGATTACATCATTCCCCCCTTTCCTTTCCTTCCCGTGCCCAGCCCCCAACCCCTCCCTTGCCCTTCTCTCCACTTCCGTCCATCTTATGGCCTCTTTTCCTTTGTTATTGGTGTGTGTGTGTGTGTGTGTGTATATGTGTGTGTGTGTGTGTGTGTGTGTGTGTGTGTGTGTGACTTTTCTATTGCTGTAATAAAATACCCTGACTAAGGTAATTTGTAAAAGGAAGGGTTTACTTTGGATTTACTGTTAGTATTCTGGCCTGCCCTTGGGGACTCACTCTGTGCATCCTAAAGTAGAGCCTACTTTAAGAGAAAACTCCTTCTCCTCCCCCCCTCTCTATATATTCCAAGAGATGCACACACACTCTCTCTCTCTCCCTATCTATCTTTTCCCCTCTTCCTTTCTCCTCTCTCTTCCCCCCACCAAATAAAACTTTTCACTGAGGGCTGTCTGCATGGCATCTCTGTCTCTCGCCCACCGTGAGGCACCTTGGCCAGGCTAGCCATGACCTCCCACTGCCATATCCTAACATTGGTGCCAGTGACTCAGCAGAGGCCCTCCTGGTGCGTTTCTCCTCCCTGCTGGCAGTCTGAGACACGCGAGGGGCCCTGGAACCTTCAACACTCAGCTTTATCCAACACCACCATAATCAGTAAGCCCCCTTTCTGGCCATTTACCATGACTGAGGATTCGTCTCCTCGACCATGGTCTCTCGTCTTTTGGCCGCGTTCATAAGTCTCAGTACTGAGCAATCACATGTCCCTCAGGCTTCTGCCCTCCAGCCCAGTTCTCTGATGAAACGTTGCAATAGCTTATGCTGTCTCATTTGGACCTCAGCATCCTTCGTACCCCTGCTCTGCAACTGACGAATCACTCAGCAGCCTGTATCCTCTTCCTCACTTACGGAGAATTAGATTCTTGGGCTATACACTCCCATCCCTTCCTCCCACCTGCAGCCACCACCACTCATGGCATTGGAGCGAGCAGTGCCGGACATAGCCCTTGCCCCCACGGCCACCGCTCAGGGGACCCAGGATGCTTCGCTTAACTTCTGCTTCTTCCTGGCTTTCTCCCACCCTGCTGCTTCTCAGCCTGCAGTCCTACAGCTCATTTTATACTGTACATTCTTTTCTCTGGCTTTTTAAAGTTGGATAGCTGACAGTTTCCTGGAGTTTTGTCTGTTGTTCTGTTAAAACAGTTTATTTCATTTGTGTGGATGGAAATGTATGATTGAGGTGGCCACCTTGTTACAAATTATTGCACAGGGGGACCTTGAGGGTATCCTGTACATGCAGGGAAACATGCTGGGCAGATGCATGGCATGCAGGCATGGCAACAGCAGCCTGCATGCCATTCACAACCCAGATGCTGCATCCATGTGGAAAGTTTAGTATAATAGAGAGATGAAGAGACAGATAGGAGAGAGGCAGAGAGAAAGAGAGGAGGAGGAGGAGGAGAGAGAGAGAGATAGAGGTCAAGGGTGCACACCGTGTGGGAGGAAAAGCTGTGAGAGTGAGCGGAAGGGGAGGGGTTTTTCCTTAGAATGAGGCTTTTACATCGGGATGCAGGGTGGCGCTAAGAGATGGGATTTCAAGGGGTGGATCAGAATATTAACCTTCCTCCGTTTTGATTATTATAAAAAGAGGTGAGTTATGGGATCAAGTGGGGGAACAAGGCACTGAATTCTCGAGGCTACTTCAAGCTGACGAGGGGTGAAGTGGGGAGGGGAACTGGAAGTCACACACGGCAGTAGAAGAACTCAGGAATGGTTCCTTGAGGGAGTTGAGGAGGCAGGTTGCAGCAGTGGTGTTCCAGGAGCTTGGGGGGAAATGGCACACCAAATCAGGAGTACAGAAGCCATGTTATCTGCTGTTTCTCCGGAGGCCAGGCAGGCACAATGAATCTGTAAAATATGCTCGAAAAATAAGTGGGGTCAGAAATGGGCTCTGGAGATTGTTAGTTTTCATCAGACCAGATTTCTTGATTCAGTAGCAAAACTTTTCCCAGGAGCCTGTAGGTATCTATAAGAAAGCTGGAATGGATTTACATCATGGCAAAGAGGTTAAAAATCCATTTTAAGAATTCTTTGTAGTCAGTGTTCTATCAGTTTATCAAACCTGCATTTATCAGTATTAAAACTTTGAACCTCTGGAGTTATATCTGAAACCAATCTATCCTGTACCATGAAGTCTGTGAATGAGGCATACCTGTCTGTAATTGGAGAGCATATATATATATATATATATATATATATATATATATATATATATATATATATATATATATGATCTTGGGATTGGGGCTGTTAAACTGATACCCCAGTCAGCAAACATAGTCAGATCTGAGAAGGATAAATTTAAGAAGTAAGACAGCTTTCCAGCTACCTAGGAGAGGGGGACCTTTGAATTCTATACAGAGAACTGAGAAAGCAGTTTAAGAAAAGTCTGGCCATCAAATGGAATCAGAGATCTGAGAAGGATAAATCGTACCCGACTGAGTGCAGACCAAGCAGCTTTCGAATCTGCTAAAAATGACAGGGACCAGTCCATACCCAGTTAGCCATACCCAGGTCTCCACATTTTTGGCAGAAGTATCAGAACAGCATCAGTCTTTGATCCATCAAGACCATGAGGTGTGAATTTTTCCATGGAAGAGGGACATACGGAGGACTGATCTTATGTTGTCTAGGCAAAAAGGGGTGCAATCAATTCCCTGATGTCCCACTGTTTGTCCACAGTCTGGGCTGGTCATGGCGGCAGGTGTCACATTTGGGCAACTTGCCCAGAGGTCAGTGTTGCCATCGTCCAGGTGGAGACATCTTCTTCAGAGACCTTGGGTCACTGTTATATCTGGGAGTCTCTGATATAATAAGCTTTTTTGATTAACATTTTAAATGCCATATTATGCAGATATCTGGGCATTTGAGGACTGCCTGTCTATTGGGTGTGAATGACTATCAGCTTGTATTCCCTAAGTCTCCCATATCTTAGAAGCTTCTATAAGGCTAGGACTTGCTGTCTCCCGAGAAGGCAAAAAAGAGTGACGGGAAAGATCCCAAGGCTGAATGAGAACAGAAGAAAAGGGGTTTGTGAGTCAGGGTGCAGCCCAACTCTGAGAAAAGGACACTCTGAGAAAAGCAAAAGGACCCTCTTGGTGGACTCTATGCTGGGGTATCCATCCCTAACCTAGCCCTCCAGCCTGTTCTGGGAATAGGGAGCACACAATGATGTGTTCTCCATAGGACTCTGGCTAGTTAAAGGTAAGGAGGGAACCCAGGCATGTGGTCATCTGACCTGGCTGTTGAGGCAGGGAACAATTACATTTGGCTGGGCTGGTCCACATCACATAGACAAGAGTCTCTGCTGGCATCCATAGCAGGGCAAGTGCTGCAGGTTGTGGTCTACAACCGCTGCTTCTATGTTTCTGCCATCCTGCTGAAATATATAGAGTAGAGATGAGAGTTAAAATTTTATAAGCAGGAGTTAAAATTTTATGAATTTATTGGGGACCTCTTGGCCCATGGTCTTAGTAATTGGGAAAGGAAGACCAGGAGGGAGAGGAGTATCATTCTCAGGAATAGACAGGTGAGGAAAAAAGAGTTTTATATAAATTAATATTATCAATCAGTACCAAAATCCAAATTGTAGAAAAGCAGGTAATGAGTAGCCAAGGAAAATTTAAAATCCTGAGCTTATGACCCAAAGTGTATCAGAATTGTATTAATGTTAAGATCTGAAATTTTAAAAACTTAATATAATGATACTGCATGCATGTGATTCTGCTGATGTCCTGGAGGAGAGTGCATATGTCACTGGGCCCTGCAATGCTGCCCTTAGTAAAAATGGTAGTGAGTTCATATGACCTGCGCCTATTTTGACCTTAGCCAAGATGGTGGCTAGACCATGTGGTTGCCCTTATTTAAGGTGGTGGCTTGACCACATGGTTGCTCTTATTTAAGATGGTGCCTTGATGATATGGTTGCCTTTATTTAAGATGGTGCTGCCTGATCACATGATTGCCCCTATCAAATATGGTACCTGACCACATGTTCATGTTGGTTTTTTTCCCCAAAATAAACTGAGCAGATAAGGAACAGATAAATTGAAGCACTTAAAAGTCAGTCAGAAAGAAATATAGATGGCCATATCAATCATACATTTCCATTCACACTCAGGAAATACTTTGTGAAAGAAAGACGGAGAAGTAACAGTGTAGCCAGGTGGAGAGAAGGACCCCCCACTCCGGCTGCAGCGTGGTGCAAGCAGTCACAGGGGAACGAACCCAAGCCATGGGTTGGTGGCAATGGTGAGGGCAGGGGGCCATTGGCACATTTTTCTACAATGAGGTACAAGGCCCAGTGGACTGACCTCTGGCATCCCAGACAGTCAGCGAGGGCCAACAATAATGGTACAAGTTAGCCAATGGACTGTTGTGTCAATGGCTATCAGCCATGGAATTGAGAGGTCACAGGCTGTCTCCATGTGCCATCATAGGGACAGGGGCTGAGGGGCTTAGAGCCTGAAAGACACGTGGTCAGCAAGCAAATGAGAGGAATCCTCGTTTGTGGGAAAATGGCTAGAAGGGAAGGGAGGAATCTTACCAGTCTAGTAGGATGAAGAGTCCCTGGTGGTGCTCCAACCTGAAAATGGCAGGTGATACAGGATCCCAGAGCTCCTCAGATTGCTGATGGGCAGGAAAAAGCAGTGGAATTGCCTGGTGACATTGGGCACTAATTTTATGAATTATTGCATGGGGGCCTCAAGGGCATCCCTCAAGTGTGGAGAAACATGCTGGGGGGATGCATTGGTGGGCTGGGCAGGAGCATGTCATGTGGGCGTGGCAGCAGCAGCAGTGGCCAGTAATTCACAACCTAGATGCTACATCCATGTGGAGAGTTTATTATAATAGAGAGATGAAGAGAAAGATAGGAAAGAGAGAGACAGAGAGAAGAAGGAGGAGGAGGAGAAGAATAAGAAGAAGGAGAAGGAGAAGAAGGAGAAAAGGAAGAGGAGGAGGAGAAGGAGAAGAAGAAGAAGGAGGAGGAGGAAGAGGAGGAGGAGGAGGAGGAGGAGGAGAAGGAGGAGGAGGAGGAGGAGGAGGAGGAGGAGAAGAAGAAGAAGAAGAGGAGGAGGAGGAGGAGGAGGAGGAGGAGGAGGAGGAGGAGGAGGAGGAAGAATTGAGGTTGAGGGTGTGCACCTTGTAGGAGGAAAAGCAGAAGAGAGGGAGAGGAAGGGTGGAGTTTTTTCTTAGAATGAGGCTTTTATATCAGGACACAGGGTGGCACCAAGGGGTGGGATTTCAGGGGGCAGATCAGAATATTAACACACCTGACTGACTTTTGAATGCTTGAGTTTGTGTTCCATATTTGTTCTGTATGCTTGAGTTTATCTGTCCCATATTCTGTATGCCTAAAAATAAAATTATGAACACATGGTCAGGCGCCAGAGGGCCATCATGTGGTCATGTAGACATTATGTTTACTAAGGTGAAAGACAGACAGGTCATATGACCTCACCTCCATCATTACTAAGGGCACTGGTAAGTCATTTTTTGACTCAGGTAAGGGAGGGGGTATCGGGCTCCTATGCTGGGATAGTGTAGCAGCACTAATACTTGAGAGATTTTAAATCTTTTTAAAATGTCATGTACTTTATTTTTGATATTGCAAGAAGACATTTAAGAGATCTTGAACCCTTTCTTGGGAGCAGTTTTTAGGTCTCTTGATAAATGATTCAGGATATAAATACCAGTTATAAAAATAAAAAATTAAACTTCTCATCAGCCCAAAGAAATCTCTGTCCAATCTATACTTGGCTCTCTCAGTATAAACAAAAAGATGTACATGGTTTTAACTCAAATCTGTAATTTTGCTAATATAGCTAAAACTTTTATGTCCTTTAATAAAAATTTATATAAGCCTCAGAGGATCAAAAGAAGCCATCAGATCTACTTCACAGAGGTTGAAAGAATTCTACTGACTTCAACCTGTGAGATGTGGACTTGCTGAAGGCTGATGTGGACCAGTCCAGTCAAATGTAATTATTTCTTTTCTCTGTGGATAGGTCAGATGACCACATACTTCTGATAAAGACCCCATTGCCTGGGTTCCCTCCTTACCTTTGATTAGCCTCTTGGCTCCCAGGGTCCTAAACACCTGTGCCCTGTTTCAGCTTGAAGCAGTTACGGAGAAAAATACATTGTCCTATTCTCCCTGTTTCCAGGACAGGCTAGAGGACTAAGTTAAAAGACAGAATCCCTGGTATAGGGGACCAATTGGCTACCTAATGCCCATTGATATGCCAGGAAGCTGGACCCATTATTGTCAATTGATATTTATTATTTAAAATGGTTCTGCAATAAGACACTTGACCTTTATGCAGAACAAAAGAGGTATTACATAACCTTGAGAAATTATTATTTCTATGTAAATCATTCAAGATGGAGTTCCTGGTCCACCAAGGGTTTTTTTTTTTTCCCTTTTCTCAGACTCACCCTGACTCACAAGCCCCTTTTCTCCGGTTCCCATTCGGCCTTGGGATCTTTCCCCTGCCACTCGTCTTTGCCTTCTCAGGAGACAGCAAGTCCTAGCCTTATAGAAGCTGCTAGGATATGGGAGACTTAGGGAATACAAGCTGATAGTCAGCCATTCATACCTAATAGACAGGCAGTCCTGAACACTCAGAGATCTGCAGAGTATGGCGTTTAGAATGTTTAATTAAAAAGTCTTTCATGATAGACAGATATGCTGACTCCTGGCAGCACTTTTATTTCCTCCAAAGATGACTGGGCATAGGAAAATCTCCACCCAGAACTTGTTCCAGAATGGCAGTACCAGTCACTGAGATGGACACAGAAGAACCTTGACTGCTGCCAGGGCCTTCTTCAGACCATGGGCAACAGAACTCTGGGAACCCATTGCCTCACTTTTGCCTAGACAAAATAGGCTGGTCCTCCCCACAAGTTCCTACCCCACAACCATCAGATCTTCTGAGTCCTGGCAGACCTAGGCCTGGCAGCCAAAGATGGATGTTGTTGCCTTGAGACCTCTGCTTTCAATGACCATGGAGGACCCTGAGGTGGCTGTCTAGGTAGCCAGAAGGCAAGTCTCTGTCACTTCCAATTGCTAACACAGGTAAAATTTATCCTTCTCAGATCTCCGATGTCATTTGACAACCAGGCTTTGCTTCAGCTCCTTTTTCAGTTCTCTATGTAAAACTCACAGGTCCCCCTCTCCTAGGACTACTACTAGGTCTAGACATGATTTACCTTGTTCCCAAATCAGATAATTCCACAGAACAGATTTCAATGTGACTTCTTATTATTGACTGCTCTTAGTATAGAAAAGCTGTCTCACTTCTGTTCACTTACATATCCTTCTCAGATCTGATGATGTTTAGGGAAGCCTCCCTCCTCCTTCACTCACTCAACCACTTCCATTCAGTAAATGTGCTCTGGTTGTAGATTTAAAGATATGTTTCATTGGGCTGAAGCCAGGAAATGATCATACCTTTTAACCCAAAGCCTTAGCCTTTCACTAAATCTATTCCAGCTGTCTTACAGATACCTGCAGGTTCCTGGGGAAAGTTCTGCTATTTTACTATCAATAAATCTATTCTGATGAAAACTAACAATCTCCAGAGCCCATTTCTGATCCCACCCATTTTCGAGCATATTTTACAGTTTCATTCCTCCCACTTGACCTCCAGAGAAACAGCAGATGCAATGGCTTCTGTACTCCTGATTTGGCATACCACTCCCCCAAGCTCCTGGAACATCACTGCTGCACCCTGCCTTCTCAGCTCCCTCAAGGAACAGACTCCTGAGACCTCCATGCCCAAGATCTCCTGCTGCATGTGACCCTGATTCCTAACATACCCCCTCCCCAATTTGCCCCTTGTTCGCATGGAGCTTTCTAGAGAATTCGGCGCCGCCACCCCCCCCCCCATTTGCTATCCATAAATAGTCTTTTTATAATAATCAAAATGGAGGAATGTATGGTGATATTTTAATTGTACTGAAATGTGATTTTATTTGTATGTTAATAAATAAAGCTGCCTGAGGGTCAGAGCTAATAGCAAGCCATAGCAGAGCTGGGCGTTCGTGGTGCACGCCTTTAATTCCAGAACTTGGTAGGCAGAGCTGGGTAGATCTCTCTGTGGTCAAGGATACAGTCAGCATTGGAGACACACGCCTTTAAGCTCAATACCATAGAAGACCTGGAGGGCTGTACAACAGACAGTGATGAGGCAGTCATGTGGTTGGTTTTACAACCAATGAGAAGGCAGAACAGAAAGTCTATATAAAGACAAACAGACAGGAAGTAGCTCTCTTTTGGAGAGGTCTCTTGGCTGAAGAGGCTAGCTGCAGCAGGCTGGTAAGGCTCTTAGCTCTGATCTCTTGGCTTTCTTCTTTGCATTGGTTCTGTGTTTCTTATTTAATAGATGGTTGGTTACATCTACAGGAATGTTAATATTCTGACCCACCCCTGGGGGCTTCACGCAGCATCCTGATATAAAGTCCCCTTTAAAAAAGAAAACTCCGCCTCCCCCTCTCTTTTTCCATTCCCACAATATGTGCACCCTTGCCGCCTCTCTCCCGTTTCTCGCTTTCCCTCTCCCTTGTCTTTCTTCCCCTCTCTTTTCCTCTCCCTCTCCCACCAAAGTGCCTGCATGGTGTCTCTGTCTCTCACCCACAATGGGGCACCTTGGCTCTACCCACCAAAGCCTGCCACACACTGTATCATAATAGTTTCAGAAAGATGAGTCCATTACCATCACAGTGGTAAACTGTGGCAGTAGGCAGATAGGATGGCTGGAGAAGCAGCTGACAGCTCACATCTCAAAGCCCAAACTGGAAGCAGGCAGAGGAACTTGTGGTGATATTTTGTTTGTGATCTAACAAATAAAACTTGCCTGAAGATCAGAGTATGGAGCTAAGCCACCAGTTAGCCATAAAGGCCAGGCAGTGGTGGCACACACCTTTAATCCCAGCACTCTGTGAGTTCAAGGCCACCCTGGGCTACACAAGATTGATCCAGTTTAAAGAGAAATGGAGCCAGGCAGTGGTAGCACGTTTTTCTCTCATGCTCCTTTTTAATTGTGCAGATATCCGCAAGAGTCAGAATCTTGATCATTGAGAGGAAGTCAAGGAATGAGAGAGGGACCGAGATGCTGACTCTTACAGATGTCTATCTGTGCAATTAAAAGGAGGCATGAGAGAAACTGCTTCTCAATAGTCTTCGATTCCTTTCCATTCAGCTCTACAGAGTAGATTCATCTCTTATGAATTTACTACCTCAACTTCCCCAAGACCAATATGGGCTGAGTAAAACAAAAGACTGTCCACATAAAAAGCCTCAGCCTTCTTGAAGAGTTGAGATTTTAAATTATGTAGGTCATGGTAGTTGGCAACACTTTTTTCTGATGTGACTTCCCACCCCTGCCAAAATAATGCACTTTCTTCAAGGACAAGTAACAGGTCCTGGGAACTCTTTACTTGATCAAATTCAAATGCTAAGCTTTTTGTTTCCAAATTCTCCTTTGCTAAGATTTTGCAACACTCCTTACCCAAAGCAATCAAGAAACACCAGGGAAAGCAGAAATCTCAATGCTATAGGAAAATATTTGCTCCATGTGTGAGCCATCAGGACGTACTAAACCAATTTAGTAATAGTTGGTTTTATACAACCAAGTTATTTTCATATGTATGACACAATGTAAAATAAAGGGGAAAGTTCTCACTGCATATGACATTTAAAGCTCACTTAATTACATTTGTTTCAACACTTAGGCTGTAGATAAATTAGTCATGTGACAATGAAGCTGATAATATGATTCAGTCTGTGCAGCCAGCTGCCTTACAAAAGGCTGTCTTTGCCTTGGTTAAGTGGACCTTGGAAATCTGGGGTATTTTCAAGTGCATTCATTGGATTCCTTATTGTTACCTAGAAATTCCTTGATAAGGAATCAGTTCAGGGTACATAGGTGCCATTCTGGGGACATTCTATTTGCAGCGGTGTTGTGCAGTAGTTCCCTCTGAGATGAAGACCTTCCACCCTGCAGGGAAGCTCATTAAGACACAGGATATTAGAGAGCAGGTAAAACAACAGGCTGTTCATGGGGAAGGTGACACAGTCCACCCTACAGGGAACTCCTTAAGCTCAGGAAGCAAACAAATCAAAGGCTTCAGAAACCCCCTAACACTAACCAATGTACTAGAACCCTCCCTTCCCAAGGGCATATAATTGGCAAGGACTGACTGCTGAGAGACAACCTCAGACAAGCTGAACCACTAAAGAGGCTCTGACTCCGTGAGTCACCTGCAAGTAGAGTTCAGCTGAGCTATCTGGAAGAAGCAGATGAGCCAAGCTGCCTGGACGATGCAGAGACCGGTTGAGCTGTTTGGAAGAGGCTCAGAGCAACTGGCCCACCTGGAAAGGACACTCTCCAGCCATTTATGCTACCTGCAGGTTGTGGAGCAAGCTCCAGGTCTCCAGCTTTTATGTGCCATCACTCATGCTTGGGTGGGTTTTGGTGATGCAGCTGTCTTTGAGTCATCTCTGGTCATGTAAGTAATCTGAAAAACAAACAAACAAATGCAAAACCTCATTGCTTCACCAAGTTGTTATTTGGCAGCATCTTTACTTTGGTCTGCCATTGGTTCCCTATCTGGCATGAGTAGATACCTGTTTACATCTCCCCAGGAACTCTGTCATTCAGTAAGTGGTGAATTCCTTTTCGAGTTCAGAATGGATATTGCTGCTGAGATACCCATACTTCCAGCAAAGGAATGACTTAGGGGATGAGGAGAAGATATCAAATCTGCAAGAAGATGACTTGAAATGGTTGCTCATCAACAGCTTATTATGTCAACAACAAAGGTGAGGCAGAGCTGTGGGTAAGTGCTGGCAATGCTAACAACCTAGCTCCAAGCATGCAAGAAACATGGATGTGAACAGTACTTCCTTAGCACTCTGCTGAACATTGCATAGACCTAAACACTCTCTGCTTACAATATTTTTGGACTCCTGAAAGTTTGCCTTTAAATCCAGATACGATTTTTCAATTCCTTTCTTTGAACCACATATAACATGATGATTTTCCACTTATTTCTTGTTATTCCAACTGCTCTGTCCGTGTTTTTCCAGCTGTTCATTTCACCCTGCTTTTTTTGCTGGTTTCAACTTTGTTGGAGTCTGGTCTCAAGGTTATTGCATCTGACTTTTCTTACTGTCTCCCTGGGCTTTATTAGGAACTTCTTTCCCATCCAGTCTCGGTTCAAGGCAGTGGTGGCGCAGGCCTTTAATCCCAGCACTCAGGAGGCAGAACCAGGCGGATCTCTGTGAGTTCGAGGCCAGCCTGGACTACAGAGTGAGTTCCAGGAAAGGCGCAAAGCTACACAGAGAAACCCTGTCTCACCCCCCGCCCCAAAAAAAAAAAATCATGATTTCTTTGTGTGACTCAGGTAAATGCACAGCTCTGCAACATCTGCAGGGGCATCGGAGGAGTCCAGCCTGGGCTTGTGATGATGAGTGGCCAACTAAAGTACTGCTTAGAGATGGGACTCAATAGACTCGAGCAGTTTGGGTGCCGTTTAAGAGAAGAAACATCTTCGTGTTTCCCAGCTGTCTCCAGCCCTTGGCAACTCCAGACTCATGGGGTTTCTTTCAAGAAGCACCTGTTTGCATTGTAGCCAGAATTTGTAGCAAATTATTTCCACACAGTTGGAAATAACATCAAATTGGCTCTTTTACCAGGCACGCCGGACGGGCGCATTTGGGTTTCAGAGATGTTTGTGTGTTCTTGTAGTGTGAAAATGCCTTTATTTAAAACAAATACATTTTCCAGCTCATTATCCCACAGTGTGAAGCCCAATTCTGTTAAAAATAATTACAATGGCTGAATTATTTTGCTGAGAAAAACAGGTATCCACACAGCACTCTAAATCTAAACTTTTGTCTCCAACAGGCTTTTGATGTATCATTTTAGGATACTGCAGCTTGAAAGTTTGAGGCGTATTCCTCTCATCTTGTTGCCACCACTGCTCTTTGATGATATGATGATGAAAAGTCCTTTATAAAACCATACATATTTCACAGCCTTCTTAGACTCCACAAAAAGAAACCTCTTCTATTCTACTTTTCTTTCTTAGAAATGTCAAAACTCATTAGGTACTGTCAACCTATTGGAAGGAAAAGAAAAGGTCGATATTAATACTTCACGTGTGTTTTTAAAAAAATATGGTTTGCTCTGGAAAAGTAAGAATAAAAAATGGAAAAAAAATAACTTTTGATATATAAAATTTCAATTGTCACATAAAGTCTGAGAACTTTAGGTGCAGGAGTGAACATCCGCTGCCTCCTGCGGTGTCCGGCTTCTAATTCTCTTGCACATTCACTCTTGTGTAGACTACAGAAGGTCCATTTTCAAGGCGTGTTCTCCTCTCCATCTTTAACTGAGAGGGTGTTAACTCTGGACATTATTAACTTTGGCCTTGTGAGGAAGAAAGGCTTGAACGCTCTGTTCACCAGAAACATGTTTTCCCCCATATCTGAACCCTCATGCTATTTAAATAGTTCAGGTTTATCATTAATTTGCAAGAAGTGTTTTAAGGTTAAAACATTCACATTATCTAAGGAGACTGGAAAATTCCTCCAGGCTAATATGATGTTTGCATTCCCAAGCTTTAGGCACGCAGGGAAACTATTGGCTCTCCTAATGTGCAGTGAGATATCTGGTACCTGTGACTGCATTTTCACAGCCCCCAATGCTGGTCCTTGAATCGTGTGGCCCTGAGGCGCTGGGGATGTTGTAGTTTAGATCTTAGTTACTCATATTGCACCTAAACCACTAAAAGCTCTAAATTCTGCAATTAACTTTTTTCTCTCCACTCTTTTTGTTATCTTAAAATTTATTTATTCTCTGAAAATTTCATATTTTACTTCTATCCCATTCTTTCCCTCCAACACCCGTTGACCCTCTCCCCTAAATACCTCCTTTCCAGCTTCAACTCTTTTACATCTATCTATCTATCTATCTATCTATCTATCTATCTATCTATCTATCTATCTATCTATCTTATAATCCACTGAAACCAGTTGGTGCTGCCTATATAGTGCTGTAGGGTCATTCACTGGGGAATGGGCAACCTGCCAGTGGCATCCCCTCAAAGAAAAGTGACTTGTCCATCCTTCAGCAAGCATCACCTCCCAGTAGCTTCTCACCCGGGAGTGAGGCCTTATGAGCCCACCCCTCCACCTTGGAATGTTGACGGGTTTGATCTTGGAGAGGTAACCATAGCTTCTGTGAACTCATCATGTTCACAGTGGCCATGTCACATCCCGCAGTTCAAAGCACTCTTCCCTATGCCCTGGCCCTTACATTCTTCTGCAATGTGTGTTGACATAGATGTCCTATGGTTAAATTTCTTATTTGACTTTATTTCACATCTCTAAATCTTCCATCATTATGGTATCCTTTTCCTATGCAACATTTATTAACATTCTGGAGCTTCACAGGAAAAAAAATTACTAGTTTTTACATGAAGAACTTTGTAGAAAGATTTGCAGAATAATTTTCTGATGTACATGTTGCATTGCTAAGGCACATCACCTGTACTGATATGAAAAAATATTTTAAAATCTTAGAAGTATCAAGGCCCAGAACATAGGAGGACAGAGCAGTAAGTGTAAGAAATGCACAATCAATCAGTCTCCAATTGCCCTTAGGCTTTTCTAGCAGGGCTATTAGTCTAGTTTCTTTGTAAATGATCTCAGATCCATGTTTTAACGTATACCAATGATTTCAGAAGACGTTGTGCCTGGAGAACACAGGCGGAGAATAAAGGCCTTTTTAAATGTTAATGGGTGCTCGGTCATAGTGAAAAAATTTCCAGGATTTATATTTAAACATACACATTATATGTTCTTTCTAAAAAGTCCGTCATAGAAATATTTGAGTCTCTCTCATTGCTCCCCATTTCCCTGTCGTGCTTGCATGTGAAACAATAAGTCCTGGTGTCTCTGCATATACTAAAGGCATATACTAAATGGTAGTATGATAGGGAAGGTTGGTACCTAAGAAAGAATAGAAGGAACAGTCCCTGTCTTTGAGGGGCAGTTCAGAAAAGACTTCTTGGTGATCTTACACTGTGGATCAGAAGATTGGGTAAGTGCCCAAACAAACAAACAGGAAAGGGTAGGCAAGTCTGTTGGGCATTTTCTTGATGAATAGTTGTGGGATTAATGATTGGTGTGGCTGCTGAGAACTGGGCAATGACTGAAGAAGACTTTGACTTGCTTCTTGTTGAAGTGTGAATAACTGAGCAGCCTGCAGGTGTAGCACAGAAGTTAGCATCGTGCATTTCACAACTCCTTTGTCATCTGTAGTGGACAGTGTCACTCCTGGGCACGTCATCTTAGGCTACTTATGAAAGCAAACTGAGCAAGCCTGTAAGCAGGATTCTCCATGGCTACTGCTTCAGTTTCTGCCTCCAGGTTCCTGTCCAGCTTGAGTTTCCACCCTGGTTTCCCCCAGTGACAGGCTGTGATCAGAATATGTAAGCCAAATAAAGTCTTCCTTCCCCAAGTGTCTCTTGGTCATGGTGTTCATCACAGCTGACTAAGACAGTCCCTTTTTGAAGCACAGGCCCTTTCATTGGTTTGTTTATACACACAATTCTTCAGAGTTGAGAATTTAAACAGAGATGTGTTGGAGTTTATAAGAAAACTTTATTTCTGAAATGGAATTGTCTCCAGGAAACAAGACCGACAGAATGCTGAAGTCTGCTCCTCAGAGAGGTGTGAGGGCAACTTGACATAGGATAATTGAGCCGAGAGCATTTATGCAAGTCAGGGTTATACTCCTGAAACTTTTCCCTATGCTCATATTTTTATTGCATGAGGAGGGGAAAGTGTGTTGGACTGTGGCTGGAAGTCTAGATACCAAGTTCCTCCTGGAAAATTGGTACCTTGGCCCAGACAGTGAAGGAGCAAGAGGCATGTATTTCCTACTTTTCTAAGTAAGTAACCAAATCCTTATATGTCTTTTGGGGAAATCTGCTGGTTTATGGACAGGAGAAGAGAAAGAAAGTTCTAGAGGAAAAGGCAAGGAAAGGTCTAACTAGCTCCTGCTTTCCTTGGTGTGGCATGCATTCTAATGGCCATGATCACATCTTGCCTTCCTCTCCCAGGGTACAGAAAGGACACTGTGAGATATTTTATTATGACCATTGGACTTAGGAGATCAGAAAAAAGTGTACCTAAAGTACTATTTCTGGTGAAAGATTAACAAAATACTGTGTTTCGGACTCTCTGCTATGTCCAATCTTTGTTTTTCATGCTTGTTAATGAGGGACTTTACCTGTGGGCTACAGTTAGTTAACCAATTAACTGGGAATTACTTTCCAAGAATTAACAGGGGCTTTGCAGTCCAAAGATAGACAAGCCTTGAAGTCAGGAAATGAATAATTTAATTGCTACGGAGATTAGAAGGGCTTTGCGGATTTTTCTGATGTCTTCTGGGATTTTGATATCTATCAAAGAGGGTCGAGTATTGGCTTTGCTGCCATGCCTAGACTAGCTGCTCATAAACACGCGTGGGTGCTGTGCTGACAAAGCAAAGAGTTTTGCTGACTGTTAAAACTCATCATGTTTTTTTCTAAGTGTAGAGTCAAATGCCTTTAAATATGGCTGATATAGGATTATTACAGCGTAATTATTCTAAGTGACTTTCAATTTGTATATAAGTACATTTGTATAATTTAAAGCCCTGTTCTTAAAATACACATGACCCATAAGCATTGAAATTCTGTCACTTATCAGCACATCTAAAGCTCACAGAACACACACGTGCGCACACACACACACACACACACACACACACACACACACATACACACACACATACACACACACACGGACACAATAGGAGTATAAATAACTTCACTGTTTTAAGAGACATTTAATACTGTTATTTTTTTATAGTCTTAAGATATTGACTGTGCAAATAAGCATAGAATCATGCCCTTGTAGTTGGTCTCAGTAGAAGCATATACTAAAATGTTAGCATAAATTTTACTTCAAACTCCAAGGATCGGGACCACAGCCTACAGGCCACAGAGGATAGACTGCCATCTTTGAAGGTGATAGGCTTCTGAACAGCATGTGGTAGGACCAAAAAGGTGCTGAGAACTGGCCAATAACTGAAGGAGTCTTTGACTATGGCCTTGTTCTTGAGATGTTAGTGGCAAAGCAGCCTGGAGATGCATCACAGAAGTAAGTAAACATGTATTGTTAAGCTCCTTAGTCATCTAGCCAAAACTCCTTAGGAAATGGTTATTCTCCCTTGCAGTAGATATGTAGCATTGTTCTCAAAAGTGCAAAACATCTGTCAGTTACTGCAAGTGTTCAGAGCTAATTTACTTTGTAGTGTGATAATATTAACACCTTATGTGTTTATAGCATGTCTAGCTTAATGACCTCTTGACAAGCATGACCTCGTATCAGTTGGATGCTATCACCCAGATTTCCTAATTCCCGCTTTTCCAGACAGATGGCAAAAGTGTACTTTTCTAACATATTAAATGGTCGCTACAGGAGTCACTCACTATCTACAGCATTGTGAGTCATAGTAACACTTGATACATGCTGGTGGCTGTCTTCCAAGCATATGCACAAGTCATTGTCTTTCTCCCTGTGTGGATGAAATGTCTTCAGCTGCAACTGTGAGAAGAATAGACTCCATGGCAAGCTGTAACAGGCCGTTATATAACTGAGAAGTACATTTTAGCTGACTTAAGTCACTGAGGGGTGTGTGTGTGTGTGTGTGTGTGTGTGTGTGTGTGTGTGTGTGTGTGTGTGTTATGTGTGTTCACTTCTATGTGAAGGCAGTATAACCTTATATATTCCTAGTTGATAAAAAAAAAATCCACCCATAAATGCTCCTTGTTCCCAGTAAAACAAACAAATATTGAGTAACTACAAAAGTGTATAATGCTATAACACTTTTTGTAATTGCCATCTATGATTGTGGTCCAAAGGCCTTTCTTGGGTTTCTTTATGGGTTACTTTCTTGATTATGGACTGATAAATAGACACATTCAGGGCCCATTAGCTGTTCTAGTAAAGGGATTAGCCATTGCCAATAGACAGTCTCAACATGCCAGGTATTGAAGACATCTTAGATAATACTAGCTGAAGTCATGTGGTTTTTATCCTCGAATTAGATGGCCACAGTTACAAGTTCCTTTTAGCGGATTTAAAGTCACCCTTTAAATTGTAATTTAAAATAGTTAGGTAACTCCACTGTGGCCATGTATTGCTCTCTAAGCAAGCCCCAGCCACCTTCCCCTATCCTGTTCAGAACAGTCCTGCCATCCCAGTCATATGCTTGTACTCTGGGGGCATTTTCTCCTTCAGTCATAGCTCAAGCATGGCCAAGACTTGCTGTGTCTGCTCCAAAGCTGTTCCCCACTCCTCCCTTCTTCCACAGCACTGCCGATGCCTAGTTCAAGCTCTCAGTCAGCTCCCGCCTTCAGTGTTTTGGGTTCCAGTCCATACTCCATCTTACTGTCTTTCCTAAATCAGATCTGGTTTGCCAGTAAAAGACAAGAAAAGGCGATCTGCTTCTTCCTTGGTGTTATCTGCCAAGTAGCTACCAAATCCTACTCGGCATCATGATTGCCCTCCGACCTCTGGTGAAGCCCAAGGTCCTAAAAAAGGAAGGCCAAGAAGTTCTGGCACCAGATTCATATATCAAAATTAAGTGCACAGTGTGAAAATCCAGACGTATTGACCACAGAGTATGGAGAAGATTCAAGGGCCAGAACCTGATGCTGGACAATGGTTATGGGAGCAGGAAGGAGACAAAGCCCATGCTCTCCAGTGGCTTTCCCAGGGTCCTGGTCCACACTGGCAAGGAACTGATGCATGCTCCCCAGTGACTTTCCCAGGGTCCTGGTCCACACTGGCAAGGAGCTGATGCATGCTTCCCAGTGACTTTCCCAGGGTCCTGGCCCACACTGGTAAGGAGTTGAAGTGTTGCTGCTGAGCAACAAATCCTACTGCTGACATCACTCACACAGCCATCAAGAACCACAAAACCGTCATGGAAAGAGCAGCATAGCCTGGCCGTTGGAGTCACCCTTCCTGACACCATGCCACACTGTGAAGAAATGGCACACGTGCATGGTTTACTCGTGCTTACATAAGACCACAAAGACTACAGAAAAGAAAAGTAGAAGCTGGGATCTGTATTATGACTAAATTTTAATGTCTCTCCTGTTAGTCTCATTTTCCGGCCTTATTTTCCCTTGTTTATTTGGACATTAATATTTGTGCTTTTTGTCCCCTCCACAGACATGAGTTCCATAAGACTTTGTATTTCTGTAGGAGGACATTTGTCACCTTGGGGTACTTTCCTCTCACAGTGCTGTTATGTACCATAACACACAAAAAGTTGCTAAATTCAGGCCACTAAAGCTTTGTGTTTTCACACAGGAAAGTATTGGTTCCTTATTCACACAGAGTAAGGAGTTCAGTGATATCTAAATTTACTTCTAATTCCACTTCAGGTAGGAAACTTTCTTTATTAATTGCTGGTGGTCCTTTAATTACTATTGAACTAAGAACACAGAGGAAAACGAAACAAAAATCAGGCAATGCAAAAGGATTTTCACATAAATATGGTGGCACCACAAAAGCACCCACTTAGAACACACAGGGCTCAGGACCTAGCATTTAAAGAGCCTATTAACATCTGTTCTCAATGAGTCTCAAATCAGCCCATGTTGATGGACCAACAGAGGCCCAAAGAAACAGTTTATACAAAGAATGGATTGTTTGGGGAAAGTGAAGGAGTCTAAAATAGGTGAGGCCAAGCTGGTCCTCCACTTGGAAAGGAAGTCAAAAGGAAAATACTAGGTGCAGCAATAAATATTTGGTTGATCAATGTGGATCCCCCCCCCCCCCCCGCCAGTTTATTTTGTTATAGAATAGGACTAAAGGACATTCAAGCAGATAGGTTAAACCAGGGCTCAACATCCTTGAACAGGAGACAAATGTTGGAACTATGTGCTCAGGACTAGCTCTTCTCCGCTACAGCTGGAGGTGAGGAAGGGGTGCCAACTTTTACAAGGGCCCCGTGAAGCATCATGGCTCTGTTCTACTCTCTTCTGCCATGGCCAAGGTGCACTGTGTGGTTCTGTTGTAGGGGAGCAGTTACTCAGGCAGAGACTAAGTGGCTTTTGGCAAGAACAAATAATCCAAAGCTACTGCTGTAGGCAATTAGGAGCCCCTGGAAGCCCATGAGTAGAAGAATTTATTCCAAATAGTTACATAATAGTCAATGAGCCTTACACAGTGTTCCAAATCCTTCTTAAGTCTTCCTTTGATACCACCAAAGGAAGAACTGACAGATGGATGTAATAGAGACCTTGTTTGCCTTTTTCACTTGCTATTATGGCAAATGATGGAATTATAAACAACAGATGAAAAAACTTAAACATCCCCAAAGTTCACAGAGGAGATGGGCAGTTGTGATGCAGAGGGACGGGCCACACTGAGGACTGATCTTACCACTTAGCACACAGATGATCTTTTTGTATAATCTCAAAAGAGAGACTGATCTGAACAAAATGTCATGAAGTAAATTGGATCTGGGGTGAAGGCAGTGTGGCCAATTTATAAATCCCCTTTAAAAACAAACCCAAGAAGTGTTTGTCTCCATCTGTTCTGAGTGCTGCACCTGAAGTTGGGATCTGAGCCTGAAGCCTGCCAACATTTACATGCTGATTAATCCTATAAAACTTGGTAGAGTCATTCCACTACAACACCTGGAATAATTGCATAGTTGCTGGCAAAAGAGAGCAGAAGGTACTGTTAAAACTGCCAATCACCACACAGTTAATAGTTCCCCAGACACCGCACTAAATACTAGAGCCCTGACCTTTTTCTGCATTCACAGCCCATTTTCTTTGTATTCTCCTTCCTCTGATTTGATTGTTTGTTGCTACATTTAACAACAACAAAAAGAAGAAGCGAGCCACCCACACCCAAATCCTCCCTTCACCCATTAAAATTAAGCATTGATAATAACAGAGGCTGAGGGAATACTGAAGCAGCTGAGCCTTGAAGAGCACAGGAAAATGCAGAGTGAGGATCTTTCATCAGCAGAGTGTCTGCTAGTTCCCCTCTTTGGGCCAGGCCCCACCTGTGATGCAGCCCACCCTAGGAACAATTCTTTCTGGTACATGATGCTCAATTGTTGTTTTAACATTCCTTTTGATTGCTTATGTCTTTATTATTAATGCCTCGTATTGATTCTGAAAGAGAAGAGACACACACACACACAAAAATCCATGTCACACTGAGACAGTATGGGCAGTGGGGGAGGCTTAGTCCCACTTCTCATTTGCATGTGTGTGATGGCCAACCTGTTGTCAATTATACATATTCAGGAAGAGGGAACCTCAACTGAGGAAATGGCTCCATCCAATTAGTCTGTAAGTTGCATAAGCCTTCAAACCTTCTGTTGGATCCTGTGTAAAACACAAATGGCACCTGTATGTGTTTGTACTCAACACACATTAGCTTATCACTGTATAATTCACTTAGTTGCCACGTTTTCTAAATCTGTAAACTACGCTTTGTGCAATATGCTATATTATCAAGTGCTAATAATTTAACATCTTTGCAAAAATTATTTGCCTTTTAAAAATAAAGATTGTTTGGGAAAAAATTAGCAAATGGATGATTGGATCACTTACATAGGTGAGATAGCCTTGAAATGATTGCCTTATAAAGACATTATTAAAAGTAAATAAAATAAATTAGAATGAGTGAAAGGCATTTTTATTATAAATCTTTATTTGAAAAATATTCTTACTAGACTCCAGTCATCTGAATCTTTAAATATAACATTTATTGTTCTCTACAGAAAAGTTATCTATTCATTATGTGAATTTTTAAGATATAGAAAAGCACAAAAGGAACTGGAATTATGAAACATAGATAAAAAGTTCCCTTTTCCATGAAAACAAATTGTCTAATATGTCAGCGAACAAACAAATGAAAAGTTTGTTGATATGTGGATGGGATAGAGGATGACTCCACAGGCTGCTCTGTCTAGGGAAACAGGTAAGCTAACTGCAGATCTTCACCAATTCCTCTTCTTCTATAAATACAATCCCCTAATCTCATCCATAACAGACCACCTGCTGACTGCCTACCCTACCCCCATCTCCAGTGAATAAGACAGATCTTCCCCTTTAAACTTCCCTTCTCATTGCTTTATCCCAACCTCCAACTTTAGCTGGCACTTGTGGGACCCCTCAGGCCACTCTAGCCAGGAAAGTAGGTAGGCTAACTGCAGATCTTCAGTCCTCCAAACCCAATCTCCCCACTCTCATCCCCAGCTCTGTAGCAGACCACCTGCTTTGGCCTCTCTGTACTATCTACTCTCATTTCCAGGGGAATAAGCTGATCCTCCTGGAATACCCTGCTCCCCTTCTTCTTGTGGTCCTCCCCCAGCCCACCACCCTCTAGCCTATCCCCATTTCTAAGTGTCAGCTCCCTAAACCTGGAAATACATTTTACCTGGGACCCCCAGTGGCCACACCTATCAGGATCCCAGAAGAATTTCGTATCAGGCAGCACACAGCTACCACACTCCCCTAAAACTAGAGAGGGCAACAGAAAACAAGAAACAAAATACCCACCCAACAAAAATATCAGCACCTAGAATTACAATCTTCCCAAAGCCAGGTGCCTAGACTCCAGCACAAAAGCACAATCAACAACAACCGGGACAACATGTTTCCACTAGAGCACAGCAACCCTATAACATCAGGTCATGATTATTCCAACATAGTTGAAGCACAAGTAAGAGACCTCAAAATAGCCTTTCTAAATAAGATTGAGGTCCTTAAAGAGGAAATGAATAAATCCCTTGAAGAAATCTATGCAAACACCCAGTGGATGGAAATGAATAAAACAGTTCAAACTCTGAAAGTGGAAATAGAATCAACAAAGAAAACCAAAACATAGGGAATTCTGGAAATGGAAAATTTAGGAACTCAAAAAGAAATCTCAGAGGCAAGCCTCACTAATGAACTACAAGAGACTGAAGAGACATTGTAGACACAATAGAGTCAACAGACACCACAGTCAAAGAAAATGTTAATTTTAACACCTCCTGGCACAAAACATCCAGGAAATCTGTGACGCTATGAAAAGAACAAATATAAGAATAATAGGAATAGAGTAAGGAGAAGAAACTCAGGTCAAAGGCACAGAAGATATTTTCAACAAAATTGTAGATGAAAATTTCTTTGGCTTAAAGAAGGAGATGTCTATAAAAGTACAAGAAGCATACAGAACACCAAATAGATTAGACCATAAAAGCAAGTCCCCTCAGCACATAAAAATCGAGATACTCAACTTACATAACAAAGAAAATATTAAAAAAAAGTTGCAAGGTAAAAAGACAGACATATAAAGACAGACTTTTTTTTTTTCCAGAGCTGAGGACCGAACCCAGGGCCTTGCACTTGCTAGACAAGCACTCTACCACTGAGCTAAATCCCCAACCCCAAAGACAGACTTTTAAGACTAATGGAGATCCCAAAAACCAAAAGAACCAGAACAGGTGTTCTAAAGACTGTAAGAGATCACAGATCATAGCCCAGACTATTATACCTAGCAAAACTTTTAATCATAATAGATGGAGAAAAGACATTCCATGGTAAAACCAAATTTAAGTCAATATCTATCTACATATCCAGCCATACAGAATTCCCTAGAAGGAAATACCACCATCACCAAACCACCACCACCATTACTACCACCACTAAACAACAACAGCAGCTATAACAATAAAATAGCAGAAATCAACAAACACAGCTCATTGATATCGCTCAATATCAATAGTCTTAATTCCCTCAATAAAGACACAAACTAACAGAAGGGACTAGAAAATAAGATTCATCCTGCTGCTGCATCTAAGAAACACAAATTAACATTAAGAATAGACATCATCTCAGGGGGAAATATGGAAAAAATATTCTAAGAAAATGGACCCGGGATGCAAGTAAGTGTAGCCCTATTAATATCTAACAAAATAGACTTCGAACCAAAACACATCTGAAGAGATAGTGAAGGACACACTCATCGAAGAAAAAAAAACTAGCAAGAAGACATTGCAATGCTTAACATCAACTTAAATGGAGAGAAACCCAAAGCAATTCACTAAAATCAGGAACAAGACAAGGTTGTCCACTTTCTGCATCCGTATTCAATATAGCACTTTAAGTCTTAGCTAGAACAATAAGGCAACTGAAAGAGATCAAGGGGATACAAAATGGAATGGAAGAAGTCAAAATATCTTTATTTGCAGATGATATGATACATACGTAACTTCACCATACATACATGACCCCAATAACTTCACCTGGAAACTCCTACAAGCTGATAAACACTTCAAAAAAGTAACCAGATACATATTTAACTCACAAAAGTCAGTAGCCCTCCTATATACAGCAGGATGAGGATGGAAAACCATGAAGGACAGCTAAAATTAAGGGCCTTTTGATGGATAGTATGGAAACCTAATACAGTAGAAAATCCTGAAATCCATACATATAGAAAGGAGACCTACATGAAATTGCCAAATAATGGAGGAGAGAGAGAGCTCTAACTGGCTATCCCATTCCACCAAATGAAGCTTCTAGTACAGGAACGGGGTTACATCTAATTGAGATGTTGGCCATAAGGGTCCCATGGGAAGCCCAAACAACCAAGCTGTTCTCAAGATTATAAGTTGCTTTCTATGAAGGTAGAGCAAGGCCCCATTGCTGAAGACAACACCCATACAACTCATTGAAAATGGAGATGTCCAGCTGGTAGCTACATAAAGGCTTCACCCCTATGTTCTAATGTCTTTGGTACAGGTATTCTGCACTACACCAAAAGAGAAACATAAACACTAACCCAGCCACAAAGCCACTGAACTACAAAGATATGCTAGGGAAATGGTGGCACAAAAGCTTATGTGAGTAGACAACTGAGTTGACTTAAGGCCCACTCCATGAGATGGTACATATACAATGACTGGGTGACCAAGACCCTGAAACCAGATATGCAAGGGACCTAGGGTAAAATTATACTGTCCTGAAAAATAAGTAGCAATAAAATGACTCCTAATGACATTCATAGATCATTGCCTTGCTCAGACATCATCGGAGAAGCTTCCTTCTGCAGCAGATGGAAACAAACCCAGAGACCCACAGCCAAGCATAGGAAAACATCCCCAGGCATATACAGAGAATGAAAGTCTTTGGAGCACTCACCCCTAGAAGGGGTGTGTCTCCATCAAATTCCTCCTCTGAGGACTTAGGGAATCCTGTGGAAAAGGAAGCAGAGAGGTTGCAAGGACCAGAGGGGAAGAGGACAACAAGAAAACAGCCCCCCCTTCTTGTTGTTGATTTATTTCTTGATCAAAGCTCATAGGAACTCACAGAGAGTGAGGCAGCATGTTCAGGTCCTGCAGTGGTCTATACCTGGTTCTTTGCATGTAGACTATGGCTTCCAGTTTAGTGTTTTTATGGGATTCCTGAGTGTGTGAACTCGTGGGTCTCTGATCCTTGCGCCTTCCCTTGGACTCTTATCCTTCTTTTTGTTTATTTTGTCTAATTCTGATGTGCTAGTTTTTGATGTGATATCATATCATATCATATCATATCATATCATATCATACTATATTATTATCTCGTAGAAGCCTGCTTGTTTCTTTAAAAAGGGACAGAAAGGGCATCCAGATGGGAAGAGATGGGGATAAGCTGGGAGGAGTAGAGGGAGGGGAAACTGTAGTCAGGCTATATTATGTGAAAATAGTCTGTTTTCAATTAAAGAAAAAAATTTAAAAAACAAAAATATAGTCAAAGACATTTGGCTTTTGTGGAAATTTTCCAACAGACTAAGGCAAGAAGTATAAAGACCTGAAAAGTTTCGGAAAAAAATAGAACTGATACACAAGCCCCAAACACCACACTACACATTCAATGTCATCAAAGACAAAATAAATTATTTCATAGAGTAAAGATAGAATGTTATAAAAAGACAATATTTAGGAATAGGACAAATGCTTTAAAATTAAAATTATGCTAGTAAAATGTATTAGTTTTCTATTGTTCATAGAGATTGTCACAAATTTAGTGACCTGAAATGACATAAATTTATTTATTCTACTTAGATAAACTGGAAGTTGTTAATTCAACACCAACTAGAGTTAACTGAGAGAAGGAACTTCCCTTGAGGAATGGCCTCCATCAGATTGGCATATGTGCATGTCTGTGGGGGCACTTTTTTGATTGCTAATTGATGCACCTGACCCCAGCCCACTGGGGATAGACTAAAAGATGAAATCAAAAGAGAAAATGTAGTCATTTGAGAAATAATTCCAATTAACAGAAGTTCCAGAAAGGTAATATTTGATAAAATGGTTAGGATAAAATTATTTAAAAATGAACAAAAATGTTCTAAGTTTTCTGAATAGAAAGACTTGACTGTCTTGTTGATCCAGAAAGAAAACACACAGAATTTCGCCAAGAGAACAGTATTTTATAATTATTCAAACTTTAAAATCTTGTATTTACAGAAAAGTATTGATCAGATTCTAACGGAGTATTTCAAACGTTATCAGATGCTACAAGACCAAGGTCTAAAGAATGTGGAAAGTTTCCAGAGACATGGGAGAGTAGATATTATAAATCACCTTCAGTAACTACATGGAAGCCTCTACTCTACAACGATGTGGAAACTCAAACAAGAGGAAGCTAGACATTCCCAAGTTCTGAGAAACCCTGTTCCTGAATTCCGACCCTGGACAAAGTGTTAATTAACTGGAAGTGTTAAAATTCTTGGCCTTTCACCATCTCTCAGGAAACAAAATGTGGAAGGGAGGCCAGGGGGTGGTGTGGGTATGCACCTTGAATCCCCAGCACTCTGGAGGCAGAGGCAGGCAGATCTCTGTGAGTTGGAGGCCATCTGGTCTACAGAGCGAGTTCCAGGACAGCAAGGGCCATACAAAGAAACCCTGTCTCGAAAAACAGAAACAAACAGACAAAAAATGTGGGAAGGAGTAAAACAAACAAACAAAAAAGAGATCTATAACAAAATGAAGCAATTCAGTTCCTTACTTGAACCTTGCTCTCCGTATCCCTCACTTCCTGCTAGATAACAGACTGCTTCTTTCTGATCCATTGGCCTCTCTAAATTTTCTCAGACAAGTGGATAATCTAGATAAGTATGCAATGAGTTAAATGTTGTTTCTAGAAGAAAAATCTGTATGCAAGTTTCATTGATGGGTTTGTATTTGATCCTCAAATAAGCAATTCACAAGTAAAATTTGTCAAAATTTCTGGCCGCTAGGATATATAATAGGTTGTTTCTGCTACTAATTTTGTAAGATTTGGAAATTTCAAAACCTGAGAATTTTGTTTTTCATTCCAATCACAGTGCACATTGAAAGCCTTTGATTGCATAGGCCAAGTGAAGAGCAGATCTTAGGGTATTGGTGTTGATAAAAACATCCTAATTCACACTGCAGAGCTGGGGACACTTACACAGTGACCTCAACATCTCTATGTATCCATAGTGACATTTGTGCTCTGTAATTTATCCTTGTTAGAATAAACCACTGTTCTTGCCCTCAAAAGAGGGATTAGAAGCCCTGATGTTAAGTTCTCACCGATATCTGTATTGTGCTGGGGAAGTACATTTAACAAATCAGTCATATCAGTTGAAAAATATGTCCTTAGCAGAGCTGATGGGTTACTTCAGCTTTAGTTTTCTCTCAGTCTGGATTGAAAATGTTGCTTTTTTTAAATTAAGAATTTTTTCATTCATTTTACACACCAATCAAAGATCCCCCTCTTCCCTCTTCCTGCCCCTCAGTCTTCCCCCATGCCCCCACTCCCCCCCCCATAAGAAGGCAAGACCTCCCATGGGGAGGCACATCCAGTAGAGGCAATTTCAAACCCTTTCCCCTGCCTCAAGGCTGCACAAGGTGTCCCATCATAGGTAGTGGGCTCCAAAAAGCCCCCTCATGAACCAGGGATGGATTCTGATTCTACCACCAGGGGGACTCCCAAGCAGATCAAGCTACACAATTGTCTCTCCATGCAGAGGGCCTAGTCCAGTCCCATGCAGGCTCCACAGCCATTGATCCAACTTTCATGAGTTCCAACTAGTTTGGTTTGGTCATCTCTGCAGGTTTCCCCATCATGATCCTGATGCACTTGCTCATAGAATCTCTCTTTTCTCTTTCTAACTAGACTCCTGGAGCTCTTCCTGGTGTTTGGCTGAGGATCTCTGCATCTGCCTCCATCAGTCATTGGAGAAAAGCTCTGTAATGACAGTTAGGGTATTCACCAATCTGATCACTGGAGCAAGCCAGTTCAGTTCAGGCACCCTCTCCACTTTTTCCAATAGTCCAAGCTGGTGTCATCCTTTGGGATTTCTGGCAATTTCCCTACCACTGGGTTTCTCTCTATCCTCATGATATTTTCTTCCATCATGGTATCTCTCTCATTGCTTTCCCACTCCATCTCTGTTCCAGCTCTACCATCTCATTCCCTTATGTTCTCATCCCCCACCCCCTACTCTCCATTGCCCACCACTCACTCCCAGTTCACTCATGGAGATCTCATCCATGCACACCTCTTTGGGTCTTCCTTGTTAGCTAGCTTCTCTGGAGTTGTGTGTTGTTGTCTGGTTATCCTTTGCTTTACTTCTAGTATCCAGTTATGAGTAAGTAAATACCATGTTTGTCCTTCTGAGTCTGGGTTACCTCACTCAGGGTGATATTTTCTAATTCCGTCCATTTGCCTGCAAATTTCATGATGTCATTGTTTTTTTTTCTGCTGAGTAGTACTCCATTGTGCATATATACCACATTTTCTTAATCCATTCTTCAGTTGAGGGGCATCTAGGTTGTTTCCATTCTGGCTAATATGAATAATGCTGCTATGAATATAGTTGAACATGTGTCCCTGTGGTAGGATTGAGCATTCCTTGGGTATATGTCCAAGAGTGGTATAGCTGGGTCTTGAGGAAAATTGATTCCCAATTTTCTGAGAAACTGCCACACTGATTTCCAAAGTGGCTGTACAAGTTTGCACTCCCACCAACAGTGGAGGAGTGTTCCCCTTGCTCCACATCCTCTCCAACATAAGCTGTCTGCAGTGTTTTTGTAGCCATTCTGACGGGTGTAAGATGATATCTCAGAGTCATTTTGATTTGCATCTCTCTGATGACTAAGGATGCTGAGCATTTCTTTAAATGTCTTTCAGCCATTTGAAATTCTTCCTTTGAGAATTCTCTGTTTAGCTCTCTAGCCCATTTTTAAAAATGTTTCTTTGCTGTAGTTTGGATGTTGAATGTTTCCCAAAGGCTCATTTTTTTTTTTTAAGAAAGTGAATCGGGGCCTCAAGCATGTGAGACAAGCACTCTACCATCAACTCATATCCTACCCACCCATGTGTTGAAGATTTGTTCTCTAGTCTGAGAACCTTCAGGAAATGATGTATAGTTAAAGAAAGTTAGATTATTGGGGTATATTGAGGCCCTGTGCCTGTTGTTTCTCTGCTTTTGAGCTACTGTGAGATGAACAGCTGTCTCTGGAATGCATTCTTCCCATAATGCAGCATCCCACTATAGGACCAAAACAGCAGAGACAAGCAACCAAGAATTTAAACTGGAAGCTGAAATAAATTTCTTTCTTTATAAATTGATTCATCTCAGATAGTTATGACAATGGAAAGTTAACACCGTCTATCCTGTGTATACTCGGATAAAAGATGTCCTTTAACCTCTAAACATTGCAGGGTCAATCGGATTTAATGCATCTGAATAAAAAAAGAAGAAATTGCTACAGTATTAAAGGGTGATAGTTCAGTTCACATGTGAAAGTTCTAAATGACTCTAAATTTGTTAATCACTGTTGGAAGCTTCATACAATTTCCTGTTTCTCAGCAGTATCATACTGTGTAGGAACCCTGTTGATTTACTGGCTCACACCCTGAAGGCCCCCAAAAGTTAATTAACAGCTTTTGGAGGTGTATGTTTGGCTTATTAAAGTCTCTTTAGAACATTCAATAAAACATTGTACATGGCAATACAATGTTCATGTATTGAACATTGCTTCATGTGCTCAAGCGTTTCGAGACAGGCAGCTGAGAGTCATTACTGCCTACTTCCCATGTGACGGCTCCTTCCTCCTGCCTTACCTCTGTTTCCATAGATCACTGAAACTCTTTCAGGTAAACCCCTGAAGATAAAGATGCAATGAATTTAGCAACTTCTGTTTGAGTGCATGTGTGTGAGGGTACGTGTGTGTGCATGCACACTTGTGCTTATGTGGAGGGAGCCCAGAGGTCAATGTTGGCTGGCTTTCTTTATAGCTCTCTACTTTTCTTTTTTCTGAGACAAGACCTGTCATGGAACTTAATGCTCACTGATTGGAGAGGCTGACTGTCTGGTCATCTCCTATTTCTATCCTCAGAGTCACTCTTCTGATTCCAGGAGTCTTTCTTCTGTCATGGCTCTCACTGTCTTCTCTTCCCACAGTTTCCTAGTTCCTTAATTCTCTGATAATTTCTTCCTCGTTTCCTAGTCTATTCTGAGCGTGCCAGGCATCCAAGAAAGGAGGCTATTTGTCTTTAAATTGAGGCCCTGTCCTATTGGACACAGGATTCAAATATTGCTGACAGTGAGAAACTACAAAACAAACACACCTTTTGTTACTAGCACTGACCTTGTCTCAAAATACAAATATAATGTTATTGTTTTTCTATTTTTATGTAAAATGTTCCTTCTCTTCCTCATTCTTCCTTTATATGGGGAGGCATGAATAACAAAATGGCCTCTCTCTGCTCCTTCACTCATCCCTTACATGTTTGGTCACAGAAATGGGCATGCTAGCTCAGTCCCTCTGGCCCTTCTCTTAGCGTAGCCACACTTGGCTCACTTTGTAAAACAGAGGCTGTGACTCTAGGACATAATTTCTGTTCAGAAAAATAAGAGGGCCTTGTTTGTTGGCTGAGAATATTGAGAGGTTGGTCTCAATATGGTTCACTAGAGGAACAGAACAAACAGAATGAATATATGTAAACTTATTTACTAGACTGGCTTACATAGTGTGGTCTGAATTGTCTAAGGACTTCACACTTGGGAGACAGAGAGCTCCACTCCACTAGGCCAGGGGCCTCCGCAGCTCCAGTCTGATGCTGATGGCTGAGGATTCCTGGCGAAATGTGAGTCTTCAGAGCATGTTGAAAGACTGAAGATGCTGAGTCCTGATGGCAGTGAAGAATGGCAGCAACAGGGAGGGCAAACTCACCAGACAGGACAAAGATGGAGGAGAAAACAAATATTGAAGGTCAACACTGATTATAGGTGAGTAATAGGCAAGTAACTATTCCTGTAAAACCTGCATTATCAAAAGGGAATGTATTTTAGTAGAGAGTAGTTGCTACTAGATCAAGAATGGCTCTGTAGATACCCATCAGAGGGAGCCAGATAAGATTTTAGACAGAAGGCTAGGACCCAACCAAAGGGAGCCAGACTCCAGGGAGCTATAACAGTTTCATTCACTGCTACTTACAGTCTGCAGTGGAAGCAGGAATTTCTGAAGGGCTGTCTTACATTGTCTTGGCAAAGTTTGGCAGTCACTTTCCTTTGTGTCCTGCTTGTCCAATTTGGACAGCATACTGTCAGCAATTGAAGCAAGGGCACTTTCTTGCCTAGTGGCTAACTTTTGCCACAAAGAAAGTAAACCCCATATGGAGTTTCTTCAGTGCCCATCATCTTCTCTGAAATAGATTGGTGCTACCAGGAGCAGACATGTCTCATTGTCATAAAAAAGAAGAACATATGTTATTTAAATATTTTAAATGCCATATTCTGTAGATATCTGAAGTGTTTGAAGACAACCTGTCTATCTAAAATATATCTCTGTTTGACCTTGAAAACATACCTAATATGACTACAAGTTCGATTGTAATAGGTGACTAATTACTAACCTGAATATCCCTATTATCCTAAATAGTTGGTAGAAATTTGTGCTAGGACTAGAAATTTGTGCTACATTGTTAAATGAGCTGTATAGTTACAATACCTTGAAAAAGATTAGAAACATATGTACAGTATGTTTTAACAAAAAATAATCTTAAATTTGTATCAATAAACAAAAATCCATATCAATGTAAAATATTTAAGACTATTAGTTGCTTTTTTGGCTTAAAAGTAGATTCAATATTCTGCACTTATCCTATCATATCTATATCTTGTCTTTTTCTTTTCAGAGTAGGTTTAATAATCTATTCTTTTATACTATCATTTCTATATTCTCCTGAATCAAGTCTCCTTTGTTCAGCTTTTTTTCCTGACCATTACCAATAACAACTTGTAACTATCCCCCCCCCAAACAATGACAAATATCTACAACCCATTGAAAGACCAAAAACCACCCACCCACCTTACCTCTTGGGAATGTGAGCATCATGTTCTTAAAATTATTTCCTGCTGTCTAGGGGTGATGGAATCTTTAGGGGATCCTGAAAAGAAAAATTTGGGTTAATTGTCAAGTCCTGGGAGAGGTAGCTGTATCATTTGTTCTCCAGTCTTGTGCAATGGGAAAGTGCAGTGCTGTCTCAAGTCCTGGAGAAAGTAGTCTGTGAAGCTGGATCATCTCCATTTGTCACCTCAAAATTGTCCTGAGCAGTTTGTAGTCCAAAGCTAATCTTTAGGTGGTATTTGTCAGCTTAATGGCATTATCATAGCCCTGATGGAATTGTCATTGTGGGACCCCGTCATCCTTTTGGAGACTTCAAAGGTCACTGTTGGCATGGTCATGTTTCACTGCTGAAAACTTAAACATTTTAAATGTCATATGCAGCAGATCTCAAAGAGGTGATCCAGAGTATCAGAACATAATTCCTAGTTACCTGATATCAGCAGACTAAACCTGAAATCATGTATAGGAAGCTAAATGAAGACTTTTTCTAGAATTAGTAAGTAATTAAAATATATATATATATATATATATATATATATATATATATATATATATATATAAAGCTTATAAGTTTGGGAATAATATTTATACTTTAAGAAAAGCTCTAAAGAGTTAAGATAAACCAAAGGATTATGATTTCATTATGATTTTATTAGTGACAATAAAATAGTCCCTAACTTTTTGTTTTTCTTCTGTCCCATATCAGGTGGTTTTTCTTACATGAGACAAAGATTTTTGATTTGACTTTAACAAGCATGCTTGGGTTTAGAAAAGGAGAGAGCCACACTCCAACTCCAAAGTCAGCTTTAATTTTTAATTGGACAGGGACTACAAAAAGACCATTTTCATTATATGTCTGCAGAGAAAAGTAGAAACAAACATTTTGGAAGATTTAGGAAATTTTATTCTGTTAGAAATGTGATATACCAGTAGTCTAATTTACTCTTTTTCTTGGTACATTTTTTTCTGGATAATTTCTCCTTTACTTTAGATGTCTCATTTGTCCAGTGGCCTTTAGATTCCTGATGCCTTTATTCTCCTGAAAAACAAAAACAAAACCCTTCCTCAACCCTAATTTTGGGGAGGTTCCCTTATGGCAAGTTATGTCTGATTAAGTGAAAAGCATTTGTAAGTTTTATAGTTTAGTTTAGATTGAATGGTCACACTGTTTGATGAACTATCACCTCTTCTAATTAAGAGGCCTCTCTTGTTCAAATCAAACCTTTATCAAGTGTGATGGTTTCCATAGCTTTTCTTCTCTTGTGGAAACAAGAAAAAAACCTTGTCCCCGACATAACACATATCCTGGTTTCCATTCTAAGGTCAGCACATCTTTATAGCATACAGACTAATTAAATTCCATAGTTTTTTCTACTATCCAATGTCTCTCTGCAACTGTTGTTCCTTTCTCATTAGCACTGAGAAAATTCCAAGTTAATAAAGAATTATGCAATCTATTTCTGTGGGTCTTTATCACCCCTTTCTGTTTATTTAGCATATACTTCAGAGTTTGATTTGATCTTTCTATGACTACTTGCCCTTTAGGATTATGTGGTATACCTGTAACATGCTTTATATTATAATAAGCAAAAAGAAAAAACTGTTTCATTTTACCAGAGACATATGCCATAGCTTTGTCAGTCTTAATTTATATGGGTATATACGTAATGACCATAACTTCTAGCAAATGTGTAATTACAAAATCAGCCTTTTTGGAACCCAAAGAAGTTACCCATTGAAATCCTGAATAGGTATCAATGGTGTGATGTACATATTTTAATTTTTCAAATTCTACAAAATGAAACATACACATCTGCCAGATTTCATCCCTTTGGGTTACTTCCTGCAGGTAGTGGAGTTTGGCTGTGTAAAGAACAAATAGGATATTTCTTTATAATTTCCTTGGCTTGTTGCCAAGTGATGGAAAAATCCTTTTTTAAATCCTTGCTATTGACATGATGTTTTCTATGAAATTCTGAGGCCTCCAGCACATTTCCTATCATTAATTGATCAATTTCTTCATTACCTTGTGCTAGAGGGCCTAGAAGACCCGTATGGGATTGGATGTGTATTATATATAAGGGATGATTCCTATTCCTAATTATTTCTTGTAACTTAATTGTAGATGAATTTCTAAATAGTCTTATTACATAAGAAACATAGAGCCAAATACAGGGATAATAGCTGAAGAGATCAGAGAAATAGCAAATAGCCATGATTAGCTTTAGCTTACCACCACTCTGTAGCTTCCCCAGAGAGAGCTTCTTCCTGTTTAACCTGCACTTTTATTGTCTTCCTGTTCTGCCTTCTCACTGGCTCTAAGCCCAGCCACATCACTTCCTCATCACTGCCTGTCTAAACAGAGCTCCAGGTCTCTATGGTTGGTACTGGGATTAAAAGTGTGTGTCACCAAGCTTGGCTGTGTCCTTGACCACACAGACTCTGCCTGCCATGTGATCAGATTAAGGGCATGTGCTACCACCACCTGACTTCTGTTTATGGCTCATTATGTGACCTCTGATCTCCAGGCAAACTTTATTTACTAACATACAAATAAAATATCACATTTCAGCACAAATAAAATATCACCACACTGAATAAATAACAAAGTTAATTCTGACTCATCAGGAATAAATTCAGCAGTTTCAATGTGTAAATCAACTCTTTCTGTATATTGAGAGTCAGTAACTATGTTAAGAGGTTCTGTAAAATCCATTAATACCATCAGAATAGCGTATAATTCTGACTTTGGGACAGAATCATAAGGGTTTTGAGCCACCTGCCTTTCCTGATTTGTTTACATCAGTATAAAATGTAGGGTCTCCAGATATTCTCCAGATATAGGTATTCTCCATACAATGTGAGGAAGGATCCAGTTAGTTCTCTTTATAAATTGATTTCACTTGCTTTTAGGAAATTTGTTGTTAACCTCTCCCAAAAAAATTACTGCAAGGTCTTTGCCAAGGTTCACTTTCTGCCCATAATTTGTCAATTTCATCATTAGTGAAAGGTACTACAATTTCTGCTGGGTTTATTCCTGCTAATTGACAAAGTCTCAATTTTCCTTTTAGAATCAACTCAGAGACCTTTTCCACATAAGTTTTTAATTTTTTACTCTGTTTATGTGGTAAAGAGATCCATTCTATGATAATATCTTCACTCTGCATTAACATAGGAGACTTGTAGGAGAATGCATAGAGGGTAAAATAACCAGAATGCAATCAAGCTCTTGATCCAACGGATCCTCATGCGCATCCTGTAATTTGTTTTCCACCAAAGTCAATTCTCTCTCAGCTTCAACTGATAATTCCCTTGGACTATTTGAGTCCTTGTTACCTTTTAAGGTTTGGAAAAAATTACTCACTTCTGTCTTTTTCATTCTAATAGTGGGCCATAGATGGGCAATGTCTCTCGGCAATCTTTGCAAGTCATGAAGAGTTGGCAATTGATCTCTCCTAATTTGCACCTTTTGGGTCAAATTGTTCTGTAGACTTGTTTTATATTCTAAATAATAAATAGAATATCCTCTTTGTATTTTTTCAGAAGCAATGTGTAATCCCCAACAAGGCATAATTTTTGTTACTTCTTCAAACATTCTCGCTAAAGTATCTACATTCGAGTCAGCTAGTAAAATATCATCCATATAACAGTAAACTATAGATTGAGGAAACTGTTTATGTATCATTTCCAATGGCTGACTAACAAAATATTAAGCAGGGTGGGGCTATTTAACATTCCCTGTGGGAGAAACTTCCACTGATCTCTCTTAAAAGGTTGAGAATTATTGTAAGTAGGCACCATGAAGGCAAAATTTTCTCTGTCTTTTCCTTGAAATGGTATAATGAAGAAACAATCTTTTAAATCAATAACTATAAGAGGCCATCCTTTAGGTAATAAAGAAGGCAAAAGAATTCCAGGCTGTAGAAAACCTAGTGGCTGAAACATCTTGTTAACATCTCTTAGATCTGTTATCATTCTCCATTTTCCAGATTTCTTTTCAATAACAAAAACAGGAGAATTTCAAGGGCTGGTTGATTCTTCAATATGCTGAACTTTTTTTTTTTTGTTGTTTTTTTGAGACAGGGTTTCTCTGTGTAGCTTTGTGCCTTTCCTGGATCTTGCTCTGTAGACCAGGCTGGCCTTGAACTCACAGAGATCCACCTGCCTCTGCCTCCTGAGTGCTGGGATTAAAGGCATGCACCACCACCGCCCAGCCTATGCTGAACATTTAACTGCTCCTGTACCATCTGTTCTAAGGTCTACAATTTCTCTGATGTTAAAAGTCATTGCTGAACACATACAGGCTTGACTGTTAATCCTTTTAAAGGTAGTGACATTGGTGCCTTTGAAAGATCACCAGCTATTACACCCTGTTCTTGTAAAACCTGAATGGTTTGTGACTGTTCTTTATAATACTTTCTAATATTTTTCTAAGAAACATACATTAATTTATGGTTTGTTTCTAAGATTGGAGAAATGTTAATCTGAATATTCCATTGCTGTAACAAATCATGTCCCCATACATTCATTGGTGTTAACCACATATGCCTTTAATTTTCCTCTCTGTCCTTCTAGCCCTATACATTCGACCTGTCTCCACTCTGTTTTGCCTGAGATAACATTCCAATCCCTAAATGCTGAACATTTACCTTCTGAAGAGGCCAATTTGGATGCCAAGATTCAGGTGCAATTTTTGTTACATCTGTGCCTATGTCTATAAGTCCTTCAGTGACTTCATTTATTTGTATATATAATTCTGGTCTTTGTTCATTTATATAAATTTGCCAAAATTTTTGCTTTATGGTTTCTCCTGAATTTTTTGTTCTCTCTTCTATAGCTGTTCTATTATCCAGAGTAGATTTTCTTACAATAGGCACTAGATTCTTTTATTGCTCTGGGAAGGAGTTTCCTCCATGATGATAGGAACCAAATTTGACATGGGGCCTGCAAGAGGCCCCTAAAGGCATTTCCCTATGGCAAAGGGTTATCTTGACTGCTTCTTGTCGATCTACATTCTTTAGTCCAATGTCTGCCTTTGCCACACCTTCTGCATACTTCAGAAGGGATTGGTGCTCTGTTGGGATTAGTCTTAAAAAAACATTGCCCTGTTTACAATCCCTTTTTAGGTGAGCTTGTTTACCACAATTTGAACTTCTGACATTTCAATTTTCTTCAAACCTCTTGAAATCACCTCTCCTCTCCAAGCATCATCATGGTTATAAGATTCAATATTGATTGTATCGCAGATCCATTTCTACAAGGGTGCTGATCTTTAATGGCCTAATCACCCTTTTGCTTTGTGCATTAGCATTTTCAAGAGCCAGAGATTCAATTTTTATTTATCTAGTTTCTGAATTTGGTATCATTTACTATTTACTGCTGAAGTCAATCTTTGTAAGAAATCAGTGAAGGTTTCTTTTGGGCCCTATATAATTTTAGTAAATGACTCAATTTTCTTTCCTACTTCTTCAATTCTGTCCCAAGAATTCAAGGCTGCTGTATGGCATAAAACCAGGGTGTGGTCATCATATAGAAATTGCCTTTGTATATTAGCATAATCTCCCTCCAAGAAGTTGATCTTGGGAGATTTGCATACCTCTAGTCCTACTTCAATGTTCAATTATCTTAGTCTCATCTTTCCACCAGGTCCTCCATTGTAATTGAAACTCAGGCTCCAAGACTGCTATAACCAAGTCTCTCCAGTCTTGAGGGATAATTCTATTACAAGTTGATCATGAGTTTAACACCTGCTTCACAAAAGGTGAAAGCATGCCATATGAGACTATGGCTTCCTTGAATCTCCTTAAATATAACATTTCCATAGGAGTCCAGTCAGCTCTTATACAGCCTTGGAAATATCTATCATTTGTTAATTCTTGTAAAATCCTGGATAAATTAATGTTGGTTGTCAAAAACCTTAGGCTGTTCCGCTCTAAACTTATAATGCAATGCTGAGATTGGTTCTCCTTTAAATTCTTCTGTCTGGGTCTGAACATTTCTGTGATCTGTTTTAATAAGTTTTTCTAAAACTTGTATCTTAGCACTTATATTAATCAACTTTTTTAGTGATAAGACAAAAATGATAAAACCAATAATGTTTATGATTGATATTACATAAATCCCATCTAAATTAATTATTCTCTCATTTATTTTTTCCACTTTTAAACCATCTAGCATATTATCATACAAAGACCTAGCTCCCCCATTGTAATTACGTTTCCCATTTTTAAATGTGGGGGAAAAACTCTCTCTTTTAACTAATTCCTTCCTTTAAAAATTCCCAATTGTCTCACCAAATCTGTTGCTGCTGCTGATTCAGATGATGGTGAAATGTGAAGCTGACTGCTGCTTTGTAGAACAGTGGGAGCCTGAGCAGGTTTCAAGGCAGCTACTTAGTTTGGCAGCTGCCAGAGAAGGGGGTCTAGGGAAAGCCCACAACCTACCAGGAGAAAAGAAGTCAAAGAGCCAGCTGTGTGCATGGGGGACTGTGCAAAAGTGGCTAACTCCTGTGGTGTTTGGAGCCCAAATTCTTGTGTGTGGGGTTTGCTGCAGAGAGGCTATAACAGAAAAATTCCAGACCTGCTCAGAGGGCTTGGGGAAAAAAAAGGGAAACCAAGTCTTCTAATGAAGAAGCTATGGCAGAGACCAAACAGAAAAGGATGCTTGAGCTCAATTTCCCTGAAATATTTGTAATTTAACATTCAATGGGAAGATAAGAATTTTTGTTCTCCTTCAAATTTGTTGTAATTAATTTGGGATAGTTGGAAAGTGTGGCACAGATAGCTTTTATTTTGTAGTGTCTTAAGAAATGAATAACTGAAAGAGTTAATACTCAAACCTGAGGACTCAACTCCTATTTGGTTACTAGTTTGTATTTGATCTCATTGTGGAACCTCTGAGAGTTATGTTACAGTTATTTGGAGTTAGAAATAGAATAGCTATGAAGGTTAAATTTTAGAAAATAGTGCTCTGGCTTGGATGTGAAATGTCCCGCATGTATTCATGTACTACTGTATTGGTTGTCAACTGGAAAAATGATTGGCTCTTGGTAGCTCTTACATATCTGATGGATTAATTCCCTGATGGATTTGCAATCTAATGGCTTTATTGAGACATGGGTCACCTGAGGCATGGCCTTAGGCTTTATCTTTTCCTAACCCCTTCTCTGTTCTCTGGATGCTGTGAGAAGAACAGGTTTCTTCTGCTACGTCAGTTTTCATGGTATTTCAGTTTTTCTCTGGGTCTAAAAGCAGCAGATTTATCCAGGCCTGAGTCAAAACAAATCATTCCTTCTTAAAATTGTCTTACGTATAAGCCACAGCAGCAAAATGTCTAATATACGTGTCCTTAGAAGTTTGAATCCATTGCACAGCAATGCTATATTTCATAACATTCTGGAGGCACAGTCTGTGCTTAGCTAACTTAAGAGAGTCTTAAATGGGACAGGGGTTGCTGTTGGATGGTGGCTTATTGGAAATCTGGTTGGTATAGCCTCGTAGTATGCTTTAGATTTCATATTTGGGGATATCTATTTTTTTTTCTGGAGACAAGGTGTTTTTATGTAGGCCAGGCTAGCCTCAAGCTTGTGACCCAAGCCTTCTGAGAACTATTATGGAAAGTATATAACATTATACTTTAGCTGAGAGCACTGTTTTCAGTTTGTTATTACATTGACAATTATTCTGATAGGTTCAAGACCTCAAGAGCTAAGAGATGCTGAGTGATAGAAACTTACTATCCTGTTCTTGTATTCCCTTCAACATGAAGGGAACAGATTGATGAAAAGCTCCTGGTTTCTCTTGCTGCCCTTCCTTTCTTTGACTGAATCACATAGGTGATTTAACAGAAAAAAGATGGGTGGGTGGGAGGAGAGTCTCAGCTTTGCCCCGTCCTTGTCCTTTTCCTATGAGTAAGATGCCCATGGGAAGATCCTGTTCCCAGTTTGACAGACTTTCACAGGGAAAGCCTAGGAGTGTTCCGTACTATCTGTCTAACTCCAAGGTCTACTAGAGTGCTGATGGTTTCCTCTGCCTGCTCCTTGGGTGTCTCTTAGTGGTTGGAAATTCAGAAGGCAAGGAAAGTGTTCGATATGCAATCTTCTTCCTACTCCTTTAGTAAAGGAACATGGAGGTAGCTAATAGAAACCGTCCCACGGCCTGCACTTGGACACTGCCCATGAATGTTGGCTCTCGGATCTCCCTTCCAGAGGCACAGCAGGTATCTGAGAAGGGGTGAGCTTAACTAGAAGGGCTTACATGGGGCTGTTGTACTGCATTAACTAGGTCTGGAGATACTAAATGTATCCCAACTGGAGAGGACGCCATTTCCTTTTCCTTACAATTCAGCTGAGCAGAGTTTAGCACTTTCTTTCAAAGAAATGTTTACTAGGGAGTTGGGTGGGGGATCTTCAAAGACATAATTATGTTAAAACAGGTTCCTCCTCCTCCTCATCACCATTGAATAAGTTGGTATTTATCTAAATACTAACGGATGGCTACACATCCTCTTTTTTTCACCTTTTTCTTAAAAGGAAATGGATTTTTACAGAAAACAACTCAAACTTCTAGTTATTTCTTGATCCCATGAGATTTAAAATCCTTCCTAGTCTTTTGCAACTTGTGAACTTTGGAGTCATGAAGTTTCACTCAGGAGGGTGGTTCCCAGTGTCTTGTCAGTGAGAGCATGATCTTACCAATGTGCCTCCTGCTCACTAGACCCTCTTCCCTTCATAAACAGATGTACATGTTTCCATGGTACCAGGCTTATGAGCTGGAATAATGAGCTACTTTAGTTCCCACCCCCTCCTTCCTTAAAACTAGAGCAAAGTAATACCCTGAGCTCCATGAGCAGACATTCAATTATGTTGTCCCAAGCAGAGGTTCTGTTTAGAAAATTCAGGACACATATCAGCTTGAATTTATTCCTCTTGGGAACTGCTCTGATTTCCTCAAGGACTTGAAAAGTACCTCCCTCTAGAGTTATTTCAGAGAAGTTCTCTACCTTCCTATTTGAGTCTTATTTCATCATTCCACACCATCTACTAAAACTTTAGTATCCTTTGTGTATTTCTACCACTGAGGGATATGCACAGAGCTGTTTGATGCATAGATCCCATGAAGAGCCAGATGTCAAAATAGTAGACAATGCACTATGTTCTCAAACATACTGAACTCCATTGGTATCACAGCTATACAAAGTTAAGCTTTAGAAGACCTCACTTAAACCAACCTCTTAGTCTGATGGTGGCTTTGAGCAATCACGAAATAACCCTAGGCTTTTAATTCCTCAATGTATTTTTTTTAAATAGATCACATCTTCTTGAATATATTATGTTAAAATAGTACCATAGATATAAAATAATTGAAAATTTGAGATAATTTTAGGAATACTTGGCACCTAAGCTTCAGTGTAACTATAGCTGTAGAAGGGAAGAGGGTCTAGTGAGCAGGAGGCACATTGGTAAGATCATGCTCTCACTGACAGGACACTGGGAACCACCCTCCTAAGTGAAACTAAGGTCCTTGACAATGGTGAGAGGTGAGTGTGCTTATAAATCCTCCATTGTATTGAGTGTAGCAGTAGGCACAGGACAGGCACTTTTAAATGCCAGTTGGTATGATATTACATTGCAAACAGTTAATGGATTATCTTTATCATCAGCTTTCCACAGGATTCAACATACTTTCATGAACACAAAAGAGTGACCTTTGAACAAAGCCCACAGAGAACACTGATAGTGAGTTTTGACAGTCCTGACCACGTGTCTGCTTTGTTCTGTCTTCAGTTTTATGGATGAACATTGATTTGGCCTTTCTTTTATGAAGGGAAAAGAACCACGAGGGCTGCTATGCTCCCTTACCTAGCCAGTGTTTCTTAGGCAATCAAGCTGTAGATTCTGCCTCTCTGGGTTAGACTAAAGCTGTAGACTTCGTATTTCCAAACTCTCCAGGGGAAGCTAAAATTGTTCTGTAGCTGCCACTCTCTGTATCAAGGCCAGTCTGTCTTACTTCATTATGTGTTGCTGTGATAAAACACCATGACAAAGAGCAACTTGTGGAAGAAAGAGTTTACTTCATCTGAAAGTTTGTGGTCCATCATCCACGGAATTGAAAATTCAAAGCAGAGCCCTGGATACAGGAACTGAGGCAGAGATCGTGGAAGAACACTGCTTAGCAGCTTATTCCTACTGGCTTGCTCAGCCTGCTTAAATGTACATGCCAAGACTACATTCCTAGGGGTGCCATCACCCACAAATGGGTTGGGCTTTCCCTCATCAATCACTAATTGAGAAAATTACCTCATAGTTTGCAGATAAGCCAATCTTACAGAGGCATTTTTCCAGTTGTGGTTCCCTGTTCTCAGATAAGTCTAGCTTGTGTCAAGTTGCCACAAAACTACCCAGCACAAAGACCATCAGAGGAGAAAGGTGGGAAGGGAAGTGAGCTGTCTTTCTAAGGATGTTAAAGAAGAAAGAAAATGGGTTAATAACTCCCACACAGAGAACACAACAATAGCGTTGATGAATTTGGCAGTTATGAAAAACTATGTTCTCTGCACTGTATAACTCAGTGCACAGTTTGAAGTGTGCCATGGCTGTATATTACATCAAAAGACTGTGACAATCATGGAAAGCATAATTCTTACTCACTGATCAGAGTAAGGATTCCCTGTTAAAATCAACAGTTGGGAAGAGCTGAACAAATGTGGTGCACATTCCTTTGTCCAGATGTCAATTTGTTGTTTAAAAAGAATTGCTTGTCATTGCTATGATTATCATTAGAGATTAGTAATTGATAGTATTCTACATTCTGCCCAAAGTCTGTCAGTCTGTGCCAGCATAGGACCCAGGTAAACGACAATGTATGACCCAGTGCAGACCACTTTTCCTTTGTATGAATGTGACTAGTACAAGAATCAAATCAAATGCTTATTTATTAAACTGTTATTTTCTCTGATAAGGCAGGAGATGCCAATAGAATCATAACACTCATTAACTTTCAGCATTTTTTATTTCTTCTGTATTTTTTAGGATCATAATAAGTGATTAATCTGATATGGTAATAATGAAAAACAAGATAAAGCATTCCAATATTGAGATCCCTTATTTTTGTGCAGAAAATGTTCACAATAGGAATTCATTAAATTGGGTTAATTAAAGTTGGATAAATTTGAAAAATATGAATTATAGCAAAATTTTTTAATGTATTACTTCTGAATATCCACAAAACTGAAATGAAGCTCCAAGAGGACATTCTAATGAATAAATAAGAATGCAACTAATTAGCTATTCATTTGATATTATAAATAGATGCTTCAAAAGTATTTGAGGGTGTTGAGAAATCGTTCTTCAAACTATTTTAGTTCATTTCTTTCCACCGTTCATATGTATGCAAACATTTCTTAAAGTAAATTGTATCAACAAACAACAACAGATTCTTATCTCCTTCAATGTATGTATGCTTAAGGATGGATTTGGAAACATAAAGTCCCTGATGTAGCTAGCAGCTTTCTACATTCTTTCCCGTCCCAGACCTCTCAGTGCATGCATCTGTTTAATTTTGACCATGTGAAGACAGTCTCTAGGTGGAGGAAGAATGAATGATTTGCCTTCCTGTTGTTGGAGGTGGGTAGATTTCTGTTGCTTCCTTATTTCCCAGAGGTTAGCGGCAGGCTACAAGAGCCTCCTAGAGCTTGCATTCTGAGCCTCTTGTCTATAGGTGGAGCCGCCTATCTGGGCTTTGATGAAACCTCTTTCACTGATGATTCTATTTTCACATTTTTTTAATAATCTCCCAATTAACTGCTTCAATATGTTTATGAAATTTCTAACCTGATAATACCAACAGGCGTAACATTTGGTGGAGATATTTTGATGTGAGCGGAGCTGGTAGTGGTAATACAGCAATAATTGCCGGCTCATTTACGGACTATTTAGGTCGTGCAGTGAGCCAGATGAGAACAGCTAATGAGCACAGCTTCTTGCTGTAATTAGTCGAACAGTGGTGGCTCACAGATGATTTACAGTTTGCAAAAAAAAAAAAAGAAAAAAGAAAAAAATCTGTGTATTTACTGAAGTGCTTATGTATTCTGTAAAGTTGTGACAAAGTAACAACTTGGGGATGTTGTGCTTTCCTCTCCCACATATTCTTCAGAGAGATTAAACAATAATGCTATCAACACCCACAGCTTCGGCGGAGAGCCGTGCAAACGCAAGCAGGCTTCCGGTTTTCTCTGCCTGTTTCTCCGCGCTCTTCGCTCCTTCTCTTCCACTTCTTGCAGCTTTTCCCTCGTGCTGTGGTAAGGCGAGATGGCCGGGGCTCCGGGGAGCAGAGCTTGGGCTAGCCAGGACGCAGTGCTTGCTCTGCTGTAGGGGCTGGGTTCTTCAACCCATGAGGACTTCGGCCGGGAGGCTTTCCCTACCGGAAGGAAAGCAGGGTGGACCGATGGTTGCCGATTGGGAGGAGAATCACATTTGGAAAACACTCTGTGTACAAGAAAAAACAATCGGAGGTGACTGTGCTTCTGGAGATTATGTACTGAATTCCCTTGAATGATCAGCCCCATGTACCCTCAAGGAAACACGCCTCTGTCACCTCCCTTCAAAATCTTTATATTTTTTCCTGATTTTTTTTATAATTTATTTTTATTCCAATATTGGTACAAATTGCTTGTTAATATTTCCAGTTAAGTGTGGCTTCTTGGCTTGCTAAGGCCACTGATGGCTGTGGCAGCTAGATTGACAGCTGTGTAAAGAAACCCAGTCAAAGGCACATAATGGACATTCTGGAAGAAAAAAATAGAATAAAAATTTCTTGGTCTATCTTTGAATACTGTATTAATAGCAGAGTTTTCAGTTATATGAAAGCAAAATCTTGCTGAGGAATGCAGTCCCACAGAGCTGTTTGTGATTCTTCATGAGTTGAAAGCGTCTTTAAAAATGGCACCGTGCTTTATATCCAGCTGACGACCACAGAGGATATATTTTGCCCACATCTAGATTGGTATTAAAAAGTTTATAAGCAATGGGGTTCTGAACTTAGTTGAAATTAGTAAATATTTTAAAAAGGCTATGGATCTAGAACAGTGGTCCTCAACCTTCCTTATGCTGTGACCTTTTGATACAGTTCCTCATGTTGTGGTGACCCCCCCAACCATAAAATTATTTCATTGCCACTTCATAACTGCAATTTTGCTCATATTATGGATCATAATGTAGATATCTGATGTACAGAATATCTGACATGCAACCCCCAAAGGGTCGTGAACCACAGGTTGAGAACCACTGATCTAGAATGTATGTAAGAAAGTAATAATTCTTGGGTCCAGACTGGGTGCAGTTGTAAGAAGCTTAGAGTAACAACCTTACCTCTACCCCTCCAAAGTGAACTTTTTTTTTATTACTATTATGCCGGCCAATCAAATCACTCTCACTGCTCTGCTCTTACAGTTGTCTTCTTTTAATATTCTTTCTACTTTGCTGCTTGTATTATCTGTATCAGGGAAGGATCAATAAAAGAAAGCTGTCATTGTACCACATTCTGCAAGACAGAGATCATGGTCTTTAGGAAGTGTTGTATAAAAATCAGTTTAGGGCAAGATGACTATGGAAGCTGTATGAAAAATACAGGTTAGGTACAGTCAAAAAGTCAAAAGCACAAAGAAAGCACCATTTATTTTCTTTTTCTTTTTTTTTTTTTTTTTGATTTTTCGAGACAGGGTTTTTCTGTATAGTTTTGGTGCCTGTCCTGAATCTCGCTCTGTAGACCAGGCTGGCCTCGAACTCACAGAGATCCACCTGGCTTTGCCTCCCGAGTGCTGGGATTAAAGGCATGCGCCAACACCGCCCGGCCTTTTTTTAAAAAAATTAATTATTTTATTTTATTTATTTATTTATTTTATTTGTGTGGCTGGAGATTGGATTTAGGGCCTTATGCAAGTAAGCAAATGTTCTTCCTCTGAGCTCTCTCCCTTGCCCAGCCACCAATATTTGTTTTGTTGTTGGTGGTGATGATGATGATGATGGTGATGATGATGATGATGATGGTGATTATGATCTATGCAACCTTCCTTTCAGGGAAATGTGCTTGCTTAGAGAAGTTAATGGCATCTGATGGTTAACAAAGATGACTTTTGGCTTTTACCTTCTCTCTGCTCTAGTGGGTTTACTCAGAAAGCCAAACACTTAGGTCCTTCAAGAGGGAAAAAGAGAGGAATGATGCCTTGAGGTTAAGCAGGTTAGGAAATACCTGGAACATCTTCAAAGAGCACTCTAAACTTTAAGCAAAGGAAAGGGTGTGCTGTGAGCAGACACTTCCATTTTCTGGAATAAAAAACAATTAATGTGAATCACTAGGAAAGATTGAATACTTACCATAGTGCCTGATCCACTAGAAGTAGCTCCTGCTGTCATTATGATTTTCACTATGTGTAAATTATTATAAAATCTAGTTATTCTGAAAAAGCTGCCTCAGAATACTTTTATGACAGTGATATTCATTTGAGGGCTATTAAATGTTCTTTAAAGTAAGTTCCTTAAGAAAATGCATGTGGATATAAGATACACTATTAGACACATTAATTGAAGGTCTCTAAGTAGGAGAAATGGGATTCACACCTGAGAGACCATCTACCACTCATAAGGATAATGGTGAAAATGTCTAAGCACATTTTCTACTACACTAACTTCTCAGCATTTCCCCCCTTTGCTTTCATAAGTCTATACTGACAGTTTAGTCAGAGGTATTAAACTTAACACGAGCCTTTTTGAATGCACGCAGGAGCTAAGTTTCAGCTGTCATCTGTATATGTTCATCCCCAGGCTGTTTTACTTATTTGTTGAATATTTCCATCATCGTTTTTTTCATTACCTGGAACATATTGTATCAAGATCCTGGTATTCTGATTACACAACTAATTTCAGAGAAGGCACAGCACAAACTTTGACAGTGGAGAGATTTATTCTTTTCAGTCTAGTATAATCATTGTTACTTTAGATAAGCATCTTCAAAACAAGCACTAAACTGAAATTAAACTTAATGTCTGGGCATCTCCAACTAACTCCCTTTAGACATTTTCAATTTTTTTGGTGTGTGTGTGTGTGTGTGTGTGTGTGTGTGTGTGTGTGAAAATGATTTTTCTTTACATGGGTCTTCTAAGACATGTAAGGCCCCTGTGTAATCATCTGTGGTGTGGCCTATTGAAGAAATGGTACACACATTCACACCTGTGAAACACAGTAAATATAGTTTTGGGGTCTGGGAAAATTAAATGGACTTATAGGAAAGGGGGTTTAATAGGTTGACTAGATATAAAGACAAAATTGGGGAAATTTCACATGGCTAGACTGCTCTTTATCATTTCAGGTAGGTATTTTCTAAATGTTAGTGACCATAGATCAACAAGTTTTTATAAGGAGTAATATGTAGTAAGAAAATAGTGTTGGTGGAATGGAATATAAGAAGTAATTGTCTATGATTGTTCTCAGTGGAATTTTAAAAATGAGGTGCTATCTTGTAGTGATGGAATTGGCAAAAACTAATACTGAATGTGTGCACGTGCCCTGATGTGTGTGAGCACAGAAGAGGACATTTTTATACTTATTTTTGCAGCTTCATTAAGTGTAATTGATGTAAAATAAAGTGCATATATTTAAAGTATACAACTTGATGAGTTTTGACATGCCTGTCGTACCTGTGAAGCCATTGCCGTATCAAGATAACGAACATATCCATCACCCTTGAGGTTCCTTGTGCCCCTTTGTAATGGATCTACCTGTACTCCTCATCAGGCAATTAGTGGTGTGCTTTCTGTCACTATAAATTAGGTAGCATTTTCTAGGACTTACATAAATAAATCACAGAGATTGCACATGTTTATTGTCTCACTTCTGTCACTCAGTATAATTATCTAAGATTCATCCATGTTGTGTGTAGGATAGTTCATACTTTCTCAGTTTGATTTTATGGTGTGCCATAATTTGCATACTACATTAATGAAGAACATTTGGAGGGTCAGGATTTTGGGTTTTTGTTTTGTTTTGAGAGAGAGCTAAATAACTCTAGGCTGAACACTAGGGTACACATCTTTATGTGGAAATATTTTTTTGATTCTTGGGCTAATGAAATGAACAGGTTGTACTGCAGGCAATACAGTTTTATGTTTCCAAGATACTGACACACTGCACTCCAAAGAGAAACTTGGCCTGTTCCACATTCATGCTCACACCTCATATGATCTTATTCATTTGAGGAGTTCTTATACTTTTTTTTTTTTATCATTTTAGCTGCTATAATTGGGTTACAAGTGGGATTTCAGTGTTTTTGTGGGTAGTCCATATGTGTGTATGTTTGTGTGAGTCTGCACGTGTGCATACAGGTACATCTGTATGTGAATGCATGTGGGAGCCAGAGGTTGATGCTGGGCATCTTTTCCTACTGCTTTCCTCCTTGTCTTTTGAGACAGGGTCTCTCCTCAAGCATGGAATTCATTGATTGGCTAGATTGGTTGGCCGGTGAGTTCCAGGGATCTCCTGTCTCTGCCACCCACAGTACTAGGATTACAGATACACTCAATCACGCCAAGCTTTTTCTTGGGTTCTGGATGCAAACTTATGTCCTTATACTTGTGTGATGGGTTCTTTACCTGCTGAGCCATCTCTCTAGTCCTTACTATGGTTCTCCTTTCTGTGGGTTCTTCAGTAATGCTGTCTGACCCTAACTACTTCAGAATGTTCTATGACCTTTGTGCTTTTACATAAATCTTTGAATCTACTTGATAGTTTTGTAAAAAAAAAAAAAAAAAAAAAGCCTACAAAAATATTTAGTAGAAGCAGGTTGAATTTATAGATTAATTGTGGGAAGATGTGACTTGGTGACATTATTGAATCTTTTGAGCCAAGAGCATATTGTCCCTCTGAATGTATTTTGAGCTTATTTTAATTTCTACTTCTCAATGTACAATTCTTCATCTTCAGTCAGATATATCTCTAGTAGATACTACTTTTTTATGATGTTGTAAATGACATATTTAAAGTGTCTTAATTTTAATTTTCAATTTTTAAAGGTATATAGGACCATGTTGTCTTTATTGATCATGCATCCCAAATTTCTAAATTCCCTTTCAATATTTGTTAGAAGTTTTCTACATATATAATAATGTTGACCGTGAACAGCCATAATGTTACTTATTTCTTTCCAATCTGTGAGAATGTATTAATTTGTTGATTCCCTGTTGCAGTGTCGGGACCTCAGGGACACATTGCTCAGAAGTCATAGCATCAGACACTTTATCGCCTTCCAAGTGTTAAAGAGCATTGGATTTTCAACACAAACACAATGCTAGTGGCAGGGTTTTTTTTGGCGGAGACTTTAAAAAATTGTTTGTGAATTTTATTCATGTATACATGTTTTGATCAAACCCACCTCCCTTTTCACACATGCATAGAAAATACTTTGATCAAATCCTCTTCCCCATTTCCTTTCTTCCAAGTTCTCATATATCCTCCCTAGCACCTCTCCTTCTCAACCTTGTGGACTCTGTTTTTAGACCCAGTGAGTCCACTTAGTGTTGTCCGTATGACTTAAGTATTGTGGGTAGCCTCTCAAGCCTAAGAAAACTGACTCTCCTTCCCCCAGCAGCCATTATTTGCCCATAGCTCCATGCTGGGTTTAGGCTGGTTTCATCCTGTACAGGTATTGGGCGTGCATTTCCAGCAGGTTAGCAGTAGTTTTGTGTATGTGCTTTTATCAAATGGACAATATCTTCTCTACCCTCTTGGCTGAGCGTTTGACATCATGAGTAAATAGTACATGTTGCCAAATGTTTGCTAAACAGAAGCTTATTCTGTTTTATGTCACTGTTTGATGATTCTTTTTAGTTTCTTAATTTGATTAATTGTGACAATTCTGAATGCTAAAATATCTTGAATTTCTGTAATAAACCTAACTGATCACATGGTTATTCATTCTTTATGTCATGAAGCCATCCAGCTCCGAATTTTATCAGAAGCTTTTAATTTCAAATTGGTATAGTATAGGTTTATTCAGTTTTTTTTATTGAGTTTTTGTAGTTTACATATCTTTCAAAAATTTTATACATTTCATCTAAATTATTGTATTTACTGGGAGAAAGTTTTTCATAATCTCAATATTTCTGTAGTATTCTTACTCCTCATACTTACTCCATGTATGTAAGTGATATGTGTGTGTCATGTATCATATCCCAGGCTATTTTGTATGAAACCCTGTGTATCCCAGGCTGGACTCAAATTAATGGCAGTATTTCTGCCTCAGCCTCCTGCAATGTTGAGATTAAAAATATGAGCTATCATATCAAGCTTAGTTTTTTAATTTCCCTTCGTAGGTTTCTTTTGGGTGTCACTTACTCTTCTTGTTCCTCATCTTTTTGTCTTTTTAAAGTATTTGTTGCTAGAAACATTTCTTTAAGCTGGTATTAGCACAATCCCACAGTTTTATATGCCATTTTTTAATTTTCATTCCTTTCAAATGTTTTAAATTGCCTTGTGTTCTCATTTGATCCATAGCTTGTTGAGACAGTTGTTTAATGTCCAACTTTTGGAGGATTTTCCAGAAAGTTTTCTGTTAATGATTCAAACTATAGTCAACTGAAACAGAGAATATGCTTCATATTGCCACTGTGTGTGGTGAAGTTGTCATTCTGATAAAAAAAAAAGTGCAATCTAGAAATTGCATTCTTTTTTTTTTGTTTGTTTGTTTTTTGTTTTTTTTTTGTTTTTCGAGACAGGGTTTCTCTGTGTAGCTTTGCGCCTTTCCTGGAACTCACTTGGTAGTCCAGGCTGGCCTCGAACTCACAGAGATCCGCCTGGCTCTGCCTCCCGAGTGCTGGGATTAAAGGCGTGCGCCACCACCGCCCGGCCGAAATTGCATTCTTTTTATCCGAGTATTTGAATCATTTACATTTAATTATTGCTATTAGTACGTTTAAATCTATCATTGTGCTACTGATTTGCTAAACTCTATTCTTTGATGGGCTTCATTCTTTTTTCCTCTCTTTTATTAGAATAATTAATATATTTGACTTTGCATTTTATGTCCATCATAAAACGGCTTATTTGTTTTCTTCTTTTAATGGCTGATTTGGGTTTGTTTCAAAAACATACATATTGTTGTCTACTGCAATTGACACATTGTTCTATAGCTATCAGACTGAAAAAACTCAAGTGAAGGAATCTGAATGGACGAGAATGTGAGATAAATAATACACTTTTGGTAGAGGTATGAATGGAAACGTCCTTATTAATGCAGCTTGGTGGTGATATCTAAAAGCTCTAAAATAATCAAGTTAACACTTCTAAGGAAGAGAGAAGTAATTATACAGGTACATAAGCATTTATAGAGAATGGTGTTTGTCACAGTGTTGTTTGTAGTGTCCGTATCTAGCTCTGCACATGCTATCAGCTAAGATGTGCCAAACTCACATGAGAGAATACCACAGCATTGTCAAAGCAGGTATTCAGTTTTCTCATGGAAGGGCACTCACAAGACATTTTAAACTTTTGCTGAAAATATTCAAGTTACATAAAAGTATGCGATGTGTCCATTTAATTTTTGATTAAGAAGGTTTACATGTATGTGTGTACTTTTTCAAGTGAAGTAAATGAGAGCATTGTGGTACTGTTCCTTAGGTGATGGAAATTCATCCATTTTATTTTAATTTAACCTTTTATTCAAGTTCTAAAATACAGTTATTGTGCACTAATTCTGTAATTTGTTTTGATTGAAATAAAACTTAATAGTATCAGTAGCAACCACCTTTAGCTTAATTTTCCTATTATTTAGTTATTCCAACAGAATAATTGAAGTAATCCTATTGACTACTTGCTTCATAAAAATGTTCAAAAGATGTTTTAATGTCAAGGGCTAAATCTATTTCCATATTTATTTAGGATATTAATCCTTTCATGGAATTTATAAACATTTTAAAATTACAAGAAGTTTGCAACAAAGCAAGAACCCATGGCAGTGTATTATTCTGTCAAGTCCCACCTGTCTGAGTTAATGAAATGAAATTCTCTTCTTAGGAAAAGCAGTGGGTGGAATCCAAACCTTTGCTTTCAGTTAGTTCAAATGCCTCACCTAGCTTTCTGTCAGGACTTCATCCTGAAAGGGTGTAATTTTCAGGGTTTTGTTCATGTTAGAAATATCTACAAGAAACTTTTTCAAGAAGCTTCTCAGTTCTGCTCTGAACTTCGGACAAAAGGATCATTGCCAACAGTAGAAAAAAAATTGAAAAACAAAAATAAATCAGATTATATTGGAACCAAAGATATTTAGTTTCCGACTTTTCTTTTTGGTGTTTGGGGCACATGGTTCCTTTCTAAGGGGAGTTTTCTTTGTGATTTGCTTTCTTGTTTTTAGTCTCACAAGAAACACCTGCAGCTTTTCATGAAATGCACAGACCTCACACAGTCTCAGGGATTCTTCCTCTCTGAGTGTCTGAGTGCATTTATTAAACGTAAGCTAGAATTAGCACTCCAAGGCCTTGGTTCACAACCTGACATTTTGTGGATTTCTCCCAGCCTTTCAATCATGTAACATTTCTATGTTTGTCAGAACACTTGAACTTAGCCAAGGAAAGAGGATTTCCTCCTGATTTCAACATGAAGTCACTCTATCTTTAAGTATAAACTTCAGCATATATTAAGGTATAATAAACACGTAGTAAGCTACTATGCGTCAAGTAGTTGTGGCAACTGTTCATGGAATAAGTCACAGAAGACAGCAAGAGAGGAGGAGCATTGGATGGAAATTTAAATCATTGTTTGTCGTTAAAAGAAATCTGGCTAAGCATCAGAACAGACAATAAACCTTTCAGTGCCTGGGCTGAAGAGATGACTCAGCAGCTAAGAGCTCTTCTGGATGAATTGCATTTGCTTCCCGGCTCCCCCACAGGGTAGCTTACAACTGCTTGTCACTCTAGCTCCAAAGGATCTGATGCACATGTATGGTGAACACACAAACACACATAGACACACGGAGAGACACAAATCACAAATGGAAATAAAAACAAACATTAATTTTTTTTTTGGTTTTTCAAGACAGAGTTTCTCTGTGTAGTTTTGGGCCTGTCCTGGATCTTGCTCTGTAGACCAGGCTGGCCTGGAACTCACAGAGTTCCGCCTGGTTCTGCCGCCCGAGTGCTGGGATTAAAGGCGTGTGCCACCACCGCCCGGCCAAACATTAATTTTTTAAACTAGCACTGCCACAAATATCCATCAAACTACTGTTGTTGTAGCTTTCTCAATGCCTGGAGTAGCCAGCCTGCCAGCATGTATAAGAGATAAATAGATAAGGTAGGAATCATGATCTTGAGTTCATAGTGGAACAGCCGGGGTTGCCAATTCAAAGGTACATACATTTGAAAAAAAAAAATCAAGAAAGAATATACTAAATAATCTCATTTTGTCATTTTAGCAAACAATTATTGCTTCTAGACTTCCTGCTTACAGGGAAAGGGAGACTTCAATAAGCAAGATGTACATGCTCCTGTTTTCTAAGAACTTAACTTGATGGGCTATGAGCAGGTTCTGTTTATGAACACTATGAGACTCTGTTTTTCTTTTTGTGCTTCCTAATATCTTCAGAAATTCTTTTTGAAAATAAGAATTTGGAGTTGAAGGTAAATAAGCTTACCATTTTAATATATGACACTGGGATGAAGGAAGGAAGCGCGTCTGGATGTTCTTCTCAGGCAGGGCTGCCCTCTTGCTCCTAGTCTGCTGGATCCGACCTTTGATTGGGTGAATATTTGTCTTCTTCCATCAGCTCCTCAGGCTTCGTTTCTCTTCTTACTTTGTCAACAATTGATCTATAGCTGTATGCTTCCCGCCTCAAGTCTTTATATGGCTAATGCTTTCCAGCTTTGGGATTCTGACTGAGGTACTTTTCAAATCCACCTTTCTTTGTCCGTTTGGTGAGATCATTTTGGCTTCATTCTATGAAGTGGCTCATATGGAGTGCCCCAACTCTGCTTGGAACATTTAATGCTCTTTTCTCATTACATGCTTTATTTTACTCTTGAAATTTAGAGAGGAGGACTCTAATTGCCACAATGTCTGTTATGTGAAACGTCTGAATAAAGCGGACAGTGCTGGTAGTCTGTGAGGAATAATTCTTGTAGTAAATGCTTAAGAGCAAAGGGTTAGTGTTGAGTACTGGCCATCACAGTAGACACTCCACACACACTTCCTGCATCAAAATGGGTAGCTATTTCATGGCATTTCTATAGCTATTGTAATAAGTTACCACAGACTGCTTAACACAATAAAAATGTGTATTTGCAAAGTTTTTTTAATTTATGTATTTTTTTATTAAGAATTTTTTTATTCATTTTACATACCAATCACAGATCCCCCTCTTCCCTCCTCCCATCTCTCCAGCCTCTCCCCACAACCGACCCCCCATCCCCTTCTATAAGAGGAAAGGCCTCCCATGAGGAATCAACAGAGCCTGGTACATTTAGTAGAGGCAGGTCCGAGCCCCTCCCCCTGCATCAAGGTTGTTCAAGGTGTCCCACCATAGGTAGTGGGCTCCAAAAAGCCAGCTCATGCACCAGAGATGGATTCTGATCCTACTGCTAGGGAACCTCTAAAGCAGATCAAGCTACACAACTGTCTCACTGTGCAGAGGGCCTACTCCAGTCCCATGCAGGCTCCACAGCTGTTAGTCTAAATTTCATGAGTTTCCACTAGTTTGGTTTGGTTGTCTCTGTAGGTTTCCCCATCATGATCTTGATGCCCCCTGCTCATAGAATCCTTCTTCACTCTCTTTGACTGGACTCCTGGAGCTTGGTCTGGTGTTTGGCTGTGGATCTCTATATCTGCTTCCATTAGTTACTGGAGAAAGGCTCTATGATGACACTCAGGGTATTCACTGATCTAATTACTGAAGCCCAAATGTAGATGTTCTGACATTTGGTTTTTGTGGGACTGAAGGGAATGTGTTCCTGCCTCTCTGCTAAATTTTGGAGCTTCCAGACAGTCCTTGGCTTTCTTTGACCAGTAGCTATATAGTGTCTGTCTGTCTGTCTTTGTTGTCATGTGGTGACCTTTCCTCTGCTTGTTTCTTCATGTAGTATTCTCTCTTCATAAGGGCTCATCATACTCCATATGACTTGGTCTTAACTAGTAATGACCTGATTTCCAAATAAGGATGGTGAGTGGCATGCTAGTCTTTGGGGCCCACTAATGATGTGTAGTATGTAGTATTGTCTAAAGGTTCATAATTAGCATAAGATATACTTTTCACACTGAGTTATGCTATAACCCCAAACCTACCTGTCAGAAACATCCACTGCCTTAATCATTGTGCTGAGAAGGATGAGACATTCCATTGCAAAGGGAAAATCAAACATAAAAACTTAAATAATAGTGAAAGTAAAGGAGAAAAGAACTATGCTGAAGTCACAAGATGTCCCACTAATTATTTCCCCAAAGGAAATATTACACGATTGCAATTGAATTCTGTTTTTCCTTTTCTGAAAAACACATGCAGAGAGAAATAAAAGTAGTAGAAAAAAATACCCTTGATGATCTTGCCATAAGGTGTTTTACTTTTTCTTTCCTTCTATCAGTTGTGATTAACTTCCTCCCAAACTGCATCTTATAGTTCATCTTATCTTCGTGTATATAAAGTTGACATCTTAAGTTTAACCAGGGTCAGACTACCCTGCCAAATCTTTCATTTACACCAAATAGAAATTAAATAGGTATTAGCTTAAATACTTTCTCCTCTGTTTGTGGAAACTTATTTCTGGAGCTCTTGGGAGTGATTGGGTATGCTCAAGAATACAGTAAGGTATTACTAGGAGCCACTTTTGGGGAGCCAACACTGACAGAGGTCAACATGGTATTTTGGCTCCTTGCGTTTAAAAAGAGCATACACCATTCAGATCAAGGGTGGGCCATAGTTGGACCAGACAAGACTGGAACAGTAAGCACTGGAGTCATCCTAATTCAAAATACTAGGGGGCAAAGGAAATTGTCCATTGAGCTGACATGCCCCTTATTCTCTGAACTATATTTCTTTGTGGTTAAGCATTGGATTTGTGGCAGTAACAAAACTCAGGATAGGAAGAAGCCAGAGAGTTCTTGCTGTGTGGTTTGTGTCAAAGGGATGAACAGAAAGTTACTGCTGTGGATATCACTCTGTATGCTGTGAACGTGTTACTCTGATTGGTTAATAAATAAAGTGCTGAGTGACCAGTAGCCAGGCAGGAAGTATAGGCGGGACAAAGAGAGGGGAGAATTCTGGGAATAGGAGGGCTGAGTCAGGAGACGATGCCAGCCACTGCCATGAGAAGCAAGATGTAAAGATACCAGTAAGCCATGAGCCACATGGCAAGGTATAGATTTATAAAAATAGGTTAATTTAAGTTGTAAGATCTAGCTTGCAAGAAGCCTGAGCCATTAGGCCAAACAGTTTTAATTAATATAAGCGTCTGTGTGTTTACTTGGGTCTAAGCAGCTGTGGGACTGGTGGGTGAGAGAGATCTGTCCAGACCACCAACAGGCTGGGACACAGGAAATCTCCTAGCTACAAGTTACAAATCAAGTGACTCATCTCACACTAGACCAAGACTTGGATTCAAGAGTCCATCCTCCTAATTATTACCCTGTAATTCCTCCAAGTGAAAGTAATACATATGTATTTATATAGCTCTTTATTCAGGCAGAGAATAGGACATATTAAATAGATGAGTTTTCCAGATGTTTGATATATGTTTTCATTTAATTCTTATCAAATTTATCTTTGTGCCTCTGATGATACTTGCCAAAAAAAATCTACTATTATTTTTATACTATGAGAGATAGAATTGTTTAGGAAAGCTAAGGATATCTCCAAAGGCAATAGGCTAGGAAACCCCAAATGTAAGGCCTATGTTTTTAGGTTTTGTTGGTGCAAACCTCAGACAAGAAGAGTGTATTAGGAAGCATATTGGCATAAATAGCACTATGTGTTTATCAAAATATTGCTCATTTCTTTGTTATGTTAGAAAATGTATGTAGTAGTGTGAGTTCATGACCACTGAATACATCCCCTACATTTTTCCAACCACCCTTCATTTGAAAGGGGACATGTGAATGGTTGTTACCAGCAGGGACTGAGTGGGAGATGCACATTATTGCCAGTAAGATGGCAAAGCTCTGGGATGAAAGGTGTTCGGGCATTTCTATGGTGGTATTTTATTTGTACTGAAATGTGATTTTAATTGTATGTTAATAAATAAAATTGCCCCGGGGGTCAGAGCTATTAGAGCCATAGCAAGAGCGTGGCGGTGGTGGCACATGCCTTTAATCCCAGCACTTGGTAGACAGAGCTAGGTAGATCTCTGTGTGTTCAAGGATACAACCAGCATTGGAGACACACACCTTTAATCTCAATACCAACCATAGAAGACCTGGAAGTCTCTACAGACAGGCAGTGACGAGGCAGTCATGTGTTTGGGTTTACAACCAATGAGAAGGCAGAACAGAAAGACTATATAAAGACATACACACAGGAAATAGGTCCTTTTCGGAGAGCTCTCTTGGCTGAATCAGGAAGGATAAGGCTCTTAGTTCTGACCTCTTGGCTTTCTTCTCTGAATCAGCTCTGTGTTTCTTATTTAATAAGATGGTTGGTTACACCTACACATTTCAGTCACTGCTGGGAGAACAACTTCAAAGAATGGTAATGAAACCCTCATATAAAGTGGAAGTAGACATTTTTACTCTTGGCCCCAAAAACTTGGGCATCTGTTTATTACTATCATGTCCTTGACAACACACACACACACACACACACACACACACACACACACACACACACGAAAGCATGTACACACAGACCACCACACGCATGTATGCACAGACACACAGACACATATTTTACTATATACCTTTGTAAGTTATTTGTGTGTGTGTGTGTGTGTGTGTGTGTGTGTGTGTGTGTGTGTACAGACATGTATGTGCTACCGTTAATATGTGGAAGCCAGAGTCCCACTCTCAGGATCTGTTTCTCCCTTGACACCTCGTGAGAGCCAGAGATTGAACTGAGGTAGTCAGGCTTCCACAAAGGCGTCTGCACCAGCTGATGTAGCTTCAGCCCCTCCTTGTCTTTTATTTATTGCTGCTTGGAAGTGATGTGCATCCAGAGACCGTGCACTGCCATTCGCAGGAACCACCCAGAACACAGTTCAGTTGTTCAGTTCAGTTGCAGTCAGTGCTCAGTCTTTCACTCACATCAGCTTTCGTGACGTTGTCGGAAGTCCAGAATCCTATCAGGTGCATCCCAAAATTGCTTTACATAAGCATTGTGTCATTTGGATCTGTTTGAAGAAGTGGATTATTTGGGATAGACGTTTTTCCCTATTGTTTTAGAACTGCTTCTCTGCCTGGGGTGTAGTGGACAATTCTAAATGCGTGCTTGTAATCTGAGATTCTTTTGTAATAAAAAGTATGTTCCTGAAATAAAAATTTGAACTTAATTATTGGGCAGACAACTTAAAGAGGTGCCACTTTTGGTTTTGCTAACTCAGAGCTTAAAGAAAAATTAAGTGATGCGGGGCAAACCTACAAGGATTTTCTTTCACTGTGGCCGGTCGAGAAGCAATAGAGCCAGCAGTTCAGAGAGAAAAATGTAAGATATTCATTGAGGCTGCCTGCAGTTGCTTGGGCACACAGACCATCTGGCAATGAGAGGAGATGGCGGCTCAACATGCCCTTTGTAAATAAAGTGATTGCCACCAAGGCGAATAATTCCTCTTTTAATTGTGTACCTATTTAAGAAGAGATCACAAATAAAGGGTCCTCCTTCTCAGATGAAAATGATGAATGACCTTGAAGACTTAGCACTAGTTATCTTGGAAGCTGGACTCTCATCAACTCTGCTCATTATGAGGCCAGTCTGAGTCTACACAAAGCACCCTTTGACTTCAGTGGGACTCAGGCACAATCAGGTCTGAGGGAGGTGATGGTTTTAAATTGTGCATCTTACCCCACTGAACAGCTAGCAAATGAAAGTGCAAAACACGGACAACTCAATTATAAGCCCCCCGCATAAGATAAAAGCATGCAGTGTGGGTTTCACACTGGCATCAATAACGCCGAAACTGCTGCTTTCAAATGGGAGCTTGCGATGCTCAGTCACTGATACCATGAAGGGAAAGAGAAAGTAAAAGGTCTCAGAAACGAGTATCTGATTGACAGTTCATTGGCAGTATAAATGAAAGGGACAGGCTGGAGCACACGAGCTTATAGCTATTAACAGTTAGGATTTCTTTAACAACATTGAGCCAAATTTTAATGGTACTTGGTTCAATTTTTCCTACAGCACTTATCAATTTTACTGTTGTTGAGGAGGACAGTGATAATATTGACAGAAATGCACACAGTACTAGAAATACAGGGAGAGTAAGGTAGGAGGCAGACCTAGAATAGGTCCCTTCTCTTGGGTTTCATGGGCTGTGGTTATTGGAATTCAATGACAAATCATATTTGACTGCCTTTCTTTTTGTTTCACGTTAGCCAGGAGTGTAGCTTCAGTACCATCTATATCGTCAAGGATAGTTGCTGTTCCTTCAAAAACTAGGTGGTTCAAAATTGTGGTGATACACCTGACAGGAACGGAAGTGGGAGACAACTGTGGTGGGATGAGGTGTTTCTGTACGATTTGTTATTCCTAACTGTCAATTAAACTGCTTGAAACCTTGACCTCTTTGAGTAAAGAGTTTGGTGGAGTTAATAGTCGATAATTACTGGGATGATATTTGCTATGTCTACTCTGTGACAACACAGTGCCTTCAAGTCCTTTATTTGGGTCTCGTAAAAAATGAATTTTAAAATCAGCTGGAGTGGAGTCCGAAAACCCCAGTTGAAAACAACATATCAGCTGTTATATATGATAGCCGTTATGTTGAACCATTCAGCTCAGAGCATCTTTTTTTTTTATGAGAGAATTTAATGTCATGCATTTAATTACTCTGATAATCCTGCTGGATGCATAGTGCATGTTGGCTAAATGTGCTTCAGGTAGTGCTCACTGTGTGTGAGTGAGTGCTGCTCCCCAGAAGGTTTCTTTACATCTTCTCTCACCTACCCCAATGACAGAATCTTTACAGGAATTGTTTGCACTTTCTAGCACACTGCAGGCTTTTCATAACAGTTAAACAACAACTCTAATTACTATGCGCAATTGAGGAGTAATTTTCTACAGTACAGGTGCAGTTACCTGAAATGTATTCTCTCACAAAGTACTTAAACACTTCTTTCCTCATGTTAATTTACAAAGGGAACTAGATATCTTTTAATAACCTCTTCCCCTTTCCCTACTTAGTAGGATAATTGTGCTTTATTTCCTGTGGAATAAAAAATGTTCCTCATCTGCTTAATTCCATCAAAGAAGTTAACTTCATGGAGAAGGGCCATGGCTTTGTCTAGCTACTAGAACTCCTGTTTAATTCCATAATAATTCTTGACTTTTATATTTTCTGGACAAGTCTCCAAGTGCTTATTACTAAAGATTTAAACATTTCCATATCATATCATAAAGAAACTAACTGTGTGAATGTAACTGTACATCATTTTTATATTCTTTGTGGAACTAACTCAGAGTAAGGTGGGAAGAAGAGGACCTTGAAGATTTTCTCCACAAAGGAAACCCTTTTTAGGCTTTTCCGAAGTCAAATATGTACACAAAAGATAGTATTTTTATAATCATAACTTGTATCTTGTTATCATCCCAAATCTTTGCAAAGTGAACCTTTGCATTATGTTCTATATACATTTTTTTAGTTTTTTTCCTTTTTAAAAATTTATTTTTAGAATTTTTTGTTTTACATACCAATCCCAGTTCCCCCTCACTCCCCTTCTCCAATCCTCCCCACCTCCCCTCATCCCATCCCCCATCCACCCTTCAGAGAGCGTCAGGCCTCCCTTGGGGAGTCAAAAAGGTCTGGCATACTAAATTGAGGTAGGCCCAGGCCCCTCCCCTCTGTGTCAAGACTGAGTAAGGTATCCTACCCTAGGGAATGTGTTCCAAAAAGCCATTTCATGCACCCGGTTCCACTGCCAGGGGCTCCCCAAACAGATCTAGCCACATAACTGTTACCCACATTCAGAGGGCCTGGTTTAGTCCCATGCATGTTCCCCAGCTGACAGGCCAGAGTCCATGAGCTCCCACCAGCTTGGGTCAGCTGTCTCTGTGGTTTTCCCAATCATGGTCTTGACATCACTTGCTCCTGTGATCCCTCCTTTCTCTCTTAAACTCAAGTCTAGAAGTTCAGCCCAGTGCTTGGTTATGGATCACTGCATCTGCTTCCATCAGTTACTGGATGTAGGGTAGTCACTAATCTTATTAGAGGGGAAGGTAATAATAACTCTATTATTGCTGAGAGTCTTAGCTGGTGTCATCCTTGTGGATTGCTGGGGATTTCCCTAGCACCAGGTTTCCTCCTAATGGTTCCCTCTGCCAAGATATCTCTTTTATTTCTCTCCCTCTCTGTCCCTCCCTCTACTTGGCCATCTCAGTCCCTCCTGTTCCCATCCCCCATCCCTTCCCTTCCACCTCCCCTCCCAGTTTACCCAGGAGATCCTAACTATTTTACCTTCTTGGGGCCCTCCATGTGTGTCCCCCTTAGGGTCCTCCTTTTTACCTAGTTTTCTGGGGTTGTGGATTGTAGCTTGGTTATCCTTTGCTTTACATCTAGTATCCACTTATGAGTGAGTACATACTGTGTATGTCTTTCTGGGTCTGGGTTACCTCACTCAGGATGATTCTTTCTAGTTCCATCAATTTGCCTACAAATTTCATGATGTCATTATTTTTTTTTTCACTGCTGAGTAATAGTCCATTGTGTAAGTACACCACCTTTTCCTTATCCATTCTTCAGTTGAGGGGCATCTTCAAAATGACACTGAGATACCATTGTACCACTGTCAGAATGACTAAGATCAAAACCACTGATGACAGCTTATATTGGAGAGGATGTGGAGTAAGGGAAACACTCCTCCACTGCTGGTGGGAGTGCAAAATTGCACAGCCACTCTGGAAATCAGTATGGTAGTTTATCAGAAAATTGGGAATCAACCTACCTCAAGACCCAGCAATACAACTATTGGGCATATACCCAAAAGATGCTCAATCATACTACAAGGCCAGTTGCTCAACCATGTTCATAGCAGCATTATTCATGACATCCAGAACTTGGAAAAAACCTATATACATTTTTGTAGTGAGTCTTTTTCTGTCCCACCAGCCAGCTCCCAAATAATGACATGGAGACTTCTTATTAATTATGAAAGCTTGGACTATAGCTTAGGCTTGTTCCTAACTAGCTCTTATAACTTAAATTAACCCATTTTTATTAATCTATGTTTTATCATGTGGTGTTACCTCTCTTCCATCTTGCACCTCCTGTTTTTTCTCTGTGTCTCCTGGTGTCTCTTGTGTACCTAGATTCTCCTCCTCTTCATTTCTCTCCCTGGAAATCCCGCCTATACCTCCTGTCTAGCTATTCACCATTCAGCTTTTCATTACACCAATCACAGCAATACACCTTCCCACAGTGGACAAATATCCCACAACACATTTTTGAAACATTCCTACTAAATATGTGCTGTTTTCAGTATAGGAACTACTGTGGCTTTTCATTTTAGGAAATGTTTAATATGTTGACTGAACATCAAAATGGGAAAAATTCAAAGATGAGCATAAAAGTTGCCTGATAGAATGTCCAGAAATGGCTGCTGTGAGAATGGTGACTCCCACCACCCAAGCAGGAAATGGGCTTGTCCTGAGTGACTCCTTAATGGGGAGGCTTAAAAAGTTACACTCTGTTACAGAATTCAGGGATATTCTGTGTTTTTGCCTCCTTTTAATTTAGATTTGATACCTATGTTACAGGTGTTCCTTAAAGATGATTGACTCAGCTCCTAATGACATCTGTAAACTTGGAGAGTCTCCTAAGCAGAAAGGTTATAATTTTAGTTTGTAAAATGCTATATACTATTTTCTTAACTGCAAGAAATTTTAGGTGAGGGTTCCTGAATTCACAACACACACACACACACACACACACACACACACACACACACCCACACACACACACACCCCCACACACTCACTCGTACAATATACTATCATGTACTCATACACATACTCTCTCACACACACTCACACACAACTCACTTACACACATATACAATCACACGTACTCACACACACATACTCACATACAACACACACATTCTCTCTCACACACACATACACACTCACTCACACACTTATATTCTCATACACTCACAGACACATACTCACACACATACTCTCACAACATGTACATTCTCTCTCTGTCTCTCTCTCTCTCTAACACACACACACACACACACACACACACACACACAGACACAGACACACACACAACAAAACCACTCACACACTCTCACACTCTTTGAGGGCAAGTTCTGTGCCTGTGTTTGCTGGTTACTTTATATAATTTTTTTTGTAAGTGTTACACAATAGGCTTTTCGGGTATACATTAATACAGAAGACTTAAAGTCACATATGCACAACAAAACAAATCATAAATAATGAGATACTAAAGACCGACTGTCACTGAGGTAGCAATTATCAGTGTCTCTTTTTCGCTTCGGTGGCTTTTTCCTTTTACCCTGAGACATGCAAACAGAACAAACAATTAGCGAAATAATTGATGATCAGTACCTTCAAAGCTTGTGGTGACCTGCTTTATGCTTTATAAGCTTAATAATGAGAACACCTCTTATTTCTGATTAGTGCCCTGCCTGGTGCTTTCTTACGGTGCTCAGGAGGTACATCTACATCAGACAAAAGGTTTTCATCTGCCCTTTACAGTTAGTTGGTCCCTAATGAACTGAGCTCTTGTCCCTTGCTGTTTTTAGATTCCAATTAAACTTGTTTGTAGACGAGACAAATAATTAAAGATGTACTGTTTTCCATGACTTAATATTGTCTTCCAATAGGGTTGTGTTGCAGTTGGTGGCAATTAACATATATAGTTATGTTTTTAATCATTTCTGTATTAAAACACATGCACAATGTGCCTATGTTTTCTCAGCATTTTTGTGCCTGTCAACCCATTCTCTTAACTTGCACTGGGTGTACTAATTACCCTCTGTCAAGCTAGGGTAATTCATCTTTTCCAAGAAAAAAGGAAAACATTCTGCTTTCGTTTTGTGCTTGAGAAAGTAAAAGAATAGCAGTTTGTTCTGTAGCTTTCAGAACCAGCAAAGAATGCTTTAAGATTATGACAAACTGATTTTATGTTGTGCACAGCAAGGAATATTAAACAGACAAATAGAATGTCATATTAAAAAGTTTGTTAAATTATATCTTCTCATATGTTTTGTTGAATTTTTCCATCCACTGGCATTCTACATTAGGCACGTATAAAATGGTATAAGTAGTTCTTTATCACAAGAACACATAGAATAAAACACAGAAACTTTCGTGATAATTTGTCACTCAAGCAAATTTTATAATCCAGCAATCTCCAGAGATTTTGAAATTGTTCTTTTGTAATCTGAGAAAAACATTAAGAATGATTGCCACATGATCCCTCCTTCACAGTTTTCAAACAGAATTTTAAAAGTGATTGTACTTCATCAGCAAGATGATGGGCAATTCTTCAACTGTCTGCTTCTGAGCTTTGCAGACAATGTATGGCATCAACTGATTCTCTCTCCTCCCAAGCACTATGTTCTTCTTTCAGTACTTGGAGATCTTCAATAAATATCTATTGATGGTTTAATTTCTTTGCTTTTATGCATGAGACCTATCCAATTTCGACATAATCATATAATTGATTATGCTCTGGAATTCTGGTGTGTTTTTATGTGCAATGAAACTACCTAGGAGTTATTGGATGGGTGAGATGTTTGGGTTTCTGGGACATCCCTAGTGCGGTGAGATATCTTACAAAGAATTTTCCATCTTCAACGAATCAGGGTGAAAAGTGAAAACAGAAACTCTTCTTTATTGTGGCTTGAGGGAAGGATAGAAGTAAAATGCTAGCTTTGTTAGTACCAGAACATGTAATAAGACTTGTACATTTTATCTAACACGTATTTTGAGTGACTAGTAACATTTTTTTATTTGGGTAACAGGTAACCAGATGTAAAAAGCCACTACTCCATTATATATTATAAATAACAACTCATGTGAGTCATAATTGTGTATATATATATATATATATATATATATATATATATATATATATACATCAAATGTGTTTTGAACCTTTGAAGTTAGTAAAGCAGGCACATGTCCTTTATGACCTTGTCCAGTGTAAGTACTGGACAAGCAGACCTACAAAATAGGAACTTCATAGCAGATGATGTGCAGTCAGGGCGAGTACAGTGTGAGACATAATCAAGCCGTTGGGTTAATCTTCCTTTCTCCCTTTAGTAAAAAATGCTGACGGATGATCATATATGGAGTTCTGGTAACCAATGGGATCCATGTCAGGTACCCGACACGCTTCTAATCAAATAGGAGTTGTATGTGTATCACAAATATATTGTGTTTGTCCACAAGCCCATGTGTCATGTTTATTTTAACAACATAATTTACTTACAATGTAATTATAGTCTGTATTTATGAATTATGAATGCAGAAAAGAAGGTCATGTTTCTGTGACAACTAAATTGAATGCATTGGAGAAACATGGTTTCCCAAAACATATACAGGTCTCTATAAATTGGATCAACTCAAAGTAGAATTCATAGAAAACGCATTGTGGGTGTTGTTTAGATGAACAATAAAGATGAAAGAAAATGGTGGTCAACAGACCAATCCACATTCAATGAGAAGGTCTGCTGAAAGAGAAAGCCACATTGTGTATGGTTTCCCATCAAAATATTGGTAAAATAATGCACTATTATATATTTTAAGTTAAAGTGAAATGTTTGGGTATGATGTATATCTTTGTAAACATAGTCACCTTTAGCTAAGCTGTGGGGTGTTAATTGAATCAATATTGCTCCCCTTTGCTTCAGACCACATAGCATCTACTGTAGCAGATAAGTGAACTTTCCTTATACCTAAGTATTTTGGGTAATTCATTAACTAAACATCTTTGAATGGGAGGCCAGACTCACACGTATTTTCCTCTATTTTGCTTCCTGATGATGTAAGCTTGAAATAACTTTAGATCATGGAAAGATATCACTGTACCCATGTGATCCACAGTAAGAATCTCAATTATGGGTAAACGTAGAGCCTTATTCAGGATCAGCTTATTATGTAGTGGGTATCTAGGTAACTTCATACTCGTTAACTCCTCAAAGCATGCCTCTGGCACACTTGTGTTTGGAATTATAATTCAAACACTAGCTATTCTTGCTCACTAAATTGTAGGCTATCTGGATTTTGGCAGCAATTGTCTAGGATTTCTCCCATTTACATGCATCCCCAGTACAGAGTGTATGAGAACTAGACCCCAAGTCACCGACACATTAGCATGTGTGAAAATAACTCAATTAGCACAGGTAGAATGTGAGAATGTCCATCAATTCCACAGGAAACAATGGCTGGCCGTATGAGGAAGTATGCAGGGTCTTGCAGATGGTATCACACCAATTGCATTTGCAGACACACAGTGCAGCATCTGCAGGGCTGGCAGACTCCTGCAACTCAGAGACAGCGAGTCAGATTTGATCAGAGAGACCAACACTTGACCACATGAATGTCTCAGCTTCCTGGGATGTGTTCCAAAATCCATCCATCTCATCCAGTGTGACAGTCAAAAAAAGTCACACTTCTCCTCTCTGCATCAAGTCATCTCTCTAACTGTCACACAACGCGGCCTGCTGACAGAATAAATTTATGGCATCTTCCGATGGCTTCCTCACCTTTTTTTAAATACATAACCTTTTCTTCCCCTTAAATAGAAGAACATGCATAATAGACAAACTGAGCTACATAATAGAAAAAAAGGCAGCTTTCAGTGGACAGAGGAAGAGCTCAGAGATTTTAATAATTTCGTTGATTTGAGAAAATGCTTCTCCTGTCAGCTGTGGAAATCAGGAGGCCAAGTAGGATCACTGCCTGAGTGTTCATGTGATGACCAAGAGCAAGGCCACTTGAGACTGACTTTCTGGATGTAACCAGCATTGTCTATTATCAGCTATGTGCCCTTGAGCAAGACATTCATTACTCCTGGGCTTGGCTTTATATATACTTTTTCTGGATGGCTGTAACATTTTTATTCCCTTGGTATTTTTGTTTCTTCTTCTTACAACTTCAGTGACATTTTATTTAACCCAGTGTGTCCCAAATACTATGATTTCAACATTTAATCAACTCTACAAAATTGCTAATTGGATTATTTTTCGTTCTATTTATGCACTAAGCTTTCAAAATACCAAGTGTCTTGAGCTCATATTTGTAATCCTAGTATTCAGGAGACCGAGACAGGAGGATTGCAGTACAACATTAAAAATCACTCCTCCTGTCCAACTGCACCCCTGTATGGGTTAGCCACTCTTTATTTCCTGGCACCCCTGCATGGGTTAGCCACTCTTTATTTCCCTGCACCCCTGCATGGGTTAGCCACTCTTTATTTCCCTGCACCCCTGCATGGGTTAGCCACTCTTTATTTCCTTGCATCCTTGCATGGGTTAGCCACTCTTTATTTCCCTGCACCCCTGCATGGGTTAGCCACTCTTTATTTCCTTGCATCCTTGCATGGGTTAGCCACTCCTTGCTTCCCTGCCCCTACACCATTCCTGCAGTCAGGGAACCACCATCCCACCATTCTGCTCTACTTACATGAGATCAACATTTCAGTCTCCTCATAGCAGGAAGAATGTTTGGTATTTGTTTTTCTGTTCCTAAGTTATTTCACTTAGCATAATGTCTCCAGTTCCATCCAATTTGCCATAAATTACAGAATTCATTCTTTTTAGAGATTAGTAGAATTCCTTTGTATTTGTGTGCATACATAGCATTGCATTATATGACACACACAGACACATATACTGACAGCATATATGGATACATGTATGTATATATGTATGTATATATTACATTGTCGTCTATTCATGTTGATTCCAATTCTTGACTACTACAAATAGTACTACAATAAGCACTGGAGTACCAATGTCTCTTTTACAGTCACATTTCACTTGCTTTAGGTATACAGCTCAGCTAGAAGTGGGGTTTCAGGATCATATGGATGCTTTATGTTTAGTTTTTGAGGACCATCCATACTGTTTTCTATGTTGGCTGTACTAATTTCCATCCCTACTAACAAGATAGGAGTGTTCCCTTTCATCACATCTTTACCTGCATTTATTATTTCTGTACTTTTCTTACCTCTTTTAAAATTTGTGGCACACGACAACTGGTCTCTTCAGGGTGTCTGATGCACATAGACTATTTAACATAGTGTCTGGAATAAAACACAAGAGAAACACATGTTAAGCATATATCATTACTTTAAAGCTTTAGCTATCTATACATTAAAGCCATGTCAAATCATTAGAGAGAAAAGATTTAGAAAGACTGTGCAAAAGGCATTGTCAATGACATTTCCTGTGCTAGCTCACATATATGGCAAAGCTAGAAAAGAAGCCCAATGAGGTGAGTCTCCAAGGGTAGTCATGAAGGGAACACTTGGCATGGGACTCTGCCAGTGCTGTATGTAACCTGCCATCAGGGATTGGTGGCAGCAGATGACAGTTAAGGATCTGGGGTACAGAATTCTGATCTCTTCTTGTTGGTGTGATTGACAGCAGTACTGTGATATAAGCTGATATTAGCATAGGAATCTTGTATGGGGTTCTCACTGTATGTAGTATTGGATACTACTTTAAACACTTTTCATACATTAACTCATTTATTCTATTTGGCTGCACTACATGATCTGATTTCCATTTAATGAGAAGAAAAAAAAGGGGTTGAATATGTGGAAGAAATGAAATTAGAAGCCAGGCAGCCTAGTTCTGTGACCGAGACACAGGCTGTTGTTATTAGAGATAGACTGTGTTTTCATTGTAATCCATATTACATACTACATAAATTTAAATCCTTTGTTTTTTTACAATTTTTCATATCCGTATCACATAACTCATAAATTTAAATTCTTCTTTACAATTATTCCTTAAAGAATTTGGAGAATCATCAAAATTACAAGTGACGAACTTGTCAGCAATAGGAAGAGTAATGTAACTCACACATACTTAGGGTACTTAGGGTACTTAGAACTTTAATAATGGAAATCTTATTATAGTCTTATTATTAATGTCTTCTCCTAGGGAAAAACAATCAAGAAACATCTTCTGTTTGGGGATTGACACCACCATTACCGCCAGGTCATGAAATCATAGCCTGGGATGTCAGTCTGAGTTCAGCCAAGGCATGTTTGGTTAGAAGTTATGGATCTGTCTTTGCGGAATTATGGAATTCTACTTTTTTTTGACACATTGAGAAGGGTGAGGGTGGAACATTGTAGAAAGTACTTTAAGAAATTCTGCTGTTAATAGGATTTACAGGGTAGCTGCAGCCAATAAGTGCAGCTGACTACAGCACTGAGTGGTCACTTTTTGGTGGAAATACTCAAAGGTAAAAAGGCAAGGGACAACTTAGATATGTACTTCTGGCCTGCAGCTGGCATAGAGAAATGAGCTTATGTGTTGGAGTGCCTTTCAAAAACTAATGACTTGTGGAAATGCAGTTGCAGCCATCCTTCCCACAATGCAGAAATGAGTGGAAATAGAGTAATGCCGCTGCTACACTCAGTTGGGAACTTGTACCACATTCAAGGTACCCTTTCATGTTTTGTCCATCACCTCGGTTCAGTTATCTTCAAATACATCACATGAGTCTGTTTTCTTTTTAAAAACTCTTCATGGTGAAATGGTAAAATATAAAATGTTTATAATTCTAATAGATATTTCCTGGATACTTTCTTTCTTTAGATTACTGTATTAAGGACTTCCTCATTACTGCGGATTTCTTCTGCAAATTTTGCACATGGTGTTCAATTAAAATTTTTTTGACTAAATAGCTTGATCAAATATTATAAAGATACTAAGATGTCTTTTTGACTTACAGCAGACATTGTAATCATTATGGGTCCTTATGAGTAGGGTAGATAAATGATGGGGAGGGAGGGTTGGAGAAGGAGTCAGCCATTTTAAACTGCTGTGGCCAAGGAAGAGTGTGCTGAAGACATGAGAACTGAGCAAGACTTTAGAGAGAAAATGGCTGGTTAAAGGCCCAAGCAATGTGCTATACATTAGAAATGAAACCATAGACTTAGGTGAGGACAGTAATATAGTACCTATTCTGGCACAATGGCTAGCCTTGGCTTAGAGAGATTTTTCCCATGTATCTAATCTATATCACACAGACAGATCTTGTCAAAAGAAGGCTTCCAGTCTAGACTAGTCAGATTCCAAAGTAATTTCTAGCCTCACCATACTTAGTATCAACTATGTTTTATTCTCAAAATATACAATGAGGTAAAGATAATCCCAAGAGAAGGTTTACATATGTCTCTAAAAGACACACAGATAGCCTATTATCTTATAGAAAGAGATGAGCAGATAACTCCTAATCACTTGCCTATATTGGAGTCCATAATCTAATTTAAGGAAAGTGCTTTCATTTTAATTTATGAGGCAGTGTAGCTTTGTGGCTAAGAGTGTAGGTTGGAGTCATACCATGCTGTTTTAAAGCTTTGTCCCTGCTATTTACTAAGTAAATAAGCCTCAGTGATGCTGTGTGCAAAAGGCATGAAACAGTAACTTATACCATATGTTGCCACATAATAAATTACCATGCAACTTTATGTCACAGACATAAGCAGCTTCCAAGTCCAGGTCTATTACAAAGCTGCCTTGAGGAGGTCAGTAAGTTCATGGTGTGACCTCACATCTTGTCCAGGTAAGGATCTACTTCCAAGGCCAATTGGTTTTTAGAAAGTTCAGTTCTTAGGGTGAGCAGCCTATCTGGAAGACCCAGTTTATTTTTTCTCTGGTCATGTTACACATTAAACTCTTGGTAAACTATCAGACTGATCCCTTCAGGGTCTTCTTAGATGCTGGCTAGATGTATCTCCCAGTCTATGGTCATGTGGACTCCTCTGTAACATAACTTATGAAGTGTCAGATGGCCTCCCTCAATCAAACACAGAAAGAGGGAACGCATCATGGAGGCCATGGCTTCTGTAACCAAGCTTGAGGAGTGACATCCTGTCGGTTGTCTTATAGTGTGTTTGTTAGCAGCAAGTCAGTCTGTTAACTACAAATTCAAGAGTTGGTGCTAACAGGTAGATGTGAATACTAGGAACTTGGGATAACTTCAGGCTACCGTGGAGGTTGTTTACCACACTTACCTCAAAGGTTTATCCTCTGGGGTCAGTTAGAATATGTGAACTATCTTAGAACAGCATCTGGGGAAATTATACATAAATGTTAGATGTAACTATTCTTACAGTTTCAGCTTATTGAGATGCTTAATGAACAGATTCAATTTTTACCTTTTAGAAAATGGAAGCCCAAGACAGTACACATTCAAAACACAATGTACCAAAATGGAGAAGAACATAAGGAGCTATGGATATGGAGGGGAGGCAATGATCACAAAGTGTGATGAAATACCAGAAAAGTCTTGGTCAGTGAGGTGGCATTTGAGCTAGCAATCCAGAACACAGGTACAGTCTAGACTATTGTTAAAAGTCACAAAACAGAACATGTGCAGGTTATCTAAGGCAGCTGAGTATCCACCAGGAGACAAAGTGTAACACTTAACTGGGAAGTATGAATGAAAGGAAAGATTGGCACCTGTCATTGAGAAAATTGAAGGACAGTGTATGTGTGTGAATGGAATTTGCTCAGTGGTGATAATCACTGAAGAGTTGAATGGTTACCCCACCAGAAACTGAACTTCAGGAGGACTATTTTGGTCACTGGAAATGGGGATGGACTGTGGCTAGTGGATTCTGTGGGAAAACCTAGTTAGGTTAGTATTCTCTCAGTGAAGGTGATACTGTGTGAAGGCTCATCTGAACCAAAGCAGTGTGTGCAAGATAGTAAATAAGGAATGTACTTAATGGGAGTGGTGTGATCTCACCTAACCGTTTCGAACCCCCAATTCAAGTTCCGTTTGAGCTTACTGGCTTCAAGGAGAGATAAAGGGACAAATCCTGGGTCTAAAAACTATCAGCTGTGTTACCATTGGCAAAACTGTGTTACCATTGGCAAATTGTTATAAATCTTAAAACTTTAGTTTCTTCATAGCAGTAGAATTAAATGAGCTAACATGGAGAGATATGCAAAGACCATCACGGTGATGAGCAGAGGCCAAGGTCAACTAAGACAAGTACTTAGTTTCTCACTGGGAAAGGATTGTTGTTTATAAACAGAATCATAAGTGGAATTCTAGGTAATTAGTTCAATTTTTAGTGAATTTAACTTAAAAACATATGCAGGCCATTCCTGATCTACTATGTCCAATGTAGTAAATCTTCAACTTATTAAAGGTTTGCAGGAGAAGCCTTTCATTTTTACCTTTTCCCTGATCAGTGATATTCAAATGTCACACTCTCCCCTGATGCTGGGAACTGGTAGCAAGTAGCAGCTTGCTCCAGTCTCATACAATCACAGGTTAGACAATGAGAACTTTAATGGTCCACATTGCTAAGCTGTGGCGTTTGGTAGTTTAGGTGCATTAACTGCATTTATGCTTAGCATACTTTCCTTTTTTTTTTTAATTTGGCTTTTTACTTTTTTAAGGGTCTGAAGTCTTATTTTATTAAGGATTTTTTCATTCATTTTACATACCAATCACAGATCCCCCTCTTCCCTCCTCCTCTCCTTCCAGCCTCTCCTTCCCAACTCACTCCCCATTCCCTCCTACAAGAAGGTAAGGCCTCCCCAGGGGAGTCAGCAGAGCCTGGTACAGTCAGTAGAGGTGCTTAGCATATTTTCAACATACTATGTGTTTATCGGATTGGAATCCCATCCTACATTGAGGAAAATGTGTATACACGGGATGGAAGCAATAGCCAAAGTTCATTCATTGGCTAATTTATGCTTTGGCACTGCTGGGCCTGTCACATGCAATCTCTCACGGAGTCCTGATAACCATATAAAATATGTGTTTCCATCCTGTACATCTTGCTGCAAGACAAGAAGAGAAAAGCTTTAGCAATTTAACTTTCTTAAAAGTCCAGCACCTGGTAAACTGCAGAGCCCACATGTGAACTAGTTCTTGCTGATTTCAAGGCTTTGTTTTAACTATTGAACTGCTTTTCTAAGATACGTGTATAAGCAAGTATTTCTGTTTTCACATTGTGTCTCACTTGCTATACCACAGGAGTTGACAGGAGTCGATAAATCAACACACAGCTGTTGATGAGGACCTCACTCATGCTCCAGTTTAGTTGGTATGGCTGATGTTTTTCTGGCTTCTGACTCACCTGGCACTTCACCTCCTGAGTGCTGAATGTTTTTTCTTTTTTTCTTTACTATTTTGGCACTGCTTGAGTGCTTTAGAAATGTTCCCATTCTGACTTCCAGAGGTGATTTACCAAAATGTCAGTCAGAATTAATTTGAATGATATTCATGGCAGTTCCCTAGGGCCTACAGTTACTGGCATGTTGTTTTTTTGGATGTCATATTTTGATGGGAGATAACATTTTAACTGGAGTGGGAAGGGCATGATTTTGGATGAGTCAAGTAACATGTCACCAGGGACTGCATTCAGAACTGTAACACTGCTCTGCTTTTACAGGAGTTGTCTAATCACAGCCATTCCATGGCATTTAAAGTTCCAGCACCCTTTATTTCAGCGTGCAAAAAATCCTTTTCCTTAAGTCACTACATGCTTTGACTTTTACAGAAAGACCGAAGTTTTAGCTCACATAGATAACTGTTCAAAACAATGCTAAAACCAATGAGAAGATGGTCACCGCTCTTCCAGGAGGCTGTAGCATCAGGCTTTGGAAGTCCTGATGCTATGAATCCAGATTTCAGCTGTTTAAATAATCTTGGAGAATCTGAAGCTGTTCGTCCTCCCTCTTCTTGTCCTCTTTGTTTCTTTTGTTTCCTCTTCCTCCTTGTAGGGAATTATTTCTAGGTATAAATCCAGGATAATGGTGTTGATATTCACTCTCTAGTGGGCCCCCTGAGAGCAGAGTTCTAGATTCTCTTGATGTTCATAATCTCCTCACTCACACTTTGTCTCCTAGGCACAATAATAGTAAGATGAAGACCCAAGGTGGCGAAGAACCTCAACCTAGATCATCTAACTGCTTTGTGGTAGGACTAGATGTAGAATTCAGCGCGTTGGCCATCCAACACAATTGAAAATTCAATGAGGTTTGAACTACTTTTCCTTCAGAGGTATCTTCTCAAGGTTTTTGGCAAAAAGATGGCGAAGGTTAGCCAAAATTCTTGAGAACACAGTAGCTTTTATGAATAAAGACAAAATCAAATTCTAGTATAGCATTTAAAATTACTTGCGTTTGGCTAGCAGCTTCACTCTGACTTTAATACAGTGATTGAAGTGGATGAGTTCATAACAACAAGTGATCTTTCTGAAGGATTGTTTTGAAATAACAAGAAGATTTGCTTGTACCAGCTTTGGGCAGTATTTGTTAGATGCCTGTCTATACCCAGTACTCTTCAGATGTCACGTAGGTAAAAGCAAACAGAAATATTCTGATTGTTCTACTTCTGTTGCTTGAATTTTGAAGGAAGTGGCCGGATGAAATTACATTGGGAATAATAAGGAAACAGCATGAACACATAGAACAGAGGGCTACAGAGAAGAGGTGGTCCTTCACAGCAGGCTTGTTTTATTTCATTTTGTTAAGACTTGACTTCTGAATATCAAAGACTAGGGCAATTTCTCCCTTAACTTTATAAATCAAATACAATTAAGCTTTGCTGTAAAAATGTTTTGAGGATGGCCAAATTTTAAAAAGAACCTTTTTTTTTCTTTGCCACTTTTATATTAGAAGAAGGATGCTGTTTTTTTTTATTTCTTACTTTAGAATATATTTATTTATATCCATTTATTTTTATTATTAAGAGATTTTCTATTCATTTTACATACCAACCACAGATTCCCCTGTCCTCCCTCCTCCTGTCCCCCAGCCTTCCCCTAACCCACCCCCCATTCCCACCTCCTCCAAGGCAAGGCAGAGCCTGGTACATTCAGTTGAGGCAGGTCGAAGTCCCTCCTCCCTACACCAAGGCTGAGCAAAGTGTCTTACTATAGGCCCTAGGTTCCAAAAAGCCGGCTCAGGTACTAGGTCCCGATCCCACTGCCTCAGGGCCCTCTAAACTGTTCAAGCTAATCAACTGTCTCGCCTATCCAGGGGCCTAGTCCAGTACCTTGGGGGCTCCTCAGCTATTGGTCCACAGTTTATGTGTTACCACTAGTTTAGCTAGTTGTCTCTGTACTTTTTCAATCATGGTCTTGGTATTTCTTCCTCATAGAATCCCTCCTCTCTCTCATTGATTGGACTCCTGGACCTCCGCCTGGGACCCGGCCATGGATCTCTGCATCTGCTTCCATCAGTCACTGGATGAGGGTTCTATGATGACAGTTAGGGTATTCAGCCATCCGATCACCAGAGTAGGTCAGCTCAGGCACCCTCTATTTTTTTTTTTTTTTTTTTTGTACTCACATCAGAAATGAATGGAGCCAATTCAACATATATGTTTGTAAACCGATAGTTACTAAAAAAAAAGCAAATATTTAGACTCATGTTGCCTTGCAGGAAACCACATATTCAACAGAGGCATTTTCTTCTGGAATTATGCTTTATAATGTTAAGTATAAATAATCAAATGACCTCTTTATTCTTTTAGTGGAACTAAAGATTAAAACTAAATCATGACCACAGTTCAAGGAAAATAATACACTGCTGTCTTTACCATTTTGACAATAGACATTAAATCAATGAGATGCCATAATTAATGAATATAAAAACATTCCTGGGTCATATATATTCTTTCCTTTTCATTAGGAGGTCATTTGTGGCATTGTGGATGCCTGCTCCAAAGAAATTATAAGGGAGGAATTTGGGAAACATTGTGGGAGATAAACAGAGCAAAAAGTACATGCTTTCTACAGCTGAATAATCTTTGTGTAAATGTATCTTCTTCATTTATCCATGGGTAGACATCTATGCTGGTTCTGTAACTTGGCTAGTGCGTATTGCCACATATGTATACATCAGTGTTCAGGCATCTTTTTGATAGGCTGACTCAGATTCTTTTGTGTACATGTAACCAGGACAACTACAGCTGGATTGTGTAGTAGCTGTATTTTTACTTTTTTGAGGAACTTCCATTGTGACTGTATTAGTTTACATTCTCACAAACAATAAATAAGGGTATCTTTTGCAATGAAGCCCAGTATTTCAATTAGTGTGCACTAGTTAAAAATTATCTTGTATTTTAAAAAATATATGTTCTTATGGAAAGCACTTTAGCTTACTTTCTTATTTACTTTAAAGTAATACTACACTGATGTTTCAAATAGTGTAGTTAAAGGTAAGTTAGCAGGTAATGGTAGGCTGAACTTCCTGGTGAGCGAAAAACGTCCATCCAAGTCCTAATGTGTAACATTAAGCATCATCTAAGACATCCAAGTTTCTGATTCCTCATTTAGAAGATACTAGTATCACTCACTGTAGGGCAGTGGTGAGCATTGGGCAGGTTAGTCTGTCTACAACTCTTAGCATGGGAATTGACCCAGTAGGTGTCCACTGTTGTTAGGAGAAGCACCCTTCAGAGACTAGGAAGTTCAACATTTTAAAATATTTTATTATAGCTTCTTTAGCCTCTGACTTTGTGTTCTCTCTCTCTCTCCACCCCTCTGCGACCACCCCCCCGTGTGTGTGTGTGTGTGTGTGTGTGTGTGTGTGTGTGTGCGTGCGCGCGCGCGCGAATTCACGTGTGCATGTGTGTACGCACATTTATGTAAAGGCTAGACATTAGCCTTTTCTGTTAATCTTAGATGACATGACACTTGTCTTGCTTTTGGAATGTCATGCTTTAACAAATGCATCACCATGCTTGCCTTTTTTTTTTAATTACACAGATTTTGAAGATCAAATTCAGGTCTGCATGCTTGTAAGACAAACACTTTAGTAACAGCTATTTCCCCAGCCCCTGCTTAATGTCTTCTAATGCATACAATACTTATGAATATGTAATTTATACAGGTATCTTTATAAATATCATATGAATCCTGCAGGTATAGACTTTTGTTTTCCACCATAAACATTGGAAAACCACTGAAGATATTATAGTTTTGTTTTAAAATATAACTTTAATTGGTTCTTTTCAGAAAGACTCTTTACAGGTAGCAACTTATATATTATATTGAAGTAAACATCAGAGTATGAACATAGTGTTTCTAAGACTATAATAATTAATACAACTACTAAATTCACCCAGTGTTTCTTTATTTCTTCTTATCCCAGAGAGTCCCTTAGTAGGTCAGAATGATCACAGCTTCATGAACAAGCATTGCAAATTGTTGCTTTCTTAGAATATAAGGAACCAATGTGGAGATGTAGAAAGGCGTCATTTGGGTATTTGTAAACTACTCTTAATTACTTTTACTTCCTCTTTGCTTGGATTTTCTTCAGTGTATTGACATATTAATTCTATGAATTATCTCTTAGAAACACAAGAATGTGAATATAAAAAATCATTAGCTAGCTGAATATGTTCCTTTCCAAATTGCATATCTTAAAATTTTAATTCAAAATGTCTGTCCCTTTATGGCCATAGGCATTTTACTACAACTGAAGAATAAACCTATAGCATCAAATTTAGAGTGAAAATTATCAGGGGGCTTTTTCGAAGACCCCATTGCTACTGTACAAATATATAAGATAATTATTACCTTCAAAAAGTTCCTTGAAAAGCATTGCTTCCACAAGATGCTATTATAGAAATGATCTTTGGAGGGCCTCAGAGCTCATGATAAAACCACCAAATTGCTTATTAGGCGGCAAGCAATGGCTCTGCTGAGATAAGTGCAGTAGGCTTAGAAAAGCACATTAGTGGTGTGGTCCACCTACACAAACTCAGCTCCTGCAGGAACTCAGCAAACACTCTGAATTCATTAGCATGCAGTATTTACTCAAAAGCTGCAAAAACATTGTGTTTGCATAATTTTATCAATTGTCAATAGTAGCGCTTGCCAACATTCATATCTTTTTTGAGATGCCAAATTAAGAGCAGGAAGAAAGTTTGTGTCAATATTAATACTGAACTCACTCTAAATGATGACATTTATTAATAACGCATCTGGTTCCACATTCACAATTGAATTTAAAGGCCAAAGACAACCCTGGTACAGGAAGCATTTTTTATGGGTGAGTCATGTTGTTCAGACACCTGATGTTTTTTGTTTGAAACTTGTTAATCATGTTTAGTCTTCCACATGCGGCTACTTTCCCAAAAATTCTTTTGTGATTTGGGATGGGATGGGGTGCATGTAGATGGAACAAATGTAGCACTAAGACAAAAATCATGGTGCACCATACAGTCTACAGAAGATTGTGCTGGTGCAAAGCATATTAGTTTTAAAAACTTTATGTTTGTGGAACAGCTGGTGTGGGCTGAATATGAAAATAACTGTTGTAAAACAAATGTTAAGGACTTGCTATAAACAAGACTCCATTTATTGACAATATGTTTCAATTCTCTTTCTTTCCTGTCTCATTTCTCTGTATACCCCTTGATCAAAACAATGAAAAGGGTGAGTCAATATGTGTGTGATGAAATGTTACAGAAGTGTATATATACACATTTGCATACTTATGTATAGGATAAATTAATATATTCATGCATATATGAGTATATTTGCAATTTTTGCACTCATCTTTTTTATTTCTTCTTTTTTTGCTCAGAAAATGCTAAATAAACAATATCTAACCATGAACTAGTTTGTAGGGGGAAAAAATGGTCGTCTGGGTCTTTTTCCTGAATTTAGCTTTCACAATAATCATGTGCTGCTCAAAATCCATCACATACAACACATGAACTAGCCTGAGTCATTCTGAACTTAGCAAATGAGGAGGATGCTGACTCTTAAAAAATCAGCCCACCATTGTGGGCTCCACCAGCCTCTTTGGAGTTGTTGCTGTAGAATTTCTAGCAAACTCTATCATCTAACACTGTCCTGTCTTATTTTCAGTTAGTTCCCAATGCACTCCTGTTCAACTGTTCATTTTAAAGGGACCCATGAACCAGTGTCATTGGCTCTCATTTTTAATGCTGCCAGTGCTGCACATTCCCTCTAAATGATTTTGATTTTTCAGTTTAATTGAAAGGAAATGAAAGTGTTATTGATGGACTAATCTAATGGAAAGCTTTTAATGAGATTATTCCTTGGCACATAAATTTCTGGAGGGCAGGAGGATATTTTAAATGCTATTTTTTCTCTTTGTTGCTGGCTTGGGCAAACAATTCTATTTACCAAGAGTCTCTATCATTATTATGTCTTGCTTCTTGTTAATATTTTACATTCTATGTATGCATAGAGACACTTGTAGACTAATGGGCAGTGGCTGTTAGGTGCAGATCATTTCGTACATAGCATTGATCAATCAAGAAATGTGATGCTTGCCCTTCTTCTAGACTGCCTCTGTTGGAACACGGTCAAAAGAATGACACATGGTGAACAATGCCTTGGGGAACTGTGAGGGAGGCTCCAGGGGAAAAGGCAGAGGGTCTTTTACCTCGGGTGCATTTTGTTCCCTGGATTGTTCTTGGACTTGATTTCATGCCTCCTGTGACAAACATTTACATTAAGTTTATAAGACATGTTTATTCTTGTTGGATGTCAGATCATAGCTATAGAACCCAATTTCGTCAGTGTATCCTGAATCTGGATATGGCCTTCTGCCTTGCTTTTTTGCCCTCCCAGATTTAATATATAGTACATGTCAGGCAATGTGTTTAAATTGATCTGTCCTGAGAAAGTTCTGGGAAACAGCTGCTCTGTTAATATTCAGTATGTGTTTACTGACATTTATTTACATGTTTGTTTTTCTGAACTCAAACAATCATTCTTGGATTATCGCTTTCTTGGTTACATTTGTGTATACAGGTACACTGAAACACTGAAGTAAGGTTGTCTACAGCATTAGACTGTAGTCCACTCCATTCTTTCAGGTCCTCAGAAACCAGGTCCAGCAGACACAAATCTGTACAGTTAAATCAGAGATCCCACAACTCCCACAGTTGGTTAGAAACCACTTAGGCTAAAATTGTCCGCCCTACCTTCCTCTTCTGTTCTCTCTAGGGTACACTTAGCCTAGCTGCAGCATCACACCCATGTCCCTCAAACATAGGTAATTTCTTTATATTTTTCCTTTATGATGAAAATTGTCACAACCCTTTCTTCTAGCTTTTTGTTTCCTTTCACTTGCTTGTTTGAAACAAGGTCTCACTGTGTAGTTGTGGCTAGCTTCAGGTTTGCTATATAAGTCAAGGTGGCCATGAACTCATATCTCCTGCTTTACCACCACCAAACCCCATCCCCTGCTAGAATTAAAAGTATGTGTTACCATGGCCAGCAGCTAGCTTTTAAAAATGTATGGTACATTATTGCTGTCTATGGTCATCTTACTGTGTAATAGCACATTAGAACTTCCTGCTCCCAGCTAATCTCAGTTTAGACCTTTCCCTGGTTCCTTGCTTGACTCCCATCTACTCCCAGGTCTATAATTCGAATTGTTTCTCCAGTCCTGCCAAGCCCCTGCAGTCCTGTGGCTCTTTTATAAAATAATCACTTAGAGACTTAATACCTGCCTCTCCCACCCTAGTGCTGGGATTAAAGGTGTGTGTCATCATGCTTATATATATATATATTCTTTCCTTGTGTGATCTAATTCCTCTCCTTTATTTCAAGTCCTAACATTCTATTTTCTACTTGGTCCATTTTACTTGTAAGGCTTTCCCCTGAGTTTTCTAATTGGGTTATTGAGTTTTTTAACCCCATCATTTTATTTAGCCATACTTTTTTTTGTATCACTCAGACATTTATTGTTATTCTCATTAAGTTCATTGGGCTATTTGTTCATGTCTTCATTTAAAGCACTTGAATTCTTTGACGAAACTTATGATATTCTTTTAAGTTCTATGCTCTGGAGTTCATCTAGGTAATTTTCACTTAAGAGCATTTTTATATGACTGGTGGATTGGGAGGAAATGTACTGTATTGACCATTCATGTTCTTTGTGCTTTCGGAGGTAGACCTGAACATGTATACTTCTTTTATTTGTGTATGTCTGATGAGAGAATCTAGGCTGACTTTATTGACTGGAATTTTGTTTTTTGTTTTGTTGCCCAAAGTTGGTTGATTTTTTTTTAATAAGAAATTTTCCATTCATTTTACACACCAATCAAAGATCCTCTCTTCCCTCCTCCTGCCCCCTTCCCATCCTTCCCCTCTCAACCCACCCCCCACTCCTTCCCACAAGAAGGCAAAGCCTGATTTAAGATGAAGTATGAAGGCCGGCGGCGGTGGTGGCGTATGCCTTTAATCCCAGCACTCAGGAGAAAGGCAAGCAGATCTCTGTGAGTTCAAGGCCAGCCTGGTCTATAGAGTGAGTCCAGGACAGGCACCAAAGCTACATAAAGAAACCCTGTCTCCAAAACATAAACAAACAAACAAAAGATCAAGTATGAGGAATTTGTAGGCCAGTCCTTCAGAGTCTCAGTATATATTTTAGATTAAAGGATTTGGGGTGATTCCAATTCTGTGGTATATAAGAAAGCATGAGAATGGAACCAGGATCTGCTTGGGCTGCTGTGCAAGTTATGCTACTAAGGTTATGCCTGGGGGTGGGAGGGTAGAATGGGTGGGTCAGGGTCTTGGTTACTCACCACACTAGGCTGGCACTTGGAATGTGCAGCTGAGGTAAGACCTGAAGATTTGGGATGCCAATGGGAAGGTGATGTTCCAGTGACTCACTAAGCTGGATTGGCATACAGATATGTGTCCTGGGATAGGTCTGAAGATGAATGGTGCAGATGAACCAGGGTCCTGGAAACTCACTTGACTGGACCAGCACAGAGAGTGTACAACTGGGGCCAAGGCTTGGGTCTGAGAATGGTGCAGGTAGGACTGACCACACTGGGATGGTAAACAGGATGTGTGACCTGGGCTGTATCTAGGGGGTTAGAAAGGAAACAGGTGGCCTGGGGCTCAGGGAACTCACTAGACTGGATTTTAGTGCAGCCAGAAAAGACATGGATGTTGAATGCAGTGCGGGAGCCAGGGTCTGTTGGACTGACTAGACTAGGCTGGCACACAGAGTGTCAGACAAGGACCAAAGCTGGGAACTGGGGAAGGCACAAGTAGACTTGACCAAACTGGGCTGATGCATAAGATGTGTGACTAGGACCAAGCCCACTGAGAGTATTTTATTTTAACTCAACAAGTCGTTTTTATTTTTTAATTACTTCTGCTGTGGATATCGCTCTGTATTAATAAAATACTGATTGACCAGTAGCCAGGCAGGAAGTATAGGCGGGACAAGCAGAGAAGAGAATTCTGGGAACAGGAAGGCTGAGTAAGAGATGCTGCCAGCCAACACCATGGCAAGCAACATGTAAAGATACCGGTAAGCCACAAGCCATGTGGCAACTTATAGATTAATAGAAATGGGTTAATTTAAGATAGAAGAACTAGATAGCAAGAAGCCATACAGTTTGTAGGCAATATAAGTCTCTGTGTGTTTACTTGGTTGGGTCTGAGCGGCTGCGGGACTGGTGGGTGAGAGAGATTTATCCTGACTGTGGGCCAGGCAGGACTGGAGAAAACTTCAGCTACATACTTCCATCTCTTTGTGAAGTTTCTTTTCTCATTAGAATAATGAAATGGTTTTCTATTTCTTTAAGCTCACTGAGCTTCCTCAAGATAGCTGTTTCTTAATATCTCTGTGAATTCTCCCAGACTCATGATGATTCCATCCTTGACTTTGAGAATGAAGTGAAACTATTATTTTCAAGAGAATCTTGATGTTTGTTATTGGGCGACATCTTTGGGTCATTGATATTTTGGGTATTTGTACACTCTTCTTAATCTGGCTTTATTCATCTCTGTCTTTCCAGAGATTCTAAGCAGGTTATTTTTCTATGAGCTAGTAGCCACTTCTACAGCATGCCACACTAGAACATGGTCTAATGTGGATGAGTATGCTGCTGGTGTACTGTTGCTATTTCTGTAACAGAGGGTAACTCAAGTCTTTTACACTGTTGGTGTGTTGTTCAAAAAGAACCAAAAGAGCACTAAAAAGAGCAATTTACCCCCTCCCCCCACCTGCCTGCTTCTCTCCAGGCCTAGGCTGGTTTTGGATTTCTGATCAGTTACTAGCATAAGGCCAAACATTGTGGGATACTACCCAGCTCTCAATGGACCAGCCCTAGACTCCCTTTGTTACATCTATGACCACTAATACCACCAAGTGATGACATCCCCTAAACCCACAGTACTACATGGGGATAGGAACAAGGCCTATGCTGCCTTGAGATAACAAATAAAATGATATCATGGACTTAAGACTAATGCAACTAGCCACAGGGTATACTAGATAGAGTAGAATTCCAGTAGATCAGAGCCACATATCTTCCTTTGGGCTGCTGCAGAAGCTCTGTCTACAAGCAAGCCTGGAAAGGAACACATTGGGATCTGCCCAATGTTAGGTTTATGAGCCCACCCATAAGTTCTATGGCAAAGACTTGTGTTAATTATCCTGTACCACATCAGAAAATGGAACCAGGCTATGTTGCCGAAGCAAAAAATGAGATACACAAACCAATAGTTTTCATGGTCTCCAGGGAATGAGAATTTGAGAGAGAAATCAATAACTTATGCTTGCCTTTACTTTTAAATTTAAAACAGTTGAAGTATATTTTTAAAAGAAATTTACATTTTTAACAGCTCTTGAAGCACTACCACAGAAGTCCTGTGTGCTGAGGGACAGGATTTGAAGATTTAAAGCATAATTTTTACTCGTGAAAATTCTTGAAAACTGTCAAGCCTGGAGGTAAACACTTCATTTTATTCTAAGCAAACAGGGGTCATTTGTGCCTGTTCAATTGCTCTTTCCAAATCATGGACTCTCCCGCTGTTTTTGTTGACATTTACAATAGCCCACTGAGAAAGAACTTTGTGGAAGGAAATGTCAAATATTTCCTTCTAAGTGCTGGAAGTGGTAAAATATACAAGAGGGTCTATATGGGAGTAAATAAGGTGCTCTTGAGTGATTTGAAATATGAAGTTGAATTAATTTTTTTCATTTCTGAACTCTACCATTCCAAAAGTGTTTTGGCTATAGCAGAAAGGATTACAATAAAAAATGTATTATAATAAATTGCACTACTTCCAACTTTATCAGTGCTAATCAAAAGTTATTGCATTCAATTAGGAGATAATTCAGTCGCACACATCTAGGTTTCTTTCAATTTCACTTGAAGATTTTACTACATTATAAAAGGAACAATCATTTTAATAAAACAGTTTGAATAAAAAATTAACTACAAGAATATGTCCATTTTCTGATTCAATGTTCTATTGTACATTCTGGAACACATATTTAACAACATGTCCTTAATATATTAATGCAAAAACATTTATTTTTCTTCAATTTAACTTTTAAGAGAGGGGAAAATATGTGACAATGACATAAAATCGCCCCAAAGAGCATATGCTTTGATGTGCAGTCGTGGTCTGTGGTGGTTTGAATAAGAATGGCCCCCATAGGTTCACATATTTGAATACTTAGGGAGTGGCATTAGGAGGTAAGGTCTTGGAGTATGTATGGACTTGTTGGGGTAGGTGTGGCCTTGTTGGAGGAAGTGGGTCTCTGTGGGTGGGCTTTGTGGTTTCAGAAACTCAAGCCAGGCCCAGAGTTTGGCTCTCTCCCTGCTGCCTCTGATTTGAATGTAGAACTCTCAGCTCCTTCTCCAGCACCATGTCTGCCTGCACACCACCATGCTTCCCATCATGATGATAATGGACTAAACCCCTGATACTGTAAGCCAGTACCAGTTAAATGTTTTCTTTTATAAGAGTTGCCATGGTCGTGGGTGGTGTCTCTTCCCAGCAACAACAGATTGACTAAGTCAGTCTACATAGCGATGCTTTGGTCCAGACTGCATACATGATGATCTCATAAATGCATAGCGGAGTGAAAAATTCCCCTTGACTGGTATTTTGACTGCACATTTTTCTAAGCTTAGATATATTTTCATGGATTATTACAATTGTCTGCAGTATTCAGTACTATCACATGCTGTGTGGGCTTGAATTTTTGGACCAATAGGCTTTTCCACATAGGCTAGATATATTATAGTAGTATATATTTTCCAGGTTTGTGTAGCTATACTTTATGACGTTAGCAGAACAAGTCAGTTTAAGGATACATTTCTCATACTGAGTGTTCTGGTTATTATATGACTATAGAGTGTTATTACTCATTTCTTATCTAAGTTTAGTCTCAGCTCAGTCATCTATACAATCTACCTGTTTGCACTGATCGTTTATATTCTTTATGACTGGCCATCTTTATTTTGAATATTTATGGTCAGGTACATGATTCAATCATATTAAAGTAAATATGATCATCCAAGGCTGATTCACATAAGTTTCTGCATGATTTTTTTCATTAATTATATATCTATATATATCTTGGTTTTTATTGTTGTCATAAGTACAAATGTATTGCATGTCAGTGGAAGAGGCATTGCCAAACTTTCTGTGAAGGACCAAATACTGTAGATTATAGAGGGTTTATGTTCATAACTTTTAAACACAAAGTGGCCATAACAAATAAGTCAATGAATGGCTGTAACCAAACTACCATTTAGTTGTAAAAATAGGCAATGGGAAAGATTTGGTTCTTTATATCTTTCCATATATATAAAACTCAAAGTTCACAAATTTTGTAGGTATATAATCAAGTCTATTGAAGGATAATTAATCTCTTTCAATATTCTACACTTGAGAAGTAATGCTGTAGATATCATTGATTATATATTTTTAAATTATTATAATACATTTCTGGAATTTGATGGTAAAATCATAGTGTGCATATTTAATTACATGAATTATTGCATAATGCTCACCAGAGGAGCTGGGTCAGTTTAGATCAATGTGTGCTGATATAGAAGACTAGCTTTCCCACATTTTCCCTGACACTAATTGTTATCTGTTAATTTTTTTCTCAACTCGTTTCTTTAAACATTGATTCCTCATAGTTTTGTGGGGTTTTTGGTTTTTTTTTTTTTGTTTGTTTGTTTGTTTGTTTTTGAGACAGAGTTTCTTTGTGTAGCTTTGGAGCCTGTCCTGGAAATCATTCTGTAGACTAGGCTGGCCTTGAACTCACAGATATCTGCCTGCCTCTGCCTCCTGAGTGCTGGAGTTAAAGGCATGCACCACCATTGCCTGGCTTCTCATAGTTTTTTTAATTTAAATAAATTAAAACTTTACTTAAAGGTTTAAGTAAAGTAACAAATTAAAAAAGAACATCACAGGACAGTAAAACTATGGAATCTAAACTGAAGCTCCACAACTTCAGAATGGCTGTTCCAACTGTCTAGAAGTTCGTTGAGATGCACCGACTCTGGGTCTGATTAATCTTGCTGTTGATTTATTTTTGTTTTGATTTGATTTGTTGTAGCTCTGTGTTTTACTTTTTAGTATTCTTTGATGAAGTATCATTTTATCTGGTATTGATAATTTATTTGCCCTATGAGTTGTTTACTTCAGTGATTTAGCTACTGTTATTTTGTGTTGCTATTTTTTTCCTTTGTGTTAGCAAGATCTCTTTAATAATGAAATTAACATCTTGATCCCTATGTGTGTTACAAAAATAATTCATTAGTCTGCTGTCTCTTCCTGACTGTGCTTTTACATGCTAAAGCTTTTCTTCCTAGGGTATTTTACTCTATGTATCGTCTGTTGTTGCTGAAGTCATGCTCATGAAGATATTCACTCAAGACAAAGAGCTTTCACACTTCTGAATAACATTGCAGTGAAGACAATTGAGTGTATATTTTAGTTTGTTTACTGCAATGCATTTCTAGATTGTGAATTGTTGATTAAGATGCATAGACCTGTTTCTTTTCCTCTGGATCACCTCAATTCCAGCAGTTGCCATGGATCCCAATTATTGCTGTTATATCTGGTTATCATTGGGTACCATATGGGCATTTCTGAGCTGATACTGCCATGGGGATGTGGTATGAGGTCTTAACACCTCATTTTGTAGTTTTGCTTCCTTTCTAGTATTGAATTCTAGAAAATTAAATTTAATGTATTTGCATCCTAATAACAACACAAAATCCTAATCTTTCACAATTTATATTTTTTAAATGTATGACAGAGAAAAAGCAGATGAATGTTTTATGTTTAAACCTACAACAGAAGACCATGAAAGGGCACATGACAGGACATTTTGCGACAACTTCTTCACTCTCTTTGATTTCCACACAGACATTGGCTGGTGACTGCATAGTTAAAAATCCTGACTTTAAGTGTCCCTTCATTCTTGTCTATGAATATACTATCATATTATCATATGAATATACTATCATAGTAGGTGCTTCTTAATTTTGAGGTGCAGCACAGCAGACTCTGTATATTACTATCTGGCTCAGTTGCTGACTTCATAATTTGTGGTAACTTGCTTAACCCTTAAGCTTCACTTTACTTACCTATGAAATGGGAATAAGAATATACTTAATAAGGCTACTGTCAAAATAAAATGAATTGTTATAATATGATATATGTATAAACATATATATATATATATAGTCTTTTATTTTAAAATAAATTCAATGTCTTGGTTGGATTCATTGTCTTTGCAGACCCATCACGTAAACCACAGGTGTGTTAGAATTTTCCTCTGCTCCATGATAATCTTTCTTAGTAGTGATTTCTGTTTAATTGAGTCCATTTACTTGGACTGTTCTTTAGGACCCTCACTCCTGATGTCAATCATCATTACTCCCTATGGCCTTTCTCTCTCCTTCAGTGTAAGTGTTCTATGCTAACTATGTCTCTTTGATGGATACTGCTAATCAAAATCTCTTTTCCTCACTAAACTCATCACAGTTAGTATGCAGTCATTCAGGCTGGAATGACTGATCTAGACACTGAGTCCCAACTTGGACGAGTTACAATCCTCTCTTGGGATTTCTTCAAGCTGACAGAAAAGCTCCATCACGTTTTGAGTCTGAAAGTGTTTGAGTACAGAAAGACCAGTGACTGGGCTCCCTGCTGTGAGGATAAAAGCCTACAACAGTGGAAGATAGTATGTTCAAGATACTTACAATCAGAGAAAATGCATGGAGAGATTTGGGTTCTCCTCCAGCCCTTTCATTCCCATCACCTTCCCTGACACCGTTCTGTCCTCACATTTTCTAGTTGTGTTGGGTTCTAAATTCCACGTGGTTTGTTCTCGCCTTCATGCTGTTCTTGAGGAAGTTAATTCAAATCGGATATTTCATAGAATAGACATTTCTAACTTAAACAGCAACTCTTTGTCAAGCAGCCACTTTGCTTCTGCAAGCGTGATCTGAGACCAATGGCAATCCACAGGTAATTAAGTCAAAAATGTGTGTACAGTTAATTGAGTGAGGTGACACTGGAAAATGCCGAGATGCTGTGGGGCTTTGCAGACATTTAGAAGAACATCTGGCAATTCCTGTTGGGATGGTGATGGCCAACTTTGCTTGATATAGGAGATGCTTGTACTTTTTTTTCTGATACACCAGTGAGTCTCATCTTCATGGGCACATGGGTATGAGTTAAAGCTGCCTTGCTTGGAGGCCAGAGATGTGAACATTAGTTCTCGAAATCTATTCCTTGGGTCTCCCACTTCAGTGAAAACATTATTTATACTTTCTGTAGCCTGACCTTCTGCTTTGACTCCTGCTATCAACTGTAATGTCTTGTGTATTATACTCGAGGTTGCAAAAAAGGTATTTTTGGCTATTCTAAAAGGAAAGTCAAAGTATACTCAAACATATATAGGGGGGTTAAAAGAGTTCATATAAATTGGGCCATCAAAGAGAATGTTCCATCAGAGAGTTAAACTTCTTAATCAAATTTGACAATTTTGCCTTTGTTTTTATACACACACACACACACACACACACACACACACACACACACACACACACACAAAGATGTTGGTCATTATCCCAATATTCTGAGAATGGCAGACACTGTGTTGATTGAACACGAACTCCTGAGCCCTCAGCTGGGCTTGCAGTGTAAAAGGGAGTTGAACAATAGCTTATGAATTCATTAGAAATGACAGCAATGTTTCTATCAAACATTTCATCTGCTGTATTGATGAGTCACATTAAGAGAATGAAAACTTTCACCACTTTGTATACAAAACTTAGGAAAGCAACATACATCCTCAATTCACAACATGTACACACTTATCATCTGCTTTGTAAACCGTTCGGCTCAGGCCTCAATACACTGTCTGACAGATGCTTCCAGCCTCTTAGGTTTTAAACAACGGTTTTCACTTGCCAAAATTCTCACTTCATTACATGAGCATAAAATGAGGTGGCAGCAGCTGCTTCAGGTAAGCTAGAATTCTTATCCACACTCAACAGCAAATCCTAAATTACAAGCTGTGCTCGCAAAAAGGAGAGATACTAAGATTCATGCTTTGAAGTCCTTTTTTGCCTTTCCCTTAAAAATATTATTAATATCACTGTTAAATTTCTAAATAACACAATCACAGATGTTCTGAAATTAAGCAACTTCAAACATATCATGCCTACATAAAGTCTAATTGAACTGCCTGGATGTGTCAGGGGTTAAAAGAAAACTAGAGAAACTGAGGTTCCAAAACCCAGGGAAAGAGATTCATAGAAGGAGTATAAATCTGGTTGGAGCTGGCAAGCTAAGAAGTCTAGGAAGGCCTTTCTCTGTACCAGAATGCCACAGAAAATGAGCTAGAGAAGGTAGCTTTTCCTTTAAGAGAGCATGAGACCGAGCCTTGCAGAAAGACAGTTTATTTTGGTCAAAGTAAAAGAAAATTATTCCCCAAAATGCGCTAAGGGAGACAGGTAGGGAATTCTAACTGTGGGTGTGTAACTGGAGATGAAGACATGATGAGTGGAACACTGGTGGTAGCTTTCCAGGTAGACAAGACTTTTGCCCCATTTTTAATGATTTCTCCTGGTGGACTTCCTCTATCAAAATAGGGATGAGAAATGTTGAATCATCTTGTCACAGTTGGTGATTGGTGATGCCGATGATGCTTAGCTCTGAGAGCTCTAGAGTGACATCATGGACAGCTGATCACGTGAACACTAGCCTACCAGTCACCTCCCACACCTGCCTCCTCACAAATGCCCTCTTCCTGGTTTTATAAAAGTGTTTCTAATGTGTGTATGTGTTTGCTTTTCCTTTCCACCATCAGATTTTGTGGAAGGTTTTGGGGCACAACAAAGAGTGAATGAATCCCAGGAGGAACGACAGCCGTAAGGTATGTAGGAAAAAGTTTGTATGAAGTTGGAATTCTCCTCAACCATCTCTTCCTATGTCATGTTTCAACCACAAGAAAATAGCCCGTTTTCTCTATGGCTATTTGTGTTTAGCTTTTCCATGGTTATTATCCTAACTCTCCTGGTTCTAGCACACATTCAAACAATATGCTTTCTTTTTTGGTTTCTTACTGTTCTTCTTTGGGAATGGGGAACCAGGAAGGCCAGCTTACTTGTAGAATACTGACAGAAAACAGAATACAATGTTCTCTGTGGATTATACAGTGCTACCCAGCTCCCAAAACATCTGAGGAACTAGAGAGAACACAGGCTAAATATGAAATGTATCCAAATACAAAAAAAAAATGACTATAGTACTTCATGTTTTGATTCTTCCTAGGAACATGGTGGTGAAAGATATGTTAATTCCAGAGACAAGACACCAGTACTTATAAAATGCTTGAGGAATACCCCTGCATTCATTTGTGTTGACCGGTCAAGTTCAGAAAGAGGTCCAGATTTCTCTTGCTCAGTAACATGGGCATAAGCTTAAAGAGAGAAACCATCTAAACAGTAGTAATACATTCTTCTGACCCCATTATCTAAGAAAATGCTGACATGGAAGTTAACAACCTATGCTTTCTTCTGTTCTGGGAACAATAATTTTTATTCTGAACTGAATAAATTACTAAAACATTTTTCTGTGAATAAGAATGAAACCATACTTCCTTTCATTTTTACTGCCTTACATGAAAAATCTAGTGCTTTTTTAAATTCAAATTTGAATTTAATTAGTCAACTTCTTTACTACCAAGAAATTAGGATCTTTAGTGTGTGTGTGTGTGTGTGTGTGTGTGTGTGTGTGTGTGTGTGTGTGTACTTGCTACCTAAATTAGCCTTGTATTTTTAGTTGACATAATTAGATTTGGTTTCAGTTTAATTTTATTGTTATAAAATGCATTAGGTTTCAGGTGGGCTGCTTTGAGTTGCACAGTGCTGAACACATCATTTGGAACACTCCGTGTTACTAAATAAAACTTCCAAAGAAAAGACTTCGAATAATATTTTGCCTGAGAAACCCATTTCCTGGCACCAAAGGTAGAGCTAAGCTGGGTGGGCACCTGAGACCCCCCTCCCCCCCACACCAATCCCCTACTCTCTTTGGTGAAAGGATAGCATTCCCCTAATTTATACCAATGCCAGAAATCCTGAGGCCAAATCGAGTGTCTGCATCTCAGGTGCAGTTGGGGGCCATGGGGTTCCAATCCAATCACTGTGTCAACTTTCCTATTCTTCTCTGTACCAGATGGTATCCCATACCTTGGTTGGCAGCCCCCAGTTGTGGTGGGGTGCTGGAGTCAGTGACCACCCGGCCTGAACTCACCCCATCATGTGAGCCCATTGAAATACGCCTGGTTATAAGGAGCCTGGGTAATAGCTAGCACTGGACTTTACAGTGGTTGACAGTCCTTGCACTAGGGTCCAAAGCCAAATCATGAGTTCTCTCTCCCTGAGCTTGGAAAAGCTCTCCAGGCTGCAGGCTGGGGTGGACTCCTCCCTTCCTGATGTCCCCAATCCATACTGCACTCCTTGCTTGACTTCCTCAGCCTTCGGAAGGTATTTTATCGGATGAGTATCTGTTTGACCTGCTGTATCCATGGGGAGATATCACCGGAGGATCCTGCTCAAGTATGAGCTTTGTCTACCTCAAAAGCTATGTGATTTCTTTTTTTTTTGGGGGGGGGATACTAATGTTGTAGATAAAGTTCATTAAGTTAAAAAATATTTTGTTCTGTTTATTTATAGGTTGATTTTCTATTGTGTAGATTTGGTCTATACCAATTGATAGTTTTGACTATCTGCTTTTAGGGTTATCTTTTACTTTTGACTTCTATTGTTCCAAAATCTATTACATATATAATTAGATTTTTTTCCCCACAGAAATAACTCATTTTCATTCCTTTATCTGTTATCTTTGGCTAATTTCTCAATCTTCCCTTCTGCTTCACTAAGTTTCTGCTCATTCCTCCTTGCAGATTTTAGTTGAACAATTTTTTTCACCTTCATGACATTTTATTTCTCTCAACTTGTTCCTGTTGATATTTGAAATATATATATATATATATATATATATATATATATATATATATATATATATATACCCAAATTAGACATTTCACAAAATGAGCTCTCCTTCTTGTAGTAAACCTATTTGGGGAAGGTGTTTCCTCCAGATAGCCTCCTTTTGACTCATGTCACTTCCGTTTCTTCCAGAGGACTCACTGCTCTGGAAGCTCTGTTCCTTGGGACCATCTGCTCCAGACCAAAAATAAAAAATCCATACATTTTCTATTTGTGTGGTCACGGCCCCAAGGCCTACCTCATTCTTGTGAATTGTAGGGTGTTAGTGTTTGTTTCCCCTTTTCAGGATCTTCTACATTTATTCCCCAAGTACCTTGTGGTATGGAAACCACCAATGGGCCCTCCAAGTCACTTTCAGTGCAATAGAAGTACTCATGTTCCTAAATCTGTGCATTTCTCTCACTTCCAGTGCTGGAGCTGACACTGTGGTTTTGCATTCTGTAGCCATGCTACATTTTGTCCATTAGAGGTGGAAGTAAGTTAATTGGTGACACTCCTAATTTTTCTTTTCCCTTCAAAAGCTACTGTTTTTTACATTCTATGAAGCACTGTCTTCAGGCCTGGGTGGGGCTGTTCCCTGGAGCGTTTCCTTACAGCTGTTCCTTTCCTTGTCTGTCCAGGTTTTGAATTCTCCAGGATCCTTTCCACACTGAGCATTTCCCTTCTCACGTATTCTCTAAGTCCTTCCTAACAGCAGCCACACTGTCCCCTGCCCTCAGTTGCCCTCTTCCATTTGAGGTGCTGAGGGTTGACAAAACATGGCTACACTACTGTGAAGAAGACTGTACTGACCAAGATGTTGGACCGCATTGAGTTGAGTATGTGTTTAGAAGGCAGCTCTTGTGAGTTCTGGGGGAATATGCCAGTAAGATATTGCTGAAGAGGTGGAGGCAGGAGGATCACTAGTTAGAAACCACCTTCCACAGTGGGGAAGGATCTTCCTCACTCACTGAAAGAATAGAAATGCTCCTGACACTATGAAAATTACTTTTCACATGAATAATTTTATTCTCTTCAACCTGGTTGGAAAAAATATGCTATCCAGAAATTTATTTTTACTTTTTTGTAACTGAAAGCAAAGAACCCAGAGGCATAGGAATATTTAGAGCCTAGAAAACTAGATAGAGGAATTTTGTTCTAAAACAATTTTTTAAAGCTTTTACTTTGTATGTATGTGCATCTTTTATTTGTGTATATATCATGACCCTGGGATGGCATGGAGCATTTTAAAAACATGCCTCTGAAAAAATAAGCCCAGAATCAGTCAGGGTTGAACTGAGTTTAGGATTATGGGGCTGCTCCCCTTTTGCCTCCATCTTACTTCCCCCCAAAACTTTCAGCTTCTTAGAAAAATTAGACACAAGTTCCAGGGATCTGTTAAAACATGCTCATGGACACACCTGCCTCTAAAAGCAAGGCTAAAGCTTACCAAGATGGCCGCCCACGACTGCTGGACAAAGCAGCCGAGGCCTAATGAGAACAGAGTAGACATGGTTCTAAGTTCCTCACATTTGGAGAGAGAAGGCCTGTGCTATGTCATGGCCCAGATAGCAAAGGCTGATAAAGTCGGCCAAACATCCACAACCAGGCAAAGTGAGAATTTTTCATAACCTACAGGGCGGGGGCTCAAGTGCTATTACTCTCCATCCTCCTGCTGAAAAGCATGAAGAGGAAGAGAGCCTGGTTTCCATGTCCTCTCATTAGATGCATTCTTGTAGAAGGGCAGAGCAACAGGGGCTACAGAGGGAGGAAGCTCTGTTCCACACCCCCTCTCTTTTATACTCCACCCACTTGTACCCCCTGACCCCCTATTCAGCTTTTGCTGTGCTTGTTTCATAGTCAACCAAAATAGAAAGATTCTTCTAAGGGCAGAATCTGATTTTATATTCTAAAATAACTCTTTGAAATTTCAGATGAGCGTGTGTCATCTGGTCTGGCTCAGCGCCATACAGACAAGGTCAGCATCTAATGAGAACCTTTTATCCTGATTATTCCATCCATTATTATATGAAAAATGTTTGAAGGCAAAATGAACCACTTTACCAATGTTTCAGATTCATCTTTCAAATGTAAACACTATTCATGATCTGAGATTGACAAGCTTACATCTGCATAGCTCTAAAGATTGTCATTTTGGGTTAGAAAATATCTCATTAATCAGAATGTTAAATAATCCACAGTACTTATATAATGTGTTATTATTTATCAGCTTTGAGCAGCTCTATTTCCAAAGGCAGAAACAAAATAATTGCAACCAAGTGAACATAATATTAATGACAGCAGTATTATAAATAAATTTAAAATGCTGCCAGGAAGCATGTGATGAAGAAAAAAAGAATAATTCTGTGCTAGTTTTTCCCCTCTTCGATGTGCACAACATGCTGCTGTACTCTCAGCCACACGTTTAGTTTGAAAACTCCTCAAGACTTAAGCTACCCTCCTCTCAACAAAGGATGGTACTTAGTTTGGTGCAATTAAAAGGTTTTCACAGCTTCTACAATGGAATTCTACAGGAAACCAGGAGAACCAGCAGTCAGTCCAGTAACTCAATTGAAAAGGAGCAGGCACTGGGTAGCTGGAACACTGGAAAGGGTGCCTGCCATTGTCTTGGTGATGTAAGCATGGTAGTGAGCCCACAGCACTATGAACATCTATTTCAGGCTGCTTTACATAAGCTCCCTTTGAATTAGGAATTGTTCTAATATCGTAGGTACTTTATACCTCTTTTCGCAATCTGAGTTAGAGTCTGTTTCTCTAAGCAGCTGTGTTGTCATTGTTCAAACAGGACAAGCATGCTGGAACATAAAGGAAATGGTGATTCTCTGTGTGCTATCCCTCAGTCCTCCTGGGCAGAGAGCATTGTTTCCGGTTGGAGATGCGCTGTTTGATACAAGCAGACAGAATCTGTGATGGGAATGAACAACCTTTTACATAACTGGTAATGTTAATGGTTAAGGTCTGTTCAGCTGAGGTACCCACCTAAGAAACAAGTTCTCTTTTATGATGAAACATGCCACTAAAATGGACTGAACAAAGAAATTAGCTTGGAATTTTAGTGTTTTTTCCAGTGCTGATACTATTGTAAAGGCAGATGTTATATAACAATCAAATGACAAGTTTATAAATAGGAATATTAGCTCATGTAGACTGATCCTAAGATGACTCATGGTTTCATTTTATTTTTTGTGTCTGAGTGTTTTGCCTACACGTATGGATATGCACCATGTGTGTGCCTGGTGCTCGTGGAGATCGGAAAAGGGTATTGGGTTCCCTACAACTGCAGTTAGAAAGGGTCGTAATCTACCATGTGAGTGTTGGGAACTTAATACTAGTCCTCTGCTGTGTTTAACTACTTAGCTATCTCTCCCACCCCAGCCTTTGGGATTTTTAACACGGTTTGCAGAAGTTTCTTGAAGTCCTCAAAGCCATTTTATGTATATTGAACCCAGACCCAAATGAATTTCGAGGAATATTTTTTGGATAGAAAAAAATTCTAAAAGCAGATTCTAAATTTCAAATGGAAAAGCAAAGGAACCACAGTAACCAAAACAATTTTGCAAAAACAAATAAAAAGAAACCAAGTTGAAAGATGTGCAATCCTGTTCAAGAATTATTATAAACTTGCAGTACCCAAGGCTGCATGGTTGGTGGAAGGCAGACACATATATCAACAGCACAGAATTAAATCAGAAGCAGACATCGGTACATCAGAACAACTGGCTTTTTAAATAGTCCAATGACAATGACTGTATATGGTGTTTGCATCAAGTGATAATGATAAAAGAATTGGATATTTATATCAAAAACTGAGCTTTAACTCACATGTCATACTTCATGCCAAAATTATACCCAAATCATCATAGATTGAAATAGAAAATATGAAACTATTGAATTTCTGTGACAAAAATTATATATGACATTGAACCTGGCAGCTTTCTTAGACATCCTACTCAAAATACCAACAGCAAAAAAGACAATTTAGAATTCTTCAAAGTGAAAGCTCATTTAGTAAAAGACTGCCAGGAAAATAAAAAGTGGCAGGCTTTATCACAATATCACAAAAATACATATTTAATAAATTTTCATCCAGAGTCAGGTGGTGGTGACGCACACCTTTAATGCTAGCACTGGGGAGGCAGAGACAGGTGGATCTCTGTGAGCTCAAGGCCAGGTTGGTCCTGGGACAGCCAGGACTACACAGAGAAACCCCATCTAGAAAAACAAGCAGATAAAAAAACAGAATTAAAAAACAAAAATCTTACTTCCAGAATAAAAAAGAACTCTCAAAACTCAATAAGAAAACTGAGTAATTACCTCTTCTTATTTCATTTTCTTTTCTTTTCTTTTCTTTCTTTCTTTCTTTCTTTCTTTCTTTCTTTCTTTCTTTCTTTCTTTCTTTCTTTCTTTCTTTCTTCCTTCCTTCCTTCCTTCCTTCTTTTTTTGTTTTGTTTTGTTTTGTTAAACTTTCGTGTAATTCAGGCTGGCCTTGAATTCCTGAACCTTCTTCTGCCTCCACCTCCCCAGTTCTCAGTTCTAGTATTAAAGGTATATGGCACCACACTTGAGGATCCATTTTTTATAAGGCAGAAAAAAAAAAAAACATACACAAATCATCAAAGAGACACATAGGTTTCAGATATGCACATGCAATAATGTTCAACACCATCAGTCATCAGGGAGGTGTAGGCTGAAACTATAATAAAATGTCACTATGCATGTACTGATGTGTAGGTTCTATCATCTAACTATCTTATCTAGCACTTTATTAGAATGCATAAGATTTAAAAGGACTGGTAATACTCAGTGTAAGTGAGCATGCTGACCAAATAGATTGTTGCTCTTGTTGTGAACTACAATTGGCCCATCCTTATGCATTAACATAAGACTCAGCAACCCTCCTGCAGGTGTTTATCCAAAGGAAATAAAAGGTCACGTTTACCCAAAACCCTGCACATTAATGTTTATAGTGATTTACACACACACACACACATACACACACACACACACACACACACACACACACGGGAGGGAGGTGGGCCCTACATACCCTTCAGCTGCTACATGGATGAGCAGGTTGAAGCATCCATGTAATGAAATTCTATTCAGCAATGGAAATGAATGCACTATAAGTCAACTAAATGATACAGATGACTGAAATGGATTTTGCTAAGTGATAGGACACAGATTCCCAAGATGACATCATATGGTTTGATTTATATGAAAAGAACAAAAATAATGGGCACAGGAAACAAATTAATGGTGACTAGGGTTTAGTGCTGGCGACAGAGTGGTTACAAAAGGCTGCTGGGGAGTACACTGGCTGTGGTCATAATTTCACAACTGTAGGCAAAGAGGGAAATAAGAGAAATCATGAAAGCATCCCCAAGGTATTCTCCAGCATTGTTTTGTCTTCTATAACAAAAGCAAACTTTATTTTATAATATGTTTTCATATGAGACCTTATGCCCTAAATGAAGCAAAACTGTCTTTTATAAAAAGACAAGCTAATAAGAGAAGTCTACCTGACCCCTGAACATGCTTTTCTTTCCCCCAACATTTGGAAATATGACAGCCCCTTGCCTCCAGCACCTCAGCTGTGTGATGAGGATGTGGATGGATTATTAACGAGATTGCTCCCATTCTTTTTTCAAACCCACATAATACTGGGTGGAAAAAAAACAAGCTTGTTGAAAGAATATTATACATCTTTCACACCATAGTTGGAGGTTTCTGACAGCTAGATCCAGAAAAGTACAAGACCGTGTGGTTGGTGTCAAACAGAAACCTTCTCTATACAGAATCAAGAATCAGGGTCCCCTTCTCTCCAGAGTCTCCTAGACTAATACATCAAACATGTCCCTGGAAAATACATTTTTTTTAAATTTTTCTGCAGGTTTCAGATGCAGTTGATACAAAGAAATTCTACTGCTGTTACTGTGCTTACAGTGGTGACAATATAAAAAGTTTTGATGACAGTGGAAATGACATTTTGGATATACTATATATAGAGACAGAAGTGTACAATTTGGAGTCTGCAATAGATCGTGACTCAGTCTGCTTTTTCTCACACTTTGCATTGTTTCTTGGCACTGTTGTATGACTTAAAGCACACACCAGTTCTGCCAGCAACAGACCTCCTGAGCTGATCCTCATTATCACCATGGCACGGAATCAAACTCCCATCCCATTCTCTCTGCTTTTATGTAAAGTATCTAAAGCTTTACATCAATGCCATGTCAGAGAACTAGGGTGCTCCTTGCTTAGGGATTTGTTTCAGTGTCTGGAAAATAAGTAACCCAGGAAGCCAGTGTGTATGAATACAGCCTCAAAGAATCGCTCCTCACAGTTGCACCCCTGATAATAACCAACCTAACCATCTTCTGCTGTTGGGGCAAGAATTCTCAAAATCAGTAATGTTCATTTCCCCATCCTTCTAGGAAATCTTCCATCTCGCCTTGCAGGAGTGGAAAGAAACCTTTCTGACTTTGCTTTCATCTAAAAGGCCGTGCATGTCTCTGTCATTTTGACTGATTTGGAAGAATGGAAACAGTACTGAGTAGTGGAAAATATCCTGAGGGCATGATGGCTCCTGGGAGTGAAGAAAGCAAGAAAAGACCCGGACAAGGAATGGCAGCTGAAGGTACAGAGTCAAGGTAGGGACAGAGGCAGCTGAGGGGAGCAAGAGGGGCAGGGCTGCGTGGACTGGAGAACACTAGTGTCTAGAATTTCATCAGGGCCATGAAGCTTTGCTTTAAGTACTTATCTCAGTCTACACAGATCCGTCTCCAGCATTTGGATAATTACATATTCTGTTCCTCACTCCAGACCCATATTTACCCTCAAGGAATTTCCACAAGGAGAACTTTTGTTCTTAATTTTCCATGCCCCAGTGCATGGTATCACAGCCTTACAAGTGCAACCAAGAAACTTCTTGGACTTACCTCAGGGTTGCAGCCTATAACCACCCATGTGCATTGTTCTCTGCCCCCCAAGCCATATGGAACATGGTTGTCTGTCCACTTCTGTATCCCAGGTAGCTAAAACTGCTGCCTTGTAAACAGGCTTGTGAATTTTACATGCATTTTATTTATCTATCAATCAGTGAAATTTGTTTTTATTTAATATTGTATATTATATAATTTGCTCTAAATTTTTTAAAGAAAAATTATTAAAGTCATAAAACATGATCATTTTTAAAATAATTAGAAGAAACAAAATTAAATCTGGTGACATTATATGACTATATGAAATGAAATTATATGAACATTTTGTATATTATACAATTTTTCTGTTTTGTTAGTTTGAGAATTCTGTACAATATATTTTGATCTTGTTCACTTCCCCTCAGCTCCTGCCAGATCGGCCTCCCCTTCCATGCTTCCCTGCCTTTGTGTTATCTTTTTACTATTTTAAAAAAAATCTGCCAAGTTTACTTTACTTGAACATATACTCTTGCATGTGTGGCCTTGCACTGGAGTGTGGTTGATCTACCACAGACCATACACTTAAGGAAAATACAGTGTCCCCGCATCTATCAATTACCAATAGCTCCTCAACTAGTGGTGGGACTTCACACCCATCTCCTTTCTCCATGGTGGGATTTTTGCCTGGTTTGAGTGTGAGCAGGCATTGTGCTGTGAATTCATAAGTACATCTGCCCTTCTGTGTCCAGAAAACAACTTCTTGCAACCATCCAGCACCTCTGATTCTTAGAATCTTCCCATTCCCTCTCTAGAAATGATCCCTGAGACTTGCTTGGAGGGGATGTGATATAGCTGTTTCACTTAAGATTGAGAATTCTGTAGTCTCCTATTCTCTATCTCTTAGCCAGTGGTAAGAGATTCTCTGTGTTAATCCTATCTATTGGAAAATAAAACTTCTTTAATGAGGGTTGAGAGATGCACTAATCTATAGGTATAATGGTAAGTCATTGAGAGTAGATATATTACATCTTAATGCTTTCTTCATTGAATATGCTATAAGCATTTCAAGTGTTTATTATTTAGACTTTGGCCAATTTATGCCACAGTAACACAATCTTAGTACAAATGTGTACTTCATGCTTGTGTTACATAACCCAAGTAGGTTAATGGAAAGTTCTATGTTACACATTCAAGAAGGACCCAGGCTGATGGAGGCTCTGAAGTGTTAAAGCTGAAGTATTTGGAAGCCCCTGTGTCCTTAGTGTGTAAGGAAATAGAAGAATTAGGTTGGACAATCTCATAAGGGCCATTTTTTCCCATTGGAAATGGTATAAGTTACTTCATTTCACTGAGCTGATTGAGACATGAGTTCACCTATGGACAAGAGCACTGGGAAATAAAAGGAGCAAGTGAAACATTTCACACCCATTGCTGACTTTGCCTCATCAGGAAATGTGGATCTAACTAATAATTTTCATTAACTAAAAATTTAAAGCCCAAAATGCCCAAATTCAGTCATTAACTGTAGTTACAGTTATAGTTGTTTTTCTGTTTATTCTCTATTCTGGAACAAATAAATATCCCTCTGTCTAAATCACTGATTACTTTTATTTCAGTAAAATAGATGAATTAAAAAGCATTTTAATTGTTACATCAAGTAATTTATATAAATTAAAGCTTTCATAATGTCCAAATATTATCTAGAATGGATGACCCAATTTATTCAGTTATGGTATATGAATGTGTTCGTTTTTTTCAAACATTCATCAATCCACGGTTAATTTTGCTCTTTTTTCTGAGGATGGAAATTGGGATTGAAATGATTCTTCATTATTTGAGGATTTTTATTTTTATTTTATTTGGGTTTGATGCTTAGATTTATGCTTTAAAATATTCCACTGTGCCTGGACCAGGTTTTATAGGCCTTTCATCACAGATACTTTGGGGACTACAGTGGGAGAACTCCAAGTTCAAAGGCAGTCTGGTCATCCATCACTGAGATTCTGTTTCAAAATACCAAGTAAAAAGAGGGCTGGCGATGTAGCTCAGTGATAGAGCTCTTATTAGCATGCACTTGAAAACTTAGATTCCTCTGCTGACTCCCCAGGGGAGACCTTGCCTTGGAGGAGGTGGGAATGGCGTGGGATTGGGGGGGGGGGTGCTGAAGGGTGGGAGGAGGGAGGACAGGGGATTCCGTGACTGATATGTAAAACGAATAGAAAATCTCTTAATAGAAAAAGAAAGAAAGAAAACAGGTTCCATTCTGCAACAGCAACAAAAGAAACAATGGAACAAAGAAATTGAGTTTGAAAAAAGAAAAGAAAGAAAAGAATGGAAGGAAAATGTTCCCTTGTTCTGGAAGAAATGACTCAGAACTATTTAGGGGTCTAAGGAGGCCAATATAAAAGTTTGTATGAGCTGAAAAAAAGTTAAGTGTTTCTATATGAGTTATTATGACAATTTTTTGCAACATTATATTAAATAACTCATCTATTAATAGATAAAAAGTAAATCCAATTTCCTAAAGTTTGGAAGTAGCCATTTTAAGATCTTGTAAATTTTCTCAGCATTTCATTTTTTTACTTACACATTTGCTTATTTGTTCATGATTAAATGATATTTCATTTTTGAGATTATAATGTAATTAAAGCGTTTTCTCCCTTTTCTTTCCTCCCTCCAAACCTCCAGATACTGCCCCGTTGATATCCTATAAATTCAGAAATCTCTTTTTCTTTCATTAGTGTGTGTATATGTGTGTGTGTTCCTAAATTTATGAATACAACCTGATCTCTCTGTATATTACTTGTATATATGATTTCAGGGCTCACCATTTGGTAAACTAACTTGTGTTTTTCCCTGAGGGAGGCTATTTCTCCAACTCAGCATTCCTAGGTTGCTGTAGGTCTTTATCTCGGGTTGAAGTCACCTGAGCTTGTCCCCTTCCATGTTAGTAGGTCTATTGGTGTCCTCCTTGTCCAGACAATGCTTAGGCAGTCACGTTGGTGAGGCTTAATTTGTCATACTTCTAGAAGACACAGGCACAGCAAACTTCCTATTTCTCTGGCTCTTCTACCCTCTCTTGCACAATGATCCCCACGCCTTAGATGCAGAAATTGTGGTGTAGATCTATCAATTGGGACTGGGCTCTATAATAGTGTATTTTGATTGGCTGTGGTTTTCTATAATGGTTTCCATCTGTGGCAAAGAGAATTTTCCTTGATGAGGGGTGAGAACACACTTATCTGTGGGTTTAAAGATGAATCCATAATGCAGTTAGGGATTATGCAGATTTAGTAAATTGGCTGTTGAAGGTTCTCTTCCAAGATTCATGACTTCACTAGCCCTAGGTATTTGGGAAGGTTTTTGGTACCAAGCATGATTTCCCTCTTGCTGAGTAGGCCGTAAGTCCAACTAGAGAGCTCTTGTTTATTGTTAAGGTATGGGTGCAACTTTTGCACCCTTAGAGTTATTGTGCTATGCTGGTCATTGTTGTGCTTTATCGGCTTCACAGTTAGGTAGTGCTATTGGTTGCTTCTGTATTTGGAAGCTTGCATGGCATCTTCTGGCACTGTGAACACTAGTCTCCAGGAGGAGGCTTTCAGGTTAGATCTAGCTTGGGTCCTCTGGGCTCTTTGTTCAAAGTCATGGTGTCTTCAACACTAGGGGTTAACTTCTACCTCTAGGGGGCAACCAAAGGCAATAGCTGTCACCTATAATGTTTGGGAGTCTGATAGACAACCCTGATCAACAATTCAAAAGAGGCTTCTCATGCCTGGTGTTGAGGATTTTGTTAGATAATCTATGGCTCTTGAGGGAAGCATTGTCAGTCTCGGTGGGAAAATTTCATTTCAACTGCACATGTATATGTGTTTACCAACCTACATGTATTACAGGTATTTTTAGGTAGTTAATAGTATAATTCCTTATGACTCCTCCTCTCCCTTTTCCCTGTATTTATCTCTGTCCCTCCTCCCTAATCAAAGCCCCCCTCATTTGTCTCATTTCCCTTTTCAGATCACTTGTACCCTCACATTCCCCTCTCTATTGCTCTTCCCTCATACTCCCCAAATGGTTCTTTTTTACTTTTCTGATTTCTGCACTTACTCCAGGTTATATCCTCACATCTAAAGCTTTGGAGCTAGGAACCTCAGACTAGAGACATGTAGTGTTTGTTTTCCTGGGTCTGGGAAAATCTGACTAAATATGATCTTTTCTAGTTCTAGCCATTTGCCTGCAACGTTCATGATTTCATTTTTCTTTACAGCTGAATATTATTCCATGGTATATATGTACCACATTTTCATTATCCACAGCAATTGGAAGACATTTAGGTGGTTTCCTTTTCCTACATATTGTGAATAGAATGAATATAACTGACCATGGATCTGTGGAGTAGGGTTTCCAGTCTTTGGTAATATGTCAAAGAGTAGTATAGTTGGGTCACACGGTACATTTCTTTTTATTATTTTGAGAATTCTCCACAATGATTTCTAGAGTGGCTGGACTAGTTTGCAATCCCACCAACAGTGAAAGAGTGTTCACTTTTCCGCACATCCCCTCTAGCATTTGTTTTACATTGTTTTGTGGATCATTGCCTTTCTCACTAGGGTAAGATGCCATCCCAGTTGTTTTTATTTGCATTTTTTTTAGTTCTTTGTATATTCTAGATATTAATCCTCTGTCAGATATATAGCTATCAAAGACTCTCTTGCATTCTGTGGGCTTCCTCTTCACTCAATTGATTCTTTCTTTAGCTGTGTATGAGCCTTATGAGCCTTTTAATTTTATGAGATCCCATTTGCCAATTGTTGGCCACATTCCCTGGGTAAATGAGTTTCCATTCAGAAAGTCCTTTCCTGTACCTATATCATCTAGTATTGGTGAAATTATTAAGGCCACTCCACTTAGTTAAAAGGGAGATTTATTTAGTGGCGGTACCACTTGTGTTTTATTTCTAATGGCGTCAGTGTTTCAAGTTTCACATTTAAGCCTTTGATTCATTTGGAGCTAGGTTTTGTGCAAGATGATAGGTTCTGGTCTAATTTCATTCTACATGTGAACATCCTGTTGCCTCATTTGGTGAAGATGCTGTCTTTTCTCTAGAGGATGTTTTTGGCATTGTTGTCATATATTTAACAGCTCAAGTTATGTGTACTCATGTTAGGTTTTTCAATTTTGCCCCATTGGTCTACATGCCTGTTTTTATGACAGTACCATATTGTTTTTTTTTTAATCATTATGGCTATATAATTTATCTTGAGACCTGGAATTGTAATCCCTCCAGCTTCCCCTCCCCCCTCAGGATTGTTTTGGTTAAGGTGATCTCCTGTGGGTCTATATGAATTTTAGGATAGTTATCTCTATGGCAAATGATTTTGATTAGAATTGCATTCCTTCTACACATTTTTTTTTTTTGGTAGAATGGTCATTTTCACAATACTCATCCAACCAATCCATGAACATGGGATGTCTTTCCATTGTCTACTGTCTGTTTCTTTCTCTCTTCTGAAATTAAAAGTTTTCATTGTAGAAGTCCTTCACTTCTTCAGCAAGGCTTTAGTTTTATTCTTAGATAATTTGTTTGCATTGAGGTTACTGTGAATGGGAGCTTGTCCACCATCTTTTTGGTGTATAGCAAAGCTATTGATTAGTTGATTCTATATCTTGCCATGTTGTTGAATTTGTTTACCATCTCTAGAGGCATTCTAGCAGAATTTTGGGGTTTTCTTATGTGTAATAGGTCAACTGTAAACAGGGGTAGCGTGATTTCTTCATTTCCTATTTATATCCTTTTAATTTATTTCTTTTGCCTTATTGCTCCAGCCAGTGCTTTAAGTCCCATATTAAAAAGGAATGTGGATATTGGATAGCCCTGCCTCATCCCTAGTCATGTTTTGTTTTTCATATATTCTTTTATTATGTTGAAGTATGTTCCCTCTAGTCCTACTGTCTCTGGGATTTTTATCATGAAGCTATATTGAATTTTGTCAAAGGCCTTTTCTGCATCCATTGAGATAATCATGTGATTTTTGCCTTTAACTTCATTTATGTAATTTATTAAATTTATTTATTAGTGTATTTGAACAACATCTGTGTTTCAGGGATAAAACCAACTTCATGACGGATGATCATTTTGCTACTATCCTGTATTTATTTACATTTTGAATCTGTGTTCTTAGGGGATATTGATCTGTAATTTTCTTGTTATTTTTTTTTAACCTGGTTTTAGTATTAGGGTAATCCTGGCTTCACAGAAGGAATTTGAGAATATTCATTCTGTTTTTATGCTTTAAAAGTTCAAGAGGCTTAGTTGTAGCTGATTTTTGACAGTCCAGTAGAGTTCTGCTGTGAATCCATCTAGCCCTGAAACCCTGGACTTTTTTTAAGCTGGAAGGTATTTTATTATTATTTAAAGCTTTCATTTGCTATGAGTCTGGTTAGGTTGTTTATCTCTTCTTGGTTTAATTTTTGGTGATTTGGTTGAATCTAGAATTATTCAATTCTTTTGAATTTCCTGCTTAGTGAAGTATAGGTTTTTTACGTATTCCCTGATGATATTCTGAATTTCTTTAGTGTCTGTTGTAATGTTTCCCTGTTCACTTCTGACTCTGTTAATTTGAATCATCTCTTTCTTCATTCTTTCTTTCTTTCTTTCATCTATCTATTAATTGGCCAAGGGTTTGTCATTTTTGTTTATCTTTTCAAAGAACCGATTGTTAGATTCATTGATTCTTTTCTTTGTTTCTTTCTCATTAATTTCTGCTCTGATTTTTTATTATTTATTGTCATCTATAATTGGAATTGTTTCTCCAGTCCTGCCAAGACCCTGCAGTCCTGTGGCCCTTTCATAAAATAATCACTTAGAGACTTAATATTATTAATGACTGCTCTGCCATTAGCTCAGACTTATTACTGACTAGCTCTTACACTTAGATTAACCCATAATTCTTATCTATATTTAGCCACATGACTTTGTACCTTTTTTCAGTTCTGCCTTGTCATCTTGCTTCCTCTGTGACTGACTGGCGACTCCTGACTCAACTCTTCCACTTCCCAGAATTTTCCCTGTCTCCTTGCCCCACCTATACTTCCTGTCTGACTACTGGCCAATCAGCGTTTTATTTATCAACCAATCAGAGCAACACATAGTCACAACATATAGAACGACATCCCACAGCAGTCATCTAGTGAGTTTGGGTTTGATTTATTTTTGTTTTTCCAAATTCTTTTTAATATGTCCCAGGGGTTCTGTTGTGTTGTGGTTTCATTTTCATTTAGTTCCAAGAAATTTCTTATTTCTTTCTTGATTTCTTCTTTGACTTATTCATCATTCAGTAATGAGTTGTTTAACCTTCATGAGTTTATGTGTTTACTAAATATTTGTTTTCTGTCAATTTTAAGTTTTATTATATTATAGTTAAATAGGATACACAGAGTTATTTCAATCTTTCTGATTTTGTAAAGACTTGTTTTGTGAACTAGGATGTGGTCTATCTTAGAGAAGCTTCCATGTGCAGCTGAGTAGAATGCACATTCCTTTGTATTTGAGTGACTGTATATTATGTAGATACGTTAAGTCCAGTGATGGATGGTATCATTTAATTCTGATGTATATCCACTTTTTTTGTCTGTTTAAGAAAGTGGGCTACTGAAGTCACCTACTATTAATGAGTTGATGTTCATCTATGTCTTTAATTTCGGTAGTACATTTTTAATGGATTTTTTTCACCAGATTTTGGTACATGTATATTTAGGATGGCGATATATTCTTGTTCAACTATTCCTTTGTTAGAATGAAGTGTCCTCCTTTTTATCTTCTGGTAAATTTTAGTTTGAAGTCTTATTTGTCAGCTTTTAGGATAGTGACACCTGCTTGCTTCCTTGTCCTGTCTGATTGGAGTAGATTTTTTTCTATCTGTTTACTCTAAGACAGTGTCTAGTTTTAAAGTTGTGTTTCTTATAGACTACAGATAGATGAGTTTTGTTTCTCTTTCCAAAAAGTGTGTTGATTGTCATCACTGTATTGTTGTTTGTGTCCCCAGTGGTGCTGGTATTTTGGTAATTATAGCTTTGTATTTCTTTCAACTATCTTAGGGCTACATACGCTCATTCCTCTCTTCAGTCAAAGACACTGTTTCCGTGTTTTCTTTGTATTTGATTCGTTGAATGTAATATTTTTAGGCTGTTTATATCATGGAAAGTTTAATTTTTCTCCTTCAATCATGGTAGATAGTTTTGTTGTATATATTATGTTGGGTTGGGTCATGGTCTTTTAGGAATTGGAATGCATTGTTTTAGGCTCTCTGGCTTTCCAACTTTCCATTGAGAAATCAACTGTTAATCTGATGAGTTTTCCTTTTGTATGTAATTTCTTTTTCCCCCTCTTTTAACTTTCAATATTCTTTTGTTGTTCTGTACCCTTAGTTTTTTAACTATGATATGCTGTAGGAATTTTCTTTTCTAGCCATGTTTATTTGTTGTTTAGTGTGTTTCTTATATCTGTATGGATGTATCTTTCCTTAGTTTGGGGAAGTTCACTTCTAGGATCTTGTTGAATATCTGGTCTCTATCATTGACCTGGGATTCTTTTCTTTCATCAATTTTATAGTTTTAAGATTTGACCCTATCATGGTTTCACACATTTCCTGTATGTTCCTTTCCTGTGTTTTATTTTTTTTTCATATTTTTACTTACTTTGTCTAGGTCCTCTATTTTATCTTTGAGTCCTAATATTTTATCTTCTGCTTGATCCATTCTGCTTGTAAGGCTTTCCTTTGAGGTCTAGTTGAGTTATTGGGCTTTTCAATTTCATCTGCATTTCAGCTTGAATTATCTTCAATATTTCTATCTCATATTGAATTCTTGTTTCAAATCTTGGACTGTCTTTGTCATTTCTATCAGCCTGATGTTTGTGTTTTCTTGGGTATCACTCAGGCATTTATTCTCATTAGCTTTTTTTCTCCTCAAGTTAATTGTTTTTTCATGTCTTCATTAGACTCCTTGAATTCTCTTACGAAGGTTATGACCATTCTTTCAAATTCTCTGTTCTAAGGTTAATCTAGGTCATTCTTATTAGCAAACCTTTCTACAGTACTGGTGGGTTTGTGCAGGATATACTTTCTTGACCTTATATTGTGTGTACTTTTGTGATAAGATATAGGCACATGGAATTCTTTTTTTGTTAGTCTTGTTTCTTATATGTGGACAGAGCAGGTTGGGACAGAAGAGAGGATCTTTCGAGTCAGTTTAGGTTGGCGATAGCTTAGGCAGAATAAAGTCAGGTAGACACAGAGAACTGAGCCAGTGTGTCCTGGTCCAAGCCTGGAGTTTAGAGCTATATTTAGGGATTGGGTCTAGAGCTAAGGATCAGACAGACCCCCTCTGGCTAGACCCAGGAGAAGGATATGCAGGATCTGGGTAGGTGGAGGGGTTAGATGTGGCCTGGAGCACTTCTTAATATATAGTAAAATACAGTAAAATCAAAGGGTACAAATATGTAATTGGGTATGATTCATAAACCTGGAGATATAATATATAGCATGAAGATTATAGATGACATTATATTGTGAACTGGTTTGCTAAGACAAAAATTTTAGATGATCTTACAATATATACATATGTGTATGCACACACACAAAGGTAGCTAAGTGAAGTGATAGGTGTATTAATTGGCTTAATTGTAGTATTCATTTGACTATGATTTTATATAATAAAATATACTGTTATATACATACAGTAAATAAGTTAATATATTATTAGTCACTTTGTCCTAAATATTACTAAAATTCTAAAGAAAATGTATTGGCTATAAACAGATTCAGAGTTTGGAAAAATCTATAATTATATCATAGTCCTAAGATCTGCTAATTGTCTAAATTAAAGTATATCAAATATTTATAGGCCAATACCTCATTAAACCATTGTCTTATGAAAGAAAAGCTCATTCACCAGTCAAATTTCGAAAAATCATAATGAACAAAAATATGACCTTTACCATAGTGAGCAAAACGAACAAATTGGCTCAGAATCACTGGTAAATGACTGACAATACAGGTTACTAAATTGACAAGCACCATACTGTTTTGTTTTGTTTTGTTTTGAAGATAGGGAAAGGAAGAAGATAGAGAAAGAAAAGAAGAGGGACAGAGAGGGAAGGAAGGAGACAGATGGGGGATAATTGGGCCCTGTCTTCTCTCTCTCTCTCCCTTTCCCTCTCTCCCTTTCTTCTTATCTCCTTTCCTTCCTCTTTTCCTATTCTTTGGTCCCTCTTAAGATTACAAGTTAAGGAAAATGATCTACTTCACTTTATTTTCTTCTGTTCTTCATTTATATTTTTTGTTCACATTTTGATTTTTCTAGGATCAGGATGGCTTTAATAGTCACTATTTCTAGGAAACAGTCGTAACTCTTAGTTACTGTGACCACATTCATGTCAATACTTGGAGGACAGGTCAAAGCCTAGGAAGGAAGTCTTAGAAACAACAGCAGAGGACTATCTCTTGGTTACTGTGACCACATTCATGTCAATACTTGGAGGACAGGTCAAAGCCTAGGAAGAAAGTCTTAGAAACAACAGCAGAGGACTATCATCACAGGGCAGCTCAGAGGACCATGTTATGTGGGAAAGTGTCATCCAAGGTCCTGAATATGTAAGAAATTAGACTGTGTAAACAAAGTCTGGGGAAGGCTTTATCCAATTTATTTGATTATATTTTCCTTGTCCTGTAAACTCAAGAGTGATAGAATGAACTTCTATGTCTATGTGTTCTGTCTATGCTGAATGGCAGCATTTTTATCCTTTAGAACTGATGACTAATTAAGTAAGTAAAATTGTATGGGGAATTAAAGAGCAAAAAGACTTAAAGCCTTGAAAGAGAGAGGAAGAAACCAGTGTTAGGATAATAGACACTGACCATGGAATAACTGATGGAAGCTAGCTGGCTTCTTTTTTTACTGTTGCTTTCTCCCTTATCCTCACCCTGTTCATACTGCAGCAGATGCTCAAGGCCATCTCAGGAAGAAATGGTTTTCCTTGTACACACCGACACAATGCTGGCGTTAGGAAGCACATGAAGTACTTCAGATATTGTACTTTCTTTCAGGACTTTAATTCCTTTATATATTTCAAGTTAGGCCTACAGTTTCTCAAGCTTTTGAAGAAGTTATAGAGGATAACACTGGTAGAGCGGGAAACAGGACAAGAATGAAGAGAGATGAGCATGGGGGCACATACCTGTAGTCCCATCACTCAAAGGAGCCAAGGCAGGAGGATCATGAGTCCAAGTAAAGCCTGGGCTTGGTAGCATGACCCTGTTTTCAAATAAATATCACCTCCCACCCAAGAAAAAATAAATAGAAGACAAACTTGAAGAGAGTCTTGTCACATTGTGATTTAACCCGATTTCTAGATTATGTGTATGCTGTAGAAGTGTGCTAGAGCCCTCTAATGTAAGTTCATTCAAATTTGGAATGAAGTAGAAAAATTGAGAATACCCTTTATAGGAAATAAAAATAAACAACATTTTTATAAAATGTGTGTGCATCAGGCCATAGACCGCAGGCTCACACTCCTTTCACTTGCAAAGACAAAATCCCAGGAGGCAGTGTTGTGATGGGCTGGAAAGCCTGATGTGCAAGTCTGGGTATCAGATCTACTATACGGTAACTGTGGCACCTATGTATCTTCAATTAAGTTAGTTAAACTCTCAGCTGCCCAGGTTCCCGGTCTTTAAAATGAAGAACACCAAGCTAAAACTAGTATTTCTGTCATTTGCCTTTGTGGGTTATCAGATAAAGAAGTAAAGGCTAGGATGAATGGGGGAATCAATGTGGGTAAAGCTCATGCTTTAGATGAGAGACATAAAGCATGGAGAAGCTATGGTCTATGGGAGCACGTGGCAGGCATGAGATTTGATCTTAGTGTTTCTGATACCTAGTCCTTCCACCTTGCTAAAGTCATAGGCACTGAATTTGCAATAAGAGGAAATTGGTAGGCAACACAGCAGCCCAGCTTTATAACATAGATTTGAAAACAGAAGAAGTATGCATGGTTAGAACTTAAACTACTGTAGACTATCACAGGAAGTGACAAACACGGACAATATTTGTGTGTATGCTAATTTACATTTAATATATTTGCATATATGTTTATTGTAGTGTATTTCAAACAAAGCAAAAGAAACTAAGTATTTAAAATGTCAGATACATCTCAACAAAATCAGAACAGATCTTATGCAGGTAACATTTATAAACACATATGAGACAAATAATAGTGTTTAGAATATATAAAGAACTACAAATGAGTGTGACAAAGGCAAACATCTAAAAGAACACTGGAGAAGACACATAAAAGGACAATTTACAAAATAGGAAGCCAATCATGAAAAGATACTCAAGCTTGGTTATCCTTAAGGAAGCTCACATAGGTGGGAGATTGCATTACATAGCCATCAGGATGATAGAAGGTCTACCATGTAGTGTTTGTTGCAGTATATGGCAAAGATGAACGTGTACACACTACATCCAGCAATGCCTCCTGGAGGGAAGAGGCACCATGTAGATTTCCTGCAAGTGTGCAGAAGGAAGTGGGAGGATATCCATACACATTGCATAAAATGGTATAAAAAAAGTCTAATAGGAGATTCTAGAAACAGACTCACCAGTTGCAGAGTGAATGTCATCTAAGCAGCTGCTAAAGTGAACAAAGTAGTTCCATATGTATAATTTAGGACAACCTAAACAGTGTTGAAGCATATGGGCAAATGAATGCAGTCAGGAATAGCACCCAAAGAAATGTACATACTCTTCTACATAGAAGAGTAAGTGAGAGAGAGAAATTGGTGGGAAGGAGAGGTATGCATCATTGTAAGTTCATCTGTATTCTATTTTCTGAGCCAAAGTGACAAACTGGCATCATCTGTCGATTCTGGAAAATGAGTAGTACATAGATGATGGAAGACTGTGCATTTGTGTGTTGCATGTTTAGTATATTTTCATGGGTTTACTACAAAATGCTTATGGAGGACCAGAGTTCACAGGTGAGTATAGCTGGGAGACGATGCAGAGTGAGCAATCTGGTTTCCAGAAGAGTACCTTACTATAAAGTGCTCCCCTCAACCTTGCTTCCCTCCTAGACTGTGTTCTCTTCTCTCAACTTTTTTTTTTTCACAACAAGATGCAGATGTTAATTTTGGAAGGTCAAACATTTGGCCCAGTGGCAGAGCAACATGGATTTCTCTTCTAGATTAGCATAATACCACTTTAGCTTCAGGGAGAGGAGAGGGACAGGACCTGGGTAGCAATTATCGGCACTGCTCTGTTTCTGTGTAGATAGTTTGTGAATTAAGAGCTCTAAAAGAAAAAGCTCAGATTTTGGGATGTCCCTATTGCAGATTGGAACCCAAGGTGAGTCATTGGCATGAGACTATGAAACCCGCCCCCCTCTCCCAGCAGAGGAATGGCTTTATGTCACTGGACTATCCAACTTACATAGGTGTTCCTTCAACGAACTTTTTATTCATAATATATTTTACTGACTTCCCCATTACTATTCATGGAATATTAACTTAAGTATGTGCATCCAAAGGAAACTGAAATATAAGCCACTCCAAGAAACTTGATTAGGGAAAGGTTATCAGCTATGTGCATTCTTTTTGGCAATCACAAATTAGGAATCCATAAAATTCTTTTGGAATAGGACTTTGTAGGCAAACTGGATGTTTGTGTGTTGTTTTCTTCTTCCTTTTAATTAACCCTTCTCTAAGAAAATCTCTAACTTTTTTCCCTTTTGTTGAAAATAATTTTTTCTCACATAATTTATCCTCTGACTGAAAGCTTCTGAGTCTTCAGCCAAAAAGTTCTAGTTCCTGTCTCCTCATGCCCTATATGCCTTTTTCCATCCAGCCATTTCACTTACTTTCTAGTGCTAGGATTAATGGTGTGTGTGCTTCCCAAATACTGATATTAAAGCATGAGATCTCAAGTGCAGGGATTAAAAGCGTGTGACTGCCAAGTACTGGGATTAAAGGTGTGTGCCACCACTGCCTGGCTGTTTCTCTCCTAGACTGAATCAGTCTCATGTAGTTCAGGGAGGTTTTGAACTCACAGAGATCCAGATGGATCTCTGCCTCCGGAGTGCTAGGATTAAAGGTGTGTGCCACCACTGCCTGGCTTCTCTGTTTAATCTAGTGGCTGGCTCTGTCCTCTGATCCTCACTCAGGCAAGCTTTATTTGATACACAATATATCCCCAGAGTCAGCCTTCTATTGCTTTGAAGAGACACCATGATCATGGCAACTCTGATAGAAGAAAGCATTTAATTGAGGCTTGCTTATGGTTTCAGAGGTTTAGTCCATTATCATCATGCGGGGAGCATGGTGGTGTACAGGCAGACTTGGTGCTGGAGAAGGAGTTTAGAATTCTTCATCTGGATTTGCAGGCAGTAGGCAGAGAGACACTGGGCCTGGCTTGAGCATTTGAAGCCCCACATCCCACCACCAGTGGCACACTTCCTCTAACCCACTCCAATAAGGCCACACTTCCTAATCACCGTTCAGTAGTACCACTTCCAGATGGCCGAGCATTCAAATATATGACTCTATGGGGGGCATTCTTATTCAAACGACCATAGACCCCATCAGATGAAGACCCATGCAGACCCTGTGCATGCCATGCTTCCTCAGCTTCTGTGAATTCATGTGTGCATCAATCTCGTTGATTGAGAGAGGGCTTTGATTTCTTGGCGTCCTCCATCCCCTCTGGTTCTTACGCTTTTCTCACCTCCTCTTCTGTAGGGTTTACTCAGCCCTGAGGGGAGATGAAGACACATCCTGTTTAGGGCTGAGTGTTCTAAGGTCTCTCACTCTATATAACATCTGGCTGTGGGTCCCTGTATTTGTTCCCATCTGCTGCAGGAAGTTCCTCTGATCACAGCTGAGCAAAGTACTGATCTATGAGCATGCAGAAATTCACATTTTTTTTTTAAGAATAATAATTTGGTTTTACTCTAAGTCTCTTGGGTATCAAGTCTCAGGTTCTTGATCACCAAAACAGTGTTGAGTATGGGTTCCACCTTGTGGAGTGGGCCTTTAGTCAAATCAGTTATTGGTCAGTTACTCCCACAAGCTTTGTGCCACCATTTCCATAGCATGTCTTACAGATAGGACACCATGTCTATGCAAGTATTTCTGGCTGGATTGGTGTTTACATTTCTCTTTTGGTAGCATGCAGAGTAGTTTCCTCTACCAAGAATACTAGGGGTGAAGGCTCTATGTAGGCACCAGCTCAACTTTTTCATGTTCAATGAGTTGTATAGGTGTTGTCTTCCACAATGGGGCCTTGGTGTCAATTTGTATGTGGGATGACTGCCTACCTTTCTCTTAACTGTGTGAACTTTTCACACTGGGTAACTGTGGAGTATTTCCAACATCCTCATATCCTTCATATGGACTTACTTTGTTCCCTCACAGGAATACATCCCACAGTGACATTTCAATATTATGTGGGCTCACTTGATCCATTGTGCAGAAAGCCTTGCTAAGCCTTAGTAACATTTTCATTTCTGTCTGCTGTCATGGAAAGTGGTGCTGACATGCTTAGGAAGTTTGTGGTCTTTCCTGGAACCTACTTTTTTCAAAAATGCAATTGAATTTTTCACACTTGAACTCTAACATTTCTCTCATAACTGAGTGAAGTTTCACAACACATTTGAAATATTTCTGAGGCTGGGCATATGGTCCTGTTTATCCAACATGAAGCTGAGGCCTCTTTGAACTTTCATCTCTTGATAATGTGCCTTGTATTTTAACATCCTAACACTCCGGGCTTGGAGCTCTTTGGAGGCTTTTGTTCTTTCTAAAGGATTTTTCTCCTTACTCATTTTAAACAGCTGTCTAAGGAATGCAGTAGAAGAATGATTTGGTGGTCAATGCCAGAAAACTTTACTGTGCCCTCCACTTTCTTAGCGGGGAGTTTCCTAAGCATCATCATCTTATACGTATTTCAATTCCTACCCCCACCCTCCTTGGGTGCTTTAATGAACCATTGTGGCTTCAGGAGTCTATGCCAGATGGCTTTGCTCTTTAGGTTGAACCCCGAATTTTTTTTCAACACTTCTTTCCACTCTATTTCCCACCAATATTGTTTCTCACAGCCCTGGTGAGGTTAGCATTTCACAGGCTCACCTCTCTCAGGAACCAAAATGAGACTGAGTGCAGGTTGAGTATTCTGAAATACTAAAAGTCATCTACAGCAAGGTTTGACTTCTTCTTTTCATGTAGTGCTTTTTTTTTTTTCTTTTTATCTGGCTCAGAGCAACCTGACAATGACTTTTCCTTGGCTCTTCAACACCTCCTTTGCACACTACGAGAACATCATCCAGGATGCATTTGGCCCCTATCTGTCATGAAAGCTTGGTGAGATATTTCTCTGGAGCTCCTCCAGCACTGAAGAAGCCACATGGCATCCTTTTACACCTCCGGGAACGAAGGGAGGAATTCAAAGAACCTCCCTTTCTGACTGCTTCCTTGATTGGCTCCAAAATACCAGTTTCACTTAAGTGTTGGCTCCGTATGCTCAGAAAATATTACCTTCCCGGTTCCTCCTTTTCAGACAGACTTGGATCTACATTATTCTACTCATTTGTTCTTCTTATGACATAAGTTATAATTCAGTGCATAAAGTAATAAAGTTAGTTGTTCAAGAGCCAGTAATTATTTGAGTCACAGAAAAACAAAACTTTGGCATTCTCTAAAAGATCAGAATGTATGATTATTAATAACCTTTACCATTATATTACTTTGTGTGAGCTGATTGTCTTTAAATATAACATGTTCTCAGAACTATTTTCTAATTAAATTTTTTTTCATATATTCTGATCATGTTTTTCACCTCCCTAAACTCCTCCCAGACCTCCTCACTTCCCTATCTACCTAACTTCATCCCCAAACTCCTCCCAGACCTCCTCACTTTCCCATCTACCTAACTTCATCCCCACACTCCTCCCAGACCTCCTCACTTCCCCATCTACCAAACTTCATGCCCACACTCCTCCCAGACCTCCTCACTTCCCTATCTACCTAACTTCATCCCCACACTCCTCCCAGACCTCCTCACTTCACCATCTACCTAACTTTATGTCCTTCTCTCTCTTTCTTTATCAAAAACAAAATGAAAATAAAAATAAACAAATAAAAACCCAGCAAGACCAAAAGATACCAAAATGAAACAAAAGGTGATCCCTACCAAAACACAAGCCACAGGGTCTGTTGTGTGTGGGCCAGCCACTACTGGGCATGGAGTCTGCCCTGGAGTATGGTTGATACACCTGTGCCACAACACAAAGAAGAATGATGTTCCTTTTCCCTGTGTGTGTGTCAGTTACAAATAGCTTCTTGGTTATGGTTGGAACTTTATGTCTGTTTCCCCTTTTTAGTGCTAAGATTTTTTTTCCAGTCTGAAGCTGTACAGGTGTTTTATGTGCTGTCACAGTCTCTGTGAGTTCCTATGTGCATCAGTCCTGTTGTCCCTTGAAGACACTGTTGCCTGAGTCATCCATCACCTTTTCACTTCCTCTTCTAAAGAGCCCCCCAAATTCTAAAGGCAACAGTTTGATAAAGACACCCCAGTTAGGACCGAGTGCCCAGAAGTCTTTCAGTCTTCACACATTGTCCTGTTGTGGGTCTCTGTGTTAGTTCCCATCTACTGCATGAAGAAGGTTCTCTGATGAGGGTTGAGTGAGGCACTCATCTCTGGGTAAAGTGGTATGTTATTAGGAGTCATTTAGCTGCTATGTTCCTTTAGCAATATAGTAGTAGTAGGCTTTCCCATAGGCCTGTGACCTATCTAGTCTATTAATTATCCTCAAGCCCTTCATTATAAGAGTGTGTTAGTTCAAGCATTACTCGGGTAGCTGGACAAACCTGAACCTCTCAGCTATTCTGTTCCGCCAACTATATTTAAAAGTTTACTGTCTATGTACCTTTTATTCAGGATTTTGCCCATGGAAAGGGAGGCACAATTAATTAGCTTGGAATACACACTGCTAACTAGACAAGTGGGCCTTCTAGAATGGTCTTATGGTTTCTATTGCTGGGATGAAACACCATGACCCAAAAGGAAGTTGGGGAGCAGAGGGTTTATTTGACTTACACTTCTGCATTGTAGTCCATCATTGAAGGAAGTGAGGACAGAACTCAATCAGTGCCATAACCTGGAGGCAGAGGCTGATGCAGAGGCCAGTAAGAAATGTTGCTAACTGTCTTGCTCATCACTGCTTTCTTAGCCTGCTTTCTTTCAGACTCTAGGGCCTCCAGCAAAAGGGCTGACACTACCCACAATGGGATGAGTTCTCCCACATCAGTCATTAAGAAAATGCTCTACAGGCTTGCCTACAGCCTAATCATATGGAGACACTTTCTCAGTTTGGGTTCTCACCCTTCAGATGACTCTAGCCTGTGCCAAATTGACATAAAATTAGCCAACACAAGAATCTACTACATGTGTGTTTTTGTGAGTGGTCTACACAAATAACCAAATGGTCTATACTACTGTACTTGTCTAGCAAATTACTGGATATGAGTACCTTATAATTTGTATTAGATGACACAATGGCTTTATATATATTTTCTTCCATGCGTTTTCCACTCCCGATAGGAAGACACAGGAGATAACCTCAATAAGCATGGAAGAAATGTACATTAAAACCATATGAGATATCACATTGCATGTTACTACAGTGTCATTGTCCTTGCTATACTGGTGAAGATATGAGATGGGAAAGGGACCTCTTACCCACTGTTGGTTGGAAATTAAATTAGTACAGTCACTAAAGAAGGCAACAAAGAGGTTATTCAGAAATCAAAGACAGATATAGCACGTGATCTAGAAATCTCACTACTATATATACATCCAAATGATATTCCAGGGATTCATTATCAGTACATCAAAGAGATATGTGCAGTCTTGTGTTTATTGCACATTATTCTCAGTAGGAAAAATCTCAGGATCAGCTTAAGTGACCATCAGCAGATGAAGAAATATCAAAAAAGGTACATCTATATGCAATGGAATATTAGTTGACCTGTATGCAGAAGTAAGTCATTTATGACAATATCAACAAAGCAAGAGGAAATTATGTCCAGAAAAATACATCAGACACAGAAAGTTAAATATTGCATAACTTCATTCATATGTGGACTCTAAACATTTCAGTTTAGCAGACTTTTAAAAGCTAAGGACCAGAAAGATGGTTCAATGAGTAAAGACTCTTGCTGACCAACAATCCAAACTTTAGGGTCTGATTTAGACCCCTGGAACCCACATATAGGTGAATTGAGAAAACTGACTCTACAAAGACCTCTGACCTCCACACCTGGCCACATCACACACACCCATAAACACAGTGACAATAGTAACAATAAATTCAAAGTGAATACAAAGAAGCCAGGGAGTAAAATAGGTATTACCAAAGGCTGGGGTGGAAGGAGCTAGTTGGGGAAATATAGGTCAAAAGACAAATTTCTGCTTTATAAAAAAGTAAAAAAATATGTTCATTCCATCTATTGTGCATTATGGTGACTACAGTTACTATATAACATAATTAAAATCACTTAGTTTTCAAATATTCCCACAAAATTTCATATGTGTATTAATCCATATTGATTTAGCTTCACTTAGCTATTTTAGTGTGTGTGTGTGTGTGTGTGTGTGTGTGTGTGTGTGTGTATGTATACCACAAGTACTTACAACTTTTTCAACATAATATTTTTATTGATTTTTTGGGGGAATTTCATATGAACCAGATCACACTCTCTTCTCTGTCCTTGCATGTCTGCCCCCTCACTCTTGTAACCCCTCCCAAAAGAAATAAAAATGAAAATTAAAAAAAGTCCAATTTGTGTTATCTATGTACTCACTGGATTTTACCAGTTAAAAATAGATAAGTATATGCTAGGTTAGAGGAGTGTAAGAGAGTTGACTTTCGCCATTTACTGTCATCCATGTAGCCTGTACGTCATTGACACCTTTAAAGGCTTTTAATATAGCAAATGCCCATTTGCTGGGAAACCACTGACCGTGTGCTGCATCTTTCAGTGCAAGAAGTTAAGAAAGACTTATAAATGTCTCTTAATTTAAAAACTCTTCTTAAAAAGAGTCACTTAACACATGAAGCAGAGAAATAGATCAGGATCAAGGACAATTTGTGGGACAGGGATGATTGTACATGTTGGTGTGATCTGTTGTGTTGAGACTCTGGGAACGTAGGGGAGGTAAACCTTGCTGGAGACCAGGTTTTCGTGGAGTCAGAGGAAGGAATAGATAGCCTGTCTAGTCCCTCCCAAAAGACTGAATGTGGAATGTTGGGAGGAGGAGGACAGTGGCAAAGCACGAGTTACCAGCTGCTTTATTCCCATCTAGACCCAGCCTGTCAACATATGTGCTTTTAAGTCCATCGGTTTCCTCGTCTGAATCACAGAAACTGAAGATGGACAGTGATGTGGGTGTGAGCTCCATGAACTGCTTTGGAGCTGCTGTTCTCCCCGCATGAGGAAAGGAGAAGAAACATGCCCGAGAAGTGCAGAATGAGTGCAGAGGAAAAGTGGGGCTGTGCCTCTCACTAAGAGTTTAAGGAAGCCTTGCAGAGAAACACTGGTCTCAGAAATTGTGAACTGGCTAGCAATGTCACATGCATGTTCCATTTTATTCTACAGCAATAAAAGGGACAAGCTGACTTTTCAAATAGATGAGGCAATCAGATTCTCAGTAAAACAGATCGTCATTTGCATGCATTAGGAACAATGACAAAAGGCCTGAGATGAGTGGCGAAGTTCTCGCTTTTGCCCTAGGTTTTGTTTTTGTTTTGGGTTTTACTTAAAATTTTTATTTCTTTTTAGAAATCCATACATGAGTACTATTATTTACATCATCTTCACCCCTCCTTCTTTTCCCTCCAGTTTCTCCTGTACCCCCATTCCCTCTCAGATTATTGACTCATCTTTAATTACTATATATAAATATATAATGCATATGTAACATACAAATATATATATAAATAGGGCTTGCTGAGTCTATTTAGTGTTGCTTATATGTATATGTGTTTAGGTGTGATCACTTTGGATTGGATAACCTATAAGGTGGCTCATCCCTAGAGAAGAATGATTTCTTTCTATTTCAGCATCTGTTAATTGCCTCTAGCTCCTCATGTAGGGGTAGAGGCTTGAAAGATTTCTCCAGATGTGTTGGCATCACTCTTCACACATTTGAGGCACGGTGTATGTAAATTAACAATATAAATCTTCTTGGTTCATTGAAAAACTGTATGAAAATGCTTTTAAAGAACGTTCTTGTTACTATAACAAAGCAACTGTGCAGGAAATTATCCAAATAATAGCACCGAGAAGGGGTTTCCCCCTTTTTCCTTTTTCCTCAGTTTTCTGTGTCATGAAAATGATCCTGATGTACTAATCGGGAACAAAGTGCTATATGCTTTATAAGCACTGTCTCACTTACCTAATGATTACTAACATCCATTATTTTATACACAGGAAACCAAAGTATAAAAGAGACTAAAATCATTATTTAGGCTCTGTCGTAATTGCAACATGCTGAGCTTTACTGTGGAAGGTCATGGCTGTCATGGAGCACATCAAGACACAGACTTGTAATATGAATCAGTCCTCCAGAATATGACACAGTATGTTGAAAGAGAACACCAAATAAAGTTTGAATGAAACTTAACTTTGCATATTAGTATTTGGAGGAATTATACTAATTATTTACTGTCTTTAAGTCAATTCAGTTTCTAATGGACTCCCGGGTAATTTATCTCTCTTGAAATTCTTCTACTAAAAGGCTACAGGAAAAGTTGATATATGAATCAATGGCAGGGCATCTGGAAGATCCTATGGACATCTATCTGGTCATACGTCATCACTGGCTTCTACTGGGCACTGTACAAGTTAATACTCCATTGAGTTCAGTGGTGTGCTGCAGCTTTGGAATTTTGGTTTAATTGCAATCACCCATCACGGGGAGATTGGAAACATTGCAGCTATTTCTCACTGGAGTCTTGAAATTGCCTCAGAGCATTGTAAGAGAATAGTAAGCAAGCTTCTTGCACCCAAGCAACAATAGAACTTAAAACACCTGTTGGTGGTGTAAAGACAGCTATTGTGCCATACCCTTGCTCATTTTTGCATGCCACAGATATCCTGTAGGCTAGCTTCCCAAAGACAGAGCTGGACTCCCACAGAGCTCCTTAGAGATGAGTTATTTGATCTTGCTTAGGGTAACCTGCTGTGATGGCTAGTTTTTTGTCAACCCAACATAAGCTAGAGTCGTCTGGGAAGAGGGAATCTCAACTGAGAAAACACCTTCATCAGACTGTCCTGTGGGGTATTTTGCTGATTAATGTGGGCAGCCCCATCCCTGGGTAGAGGGTTGTGAAAGCAGTCTGAGAGAGCCATGAGGATCAAGCCAGTAAGCACACTCCTATATGCCTCTGCTTCAGTTTCTGCCTTAGGTTTCTGCCTTGGCTATCCTCGATGATGGACCGCGAGATGTGAGACAAAAGTAAAGCAAATCCTTTCCTCTTAAAGCTGTTTTTTGGTCAGTGCTTTATCATGGCAATAGAAAGCAAATGAAGACAGCTGGCTACGTAACACATTTAAGCCAGTCATTGCTTGCCAGTCTAAAGTCCTGGGACTCAGTTCCACCAACCTGTCTTCCCTCAAGCGAGATGGAAGGTGGGGTGAATTCTTTGTCAACTTGTCATCATAAGTAGTTGTTAGTCGTTAGTTTAAAGCTCTTATTCTACCCACCTGCCCCCCCCCCAAGACTACTTTAGAGCACCCAGTACTGCCAATGTCTCCCTTGAGTATTCCCAGGAAAATGTTACTCAGGCCGGTCTAGCCCATAGGACTGTACAGCCACATGAACTACACGGTAAGTTTTGACATAGACAAGTTAAGTTTTTGTTTTCCTACCTTAAAAGACCTTACAAGACGTTTTGTTTTTATGCTCTTAAATACTCACTCCCTTAACTGTGACCATCTTCTCATGTGTGTAATGGTCATATGTGTTTCCTTTCTTTTCTTCCTGTCTTAGTCTTTACATTTTTATTGGCTCATGGAAGTTTACTGACAACTATTTCTCCATCTTTTATGTATACTGCCAAACTTTGGCTCTATTATTTCTCTCCTTACTTCATTTATATGTATATTTGAAAAACACAGTTTTACTTCCGGCTCTCAGTAATAGCCAGTGGTGATAGACATGTCCACAGATATCCACAGCACAGATCTCAAACAACCACTTATTTGTACTTTAAAAATCTGACCTTAAAATTAAACCGCAAATCTGACTTTGTTATTTGTATTTTTATGAACTTTGTTTGCTGACCAGGTCCACTTTGATGTAGTAAGTAAGCACCTCAGTCTTTTGTCCCAAGTTTGAGACCTAACAGTGGAAGTATAAGCCAAATAACTCAAAAGTTCCTCTCCAACTTGCTTTTGGATCTAGCTGTCAGGTTCTCCCTCAGTCCCTGTCTCCCCCCACCCCAAACTTCTCCAGCCTGGGGGTTGGGCTGCTCTTCTGCAGGATGCCCTTCCCTATATAATCCAGCGATTTTGGTTGCCTAGCCCTTTTGTCTACCCTTTACTCTCTTCGACAATCTCTTAGCCCAGGCCACCCCTCTTGATTGGCATCTCCTCTCCCCTCTTCCTCCCCCTTCTCACATGGCCCAGCTCAGGGTCATGTCTATTCTGGACTCTTCCAGATGTCCCTGACTCTGGCTGTGCTCTCTCTTTTATCTATAATAAACCTTCTCCTCCACCATACCTAGGAGCAGTCATGTCCTATTCATCTACATCACAGTCCATCACTGAAGAAAAGTCAGATCTGAACAGGGCTCAAACAGGGCTGAAACCTGAAGGCAAAGCTGGATGCAGAGGCCATGGTTTGCTCAGCCAGTTTTCTTATAGAACATTGGCTGGTGACTGATAGTACCATCCACAATGGGTTGCACCCTCTGCACCAATCACTAACTAAAAAAATGCTCTATGTTTTGGAGCCCATTACCTATGGTGGGATGCCTTGATGTAGTGGGGAGAGTCTTGGTCTTGCCTCAACTGAATGCATCAGACTTAGTTGACTCCCCATGGGAGTTCTTACCCTTTTGAAGGAGGGGATGGAGGTAGGGTGGGCCAGGGGATGGGGAAAGGCTGTGGGGGAGTAGGAAAAGGGACAAGAGGGGGATCTGTGGTTGGTATGTAAAATGGAAAAATTTTCTTAAATAAATTTAAAAAAGAAAAAGAAAGAAAAGACAATGCCCTAAAGCCCCATCTTATGGAGGCATGTTTTTAATCTAAGTTTCCTCCTCTCAGATGACTTTAGCTTGTATCCAGTTTATATAAAACTATCCAACACACTGGGATACCAAAGGTTTGTGATAAGACAGTAACATTTGTGACCTCTCCCTGCTGTCCACCTAAAATGAAAATTATACTAGTACTGGTACATCTAGGGTAAAACACAAACTCAAGAGGAACAACAGCTTTTTCAGTCCTGATTTTTGATGGTTTAATAAAATAATAAATCTCAAGGGTTTAGTTAATGTCCTCTACCCAAATGGAAATGGCCAGACTCATTCCTCCTTCCCTGCTCCAGCACCTGTCACTCACCTGCCCCCACACCTTCTACACTCTCACAGGCAATTGCTTGATGTGACTCTTCTGGAACTCTTTGCCTCACACATCCGTTTCCTTTGCTTCTCTTCCTGTGCGATGGGCTAAGGGGCCCTGTTCTCTGAAGGTGTACTGTTTGTGTTCAGCCAACTTTAGTGACTGTGGAGGAAGTGGTACAGTGAGACAAGCCCTGCAGGATACCACTCTGCTTTCTGGCACATCATGAAACTGACTGTTGGCAGGCAATTCAGCCATGGCTTCCTCTGGTGCTGGTGATACTGTCCTTGCATGCGTAGACTGTTGTTGATGGCTTTTTACTCCTTGGCTCTTTACTCCTGTGGGAGCCCACCACCCAACTCCCAAATAATTACAGAGGCTTATTATTTCTTATAAATGCCCAGCCTTTAGCTTGGTTTGTTTCTAGCCAGCTTTTCTGAAATTATTCCATTTATCTTTTGCCTCCGGGCCTTTACCTTTTCTTACTTCTGTATATCTTACTTTTACTCCGACTCCATGGCTGGCTCGGTGGCTGGCCCTTGCTTCCTCCTCTCCTTGTTCTCTTGCTCTTTCTTCTTTTTCCTCTTCTCAGTTTTCTCCTATTTATTCTCTCTGCGGCCAACCCTGCCTATCTTTCCTCTGGCTCCCTATTGGCTGTTCAGCTCTTTATTAGACCACCAGGTGTTTTAGACAGGCACAGTAACAAAACTTCACAGAGTTAAACAAATGCAACTTAGATACAAGTAACACACCTTATAATAATACTCTACAACAGTAGACCATTCCTGCTGTTGTGAATCTTTGGGCAGCCTCCAGTATCCCGTCTTGTTTCTGCTCTTTTGTTATCCAGAGCCAATCTGCTGCACCAACATCTCTATTCTAGTTTCTGCTTCCTGCCTAGTCTTCCACGATACATGTCATTTTCTTAGTACATGTTAAATAACCTTTCAGATTTGATTGGGTGGATGTTTAAAGCTCTGGGAAGACTAGAATTTAGTCCATCACCCACAGAGGGGTGATTTAAAAAACATAACTGGCAGAAGAGAAGGGCAAGAATGTGTGACTTTTTAACTTGTTCCACACATCTGTTGGCCTTCTCTTTAGCATGTTGTGCTTCCTTCTCCTTTGGAAGATGGTTCCTGTTGTCTCACTGTGCTGCAGCTTGGGAAAACACAGTATTGCTTCTTACTTAGTCCTACCATTCTTTTCTGGTTAGATTTTGTCCTTACAACAACAACAAAAAAAAAATAAAATAAATGTCTACAATTCTTTATCTCAGTACTTTGTTGAAAAAGAAAAGAAATAGGGTAATAAAAAAAAACCTTTTGCATATGTTCTGGCTGACTAATACCAAGATGAAACTGCCAACAATAAATGTACCTTAGGTTGCTTCTTCCAATGCAAACTGAAGCAGTGGTTTTGAGGAGAATTTTTCAAACATTGCTGTATTTGACATTTAATACTGACATTAAATAGCTATGGTTTTACTTTCTGAGATTTCAGTTACCTCTGGTCAACCATGGCATGCAAATGCTAAATGGAAAATTTCAGAAATAAAAAAAATTCATGGGTTTTAAATTGCATACCATTCTGAGTTGCTTGATGAAATCTCAAGCTCTGCCCTGCAGAGGACATGTATCACCATTCTGTAGAATGTTCACATTTTATGTCTGAGCAAAATACCAAAATACCAAAACTTAGTGGTTGTCTCAATTTTCAAATCAACTGTCTTGTTTTAAGTGTGTGTGCCCAGATAATCCATAGTTTACTTCATAATGGTCCCAAAGTGCAAAGAGTAGTGAATGCTGGCAATTTGGATCTGCCAAAGAGAAAATGAAAAGTGCTTTTTGTTTAAACGTGAAAGATGAAGGGTCTTAATTTAATAAAGCAAGAAAATGTATGTTGAGGTCACTAAACTGGCAGTAAGAAGAAATCTTCTTCCTGTGAAGCTGGAAAGAAAGAAAAATAAATTCATGCTGGTTTTGTTGTTCTGATTCCAAATGCAAACCTTATGTTGTTACGATGTGATAAGTGCTTAGATCCGATGAAAAAGGCATTAAGTTTGTGTGAATTATAAGAACAGAAGCCATGTGCTGATTGACAGCAATGTGTTGTGTCAGAAAGCGAACATATATGAAAACTTCAGCACCAGAATCCTCTGAAATGTGTGATGCTGAGCCCTTTACTGCTAGTAAAGGATGGTGTCAAGATTCAGAAAGAATAGGGTTCAGCACCGCACATTTTTTCATGTCATGGATATAACATACCCTGAAGGTGGACCTGTATATTGTGTCTTGTGCTATTATCTGTCTGTTTAAACCTAAGATGCAGAGGTTTTAAAGGCTAAACTAGGTTAGAGCGAGTGAAAAATGTCACACTTCTTACCCAGTGTTGTGTATTATCTCTGAAATGAATTATGAAGACTTCCAAGGAGATGATTTTGATCTTAGATGTGACATTAAAATAGATCCTGAAATAAGCTTGCACTTCCAGCTAGTCTGACCAGGCTCATTGCTCCAGGGATTCACTATCTCTGCCCTTTTTCTACTTAAAAAAAATTTTCTAAACTAAATTTAAATGTTTATTTTAGTTTACTATATTAATCATATATATTAGTAGGTTTTATTGTGACATTTTCGAACAAGTACATAATGTGTCTGAATCATACTCCCCACTTTACTGTCTTTTGTTTCCCTACCAGAGCCTTTATTCCACACTTCTTCCCAAATAACCTTCCTTCTCCCTTCTACAGAGTTCTTTGTGTGTGTGTGTGTGTGTGTGTGTGTGTGTGTGTGTGTGTGTGTGTGTGTGTGTGTGTATGTGTGACTAATGAATTTCATTAAGTAGTAAGAGGGGGTGTTTACAGGAATTTAGGCACCTTATAAGTAATTACACCATATAAAAGAACATCTTTCCCACACCATCAGCCACTAACTGTGTTAAATCCTTAGGGAAAGATAGTGCCCAATTAGACCCTCCCCATTCTGTGCCAAGGCACTGACAGACCCAATATTGTACAGGTCTTATACAGGTAATCACAGTTACTATGAGTTTAAGAATGTGACAGTTATGTCATCCCCGAAGGCAGCATTCTATACCTCTCCACCAACATTCCTCTAGCTCTGTCTTACATTATTTCCGTCTTTTCATCCATGGTATTGCTGAGCATTAAATGGAGTAGTAGAGATGTTTTCTTCCTTCCTTCCTTTCTTCCTTCCTTCCTCCCTCCCTCCCTATCTCCCTCCCTCCCTTCCTCCCTCCCTCCCTCCCTCCCTTCCTTCCTTCCTTCCTTCCATTCTTTTGTTCTTTCTTTCTTGTTTTGTTTGTTTATGATTTATTTATTTTTATTTTATGAGCATTGATTTTCTTTTTGCCTGCATGGATGTCTGTGTTAGGGTGTCAGAGCCTCTGGGACTGGAGTTACAGACAGTTGTAAGATGCCATGTGGGTGCTGGGAATTGAACATGGGTCCTCTGGGAGCACGCCAATGTCCTCAATCACTGAGCCATCTCTCCAGCCCTAGTGTTCTCTTTCTTGCTGAGCACTCATCATTTATTCTTAGTGCTTTGACCAGTTATGAGTCTCTGCAGTTTCTATTGCCAACTGCAAATACAATCTTCTCTGACCAAGGTTGACAGCAACACTATTATGTGGGAATAAACATAGTTGTTCAGAAGGTAATTTGATGAACACATAAACAACAGCTGTCCCACTGGGGCCTATAACCTCTCCAGTCATGGGCTGTTACTGATTGGGTTGACAGTACAGGACGTGAATTCTTCTTACAGTGCAAGCATCAAACCAAGTCAGGGAACCATTGTTTACCACCATAACAGAGTTGCCACTATTGTGTCAGTGGACACATCCTGCCTGACCAAGTTAGTATTTTTTCATAAAGGATCCACAGCTGGTTAAGATTATGCAGGAAAAGCAGCCTGCCCAGTGCCTACTAACAAGCTGATGACTAGCCAGCAGGGAGGGTAGGGTGATTCTGGGACAGTTCCAGCTTGATTTCTCTATATCCTATAACCAAGGCATTCGATATCTTGGGGTTTTGCTACCTAGTTTTGGTGGACTATAGATTGTAGTATCATATTGTTTGGGTGGCCTCAGAGAATTCTCTGACTAACTCATAGGGAAGTAATCTACCACCAGCGCTGGGTTTTTCATTTAATAACCTATGGCTTCTGGGAGCAACAAAGCTTATTTATTATTATTATATTATGTTTTTTGGTAGTGAATATACATGCCACTTACTGTGGGAGACCCGCTCCCACTTTTTACCCCAGGGTACTCTTGAGGAGTGAGGGATAAGAGATTTAGATAGAAATATAGACGGGAGAGAAACAGATAGAAACACAGGATAGCCTTGGGAGGGCCTGGATCCTTATCTACCAGCCCAGAACTTTATTCAAAAGGCTTTTTATGACAATGCCAAGGGGTGGAGCATAAGACCCCCCCTTTGCTAGATACAGCAAAATGTAGACCCTTCCAAACACCTGGTACCCAGGCTCATGGTTCAATCACACTCTTATGCAGCCCTGCTGGTAAAGCAAGCTCAGATCTCACTAGGAAACCTCTGTGGGCTCCCACAACTTACCAAATTTCTTCCGTAGCCTTACATTTTATTTGCTTATGTTTAATTATTATTATAGTTCATTAAATTAAACATTGGCCCCTTGATTTTATAGATGGAAAAGTCATCCAGCATGCAATATTCTAGTGGTAAACCAAGGATTCAAGACAAAAATATATTCTTCTCATTCCAGTAAGTTGTGTCTCATCACAAAAGGAAAACCAAATGGGAAATAAATTTTGAAGAATTTTCTTGTGCATAGAGAAAGGACTCTGTGAGGTTTTTGTTTGTTTGTTTGTTTGTTTTTTAAGACAGTAAAATAGAAAGCACTGATCCTACTAAAAGGAGCCTAGAATTTAATATGAGAAATAAAATGTTGGAGACCATAAGCACTGACAGGGTAAATGGCCAGTTATACCATGACCATGCATATGTCAGAGTGGTGTTGGTTGTACAAATCCTTGTAGAGTATTAGGCTATTATTAATCAGGAAATATTTGCTTTGAAGAATCAAATTGTGAAAGACACATAGGTTTGAAGGAAGACACAGAGAGCTAAAAGAATTAGGTTATGGGTTTAATTCAAGAAAATAAATAAGGGCAACTAGGCTAGTAGAATAATTTTATACATTAAAGGAACATAAGGGAAATGGGTAAAAAATGAACTGGGGCTGGAGAGATGGCTCAGCGATTAAGAGCACTGGCTGTTCTTCCAGAGGTCCTGAGTTCAATTCCCAGCAACCACATGGTGGCTCACAACCATCTGTAATGAGATCTGGTGCCCTCTTCTGGCCTGCAAGCATGCAGGCAGGCAGAACACTGTATACATAATAAATAAATAAATAAATAAATAAATAAATAAATAAATAAATAAATAAATAAATAAATAAATAAAAATGAACTAATTGGTTGGAAAAAATAAATACTTAAAAACAGTAAAATATTTGGAACTACTGTTAACAAAAGAACTGTGAAACATATAATCTACAAAGTGTAAGTACTGATAAAAAGAATTTTAAAAGAACCTAAATAAAAAGAATTATAGCCCATCCTCATGAATCAGTGCAGAAACTGGATGAAGTAAAACTACTCTCAAAGTTGAGCTACAAACTCAACAGTATTTTTCTGAAAATTCTTGCTGTTTCTTTGAAGAAAACCACAGGCTAATTTTTGAAGTTGCTTCTTCAGAGGTTTATCACTGAAGATGTCCTTCACCTCCTTCACTAGAGGTTGATTTACTTCTTTAAAGCTATTGTAAATGGGAGTGTCCATGATATCTTTCTCTGTACATTTATTGTTGATATACAGATAAACTATTAATTTGTAAAAGTTAATTCTGTATCCTGCCACATAGTCAAATGTGTTCATCATTTCTGGAAGTTTTGTGGTAGAATTTTGGGATATCTAGCAAATTATATCATTTCATCTGCAAATAGGGATAATTTGATTTCTTTCCCCATTTGTATCCCTTTCCAAATTTCCTTTTCTTGTCCATTCCTTCACCTAGGACTTTAGGCAGAATATTGAAAAGGAGTAGGGATAATGGACATCCTTGTCTCATTCCTGACTTAAGTGGAATTGCTTCGAGCTATTCTCAGTTTAGGTTGATGTTGGCTATGGATTTCACATACACAGCTTTTATTGTGTTGGGGTATATTCCCTCTAATGTGACATTCACTCAAATGTTTAGCATGAAGGGATGTTGGATTTTTGTCAAAGGTTTTTTTTTTCTTTTTCTTAGTCTATTGAGATGGTCATTTGATTTTTGTCTTTAAGTCCATTTATGTGGTTCATTACTTTTGTGGACTTCTGTATGTTGAAACATCCTTGTATTTCCAGGGTAAAGCCAACTTGTTTGTGGCGGATAATCTTTTTTTTATGTATGCCTGTATTCTGTTTTCAAGTATTTTATTATTTTTTGAGTATATGTTCATCAGGGATATTGGACTACAGTTTTCTTCCTTCCTCCCTCCCTTCCTTCCTTCCTTCCTTCCTTCCTTCCTTCCTTCCTCCCTCCCTCCCTCCCTCCCTTCCTTCCTTCCTTCCTTCCTTCCTCCTTTCCTTCCTTCCTTCCTTCCTTCCTTCCTTCCTTCCTCCCTCCCTCTCTCTCTGTCTCTCTGTCTCTCTCTCTGTCTCTCTCTCTCTTTCTTTTGTTTAAGAAGGACTGGCTATTGACCATCTTTGAAAGCCTAGTAAAAGTCTGCTGTGAACCCATCTGGCACTAGACTTTTTCTAGCTGGAAAAACTTTTACTACCATTTCAGTCTTCTCATTTATTATGGCTCTGTTTCAGTTGCTGAGTTCTTGGTTAATTTTGATTCAGAAATTCACCCATTTCTTTTAGATTTGCTAGCTTAATGGAGTAAAGTTTTTTAAAGTATTCCCTTACAATATCCTGAATTTCTCTAGGATCTGTTGTAATGTTTACCTGTTCACAAGCACAGATTGGTGGAGCCTCTTAAAGCTTCCTCTTTATTCCATTACCGTGGCAGCTAAATTTCACTTTGAGCTTTGGAAAGGATGAACAACCAAAGTTGATCAACTGCCAAAGTGTTTTAGCACATGCTTGAAGGTGTCCTATGGCAAGGACCTCTTACATTGAACTCTGTTATTGAAACCACTGATTCTTTACTGGGAATGCTTTTAAATTATGTGCTTGTTTTTAGTTCCATGGGAAATTCAGGATAATTCTATTATTAGGGTATTGTGGTTGAATGAGAATGGTACCCATACACTGAATGATTAGTCACCAGTTAGTTGAACTGTGGGAAGGATTAGAAGATATGGCCTTATGGGAGGAGGAGTGTCACTGAGAGTGCAAAACCCCACACGGAGTATCTCTGTCTGTCTGCTGCCTGTGAAGAAGGATGCAAAGCTCTCAGCTACTGCTCCAGGTCCATGCCTGTATGTTTCCTTCCATGTTAGCAAGCCCCTATATAAATGTGTTCTTTATAAGGGTTGCTTTGGTCATGGTGTCTCTTCACAGGAATAGGACAGTGACTGAGACATAGGGTAAGAGGGGAACAGTGATAATAGATGTTTTGTGATATGTGTTAGCTTTGCACAGTGGGGCTCACAAAGCAAGACTCTCAAATATTCCATCAATATTCAGGTGGGGGAAACATTTACAATTATTTGAGAGTCTGGAAAATAATTTTACATATCGTATTGAAGTTTCTTCCCTCACACTTACAGATATTGAGACATTGTGAATCAAAACTATTAGAGTGAAAGGAATAGTGCATTGAGTTTCCTGAATATTGTCCAGCATTTATAAAACAACAACAACAACATTGTCAAAACAATGACACTTTTGAGCATTGAGTCACCAACATGAAATATCAGTATTAGTCAGATAATATAGCTGCCACAGGTAAATATAGAATGATGGAAACTTAAAGCTCTCTTTCATAGACTTGGATTTAAGTACTGTTTAATGAAAGTAAGATGCAGACATCTCAGTAAATCTTATTAGTAAAGACTATTTTTTGATCTCACTGTTAAGTGTATTTAATTGTCTTTTTGACTAGCAATGAAAAGATAATTCATTTATGTTCATATGCAAATAATTAATGTATGTCTGGGTTATCTGCTCTTCCTACCGTTTCATAGATCTTCCTTCTTCCACAGTATAATTGTGATTTTTTTTTGTGTGTGTGTGTGGTTTTGCTCACTTTCACAGTACATCCTTGATCCCTGTAACTTACCAATGTATATGGTTTTCTAGGTCTTTCTAAGAGCCAGAAACTGGTTGTGAGTCTCAGTGTGTGGAGGAATTTCAAGGCAGGAGATATGTTTTCAGAGCTACTTTGTCACTATCCCATCATAACATTGAGAATTATTTTGACATTGCTCTTATAAATAAGGCCTAGCTCATTTGTGCTAATATCATACTTCACATTTATTTCTAAAGTCTATAATTTGTCTTGGCATGTTATCTGTATTTCAATTAAGATTATTTCCCTTTTTTCTTATAGACAAATAAGTCTAATTTGTTTCTTTAGCAACCACTTAAATTTTGACTCTTGTGTCTTCCTGAATTTCTTGTAGTAAAATTCTTCTGATATTAGTGCTCCTAATCCAAATGTAGTCATTATATGTAGGTCTGTGTCATCTACTTTTCTGGGATAGCTCTGCTGGAGTGAAATACATTTTATCTTGCTACCAAGATACATTTGATAAAGAAATACATTTTATCTTGCTACCAATTAAATTTTGTTAATTTCAGTAACAGAGTTGTCTGAATCACTGTGTAGTCAAGGCTCCATTTTACTACTTAATATCAGCTAATGAAATGAATAAAGTGCACACATTCTTGTGTCCTATGCAAGCTTTCGTTCTCCTCCACCTTGGAGTTCAGAGTAGCCTCTGAGGTCTAACTTAGATGAATAATAGTGTCTGCCCTTTTCTCCTACATAACAAATTTCAGTTCCCTTTTCCTTTTCTTATTTGGGTTGGTTTTAACATCAGCAACAGGGTCCCTTAAATACTGTCTCTACAATGGTTATAAAATCAGTCTCTCTAATATTATCCTGAAGTTTCATGTGATTGGTTTCAATCTCTTGAGATTCAATAATTTCTTTTTTTTTTCTTTAAAAGATTTTTTTCCCATTTTACATGCCAACCACAGTTCCCCCTCCCTCCCCTCCTCCAGCTTACCCCTTACCTTCACCCCACTCCATCCCCCATCCACTCTTCAGAGAGGGTAAGGCCCCCCCATGGGGAGTCAAAAAAGTCTGGCATATCAAGTTAAGGCAGGACCAAAACCCTGCCTCCCCCCACACACATGGAGGCTGAACAAGGTATCCCTCCAAAGGGAATGGGCTCAAAAAAGCCAGCTCATGCACTAGGGACAAATCCTGGTCCCACTCAATGCCAGTGGCCCCACAAACTGCCCAAGCCACACAACTGTCACCCACATCCAGAGGGCCTACCTAGTTCAGTCCCATGTAGGTTCCTCAGCTGTAGGTCCAGAGTCAGTGAGCTCCAACTAGCTTGGGTCAGCTGTCTCTGTGGGTTTTCCCATCATGATCTTGACCCCTTTGCTCATATAATCCCTCCTCCCTTCTTTGACTGGACTCCTGGAGCTCCACCCAGTGCTTAGCTGTGGATCTTTGTATCTGCTTCCATCAATTACTAGATGAAGGTTTTATGATGACAATGAGGGTAATCATCATTCTGATTATAGAGGAAGGCCAGTTCAGGAACCCTCTCCACTATTGCTTTGAGTCTTAGCTGGGGTCATCCTTGTGGGTTCCTGGGAATTTCCTTAGCACTAGGTTTCTCCCTCGCATCACCGTCCCTGACTTCAAGCTCTACAATAGGGCTATAGAAATAAAAACAGCTTGGTATTGGCATAAAAACAGACATGTGGGTCAATGGAATTCTGACATTAATCCACACACCCATGGACACCTGAGTTTTGACAAAGAAGTCAAAAATGTACAATGTAAAAAAGAAAGCATCTTCAACAAATGGTGCTGGCATAACTGGATGACAGTATGTAGAAGATTGCAAATAGATCCATATCTATCACCCTGCACAAAACTCAAGTCCAAGTGGATCAAAGTCCTCAACATAAATCCAATAATTTCTTTTTTAAATTTAATTTTTATGTGTATGAGTGTTTTACCTGCATGTATGTCTGTGTACCATGTGCATGTGGAGAGGTCAGGGGGCGTGAGAGCCCTTGGAATTGGAGTTACAGACAGTTGTAAGCTGCCATATGGTGCTGGGAATTAAATCTGATTTTTCTGGAGGAGCAATCCATAGTCTCTTAACTACTGAGCCATCTCCCCAGCTCCAAGTGTTAATTATGTCTTCAATTGATGTTTTCACCTCTGTTTCTCCTCCAAATGTTGTCCGTGGAAACCAGGGTAACCAACCCCTGAAGCACAGGTGTGATGACATGCCCATTTCAATCAAAGGCATACAACAACTACGAACACCTCTTACTAGTTGCAAATTTATTTACTGAATTAAGTACTGCTTCCTTCTAAAGATGACATTTTTCTTGGTGTTATTTCTTAATGGTTTGTACACAGGCTTTGCTCATGGTTTGCAGATCCCTTGACTTTAAATCTCCACACTTTTGTTTAAGCATATGTGCCTTCCTTCAAATGCACACTTGATTGTTATTTTCCTTTGAATGTTTGCATGTGCCTTTGCATGATTTATCACCTTCATTTGAGTTCTGGAATCTCGTGTGTGTGTATGTGTGTGTGTGTGTTGGGGGGGGGTGGGTTTGAATGAATTTTTTTATTCTAAGTTCCTTAATGGAGCAACATGGCTTATAATTAAATAATAATGGAATTTATCCATTTATTTAGTAGTGGAGAATAAAATTAAGGGTCCTATGCATATTAGGCAAGTGCGTCATCACTGAGCTAAATCCCAGTCTCTTGGCATAGAATTAAGAAACTTTATCACTACTGGCTAGATTTCATAGAGCCAGGAAGTGCTGTGCACATGACCAGGGGATAAACATAACTATTGGTTTCACCCAGCTGTGAACCCTGCAAACTACAATAACGACTGACCTGGCAAGACATGTCCACTGGTGATTAGTGGCACAAACAACATGGGGGTAACCAACAACTTTGTGATTGTATTAAAAACCCACTTCACAAAATAAAACCCATACCTGGTGTCATTAGGCCAAGAACCTGTGGCCAGATAGGTCATATGCTCTAGGGGAGAACCGGCTACAGTTATCCTGCTAAATGAACATAATACTAAACAGATTCCTAATGACTAATTGCTATACCCATCTATTAAGGCGTCTTAAAGAATAAGAGAGAGAGAGAGAAAATAATAGAGCTAGTTTTGTGACTTAGTGAAAGTCTCTTAAAACCATATACCTCAATCTCCTACTTTATAAAATGAAGATAATAATAGTACTGAGTCTCCTTTCAAAAATTCTAATAGTTTGATCTTTGTGCCTTAATGATGCTATGTAGACAATTCCATCTTAGTTTAAGAAAGTCCCAGTGGGAATAACTAATTTATCTGCTAGTATACTCTTCATACACAAACCCACCAATTCAGAGCCCACATTCCAGATACTTCTTCCATCAGACTCTTACATTCAGTGACAGTATTTTCCTATCCTAATCATCCTAGATTCAAACAACTCGGGATAGCTACTACAGACTGTGGGCTTTCCCAAATCATTAAATTACAATAAAGACTCTTAACCACATTTTCCTCTATTCACTTTGCCTTTACTTATAAAAATAAGCCTGATGTTTCTCTGTGTGGTCCTCGTCTCTCTTTGAGAACTGTGAGTAACAAACTATCTCTCTAGTGGCAGCAGTATCTGTATCTCTTGTCTTCACTTCCTGAATCATAAAGTATACATTTTGAAAGCTAAGGTGTATTGGGCAAATGGATCAAAGCCTAGATCAAAGACTGGCTGTCCTTGTTTGCTGTCTGTTGCTGTGATTGAACAGCAGGAACAAAGGCAGCATGGGAGGAAAGGATTAATTTGTTTTATGTCTCTGTATCACAGTCTGTCACAAAGGGAAGTCAGAGCAGGAGCTGAAAGCAAGAACCTGGAGGAAGGAGCGGGGACTCTGGTTTATTGGTTTGTACTCCATGCTTCTTCAGTCTGCTTTCCTATAAAGTCCAGGACTACTGCTCAGAGGCAGAGCTACTCAGAATGGGTTGGACTTTCCTATATTAATCATTGATTAAAAAAAAAAATGCCCCTCATATTTGCCTACAGATCAGTCTTTATGGAGGCATTTTCTCAGTTGGTGTTTCCTCTTCCCAGGTGACTCCTGCTTGTATCAAGTTGACAAAACCTAGCCAGCACAATGGCATGCCATAGGGCTCTGTTAGGCTTAGCGGTTCCTGGAGGGTAAGACCAGATGAAGCACCTCCGTGTCCTCCCACACTGTTTTTCAATACATTTTCAACTAATAGGAAAATTCAGCATTTCAAATAATTGCTATCTTCTCTAAGAAGGCTTCTTTGATGAAGAGCAGAAGGAAATTCATAACTAGATTAAAAATAGAATAACCACAAGGAAAGGAAGATAATTACTTCAAGAAAATATTGGCACTACAATTTGGAGAGACTTTAACAGACAGAAAGCAATGGAATTAAATAAAATTAAAATTGCAGATGTAGATCATACTAAATAAAATACACACGAGGTAATTGGAACTAACGATGCAGGGTTTGTGGGGTGTGAGAAAGGAACATTCAGGAGAAGCTCAAGGTGTGGACAAGTCAAAGTCACAGCTGTGGTCCCCACAGACCTTCTGCTCCAGGTGTTCAGGTGTGAGTTGCCCATCTGCAGAGTGGTCCCGGTGCAAAGGGAAAGAAAGAGCTGTGCTTTGCAGTGGATGTACTTTAGAGGAGACCCGTGTGAAACGATTTCATTTTCACTACATGAATTTTCACTTACGAAAATGAGACTTATGCCAAAACTATGAATTTGATCAAGACTAAATGTATGTCTTTTCTACCAAAGAACAGAACGTTGTCACAGCGGAGAAAATAAATACAAGTGGCAACATTCTGCGTCAGTAGGACACCTAGGGTTCACTAATAAGCTGAAGGCATTATTATTTTTTTTTAATCTTTTGAGTTATATAGCACTAAGGAAACAGAACTCTTGAAGAATGTTGACAGGATTTCACCTGTGCAAAGACACCTGCCACAGCAAGGGAGAAGAACAAATTAGAAACTTCCAGGTTAAAAAAATGCAAGATGATTTTATGGGCAAATATCACATCTTTCTCACCAACAGTGAGAATTTTTTTCTCACAGTTCCAGAAGAGAGTGCAGAGCTAAACTCGACCAAAATGTTCTTATTTAAACACACACACACACACACACACACACACACACACACACACGAGTCTTCAGGCCTAGAGAAGCACATGTTTCAGTTTTAATTTTTTAGGAAGTATGACAAAAACAAAAAAGGAACAGATGTTATATCTCCAAGCAGTGGCATCTTTGACACATCTCATAGTTTTGTGAAACCTGCTCAATTTAATTTCTAACTTTTTATACAATACAGAAAGAAAGAACAAGATGTTTGGTTTTTATAATCCGTTCCATTGTTAGTTAAGCATGTACACATTTTCTACCACACCACAAGCAAATTCTTGCTCTTAGGCTTCCTCAATCTATAATCAAAGGGTCGTTGGAATGCAGTCACTCATTTTATTTAATTTAACTGTGTAGCATAATTATTATTTACAGATTGTGAAGAAATATCTAAAGAAAACCATGCCAGTAGTAAGAGTATTATGGTATGGTATAAATATATTATTTTGTCACCTCTGCAACCCTTTAGGCAAAATTACTGTTTATTTGCAAAAACAAATTTATGAATCACAAAAAGAAACTACACACAGAAAATTTGAGTCCTTTACCTGGTACAACAACTCAGTGCTGTAGTCAACAGCTCTGTTCTTCATTTATTAAGAGCTAACCTACAATGATAAAATTATTAGACAAAGTAACGAGGCTCCATCAATCTGTCTTTAGTTTTATAAAACCCAGATTTACTCTGTCAGCCTTGTCAATGCTACTGAATATTAATGGGAATAAAGTTAATTGCTGGGTGGGAAAAGGTCTTACTCAAAGAGAAAAGGAAGCACCTTGCAGAAATCTGTCATTTTTGACAAGCCATAATTTATTTCTACTTAGAGATGTGTACCGACAGGTTTCAAATCTCACTCTATATCAAATTCTAATTATTTTCATTTGGAATGTTGTTGGATCCCAAGTCTCTGGCCACTTTCGGCATTTGCAGATGAATTGTATCCTAGGAAATGGCTTCCACATCCTGAGTAGAAGAGGTTTTGTCCAGAACCTGAGAAGGGATGACTTTCTGTAACTTCTCTAGAACAGACAGATATACCTACCGTATCTCAATAGCCAGAGAGGAAAACAATGGCATTCAGAGTGAGAGAGGATTATATATGAACCCAATAGCTAGGTAGCACGTTAACATGTTAGTTAAACAATTTTATTTAAAGAAAATGAATAATGACTGTCACAAGCTTTATCCTGATTAGATTGTCAATGGATTGGAAACGTAACACCCAGTTGTGTTAAGAATTTTAAAGAGTTTCTGTAAATTTTAGTCTTTGTAAATTTTAAGTAATCCACATATATTTTTGTTTTATTTCTTTTAAAATGTAATGCCAGGAGAACTCAGCAAATAAATTGACCTTGAAAGCAAGCGCTGGTGGGTTTATAAGGGTCTAAAGACCAGACTGAGATAATTTGGTAAGATTAAACATGATTTGTTTCCCTTTCATATATTCTAGTCCTTCTGTTTTAATGAAAATTTGAATGTATCATGCAACTTTATCTGTCAGACTTTGAGTAACATATCAAGGTTTGTTGTGGCTTTTTCACAAGTAGTGAGAAAAGAATTAAAAAAAAAGAATGATGTTTAAGAGGAAGTGAAGTTTCTTACGAGGATCAACACATGATTTTGTTTTTAGAAATAAGTATTTTTGTGGCCTAATGTTGCTGATGCTTTAATGCATGCAGCCCACCCCCGCAACCCCCCTGGTGTTGTCCTTTCTTCAGCACCTATGCATAATAACTTTGTAGGAGCCCGCTCCTTTCCTTTTACCTGAATGTGAGTGCTGTGTGTGACTGCCTGGTAGATTGGGTGGCGTTTGTGTTGTGGTTCTTAGTCATCCCAATTTTTCTCCACCACCTCCCAGTCACAATGGGGAAAATGAAAAGCAGCTGCTAACAGCCTCACTACAGTTCTGTAATTACTTTCCTGGGCTGGCATTATATGATTTGACAATGGCCTGGGGATGTAACAAATAAGAAAAACCTTGTCATTCAATTTAAAAGGCTTCCTACTAGGGCAACACACTCCCCACTTCATCAGAATGACAGTACTCAACTCTGACACAGTCAGCATGTTCAGTGCTGAGCGATGTAACTGCAGCCAGGTGGTGCCAAGCACAAAGAGCCACCTCACTTTCCTATTGACACCGCTTTTGAAAGGTGAATCATAACAGGCCAGAGATTCACATCTCAAGCCCCAAAGGCACAAACCTTCTCAGTTCAAAAAGAATGCTAGTATATTGCATGTTTAGTTAAAGAAATTGCTTCAGAAATGGTAATTCCACTTTATCAAAGATTTCAAGTTTCTTTGAAACCAAATATGTACCATTTTCATAATTTTGCATAATTGGGTTTCATCCTACCTTCCCAAGATGACAATATTAGGAATAGGCACTATTGGTATAACTAGAAGATGTCATAACAATCTAGTGTAATCAATAAATTCAAACTAAAAGGCTTCAGTCCTCATCAACCTATACTTCGTGATTCAGAGACCCACCATATTTCCTCCCAGTGTTCCCTAAATTTCCTTTGTGTTAGCTCAAGAGGGGATGGGGGAGAAAATAAAAATCACAAGGGAGATTAAAGGAATCAACCTAGGAAGTACAATACATCATTTCCACCCACATTCTTCTGTTCAGAACATCTCTGATGGATTAATTACAATACAAAGGGCTCTGAAACTAGGTCTAGCAGTGTGCCAAAGGAGCGTTACTCTTTGCTATATTGTCTGTCTCTAAACACTGGTTCTCAACCTGTGGGTCATGACCCCTTAGTGAGTCCAATGACCCTTTCACAGGGGTCACATATCAGATATCCTGCATATCAGATATTTATATTATGATTCATAGCAGTAGCAAAATTACAGTCATGAAGTAGCAATGAAATAATTTTATGGTTGGTGGATCACCACAACATGAGGAATTATATTAAAGGTTGCAGCATTAGGAAGGTTGAGAACCACTGCTCTAGAGGGTGAGCATACTTCCAATGGTAGAATTACTAGAGAAAAGCAGAAAATAAATATTATTTCCTTTCAGAAGCTGATGGTCGAGTTTTAAAGGCTAAATAAAGTATTCAAGCGTCTTAGTGATCAAAATATATCAGTTGAAAAATGGATGGAAATTTCTGTGGTGAGTCTTGCATTCATGGTTCATAAATAAAACAGTAAGCAAATTATATTACATAAATAATATGTAATGCATAAACAATGGTAAGTACAAAATGATGAGTACTTGGAAGGAGTTTTGGTGATTGTTAAAATAAGCCTTGTGAAAAGGGTAATTCGATTTGTAGGGGTGAAACATTAGAACTATAACCAGAACAGGACTTTATGCAGAAAGAAGGGCCATTGCAAGAGACTGAAGACATGGGCAAATTTGGCATGTTTGATGAATGGGAAAAAGCCAATGTGACTAGTGTGGAATGAGTGCTGGAGAACACAGGGTATGATAAGGTCCAAGATGTCATGGGTCCTTTCTTATAGCATCTTAGTGGCCCCTATAAAGACCATTAATTATACATAAATTAGGAAACCATTGGAGGATTTTGAGATGATAAGAGATGTTGTATGACTCAGGTTCTTGAAATTGTAGTCTGGCTGATATGATGAAAATGGAATGTGGGAAAATGTAGTAAACACAGGCCAATTAGAAGATACTACAATAACAATCCAAGTAAGAGATGATAGTGGATTTCTGGGGATTTATCTGCCAGTACAGATAGAGAAAGTGGTTGGATTCTAATTACATTGAAACTTCTTTATATTTTGAATAACAAACTTTTGTGGTTTGGATGTGGGATGTGGACTAAAAGGGGAAGTTGATGCAGGCAGTGTTTGACATAGATATCTAAACTAACAAGGTTGCCATCAGAGATGGAAATGACTACAAAAGAAGCAGGTTTGTTGGCAGGCTGATTTTAGCTTCTAATATATCTGCAAGATGTGTTATATTCTCAAGCAGATATTGAAATAGTCAATGAGACCCAAGAGCACAGAGGCAAGTATGGTGATATTTCATTTGTGCTGAAATGTGATTTTATTTGTATGTTAATAAATAAAGTTGCCTGGAGATCAGAGGTAAAAGCGAGCCATTAAGCAGAAATCCGGGTGGTAGCACATGCCCTTAATCCGATCACATGGCAGGCACAGTCTCTGTGTGTTCAAGGACACAGCCAAGTGTGGTGACACCAACCATAGAGACCAGGAGGTCTGTATAGACAGGCAGTGACGAGGAAGTCATGTGGCTGGGCTTAGAGCCAATGAGAAGGCAGAACAGAAAAGCAATAAAAAGACAAGTCACACAGGGAGAAAAACTCTGGGGAAGTGACAGCAGTCAGGTGGTAAGATAAGATGGTCCTATCTCTTTCCTAGTGCTCTGACCTCTTGGGCTTTTAACTCTGTATTTGGCTCTGTGTTTCTTATTTAATAAGACTGTTTAGAAATTCATCTACAGGCAAGGGATAGATCAATGTTGTAAATTGTGAATTATCATATACATGGCGTTTAAGGCCAAGAGAATGACATACCAAAGCAGTATGTACAGAAAGAAAAATTCAGTGCTAGAACTGAGCTCTCAAAAACACAGATATTAATTGGCAGGAAAAGAATTAACATCAGTGGAGACTAGAAGGAGTAAATACTGAAGTAAAGAAATAAATTCAGGGAAATAAAATGTCATAGAAGTCAAAGTACAATAAGGAAACCAGAGTAGCCAACTGTGCCAGGTGCTGTTGATGGGTCAAAGATGGTGACTCAGCATTGACTGTTGAATTTAACAATGTGAATTCTATCGGTTACCATGAAAGGAACATGTTAAGTGGAGCCATGGTCGTGAAATCTAGAATGGAGTGGATACCAGGGGATGGAGAAAGCAAGCAGACAAGAGAGGTTTGCTATAATGGAAACAACGTGTGTTTGCAGTATCTAGCACATTAATTGGAATGATGTTAATTTTTAAATTTATGCCCAAACTAACACTGTGATCTTTACATGTGTTAAAGGGCATGATACATTTTAGGTTAAAACAACAACAACAAAGTAAACTAATTGTAAAGAAGCAGAGGCCCTGAACAGTAGAAGGGGCACCATCTTGAGTGCAGTTAAGAATAGGCTCTTGGTAAGAGCACATATGATACAGTAATAGTTAATAGTCTAAAAATATGAGAGAAAAATGTAAAAATTCACAGTAAAAAAGAAGCAGTGAAAGTATTAAACAATGAAAAGTGAAATCCTTCAACATTGCTCAAGAGCGGTGGAGAAGATGCCGACACTATGGAGTTTTAGAAGAGATATTTCCAATATGCATAAATTCTATAGGCTACTTTACAGAAGGCAATTTTGGAAGAGATTTTTAATGTCACCATAAATATTCATAACTTGGGTCTCATGAATTCCATTCCCACGATTCTCCTTATGCTTCTATTGATCATATCCTCTATTCTATTTGAACTACTTCCTACTTACACTGTTGGAGCCTTAAATGTATGCCTGAGGAAAAACTACTAAGATGTAAACCCTTGTTAGCGGTGAACGTGATCTTACTTGGAAATATAGGCTTCTTAGATGTGTGTATAATGCCATATTGTATCAGACAGCCCTTCAGTGCAATGAGTGTCATCTTACAAGGAGAAGAGGTGCATAAAAGCACACAAAGAGAGAACAGTCATGGGAAGACTGCGGCGGAAATTGAAATGGTGAATGCCAAATCTTGCTGACAATCATTGGTAACTCAAAAGAGACAAAGGCTTCTTTTGTAAAATTATCTGTCAAAAAAATTAGGATTCAAAACAAAGTAGGGGAGAGAACCTAAACTATGGAAATTTGAAAACAAAATATAATATTTGCTATCCAAATATTATCAAGAGCAAATTCCATAAACATTCTGTATATATGAATCTGCCTCAGAAGGGGAAAACTATAGCTTTAGAGAAACTCATTTTAGAATAAATTATAGATGTTAATTATTGTTCTTATTCTCACTCTATGACTCTTCCTAAGAAAACTCCCTCTATATATATATTCCTTCATGAAGGCAGACTAGAGACAATCATATGTCCCTTAATATTTCCAATCCACAGACCACAGATAATTGAAAAAATGCATGCTTCAGATCTTTCCTTTTGAGAGCTGAAAAGTAAGCTCTAAGCATCTGTTGAGGTGGAGGACCTGCAGTGTCTGTAGACAGATCAAAGTGAATGTCAATCCAAGACTGTCACATTTTGTAGGATCAGAAAGATCATGGACCAGAAAGGAAGCTGACTTACAGAGGAAAATAGGTGATTGAATAAGATGAGCTACCAGAAACTCAGATTTGCAATGGGAGCCTTCATTAAAGCCAAGTAGGCAGTATTAGTCATAATATTTCAGATTTTAGCTCATATTCTTATGGTTAGTTTTTCCCCCCAATTTTTGGACTCATGTAAGACTACTCTATTCTAAAATTGCATCCTCTTTGTGTCTGCTTCAACTAGAACAATTATCAATTCTTGAAGAAAATAAGCATGCAGGTTTTTTGTTTTGTTTTGTTTCTGTTTCTGTTTTGTTTTGATTGTAGAAGACATTTTTCTGGAAGAGGACATGGAATCAAATTAAAACCACATTGAGATGAAGATGTATGCCTAACTTTGAACACTAATAGTAATCTTTTTTTGTCTCGAAAATCTCTAAAATCATTAGACTTTTGTTTCAGTCCATTTTGTATTTTATCTACCATTTCTGCCATGAACCACAGCTACCAGACTCTCACAGCATGATGGTACTTTTCACCACAGGCATTACTTTTTTCCTCTGTTTACTTGAGAGATGTCTAGCCCCACTTTCTGTACCTCCTTAACCAGACACTGCAGGTAACAGTTTCTCCCATACCTCAAACTGACAGAAAAGAAGTCACAGTAGAATATAAAATACATGACTGAGAGGTAATACTCTAGAACAAGGATGGGTCGAAAGTACAGAATCTTATTTTCAAGATCTAACAACGAAATAGACAGTTATCTAAGAAAATGCCTAAGCATTTTAGGGATCCAGAAACATATATAAACAGTTATGTACTTAGGAAAAGCTGCTAGAACTTTGGGCAGAAGTAGTGTGGAGTGGCCTTCTTGCACAAGCCTGGACTGAGTCAGTCCATCACTCCTGTTCCACAACCATGGCTAGCACAGTAGGTAGAAAAAGATAGGCTTGCCTGTGAAAGCCATCAGCTTTTCTGCCAGGGTTCAGGAAGATTAGCTTGGAGCTGAAAACAAAAGCAAGTGTCTAGTAGTGTTTTCAATAAAAGCAAAATTCTTTAGAAGTGGTTGAGGAAATTGGCCATTTTCCTAGCTCAGACTGAAGTCCTGATTGGGATCAGAGGAAGACTGATAAAGTGTTAGGACTTCAACTGGGAGATGCTGAAAGTGAGGGACCAGTAGAGGAATGCATTTGTACATATCCTTGATGTATTGGGGACTGCATGTACTCAGAATGACCCAAGGATGCTAAGAAGAAAATGAAAATGACATGAAAGCTATCTTAGCTTTGAATGTCCTCTTCCAGTCACATGTATGTCTATAAGTAAAAGGTCAATTTTACAGGTCAAGGTGTTTAGTACAATCTTTGATCAGTCATGGGCTGATTATTAAACCATGCAGGTGACCATGGAAAAGCCAAAATTATTAAAACATCTTACATGATACATTAGTGGTGGCTTATAACACAAGGGCTGGAGTCATGCAGTGTAGGTCCAACCAAGTAACAGAAGATGAAAACAAGGCAGTAGAGAGAAACTCTTAACCCGAGCACTTAGAAAAATCAGAGTCCAGAGGTGCTATAATGCAGCCTCTAAAGTTTTTAAACAAAGTAGAGAACATGGAAAGAAATGAAAATGCAACTTAGATTCTATGAGAAAAAAAAATAGATCCTGACTTGGAATACATTTGCATTTTGGTATAATCAGATAAAGAATTTGGTATAGTCCCTGCAAAAATGTTCAATGCTTGAAGGAAATCATGGGCATATAATGTAAATGGTATAAAATTAAGATTGACAGTCTCCATAAAGAAAAAGAAACAAATGGGAATTTTAAACTTGAAAAGAACAACAACTAAAATGAAAATTTACCATCATCACTTATGGTGATATTTTATTTGTGCTTAAATGTGGTTTTATTTGTATGTTAATAAATAGAGTTGCCTGGGGATCAGAGCTAAAAGCAAGCCATTTAGCAGAAGCCTGGCGGTTGTGGCACACACCCTTAATCCTATCACATGGCAGGCAGGGTCTCTGTGTGGTCAAGGGCACAGCCAAGTGGTGACCTGAGTCTTTAATCCCAGTACCAAGCATAGAGACCTGGAGATCTCTATAGACAGGCAGTGACAAGGAAATCATGTGGTTGGGTTTAGAGCCAATGAGAAGATAGAACAGAAAGACAATAAAAAGACAGGTCACGCAGGAGATGATCTCTCTCTCAGGGGAAGAGATGGCAGCAATTGGTAAGCTAAAGGTAGTCTTGGGCTTTGCTAGTGCTCTGATCTCTTAGGCTTTAATGCTGTATTTGGCTCTGTGTTTCTTATTTACTAAGACCGTTTAGAATTTCATATACAATCACTCAACAGCAGATTTCAAATTAAAGAATCAATAAGCATGATGACAGATCAAAGGTAAATATGTACTATTAAGAATTGAATCTTGAGGTCACCATGTCCTAGCCTTAAATTTGAGCAGAGACCCCTGTTCAGCCAGAGGTCAAACCAGCTGGCCAGCAGACAGAAACCAAGGTAGGCCCCCTGCAACATACAGACCTCCATCATTCTTTTAGTGCCCACCCACCCTACCCCCCAAACCCCTCACATCTTCATTGCCCTGTCCTAGCCCCCAACTCAGGCAGAAACCCCCCTGCTTGACTAGAGGCTATGCCAATAAACAGAAGTCCAGCCTCCAACTTTGGTGGAGAACCCTGCTTAATCAAAGGCCACACCAGCCAGAATACTAGAAACCAAGGAACAAAATACCCATCAAACAAAGAAAAGCTCAGAAATTGGCACCTAGGCCTATAATCACCCCAAACCCAGATGCTTAGACACCAGCATAAGAACACAATCAACAACACCCAGGGCAATATGTCACCACCAGAGCCCAGCTATCCTATGTCAGGAAGACGTGAACATTCCAACACAGGTGAAGCATTAGAGAAAGAACTTAAGACCAACTTTATGAAGAATGATGGAAGTCCTGAAAGAGGAAGTGAATAAATCCCTTAAATAAACTGAGGAAAACCAAATATTGGAGGAAATTAATAAATCCCTTAAAGAAACCCAAGAAAAAACAAACAGATGAAGGAAATGAATAAAGCTGTTCAAGACTTGAAAATGGAAATAAAAGCAATAAAGAAAAGACAAACTGAGCAAATTCTGGAAATGAAAAATCTAGAGAAGCGAACAAGAACTACAGACACAAGTATCAGCAAAAGAATACAAAAGATGGAAGAGAGAATCTCAGGCATTGAAGATACAATAGAAGAAATAGATAACATCAGTCAAAGGAAATGTTAAATTTAAAAATTAGCTGACACAAAGCATCCAGGAAACCTGAGATACTATGAGAAGACCAAATCTAAGAATAATAGGATTAGAAGAAGGAGAAGAGTCCCAGCTCAAAGGTCCAGGAAATATTTTCAACAAAACCATAGAGTAAAATATTCCTAACCTAAAAAAGGACATGCTTAAAAGGTACAAGAAGCTTACAGAACACCAACTAGATTGGAACAGAAAAGAAAGTCCCCTCACTATATAATAATCAAAACACTAAACCTACAGAATGAAGAAAGAATACTAAAAGCTGCAAGGGAAAAGGTCTACTATATCCATCAAAACTTTTAATCACCATAGATGGAGAAAACAAGATATTCCATAATAAAGTCAAATTTAAATGATATCTGTCCACAAATCTAGTCCTATAGAAGATACTAGAAGGGAAACTTCAACTTAAGGAAGTTAAATACACCCATGACAACATGGGAAATAAATAATCTCACACCAGCAAAGCCAAAAGAGGGGAAGCACAACACACACACACACACACACACACACACACACACACACACACACACACACACAGTCAATCTCACACAGTAAAACACACTCCACCACCACTACCAAAAAAATTAGAAATTTTCTAGAATTCAATGAAAATGAATACACATCATTTCCAAACTTATGAGACACAATGAAAGCAGTGCTAAGAGGAAATTTCATAGCACTAAGTGTTTGCATAAAAAAGTTGGAGAGATCTCATACTAGCAGCTTAACAGCACATCTGACAGCTCTAGAACAAAAAGAAGTAAGCACACATGAGGAGTAGTTGGCAAGAAATAGTGAAGCTAAGGGCTGAAATCAATAAAATTAAAACAGAACAATATGAAGAAACAATGACTTGATTCTTTGAAAGAATCAACAAAATAGACAAACCCTTATCCAAACTAACAAAACACACACAGAGAATATCCAAATCAACAAAATCAGAAATGAGAAGAGAGACATAACAACAGACACAGAGGAAATCCAAAGACTCATTAGGTCACACTTTAAAAACTTGTACTCCACAAAGTTGAAAAATCCAAAAGAAATGGAGAATTTTCTTGATCGATAGCCCTTACAAAAGTTTAATCAAGATCGTATGAACAATTTAAATAGACCAATAACCCCCAAAGAAATAGAAACAGTCATTAAAAGTCCCTCCCTAAAAAAAGCCTAGAACCAGATAGTTTTAGAGCAGAATTCTACCAGACTTTCAAAGAAGAGCTAATATCAATACTCTCAAGTTATCAACAGAATAGAAATAGAAGGAATGTTGCCAAATTCAGTTTATGAAGACATAGTCACTCTGATACCCAAATTACACAGAGACTCAACAAAGAAAGAGAATTAAAGATCAATTTCCTTCACGAACATTGATGCAAAAATACTCCATATAATACTTGCAAATTGAGTGTAAGAACACATCAAAAAAATCATCCATCATGATCAAGTAGGCTTCATCCCAGAGATGCAAGGATGGTTCAAAATACGAAAATCTGCCAATGTAATCTACCATATAGAAAACTGAAAGACAAAAACCACAGGGTCATCTCATCATATGCTGAAAACATCTTTGACAAAATCCTACACCACTCCATGGTAAGAGTCTTGGAGGGATCAGGGTTACAAGGGACACATCTAAACATAAAAAAAATGCAATTTATAGCAAGCCTGCAGCCAATATCAAATTACATAGAAACTCAAAGCAATTTCAGGAAAATCAGGAACAAGACAAGCCATACACTCTCCCCATATCTATTCAATAAAGTACTTAAAATTCTAACTAGAGCAATAAGACAACTGAAGAAGATCAAAGAGATACAAATTGAAAGGGGAGAAGTCAAAATAATGCTATTTGCAGATGATATATCCTATAAACTGATAAATGCCTTCAGTGAAGTGGCTGGACACAAGACTAACCTAAAAAAATAAATCAGTAGCTCTCCTATACACAAATGACAAACGGGCTGAGAAAGAAATCAGGGAAACAACGTTCTTCACAATAGCCACACATAATCTAAAATATCTTGGGGCAACTCTAACCAAGCAAGTGAAAGACTTGTATGACAGTAACTTCAGATATTTGAAGAAAGAAATTGAAGAAGATATCAGAAGATGGAAAGATCTCCCATGCTCATGGATCAGTAGGATTAACATAGTAAACATGGCCATCCTACCAAAAGCAATCTGCAGAGTAGATGCAATCCCCATCAAAATCCCAATACAATACTTTACAGATCTTGAAAGAACAATACTCAGCCTCACATGGAAATGCACACACACACACACACACACACACACACACACACACACACACGCGCAAAATAGGATAGATCAAACAACCCTACACATTAAAAAGAACTTCTAGAGGCATCACCATCCCTGATCTCAAACTGTTCTACATAATTGTAGTAATTAGAAACCACATGGTATTGGCATAAAAACAGATAGCTTGTCAATGGACTCAAAGACCCAGATATAAATCCATACACCTATGGACACTCGATTTTTCTTAAAGAAGCCAGAAAGATACAACAGAAAAAAGAAAGCATCTAACTGGATATGTGCATGTAGAAGAATGCAAATACTCTGGAGCCACTTTTCCTGGACAGGTAGTAGAGACCATGGGCCTGTCCAGCACTGCAAGTTGCCATTATGATAAACAAATGTATGGTGGGGTATGGGAGAGAAAGAGAGAGAGAGAGAGAGAGAGAGAGAGAGAGAGAGAGAGAGAGAGAGAGAGAGACAGAGACAGACAGAGACAGATGCAAAATTGTTTATATGCTGTGGAGAGAGGCAGATCTGAAGACGTGAAGGTGGTGAGGTGCAGGCCGATGTGGGCAGTCAGCTTGTCACTCAGGGCCATGGTGATGTCTGAGCCTGGGCTGCTGCCAAAGGCCATGACTGGGTCTTTGGCCCTGCTGTACCCACAGTCTGTTTTGATGTCTGTGGTTCCTGTTTTCATGAAGGCCATGAGGTTGTCTGGAGTCTGGGCCACCACCTAGGGCTATGTTAGAGTCCAGGGACTATGCTGCTGCGGGGCCCATGCTGCTCTTGAGAGGCCGGCACTGCCACCTGAGGCCGTGGTGAAATCTGGGCACAAGCTGCTGCTTATGGCAATTTCTGGATCCATGGTCCTGCTGTAGCTGGGGTCTGTGTTGATGTCCATTGCCCATGTTATCACAGGGGTGGGGGGGGGCATGTATACCATGTGTTGAACCATGTGTTGAACCCTGTGTTGAAGCATGAGGGCAGCCATGCTGAGCCCTGAGAGAGCCCCCCACCCTCACCAGAGAGGCAGCTGACCTCATCCCTCGAAGGCCCTGGAATAGTAGAACCTTATGACCCCTGCCTTGTCCATCATAGGAGAGCTGGCTCCCACACTTGGGAAAACTGGCTCCACTCCTCACTTGAGGAGGGTGCTCCCAGCTACCACCCAAGCCCATGTCCAGGGCTTTGAGTTGGCACACCCCAACATTTACCCCATCTATGACCTGCTGGAGTGCATGAAGGGACTGACCCTGTGGAACCATAGTTGCAGAATCTCCATGACTTGTGGCAACAGCAGGATATCCCAGAGGAGTTTCAGTGAGGGTCCAGTATTGATGGTGTATCAGAAGTCAGAGGCCTTGAAGGAGACCTACGACTCACTGCAATGAACATTCATAAGTTAAGCTGTTTGTACAAAAGGGTCTACTATGTGACACACAGCAGGTCCCAATGCCACTAAGATGAATGAACAGGCAATGGAGAGGAGGGAAAGACAGAGGAGGGAAGTGTTTTTGTTTTTGCTTTGTTTGTTTTTGTATTTGTTTTCATGGAGGGCTGTTTTAATTAATATTATTTGTATTTTTATTATTTTATTTTTATTATTTCTTCTGAAGTTTTCCTTTGGGGGAACACTACAAGGGTGAAGGGTGAAGGGATACTAAGGGACTGGGAAATGAGTGGTATTAGGGTGCATGATATAAAATTACCAAAGAATCAACACAAATTAACTTTAAAAAAGAATGCAAATACATCCATATTTAACACCCTGCACAAAACTCAAGTCCAAGTGAATCGAAGACCTTAACATGAAACCAGATACACTGAACCTGATAGAAGAGAAAGTGGGAAAGAGCCTTGAACTCATTGGCACAGGATACCACTTCCTGAACAGAACACTAATAGCACAGGCACTGAGATCAACCACTAATAAATGGGATCTCATGAAACTGAAAATCTTTTACAAGGCAAAGGACACCATCAGTAGGATAAAAGGCAGCCTACAGAATGGAAAAAGATTTCCACCAACTCCTCATCTGGTAGAGGGCTAATATTTAAAATCTATAAACAGCTCAAGAAACTAGGCATCAACAAACCAAAAAATCCAATTAAAAAATGTGGCGCAGATCTAAACAGAATTCTCAATATAAGAATCTCAAATGGTCTCGATGTCCCTTCCTCATAGAATCCCTCCTTTCTCTTATTGATTGGACTCCTGGAGCTCATCCTGGCATCTGGCTGTGGATAGCTGCATCTGCTTCCATCAGTGCCCATGGTGGGATACTTTGCACAGCTTTGGTGCAGAGATGAGGGGTTTGGATCTGCATCAAATGAATGTACCAGGCTCTGCTGATGCCCCATGGGAGACCTTGTCTTGGAGGAGGTGGAAATGGGGGGTCGGTTAGGGGGGAAGACTGGGGAGTGGAAGGAGGGAGGACATGGGAATCTGTGGTTGGTATGTAAAATGAATAGAAAAATCTCAATAATAATAATAATAATAATAATAATAATAAATGAAAAAAAGAATCTCAAATGGCCAAGAAACACTTGAAATGTTCATCCTCCTTAGCCACAAGGGAAATGCAAATCAAAACTACTTTGAGATTCCATTTTATTCCTGTCAGAATGGCTAAGATAGAAAACGTAAGTGATAGCTCATGCTGGTGGGAATTTGGAGCAAGGAGAACATTCCTCCACTACTGGTGGGAGTGTAACTTTGTACAACCACTATGGACATCATAAATAGCCTAGATGTCCCTCAACTGAAGAATAGATAAAGAAAATGTGGTCCATTTACACTGTGCAGTATTACTCAGCTGTTAAAAAATGGCATTATGAAATTTGCAGGCAAATTGATGGAACTAGAAAAAAAATCATCCTGAGTGAAGTATCCCAGGCCCAGAAAGACAAACATGGTAGGTGCTCACTTATAAGTGGATATTATCTCTTAATAAATGGTAATCATGCTACAATCCACAGGTTCAGAAGGGCTAAGTAACAAGGAGGGCTGTAAGGGTTATGCATGGGAAGGGGCAATAGAACAGATTTTGTGGGTGGATTAGAGGTTGGGTGAGAATGGGAACAGGAGAGATCAGATGGAGGGAGATAGAAAGAGAGAACTGGGAGATATGATTGAAATTGAAGGGTATTGGGGGGGGGCGATATGGAAACCTATTGCAGTAAAAACTCCCAGGTTTCTATGAGGATGACCCTAGTGAGGACTCCTAGTAATGGAGAATATTTGTGCATTTATGCATATATGTAATAACAATTAAAAGCAAAGGCCATGAACATGAGAGGGACAAGGTAAAATATAGGGAAGGGGTGGGAAGGAGGCAAGGAAAGGGGAAATTATGTAATCATATTTTAATTAAAAAATAAGGAATGTATTAAAATATGGACTAAAGATCTTAATAGAGAGCTCTCAGTAGGAAAAACAAAAATGGCTAAGAAATATCCTTTAAAAACTAACAATGCATATTATATATATATTTTTATTACTTTAAACTTATTTTAATACCATTCCTATTAGCAAATATATTATTTTTGCTTTAGCAACAGTAGCTAATCGTTCTATGTACAGAGATTGGCTTATCTGATTTGCTTCCCATCAGTGGTTTTAACACGGCAGGTGCTGAACGGGATGCAGAAGGTGAATACGTTCATAGGGGAAAGAAGGAAAGACAATTGAAAACAAAAAATATAGGCAAAATTTTTCGGATATTGTGTGTGGTGACAGAGATGCTGAAGACAGTTGGCAAGCTTGTAGAGGTTCAGGGATGGGGCCTAGAAAGACCGCAGGCGCCTTCTGAAAGACAGATAGCCTGAACAGAACTCCTGTATTTTGTAGTTTTGACATGAGATGACCTTATCAATAAAGTTTGATGACAATAATGGCAGTAGGCAGGTGAGTAAACAGTAATTGTAAACTCAGGTGGGTGGTGCGGTGCCTTTTCCCCCTCATGAAAAGGTTCCTATGTTGCTTCCCTCTGTGAAGTCAGTAAAATTGACCTATTCGGGGCTTTTCTAACTTTAACAAGTGTGATTTAGTCACACTGTTCTGAATTCTTGTTCCTTTCCGTATGCCTCCTTGGGGAGAAGAGAAGAATGGAGCAGCTAAATGGGAAAGGGTTTATCCTCAACTACTTCGTCTATTCTCCTCTCCTCATCAAAGAACAGGAACAAAATGAGGCAGATACCTGTCTCCAGGTCCTTGTGGACATAAGGGATGGATTGAACAATGGGGATTTGCAGACAATTGTTTGCCTTTGTCTCCAAGCTTATGAGTTTGTTTATATAAGAGTTTTATTTTTGTTCTGTAATGAAAGTATCAGAATAGTCCTAATATCAATATGCAAAATAGATGTGTGAATGACAGTAGCATGAACTTTAATTTATATGTACTTCCTTTTGATCATACTATAATTTCCTACTATGTGATCTACAGTGACCTCCTAAAGGGGTTGGGATGGAAAAGGACTATGTGGTGAGGATCAGGTCATCGTCTCTAACATAATTTAGAATTGCTTGGTGGTGAGAATAGGTAAACTGGACGTCAGTAGGTTTTATTATTGTTTTTAAGGTCACTCTAGGTAGTTTAACTCTTTACAGCCCGTGCCTGGGAAAGATCACAGCCTTAGCAAAGGAGCCAGGCAAGCATAATGAGCCGCAAGAAGACAGACAGTTATTTCACACTTAGGTACAAATGAACATACATGAAAATATGGTCACATCAAAATAGGACCTAGAACTTTGTGTTTGCAAGTGATGTGTACACAAGATGTACGAACAAGAATAAAAATTGTTTTAAAAAGAGTAAGAACTGTAAATTGAACTAAACTGTGTATGTGTAGTTACAAACTAAAGATATATATATATATATACATGTGTATATTGTATATTTTATATACATGTGTGTATGTATGTATGTTATGTGTGTATATGTGGGAGCTAATTCAGAAGACTGAACTCAGGATAACCTTAGCTCCTTATAATTAAGTAATGAGGTTTTCATCTCCCTGTGCCTCATTTTTCTCTTAGTAAACTCAAGCTAGTACTCAGAGAAGTATGGGGAGGATTTAGTGAACTGATGCACTTGGTGCATGGCACACTTCTACTTCAGGTTCATTTAACACTTATTGGCTATTATTTTTATGTTAAACACCTTCTGTTCCAGAGAATTTGTTATAGTTTCATATGCATATGTTCCATTTATTTTTTGCTGGATTTCCTCACTCTTGCTTGTTCATAAAACACAATAGGAAAAAATATACAAAATGCCACTTTTCACTATTTGACTTAAATATCTTTGTGCCTGGCAACTTCAGGAACACTTTAACAGCACAGCACACCATTGCACCCAATGGAGTATGACACTTTCAAGAGCACCTACATGCTTCTGGGTGTCTCATCAATACCAATGGAGTCAATCCTCAAAAACCCTGACAAGCATGAGGAAACAAATGGAGACAATAAACAGAATCATTCTCCTGAAAAATGCACCAATAAGCACTAAAGGTTGGAAGTAAATGTTCATAGTTTTCTACACCTGGGGAGTTTTCCCCAGCATTCTGCACTTACTCTCACAATCCTGTGCACCTGCTGGCATGTGTCCACACACATGCAACCCTCACTAGGATCACACTGTTTGCCTGGACTCTGGATGCTTACATCAAGAGACTGACTAGGTCAAGTTAAACTGTTGCAAAAGAAAATTTAACTTATAATGTCTCTGCCCTGTCGTCAGTTGTGGTACAAGATGCTGTTTCTAGGTGAGGATTGCTGAATCCTTCCCTACCACCAGAGCTGGGGAGCTGTGGGTCCCAATTCACACTTCATTAACCCCATATGTAAGGAGCACCATCCTTGTATATGAAAAGTGAAGCATGGTTTCATTGACTAGACTTTCTTTTATTTCTCTTAAAACAGCATGCCATTTTCCCAGTCATCCTTGGGACTTTTTTCTGTGTCTTTCTTTGGCAAGACCTCCTCCTGTTTGGGCCCTTCTCCTTCATTCCTCCAGAGAGGAAAACAAAATAAGAATAAAACCCACTTTAGTATCATGAAATGGATTTTAAAAGCAAATCTGTCCCCAGAGAGTCCAGTAATGCCTTACTTCAGGGATCCATTTTCTTTCCAAGCATAGAGCTCCCCAAACTCTCGGGCTTAGTGCTGTCCCTCTTCACATCACCACCTGCAAGGCTCTGTGCACCTTTAGTGCCGAGAAGCAGAAGATTTCCTAACAAGAGTAATTGCAATAGGATTTAATCATGTTGTCTGCAGCAGAGGGCCGGTAACCTTAATGATAATGTTACAATAGAGAGCCCTACAAATGGTTTCCGTAGGTAAAATACCGTAAATCGAAGGAGCCCTGTGCCCATAATGCACTCTTTAATAGCCCTCGAAAGCCAGGTGCCATCAGAATGCACCCAGCATCGTAAGACATTAAACGCTAAGCAAGCTCTGAAAACTTCCAAGCCTCAAAGGGCATCATCATGTTACAGTCAGTTGGAAAACTGAATAAGGATGCATCAGACATGTTTTAAGCAATCCACGGTGAAAGAAAGGATTGCAGTTTACCAATAACAAGAGCTTTCTGAGTTTCGGACAAATCATAATGCATATTTTATCTAAGTTATGACTGAAATGGAGCCACGAGTTTAGAAAGTGAAATAGATAAACATGCCAAATCTTTGGCTAAATGCTCTGAATTTGGTTATTTGCATAATATAAAGTTGATCAGAAGCTAGTCCATGTAGATTTCCTAAATGTTATTCAAGGGTGAAATCCATGCATTAAATAATGCTGCTTATTCCAGCTTATTTCTAAATAAATGTTGCAAATGTTAATTCATCAGCTTCCACAGCACGCTTTTGCAGTAACATGGAAAATAGTATTAATGATACACTAGGGCTTCCATAATGCTTTTTATTTGAAAATCCCTGAAGGCATCGCAAACATTAATAATATGAACAAAAGTCCTAATAATAATACTCGCTGTTCTCAAGCAGAAAAGATTACTAACCTCATTTTGTAGATGCCGAGATTTAGTCACAAATAGGCTAAGGAAATTGCCTGAGACTACAGAAGCAGTCACCAGCCGAGCTGGCAATAGAAATCAATGCCTTTTGATTCCTACATCCCCATTCCAGACAATGTACCATTTCCTATAGAAGCAAGAAGCTTTCTATCTTTACTTTCAAATGTAACATTTTGACTTCAAAAAACTACCTAAGACTTTCCAGAACCTTCCTTCTTGCTTGTTTCAGTGATTGTCCAGCACCTTTCTACCTTAGAATCGGACTCCATATATAAATTGTATTTTACTTATAATAGGGCCATTTTGCTCATTTAGATTGATAAGCTTTATTTTTTAGTAATTTCACCTCAGTTAGAACAGCCATATAAATACTCAGATCTGCTTTGTAGAGTCCATTGTATTCCCTTATGTGATGTGTGAAATTTCACTCTGGTCCTACATGTCAGATCTACTCAGACGCTCACGACAGATGTTTGTTTTGGAGGTAGATATAAATTTAGTAATGGGTGACTTGGTATGTAGAAGCTTACCTGCTCATGCTAGAATAGGTAAATATTCTAATGAAATTGGGAACGTTTGGTTGTTTATCCCCACATCTAGATTTGGAATCTTTACTGAACATAAAACTAAATGATATTTAAAATAACTTTTTCCTGCACTTGGTAAATATTTGTCTTAACCCTGATTTGTGTTTAAATATCTGGTCCCTTGGAGTCCATGAAGAGGTATTCAGACCCACCTCACTAGTTTCTTTCCTGGTTGCAGACCTTAATCACTTTTTTTTTGTTCTGTAGAGCTGTGTTGGTGAGGTGGGGACATTTCCTGGGCTTGCCTTGGCAGGAAGGTGATGCTTTGCTTCCCGTTCATATTTTTCTCCAAGTACGGCCTCTAAGCCAGTCAGACTCAGTGCTGCATGTGAACTCCTCTACAGAACCTCCCAAATAAGGTGAAAAAAATCATTAGTAGTCCAGTTTCAATCTTCTGCACAGCTCAGGCAACAATAAATGAATAATTTGCCGCCCTTCGCTTTGGCAAGCTGATGCCTAATGATTACCCAGGGACAGGATAATGGGACCATAGTGATTACACTATGTTTTTCTAACCACTTTCAAGGCCTTTGCTTTCAGACCTGCCCTAATGAAAAGAAAGCTCTGAAATTGGGCCAAGTCTTTATTAAAAATGTTCTGACAGGCTCTGCTTAGATAAATGTATTCACTTCTCAGATTTGAACCTTCTACTGATTTGGAAGGCACAGGCTTGAGAGTAGATTTGATTGCCTGAACACTCTGATAATGAGGAAATGAGATGTTGGTTAATTCCATAAGCTACTGGAATGACTTATTTAAAGAAGACATGATGATAACCTGTCTCTAGGATTTAGACTGGTTCAGTGGACTGGTTCAGTAAGAACTGTGCAAAACCAGGAGTCAGAAAACCTCAAGAATCTCATCTTCGCTTATGCTGTAAGATTATAATGTGATCTGATGAATATCAATGAATATTTGGAGTTTCTTGGTTACTGTCAGCAGCTGTCAGTCATTTTCAAGGAAAGAGGATGGTAGTAGGGGGTAATTGTAGGAACATGAGAATACATACAGAGATTCTATTGAGTATATGTAGACATGGCTATGAGTAGTTCATTTTTTAATATTATTAATTTTCTTTCTTTATCGTGTGTGTTATGCACATATGGTGTTGGGTTGTATGTGCGTGTGCACATGGATATGGAAGTTAGAGGAAGTTGTCTGGGGTCTTCCCCTATCATTATATCTTGTCTATGTCCATGATGCTAATGTTATAGGCTTTATATGTTGGTGCTAGGGTTGGGAACAAGGATTGCTATTACACAGAAACAACCTTGCCCATTGGACTATCTCCATGGCCTCTATTTTTTTTTTTTTTTTGAGACAGAGTATAATGTATCTCAGGCTGTCTTTGAAATCCCTATATAGGGAAAAATTACCTTGAACTTTTGATCCTCTTGCCTACACCTCCAGATTGCAGGTTTATATCAACATGTATGGTTTTACCTGGTGCTGGGAATCAAACCTAAGGTTCCATGCATGTTAGATAAACACGCTACCAACCCAGTTACCTCCCTAGCCCCACCTTTTGAATTTTATGTGAAGATCGTGTTTACAACATGTCATCAATTTCTAAGCGATTCTGCAAATCCTTCAAGAGCTATCTCTCTCTGAAATAACATTATAAACAATACTTACTCTGGGGCATCCAGTGTTTTTTGGGGGGAAAGTTTAGTGATAATTTGAGGAAACTCAAATGAATACTATTCTTGTGTCCTCCCGATTTACTGTGTGTAAGGAAGAAGAACATATTTGTATATATAATTAATCTATGTTAAAAATCTTTCTTAAGGTGTCTAGATTAGTTCAGGTCTGAAGTAACTGAATAAAGAAATCTTCAACTCCATGGAGAACTAAAACCTCTCTACTGGTCAAAGATCCAACACTATTGTAAAAAAAACCCAAAAACACAGAGACATTTGAAAGTGCAAGGAGGAACAGGTGTCAATGTGATGGCCACAGCAGGAGATGAAATGCAGGCATATCAAGGTAGTGGAACAATGGTGACTCTAGGAAACCAGTGGTGAGCTTAGTGTGGCCCGAGTTCTTGGGACACACAAAACAAAAAGTGGCTATTCGCTGGTACACAGAATTTGAGGAGCCAGGGGGAGGGTTCCGGGTAGAAACACTACTTTGAGAGTGGGCCATGCTAGGTGTGGTTACCATGGTCTCAGGGACACAGATCAGGACTGAGCATGCAGAGTGGGCAGGTGTGGGGGAGATAGGACATATAAGAAACTATTTAGAAAGTTAAAAAAAAAAAAAAAAAACAAAAACGGGTGGAGCAAAGCTATGGAATTGGCTGTCCTGTGTTCTAGAACACTCAGGACTCTAAGGCTCCCAGGAGGCCTGATAAAGCCAGTTTGTCAGTGTGTTTTGGCCGATGCATTTCCCTAATGTTCTGAGAGGAACGTAGATAGAGGGGTTTATGGGAAAAAAATGAAATCTGGTTTTAAAAGCAGCCTGTTTATGAAGGGAAGAAAGATATGACAGTAGATAAAGATCAAAGATAATATTTTCTAAGATAGAACAAGTGAGTGAGGGAGATTGAGGACCAAAAGAAGAAATGTGAGGATGGAATGAGGTTGTCAAGGAGATGAGGTGGGAAAGGATTTGCAGCACTAGATCAGTGTGGGACTGGGTCATAGGAACAAGAGAGATGTTACCCCTTCAACTGAAGTTAAAGGTAGAATTGCAGTGTAGATAGAATCATTAGGACTGTTCTCAAGCCCTTGATGACCTTACCCAGTAATTCTTGCAATCAGAACACTTGATTTTAGGCAGTCTACAAACCACTGGCAGTGAAAGTCCAGTAATATAGTAACAGAGTCATTAGCTCTGTTTTCTCTCTAGTAGTTCTGAACTCAGGAGGTAGAATAGATTCAGACCTGGCTTTGGAGGGGAGCTGGTAGAACAGTTAGCTGGAACTGGGCAGGCTGTAAGAAGGAACAGACTGGTGATTATGATGCTGAACATTATTTAGGTGGAAGTATAAATGCTACAGCCATTGAACAGAGGCTAAGAGTCTTACAGTACAAGAGTTCAAAGAGCTGAGGGCATGAGATATGAGTTTGGAGGCACACAGCTTACATGGAGGTCAATTTTATGTGCTACCATGACATTAACAACAGCTATGGATAGAGCCCCAGGGCCCTCTTATTTCCCACAGACAGCATCTCCCAAGCAAGAAAGCCCTGCCATGGGGGCAGACACTATTCCTGCTTATTCCTAAGGAATAGCTTTCAATCTTGTGCCAGCCAACAGAAATAGTCTTTCCATCTACTCATAACCTCCCATGGGAACTGAGAGGAGCTTCATTCTGAAGATACTCTGCCACCTGCTTCCTCGTAACCCTGGTGGTTTGCTTGGCTCCCAAGTCCAGCCCATGTGGTTTTGTGTGGCATTTGGTGTTCTTCTGCCCTGATCTGTGAGTTTCTTGTGGCTCTCATCTATATAATTTTGGTTGTCATGTGTTTTTCATTCGCATAACACTATGGTCAGAATCAGCTCTCACCAGCAAGATGAATATAACATGATTCAAAAATAGAATGTGTCATTTACCTAGACATTGAGTTATCCAGCAAGATGGTCATGACTTGAATAAAAGGAAAACTGAGTCAAGGATCAAAGTTTTCATACATCTGGGCGTGGCTTTAAGACTGAGAGAACCTTATAGACAAGAACAGGGAGAAAACAAGTAATTGGATAACCTGAGCTTAAGGTCTAAAATTGTCAAAAACTTCTAACTTTCTTATTTTTCAAGTTGAAACACTTTGGGGAAGATGTAGAAGCCTAGGAAAAAAGAACTTACGTCTCAAGTACTAAATCTGTATCAGGTATTGTGCTGGCTGTAAACCATGATATTTCATGTAATTATTCCTGAACCAACTATGTTGGTGTGTTTGTATTGCTATATCAAAATAACTGATGCTGGATATTTTATACATGGAAAATGGTTGACTCAGCTCACAATCTTAGAGGCTGAACCTCTTCAAGACTGTCTGGCTTCTGGTGAAGGCATTTTGGCTTTGATCAGAACATGAAGATGGCATTATGATAGGAATGCACAAAGAAAGGGAGAGTTGACAGGACCAGGAAGAGAGCGTCTGTGAGAAAGTGAGAGAAAGGATGAGGTAAGAAGTAATATCAAAATAGGGGTCAGTCTTTCTCTTTTGTAACAACGTACTCTTGGGTATAAGAAGTTCCATGAGACCTGACCCAAATTTGGAAGCCAGCTTTAACCAGTTCCTAAGAGTAGTACTTTTGTGGGCTCATTACTTCCACTATTCTAGCTCTGAAGGATCCCAACAATTCACCAACTACCATGGACCAAGTTGCAGCACCTGTAATCCCAGGAGATAAACAATATCCAAACCATCAAACAACTGGGATACGTATGACACAGGAGCCAAGGACCAGTCTCATAGAGACAGGCCACCCTAGGGTGCCGTCTCCTGAACCCACTCAGTTTTGATCACTAAACAGTTATAGCATTTATTTATATTTAAAACTCATGTGGGATAAAGAATACAGTGGATACATACAGTCTTTGCCCTCACAAAAAAATAAATAAAACAAACTACAGAATCAACTTTATAGTCATTGCTCTGGGAGAAGCAATAATCCATGCCAAAATATTCTTAAAACTTGGTCATGTGGGTTGTGTATTTTCTGCTTACTGAGTTATAAGTTATTTTCAAACCTAGCGTAATCCATTTGCCAGGCACGTGAAGTGGGATCACTGTACTGGTGAATATAGAAGCTTCTAAATTTAGTCTTCCTTTTGTTTTTAGATCTTGCACCAGCCCATACAACTCGCAGCCATGCCTTTTCTGCGGTAAGCAGTCTAGCTACCGGCATTGTATGTGGCTCTTTCAGCGCTTTATGATTTTTTATTATTCCTTTGTGACAGCTTTCTCTGAGTTATGCAAATGGTGTGCCAAGTGTGGTAGAATGAAATTTCTTCCATTTTATCTCTGTCCAAATAGAAGTTGCCTCATCTGCATATAACAGTTCCCTTTGCAACTCAGTTGTAGTAGGAAATTGGAAGCCGTTTGTATTTGCATTTCCTGGGGATACAGACAAGAGCAGATGCCAATAATGGATGTCATAATTTGCTGCCTTCTCTTTGCTGCCTATAAATCTTTGAATATTTTTCCTACAATAGCAACTGAGGAGATTCAGCAAGCATAATAGGGAGAAAGAAGATGTAAATCTCAGCAGTGGTGGTGGATTCCAGCTATGAATATTTCAGAAACAAGACACTCCCTTTAAATGAAACACTAATGGCTTGTAAGGCGCTGCTGGCCTGATGTGCTCTTGATTTCATTTAATAACCCACAGCTCCCAACTGCACAACATTAGATCCTGGCTGGCAAGTTCTAAAGGAAGGCTTTTCTTATCTCACAATTTCAAATGCTAACTGTATCGTGGTGTCAATTCTTGATCACCTCCATGCTATGCCAGAGATACACACGCACAAACAATTTAGAATTGAAACAATTTATGTTTGGTTTTGAAATAAAAACACTTAGATATAAGTTCTCTCTCTCTCTCTCTCTCTCTCTCTCTCTCTCTCTCTCTCTCTCTCTCTCTCTCTCTCTCTCTCTGTGTGTGTGTGTGTGTATCCCTCACACAGGTTCACATGAACACAAATATGTATATGCATGCATATAAATTTGCATTCTCACCAAAAATAACATTGATTCTTGAGTCATTACCTCCCTAAACCATTTTCTTCATGGGGGAGTTGTGACTGAACTGAGTAATGATGATCCTAATGTCAATATAATAAGGGAACATGATAACTTCAATTATAGGAGTTTTAGATTTAGATATTTTGTAAGTAGATACTATAGAACAGTTGTTATTTTTAATTTTTTTTTTTTACTTTTTCCTAAAAATAATAAATTGGGTTAATTCAAAGTTTTCCAGGCTTCTCTTTGTATGTTTCCCTTTGACTGTTTTTCTTTAAACTTGAACCTTTCTATGCCACATGATTTCAGAAAGTCTGGGGCCAATAGCAAGACAACTTTGCTTACACACTTTTTTAAGCTGCCAAAGTAGCCAGCCTTTCTATAAGGTGTCTATTATTACTCGAGTGAGATGTTTAAATACCTTAATTGGTATGAATGTTGTAAACTAACCCCAGTGTACCTAATTAACTAGCTATATTCAATGATACTACTGCCAAGAAGAATTGGCAGGCTATTAGCTTAAAGAAAATAGTCTAAGGAAAAGAAAAAAAAAAGGAAACAAAAATTAACACCCAGTAGATAAGCTTCTCCTGAATTCAGAAGAATTAAAATCAGGTGTATTTGATTCTGAATATAAATCCTCTCCAAACTTGAACCCTGAGAACTTGTTGCCTGAATACCCTTGCGTCCTCATTGTCTGCCTAATTAATTCTTTCTTCTTCTTTACAAGCCAATTGGCATCTTCATGGAACATTTTTTAAAAATGTTTCAGCAGGGAGTTTTATTCTTCCTGTAGCTGAGCATTGGTGCCTTGTTCATCCCTTTCTGTAGACCAGCTATGAAAAAGAAGCAGTTGCTAGCAGCTCATGCAGAGTAGACCATTCACTTTTGGATAGCCATTGGCCTGCTGGAGCCTCTCACCCCGAAAATTCTTCCTTTCAGAGAAGGCTTGTCTGGGCGCACAACCATCTTGCCTCATGGGAGGATGGTTCAATTCATGATTTGTAGTTTCTCAGGTAATCAAGCTGAGGTTTGGCTTCTTCCTGCTGCATCTTCCAAGGATGCATTTTTAAAAAATTCTTTTCTACCCTGCTTTCTTTATAACTCAGTTCTCCAAAGAGAATCCCATGCTAATCATTTGCACAAGAAGTTCAATCTTTGGCTTTGATTTTTGGAAACCTAACCAAGGGTAGTATCAGGAATGATTCTAGAAAGCAATCTACACAAATGCAAGTCTGGAAGTAGATTTCTCTCTAGCCAGAGAGCACACCCCACCCCCAAACCCACTCACACACACACACACCCATACACACACACACACACACACACACACACACACACACACAAATTGCATTCCTGGATACTGGTAGAGTGTTGGTCATTTGTTGGCATATTAGCCATGTAAGTGCTGATTTTCACATGATTGTTCTTGAGAGTATCAAGACATAGATAACTATGTGGAACTGGGAAGTTTTTACTGAGTGCCATTGGAGCCTTAAGAAGAAAAAAAAATCAGAGACTCAGATATAATTGCCAACTTGAACAACTTGAAGAACCCATGTGGTCTTATCTGCAATTAAAGACCTACACACCCTGTTTCCGTAGAGATGGCCAGGCCCAGATTTCCCTGAGAATGAACTCAACCTTTTTTTATTTTTTTAATTTTCTACCCCAATTAAGGATTAAGTCCTGTGCTTGTGCTTCATCAAATCTAGGCTATGCTAGACTTTGAGCCTTTAATATAAATTCAGAAAAATAAAAGTTCAGGACTCTGCTCCTGATCAAATACTTTAACACATGTGATTCTCAATCAAACATAATTTACCAGAAGTTTTTAGGTATTTGTCTTGTTTTCAGCCTTATACCTAAAAGGTGAGGAAATTAAATTGAGGAAATTATGCTGGTCTCAGGTGTCATTGCTCAGTTCATGTCTAGAATACAGGAGTTTAGGGAGTAGGTGGTTTGTTGTTTCTTTTCCACAGTATTTTCTTTCTTTCTTTCTTTTTTCATTTTGTTTTGGTTTTTTTTTTTTGTTTTCTTGTTTGTTTTTTGAGATAGGATTTCTCTGGGTAGGCCTGGCTGTCCTGGAACTTGCTCTGAAGATGAGGCTAGCCTCAAACTCAGAAATACACCTACCTGCCTCTGTCTCCCTAGTGCTGGGATGGATTAAAGTTGTTCACCAACACTACCCAACTTCCACAATATTTTCTGATGAAAAACCCTCATTGTATTTTCCTCCATGAGTGAATACCATTAGATTTCTTTTCCTTTGTGTAAGAAATAATGATTCCTACATCTTCTAATGTAGTTAAGATTTTTCATATCAAAATGGCAAAAATCCTAGCAAAGACTGACAGTTTTCTTCAGCTAACCTGTGTGTAGTAGGACAGGCCCATAGGGTCGAGGAAACTGGCTCAAACCAATTGCCAAGGCACGCACGTAATGTACTTCTTCATGAGCCAATCTGGACTCTGTCTGAGAGCCTAGCAACAGGCACTGTCCAGAGTTCCTGATCATGAGGAATCTGCTTAAGGGCCTAGCAGCAGGCACTGTTAGGGTTCCTGATCATGCCTAGCCAATAAGGGACAACCATGCAATGTCACCAGATCAGGACACAGCCTGGGTGCTGGGAGGAGGGTATATGAAGTTTTCCCTGTTACTAAATAAAGGAGTATGCTGTTAGCCTTACACCTGACTCCCAGGGTCTTTGTCGTTGACTCTGCACCTTCTCATCCCCCCCTCCCCTGAGGGAGCTGTTAGGACCCAGCAACACCTCTGTGTTCCTTATAATTCTAGGCAGTCTCAGAGAGTTTGGCTAGCATAGTTGAAAATGCCATATGTGCCTTCAGATTCACATGTTTTTCTGCCCTCCTCTGTGCCCTGGGGTCTGATTTGGATGGACTGTACCTGTGATCTTTGCACTCTGCCTCCTGGTGAATTCCTGCAATGGGAAGGCAATGGCCAGGCACCATGGCTGGGTGGTAGTGGGATAAGGCCAGGGTATTTGTTGCCAGCTGCTTCCCTGGTAGTTTCCATTCATAGTGACTGTAGTTCTCCACCAAGAGATGTAGTCCTGCCAAGCAACCTCTCCTGACCTCTCTTAACTATTTTACAATTCTAGTAATTTCTCTGTCTTTTTTTTTTTATTAATTTCTTTTTTTTTTACTTTTATTTTGCAATACAATTCAGTTCTACATATCAGCCACGGATTCCCTTGTTCTCTCCCCTCCCGCCCCCCTCACCTTCCCCCCAGCCCCCCCCTCCATTCCCATCTCCTCCAGGGCAAAGCCTTCCCCACAGACTGAGATCAACCTGGTAGACTCAGTCCAGGTAGGTCCAGTCCCCTCCTCCCAGGCCGAGCCAAGCAATCCTGCATAGGCCCCAGGTTTCAAACAGCCAACTCATGCAATGAGCACAGGACCTGGTCCCACTGCCTGGATGCCTCCCAAACAGATCAGGCCAATCAACTGTCTCACCCACTCAGAGGGCCTGATCCAGTTGGTGACCCCTCAGCCATTGGTTCATAGTTCATGTGTTTCCATTCGCCCTTCACTACCCCCACTCATGTCCAGGCTGTTCATGTAGATCTCATTCCATTTCTCTGTCATTGGGAGATCCCTGTGTCTTTCTTGGGGTTCCTCTGTCTTTTGACTTCAGTCTGAGGGTGTGTCCACATCATGTTGTCACTAGCCATGGAGTGTGTACCATACCTTCTCGGTTTCCTAAGCCATGTTCATATGTAACAGGTTCTTTATAGAACTCCTACAGGATTTTTCCTATGGTGACACTAACTGCTTATAACAAAGAGTAAAATTCATTAGTACCCTCTGGTTGTGAATTCTAAAGACTCACATAGCCATTGTAACTTTAGGTCCCAGGTAGGATTTTTCTCAATGTCACTGTCCACTTAACAAAATGTTAGTCCTGTAAATAGAATTTTTATTAATGGAGCTAAATATTTTTATATTTGTTGGACATGTTTTCACTATCTGTTCATGACCTTTTTCCATAGGCATGTCCATCTCTCAATAATATCTTATGGTAGGACCATTAGTACATTATACTACATATACTTCCAGCATCCCTAGTCCCTAGTCCTTTGACATTTTTCTTTTAAACTGTGCAGAGATGTTCATTATTTGTATTTTTCAATGTCCAAGTTTTTATACCTGGTCTATAAATGTATTATCCACCAGAGGTAAGAACCCTCCCCTCATGTTTGATTTTGGTACATTTATATTTTTTATACTTTAGACTTAATAATAATGAATGTATCTTCAATCTTACTTGTTAAAAGCAGATAGGGACTGCTGTTTTTCTAGATAATTAATGCGTGAGCCCCTTGGAAAACTCTGCCTTGTGTCAAACAAATAAAAGATAATCAACAATATTTGGGTGCTATAAATAGCCCCCCCTTTTCTTTTTCCTTACGGGAATGTAGAATTTTTTAAATGACTACTACTTTGGACACTAGGAGACTGGGGGAGACCAATTTTTCAATTTGTCTATTATAACCATAGCTTATACTTACTGTATTTCTTTTCAAAATTCTTCATTCTAATTTCTTTTTCACTCTCGGGTTTCAGGTTTTCCAGCTAATTTTGAAGGGGCTGAAAGAAAATGTTCCCACTCAGTGTCTCAAGCCTTCCTTCTTCCCTTCCAAAGATCACCTGATATATTTCCCAAGGAACCTAGATGACCATGAAGGAAAAGAGACCAACATCCTGCCTACCGAACATTAGGGAAGGCTAGCTTCCCCTCCTGCTGTCTTATTGGGGTCTGTGGGGTCACCTTTCCTGCACTGGCCATAGTAAAACAAGAACTGTTTAAATCTCCCACAGTAACTGTAATGGCTAGAAGAAAACATTGCAGGTGTTTTCAGAACAGTTGCAAAGTATGTGTTAATAGACACCAAAAAAAAAAAAAAAAAAATGCAGAACAAAAACCCCAGAAACCTTGAATCCCTGTTTTAAAAAAAGATTTGATAATTTAAACCTATTTTCAACTTGCATTATGTTTATAAAATTATCACATTTGCATGACACAGTGGCCCAAATAAACTTTGCCCATAGCCATGATTTCCAAGAGCTCCCTTCTGTCCTGCAGGTAGTGAGCATGCATGTCTTGGTAGGCCTGTGTAAATCATATTAGGAGCATCCACATATTACCCTACACACGTGTTTCAGCATCCCTAGTCTTTGGTAATAATAAACAGCGTGTGACAGTCTCTGGGAATCTCTGCTAGCAGTGGATTTGTTGAGTCAAGGGTACGCTGTTTTCTCAAATTTATTAGATGCTGTCAAATTGCTTACAAAAGTTTTGTGTCTCCTTACAGCAGTCCCAAGGGTGGTGTGTATTCTTTCCTATTGGTTTCATATCACATCAATATTTGGCATTATCCCACTTCTGACTTCCTACTTCGTTGAAGTAAAGACCTTGTAGTTTCAATTCACATTCCTCAACTCTGTGTATCCGCCGACAGTACATCCAGCTGCCTCTTGGATTTCTTCTCCTAGAAGTAGTTCTCCTTTGCAGTTTTGAGATTTGTTTTTCATTTTTTGATTAGAAATTTTTATATTATTGATGTGTTTTTCTTTTGTTGTTATATGAATTAGAAATGTCTTTTTCCATTTATGGCTTATCTTTTCAATTTGCATGGTCTTTCAGTGAATAGAATTTTAGATTTTGCTACAGTCAAATTCATCAATAGTTTCCTTTTGAATTGTATTCTGTTTTGTCTTATGAAAGAAAATCTTTTTAAACTTGAAGATCAGAATATGTTGTTTTTTTTTGTTTGTTCCACATTTTCTTTTAACATTTAGCTCTTTAATGCACAGTGAAAGATTGTGTGTGTGTGTGTGTGTGTGTGTGTGTGTGTGTGTGTGTGTATCTGTTGAAGAAACAGAACTACTTTTGTTATTTAATCCCTAGACATTACAACAGTTACAGTCTGTTCAGAAAAGCAATAACTGTGTCTAATACATCAAGTAAGTGATTTAATTCAGATAATTTATTACAAAAAAAGAAAAAGAAAGCATTGAAGTAATGGAAAAATAAGGATAAGAGAGTTTTTTAACAGGAAAAACAAACAAACAAATAAACAAACAACAACAACATGAAGAGCTGATACAAACAGACCGGAAGGTGTCAGTATTTCTGGGATGCAGCCCACATACCTAAGCCCAGTGTAAAACTCTGCTGAAAGTCAAGGACTTGCTGAACCTGCTACCCCACTGTACTTTCGGAGTTCATCAATGTAGTTTCTCATATCCCAAGATTCCTCAGATAAAATTACAGGTAAGAAAAAATTGTTGATTACTGTTCAGAGTTCATTAAAAAAAAGCAAAAACTAAACAAATATGTTTAGATGATATACTCTTTTCCACACTTATCCCCAAGACCATGAACGGCAATGTTTGTAACCTTTTTTCTCCTACTGACTCTTAGTTGTTTTGTATCCAGTCAGATTTCAAGTCAGCTGCCATTCTTTCTCAGCTTGGAAAACTCAAGTGTTTACTCCCCACAACTTGAGCTCTTAGGGGTATTGGATATAATTGCCCTGTGGTATTTCAGTAACTTTTCCTAGGAATCCTGAGAGGTTTTGATATGACTGACTAGTCTTTCCATTTTCTTTCTTTTTCTTTCTTTCTTTTCTTTCTTTCTTTCTTTCTTTCTTTCTTTCTTTCTTTCTTTCTTTCTTTCTTTCTTTCTTTCTTTCTTTCTTTCTCTCTCTCTTTATTATTTTATTTTATTATTATTTTGTTTTGTTTTGTTTTGTTTTCCAAAACAGGGTTTCTCTGTGTACTTTTGGTGCCTGTCCTGGATCTTGCTTTGTAGACCAGGCTGGCCTTGAACTCACAGAGACCCACCTGGTTCTGCTTCCTGAGTGCTGGGATGAAAGGCATACACCACTGCTGCCCAGCTCTTTTTTTTTTTATTGTAGCAAGTAGATCATACTTAATTGTGTCATTTAAACTGCTGTGTTTTCATGATTTTTTGTTAATTTGGTAAACTGAAAGAGAGAACTTTTAGAATTATCTGGTTTGACTCTGCTTAACTCATTGCAATTCTATTTATATTTCTTAAATTTTAAGATATCTTTAAAATTTTGTATTTTGAGGTAACTTATGAGGAATATATTTGACATTTGCATATCCTTAGACTTCAAGCTTGTCTGCTGAAAACAATGTAAAAAGAGTTCTGACTCAGTAGTCTTTGAGCTGCCACCTTAGTATGTTTATATTTATTGATAGTACCAACAATGTGCTGCTGACTTTGCAGTTTCCACTTTCTGTTTTCTCTGCTTCCCTATTTCCCACCCCCTCTACTGGGTATGATGTTGTGGTGGTTTGAATAAGAATGGTTCCCATAGGCTCATATATTTAAATGTGTGGTCATTCAGGAGTGGTGTTACTTGAAAGGGATTAGGAGGTGTGGCCTTGTTGGAGGAAGTGTGTCATTGGGGGTGGGCTTTGGAGTTTCAAATGTTCAAGCCAGGCCCAGTGTCCCCCTCTGCCTGCTGCCTGTGAATCCAGGTATAAAACTTGCAGCTATTCTCCAGTCCCATGTCTGCCTGCATGCTGCCATGCTTCCTGCCATGATGAAAATGGGCTAACCCCCTGAACTGTAATGAAGCCCTAACTAAATGCTTTCCTTTATAAGAGTTGCCACAGTCATGGTGTCTCTTCACAGAAATAGAAAACTGACTAAGACAGGAGTTAAATATATTTTCATCCTTCAAGTAGCTACTCTGAAAATTTTAGCATATCCAATTGACAAACTATCCAACAGAAATTGGTATCTTCACAAGACACTCAGAAATAGAATGGCCTTAGGACTTTAGTACCAGTCAAGGTTATCTGAGCCTTTGTCTTTTTTTGCTGAGATTTTGTCTTGCTATGTTTCCCCTTCTCAGGTAAATGGTTGTTATTGTTCCATGATAATAAAGCTGTGGTCATTTGGACTTGTCTACTGTGTACCAAGTCATTTACTCACTCTTTATTCCTCTCCCTCTGTTTTCTTCTGAATCAACATCTTTTTGCATGAAGAACATTAGTGAGAAATTCCTTCTGTGGGTCTTTGGATAGTCATTGTAATCTACTTCCGTTTGTGGAACTGTCATTTGATTCTAACTTACATGATATTAGATGAATCCAAAATACCTGTTTTTATGAGAGTTTAAACATTCTTCAGCTCACGAAGGGGGGGGGGCAAGTCACTATCTCCCCCCTCTTTGCTGCTGCTGAGAAGCCAGCCCATCTCTCTGTTGATGGCTGTCTGTGTCTCCTCTTCGCGTGTTTTGCAGTCATCTATTTGCCGCTGCTGCTCTAGAGACGACTTGAATTTTGTGGGATGTAACACGAATCTTAAAAGGTCTTACTAATAAAAAAACAAAACAAAACCTGGAGCCAGATATTGGAGTGAAAGCTGAAAGATCAGAGGAATAGAACAAGCCGGCCACATGTTCTCACTGCTAGGAAATCCTTAGCCTAAGAGAGCTACCTCCTGTATACTCACGCCTATATACCTTTCTGTATCCTTCCATCTTACTTCCTCTCTCCACCCAGCTACATCACTTCCTCTTTCCACCCAGCTCTATCACTTCCTGTCTGTCTGTACAGACCTCCAGACCTCTATGGTTAACTAGCACTGTGATTAGAAGCATGTGCCACCATACCTGGCTCTGTTCCCAGTGTGGCTTTGAACTCACAGAGATCCGGATGAATCTCTGTCTCCGGAATGCTAGGATTAAAGGCTTGTGCTACTATGTCCTGACTTCTATGTTTAATATAGTAGCTGACTTTGTCCTCTGATCCCCTGGCAAGCTTTATTTGTTACAGCACAAATAAAATACCACCACAGTGGGATTTCCTGAATCTGAGAACTGCATATCACTTCCAGCCACTATTGACTGGACTTTGTGCATTCTTCCTCTGGAGCACCCTTAGCAGTGTGTGCAACTTTCTCATTTTACTTCTGTCTTTGGCCTCCTGTGTTTTCCTGTTAGTCTCTGTGTTTTTCTCAACCGTTAAACTGATTTCCCCGCTTTTTCCCCTTTTCATTACTTTTCCTAATTACATTTTTTCATTTTTTTATCATTTTTCTCCTCCTCCAACTCCTCTCAGATCCTCATACTGCTGTACCCACCCAACTTTATGTTCTCTCTCTTTCTTTCTATCTCACTGTCACTCGAAGAAAGCAAAAACAAACAAAAACAATAAACCAAATAAATCAACACAATAACACAAAACCAAAAATCAAAACAAACAACAAAAGACCAATAAGAGCAACAACAACAAATCCGCCCAAACCTGTAACAAGTCACAACAAAACAAAAGGTCCACAAAAATATGATTTTGTGTTATGTTGAACACCTTCTCCTGGGCATGGGGATGATGTACCCAGTGACACTTCCATTAAAGAAAATGGATTTTCCCCTTGGACAGTATCAATACCCTTTGAGTGTCAGTTACAGAAAACTCTTGCTTAGGGGTGGGACCCCAAATCTATGCAGGCCTTATGCGTCCTGCCACAGTCTCCGTGAGTTCACAAGTGCATCAGTCCCACTGTGTCTGGAAGATGCTGTTTACTTGTGCTTACCCATCCTCTCTGGCTCTTAGAATCTTTCTGCTTCCTTTTACTCAAAGCTCCCAGGTCCCTGAGGAGAGGGATTTGATGTTGACATTCCATGTGGGTGTGAGTGCTCCAAAGTCTCTCACTCACTGCAAAGTGTCCAGTTGTGGGTCTCTGTATTAGTTCCCATCTGCTGCAAAGGCAGCTTCTGAGACGAGGGTCAAGCGAGGCACTGATTTATGGGTACAGCAGAATGTCATTAGGAGTCCTTTGATTGCTATTAAACTAATTTTCTGATCACTGAGTTACTCTTCAGCCATGCCCAATATTTTTTAGTTTTATAAGTTACTATTTATTTCTCCCCAAATTTTCCTGTTCCAGGCTTTCCCTAGCAATCATCTTTGATTATTCTCAGTAAAAAGTATAGAAAACAAAGCAGTTAGATTGAGTCTGATATAAAGAAAATTCCTTTATGCAAACATGCAAGTGACTTTTTAATGTTTTAAACAATGATGGAATTATATATTTTATGATACATTTATTTATTTTTTTATTTTATGTGCATTGGTATTTTGCCATCATGTACGTCTGTATAAGGTTGTCATATTTGAGCTGGATTACAGAGTGTAATGAGCTGCCAGGTGGGTATTGGGATTTGAATGCAGGTCCTCTGGAAGAGCAGCCAGCGCCTTTAACCACTGAGCCATCTCTTGAGCCCCAAAACATTTATTTTTAAAGGTTTACTTTTATTTTTATTAATGGTATGTGTATCTGTATGTGTATGTACCATATGTATGTGTGTAGCCATTTGCATGAGAAGAGACCATTGGATCCCCCTGGACCTGGAGTTGCAGGTGGTCCTGAGCTACCTGGTGTGGGTCCTCAAGAAAAGCAGAAAGGGCTCTCAACCATTGAGTCACCTTTCTGGCCCCTGTGTGATACCTGATTCTAAGAGTAAAATTTCCAAGTATCTCTCTATATGTATACACACACACACACACACACACACACACACACACACACACACACACACAGAGAGAGAGAGAGAGAGAGAGAGAGAGAGAGAGAGAGAGAGAGAGAGAGAGAGAGAGAGAGAGAGGCAGATAGATAGATAATGGATAGATAGAAACTCTTTATATGTACTTTGGGTAATATTGTATTACTTTCTTAGACTTTTGATTCCTTCCTCTATTTCAATCAAATTAATTGTGCAATTCCTTCAAATTTATCATTTGAAGTCCCTATGGTCTAATTCTGATCTTTGTTCCTTAAATGGATAATCTTTCGTGAAATAATTTTTCCTGTCAAGATCCCAGATCAAGTTAATAAACTTTCCCCCACTGGCTTTGCTGGTAGATAGACTGTCCCCTCTCTGCCCCTTCTGGAGCTCATAGTCCTATATGTGCCCCAGCTTTGTAAGCTTGTGTGTGAGGTGAAGGTTTGCACAGTCTTACTTTCCAGCTCAAGCAGCTCCCAAGCCTTGTTTTATGATCTATCATCTTCCTTTAATTTGCAGAACTGACTAATGCCTCCCTACTCCCGCCTGCACCCCGAAAAGCTGTTAAAGTGCAGCAGTGGTTTCCTAATCCATTCTCTTGTCTCCTTGCTTTTAGCTCCTGAGGATTTTGTGTATGTCTTTGTGAATTTTGGCTGTGCATTTTAAACATGGCTCTTTGTGCTTTCCCCCAATACTTCCTGATGTTGTGTCAGAGGATTTTCTGTGTCTCTAATCTGTCCTGTGACTCAACATAAAAGTCCCACTGTTTCATCACTTAGCATCGGAACCCTCTGCGCGACTCATCCTTCTGACAGTCCCACTAGCCCTGGGAATAACATTTGCCACTGTGTTCTCTCTGATATGCTCGAGTATGCTAATTCAAGGCTGAGCCTTGTGTGGAGAGTGGTCTCCTTGTTTGTATTTCTGAGTTTGAGTGCATACTCCTAGTGCACAATGTCAAGGACACTTCTAGCACATAGTTTTTTCCTTTGCTCACATAACAGTGGCTCAAGGACATTCCTGGTTCAATTTCAAATCAGATGTTTATTTTACAATTTCATTAGAGGTAATGTGAGGTAATGGAAATAGCACTGGCTGGTGTGAAATGACTAAACTAGAGCTTGTACACTACTAAGTGTGACCTTCAATGAAAGCATCCTTCCTAATACTATTGTCTTAAAACTCTCAAGCTGTGTGTGTGTGTGTGTGTGTGTGTGTGTGAGAGAGAGAGAGAGAGAGAGAGAGAGAGAGAGAGAGAGAGAGAGAGAGAGAGAGAGGTGAAAATATGTAACTCATCTGAGATTTTCATCTAGCTATCAGAGCATGGAAATACTAAATCCTACTTTTAAATCTTTAAAACAATAATTTTAAAGTCATTCACAAAAATGGAGTCAAATGGCAACCCAGTGGAGTTTTTTTCTCATCTCAGGAAAAAGGAGTCTTTACATAGGTTGACTTAAAACTATTTAGGTAAGAAAATGGACTGGTGAAATTTCAATAGGAGTCTGTTAATTAGCCTAGTAGGTGTGGAGGTTACATGAAGGTCTGGAACTATCTGACCCAGAGCATAGGTGGAGGAATTAAATATAGTCCCCAGAGCTTGTAATTAAAGAACTAACTGTGGTGTCTCATTCTTTGCAATTCATTGTCACTCAGTACAGCCTCCATATCCTGTTTCCTCCTACTTTTATACTTGGCCTTAGTCACACAATCTAATGAAGGCCAGAAATGCTCAACAGAAGACACCAACGAGACTTAGAATCCTAGTTGCCTCATGAGCCAAGAGCCTCCTGCAGTAGTAATCACACACACACACACACACACACACACACACACACACACACACACACACACAGAGAGAGAGAGAGAGAGGGAGGGAGAGAGAGAGAGAGAGAGAGAGAGAGAGAGAGAGAGAGAGAGAGAGAGAGCATCCGAAGCCAGAGCACTCCTTTTAGTGGGAATGCTGGGAAGGACATTTGTTGCTCTTTTCCCTCTTGGCCTTGTAGTAACTTTAACATTTCAAAGGTGAGTCACTCTTTCCTTTTTCCCTTTCAAATTTTAGTAGGTCCATTTTGTACCAGTGATTAATGAGGTCATTTTTTTCTTTAATTTTCTTTAATAGCACTAAAAGACCTCAACGCCTGTGATATAATTTCCTCAAATAGCACTGGTAGCCTTTTCTAGACTCTCTCTCTCTCTCTTTCTCTCTCTGTGGGACTGGAGTTGTTCCTAGGGAAATGTACCTCCCATAGACTTCCAGTAGATGGCAGGTACAGTACTTTCAACATCTCACAATGTGAAAAAAAAATCCAACAGCTCAGTACATAAAAATAGATGTTACTGTGTTTTAGTCTCAAGTGCAGTGGAAAGGAGGGAGGAAAACTTGTGTTTATGGATCTAGCATCATATTATCATATAAGTATCTGCTTATTTTTGTCTTCTACTAAAAATACAAATGCAACAAATGAAAATATATCTTTATCAGGGAATGCCTGTAATTCCAGATTGCAAATTAAGCACTTAAATGTTGAATAATATAATCACCATGTTATAGGTGTTAATTAAAGTGCTTGGTGAACAAAGATACATTTAGCAATTTTTAAATATAAATTTTGGAGGATGAGAAACTATTGTTTTATGACAATTACTGTCTAATCGGCTTCCATTTACATTTTATTTATTCCTTTTTAAGCCAGACTCGTGGATGGCAGAAGTATAAATGCAGATACATACATGTGGAGATAGACATCACAATCATTCCTTTGTTTTCTATGAATAATTAATCCTATAATGATTCCTCCCACTTACTATAGATATGAATTTCTTCAATATACTTGGAAGGAAGTTTCTCTCTGTAAGCTCTGGTAAGAAACAAGGAAGCAGACCTCTGTTAGATAAAAAAATCAGAATGATTTTTTCCTACAGGAAGATGTTTGTTCTGAAGAAGGCCACTGTGAAAGCTGAAAAATATTGTGTCACCCATCCATATACACACTTTCATTAAAAATACATACAGTTTTTTTTTTTTTTTTTTTTTGGTTTTTCGAGACAGGGTTTCTCTGTGTAGCTTTGCGCCTTTCCTGGAACTCACTTGGTAGCCCAGGCTGGCCTCGAACTCACAGAGATCCGCCTGGCTCTGCCTCCCGATTGCTGGGATTAAAGGCGTGAGCCACCACCGCCCGGCAAAAATACATACAGTTTAATACATCTGAAATAGCCAGGGCTTTCAGACATGCCAGGCTGATGGACTGAGTTCATCCATTCATCCCTTCCCTTCAACTCTTACTCACCAAGTACATACCAATGTTGGGCATTATTTTTCTAAAGCACCAAGGACTTAATAATACATAAAACTTTTTTTTAAAAGAACCAAATCAACTTAGCTTACAATTTAAGGGGAAGTACAGACAAGAAGTAAAGAAAGTAATTAAACTATATAATATCACATTGGGGAAGATCAGAGAAAAATTCCAAAGTCCCATAGCTACAATTTTGATGGGACTTCAGTCATATACATCTTGTGTGTAAGCAACCTATGTGCAACATAAATGTGCTAAATTCATTGAGAAGACATGATATATGATGTAAGTATAGGGACATACTAATTATCCTCATTTCTTCACTACAGATCGATGTTTTGTGTGTTTATGTTTGTTTGTTTTGAAACTGGTTCTCTCTGTGTAGCCCTGGCTGTCCTGGAACTCGCTTTGTTGATCAGGCTGGCCTCAAACTCATAGAAGTGTGCCTGCCTTTGCCTCTTATGTGCAACGATTAAAGTTGTATACCACCCCACCTGGCCAGGTTGAATGTTTTACATTACCAAATTTTATCCTAACTCCTAAATATCAGGTAAAAAAAATTAATAGTTATTAAAATTAAAAAGAATGAACATTAAAAAGCATTTTTAGTTCGTCTAAAACAGAATTGTAATCATTTTTGTTTCCTTGGTATCTCTCTGAAGTCATTCCAGAATTTAAGAATATTGCTTCAATTCCATTTTGAAGTAATCTGCCTTTGGGGCTTTCTGTGTTTCCTATAGCAGAGGGCAAAGCCAGCCAGACTGAGCATGAAGGAAGAGCAACCAAACAGAACAAAAACTCAGCCGTGCAGCCGAGCTCGGCAGGTGCTAGAACAGAGCCTGGCTCACTCACTGCTCACGGTGTCTCCTATCCAACCCAGGCCTCTTCTTTCCCTGCTCCGTCTATCTCTCCCCTTCTTGTTCCATTCTTCTCCTGTTCATTCTGCTTCCTTCTCTCTTCTGCAGAGAGGCAGACCACACTCAGCGATTCTCTCATCCCACCCATTTCAGAAGGAGGCTCTCAAAGCTGTGAGTCAAGTTCTCTGCACTCTTATTTCAAAGTCTTCATTTGACAAGTCTAGACCCATCCCGTCCATCCAACAACAAGGAAGGAAAGGAATGGTCCCTTTTGTTTGTTTGTTTTGTTTTCTAGTGACTCTTGATAGTGGGAAGAAGAGACTCATGTGCTGGGAAATTATCTCCACGTGTCTCCATTATAACCAGGTAACACAGAATCTAGCCCGTGTCTAGTGTCTATTTAGGTAAGTAGATAAAGTAGTCCAACAGAGAATGCAGTTAATCCAACAGATCAGTTTTTTCCTTTATCCAGGTCTTCGGTCCCATGTGCTTGCTCATTTACCTGCTCAGTCAGGCACGTTACTCCTACTTCCTTGTAGCTACAGCCAAGGGGACTTCTAGAATCACATAGAGAGGTTGTGTTTTTAGAAAAGCCTTATATGAATGAAAAACCCTTCAGTTCCTCAAAGAATCCACCCTACATTTCCAATCACTCCCAATGAGCTCTGCTACTTAAAAATTGATGATGGTGGAAAGAATTCTGTTAACAGTGAAAATGCTACCAAGAATTTTCTACACTAATTAGAACTTGGGAATAGGTGAACTCTGTTCATTCAAACTCTCTCTTAAGACTGACACATCACACAGATAGACTAGGGTCACTGAAAAAAATGTAGAGAGTTCCTCACTAGCTGAAAAATATAATAGCTGCCTTAAAATATGCTCAAAAATGATAAAAAATAATGTTGCATAATCCTAATCGGTCTTAATAAAAACCCGGAGCCAGATATCAGGGTGAAAGTTGAAAGATCAGAGAAGCAGTGTAAGCCACTTCTTAACTCACCAATTCCTCAGCCTGTAAGAGCCTGAAAAGACCTGAGCTCCTGTCTCCTCCCACCTTATATTCCTTTCTCTGCCCAACTATATCACTTCCTGTTTTGACCTTCCTAGAACTGGGATTAAAGGTGTGTGATCCCAAGTGCTGGAGTTAAAGGTGTGTGCCACCTCTGCCCAGCTGTTTCTCTTTTAGGCTGGATTAATCTTGTGTATCCCAGTGTGGCCTTGAACTCAAAGAGATCCAGACAGATCTCTGCTTCTGCTTGCTGAGTGCAAACACTGCCTGACCTCTGTGGCTAACTCTGTAGCTAGCTCTGTTCTCTGATCTTTAGGCAAGCTTTTATTTCTTAGATTACAAGCAATACATCACCACAAAATAAAATTTATAGAAAGGTAAAACAGCAGTTTTTGAGTCAGATATGTGACAAATGAAGAACCGTGATACAGGTAAAGTATGACTGCGCTACTATAACAGCCAAGAGAAACAATTCATTGTTGAATTCATGAAGTTTCATTAAAGTAATATGGTGGGAAAGCCAAGGGTAAGATTGAGAAGTAGGAGAAGCTTATTATTTGGATAGTCTTGCAAAGGCTAGATATGGGGAAGCACAGAGCTCATTACGAAAGTAAGAACTGAAGAGGAACTGTATATCAACTTTTCTGGGTCATCCTCTTGGCTATCAACTGCCTGGAGTTTGGTTGCCTGAGGACTCTCTTCTTTATTTTGCTTTGTTCACAGTATCTCTCAGCTGGGTTCGCTGTCTGCATTCACAGACGAAGACATTTTCACTGGATCATGCTTAATGCTTTCATGAAGCCCTAAAGAGACTGAAGAGCTTTCTAGATCATCAAACGAATTGTGGATCCTATACTTCCAATTACTGGTATTGGCAAGTTAAGTCTTGTACACAAATGTGGAAGAAAAAAATGTCACCCATTGTCTTGCAAAATGTCTTCTAGGCCACAGTACACATGTGCTGTCTTCTCAAACCATGCTCTTCTACTCTGCAAAGTGTGCTTCTATTTTCTTATTATTCATTAGAAACCATCCAGAGTTAGTGAATTTTGTATTGTTTTTGAGGTCATAACCCCAAAATTGCACACACTATTGCCTTCTCATCAGGTCCTTCTTTGTTTTCCTAATTCCATTTTTTTTTCATGGTGCAATCTACACATACTTGTATGCTACAATCTATTTCCCCCATCTCCCTTTCTCTTCCACTCCCCTTCCCCCCCGTGTGTGTGTGTGTGTGTGTGTGTGTGTGTGTGTGTGTGTGTATGTGTGTGATTTGATATGGTAATGATATATTCCAGACCAGGTCAGGTTTTCCAGGCTCATTTCGTTTCAGTTACCGTCTAGTAACATAATTCATCATCACGGCTCCTGGAGTCCCATGCCATGACTGCCTATATGCAATCTATGTACACATTTGTGTGAAAATCCAACCAAGCATCACTTGCTTTTAAGCAATTGAAGAAAGCCTAATTTGCCAGAAGGTGGGAATAATTACCACATGACAAAAATCCCTAATCAATTAAAGAGCTTAGCATTAAAAGTTTCCAAAGCCATCAGTCAGACATTTACTATCTAAAATAGCAATCAGGAAAGAGTAATGACACTGCTTCCAGATGGTTAAAAATTAGAATAAGAATATCTCCCCCCAAAAGGTAGAGTAGTTACATTAGTGAAAAGTATGTAACACTCTCAGTAGCAGTGAAGCACTTTATAATTCAAATGCACAAATTTTATAGGTAAATTTGGACTTACCCCCACCCCACCACATACACACATACACACATACCCAAATGAGTAGTTGTTTAGGCACTGAAGTAATCTTTTTCATCGGTTCCCACTATTGTTATTGCAAACATATTGTCTTTGTAGCCTAGACATGACTTTAAAGGACCATCACAGTATTCAACAGTATGAGCATGATATTCAGATAATTTAGGGGGAGGGGAATTCTTTTTTAACTATTCTAGGGCTCCACCTGGAAGCAGACTTCCCACCTGTGATTGTTTACTCACCATTTACAACATGAGAAAACATCCAAGATCACCCTAGACAGACCCATTCTGCCAGATCTCCAGGAACCGGTGCACAGTTAACAGCCATCAAAGAGATGGAGCTGTGTCTCAGTGGTTACAATCCAGATGACCTTTAATAAGCTAATACATTTCTTTTGACCTATGGTTTCTTATTCTTAAGATGAAGAGCAAGGAAATTCTGCCAAAAATAAAATATAAATTAAAAAAAAACAAATCAAAGATTTTAAGGTATTTAAATGCTTAAAGAGTCTTTCATTTACAATATAGTTTTGCAAATTTTGATTCATATAGAACCTCTGGTTGGGGATTTAATGTATGCTGACCATGGGAGATTTTAAAGAGTCTTTGGCTGTGTACAGTAGTTAAGTCAATGTCATATGACTTGGTTTCCTATGGTGTCCAAAATGAAACATTTAGACTGTACAATAAACCATCAGGCTTTCAAAAATGTAAAGATGGATCATAATCAGTACATCATCCAAAATCACAGCTCCTCCTTTAGAAGTAAATGTTCCTGGGATACTGTGAGGACATTGAGATATCTTTTAACCTTACATTACCTTAAAAAGTCAAAATCTAACAATCACAACCAACCCTTTAGGAACAAAACCAATTATTTCATTTATTTGTTGCTATATAGGATGAAAAAAATCACTGTAAATATACAGATTTTCCACTTCTAGATACAATAAAGGTTTTGTGGAAATGTGTAACTTTGAAAATTAACCTAATTATGAATTGAAACTGGTAGATATGGTTCTTTTGCGTAGTGTAGAACCTTCTAGCAGTGGCTTGCTCTTTGGATATAGCATGTCGTGATCACTAGAGTTAGTACCAAAGTCCCCATGATTTTTAAGGGTCAAATGTCTTTGAGTAAGGTTTTGTACAATCAGTGACTAGTTTAGTAACATAGAGAATGAGCAAGTTTGTCTTGTTCTTTTTTTTTCTTTATTAAGATTTTTTTTATTCATTTTACATATCAACCACAGATCTCCCTCTCTTCCCTCCTCCGGCACCACCCCCCTCCCCAGCCTTCTACCCCTCAACCCATGCCCCATTCCCTCCTCTGAAAAGCTAAGGCCTCCCATGCTGAGCCAGCAAAGACTAGTACATCAGTTGAGGCAGGACCAAGTCCCTCCCTGCTGCATCAAGGATGAACGAGGTGTCCCACCATAGATAATGGACTCCAAAAAGCCAGTTAATGTAACAGGGATAGATCCTGATTCTACTGCCAGGAGGTTCCTTAAGCAGACCAAGCTACACAACTGTTGTTCTTGATTTTAGTGGAAGTGTTTCAGGTTTCTCTCCATTTAGGATGATGTTGACTATGGACTTGGTGTAAATTGCCTTTATTATGTTGAGGTTATGTCCCTTGTATTCCTAATCTGTCTAGGACTTTTTCATGAAAGGGAGTTGGATTTGCTAAAGACCTTTTCTGAATCTAATGAGATGATCATGTGGATTTTTTTCTTTCAGTTTGTTTATATGTTGGATTATATTTATTGACTTTTATATATTGAATTGCTCCTATATCTCTAGGATGAAGAGTACTTGATCGTGGTGGATAATCTTTTTGAGGTGTTCTTGGATTCGGCTTGCAAGTATTTTATTGACAAGTTTTTGCATCTTTATTCATAAGGGAAATTGTTCTATAATTTTTTGTTGGGTCTTTGTGTGGTTTGGTATGAGGATAATAGTAGCTTTTTAGTAAGAATTGGACAACATTCCTTTAGTTTCTATTTTGTGAAATTATTTGAGGATTATTGGCATTAATTCTTCTTTGAAGATCTGGTAGAATCTGCACTGAATTCATCTGGCCTTCTGTTATTTTTATTGGAACTTTCAATTACTGCTTCAACTTTACTAGGGATAATGGGAATATTTAAAGACTTATCTAGCCTTGATTTAACTTTGGGAGATCAAATATACCAAGAAATTAATCCATTTCTCTTTAGGCTTTCCAGTTTGGTAGAGTACAGTTTTTTTTATATATATATAAACACTTTATATATAAAGTACCCTCATGATTCTCAGAGTTTCCTCAGTGGCTGTTGTAATGTCTCCCTCTTCATTTTTAATTTGTTTAATTTGGATCCTCTCTCTCATATTTTTGGTAATTTGATTACGGGTTTGTCTATCTTGTTGATTTTCTCAAAGAACCAACTCTTCTTTTTATTGATTCTTTGTATTAGTTTTTGTTTGTTGTTTCTATTTCAGTGACATTAGACCTGAGTTTGATTATTTCTTGCCATCTACTTTTTTTAGTTTATTATTTCTTCTTGTTGTTTCAGAGCTTTCAAGTGTGTTGTTAGGTTACTAATATGAGACCTCTCCTCCTTCTTCTCCTTTGTAGGCACTTGGTGCTATGAACTTGCCTCTCAGACCTGTCTTCATTGTGTCCCAAATATTTGGATATGTTATGTTTTCATTTTCATTCAATTCTAAAATATTTTTAATTTTTTGATTTGTCTTGATTCATTTCTCATTCACTAATGAGTTCAATTTCCTTGAGTTTGTAAGCTTTCTGTTGTTTCTGTTATAGCTTTCCAGCTTTAATCCCTGGTGGTAAGATAGGATGCAGGGTGTTATTTAAATTCTTACATCTGTTGAGACTTGCTTTGTGTCCTAGTATGTGGTACTTTGGAGGAAGTTCCATGAGCTGCCGAGAATAAAGTATATTCTCTAGTGTTTGGGTAGAACATTCTATAGATGTCTGGTGGGGACATTTAATTTATATTGTTTTTTAACTCCAGAATTTCTCTGTTCAATTTTTGTCTTAATGACCTGCTTATCAGCAAGAATTGGGTGTTTAAGCCAATCACAATCACTGCATGAGAGTCAATGTGTGATTTTAGCTATAGGAGTTTGTTTTATGAACTTGGGTACCCTTATGTTTGGTGCATTGTTGCTGGATCCTAAGAGCTCCCTTGGGGAGGAAGGGATAAGGCGTAGCTTCAATGATACAGACACTGGGAGTCAGTTGAAGGCAAACAGCAGACTCGTTTATTCAATAACTGGAAAGGCCTTATTTTATTATAAGACCCAAACTATGTCCCAATCTGGTGGCATTGCATGGTTGTCTCTCATTGGCTGAGCACAATCAGGAACTCTGACAGTGATCAGGAACTCTAACAGCACCTGTTGCTAGGCCCTCAGGCAGACTCCAGGTTGGCTCATAAGGAAGTACATCATGTGCATGCCTGGGCAACTGGTTGGAGCCAATTTCCTCTTGCTACAGTACACAGATGTTAAGAATTACAATATCATCTTGATGGATTTTTCCTTTATTGGGTATGTAGTGTCCTTGCCCTGTTACTTCTGATTAGTTTTGGTTTGTTCTCTGTTTTTTTTTTTTTTTATCTTTTTTTTTTTTTTTTTTTTTTTTTGGTTTTTCGAGACAGGGTTTCTCTGTGTAGCTTTGCATCTTTCCTGGATCTCACGCTGTAGACCAGGCTGGCCTCGAACTCACAGAGATCTGCCTGCCTCTGCCTCCCGAGTGCTGGGATTAAAGGCGTGCGCCACCACCGCCCGGCTTGTTCTCTGTTTTATTCAGATATTAAACTGGCTTGCCTCTTGGGTCTATTTGCTTGGAATATCTTTTTCTGTCCTTTTACACTGAGGTGTTGTCTATCTTTGATGTTAAGGTATGTTTCTTGGATGCAGCAGAAAGATGGATCCTGTTTTCTGTAGTCTGCATCTTTTTTATTGGGGAATTGAGACTGTTAATATTGAGAGTTACTGATGAACAGTATTTATTGATTCCTGTTATTTTATTGCTATTGTGTGGGCGTTTTCACCTTCTTTTGATTTACTATCCTGGGGTTGTTTCTTCTTTGTGTTTTCTTGGGTGTGGTTAATTTCTTCAGACTGATTTCCTTCTAATGCCTTCTGTAGGGCTGGATTGGTAGATATTTGGTTTTATTATGAAATATTTTTCTTCTTCCATCTATTGTGATGTGTATAGTAATCTGGGCTGACATTTGTGATTTCTCAGAGTTTGTAGAATATCAGCACAGGCCCTACTGGTTTTCAGATTCTCTACTGAAAAGTCAGATATCATTCTAATGGGCCTGCTTTTATCTGCAACTTGGTCTTCCCTTGCAACTTTTATTATCCTTCTTTGCTGTATACACTTATTGTTTGATTATTATGCATCATGGGGAATTTCTTTTCTGATCCTGTCTATTTGGTATTCTGTATGCCTCTTATAACTTGATAGAAGTCTCTTCCCTTAAATTAGGGAAATTTTCTTCCATGATTTTGTTAAAAATATGTCCTGTGACTTTGACCTGGGTTTCTTCTCCTTCTTCTATCCCTATTATTCATATCATTTTTTTTTATTTTGTAGTGTCCTATATTTTCTGGATGTTTTGTGGCAGAATTTTTTAGGTTTAACATTTTCTCTGAACTATCATTTCTTCCTACTTGTCTTACTAACCTGAAATTCTCTCTTCTGTGTCTTGTAACCTGTTGGTGAGACTTACCTCTGAGATTTTTGTTTGACATTCTAAGTTTTTAATTTCCAATTTTATTTCATTTTGGATTTTCTTTAGTGATTCCATTACTTCTTTCTTGTCTTAAAATATTTTCATTATTTCATTCAACTGTATTTTCAGGGTCTTCATTATGGAATTCACTCATATCTTCTTTACGATTCTTGATCATTATTCATTATTGCTGTTTTGAAGTCCTTGTCTTGTACCTAAGTTAAATTGCTTTTCCAAGGTCCCATTTATAATAGTGCTACTAGCTTCTGCAAGAGGTGCATTGTTTTGGTTGTTCATGCTTGGCTTGGTTTTGTTTTGACTTTTGTTTATTATTGTTTTTGCTGGGACCTAGTCACCTGGAGTTATGATATTTTGGTGTTTCTTGCTGTTTCTTGACTTTGTTGGATGCATGTTCCATTCTTTGATTGCTGTTGCTAACTCTGGCTCCTAGGCAAGTGTGGTGGCTATGGAGTCCCTGGTAAAGAGAGCTTCTGTAAGTCAGCCAAATGGGTATTCACTAGGAGGAAAGAGTGGGAGGCAGAGTGGAAGATGGTTAGGGGGACTAGAGGGACACACTAAGAGGCAGAGTCTCTGGTAATGGAGGTAGGGTGGGGGGAGGGAGTCCTGCAGGCAGGCTGCTACAGGACTAACTGTAACTCTTGAGAGACCTGAATGGAGGGCAAGGAGGAAGTGAAAATTACCTATGTGCTTTCCAGTCTAGTGCGGCCACTGGGGGTCCCTGGTAGACAGTGTTTCTGTGGATTGACAGCTGACGCAAATGGATGGAGATGGGCTAGGAGGGAAAGCTGAGAAGGGTGGTAGTAAATATCTGGGAGGACCATGGGTCCACACTAAGAGGCCAGGTCCCCAGGGAAGCTAAGAAGCAGTTTAAAGATCTTATAACAGCTTTCTAGTTGGATTTTTTATTTTCTATTGTAATTTTTACGTGATTCACTGTGTTTCCTGATTTAAGGAACATGGTACAGTGTTGAAAGAAAAAGAAATTGTGAATGTCTTGTTTCAGAAATGAAAAACCTGATTCCTAGAGAGGGGAAATAAATTCAAGCATGAAGAGAATGTCCAGGCAGCAGTCTAGTTAACATTTTATAAGCATTTCTTGTGTGTTCCAATTATTGATACAATGTCTGATTTTCTTATCGAAATCTGCACCCCTGGAAGGTTCTTCTATTGGTTCTGTCAATGGTTGGTGCAGTAGCATCTTCCTCATAGAGAATACAGTGGCCAAAGTTTTCTACGTTTTGTCTCTGTTTTGAAACAAGGTCTCACTCTAGTCTTGAACTCTAGTCAGTCTTATCACCTTGGCCTCCTAAGTGCTAAGATAGCATGCCAGATACAGTTTTATTATTTTTCGTTTAGACTTAAAATCCTGTAATACACATATAGAAATGCACATGACATTCATGGGAAACCATAGTGCTCACCACAGAGGTTTCTTAAAAAGTGAAATCAACAAGGTTAAGGATTCTCTTCAACTACCTCCAAGTGCAACTTTTTTCTTCATCCTCCAAGGCACCATTAAAGCTTCATCAGTTAGTTTTGCTTATCTTTTGGAAATAATAAAAATCGACACACATTACATTTGATCTCTTTCAAGCAATCTTCTGCTTGTGAGGTTTATATTTACTAAAATTTATATACCCTATAGTTGATTAGCACCTAGGTTCTTTCCAATCTGAGAGTATTAAGAAAAATGTCTCTGTTTGGGGACACTTTTTTTTCCCCTAGGGTAAGCATATAGTTGTAAATTGCTTGTTATTAGTAGGTAATAGTAAGCAGTTTCCCTAGAATATAATGTGAATTGCTTTTGTTTTGCATCCTTATAGACACTTGCTTTTTCATTCATTGTTAGTTTTAATCATTCAAGTGGTGTGTAGTACTCTTTCAGTGCATTTAAAAAGAACTTTTGAAGTAATTGTATTCCCATTAGTTTTAAGAAATGCTACAGAGAGACCCTGTGTGCTGTTTGCCAGGTTTCTCTTAGTGGCAGCATCTTCTGGAGCTCTACAACTCTGACTGACACTAGTGCTGTCATGGAAAATAACATCTTGGTCATCAATAGGATCCACACATTGCTTATCTATGGCCACATCTGCTCTCTCCCCTTCACAATCACTTTGTTCTCCTCTGTGCATCTGCCAGTTCAAGAAAGCTATATAAATGGACCCAAGTCATTTAATGCTCTGAGCTTGGATGACTCTCCAGAGAATTATGCCAATGTACTCTTTTTATTAATGAATAGTACTTCAGGAAAATGATATAATACAACTTACAGGTTAAACATTCACCTGTGGAAGGAATTCGGCTTGTCACCTCCCCTCTTACTATTACAAATAATTCTTCTGTAAACATCTATATAGAAGTTTTTGTGTGAACATAAATAGTCTTTGCTTTGGGATAAATATTCAGGAACAGGTCATATTATAGCTGCATGTTTAATTGTTTAGAATAAACTGCCTATATTTTTTTCTAGAATAGTTATTTTACATTTTCAAGAACAGTGTTGTGAGTGATTCAGTTTCTCTGCTCCCTTTGGTTATTGTATAGTGGTAGCTCATTGTGGTTTAATTTGCATATTAGTCTTTCTTTCTCTTTTTTTTTTTTTTTTTTTTTTTTTTTTTTGGTTTTTCGAGACAGGGTTTCTCTGTGTAGCTTTGCGCCTTTCCTGGGACTCACTTGGTAGCCCAGGCTGGCCTCGAACTCACAGAGATCCGCCTGCCTCTGCCTCCCGAGTGCTGGGATTAAAGGCGTGCGCCACCACCGCCCGGCTTTCTTTCTCTTTTTTGACACAGTGTCTTATACAGGTCAGGATGGGTTTGAACTCCTTATGTACCTGAAGATGCTCTTGAACTTGTGATTCCCCCCTGCAACCACATACTGAGTGCTGGGATTACAGGTGTGTGCCATCATGCCTGGCTATATTATTTGCTTTTCTTGATGGTGGAGTTTTAGTCTTTTATATTCCTGTCCCTTGTTAAATATGTAGTTTGTAAATACCTTCCCCAGTCTTCTGTTTGTCTTTGTAAACTCTGAGTCTTTTCAGGGAAAACAGAAGTGGATGGGCACACGCTCATGCACACAGGGGCAGCATTAATTGGACTTGGTGTTGTTTCTAACAAAAAATAAATAAAAAGAGGCCATGAGGTGTAGCAAGAATCTTAAAGTCTTATTAATAAAATCAAACCTAAAGCCAGGTATTGGAGTGAATGCTGGAAGATCAGAGAGGCAGAACAAGCCACAGCCACCTCACCTCGCCAATTCCTCAGCTGATCCTGTTTCCTCAGACTGGATGCCTCTCAGCTGAACTGCTACTCAAAAGCCTAAAAGCTTAACCAACCTAGTTCCTGGTTTTCACCTTATATACCTTTCTGCTTTCTGCCATCACTTCCTGGGATTAAAGGCTTGAGTCACCATGCCTGGCTGTTTCCAGTGTGGCTTTGAACTCACAGAGTTATGGATGGATCTCTGCCTCCCAAGTGACAGGATTAAAGGCGTGTGTGTCACCATTTTCTGGCCTCTATATCTAGTGGCTGTTCTGTTCTCTGACCCCAGATAAGTTTATTAGGGTGCACAATATTTTGGGGAATACAATATTACCACAATGAGGTCAGAAAGAGTTGAAATAGGGCCTTAGTGGGGAGTTGGAGGGAGATAGTGTATAGATAGATATACATAGTATGCATTGTATAAATGTATGGAATTTAAAAAACCTACTGCTTTATGAAACATTTTTAGTTTTGCTTTTTTATATATTTTATAGTTTGTACATTATGTTTAAATTCATGCTCAACTATAATTCAATTTTTGCACATGATATGAGGTTTACAGCAGGATACTTCCTTTATAAATTTATAGTTCAATTGCTGTCTGTGGTTTATTCAAAGTTTTCCTTTTAAGTCATTTGAACTTTCTCCACAGCTTTGCAGATGCTAGTTGGGCATATTGGTTCTCTGGAGTCTTCAGTTCATTGATCTACTTGTCTACATCTACTAGTAGCATGCAGTCTTGGTTATTAGATGCGTAAAATAAATCTTGCAACTGGGCAAATCGAGTCTTACCACTTTCTTATTAGTGTTTAAAATTGTCCAATTTCTTTGACTCTTTGTTAAAATATTTTACAAAGTTATTTCACATATACAAAAATAGTAAAATGATTTTTAGTCATTCTGTCAACTGTACACAAATAAAGAGAAATAATAGCTCCACAATATTAACATTTTAAGCCATAAAATGGTTGGCTTTTCCATTTATCTAGATTTCTTTCCTTTATCAGAGTTACATTATTTTCAGTGTACAAGTCTTATACACTATTTTACATTTATATATACGTTTACTTTTAGCAGTTGTAGACAGTATATTTTTATTTTAGTTCACATGTAATCATTGCTAGTATATAGAAATATTATCATTTTTTCTTCTTTATTTTGTGATCGTGTGGCCTAATGAACTCACTTATTAGTTCCAGGAGCGCTTTTATTCCTGACTCATTTAGAGGTGGCATTTAGCAGAATGAGATGAAATTGGCTGTGGGTCCCCTTCCTTTCCTAAGTTACGAGTTCCTGTAAGAGTTAAAATTCAATATTGGTTTCAGTAGGTAGATGAGATCTGAGCTTCAACATGGGGAGGGGATGGCAACAATGTAGCACAGAGAGCACTGGCTTTGCAGAAACGTTGTGTCATTGCCAACTACTGGTGTGAGCAAAAGAGACAGTGGAGCCTCACAAGGGACACCAAAGCTGGCCTTGAAGAAAGAGCCCCGCCCCCTAAACTGATGATAAGCACAAATGAGGTATGGCGTTAGAGTTGCTTGCTAAGCCGTTCATTAACCATTCTATTAAGCAGATACTGGCAATTTCTTTCCTCTTTCTATCTTCTTAGAAGAGGAAAAAACCAAGGAGAGTAAGTAAGAAGTGAATGTCAAGAGATCAGTCTCATTGGTTTGGCTAAGTGTCCTCCCAAGTCTATATGCTGAAGGTTTGATCCCCAAAGTGACATTATTGGAAGATGCTGAATCTTTAGAAGGTGGGGACTTTGAGAAGTAAGAGGTCACAGGGAACATGCCCTCAAGGGGTTTGTGAGACTCCTGGTTTGTTTTTTGTTTTCTCTGCTTTGCTTTACTTTCAGGCTAATGAGCATGAAGAGGTTTCCTTTGCTGTGTGATCCTACCACAAGCCTACCTCATCTGAGGTCCTAAAGTCAAGGGCTGCCCTATCTTGGATTGCAAACTTCTAACTCTAGAATCTTTTTCTCTTTATAATTAATTACTTAAGGTATTTTCATATGGTAACACTAAACTGACAAATACAATTTTATATATATATATATATATATATATATATACATACATACATACACACATACATATTGCATAGTTGAAGATATTTGGGAAACATTAAATAGCACTGAACTTGGGATATACAATTACAGGAAATACAAAGTAAGAGATTATTATACATTATACACTCAAGTTTATTTAAAAAAATTATATATATATATATATTGCTCAATACCTTTTGAGAAATGTTAGGCTGTATATATTTAGTCAGGGGAAAATGCATGTTTATTTAAATTCAGTTGTTAAGTAATACATATATTTCTTAACACAAATATAATCAAGCAAGTCCTCTCTGCAGCAGAAATGGTGGTGAATATGAATATCAAATGGTTCAGAGTCCTTTGATCTGTGTACAGGCTGCAAATGTTTGGAGCCTTCAGCAGGTTCTCAACTGTTTAAATGACCCTGTTTTCCAGAACAGAACATTCTTGAGAAAATATTTCTTTCTGAGCCTTTGGTTGCTGTAGAACAAGATAAACAAGTTTTTATTGAAGCAAAAATAGGTAACTTTCACTTCAAGAAGTAAACATGTTATTCAAAGAAGTACATTTGTCATCAGAAATGTCTGATTGTTTCCTGAATGTTAACTTGGCAAATGTATTCCTGTTTCTATTTATCTCCAGTTGAAACCCTTCCCTGAAGCATACTCATTTCTAAACATGATATTTTTGTACATACCCAGTGATGTGCCAATATGCACACATGCACACACATATACACAAATACACAGACACAGACATATATAGAGACACAGACACACAGACATTTACACACAGGCACACACACACACACACACACACACACGCACACACACACACACATATCTTTCTGTAAAAATACATACAAGGTCATTCATTAATGCCAAATACTTCCCTAGTACAGACCAGCTGTATTCAGTTTGTACCAGACAGGGCGAATGTAGACTAAAAGTGACCATTTATTAATGGTTGAGTTTCTGAAAGGGGAAAGTTGAACAGTGTAAACACTCCTTTATCTTTAACTTACCTGCATTGTCATTAAGACACCTTATTTAAAACCTTGTTGGAGAAACTTCACATCAAGCTGTAAGAGTTTGTCCTTATTTTGAGCTCCTGCAATTGAACTGAAATTCAGTTCTGTATGTAAAACTCACTTTCAATCACTTGTATCTTGTTCCACAACATTCACAGCTCCTCTCAAAGAAAGGAGTTATTGTTGGAAGGGTAAGTGTGATTGCCCCAAGCAAAATGAGCTTAGTTTTCATCAGTGAAGAGACTTTGAAAACTCTCAATATAATGTAAGTGAGTAAGACCAAGAACCCCAAGAGTTGCCCAGAGCAACAGACATGACCATGCTTTCTGCATGCTCACCTCCGGTTTCAGGTGAACACAGCAAGGAATGAGGTGGGAGAGTGTGTCATAACACGAGACGATTGCTAAATTTTACATTCTAATTTGAAACACCTTGAATTCTTTCTGTGTGTACCTTCCTACCCTACTAGAGAGCCTGAACACCTAAGCCATTTTAATGAACTTTGTCATACTCAGCACACACAGACTCAGGATTTGGGATGTGGGTATGTTTTCTCACTGATTATCCATCCCACCAGAAATGGTTAAAAGGCCCTCTCTGGTGATGGGAATGATGGAGGGACTCTGTTGCACATATTTATCAATTGTCATTTTGAGTTCCTTCCTTTGAATTGCCCCATGCTTTCGATGGTTTGCTGTGACAAGTACTCAGATTGCTTTGAGAGACAAATATATAACACAAATGGATGAAACAGAACCCTCACAAGGTAATTATTATCCAAAAGGGCTTCACAGCTGTGGTGGTTTGCATGAGAAATGTTCCTCAGAGGCTCACGTGTTTAAACACTTTATTTCTCAGCTGCTGGGACTATTTGGGAGGTTATGGAACCTTCAGAAGGTGGAGGCTTGCTGGAGGAGATACGTCACTAGGGGAAAGCTTTGAGGGTTTATAGCCTGGCCGCACTTTCTTCTTGCTTGCTCCTGTGTTCAGATGAAAATATGGTCACCTAGCTTTCTGCCCCTGCCATTTACCATGCTTTCCATAATTCACTGTGTCCTTCCAGCCATGCACGGCCTCTATCTGTCCAGAACCTTAAGCCAAAACAAACCCTTAATCCCGTAAATTGCTTTTTCAGGGTGTTTTGTTTTTTTTTGTTTTTTGTTTTTTTAATCATAGCAACAGGAACAAAACTGTTACAGTATCTCAGTCTGGATGGATTTTTATCCATTTTGAAGATTTATTTCCAGCAAGAATAATTTTTGAAGTAATTTGGGAATAGTGTAAGAAATAATTGTAGGCCCACAAGGATTTGTAGAGTTTAAGTTACTTTCTTCCCCGGTGTAAATTAAATAACTATAGTCTCCTTAAAACCTGAATTGGGAAACTGAAAACAAAATTTAAAAAAGGAAAATGACTGAACAAAATGACTAGTGACTTTCGTGCTGAACAAGTCCAATAATGTTAGGTGACCATGTGAAACTTAGGGATTTGAGCCTGTGTGGCACGTAAACATGTCCGTTTCATATGGGACAATCTAATTACAGACCATACAATCTTTTTCTAAACTAGGCAGCCATTACCCTTTCACACTGTGTGTGCAAACTAAGTTTTGAACCCTTGAACCAATGGCAATGATGGACTCAAACAGTAGTGACAATAGGGGCAGGAATCACTCTTGCTAGGTACAAGGAATTTTACATTATTTATTATTATTATTATTATCATCATTTTTTTTTTTGAGACAGGGTTTCTCTGTATTGCACTGGCTGTCCTGGAACCAGCTCTGTAGACCAGGCTGGAATCAAGCTCACAGAGATATACCCTCCTCTGCCTTCTGAGTGCTGGGGTTAAAGGCATTGCCTTCTGAGGGCTGGATTTAAAAGCATGCACCACCACCACCACCTGGCTCCACTGTTTACTATAAAAACATGATTGTAAGCAAAATATTGTCATCCCCACTTTCCAAACAAAGGCATAAAATCTCAAAGTGTTTAGATCACTTGCAAGCTCATGGAGGGAGACAGCACTTGCCACGTCAACCTTTGAGCTCAGTTTTAGATAATTGCTAAGTGTATATCATATTTCATTCAATTTTGCTGTGAATAAAAAATTGAAAACCATGAGCTTTACTATGTACTTATGGTGTCGAATTGGGGTTCTAAATAACTGCCCTCTCAATCACTGTTCTCTTTACTAGGGAAAGAAAACCTAGAGTTGAACTAGATGAGTATAAGATGAGGCTTGTAGCACCAAGTGCGAGCTAACCTAACTAAAAAAAAAAAAAAATAGTAGGAATCTTTCTTACTGCCTGATTTTCCCTACAGTTGGCTAAATTACCACTTGGAATTCTCCAAATAGCAAGTAACAGAGACCAGAAGAAACAACTTTTACATTTAAAAATTTTAAATACTTTTCAGTAAGGACTGACAAATCTATCAGAGCTTAATGCTTTATAACACGAAACTTTCCCAATGTCAAGTGAACCCAGGTTGGTGCACCCACATGCACACATTGCCCTTTTTCTCAGATTGGCTATTTTAAAAGCACAGCCAGCATTACATCTGTGTACCCTGGTGTCAGGTCCTGGTGTGACCTGCCAAAGGAATCAGACCACATTCCCTGTGAGAGTACCTACTGCTTTTAGAGTGCCTCAGCACATCCTTCAGACAAATGGAGATGCCGTTAATTATATATATATAAAATCAGGAGTCTTCTGAAAATACAATGAAATACAGTTTAAAGAAGCCCATGCTCAAAATATCCCCTATCAAGACTGGAGGGTATAGGTCAGCTGTGCATGGCAAACTTGAATCCCTGGACCTGATTCTCAGGACCAAAAATGTGTCACTACCACACATTTGCACTACAGTTTTCTTAGAGCTATAAGCATATTTGTAAGTGATAAGCTTAGCATTATAAGCACTTCTAACAAAGTTATAAGACACATTTGTGTCTCCAATGAAATGACTATGAATTTCATTTTGATTTGAAATTTTGGCATCTCTGTGCTGCCTATCTGACTTATTGTCAGAATTCCTGTTTTCACCAGTTCTAAAGAACTTATCTGGACCAATTCATTCTAACATTGTTGACATAGGAGCATGTATTAGAATGGATGATATTTTGCAATTGTTCTTGGCTTAGACATAGCTCTCATAGTTTTCATTGTAGTTTTTCAATTTCTACTGGACAATGGCAATTATTTGACCTTTCAGTCAGAAATTTTAAGAGGATCTCTTGAGGCATATGTAGTCCAGATACTGTTTAAAAGTCTTCTATTGGCACCACGTATCATCTGACTATCAGCATTGAGGCTTATAACTTAGAAAAAAAAATCTCAGAAATGGTAGTAGAAAATGCCTGTGACACAGAGAAAACAATGGTGGAAACATGGATTCTGGCAATTTTGAATAGCAGTGTGACTTGCGTGAAGACAGCCTGAGTGGAATGAATGTTCCAGAGATGCTTTAGCAGAGATATTTGCTAATGTATTTCTTTCCAGAGGAGTAAAATGAGATTTTAAAAACCTTTGTCCACATAAATATAAAATAGCACTCTCAGTTCAAAACGAATCCTCTAAGTGGTCATAAAAGCACATCTTGCTTTAATAGTTTTTCTTTCTCAGTGACACATATAATAGTGGTGTATTTTCTAGGAGACAGTGATGTTGTGATCAAAGGATTCAGAGATTTAGACTGTAATCAGCATCTTCACTATGTACTGAATTAATTGAATGATCCTGTAAGTCTTGCTTCAATATAATTTTAATCTGACCACCCTTTTCTACCTGCATATGCCCCTTCATAAATTACAAGTCTTATACTTTCTCCAAGATTGCTGAAAATCTTAGGCAGACTGACTTGCCTCTGTTCTCTTCCCAGACCTTCTTAAAGACTGAATGATCTCTATGAAGTAGCTACATTCAGTTCACTTCTCAGGTTGAAATCTCATATACTAACACATGATTGATGCTATAGTATGAGCATGAGATTTTCAAACAGGTCCATATATCAGGTGCTAGGTTGCCTGCTCATGGACATTGAGAAGTGATTACACCGTGAGGACTCTGAACTAAGCAATGGAACCATCCTTGGTGGAGTCATAATCTAATATCATTAATAGGAGATAGTGCCTAGTTGGAGAAAGTAGTCACTCACTTCATGTCCTGGGAAGATGTGTCTTATCTCTGCCTCTTTCCCACATCTGCTTCCTGTTCATTGGGAAGTAAAATACTCTATCAGGCTTATGCTTCCATGATATTCTATCTGGACACCTTGGATCTAAAACAATGATACAGTTGACCTTGGGCTGATCCTGCTAAAGCTAAGTCAAAAATAAGACAAAGATCTGACTAATATAGTTCGTAAATAGACTCTAAGCATGACCTTTCTCCACATGACTACAGCTAGTCAATCAAGAATTTTTCTTTCCTTTCATTTGCATATATTCAGGGAAGTCAGAATTTGTGTCTACCTTGCCAGCCCAAATTCTATTGACATTTGGTATGTCTGTAGTAAATTTGTTATTGAGTAAATGTAACCAACCTGTTTTACAATCTATTTACTTAAAAACTCTCTCTGAGCAATAGCTACTTATCTCTAGTTTCTACTGAAGGTTATTCAAAAACTACAGGAAATAAAGTCCTTAACTCTTCAAAACAGTAATCACAATCACTCAGAGGTTAGCCCCTGGTTTCATTTGTGGTCTTGTCTCTTTCCCACTCTGCTTGCATCCTTTACTCTCACCATGTCATACCTTTGTCAATTCCAAATAATCCTGGTAAAATTCATCACATCTTCCCACATACCATCATTAAACAACTAAGTTGGCATTGTAACATTGAGTTAAGTATATGTCAGCTTGATAGCTAGAAATTGAGCTCTTGAAGAGATAATGCTATGCTCATATTTTATGCCCTAAAAGAATTGAATTGGGCATTTCCTGGAAACCTGCCAGCTTTTCCAGCCAGGGAAACAGGTAGGTAATCTTCTCTTTTATCCTCTCCTTCTAATTCAAACCCCTAGTCTAATCCCCAGCTCTAAAGCAAACTACCTGATGTTGAATCTCCCTATCTCTGCCTCTGTTCCCAGAGGTCTAGGTAGATCCTGGGGGTACACTTCTTTCCTCCCTCCTCTGGGTCTCCCTCCCCTCTCGCCCATTCCCAATACCTAGTAACACATTCTGAGATCCCCAGAGGCCACATCTGACAGGATCTCAGAAGTACTTTCTACCAGGCACCACACAGCTAACATACTCTCCTTCGAACCACAAAGGGCAACAGAAACTAAGGAATAAAACACCCATCCAAAAAGACAAGACCAGATATCAGTGCCCAGAGTTACAATAATAAAAAACCCAGATGCCTAGCTGCCAGCATAAAAAACACAGTGACAGCCAGGGCAATATGTCTCCACTAGAGCCCAGCAACCCTACTACAGAAGGCCCTGAGAAATATTATACTGCTGAAGCACAAGACAAAGACTTCAAAATAGCTTTTAGGAATAGTTCATTTAAAAGGATATGATTAAATCCATTAATGAAAACATAAACAATGGAATGAAATGAAGAAAACTGTTAAAGACCTGAAAGTGGAAATAGAACATAAAGAAAAAACTGAGAGAAATACGAAAATGAAAAATTTAGGAGCTTGAACAGGAACCTCAGAGGGAAGCCTCACCAACAGAATACAGAAGATGGGAGCAAGAATCTCAGGCACTGAGGACAAGATACAAGAAATGCTTATCTTGGTCAAAGAAAATGCTAAATCTAAAAAAAAAAAAATCTAAGAATTCTGTGATAGTATAAAAAGACCTATTCTACCAAGAATAGGAATAGAGAAGAAACTCCGGTCAAAGGCAAGAAAATATTTTCAACAAAATCATAGAAGAAAATTTTGCTAGCCTAAAGGAGAAGATACCTATCAAGGTACAAGAAGCATACAACAGAACACCAAAGAGATTAGACCAGAAAAGAAACTCCCCATGGCACATAATAATCAAACACTAAACACACAGAACAAGAAAGAACATTAAAAGCTGCAAGGGAAAAAAGACCCAAACAAATAACATACAAAGGCAAGTCTATTAGAATAGCACTTGAATATTCGATGGAGATTCTAAAATCCATAAGGGTCTGAATGGATGTTTTACAAAGTCTAAGAGACCACAGATGCCAGCCCAGAATACTATATCCAATAAAACTGTCAACTACAATAGATGGAGAAAGAAATTCCATGAGGAAATCAGATTTAAGCAGCTCTATAGAAGGAGCTAGAAGGACAACTTCAACATAAAGAGGTTAACCACACCCAATCAAACACAAGCAATAAATAATATTGAAGAACAAAGCCAAAAGATTGTGGGGGGGAGCTACACTACAACAAAGAACAGGTATTAACAAATACTGTTCATTGATACCTCTCAACATCAGTGGCTTCAATTCCCCAACAAAAAGACACAGGCTAACAGAATGAATTTGAAAACAGGATCCATCCTTCTGCTGCACCCACTAAAAATACATTAACATCAAAGATAGACATCACCTCAGGGTAAAAGAATGGAAAAATTTATCCCAAGCAAATGGACCCAAGAAGCAAATCGGCATAGCTATTTCAATATCTGGCAAAATAGACTTCAAACTGAAACTAATCAGAAGAGATAGGGAAGGATGCTCCCTACTCATTAAAGGAAAAATCCACAAAGAGGATACTGCAAATCTTAACATCTATGCACCAAACACTAGGGTACCCACATTCATAAAAGAAACACTACTACAGCTAAAATCACACTTTAACTCCCAAACACTGACATGAAGCCTCCAGGCTCACACTTGCTAATAGATTGGACATCCAATCTAGACAAAAACTAAACAGAGAGATCCTTTAGCTAACTGACTTCATAAACTAAATGGACCTAACATGTTTACAGAGCATTTCACCCAAATACAAAAGAATATTCCTTCTTTTCAGCAGCTCCAAAATTGGCCACATACTTAGAAACAAAGACAGTCTCAAGAGATAAAAAAAAAAGCAAATATAGAATATTATCAGCATCCTACCTGATCACCATTGATTAAAGCTGGATATCAACAACAGCAGAAAGCTTACAAACTCATGGGAAATGAACAACTCTCTACTGAATGAAAAAATGGTCAAGGCAGAAATTAAGAAAGACATTAAAGATTTCCTAGACTTAAATGAAAATAAATACACAACATACCCAAGTTTATGGGACTCAATGAAAGTGGTTCTAAGAGGCAAGTTCATAACTAAGTGCCTACTTGAGAGAGAGAGAGAGAGAGAGAGAGAGAGAGAGAGAGAGAGAGAGAGAGAGAGAGAGATCTCACATTATTAATTTAACAGGACACCTGAAAACTCTAGAAGAGAAAGAAGAATGGCACCTGAAAGGCAGGAAAATCAGTAAGATTGACAAACACTTATCCAAAATAACTAAAAGTCACAGAGAGAACATCTAAATTAACAAAATTAGAGATGAAAAGAACATAACAATAGATAACGTGGAAAGCCAGAGAATCATAAGGATATACTTTAAAAACATGAACTCCACCAAATTGGAAAATGTAAAAGAAGTGGATAATTTTCTCAATACATACCAGCTACCAAAGTTAAATCAAGAACAAATAAGCAATTTAAACAGCCCTCTAACCTCCAGTGAAATAGAAGAAGTAATTAAAAGTCTACCAACACATGCTCCAAGGTTTCACACTCTATGTATAATGTCTGGCTGTGAGTCTCCGTATTTATTCCCATCTGCTGCAAGAGGGAGGTATTCAGATGATGACTGAACAAGGTACTGATCTGTGAATAGAAAAGAATATCATTAGGAGTCCTTTTATCACTATACTTTTTTCTTTCTTTCTTTTTTTAAAACTAGTATTATTTGGATACACCCTAGGTCCCAGGTCTATCTAGTTTCGGGTCAGGTAGGGGTTCCATCTCATGGAGTGGGCCTTAAGTCAATTAGTTATTGGTTAGTTACTCTCACTAGCCACAATTGCCTTAGGTGGTTGTTTTGCCACCATTGTCAAGGCATATAATGCAGGTAGTACCCCATTATAGAGAAAGGGTTTGTGGCTGGCTTGTTGCTCACATTTCTCCTTTGATAGTGTGCAGGGTATCTTCCAAAGGCACTAGATCACAGGGGTGAAGGTGGGTCATAGTGGAAGGAAGACAGGTTGTTGGGAGATCCTTGAATTGGATATTGGGGCCTGGTTCCTTGTCTCTTCAGTTCCTGGTGGCAGTGAGTTTAACACGTTCATACGCCACATGCTTCTGCATGATGCACTGCCTTACCTCAGGTCTAAAGGCAGAAAAAGTTAAGCAACCAGGGGTTTCAGCTATGGAAACCATGAACCCCAAATAAGCCTTTCACCCTTCAAGTTTTATCTTCATTTGTCATCAAAATGGAAACTAAATACTACCATCGTTTCTAGCTCCAGGTGCCTCTTGGCCTCCATTTCACACCAGCCTTCTGTGTGTCTTGCCTCTGTTTATCTTATAAACACACTTGTCATTGTCTTTTGGCTTATTCAGACAGATTTGCATATAATTTCTTTAGGAATTTGCTGTGGGATGGTCTTTCTGTACCCTGTGAATATGTATTGCTCCCATTGGTTGATAAATAAAGCTGTTTTGGTGAATAGCCAGTCAGAATAAGCCTAGGCAAATAAGGTTAGGCAGTACAATCAAACTAAAGATGGAGATGAAGAAGGGCTGAGTCGAGTCAGATGCCAGCCAGCTACAGAGGAAGCAAGACATATAAAAAATGAGGTGACAAGCCACAAACCACATAGCAAAGCATAGATAAGGAATATGAGTTAATTTAAATGTAGGAGCTAGCCAGTAATAAGCCTGAGCTATCGGCCAATCATTTATAATTAATATAAGCCTCTGAGTGGTTATTTGGAACAGCTGCAGGATGGGGAAAAACAGAAAAAACCTCTAGTTACAGGAATTTCGCTTTCGTTTATCCTTTTGAATATAACCATTTTCTTCTTGGATCCTGAAAAATATGTAATTGATATCTAGAGTGACCCCAGAGAATAAAAACATACTTAATTAAATAGTTAATATGCAGATATTGTTATCCTCCCTGGAAATATGACAAATAATCCAAGGCACATAGTGCCATCATTATCACCTATGCAGTTATGGATAAAGAGTAGATGGGGAGTAAAACATTGGATGAGCAAAGAGGCTACAGTAGTTGGTCATTTTGAGGAGAATGGGATTGTGAGTTGGCCTACGTGATGGCTAGCTTTAATTGTCAACTTGACATGAATAACATCTCTTGGAAAGAATTTCATTGAGAGATTATCTACATTGGGTTGCCCTGTGGGCAGGTGTATAGCAATTCCTTCTAATTTTATACACTCTATCTTGAGCGAAGCTCATTAAGACAGGATGTTCCAAAGGGAAGTGAAGCATCCCATCCTACACAGAACCTTGTTAAGACTCAGGAAGTTCTAAGTGGAGCCTCCTTAAGCCTCAGGGAACAAACAGTGCAGAATATGCAGTAAAGCACTGAAAGTGACTGTACTAGGCCTCTCCCTCTCCAGGCTTCTATAAGCAGTCAAGACAGCTGGAAGACACTCTCAGACCGGCTGAGCTGATCAGAAGAGGCTAGGGCCAGCCAACCTGCCTGGAAGGGGCAGAGCAGATAAGTTGAGTGGATAAGGCTCAGACCAACTGAACTGCCTGGAAATGAGACTCTCCAGGTTGACAAGTTTCCTGAAAATTGTGCAGAGAGCCCCAGCATTCCAGCTTTCATGAGTCATCCTCCTTGGTGGGGAGGAGTTTGGGTAATACTAGCCATTCTGAGTCATTTCTGCACCTGTAAGTAACTCTTCACCTATACTATTGTAAGTAAGCCAAATAAATTCATTGGTTCATCAAGCTGTCCTTTAGTGGTATCCTTACTTTGGTCTGTCATTGATTCCCTATCTGAGTGCACAGACATTTGTTCATGTCTCTCCAGGAATAATGTTACACAATAGAATATCTATGGGGTATTGGCTTAAGTTAATCACCGTGGGAAGAGGCAGCGCACTGTGAGCAGCGTCTTTCCGTAGACAGAAATTCCTGAACTCTGTAAGAGTGGGGCGATCAAGCTGAGGGCAGCAAGCAAGCAACCGAGCGAATGTGCATCCATTTCTCAACGCTCTTGAATGTGAGCTGTGACTGGTTGTCGGAAGTTCCTGATGTCACTTCTCCCAACATAATGGACTGTAACCTGGGCTTGTTAGCTGAAACAAGTCCCTATCTCCCCTAAGTTGCTTTTTTGTCAGGGCATTTTATCACAGCAACAGAAATTACAACAGAATGGAATGTTACTTCTAACTACTCTAGGGAATTAGGCAAACTGGAAAATTAAATGCCTTGAATGTAGAATTCAAGTTACAAAGGGTAAATGAGTAAGCTTTTGTGATTGTTCCAAAGCAGTTCTTTAGAGCTTCTAGCTGCAGAGTAGACACGGGTAAGCATCAAGCTCTGGCCTGGTTCTAAGAACTGGTAAGCTTTAGTAGCTGTGACATGGGTAGCTTTGCCACCAATTTGATCAAGTGAACAAGAAGATGCCTTACTTAAATGCACATGTTAAAGAATGAGACTTAAGTGGCACAGAAGCATGAAGGCTTCATTGAAGCTTGTAGATATCCATGTCTAGAGACTGTTGTTCTCCTCCTTCTAAAAGGAAAGATGGCTCTTGCTGTCCTTACAGAAAGAGCATAGTTCGGTAGATCTATTTTATACTTGATGCCATATATACCAATTTTGGGCACATTGCTCAAAATCAGTCATTGAGTGGCCCTAAAGGCAGTTTTGAAAGGTGTCAAGCACACTGAAATATCCTAGAGCAAGGATATCATAACATCCAGGCTGTATTTAAAGAGTCTCTGGCCTTCAGAAAGATCTCTGGAATGCATGATGAGCTCTGGTAGATAATCCCTTACTCCTTTGGGAGTCCTATCTGTTGCCTTTAACCATCTTCCATTTGAAAGAGAGCTGCTGGCTTGTCATACAGGTCCTTCACTTGCTTAGGTAGAGTTACCCCACAGTATTTTATATCATTTGTGGCTATTGTAAAGGGTGATATGTCTCTGATTTCCTTCTCAGCCTGTTTGTCAATTGTATATAGGAAGACTACCGATTTTTTTGAGTTGATCTTGTATCCTGCTACATTGCTGAAGGTGTTTATAAACTGTATGAGTTCCTTGGTCGAACTTTTGGGGTCACTCATGTATACTATCATGTCATCTGCAAATAGCGAAAGCTTGACTTCTTCCTTTCCAATTTGTATCCCTTTGATCTCCTTTTGTTGTCTTATTGCTCTGGCTAGAACTTCAAGTACTATATTGAATAAGTATGGAGAGAGCAGACAGCCTTGCCTTGTTCCTGATTTTAGTGGAATCGCTTTGAGTTTCTCTCCATTTAATTAGATGTTGGCTGTTGGCTTGCTGTAAATTACCTTTATTATGTTTAGGTATGTTCCCTGTATTCCTGATCTCTCCAAGACCTTTATCATGAAGGGGTGTTGGATTTTGTCAAATGCCTTTTCAGCATCTAGTGAGATGATCATGTGCTTTTTTTCTTTCAGTTTGTTTATATGGTGTATTACATTGACAGACTTTCATATGTTGAACCATTCTTGCTTCTCATCAGGGAAATGCAAATTAAAATGACTCTGAGATACCACCTTACACCCGTCAGAATAGCTAAGATAAAAAACACTGAAGACAGCTTATGCTGGAGAGGATGTGGAGCTAGGGGAACTCTCCTCCACTGTTGGTGGGAATGCAAGCTTGTACAGCCACTTTGGAAATCAATATGGTGCTTTCTTAGAAAATTGGGAATCAATCTCCCCCAAGACCCAGCTATACCATTCTTGGGCATATACTCAAGGAATGTTCAATCATACCACAAGGGTACATGCTCAGCTATGTTCATAGCAGCATTATTTGTAATAGCTAGAACCTGGAAACAACCTAGATGCCCTTCAACTGAAGAATGGATAAATAAAATATGGTACATATACACAATGGAGTACTACTCAGCGGAGAAAAACAATGACATCATGAGGTTTGCAGGCAAATGGATGGATCTAGAAAAAATCATCCTGAGTGAGGTAACCCAGACTCAGAAAGACAAACATGGTATGTACTCATTCATAGGTGGATACTAGATGTAAAACAAAGATGACTAGACTGCTACTCATAACTCCAGGGAAGCTCCCTAGTAAAGAGGACCCTAAGAAAGACACAGGGATTGCCCAATGACAGAGAAATGGATGAGATCTACATGAGCAAACTGGATGTGAGGGGGGTGGGTAATGAAGGGCAAGGGTCGGGGGAAAGAGAGTTTAGGGGAGTAAGAGATCCCAGCTGGATCAAGAACAGAGAGGGAGAACAAGGAAAGAGAGACCATGATAAATGAATACCCCATGGGAATTGGAAGAAGCAAAGTGCTAGAGAGGTCCCCAGAAATCCACAAAGATACATCCACAATAGACTACTGGCAATGGTTGAGAGAAAGCCTGAACTGACCTACTCTGATGATCAGATGGCCAAATACCCTAACTGTCGTGGTAGAACTCTCATCCCATGACTGATGGAAGCTGATGCAGAGATCCGTGGCCAGGCCCCAGGTAGAGCTCTGGGAGTCCAATCAGCGAGAAAGAGGAGGGATTGTATGAGTGAGAATTGTTGAGACCAAGATTGGAAAAGCACAGGGACAAATAGCCAAACTAGTGAAAACCTATGAGCTATGAACCAATAGCTGAGGAGCCCCCAAGGAACTGGATCAGGTCCTCTGGATAAGTGAGACAGTTGATTAGCTTGAACTGTTTGGGAGGCCCCCAGGCAGTAGGAATGGGACCTGTCCTCAATGCATGAGCTGGCTTTTTAGAGCCTGGAGCTTATGCTGAGACACTTTGCTCAGCCTGGGTGAAGGAAGGAGGGGACAGGACCTGCCTCAACTGAATCTACCAGGCTGAGCTGAATCCCCAGGGGAGTCCTTGCCCTGGAGGAGATGGGAATGGGTGGTGGATTGGGGGGAGTGCGGGGGAGGGGAGGGAGGACAGGGGAATCTGTGGCTGATATGTAAAATTAAATTTAATTATAAAATAAAATTTAAAAAAGAGAGCTGCTGGCTTATACTGTGCAGACAGTATACTTGGCCACAGAAGTTGGAGTTGCTCTACAATCTGTGCTGCTTGTCACACGGTTCACATAATTAGGTTAAATATGTATCATGGAATGTCAGTTTTAAGTGAAATAACACACTGTTATTGATCTTTAGCAGATCTGGAAGGCCCTATTACCCTGAGTGAATGAGTGGCTCCGAAACCCATGATGTCTACTCCTAATGCCTCGCCACTTCTTTATTGCAGCTACTTTTTCGCAGCATGCATTGACACATCCCAGAAAGTGGGTAGTCACTGCATCACTGCTCTATTCAGAGATGGTCCCAAACAAACAGTGAGCAAAGAAAACACCTCCAGTGAAGAGAACATGGAGAATCAGGTAGGTCTGATTTGTTTCATTATCTCTACTGAATCCTATAGGAAGCCTAGGAAGTGACTTCTATAGCTATTCCTTCAAATTGCACTCTAATATTTATTTGGAAATAAATTAATATCCCATGAAATACAGAACATATTTTGGTTGTATTTTTCCTCTCCAAAGGCTCATGGTCAGAAAAATTTAAATACCCCTGAGATATTATTATTGTTTTAGTATGCAAGATTGGCAGCTAGAGTAAAGAATTTTGGGAGTGCAATAGAAAATTCTAAACATAAATGATGTTTTGAAAGCTTATGATTTTTGTGCTCTATTACTATAGGTTATTTGAAGACTAGGTTCAAATATATTTATTTTATGATATATAGTTAAAATTCTTAATTTGAGACAAGAGTATCTGCTCTTATTTATAGAGAAAAGTGGAGAAAAGTAGGAGAGGGAGATGAAATACACATGCTTTCCAGAAAGAATTAACAAGAACTTAGCACAGAATTATTTTCTTGATGTACAGTTTGTCACTATTATACTGAGAATGATGCTGTAGGAAAAAAAAAAGCAGAAAGACTTTTTGCATATAGGCCACTCTTGAATTGTTTTGTGTGAACACTTCTGGTTGATTAATTCGCCACTCCAGGTCCGCACCCAAGCCACTGGACATACAAGGCATTTTATATGAACTTACCCATGAAAAGACAGGCTTTAAAATGTGACATAATATCCAACTGCAATGTAGACACTCCAAATTTTATAAGCACATGGAAAGGAGGTTGCTATTTTTCTCAGCTATTTAATTGATAAACATCAATTCATATTCTTCTACCATGTGGAATTTACAAACAATAGAAAAACAATAGTAAGTTTCAATCCAATATTGTATAAGCAAAAGTCTACACTGGAAGGTCTCCTTTGCTTTTTCTGTAGCAAACAGCCCAGTTCTTCCCAGTTATTTTATCCAGTTTCATGGCTGAGAGCCGAGGGATGTCCATTTCTACTCTGATGTTTTTACAATCTATCTTGATATATTCTAACCTAGTGAATAATATTGGAAAAGGCAGGGCATTAACAAATAACAGTATATAGGATCACCAAGATTCCAAGGCTTCAGAAGAACTGGCATGTGATCCTGTCCCAGGGGACCACAGTGATGGGATGGCTAAAATGAACTCAAGCCTTATTACCATCTCAGTGAATCCAGCTGCCAGACCAACCTCTAGTCTCCAGCTGCTGCCCGGCTGCTATGGTTGATGGAACCGTTTGGGGAAACAAGGAGACATGGCCTTGCTGAAGAAGGTGTGTCACTTAGGCTGGGGACTTTGAGGTTTCAAAAGTTCGTGCCATTCTCAGTTAGAACTCCGTCTCTGCCTTGTGCTCATGGATCAGATGTGAGCTCTCAGCTACAGCCCCAGCACAATGCCTGCTTGCTTGTTTTCACACTCTCTGCCATGATGGTCACAGACTTACTCTCTGAAATTGTAAGTCCAAGTGAATTCTTTCTTCTGTAAGTTGCCTTAGTCATAGTGTTTTGTTGTGACAAGAGACAAGAGACTAGCACAGAGTGTCAGTCATAGTCACAAGAATTCCTGTGATGTTTGAAGTTGGCTTTGTCAGTGCTCCACTTAGGTCTGCTTCGATCTCTTATAATTTCTGTGTAATCCTCCTCTACCCTCTAGGATTGTGTCTGAATGTAATGCCCAGCAATGCTAATTCTTGGGGAAACATCTTAGGGTAATGGAGTCATTTCCCTGCAGGTGCAGAGAACAAAGTACTTGGCTTATGTACTTCTACCTCAAGAGTGGCCTTAGCTAGTGTCTCTGGATGCAAAGGATAAAAGCTCTTTGCTCTTTTCCCTTGACTGGGAACAAATATGACACCCCCACAAGACCAGCCTGATGCTGGGCTTCTCTTATACCACATCCTGCTTTTTCTTTGCCATATTTTCATGCCTGTCTAGTTCTTTTCCTGGTCTCTTTTGGGGAGACCTCTTAAAACGCATCACCAGCACAGGAACCCTTATTTCAGAATCTGCTTTCTGGATTAAGGAACCAAGCTGAGAACAGCATCATCTCAGGCTCCCCCTTAACATTTCTCAGCCTGCTTAAGTGTGAACCGACTGGGAAGCCACTGTTGGGGGGTACCATCCTAGCCTCCATTGTCAAGCTGGGTTACTGCTAGTGTTGTTTGCTTGTACAGATCACCGAAACCTTAGTAAGAACAAAGTGTTTCCCGATGGGTGTGTGGACTCAGTGCTGTTCACCAGGCTGTTATCCCACCAGTGACTTCCTTCCGTCTTCAGAGACCGCGCTGCAGGCTTTTCAAGGTTGCTTGCGTTCGTCTGCTTTTTTATCTCACCCCCCAGCTCGTATTTAAAACTGCCTCAGTATACATTATATCCCGTTTGGACCAGCGTTCCAAGTCAGGACACTTACCCCCTATATATTCCTGCAGTTGTAGCTGTCAGTGTGAATTAGAAAACATTTTAATTCTTTGGAGGCAAGGTTTTTCTTCCTGGAATCAAGGTTTCAGTGTTTCTTCTCTCAGAATACGATTTATCATATACTCTTCCAGGTTTCTTCCATTGTAACTTGGGAAAACATTTCATTGGTTTTTGGTGGATGAGCCTTCTTTCATGGGCTTAATTTCCCACTGATTCTTTGAACATATTGGATTCTGACATGAGTCATGGACATAAGAAACTGCAGGGTGTAGGGAATAGGTTGTGAGGAAAATAGTATCACCCAGTGAAGTACTTACCTCAGGCCAGGGGTTTTCCAGGTGCCAGGGAAGGTAGACACCAGAGAAAATGTGTTTTCTCCTAGTAAGGGATGTTTAATGGATTTGAGCGTGCAAAGTATTCTGAGCCTTTAGGTTTTTCCATTTTCACCAAGTATAATTCCACCTGGAGGCCCTTACTTTCAGTAAGAGCCTGGTGCCATCTGAATTCAAATGATGGAATTCAGAAACCACAGGATGAGACTACATTTAATTTTCAGTTTCATCAGCCCTGTAGAGATGAGAGCTAATTTTAGCATAATCATTTTATCACCTTGGCATTTTTACTATTTTGAGCTTGGAATGTAAAACTTTCTATCAAAGTTTTGGCAAGTCCAGAAGTCATGTAGCCCCTCTGTAGCCCACAGTGTCTCCATGCCCGTTATATTTTTCTTACAGAGCAAGCATTTATTCTCCACTTCTTGCCTTCAGCAGCCAGGTTATTCCAGAGAGCCAAGAAGACAGAAAATTAAAATAGGTAACTATTTACTTTCAGCAAGCTCTGGGTACCTGCCGTAGTGCAGATTTGATTATGTTCTCTGGAGCTTGTGTCTCGGAAGGACAGTCTCGTGTGTGGCCAAGCTGAACTGTGGCAGAGCTTCAAAGAGGTACCCAGTGGAAAGTGATTATATCATTGAGAGTGTTGGTATTAGTACTGTTTTATTTTTGGGGAGATCACAGTTCCCACAGAGTGAGTTAGAAAAAAACTAATCTGGGGCCATCAAATACCTTTAACTTCCTGTCTCACTATGATTAAGAACTCATTCTTGCCATTGAGTTATATCCACCATGCAAGGTACATGCCAGATACCAACCACATGAGCTTGCCAACCTTGGGATGGAACGCCCCCAAAACTGTTAGTGAAGTACACTTATTTTCTTCATAAAGCATCCAACTTTAGGTATTCTCTGATAGCAGCAGAAAGAGGAACAATGACGTTCTGGTGCTCCACTTCTCTTTTCACTATGGGAGACAGCTCACTCTGTAGCCCACACTCATCTGGAACTCACTGTATAGCTCAGACTGGAATTAAATTTGTGTTTGTCCCCAGGGATAGAATTACAGTCACAAGCTACTACTCTTGGCTTCCTGTTCCATTCTTCTTCTTCAAGAACAAATACGAGTTTCCTAACCTCTGTGTGGGTTCCAAATGAAACAATTACCTACTGATGGCGTCCTTTCCTGTACAAAAGCTTCTTAGTTTCATGAGGTCCCATTTGTTAACTACTGGTCTTAATTCCTGTGTTAATGGGGTCCTTTTTAGAAAGTCCTTTCCCTTGCCAATGACTTCAAGTGCATTTCATACTTTATCCATTATCAGATTCAGGGTATTGGGTCTTACGTTAAGGGCCTTGATTCATTTGGAGTTGAGTCTTTTTCATGGTAAAAGCTATGATTGCAGTTTCATTCTTCTACATGTAGCTATCAGATTGAATCAGAAGAATTTGTTGAAGATGGTCCAATGTGTATTGTTGGCCTCTTTATAAAAAAAAAAATTGGTGGCTGTAGGAGTATGAATTTATATGTGGGTCCTCAATTCTAGTCCCTTGATTAATGAATTTGTTTTTATGCCAGTACCATACTGTTTCTATTACTATACGTTTGTGGTATAACTGGAAATCTGGGATGATGATATCTCCAGCTGTTCTCTCATTGTTCAGGATTTTTTTTTTATATCCTGGGTCTTTTGCATTTCCAAATGAAATTGAAGAAGATCCTTTCAATTTTGTGAAGAATGGCATCAGAGTTTTGATGGGGAGCGCACTGGATCTACAGATGGCTCTAGGCATCGACACACCATGACTCCTACCACTCCATAGCATGGAGATCTTTTCCTCTTCTGTCATCTTGTTTGCTTTCCTTTTTCCATGTTTTAAACTTTTCACTGCATAAATGTTTCACTTCCTCAGTTAAATTTATTCCAAGATATTTTATTTTATTTGAGGCTATTGTGATGGGATTGTTTGTCTGATTATTTTTTTTCTTGTTATGTTTGTCATTTGTGCATAAAAAGGCTACTGATTTTTGAGTGATTTTAATTTTGTATCCCGCCACTTTGCTGAATGTGTTTATTAGCTGTAGGAGTTTTATGATGGAGTCTTCAAATACAACCTGCCAAAAAATTGAATCCCAGATACTCATTCCTTGAGGGTTGCTTCTACTTCTGAAAACAAATTGTTCTGTTAGTAAGAACCTTTTGCTGTAAACATATTAATTCTGTCTAGTTTAGGAAGGAAATGTACTTGTTAGTGATACTAGACAGCTTGTATTTTCACTTAAAGAACCAGGGGGGAAAATAGGTTAAGCTCATGAGAGCTACCCATAATCCATTGCCAATTTCAGAACTGTTTCATATGAGGGAAGCTACTAATCACCACATCAACTCTGCAGACACCGGAGAATAGCAGTATTCACTTTGTAGTAAATACCAAAACAAAAGCAAGTTTTCGTATGATGCTATATAGCCCAAACCAACAAATATACACTATCTATGCGACTGGGCTTCTATTTTGTAAAACCTATTCTGGAAACATTTCCATGATTATATGCACCTTTATTTCATGTACTTAAATCCAGAAATGATTCTTACATAAGTGTTGTCAAACCTTCAGTATGGTAACCATAACCACACTTTCACCAAGAATGCCTAGCATTCAAGCTGAGCTTTCATAAACCATATTCCATATGTGCAGGTTCTACTAGTGTGGCTGAAGTCCATGTACATCACATTCACCATTCAGGGTATATATGCATCAAAAACTGAAGATTTTCAGTGGCAATTAATCACCAGCTTTCTCATGTTCATTTTTATCTGTTTTGATAGTTTAAAAAAATTCCTCCTTCCCCCCCCCATAGGCCCACAGAGAGTGGCACTATTAGAAGGTGTGGCCTTGTTGGAGGACGTGTGTCACTGGGGATGGGCTTTGAGGTCTCAGAAGCTCAAACCAGGCCTAATGGCTCACTGTCTCTTCCTACTGCCTGTGAATCAAAATGTAGAACTCTTAGCTCCTTCTCCAGGACCATGACTGCCTACATGCCACCATGCTTCCTGCCATGATGATAATAATGAACTAAACCTCTGAAACTGTAAGCCAGCCCCAACTAAATGTTTTTCTTTACAAGAGTTGCCATGGTCATGGAGTCTCTTTACAGCAATAGAACTCTAAGGCATCTGTCAATAGAAGTTATCATTTTTTTTCAAGAATTACAGACCTTCATTGAGTTATAAATATGAGATGAGTATATTTTCTAAATAGCCTGGCTCATTGTGTTTAGAGGAATTCAGCATGATAGTAAGATCTGTGTGTCCATGTAGCCCATATACACATAGGTATTTGTGAATGTGTGTGATACACATAAATCTACATACCATACCCAGTAATGTAGAAACCTGAAAAAAAAACAATCCTTTTATTCATTAGAACACAACAATGTCAAACTCTCCTTGAGGAAATTTAAATTTCTAACTTAAAAACAATGTTCTGAAGACACAGACTGGAACCTATTCTTTGCTCTTCCTCCTGAATCATGCATCTAGTCAGCTGTTCTACAGGCACACCAAGCTCATCATATTCAATCTCTTATTCTTTCCTGGCAGACTTCATCCTCTGTGTTTGCCACCATGGTGTGGTCACCAGCATCCACTTCTCTCCCCTACACTTGTGTGAACAGATGCTTCTGTGTTCCTATTTCCTGTGTTTTCTCAGGGCTTCTGCTGCAGGGCATAACACCAAGCATTTTCCCTTACTAAGGCCACTGAGCCTGCATACACTGTGCCAGTAAACTAATTCCCATTTGCTCCAGAAACAGTCTTCTCTCAATGCATGGTGAGAGTTGGTATGAATATGCTACAGTTTCCCCAGGCCCCCTATGGTGGAATAACACTGAGAAGGATCCACAATCCAACTTCTCCAGTCAGAGCAGAACAAGTTACCTAACATTTGATAATTGTACTGAGCTGCAAAATAAGGTCACAATTCTACTAATTTTGGAGTGAAGATTCCTTGGGAATGTGTTATTACTGTTCTAACAGAAAGTAGACTACATTTTATTTATTTATAGTGTTCATTACGATATTGCTTTGTACAATTTCTTAATTGTTCTAGGATACAATATTTATTATATATACCAAATTATAATCATATATTACATGCAGCATAATATAATATGCATTGTATGTAAAATATTACAATATGCTATTACTGACATTTCCCCTGCTTTACATGTAGACACTTCTACTCTCCATACTTTTAAAAAGTATTCCCTCTCGACACATTAGCTACCACAATGAAAGTTCTATAGTTTTTGTCTCAATCGTAAAATATGATTTAATATACTCACAAAATAGGCTATATTGACACTTATTTATATACATCCTGTCTTCCCTTCTTTACTAAAGTTAAACTTTTCTGCCACAATTTCCTTATCAGTTTAGAGAATTTCTTTTTGGCTGTTCTTTAATAACACTGGTTTGTTTTTACCCGAGAATGTCCCTGTCCTCCGACTCTCGAATGGCACTTTGAGGGAATATAGACTTTTCTAGCAACTGTTCTTTCCACGTCTCACTTTTAAGACATGTCATTCTCCCTGTCCTCTCACCCTCTCTGGAAAAGCCCCCTGTCACTCAGATTGTCGTCCCTGCAGGTGTGCTGTCATTTCTTGCTGGCTTCGTTCAACATGTTTTCTTGGTCTTCACTCTCAGAAGTTTAATGTATTTGGGTATGAATTCTTTAGATTCATCTTGAGTAGAATTCATCAATCTATGGAGCTTTCCCCCTGTCATTAAATGTAGACCTTCCTAGCCGTTGTTGCTTTGGATAGTTTACCCATCCCATTATTTTTTTATCTGCCCCCCCCCACCCCCCTGCTTTTCAAACTCAATGTGTACACACAGATCTCTACACACCTTGCCAGTGGTCTGGTTTTTATGTTTTTATCCCATTTTCTTTTGACTGCCCAGATTCATAAATTACTTGATCCATTTTCATACCCACTGTTCTATCCAGTCACCTCTGCTCTTATTAATCTCCTATAGAACCTCCACTTTATAATCTCTTATATTTTCATTTGTTCGTTAATTTTTTCATTATTATAAGAAATGCTGCTTTCTGAAAGATTTTAAATATCTTAAAAAATTATTATCAGATAATTTCAATATCACTTCCCCATTTAGGAATTCATTGGCTATTTTCTCATCCATCTGATTTTTTGGCTTAGTACAAGTGATTTTTCTGTTGCTGTATTCTTTGTATTCTAGATCTTACTTCTTGGGAACCTAGAGCTTTTTATTTTCTTGTTTTGCTTTGTTTTTCAAGACAAGGTTTCTCTGTGTAGCCCTGGCTGTGCCAGGCTTTCTTTTGGGGCACCAACCAGCTCCCCAATCATGACATGGAGACTTCTTATTAGTTATGAATGCTTGGTCTAATTTAGCTCTTAATCTGTTTCTCTTTATCTACATTCTGTCTCTGGGCTTTTTGCCTTTCTTTTTTTCTGTATATCTTTTTTTTTCTTTCTTCTCATGTCTGGCTGGCTGGAGGATGCCTAGCTTCTGGCCTGGGTGTGTCCCCTCTTTCTCCCTCATTTCCTTCTTCTTCTCCAGCCTAGGTTTCTCCTCCCATTTATTCTCTCTGTCTGCCAGCCCTGCCTATCCCTCTTCTGCCTAGCTATTGGCTGTTCAGCTTTTTATTAGACCAATCAGGTGCCTTAGGCTGGTAAGGTGAAACAGCAACACATCTTTACGTAATTAAACAAATGCAGCATAGAGAAATCTAACATATCTTTCCTTAGTTAAAAAAATATTCCACAGCACCTGGCTGTCCTAGAACTCACTCTGTAGACCAGGCTGGCCTTGAACTCAGAGGTCCTCCTGCCTCTGCCTCCCTAGTGCTGGGATTAAAGGCCTGTGCCACCACTATCTAGTGATCTTTTTATTCTTAAGGAGAGATGAGCTGCATCCCAGAGGCTGAATGGGTGAAGATGTCTGCCTACATCATCTCACACCTATAAAACTCGTCATCCCTCAAGTCAAGATTCCCAAAACTGGAAATGCCCACAGTGACTCCATGAACACTAAAACTGTCACGGTTCAGCTAGAACAAGAGAGTCCAGCTATTGTGAGAGAGCTGTTCTCAAGGGTTCCTAGAAGAAAGAAAGCTCTCCAGACAGCAGGGGAAATGAAACAAGGACTTTTGGGGATGAAGGGAAGGCAGTGAAGTTCGTGGCGGAATCTCACTGTGGCTGGGTGTCACACTGCACGCACGGACATTATCTGCAGGTGGCCTTAAGATTAGCGAGGAAATAGGGGGAAGTGGGCAGAGTCAGGGCCCCGCTAGGAACGCAAACACTGGAGAGAAGGCATTTGTCTCTTGTGCTTTACATGCATCCTATCTTACTTCAATTCCCTGACAACGGTGAAGATTTGTTTAACGGCTCAGGATATGACATAACCTGGTAAATGTCCTTTCAGTGCTTGAAAAGAATGCATATTTGCTCTTCCAGGGCACGCATTCTGTAACTGTGAATTTGAGATTGGTTGATGATATTGTTATTTCTGCTGTGCACTTAATGATTTTTCTGTTTAGTTCTAATATCAATTGGTAATATGAGGATGCTGACATTACCGTCTCCTTTCACATCGATCAGGCTTTTCATTAAAGTTTGTATGATTGCTATGCCTTCTTGGGGTGTCAGCCCTATGACTGTAAGTAAAATGTTCTTGGAAAACCGTTTTCACTCTGAAGGTTGCACTACTTAATATGAATGTACTCACCCCTGATTTTTTTTATTGGTGATTATATTATATGCATGTGTTTCCAGTTTTCCTATATTGTTATATTTGAAATGGTTTTGTTTCTGTGTGTAGGTGTATGCTCTTAATGTGACACAGTGAGCATGTGCAAGTTATAAGGACAACTTCTTGGGAGTTGGTTTTCACCTTCCACCTTGTTTGAGGCAACGCCTCTCGTTTTTAGTGCTGCACTGTGTAGTCTAAGCTAGCTGGCCTGCAAGCTCCCTGGACATTGTCCAGTCTCCTAACTCTGTCACAGCAGTGCTGGTACTACAGATGCATGCTACTGCAGCCAGCTTTCTCATATAGAGTCTGGGGATCTGGACTCAGGTCCTCAGGCTTGTTCAGGAAGTGCTTTGACCCACTGAGCCATTTCCATGGCCTAGTAGTTATAATTTTAATCCAGTCTAGCAAGCGCTGTCTTTTAATATTTCTAGTTCATGTACGTTTAATGTAAATGCTGGTATACTAAGGCTTTACCTTTCTATTATATTCTATTTTCTTTTTATTTCTTGTCATTCGTTCCTTACACTCAAATACATTATGTATTGCTGTTTTATTAGCTAAGGCTGCAAACACTTATGAATTTAATGAATTTCTGTCATAAAATACACATACACACACACACCACTTTCCAAATATAGCATACATCACCATTTTGAATTCTGACAGTAGAACTGATGTTCTCCTAAGGTGTCAAATTTGATTTGAATATTCAATTTAAACATTTATGAAATGTCTTAATTAAAATAATTTTTAAGGTTTTATGTCATTTTAACGCATTTCACCATCATAATTTTAACAAATCTCCACATTTTTAAATGATGATTCTATTTTTAAAATCAGTATTAATTCTTGTTAGTAGATTTTTTTCTCCCTGCAAATGTCTAAATCTTTATTTAATGAATATAAACTTTGGCAAATTTATAGTGAATTTATTGGATTTTAAAAGTATTTTTAAAGTGACACAGGATGCTCTTTATTCCAAGTCTTTTACCTTTACAAGGATGTTCCACTATCTATAACATTCTGCAGCCATCCCAAATGATATCTCTGAAAAATAGTAAATGGCTTTGAAACAACATGTTTTAGTATATGAAGTTAAAAAGAAGATTAGAAAGTTGCAAGGCTCAGGGAGTAAACAACTCAAAAAAACTCAAGAAGTTGGCAAAACATGCCTTTTCACAAGGCCCCTTTCTCCAGTTTATGGAAATAGTAACAATTGCTGTGGAGAAAAGAGTCTTGGGCTGCCTATTAACCTGCTGGCACGATCCAGAGACATAGTTTTCAGGAGTCATTTCCCATGCTAGGATCAGGCTTTGTGAAGGTGCAGCAATATTGGAGCTACCTATGCTCCTGTGAGTAACCTCCTCTGTCACTTGCTTTGGGTCACCTGACACAACCCTAGGAGTACCTGGGAAAAGGGAATGTTAACTGAAAAAATACCTCCAAAAGATTGGCCTGCGGGAAATCCCAAGGTCCATTTTCTCGATTGATGATTGATGTAACGGGACTCACTGTGGATGAGGCCCACCCCTGGGCTGCTGTTCTTGGGTGCTACAAAAATGCAGGCTGAGCATGTATGTCATCAGCAGCAAGCTAGTAAGCAGCATTCCTCCATGGCCTCTGCCTCACCTTCTGTCTCCAGGTTTCTGCCCTGCTTGAGTTCCTGCCCTGACATGTAAGCTGAAGTAACACCCCCCCCCCATCAAAGATTATAAAATAATGCTTTCAGTATGATTTTGCATGTGAGCACAAATAGCAAAAAAATCCCCATAATTTAACTGTCATTTTCCAAAGCATAATTCTTAGTTTTAATTTAGACTTGATTTTTTTGAAGTCTAAATTAGGATGCATTAATTTTATAATTAAAAACAAAAAAACAGTGTATGTTTTCACAAAAATAAAATGATAGAGGAGGCATCTTTTCTTACTTTTTCTGGAGGCTGGGCCACTAAGTGATGTTAAGTACTTTAAGCTCAAGTCACTGACTCACTAGAGTATCACTGAACTGTTACCAAATGTGAGAACATAATGAGTCAGATAGATATTGTGTTCTGGACACACTTGAAGATGGGTATGTGGAGATGATTACAAGATGGTCCCACCAGTCCAAGTAACAAGTGAAACCAATACCACAAACTATGTGCTAGAGTTACTATACTAAAAAATTGTCACTGTCTTGACAGGACAGGGACACAAACACACCGAGTAAAGTTGGTGAGTCTGAGTCACAGGAGCAGACCTTATCTGAAACTCATTAAGGAGTTCCATAGATAATGTCTGATCACAGCTGGTTTCTGTGACCTGAGCTCTTGGACATGGTGGATTCACAAGAAGGCCATCTTGAAATAATGCTTGTACATTTTTTGTCTTCAAACTAGGGTTGAACAGTTTTATTCCAAGAGTCCATTAGTAAACTTGTTTATGCCCCCATACTAAAGCATGTGTCAATAACGGTGATAGGACAAGAGCTTGCTCTGAGGAGGTCCAAGCAAAAAATTTAATGTTCATTTCTATCTTGTATAGTATGGGCAATAATATACTTCCATATAAAAAAGTAAACATGCTTTCCTTTCTTCCTTTCTCTGTTTGTGGTGCGAAGTAGCCTCAAAGTAAATGTTACAGCTTTTCAGCCATGCATGTTATTGAAAACATTTGTACTATTGTTTGATAAAAAGTTTTATATTAATTAAAACAGCCTTATTGTTTTGGAACACAACAAATTGCAAATTTAAAACAACACACAAACATATCATTTAATTAGGAAGCTTTTAGAATTCTTTGCACAAAGACAAGCTTTTTGGTAAACAAAAGGCTTTAAAACAGTCTTTCACATTGCCAGTTTAAATTGTTTCAGTTTTTCAGAGCAAGTAAATTTTATTTCAATAACTGAGTTTTTTAAAGTTCGGTTTGCAAGTTTAGATCTTGATGACTCTGTATTGAGATAAAATTAAAAGAAGACAAAGATGTGGAAGGCACTGTGGGGACTCCTGGTGCAGGAAGACAAGAGCCTTTGATTCCCATTGTGGACACTTTTCAGTTTGGGCTTCAACAGGGCAGCAAGGGAAGATGCCCCAGGAACTTCCACAAATGTAAATTTAATTTTCTTTCAGTTTACAGTGTCATGACACTCTGGAAGGCCAATGAATTCAACAAAATAAAATGGGCTTACAAAATCTAAGTAAAATATACATGTGGAATAATTGTCTATAGTTACATATGAAATAAATATTTAATTCAAGAAATACTTTGCTTACACTTGTACAGGGCAAATGTTTTTATTTAAAATGCTTAAATATAAAAAAATTAACTCCATATTTTAAGAACTGGTGATTTACTATACTTATATTACTATTTAGAGATAATATATTTGAGGACAAGAATTGGTAGAGAAATACAATTTAATTAGATGAATTTAGCTTCACTATCATAAGAATAACTTCATTTTAGTTATGTAGACTTTTAAACTGGTAAAATGCATAGTTTTAGTAATAAAGAGTTTTAGAAATAATGGTATTTAAAAATTTTTAGTAAAGCAAAGTATTTTTTCTCGAGCCAGTAAAACTATTTTCCTGGTTCTGTCAGTAAGAAAGAAATTTGCCAGCTTCTTTCCATTATAATTTTTTTATTTTCCAAATCAAACATTGTACCATACTCAAGAAATTTCAGCTAAAATACATGTTTTTCCAGGGAGGGCCCCCCAAATAATTTTGGATTAATTGTAACTTCTTTATTCTTTCCAAGTTTACAAAATTTAGTCATTAGTTTTAAGTGTGCTTAAGAAAGAATACACAATTTCACAAAATAATATGTGCCAAGGAGAATAAACTGGGTTATAGAGCACATTGGGTACACTGGTATTCATGTTAGAAATGTTTGGCTATGACACATATTTGGAAGAAAAGTTTCTAAGCCCTGGAAACTGGGCTTTGCATATAGCATTAGAATTACATTGCTACAAAAAAAAAATAAGTGATTGAATACTTTTTGTTGTTGTTGTTTTTATTTTTCGAGACAGGTTTCTCTGTGTAGTTTTGGTGCCTTTCCTGGAGCTTGCGCTATAGCCCAGGCTGGCCTCGAACTCACAGAGATCCGCCTGCCTCTGCCTCCCGAGTGCTGGGATTAAAGGCGTGCGCCACCACTGCCCGGCTATAGGAAGAAGCAAAGTGCTAGAGAGGCCCACAGAAATCCACAAAGATACCCACACAACAGACTGCTGACAATGGTCGAGATATAGCCCAAACTGACCTACTCTGGTGATGGGATGGCCAAACACCCTAATTGTCGTGCTAGAAACCCCATCCAACTACTGAGGGATCTGGATGCAGGGATCCATGACTAGGCCCCGGGTGGATCTCTGGGAGTCCAATTAGCGAGAATGAGGAGGGTTTATATGAGCGAGAATTGTTGAGACCAAGGTTGGATAAAGCACAGGGACAAATAGCCAAATGAATGGAAACACATGAACTATGAACCAATGGCTGAGGGGTCCCCACTGGATCAGGCCCTCTGAATGGATGAGACAGTTGATTGGCTTGATCTGTTTGGGAGGCATCCAGGCAGTGGGACCGGGTCCTGTGCTCATTGCATGAGTTGGCTGTTTGAAACCTGGGGCCTATGCAGGATCGCTTGGCTCGGCCTGGGAGGAGGGGACTGGACCTACCTGAACTGAGTCTACCAGGTTGATCTCAGTTTGCGGGGAAGGCTTTGCCCTGGAGGAGATGGGAATGGGGCCGGGCTCGGGGGAAGGTGAGGTGGGTATGGGGGGGGAGAACAAGGGAATCCGTGGCTGATATGTAGAACTGAATTGTATTGCAAAATAAAAATAAAAAAAAATAAAAAGAAAAAAAAATAAGTGCTCTGCTTTTAATAGCTTTTGAATTTGAATATTAGGTTTACTTAGTAAAAGATTATGTGCACAATTAGAGTTGAGAAGTCTAAGCCATGGCCTTGTGAATACACTGAAGTCAAAGGGGAACTGTTAGAGTGGTGATTTCAGTGTGCTTTCTATAGAGAATTCTGAACAGTTTTCATCATGCTCTAAAGACAGCAAATTTTAGTTCCTATCAGTAGGGTCAGTTTTCACTGTTTGGGACAGGATGGTATTTAGGGAACTAAGTTCAACCAAAACCAATAGGATGAGATGGAAAGGTCAGTTCTGGTCTCTGACATATGTGAAATGTGTACAGTTAAAAAAGCTTTAACATTTCTGCCAGGTGGTGGCCCACCCCTTTAATCCCAGCACTCAGGAGGCAGAGGTAGGCAGACCTTTGTGAGTGAGTTCTAGGCCACTCTTGTCTACAGAGTGAGTTTTAGGATAGCCAAGACTACAGAGAAACCCTATCTTGAAAAACAAACAAAACAAAACAATAACAACAAAAAAGGTTTAACAATTTGAACAAGAAATTTTAAAGTTCATTCAGGAGTACAAAAATGAGAGAAATATAGGTTAAAGAGTGCTTGTAAAAAGTTCCTGGAAGCTCCGTGTAGTGTTGATGACTATAAATTAGAATGAAATGTCCTATCTTACACCATTCTTTCAGTAAAATAGGTCTATAAATTAGTATATATATACATATATATATATATATATATTTCCAACTGATTAAAGTTCCTAAAAAATAAAACAATAGCAAAAGTATTAATGGATAATAAAAGCTATTGGGGGATACTTATTTGATATCAGATTAAACTATGCCTTCCCCGGAAGTATAAATCAAGGCAAACATGACATTCAGAAACCATCTTGTAGACACAGTTCCATAGAATAAAACCATAAATGGCACAAAGTTTCTTCCTTTTATATGAAACCCATTTCTATTACACACAACAAGCTCTTATTCATCAATAAGTAAGAAAGGGACATTTCATAAATATATCAGATAGAATACTCATACACTAGGGATTGTAAGCATATTGAGGTGTTTTAATCGCACATTAAAATGAAAATACAAAAATAAATTCCTATTAGTTTATTAGGCAGCAGGACATTTATTAGTACTCTGATATGGTTTGCAAGATCTTTTTTTTAGAGACCTATTTGTCAAAATGTAAAGCTGAGCAACATTCATCTCCTCTTGGAAGGTTTAACTTCTGGAATTTAAGTAATAAGAGCTCTGATTAAAGTGATTTTAAGAAGAATTCTTCTGAAAATTCATGAATAAAGTAAAATTTGATAATAACCCCAGTGAGAACAATATGAAGCAGACACCACAAAACCTGTTACCTTGCTCTAGGTTAAAGTGTGGTCTCTCAGTTTATACCCATGAATATAATAGTTCTCATAATCAAAGATTACTACAAAATGTTCATTGATTTTGTGTATCTATCTTGTTCAGTCATTTTTTAGATTGTAGGAACATGATTCTATCTCACATTTTCAGTAGCCTGTTTCTAATTTGTGACAACCACATGGTACTCATGCCTGCTTTTCACTTTATGCTCCAGATCTAAATCCTTGATTGACATGTCAGAGGAGCCACAGAGGCATCCATCAGGACTTCCCATCCAGGCTGACATCAGTACCTTAAGAACAACTTAATATTAGTTTTACATAGTACCTGCTATGTTCTAGGAAGGTCTGAAGGAGACTTAGTGATTTTCATAACAGCCGTTGCAACTTTTTATAAGTTACTTTCATTTAGTAGGTAACAAGAGATGAATGTATTTGAAATTCGGATAAACAAATTATCTACATTATTCTCCATCTTAAAGAAAAGTAAGACATCAAATAGTGTATGTGAAACTATGTGATACAAAACTACACACTAGTACACTGCAGATCATGCATCTATAAACTCTTTTAAACATGTTTGCATTCTACACATCTCCAAGAACTCTAGATTTCTTGTTATCAATGGGAACTTTTACATTCAATGAAATTTGTGAGACCCTGATATATTAACAGTGGAAAGCATACGTTTCTGGTTGAAGACAGGGGATCTAGAAATGCTCCCCGCTCCATTCCTCATAAAAAAGTTGTTTACAAATCTGCTGTTATATCACACACATTTCTAAAAACACCACTAGTATACAAAGTGGTCTCATAAAAGCCGTTTTGATTGTTTTAGCTTCTAATAGTTCTTATTTGTTCTTTCTCATATGTTATCTATGTTTTCTGCAACTTTCTTCTCATCCAGAACCTCTGAGGTAGTTATACTGGTTTTGGAGTTTATACCTCACCTGGGATATCTGTGATGTGACAATTGGAAGCTTGCCTTCAGTGGCCTTCTGTTACTTTTGGAGTACTTGATTTTAGGATCATCTTGACCTTTCTTTAAGTTTTGAAATCTGTTTAAAGAATAAATCACTTTTTCTCCTTGGGGAACAATTAAATTCCCAACTTTATCCCCCCTCTTTTCATTTCCTTGAAGTGATTAGCTTAGTAACACAATATTTTGTCTTGTGGTTTGTTTTAGTTTGGTTTCTATCGCCGCCATGATAAAGAGATCATGACCAAGAGTTAATTTAACTTTTAATTCTCAGGCCACACTCCATCACTCAGGGAAGTCAGGGCAGGAGGCAAGCAGGAGCTGATGCAAAGGCCATGGAGGGTTGCTGCTTACTGGCTTTCTTATCATGGCTTGCTCAGCTTGCTTTCATATCGAACCCAGGACCACCAGCACATGGGTGGCACCACCACAATGGGCTGACCCCTCTCCCATCAATCACTAATTGTGAAAATACCTTACTGGCTTAAGTACAACCCAATCTTATGGAGGCATTTTTGTAATTGAGGTTCCCTCTTCTCAGATGACTATAGCTTGTCTCAAGTTGGCCTAAAACCATCCAGCAAACCATTAGAACCTTATTTTTCTTTTGTGCCCTTTTGTACCATTACCTGTATCTAACCTGAATTGACAGGTAATTATATATGAACACTCTAAAACAAATAATAAAAAAATGCATATCCATCCATCCATCCACGTACTCATGCCCCGTCTCCATCTTTATCCATATGCACACAGCATCTAGAGCTCAAAAAACATATTCAGAAAGGATATGCTACCACAATATCTGCTTCACATTTCTGAGTTTCAGACTTTTGTACAATTCCTCTAAGCCCTAGCTTTTTAAGTTGTAAACTTTCAGACTAGTGTATATAATCCCTTCATCCTCAGAACTGCAAAATTTTAAATTTTCATTTCCTGTCTGTTATCCATCTTATTTGTCCAAAGCTTATGGTTTTCATAATCTGACTTCCATTTCAATCAGATTATTTTCAAACTGCTTTCAATTGCTGATGTTCAATTACAAAATTATTTGGACATCCAACCTCTTTTGAAAAACACCTGCAAGATTAGCATTCATATGTGTACTCTGATCAGTTTTTTGGGTAGAATGTTGATGAAGGCTCTGAACCTTCTGAGAAGATGTCCCTAGTCCTCACCAGAGTTATCCCAGCAACATTAGCCATAATTCAAACTTAAAAGTGCTCATTCAAAAAAACTCTACCAATTTCTATGAGTTACTGTTCACTTTCTAAATACTCTCTCCCTTTCTAAGGATAAAATACCTAGAAGGGTTTGAAACCACTGCTACTCTCCCAAATCCTCCAAGGTTTTGATACATTATTTTGAAGTCACCAGAGACACACACGAGGTTCCTAAGGATATGCTGTTCATTCCTTTGCCATTCAGCAAAAGTTAGCAGCAGCAATTGGCAACCTCTCAGTCTTCAGATGCCTACCATAACAATTTCCATACTCACTGGGTGTGGTACATGGCTGAGTTCCCAGCTCCTGGGAGGAGGAAACAGGATCACAATTTCAGGCCATCCTTGCCTGCAGAGTGAGAAGCTGTCTCAACTGTGGCTCCCCGTAGGAAAGAAAATTGTTACGGACCAACTCTGTGGGGGCCTTCTGCTGGTTATGGCGAGTTCAGGTGGCTTTAGGATTTGTCTTGTCCTTGTGTTTCTTCAATGACTCTTCTGCATCCCGTAATGGTTTAGCTTCTTAAAAGTAATTTCAATTTCCTGGGCTGTTCCTGTCTTTTGCTTCCCTTTCAACCATTTCATGCACTCACAAGAATCTTTCACATCACTGATACAGCATAAGGAGTTATTCACAGTTTTTTCTTCCAACGTGGTTCACCCATATTCCCATAAATCTCATATAACTGATTGAGTATGTGAAGCTGTTTCAAGAGATCTTGTCTAACACAACTTTGAAATGATTTCAAATGTAGTTCTGACCCCTTTCTTTTCTTGAATATGGGGCTCAGAAATGCAGTTCTGGTTATTACCAGGTGAATGTCTAATGTCATTTCAAACTTAAATGTTCAGAGAATGAATCTTCTTTCTCCCTAACTTGCTTCTTTCCTGTCTTTGGTCTCAATTATTAGCATCAACATCACACAATGTCTCAAAAAACCTTGGAGTCCTTCATGACACCTCTATTAACTCACTACTTATGATTCTGATTAAGCAGTAAGGCCTTCAGTTCTGCCTCCAAATTAGAAACTGTAACCTTTTCATTTCTTAGCTCACCACTACCATCACAGCGGTCCTGTGGAGGAAACAACAGCTTGTGTCTCCTAGCTAGTGCCTCTGCTTTTATTCCTTTCTCTTATAATTTGTTTCCTGCATAGCAGCCAGAGAGTATCTTTGAAAACATGTTAATCACATTCACTTTCTTGTTAAAATCATTCAATGGTTCAGCAGTGCCCTGAGAGTAAAATAGAAACAATTTACCACAGTTTTGAAGAACTGATTTCTACCCTTCCTCTAGCCTCGTCTCCTCCACCTGCATCTCCTGTGCCTTGAGCACACCGAGTGCAGTCCTCTGTTGGGGTCTTTTCTGAGGCCATTACCTCAGTTTTTCTTAAGACTGGCTCCTTTTCATCAACCAGGGCTTGGGTCAAATGGAAGTACACCAGAAAAATCTTGTTTCCTCACTGGCCAAAATATTGAGCCTTTCCCCATGCTCTTGATCCCAGTACTACCCTTAACCAGTCAGTTACTGTTACTCATGACAGTTGTTGCTATCAGGACTAACATTACTTACTGTCTTACTTTTATATTTTCAATGTAATGTGCTATGTCAAGAACCTAGTCTGACTTCATGGGTAGCTGGTGCCAGCTGACTCTGGGACAGAGAAGTCCTCAGGTCATAGCTGTGATAGCTAGAAAACACAGATGTCTCCCACTCTGCCCACTCTTAGGTAAAACTAGTTAAAGTGCCCTGTAAACTTAGGAACAACATCCCCACCCTGCTTACCCAAACAGAATTCTGTAGCATCAACCCAGAGAGTCTTCTAGAACAGTGAATGAAAATAGATAGTTGGGGATTTCAAGATTCCATTACTGACACACAATACAACTCTGTAGAAAACCACCTTCCAATGTCCTGGACCAGAAGAGAAGCATTAGTCAAGACTAGACCAACCAACCAACAAACAAACAAATAAAAAGCAAAATAAAATTAACGCACTGCAAATGAAAACATGCAAAATGGTTTGTGTGTGCTTGTGCACGTAAGAGGTCACACCGGGGAAGCCAATGTGAGAAGGAGGCTTGGCAAGATGGAGCCCCTTCAGAATTGATTAAGAATTCTCAGAAGGCGGTCTGATGACTATCATTTAAGTCAAATAGGGCCCGTGTAAATCTACACACTCAAAGAACACATCCTGATAGAAAGCCAGCAGTAGAATCAGGGGGTAAGGGCTGGGAAGCACCTCTTTTTACCCAGCCACCAGTATGATCATATCAAAATTAGTGCAGACTGACCAGTCTGTGGGTGCTGGGAGCGTGGGGCTGGAACCACTCCTAGAAATCCCGTTTTAGGGCGACAGAAGAGGAAACCAATTTCGAAGAGGCTGCCACACAGAAGTTCAAACACAAAGTAGAAAGCAAGATTCCTCTTCAGACCTTGGTCGTGCCTGCTCTTAAGGAGATGGTGGGTGGAGCAGGTGGGCTTGATGAAAAGGGTGCATCTCATAGACTGTTAGAAAAGGTTTTTAATACTGACTGCCTACCCATGAACAAACTCGAGGGCTCCCAGAGGGAGTCCAACCCAAGTGGGCTCTGCCAGCCTGGCGTTCCTGGGTGCACCCAAAAGTCGCCTGGCTGGTGGAAGTGCGTAGTGTGGGAGCGCTGGGAAGAGGTGGCCGGGACTGCCCCGAATGGGCGGGTCCGGCGGCGGGCGCTCGGGTCTGCAGAGTGGGCCAGGGCGGCTGCGGCGCGCAGGGGGCGGCTCCCCGCTGGGCTCCCGTTCCCCTTGTCAGCTCGCCGGCGCCGCCCTCGCCCCGCCCCGCCCCGCCGGCGCCGGCCGCGCGGACCCGCCGTGGTCCCCGGAGCCGAGCGCGCCGCGGCGGCTGGAGCTGGGCGCCTCCCCCGCGCTGCCGCGCACCCGCCCGCCCGCCGGCCCGGGGCTCCGCTCGGCCATCTTCGCCGCTCCCGCCCTCGCCTGCCCCGGCGGCGCGCCGACTTTCCCGGAAAGTTTGCTGGTTCCTCTCGGCCGCCGCGGGCAGCGTCGCCGCGTCCCACGTCTGCCAAACTTTAGGGGCTCACTCGCGCGATGAGCGCCCCTCAGCTGCTGCGGCCGCCCAGCCCGCTGCTGCCCGCTGCGGCCGCCGTGGCCGCCGCCGCCGCCGCGCTGGTCCCCGGCTCCGGGCCCGCGCCCTTCCCGGCGCCCGGGGCGGCCCCGGCGGGGGGCATCTCCTTCCATCTGCAGATCGGCCTGAGCCGCGAGCCCGTGCTGCTGCTGCAGGACTCGTCTGGCGACTACAGCCTGGCGCATGTCCGCGAGATGGCTTGCTCCATCGTGGACCAGAAGGTAAGGTGCCCCGGGCCCGCCAACTTTGCAGCCGGCCTTGGCCGCGCGGTGCAGCCTTGGCGGTGGCCGCGGCTGCATGCCCTCACCCCAGGCACTGCTCTCCGTGAGGTGTAGTGCTCCCGGGACTGATCTCCAGCCCGTCTTCGCTGGTACGTCTGCCTCTTCTCCTCCTTTACCTCCCTTTCTCCGGTGACAGTCAAGGAATCTTGCACTTTTCTCCTCGTGATCGGGCGTATTCTTGAGGTTTCCTGGCTGTCCGGACTCTTTGCTCTGGACCAGAGCCTACCTGGTGCTAGATCCGCTTTCCAGCGTCAGAGTTCCCTTGGGACAGCCCAGCGCATTTTCAGCACCGCTCCCTTCTACTCCATCCTCCTCTTTGAGCTCTAATTGATGCTGAGGAGTTCAGGGTGTGACCTGGACGCCGGGAATTTCTCACCTGTCAATAGTGCTTTTAAGAAAGGGTGATTGAGCAGGCCAGCTGTGAAAACAACTGAGCACTTAAGTGCACCACTACCCAAGTCCTCCCTGAATTTAGTACCACCTCCGTGTGAGCTTAGAAACATTTTCCAACAATAAAACCTGAAATTTACAGTCTTTCTGTAAATCTGGCTTCATTTTCCATGCACTGATCTTGGAAGACTGGAGTAGTGAGGGTCGAGGGTTCCAGGAACACCCTGTGCTGGCTTTGCTCTTAAGTTTGAGGCTGTGGGACTCTGGATAGCAGCCACTAGAATGGTTGCGGAAAGGCCCATAAAGCCGGGCTAGGCCACCCATCACTGTTTCCAGTGAACTTTTGAATTTAGGTTATCTCTGTAGCCATCCAGAAGGATACTTCATGGAAAGAGGCTGTTGAATTTAGTGGGGGAAGGAAGGGCCCCTGGCGCCACTCCTCACAGTATGACCAGCTAGGGTTCTGGGGGAGGAGAGAGAGGTAGTTAAGGGTGCTGAATTTCAACCCCTGAGGACTGACTGGCTACTTCTCACCTTTTAATGAATAGTCAAGAGCAGATTTTCTTAAACTGTTTGGAACAAAGTGTGCTAAAGTTTTTGAGCAGTGTAAATAGTGGCTGTGAGCACAGAGATCCTAGGGAAGAGCTCCTGGGGAGCAGTCACTAATCCAGGAAGTGAAAATTCTAGGGGCCAGACTCAAGTAACAGTGAGTGCCTTGAAGTTTTGTTAATTAAAAGGAGTGACATTTTATGTCATGTAATTGAACTGTTTGTAGCTTCCTTTAAGTCTAAAGATGGTACCGAGTCCAGGCCCCCCTGTTCCTTGAGACTGCGAATGAACAAGTACTCTAGGCTCTGACTGCCTTACTATAGCCTTAAATAGTTGTATGAGGACACCGACTAGTTAGTTAAAAAGCACTGCCACACAAGCATACACATCACGTGCAATGACATTTCACACAGAGCCCATTCGATTCCATAAAATCTTTAACAGCAAATTCTAAAGAAAATGATATAGTGGGCTAGATTCATATGGACAAACTTTGTTTGACCCACATAAACTCTTTCTCTGTCTCTGTCTCTCTCCTTGATGAAGTTTTAATGAGGAACAACATGCATGGTTCAAGAGGTTTGCAAAGGTTGGGGTTTTGGGTGGAGAGTGAATTCCAGTTGACTTAGGGTGCTGCTACCTGGAGAGAGTTATCAGTCCCTGGGGAGAGATGTATGCAGGAGGACATATGGGATGCATCAGGCTGGAACATCATCAGTAGGATGTGTAGGGAAGGTTCACTTAGGAAAAAAAAAAAAAAAAAGCCTTGAGATGATTAGACAGTTACATTGTAAAAAACTCAGTCATCTTCCCAAGAGAGATAACCATCCCAGGCATATCTGGAGTGCGCATTACTGAGTGCAGGGCGTTTCAGAATGGCAAAAATGTTACGGCAGAAAGAAAACTGGAGGACAGTCAGGAGCTACTTAGACATGAGCCAAGACTGGGGGAGAGCTGCAGGAATGCTGGAAAGAGAAGGGTACCAGCCCCACTGGTGCTTTCTATGAGGAGGAATCGTTCCCTTACTGTGTTTATTCTGTAGCTTCTTGACAAAAGAAAAGTTTGAAAAGTTTTCCTAGGATTTCAGTTTTTTTTTTTTTTTAAATGGTTAGGGCAAGGTGAGAGATTTTGAAATGTGAATTTTTGTGTTTTGTATGTCCAGATTATTGTAAGTAAAATATACTAGGTAACGGGTCTAGACAGTGTGTCTTTTCAGTTATTCTATTATCTATCCCACTAGATATCAATCACCTGTCTATTATCTGTATCTGTCACCTATTATCATCTGCTGTCCCTCTATCTATCTATGTAAATTATGTAACTATCAGTCATCTATCTGTTATCTATCTACCTATACATCATTTATCATCTATGTGTCTTCTGTGTCTGTTTTGTGATATGTTATTTTCCCAGGCAGAAACAAGATTTAGAGGGCCCTGTGCTGTGTGACAGCAGGAGTGGGCAGCTTGCTAGTGTGGAGTAAGGAAGTGTGTGTGTGTGTGTGTGTGTGTGTGTGTGTGTGTGTGTGTGTGGACTTTGGTGCTTTGTTTCATGTTTTCTTCTATACTTTATGAAGACATTAACTGTGAGAAAGGATGGAGAGAGAGAGAGAGGGAGAGAGAGAGAGACAGAGAAAAAGAAAGGGAGAATGATGACTGAGAGAATACTAATAGTAAAATGAGTGTTTGGGGTAGCTGAGTTTCAAGTCATTTGCAGTTTAGCATTTAGGCTTTTAAAAAGAAGGGTCTCTTGATTTTCATAGTCCTTCCCATTTACTGCTTCAATATCAGGAGTCTTTTCAATCTAGTCTATGTGCAGAAGCCCCTGAGTACTGACAGAGATGTCTCTACCTTAACTTGTTGGAAGTGTTAGCTGACAAGTCAGTAGATTTCAACAGTGTTGTTCATGGGACTTCTCTGTGGGATGAATACCTGAGGCGGACAGGGCTAAATAGGAGAGCTGCTGTACCCGGGAAACTTGGCTGGAAGTTATTATTGACGTGTAGAACTTAACAATATAATTTTTCCTCAATTTGTAGGTTTAGAAAATATCAGATATGTGTTCATTCTTGAAGAAATTAGATGGTAATTCAACAGAAATTCTGTTAAGGTGTTATATCCTAATCATTTGCTGAGTTATAAAAGTTATTAATATTTTTTTAATCTGATAGTTTAGAGTACTCTGAGATGATCTCTTTCGTTGCATGGAAGAATATATGAATATATAAGATGTTATTAGCTCTGTATTTTTGGGAAGCTGAGCTAAGGTGTGTCTTGCAGTATTTATTCATTTAATATTTTTTCTTTGTATGTGTATAGCATTGGAACTGGGTTATATGTAAAGATCTGTTCTTTAATCAGTATGTATGACTTCTGTTTTCACTTTGAGACCCTTTCACTTTCTCCTGTCAAAGGAATGTTGACTACATAAGGTGAGAAGGAATTGCCGAGAGGCAAGGATCAGCATCTCAGAGGATGCCTTAGTTTGGATTCATAGCAGGCTATGTACCTACTTTAGCATGCATGCACACACAGGTGCACCCCTACACTTAAAACACAAAGGGCATTCAGTGAGTGATGTACAACTCAATTATGTGGCTTCCTGTTCATTTGGGTTTTATCTTGTTAAAAAGACAGCTAGTGTTCCTCTCTTGGGCACCCTTACTTAGACACCTGACCTAAATTTTACTTTTAACTCTGGTCTTTCTGGCTAAGGAAACTGAAGTGTGAACTTTTAAGTGGAAAACAGCTACCAAAGTAACAATGTTAGTGCCTTGGTTTGATAGTATCATTACTTTGCTTGCCATTGTTTTACATTCTTAATTGTATATTGTTTTCTTAACAGTTGCTGTGTCCCTTTTAACCCCTATAGTTAATTTTAGCCACTCCACTTTTACACAGATTGAGAAAGCTAGAAATAATTAGCTGGAGGATCACCCCAGGGTGTGGAGACAACAAAAACCTTTTAAACTTATAATAGTCTTTGGTGTATATTTTTATTCTAATTTTATTTTTGGACATAATGTATACTACTAATTTCTGATTCAATGATAAAGTCTAGAATTTGACATTTTAATAGGTGATTGTTAAAAAACCCATAATAACATGCATTTTCAATTTAATGTTTATGTTCAAGCTTAGGAACATATGTACTAAGATTTCCTTGGGGTTATATAGTATATTGTGACATAAATGCCATGTACATGTTAAGTATTCTTTGCACAAAATTCTTGGTACCAGAAGAGTTTGGGACTTTGGGTTCTTCTGGATGTTGTAATATTTATAACATGAGTAATGAGATATCTCTGGGATTAAACCCATGCTTAAACACACAATTATATTTTATTTATACTTTTAGTATTTCAATTCATTTTGACTGGTAGTTGCATAGGGGCAGGTGTGTAATTTTCCTGTTGTAACATGTTGGTGCTCAAAAAGTTTCACTTAGAAGATTTTGGATTAGGGATGCTCAGCCTGTGTGCACAGTGTTTATGTGTAATGTATACAAGTGTGCAATGAATTCATAATACTTTTGAAGCATAAATGAAGAGCTGGTTATTTAGGTACAGCTTACAGATACTGAAGTGTTGTTTCGTACTTTATAATGTGGACATCAAGATGGAGGGTTTCCATTATATTCTGTCTCCACAGCATGAAGCAGCCACTCTGCTTGGTATCTCTGTGTTAGTACAAAGATATGTCAACCTTCTCTCACAGGTGTAAACTATCATAGATTTCACAGGAAGAATCTTCTTTGAAATTCTGATGTGGAAAACAGCCTTACAGGCTTTATGATAGGAAGAGTTGGACAATATATGAATTAATGTAGGCCATTAGATTCAAGTTCAAGATATTTTAAAGAATATGGTTGTAGTGTGTAGAGGGGTTGTGGCTACATGGATTAGAGTAGAAAATTACTCTATTTAATTTAAATTTAAAACTTTCCCAGTAATACCGTACTTAATGACAGTTAAGTTGTGCTCAGTTTTATGTTAACTTGTCACAAGCAAGAGGTATTTGGGAAGAAGAACTGTCAATTGAGAAAATGCCTTCGTAAGATCCAACTGTAGGCAAGCCTATAGGGTATTTTCTTAATTAGTTATTGATCAGGGAGGGCCCAGCCCATTATGTGTGGTGCCACTGCTGGGCTGTTCTATAAGAAAGCCGGGTGAGCAAGCCAGTAAACAGTGCCCCTCCATGGCCTCTGCATCAGCTCCTGCCTCCAGGTTCTTGTCCTGCTTGAGTTCCTTCCCTGACTGCCTTCTATGATGGAGTGTGATGTGGAAGTGTAAGCTGAAATAAACCCTTTCCTCCCCAAATTGCTTTTGGTCATGGTGCTTCATCATAGCTTTAGATACTCTATGACACTGGTCTTATCAAACTTATGCTGTAACTATTAAGGAAGATTCCAAACTTTATTTTGCCAGTCATTATTACTTCCTCCCCAAGATTATACATATAAGGTTTTACCATTTTACTCATGGTTTTTAAATGAACTTATTAGACAATGTAAACAGTGTGTAGGGCTATGAATGTATAGTTATAAGCTCTAAAACATTACTTTGGGTGTGAAGATAATATGTGCAAAGTGTTAAAAATCACTGCCTGGTGAGTTTGTGTACAGTAGATGCTATTGTCAATCATCTGAAGTTCCCATTATACACTGTTATCTTGCTAGCAAAAGACATGTATAAGTAAAGTTGCAGTGTTAATAAGAGTATGTCTGTAGGTCTCAGCAATATCATCCATGGTCTATTACAGGGCACATATTAGAAGCTACTCTACTTTGAATGGCTGCTCAAGTCTCATCCTTTCAGAATTTCTCAAAGACTAATGTATTCACACTGTGCATCTAAGTTAAAACAAACCAAACCAAAACAAACTACATTTGCAGGTAAACATAAAGCACCCACAGCAGGAAATTACTACTGTAACCCACATAGCATGACTGAGCTCAGATTGCATTAAAGGTAGAGAAGATGCAGTCCAGGTGGAGTTATCCTGGAACTTGCTCTGTAGACCAGGTTGGCCTGGAACTCATAAAGATCTTCCTGTCTCTGCCTCCTGAGTGGTGGGATTAAAGACATGTGCCACCAAGCCTGGCTTAATGTTTGTTTTTAATGTGCTGGGAATAGTAGTCACCTTGGTTCATGTGAGCAATAACACAAATAGAAGTAAAAGTGTAGGATGCTGTTAAAGGTACTTACTTATATTTAAATTTTTGTCAGCATTATTCTGTAGTAGAATTTGGAAAATGGGCTTTCATTTTCTTTAACAGTGCAGGATGTTGCACAAAATAACATAAAGAGGACATGATAGCATGGTCTTTCTTTTAATGATAGGGCTTATAAACTAAGAAGATGATTGGCTCACTTATAGACAAAATAGTTCTCATCTATAAAAATATGTGAAAATTTCCCTACAAATTCTTATGATATTGGTAGACAAATATTTTTGTGTCATTAAAACTCTGTAATGAAATGACCTCTTGAAGTTACTTGGCAACAGAAAACCCCACATCATGCTCTTTCCGACTTTACTGGTCTCACATTAAAAACAAAAAGAAAAACAAATAATGAAATAACCAATCTCTTGAATTATGTGGGCAACACATAACTATAGAATATCATGTTTGAATAGCTAGGAAGGTTAAAAAAATGATGTAAATAGACTGTATCCTCAGCAACAATGAACCTGTCCAGATGCACAGTTTCCTGTTCAGAAGTTTCTCCCAAAGTTGCAAAAGATTTTATTTGGTTGAAGCTAGGCAGTTGATACAGCAGCTTAACAGTGTTGGCAAATACACAGCTCAGATTTTAAAATATGCAATCATTCAGGAATTTTGTTCAACTTATTTTGGTGAAAAAGAGAAAAAATGCACCCGTTCCTGGTACATTGGCATCTGTTCTGACTAAAGCACTGACTGATGAGGAATTTGTTGAATTTACCGCTTGTATTTAGGCACAATTTCAAGAATTTCCAAGTGTTTCTCTCCTTAATTGTCAGTGGCCACTTTTTCATGTGTATCATAAAGTGGTTGAAAAGAATGAATGTGATAATGAAGATGTTAGTGAAAAGTATGAATGTGCTTGACAAATTGCATTTCTGATAATGTGAGGCTCTGCAGACAAGTGTTGTCTTGTTCATAAAAGAAGCATATACACTGCTAGTTGAAGCTTTCTATAACTTATGTTGGAAAAAATTAAAAGTTTCTTATATATGTTTGTGTATACACATATATATGAGGGATACACACACTACTATATACATACATACATATGTATGTATATATGTATGTATGTATATATACATATAAATATATATCCCTCATTGGTTCCACTAGTTGGAAGGACAGTGAATATTAAGTCTTGGGACCACTGAAGCCTGCTTTGGTGTACAATTATCTTAAAGTTTATTTTGATCATTTTTTTCCCTGTACCCAGTGCCCCCACAGATGCTGAGTTAAAAGGATAACAAGAGTGTTTATTTGGATAATGTAAATATCTTACTGTCATCTTTTACTTTTTCAATTACTTTGTACCATATGAATTCTGCTTAGGAATTGATATTCATATAGGCTTTGTGAGAAAATATTAACGTTGTTTTTCATGACGCCCTCTGACAGTCAGAGCTGGGGATGGGTGGTGGGGAGGAAGGAATGACATGTAGTTAAAAAGGTAGAAATAAACAGTCCATATTAAATATCAAAAACCTGAGAGAGGAAGCATTGAGGGGTTGCCATTTCTTTATTCACCCAGGGTCATAGTCTCTGAGCAGGCGACCACCAAGACCTAGGGTTACTGACATTTCAAAAGACATTTATAGCTGTGTTTGTGTGTATGTGCAGTGAGGGCTGAAGCATGTGGGCCATCATGTGTAAAACCTCTACTGTCTATCTTTACCTTCCAGCTTGTTTGAACTTACATTTCTTGTTCTTCACCATGATGTGCATCAGGCCAACTGGCCATGAACTTCTGGGGATTCTCCATAAGAGCACTGGTTTTGTAGATGCATGCTACCACACCTGGCTTTCTGTGGGCTCTGGAGGTCTATCTACTGAGACATTTTCTCTGTCCAGATATTTAGTGCCTACTCCAGAAAATTGCACATATGATGCTCACTTTTGCCTTTATTAGGATCATCCTAAGTCAGTGGTTTGGGTATCATTTGTTAAATAAACATTTGATATTTGATGGATCTCGGTTTGAAAGGCCTTCCTAAGCTGAATTCCCTGCAGTAGAGGTGATCTTACAAAAGTTCCCTCCTCACCCACCTTTGTAAAGGTATAATTGAGAAATAATAGTTGAACAATGTTAGGTTTTGATCTGTTCATATATCATGAGATGATTGAATTAAGATAATTATGAGGTCCATAAACTCATATAGTTTACTTTTTGGTGATAAGATCCACCATCTGTCCTCAGTAGTTTTCAGGCATGCCATAATTAACAATTATCTGTAGTTTCACTGTGTCTTAGATCTTCATAATTTCCTCATCCTGATTAATGGAAACTTTGTTTTCTTTGATGACTTTCTCCTCATTCCCTCACACCCTCAGCCCTAACTACCACTCCTATTCTACTTTCTGCTTCTATGTATTCAGCTTTTTATAATTCAGCATGCGTGTGCGGTGAGTAGGCTTTTGTTTGTCTGTGCATAGCTATTTTCACTTAGCTCATATCCTCCAGGTTCATCCATGTTGTTGCAAATTGTATGACTTCCTTCTAAGACTGAATGGTCTTCCATGTACTCCACCTCCCTGTGTGTGTGTGTGTGTGTGTGTGTGTGTGTGTGTGTGTGTGTGTGTGTGTGTCTGAGAGAGAGAGAGAGGAGAGAGAGACACACAGAGACAGAGAGAGACAGAGAGACAGAGAGACAGAGAGACAGAGAGAAACAGAGAGAGTTTCCTCTTTGACATACTGATTTCATTTCCTTCGGATATACAACCTGGGTTTCATTCTTATTTCTTTATGAATGTTTGTACAGTTTTCAGTTGCCTTACTGATTAATGTCCCACCAACAGTGTATGTGGGGCCTGTGTTCACATTCTTACCAACACTTGTTTATCTTGTCTTTTTGATAGTATCTATTACAAACAGGTTTGAAGTGATACAGTCTGAGTTTACACTTCCCTGGTGGTTACATAACAAACATTTTATTCATATAATCTGTTGATGCTCTGTATGTTCTCTTTTGCCTATGCTTTAGAGGTTATTTTCTTGTTACTGAATTACTTGAGTTCCTTCTGTGTTTGGATATTAACCCTTCTTTAGGGCCTAATCCTTCTTCAATGAGATGACCAATTAGTTGTTTAATCCCTTTTAATTGTTGTAATACCATGTAATCTGCATCAATATATTATCCTTTAGTTCTATGGGTTTTTTTTTTTGTGTGTGTGTGTGTGTGTTTGTGTGTGTGTGTATGTCACTGATGACCCATTAGTCATTTATCTTTTTTTTTTTTTTTTTTTTTTTTTTAATCATTGGAGAGCCATGAGATCTGGCTTAATGTTTCATTGTCCTTTGGCTCTACTTTTTAGTGTTGCTCTTAAAGATGGAGGGAGGAATTGCTTGCTGTTGCAGAAGAGAAGGCCACCCAAATTCTACGGAACTACAGCCATTCCTTCTTGTAGTTGCTACTTAGCTTTCCTTCCAATCATCAGGCACCCTGTGCATAAAATGGGGGAAGAACCCCCTCAAAGGCTATTAGCACTTGAAAGGTATGAAATGAGGTGTGCCTGTAAAGCCCCTGATGCTTATTTAGAGCTCCATCAAGTAATATATTATACTTTTCTTTAAAATTTCCCTTTTATTCAACTTTAATAACTTCTCCTGTAGATTTTTTTTTTTTTATGATCATAGCCTGGTTTACTGCATTTTTCATCTGTCAGTGTAAAGCTCCTATTGTGTTTTGTTACTTAACTATATATTGGAGGGATGTGGAAACGTGTTCCTATTGTCAGGGACGTGACACACCCTGACAGTGGAAATTCACTTCAGGGAAGAAAACATAGAAATAATAGATGGTTAAGACTCAATTTGAGGAACAAATTTTTAATAGATATCTGAGTATATTTTGGTTCTTTTTTATATATAAGTAAATGGTTGCTACAGAAGTAATATGCCTGCCCAGTTAGAAATCCCTTGGTACACTTACAGATTAATATAGGAGAAACTCTTTAATATAATGAATACAGGCTTTGGCCAATGCCCAAGAAGGAACCTGCTGCAAATAGAAGGTTTTACTAACTTATAAACACCATAGGCTCATGCATTCCACACACACTGTCATCCTTAAATCTCTTTTAGGTCCTAATCCCAGGTCACACTCTGAGCAATTTAAACTGAGACAAGAGACTGCAAATTTGGCTTCTTGGGCAGATGGGAAATTGGTACAACAAAGATATTGCCAGAATTATTTCCTAAGTACAATAATGTTATTCTTTTCAAATAGTTGTTACCCAAATTCTTCATTCCTGTCTGACTGATTTATGCTTTTCTTGATAAGAGCTCAAGATGATAGGCCATAGCTTAAGGGTGGTTGTGATCCTGGACTGCCCGATTGATATAGGGATGGACCTAATGGCCAGTTGGTTGTCTTCTTTTGTTATGGGTAGACTGTTTGGAGGTCAAACTTGGTGAATAAACATTAGCAGAAACTTTTCCAGCAACCCCAAAGTTCAGTTTTATGATACAGAATTTTCTTCTTTTCTGTTTTTAGCAAGTCTGTTCAGTACAGTGCTTATCTTTCTGTCATATTAGAGGTAGTATTCCTCCAGCTAAGTTCTACTTTGTGTCATTTAATATTTCCTAAGCAAGTTTATTGGTAAGTGCTTTATATATTTATAGCACCAGTTTTATTACTTCAGATTTCTCCTGCATTATTGTGACATGAACCAGACATGGTGGCCCACAAACCTACAGTCACAGCACAACATTCAGGAGGTGGAGGCCAGAGGATCAGAAGTCCAAATTCATTTTCAGCTGTGTTTAAATTCTTTAATCTGTCTGGGCTAAAGATCCTGCATAAAACAACAACAAAACAAAACAAAACAAAACAAAACAAACAACAACAACCCCCCCAACCCTGAAACAACCACAGGTTAAAAGGCATCTGAATGTAATCAAAGTCATGCTTGAGGTGTTATAAACAAAAGCATATTTGTACATCAAATAAATACCAATTTTGTTTAAGATCTAATTTACATACCATTAAATTAGTTTGCTCTTTATATTTTTTAAATGATTCAAGCTGATCTTAAAGTAATATATCTTGAAAACATTTATTTTATTTGATGTGTATAACTGTGCACCTCAGTGAATATATGTGTACTACATGTATACAGGAGCCCACAAACAGCAGAAGATTCTCTAGAGCTTAGTTATAAACAGTTGTAAGCCTCCAAGTAGGTGCTGGGAACCGAACCTGGGTCCTCTCAAGAACACTAAGTGCTCTCAACTGTTGATCTGTCACTATGGCCTATAGTAATTTGTATTTGGTTTGAAATTTATTCAGCCACTTTCATGTTGTTATACATTTTAGACTTTCTTATGAATTAAAATATTTTCAATTAATCATTAAAAAAGTTTTATCTATTAGCCTAAACTGTCAGTTTTGGACTTATCATAAAGTTAAAGCTTTTTTTCTAAGTCATTCATTCATTCAGTCAGTTTAATGGTATAATGAAGGGAGTGATTCTGAATTATTCTGTTTCAAATGGATGATCATAACTAGAAAAACAAGTTCACTTTTAATTTGAGTTAAGTTCTGGAGATTTTAACTAATTGAACGAGATAATCTATCAATGTTTAAATGTTTATTGAAGAAAATGTTTCTCAATGTCTTTTTATCAATTAAATGTACCCCCTTATTTTAATAGAGACTATTGCCAATGGTGGGCTAGAATAATTACATAGAAGTTAAGAGCTTTTGCTGCTCTTGGGGAGGACCCATGTTTTGTTTGTAACTCCAACTTTAGGGGCATCTGACATCTATCCCTCTTAGAGTACCCACACTTAGGAGAACAATCCCCTTGCACCAAACAATGAAAGATAGAAGAAATCTTTGGGATGGAGAGATGGCTCAGAGTTTAGGAGCATTTCCTGCTCTTCCAGAGGACCCAAGATTGCTTTGCAGTACCCACATCAAATTGTTTATAACTACCTCTTAGCTCCAGCTCTAGGGAAGCCTTCTTTATGCTTCCAGAGACACCGGCACATACATTATATGTACTCACAGAGACAGATATACATACATGTATATGAAACCTTCATGTTATAATAATGACTAGCCTGGAAAAATCAGGACTACAGGTTCAATAATGGTGTAACAACATGGAAGTATCCAACTTCTTTTTGATTGGACATAAGTCTCAGTCCATGGGATGAGATCCATACTGAAACCAGTATTGGGTTAAGAAATTATGGTTAGACAGATCAGAGGGCCTACGGGAAAACTTACTACTATTACGTTGCTAAATAGACATAGTATTAAACTGGCTCCTAATGACTTATTCTTTTATCCATAGATAATTCATCTCCCACACCTCATCTGAGAATTCTCTGTTTGCAGTAGATGGTGATTAACACAGTGAGTCACAACTAGCCAAGGTTTAGAAAATAAGAGATTATAGAATGCTCAGCCCCAACAAGAACGTATACCACCAACCCCTCTCAAGGCTCAGGGATCCTTGCAGAAGAGCAGGTAGAAAGACTGTGAGAGCCTGAGGTAGATGGCTACAGGGAAACATCATCTTTTGGACACAAGAGAGTAGCTGCAGATATGGATTTACCGCAGCATCAACAGCATGCAGCAGACCTGTGAAAACCCAAGCCAGACCAAATTCAGCAAGGAAAGAGGAGCTGGGCACTCAATCCCATGCTCAGCCTTTTAGCTATTGGCAATTGTTGGTGTCTAGAGGAAGGAAAGAGTTTCCTCCAAGAAGGTAGCCTGGTAAGTCAACTCTTCTAATGGACAGTACATGCCCAAGACTAACTGGGCAGCAGATTGGCCTTGAAGTTTTTAAAAATAAGAAGACACAAAAATGGGTTGGTAGGGGAGGGTAGGTTGTGAAATTTTTTTTTTTTTAAATCTAAAAAAAAAGGAAAAGAGAACAGCCGTAGGTCTGAGTCCTGGAGTGCTAGAGGGGAGGGATTCTTGGGTAATACCAGGAGTTCTTATTTTCACTAAAAGTGGCTGCATCTTTCTCAGAGCTACAGGATGTCATGACCATACTCAAGAGAGGGTGATCTATCAAGGCCCTGGAACATTTGGGAGAAGAGGCCAGGAGGAACTGGGCGATGCCAGAGTGACTTCTTTGTCATAGAAAGCAGGTTATTGGGGGCAGGACAGGAGACTCCTCAGCTTACAGCTAGACATCTGTCCCTTCTTACCAGTTTCCATAAATCTGAGATGCAAAGGTAATGTTGATACTTAGCAGCCTAGAAAGGATTACTCAATATTCCTATGATGGCAAGCGCAACTAAAAACATGAATGGCCGAAGAAGTTCTAATGTTTTAGAGATGGCATAGTCCACTGAGACCTTCAGCATAGTGGAACCAGATGTCAAGACCACTTGACCATGAGCAGTGTTTGGAGTGAAGCCATGGACAAAAGCAGGAGTAAGCTGGTGTACCTTAGGTTCTAAACAAATTTAGTGTGTATGTGTAAGTCTGAGCGGGTACTCGTGGACATATGTGTGCAGACCAGAAGGTATCCTCTGCTGTCATTCCTCAGGTACTGTCCACCTTGATTTTGTTTTCCATCCATCCATCCATCATCCATCCATCCATCCATCCATCCATCCATCCATCCATCCATCCATCCTCTCTCTCTCTCTCTCTCTCTTCCTCTTTCTCTCTCTCTCTCTCTCTCTCTCTCTCTCTCTCTCTCTCTCTCTCTCTCTCTCTCTCTCTGTGGGGGCGGGGCATTATATGTGGGCATGCATGCCATGTCATCTTTCTGGAGGTTAGAGGACAACTTGGAGGAGTTGGTTCTCTTTTTACATCTGTGAGTTCTGGCGATGGCACTCTGGCTGTCAGGCTTGGCAGCAAGCACTGTTGCCCACAGAGCCATCTTGTTGTCCCGCACTTGGTTTCTGGAGACCAGATCTCTCAGTGGGAACTAGGGTTCCTCGATTAGGCTAACTTGGCTTTCCAGGGAACTCTGGGGATCTGTCTCCACTTCCCCAGTGCTGTGATCACAAGCGTATGTGGCTTTTTAAGGCTTTTTAATGGTAAGAACCGATGCTCTCTCAGTTAAGCCTTGGTGATAATGATCAGTTGTGTTGGTTGACAGCCCTGAGCCCATCCCAGTTGACAAAGTATGGCTCTTACTGGGATTTTGATAGTAGTGGTGTGGGAGAGCAGGGGAAGGAAGTGCCTGCAAAGATTTTTCTCTTTCGTGGATTTTATCAGCAGGATTGGCCCCGCTAAGTAAGGGAAGAGCAGGCAGTAGGGGAGGTATACGAAGTGGCTGGTTACAAACCCATTATGCTGTTGTGTAATTTTCTGGGTGCTGTATGTGGGAGCTCTGAGCAGCTCCACGATGGCTGCCCGGGTGTGATTGAGGAAGAGCTTGTCTCTGGAGCATTGGGTCATAGTTGACCAAGTTCCAGGATCTCTTCTGGAAATTTCCATGGACTGGCAGAGGACCTTGAGCTGGTGCTTTCTCTCATGGTACAATGGCCAGCAGAGGGGAGCCTCCGGGAGCAAAACTTGCCTTTTGTCTGTGGCAGGCTGGAGCTTGGCTCCTTAATGTTTCTCATTTCCAGTTCTCAGAGCAGAACTCTGCTGTGATCATTTATCTCCATTTTAATGTAAGGCCAGAGAAGCTAAATCATTTACCTAGAGTTGCACAGCTACTGAGTAAAAACTTGCTTCCTTCCAACCACTAGTACTTGACTCACTTGCTGGAATAACATAGATTTGAACAGAGGTTGTGGAATAATCCAGTAGTGTGTGTGTGTGTGTGTGTGTGTGTGTGTGTGTGTGTGTGTGTGTGTGTGTTCATGCACATATACACATGAATTCTTTTATTATATTGGTTGAAATTGACTTAAAAAGTAGTAGTGTGGTGTGATATATATGTTGGTTTCAATTATTTTTAGTTCAGAAAGCTCTGTCATTTGGAATCCACATCCAAGTTAATGGTCACCTGGAATCCTAATGACTTTGAAGGCAAAAACCTACAAGGATGTTGAGTGATGAAACAGTTCTATCCCATGCCTTTGGCACTAATAAGGAGCATTAGAAATAGACTCTCTTTGGGGTGTTACTGTTTTAGAGATGGCTGCCTGGCTTAAAGGTCCTCTTCAACTCTAAGATGTCCTGCAATTTATTAGACATGTAGTTGCCCATAGTATATTTGTTTTGTTTTGTTTATTTTTGGGTAACCCATATATGTACAGTAGAATTGATTTGGAGTATGCTGTCATTACCCAATGATAGTAACAATGAAAAATCAAAATTGGTTTTGTGGGTTGTCAATCCTCATCCTTCCTTAAAATGTCAGATGCCACAGTCATTCGTCTGAAGACATTTTGTGTTGTTGGTTCAGAACTCTTCCTTTCAGTGAGCTGTTGGTACAGGAGTGTTCTGGAGTAAGATTAGGGTCAGGCTGTACACTGCTCATTGTGGTTCAGGCTAGTACAAGTAAAGCCTCTAGGCTGCCAGTGTAAATCCGTGAAATGAATCATTCTTTTTGCAAGTGTCTATTTTTTTTTATGAATTTGTATTTGTTATCTTGCTTTTATAAATGATGAGTAAACGCCTCCTAGGTAAACTTATTCCCTCCTGTTCATGGTCAGTTACAAGCCAAGTAGGGATCTTCGTTCCATTAATGGTGTTCATTATTCTGAGTGCAAATCGCATTATATTCCTTTGAATGTGTGTAAGGCTTAAACTAGCACTCCTCTTGTAGACTAAATGTACCACCCTCAGGCTTTACAAAACTGTAGCTGCATTTTAGGAAGACATGATTAGACCTAAATGACATCCAGAGTTTAATTAGATTCAGTTCTCAGCATTCCTACCCTGAGTAACACAGCACAGTATAAAGGTGCAGGACCTATTGTTTCTTTCTGGTGTGTCTGTCTGTGTGTGGGTATGCTCACAGGCTGTGGACTGTGGCAGCCAGAGGTGTCAGATCCCTTGGCTCTGGGATGATGGGTATCTGATGGAAACTGGGAACTGAACTGTGAAAGGACAGTAGGAGCTCTTAACGACTGAGCCATTTCTTCAGCCTGCACTTAGAACTTTGAAAGCTTCAGTACAGTAGATAAATTACATGAAAAGTCTCTTTTGTTATAATGTAAAGCGGCAGGGTGTCCTGCTGTACTAGACTGCATTTCCTAGTTGCCTTCTAGTCAACGGCTGCCTTGTACGCCTTGTGTTCAGATCCCCTATCCTTAAGAGGCAAGTTAAGTAGTGTAATGTTTTACCCTCATTATTCATTGTGGTTTTTGTTCATTTCTATTGTTGCAGGATTCTTTCAATTTGTAATTTTTCTTTTGCCATTGAAATCTATGGAGTTTCAAGTAAAAAACATAAGACTCAAAAGCAAAACCTTGTTCACATGAGACTGTTTTTGATATAAACTTTTCTACACTTAAAACTTGCAGAATTTATTTTATTGAAAGACATCAGGTATTATAAAGGTTCTATTTTAAAGAGTTATTTTCACTTATGTGTATGTGTCTGTGTATAGGTATGTGCAGGTGAGTGCAGGGGACCACAGAGGTCATTGAAATTGGATTCTCCAGGAGCCAGACAGCTGTGAGCCATATAACAGGGTTGCTTGAAATTCAAGTCTTCTGGAAGAGTAGTGCATGCTCTTAACTCCTGAACTCAGAGAATCTCCCTGGCTCAGAATGCCGTCTTTGACCCAAAGGTCTAGATAACTGAATTTAGACTTCCTAACATAAAATATTTGATGAGAATCTCATTTTGAATGCAAATAAAACCAAATACTCTAGATATGTACATTTGTGTATATATCAAATAATTTTGCTTATTCTGATAGTTCTTTCTGCCCTCATTAGCTAAAGTAGGTGAAGAGAAGTCCATGGCTTTCAGTTTCAGGACCATTGGCAGCTACCACAAGAGTCAAATATACTCACTCACATACAGAAGAGAAACTCTATGGTGCCCTCGGGCTGTTACTTAGTTTATTCTCTTCACTGGATAAAATAGAGCAAGGTCAACAAAGAGGGAGAAACTGCTCAGAAACACACCGAATTGTGTAGTAAATCTCTTTTTATTTAAAAAAAATAGGATGTAACATTTTGGAAATTGTCTTGTTCCATAAGAACAATAATGTCCTTTATGTGTTTATAGGCACAGCTTGGGTAAAGAAGCATACGGCTTTTGCCTATTGTGCCTGTTGACAGTTGAAGTAATATTGGCAATTATGGGTTTGGAAGTCATGCTATGAATTGTCATGGCTCTCGAATAAAAGGCAGGTCTGCTGTAGGATGGTCTGTATGTCAAATGTGTTGCTGATTGGTCAATAAATAAATCACTGATTGGCAGTGGCCAGGCAGGAAGTATAGGCGGGACTAACAGGAGAATTGAGAGAACAGGAAGCTGGGTGAGAGAGACACTGCCAGCCGCTATGATGAGAAACAGCATGTGAAGATACCGGTAAGCCACGAGCCATGTGGCAAGGTATAGATTAATAGAAATGGATTAATTTAAGTTGTAAGAACAGTTAGCAAGAAGCCTGCCACGGCCATACAGTTTATAACCAATATAAGTCTCTGTGTTTGCTTGGTCGGGTTTGAGCGGCTGTGGGGCTGGCGGGTGAGAGAGATTCATCCTGACTGTGGGCCAGTCAGGAAAACTCAAGCTACACAGGTCAGTGGTTAAAAGCCACTTGAAAAGGGACTTGATTTTGCATAATCAATCTCCATTTATTATTTTTCCAGATGAAAACTTATAATTCTACTTCAATTAAACAGTTATCTTTTATTTTGAAAATTACTGAAATGTGTTGTGGGTAGAATCATGGCCCTTAAAGATGTTTTCACTCTAGTCCTAGGAATCTGTGCATGCTATCTTTTATAACAAGAGAGGACTTGTAGATGTGATTAGGATCTTGAGGAAGGGATTTTTTTCTGGATATTCTGGTGAACAGTCTTCCTTTCTGGATGAGATTGAGAGACTAAAGCAGGCCATGTGACGAGGTATTAGATTATCTCTTGCTGACCTTAAGGTGGAAGAGATGGGCCAAGAACCAAGAGATGCTGGTGCCATTTTAAGAGGAAAACAGAAGTTGGAGCCATGAACTACTAGGAGATGTGACAATAGTCACAGGAGCTTTGAGAGAGGGGAAATGGGCCACAGTATACAGTCAAAACAAGATGCTAAAACCCTAGATTCCTCCTCTGGAGTCTCTGGAGGAAGCGCAGGCTGACCTTAGCCTAGGGAACATGCGTTTGGTGTATTTGATCCCTAGAAATGTTAGAGAAGTCACATTTGGGAGTTGGCAGCAGTAGAGGGTGAGTATGCCCTATCCACTGCAGAAGAAGTAGAAATTCAGATTATCTTGAGTTGAATCACACTACTCAGGGAAACACCGCTAGCATTTTGGCTGATGTCTTTCCAGCTTTTTTTCCGTTAAAAATATACTCAGCAGAATGTGCTTCGCTTGTGTTTCTTCATTTGATGCAATGTCTTTCTGTGAGGATGTTTTAAGTAAAAAGTGTTTAGCATCCTTGGGGTACTTCAAATGCAAGAAGACTTCATAAATTTATTTGGGTTTTAGAATTTAATGTTCAAGTTGTTCAAGTTATGGGTTTAAACTCATTTATCCTTTAAAAACGTATATCTTTATTCATTCTATGAGGATTCCATACATTGTATTTTGATTATATTCCCTACAGATCCACCCCAATCCATACTCATCCAACTTTGTGTCCTCATTTTTTTAATCCCTTGTGTCTCATTATTTCTGCTTGCTTACTGTTGGGTTGTGATTATCCATTGGAGCATGTTAAACCTAGTAGATGTCACAGTTCTAAAGAAAACAAACTCTCCATCTCCTGTGAGCTACTGATTACCAAGAGCCCTTCAGCTAGGGTTGGGACTTTGTGGCCACATGACCCTCTGGCTTGAGTTTACTCAGGTCTTGTGCATACTGTCACAACATCTTGTGAGTTCCTATGTACACCTTCCCCATTGTGTCCGGAAAACATTGTATTCTTCTCTCTCTCTCTCTCTCTCTCTCTCTCTCTCTCTCTCTCTCTCTCTCCCCCCCTTTGGCTCTTACACTTTTCCTACTCCCTCTTCTGCCATGATCCCTAAACCTTGGGAGGAGGGGTGTGATATAGATGTTCCACCGAGGGCAGAACATTCTGTGGGTTCTTAGTCTCTGCACCTAGACCAGGTGTGGATCTCTGTGTAAAATATTTTTTAAAGCTCTCTGTTAAAAATTTTAACAATTAAAAAGTGGGAAGTAGCCTTGAACACATTGACATAGGAGACCACTTCCTAAATATAACACCGGTAGCACAGACATTGAGATCAACAATTAATCAATGGGACCTCATGAAACTGAAAAGCTTCTGTAAGGCAAAGGACACAGTCAATATGACAAAAAAGTAGTCTACAGAATGGGAAAAGATCTTCACCAGCCCCACATCTGTATTAATTTCTATCTACTGCAAAGAGAAGCTTCTCTGGTGAGGATGGGGAGATGCACTAATCTATGGGTATAAAAAAGTCTTTAGTTGTCCCCTTTATACTGTTTGCATTCCATTAGCAGTATAATAGCAGTGAACCTTAAATCCAGTCAGAAGGTGGTTGGTTACTCCCATGCCCTTTGTGCCATGTTGGCACCAGTGAGCATATCTTAAGATGCAGGTCATTCTTGTAGCTTACAGGGCTCACAGCTGTCTAAGATTGATTACGTTTTCCTTTCAAACACAGTACCTTTCTGTGAAAGGTACTGAAAACTGGACAGGTTCATGAAAGGTTCATGAAAACTGGACAGTAGGGATGAAGCTTCCAGATCAACACCAGCTTGATGCCTACATGTTCTACAATTCAAATATGTAATTTCTTCAGCGATAGGGTCTTACCAATTTGAGTTTAGAAACGTCTCAGCTCTTCTTTTCTAGGTTGAAGATAACTGGACTTAATGGAATGCTGTGTCATAGTGTTCATTCTTCTTAGAGACAAAGGAGATTAAATATGGTTGAAGACTGGTAGTTTCATAGTTCTGTCTAATAATCCAGTTAAAACTTACAAGCTTCTACGTTTGGAAATTAGAATTCTATTTTCACTTTTGACTATGTTTAAAATCCCCTCATGTGTATGTGGTGGTACATTTTTCTCCTTGCATATGTATTTTCAGTGAACTTCTTTTGGTATTATTAGTTTATATCCTAAGGATTGATGTTCAAGATCAGTTTTTATTTTGGCACAAAGGTTCCTTATGCTTTTGTTTTGAAAGTCATGAATATGAAGGTATTTGTTTCTGCTTTGTCTTTTGCATAGAAATCAAGTGCTACAAGTAGTTGGGTAGTAAGAGGGACATGCCTTTAATAGCCAAGTCTTCCTGTTGGGTGAATAGCATCTAAAAGCTCTCCAGCAAATTCATACAGAGTCACAGTGGATAATAACAGACTTCAAAAATGCAGTGTTTGACTCTTGGTTTTCCTATCTTTCTTATAGGTATAATTCACTTTATATCATAATTCACATTGATTGTTAAAAAGTTAGAAAAACATACATTCCTATAAATGTTCAAGACATTCTAGAAAAACAATTGCTTAAAATAAGGTTTCATTCTATTTTATTTGTATTCAGTTCACAATGTTCTTTTTTCTAACTTCTTAGGCTTTTATAGGTATACAGTGTATAAACATTGTCTTTGATATATCCATCTTTACCTGGAAGCAATTACTTGGCTTATGAAATAGGGCGGGGCTGCCTTTGATAGGCTGAAGTGTTTTGATTTTGAACACATTGATTCATACCCAGAGGTTCACAGTCTCTATTGGGTGAGTTACCTAGGAATGAGTGAACACTGTAGATGCAAGGGTTTTTGCTAGCTCTAGATGCTTGGTATGAAAGGCAGTGGAATTATTTCCCATATTGTCTTCTAAATATGTCCCTAGAAACAGAATTGCATGGTTAATATGTATATCTGTGTTTGAGACTTGATATATTGAGGTCCAGAAGTTCTCATTTCCACTGTGGATGCATGATTGTTATTCCAAGGAGAGTTCTATGAAGAGAGCTGATAATGTTTAGGAGGATGAGAAGCACTGGGGGAAACGTTGGTCTGTTTCTGCAGGAAATAAAACCAGACCCTGGGGTCTGAGTCTCCTCTTAGGAATTTTACGGTTTGCCTTTTACTGGCCCTGGGTTTAAAGTCAGGAGTACAAGACCTTCCTTCCTGAGCACATTTTATGGCAGGACCTGAATAAATGTTTGTTGAATTGAGTGAGTCTTTGCAACAGTAATCCTTTATGGTTGTTAGTGGAGCCCTCGTTGAAATACTATGAAAGACACTTCAGTGTTTTACTTGTTAAATCTCAGCCTTAATTTTAAACAATCAAAAATCTTACACAGGAACTATAGTGTTAGGATAGTCCAGGGTGCAGAGGAGAGAATTTGTTTTGGAGGAAAAAAAAAAAAAAACAAGTTCAGATAATAAGAAATGCAACCAATGTTCAATGCCTGCTTCCTGGGTTTTGTTTGTCATTCACCTGTGAATTTGAGACTCTTAGAGAGTTGTAGGGAAACGTGGAGGAGATTTTAAAATAGTCAGTAGTCAAAATGCTGGCAGCTTTGGGTTGAATCAGTAGTATTAGTTTTAAAATATTTAACTTTTCCTGTCAACTCTTAAGCTTTAGTTACTTTGAAACATAGTTTTACATACACATTATGCTAATTGTAGTTCTTGGTAATTTAAAAATTATTTAAACTTATTAAAATATTTAAATATCATTTAAATCTATACCTTCAATGTTTATTGATGGTATTGTAGGTGGTGTGTTCTGTACATGTGTGTGACTCTCTTCCTGCTCAGGTGTGTGTGTCTTATGTCTAAGATACTTTTTAGGCTTTCTGTAGCTCTTCTTTTCATTGACTTCAGCTCTTGACAGCCCAGATTTTCACCTCATATGCTTTCGATTTTGTGCTCTGCTGTTTTCCTGTCCCTGGTTTACCTTTTCATACAGCTGGAAGCCTCTCAGGCACTCTTTAAGTCCTGAGATACCCAGGACTTGACCTTCTCCATAGTTACCATAAATGCTGCTGGGTGAGTATCGTTTCTGATTTTCTGGAATCCTGTTGCTTGTTAATATAATATCTAGTTCTTGATGAAGACTGGGCTCTCTCAAGTACAAACACTGTGGTTTGGGCATGCAGCTGCATGCTCTAAGCTTGAAGTGAAGCTGTCCTCCAAAGCTCTTCCTTGGGAGGGATACCTCAGCCCTCAATGCTTAGTGGAGTTTTATTCTTACAGCTGGACTCATAGACACAGGAAAGGTAGGTTGCAGCCTCACTCCCAGATTATTCTGGAATTCTCTTGCTTTTACTCATATATAGTAAGATGTTCACTTCTCTTTCCTGATAATAGCATTTTAAGAACAAAATGTTTCTTGAAAAGTTATTTCAATGTGAACTACAGGGAACCCGTTTTCCCACTGGTAAATAGTTAATATAAGGCTGACAAGGATGTCTCTTAACTAGACATAATCATAGTACATGTTTTGATACAAGAAATGTTCATCCCATTTTTCTGATTTTTGACTTGGCCCCCTCTCACTGCTTTTGGGTATATATAGCCTTGCATACACACACACACACACACACACACACACACACACACACACACACACACACACACACACACATATATCAATGCAAGACCAGAGTTCCTGGAGGAAAAATTAGTCAGAACTTAGAGCTAAGGCCATGTTAAACCACACTTGATCATGTAGTATGGCCTTCCTATGTCTGTCCTCCAAAAGTTTGTCCCTTATTCCTCTCAGTGAGTATTCTTTCATTGTGTGTGACATCCAGCAGTGCATACCTCAGAATGCACTTAGGCAGCTTCATCAGCCACCTGGCAGATCCAGAGTTCAGTTAAAGGACTTTAGAAAAGTGACTGTGTGGTCACTTTTTGGTTGACTTATTGGCTTTTTGTTTAAACTAATTTGTAACTGAAAATCTAAGTGTGAATATTTTAGGTGAATGATCTTACTCGAGGGGTCATCAGACGTACGAAATCCTTATTTTACCACCTCTTTAGAAATAATAACAGAGAGCTTTCAGGTTTTGTTAATCTCCCATTGGATCCTTGGATAAGCATTCATTGGGATCCATGCCATTTGAATTCAGTGTATAACCTCCTGAGGCGACCATTGGCATATCATCAGTAGCAATTACTTCTGATAGCTCAAAATAACAGTAGCAGTTAGTATTAATTATAGTCAATTATATTGATTATTATTCTTAATATAGCTAACATCAGATGGTATTTTAAAGTTCCTACCTAGATATTTAATACATTTAATTTGCAAAACTATTTAAGAGGTAGATACCTACTTTTCTCTCAGTTTATAAATAAGGACATTGAGCATAGAGAGAATCACCCAGGGGTTCAAAATAGTCAGAATTGAGACTTGAATTTAGATACTTGTATTGAAAATGTATGTTTTTAAATATCTGTCTATCAATCTTATATCTACCTATATCTATATAATTTCTTAAACATTTTTAATTAGGCTAATTATTTTGAGAAAAACAGTTCATTTTCCATTTTATTAGAAGATTGATTTATTCACTACGTTATGATTGAATTTGTGAACTATTTTAACTTTAGTTATAATTGTATTTAAATTTGGTGTTGGAATAGTGTATCGATTTGCTGTCAGCTGTGTTCTGTGGACCTGCATTTCACTGATACTTAGTAAGCTGTGAGTTGAACAAAGTAGCAAGTGCTAACTTGGCAAACATTTTCAACCTTGCACCATAAATATGATAATTTGCACGGTGAACATTTCAGTAGTCTTGTATCAGTTAAGTTTGGAATACTCCAGTGATCACAACATTGAGACTCAACCCCTTGGATAAGGATTGGTGTTACCAGATTGAAATGAAATTATCTTTTCCCCTTTGCTCAAAATAGCATACAGGTAATAGCCTTTACTATTGTTTCTATGAAATTTATCTCACTTCTTTTATATATTTATAAGAAAACACTTAAAAATGTTTGTACTAATATCAAAGGAAGGCTCAGGCAGCTTGTATCTGTGGGCACAGCTGATAAAATCATTTGAGTGGGATTGAAGCCAATTTTGTCAAATTCTCAGCCAGCTCAATTAAAAACAAAGCCCACATGAGCAGCAGTGACAATGCTAGTGATCTGTCGTGTTTGAGAACAAAAATAGGAGTGAACCAGTGATGGTTTAGTCGTCTAAGAAGTCAATAGCCACCTGAAGTGATAAAACATCATAGATGTTACATTTTTGTTGCACATCAAAAATTCCGGTATTTGAACAGCATGCATTTATTTATTAAATATTTGTAAGATTATTTGACCAAGTACACGTAGACGTGTTGGTGTCTGATGGAAAACAATCCTGACTGTTCTGGAGGAGCACATAGACTGCCCCTCTGACTGTGTCCTTAGGCACATAGCTCATATGACTTTGGTCCTTTTCAAAAGTAGATGCTAGCCTTTTTGCGAACTCATACTTCCATTGATGTTATATTTAATGGTCTTCATAGCATTATATAAGGTCTTTTGATTAGGTGTGCAAGTTTACATATAAACATAACATTATAAATTTCCAAATTGCAATCTATTTATACTACTGATTTAAGAAATAATAATAATGGCTGAAGGGTCCCCAACTGGATCAGGCCCTCTGAATGGGTGAGACAGTTGATTGGCTTGATCTGTTTGGGAGGCATCCAGGCAGTGGGACCAGGTCCTGTGCTCATTGCATGAGTTGGCTGTTTGAAACCTGGGGCCTATGCAGGATCGCTTGGCTCGGCCTGGGAGTAGGGGACTGGACCTACCTGAACTGAGTCTACCAGGTTGATCTTAGTCCGTGGGGGAGGCTTTGCCCTGGAGGAGGTGGGAATGGGGGGTGGGCTGGGGGGAATGTGAGGGGGGCGGGAGGGGGGAGAACAAGGGAATCCGTGGCTGATATGTAGAACTGAATTGTATTGCAAAATAAAAATAAAAAAATTAAAAAAATGAAATAATAATAATAATATAATAATGATGATAATAATGTAATTTCAAATTTGTGAAGTTAAGAAATATTTTTTGTGGTTTTAGAATACATCAATTTTAATTTGTAACTTGTTTAATTTAAAATAATAATGGATATATTTTCCTTTATACTTTAAGAACAGCTGTCCTTAATGTAAAATATTATTTTGAGAAATGCACTGTAGTTTGTAAGGAAGTGCTGCTATATGGCTGAAATAGCATCTTTTGCTAAATTATTAATTTACCAAACTACTTAAGGGACCATCATATTGTATCTTAGCCTGTAATGATGCAACATAAATACCAACATGTGTTCCATGATTTTCACATTTAATTTACTTTAGAAAGGAAATGCTAGCTTTCTAGTTTTACATGAAATTCCTTCTAAATCAAACTTTATGTAGCAGGAGTTTTACCTATTACAGAATCTATTTATTTTAAACTTTATTCATTCTACCATCTTAATTGATAAGCTAGCTTTTTCTTTTGGATGATATAATCGACTTTTGGGTATAATCCTGTTTTGCTTTGTAGCTGCATTTTGCTATTGTATTCTAAAAGTTATTTGAATTTTCAAGAATTGTGAGAACAGAGGGAAGATGCCAGTTTACGCCAAGAAAGTTAGTCTTTAAATCACTTTAATTCTTAACTGTATCTAAGAAAACAAAACAAAATAAGCACCTACTAGCTACCTGCCTATTTTCTGTTTTTCCCCCTGATTTTACAAAAATTAGTGTGTGGGTTTGGAATTGTTCCCATTTTACAAATTACACAAATTTAAGAACAGGGCTATGTAGTGAGTAAGCGACAAAGGAGGGTCTAATTAGCTTTCTTCTGGGTCATGGAAGAGACACACAAGATGTTGCAGTATGACTGTGATGTGGCGGGAGAGCACTCTACTTTCCAAATGCAGCATCAGCCTGTGGATTTCAAGTCACCATAGGGAGCAAGGACTCTGGACTGTGCCTTCCGAGCTAAGACATGGCCTCTTGTATCTGTCCTGAGCATGTTCTTTTCAATTATTTTCCTAAAACACACCAGTGTGAAACCTAAAACATTATATAAATTTTCCTACATAGTAAGTTTTAACTGTGAAGTCATTTGCAAGTTTCCAGGGTCAAGTAGATTATGTTAGTATTTTTCACCTTGTGATACACAGTTGTTCACATTGCAAGGTTTCTGGAAGGGAAGTGTGTTTTAACTTGGTTTTATTGTATTGTGGGTAGTTATTTCTCATGTTACATTGGGCAAATAATCCTCTCTAAACTGTTTTCCTTTTAAACTTCTGGAAATGTCTCTTGATCCTGTGCGTGTTGTGTGGATATCCTGAGACAGTGTAATGCAGAACTTATGATCTTTGGCTGTATGGATGTAGCTGCTCTTGACTTAATTTCATGAAAAAAAAATGTCTGTAGAGTATGATGAAGGTGAAAATTCCTGAGGCCCGTTCCCAGAAACTCTGGAAGTAGGCCACAGAAATGGGCTGCTGCTTTTCATGGAAAAAAAAAAAAAGATTCTGCCTTTGAAATTTTATAGTAAAGTATTCATAAAACATCTTTGAGAGACTTTTCTTCTATCAGATTGGCAAAAATGAAAAGAATAGTACTTGAATGGGGCATGAGCATTCTGTGCACTACTGATGCGAGTCTAAATTAGAAACATCTGAGAGGACATTGTGGGGAGTTTGTGCTGAAGAATAGAAACACTATAAAATGAACTACCAATTCTGTATCTTAATTTTCAAAAAAGGAAAGTTTCACAAAAGTGTACAAAATCATATTTTCAGAAACTGATTATTGACAACCCAAATATCTCAGTGAGATAGCCTGAAAATGAGCTATATATTATGTCCACATTATTATGATCATTCAAACATTAAAATGTGCATGCAAAGCTATATTTACATTTATGTGAAAGATATCTTTGACAGGTGGTTATGGTTTCCAAAACATGTAGCGTGAGCCAGTTACAGTTCATGTAAGTACAGAGATGTCCAGAGGCATACTCCGATTTTCTAAACTGCTCTATTTTCGCCTGCTGATAGGATGACAGGTGTTTCCTGTCCTTTTAATAAATTATGCAAAGATTATACATGTTTATAATGTAAGAAATATGGGTTAGAATTTTTAACTATTGAAAAACCATTTAGGACTGTTTACAATAACTTGGCTTATAATGCTGTCATTATTTTCTCTCTTACTTCGTGCTCATGCTCCTTCATCTCCGTTCTGGTAAATGTAACAGTTTATTTTCCAAGGATCTTTCAAAAAAGCCTCATTTGTGCGTCATTTGAGCAGGTTTCAGCTCCCTCCCTGATTTTTTTTTTCTGTTTATTTCTTATTATAAAATAGGACATCGTGATGCTAACTCATTTTTATACACTGGTGCCCCTAGGGCCTGACTGCCATGTTGTGTGTATCTTTGCTTATTTTGAGCTTTGCTCGCCTGGCTTTTCCTGAGTTTTTTGTTAGTGGACATAGAAGTCTGGCTCGCTTCATTTTCCTGATGGCATACTCATTAGCTGGGAGTGAAAAGCACTGAAGTCCACTTCCTCCTCTGTCACCTAAGCAAACACCACTGTATTTATCTTACAAGTCCTGAAAGTCTAAGGACTCCAGTGTTCCCAGGGAGAAAGAGTGATGTATTAAGGCTAGATTGTGGGTGTGTCAGGGAGAAAGCTAGTTCAGGGGCTTCTTCAGGGACTCAAATGAGAAATTTATGGTGGCTTACATGAAAGTGAAGGTATCAGGTGATGAGAGAGATCCAAAAAGCACAATATAAATGACGGTGTTTATCCTCACAGCCTAGTTCTTGAGTTACACCATATCACCTTCTAAATATTAGCCACCCCCAAGTGGGGCTTAGAACTTAAATATATGCTAACATTTGAAGATGCGTATCTTATATTATTTTATTAGAGATGGGGTAGAGAAGGGGAGTGTGTGCTCACAATTGAGCACATGTATAGAGAGGCCAAACAACAACTTCATGGATAGAGTACGTTCTTTTCTGTCTTTAGTGGGTGGTTCTTGGGTTGAACTCAAGTCACCAGACTTTCAAGGCATACCATTTCATCTCCCCCAAAGATACATATTTTAACTTTATATATCTAGAGATGACATTGAGCATTTTAGATTTTGGTTACTTTTACTAAAGACCTTATGAAGACACTGAGGTCCTGCTTGATAAACATTGCTGTTTGCTTCTGGCATCAGGTGTAACACACATTCCTGGGGTGAACTAAAAAACTAAAAGTCATTTTCAGTATAGTGTTCTCACTGTCGTACCTCGTTGGTAAAATCACCAGGTCTTTTCAAATCATAACTCAACCCTCTTCATCTATACTGCTGACCCCACAGTCATATCCATGATTAGTTCTTTATTTAGCAACTTGAGGATTTCGCTTAAATACAAGTCTTATCAAGTCATGTGTCTGCATAAACCATCAGTGATGTCCTCTGGAGATGAGGTCCTTCTTCATACCCCTGTCTGTTTTGTATCCCGGGAAATGGTAGTCTACATTTTAGAACTATATTGGCTCCAGGCTCTCTAATGGGTATGGTGTATCTCCTCTTGTACTTGGATGGAATCAAGGGCCCGTGACATAGATAATAATGGGTACATAAATAATAAAGAAGACCAAATGATCTTGATGATAGATGCAGGAGAGGGATCGCATCTCCTGCACCCTGGACTCTGACAGTTACCTCTCATTTACCTCTGATCCCGTCATTCCATGGCTTTGCAGTTTTCATTTCTCCTAATTTCCTACCTCCCCCTCTGTTTTTGCTACTTCAGTTTTTTCATTTTGCTTATCCTGAATGCCTAAACTTCTGCCTCACTTTCTCAGAGTCACCTTTGCTAGTTCAGCTCTTCTGGCATTCTCCTTGGGTTCTCCGTTGTGTCAGGTGTTAGGACTTTCAATCAATATCTATCAGTTGCATGTTTCTCTTCTCTGCTAGATTTCAGACTCCATGAAGTCAAAGTTCTAAAATTTCCACCTCTGAGGCAGTGGTTGGTATGTGGGGCACCCACTCTCTGCCTAGTGAAGGAATCCACAAAGTGAAAGAAGCTTCACACACATTTCCAGTCAGCAAGGAAAATTTCACATATTAATGTGCAGTCATATCAAGGAGCAGAACTAGAACATAAGTGATTGTGTATTTAGTCTGGTGCTGAAACTGATATTTACAAGGCCTACAATACTGCTTAAGACCCAAAGATCTATCTGCTGTTCAATAGAGATCTATACAGTCATGTTTATTGCAATAGTATCCACAGTAGCCTAGTATGAAATCAACCAAGTTGTGGATGAATGGATAAAGAAAGTGTAATACAACATACATGGACACACACATATGGACACATACACAGACATACAGACACACGGACACACACGCATACACAAACACAGACAAAAACACAGTATTATTTGGTCATAAAAATCATCATTTGCAAGAAAATTGATGAGACAAGGGATCATCATAGTAAACAAAATAAACCAACCCCAGATAAATATTATGTGCTTTCTCTCATATGTGAAATCTACAGATTAAAAAACAATTCCATGAATATAAAAGAAGGGGAATGGGACCAGTAGGAATAGAGAGAAAACTGGAGGGTGAAGAGGAGAATGAATATCCTTGAAGTACATCATACAAAAATGTCATAAGATATGCATTATTTTCTACAAGAAATGTATGCTAAAAGTAAAAAATGGAACTGCACACTGAAGAAACAATGCCAACAAGTTAGTTCTCATCTTTGAGGTTGAAAGTGCTTTCAAATGTTTTCATTATACATTTGTGTTATACCATCTGTAATTGCTGTTATTGATTTCTTCTTTTCTTCGATTAAAAGTAAAGAAGGGAACACTTCAGTACCAAACAATATAGGGAAAGACAGAGAGTATCTGAAAACTTACAAATATAGTTGGTGCATACACAATTGGAGTTATTTTATAAAGAATACTTTAATTTCTTTAGAAAGAATCATATTGCCAATGCTCTCATCAAGCTGTATAACTTACATGGAAAGAAATTAGATTTGTTTTTGTCAGAAACAACATGCCTCAATAATTAGTAAATTTTTTGACATCTGATTTTAAAAATACTTGTTACCATGAAATTTTACTACTTCTTCATTTAATCTTTATAACTTAGTTTTGCCTGATTGATTCATTTAAAACTCTTGAATTCTGTCTTGAAAGAGTCTATCAGTAGTCATTCCTGCAGACAGTTAACAGACATGTTACTGAATTGCACATAATATTCTAAGAATTTCATTCATAGAGACTAATGGAATTCATTTGTAACTCTGTGAAAGATTAGTCTCTGATGGACATTGCTCATGATGCTTCTATTCCAAAGTATGTTTTGGGGCTATAACCTTCTAATGATGGCTGTGTTTGATGGGAAGGCTAACAGTGCCTTATTTGGAAGCAATAAGTGAAGCTGTGCAGAATCTTTGCATCTCCCTTTAAGTTATTTGCTATTAATATTTATTCTTATATTTTAATTTTGAAATGATAATTACATTTCCCTCTTCACATTCCTCCCATTTCCTACCACCAAACCCTCCCATGTATTTCCCATTTGCTCCCTCTAAAGTTCGTAGCCATTTATATATTGTAGACAAATTTCTAAACAGTCTTATTAAATAAGAAAAACAGAGCCAAATACAGGGGTGATAGCCAAAGAGATCAGAGCAATAGCCTCCAACTAACCTTAGCTCACCACATCGCTGTAGCTTCCCCAGAGAACCTCTTCCTGTCTAACCTGCGCTTTATTGCCTTCCTGTTCTGCCTTCTCATTGGCTCTTAACCTAGCCACCTCACTTCTTCACTGCCTATCTATACAGACCTCCAGGTCTCTGTGGTTGGTACTGGGATTAAAGGACTGTGTCACCACATTGGCTGTGTCCTTGAACACACAGAGACTCTTACTGCCATGTGATTGGATTAAGGGCATGTGCTACCACTGCCTGACTTTTGTTTATGGCTGGCTATGACCTCTGATCTCCAGGCAAACTTTATTTATTAACATACAAATAAAGTCACATTTCAGCACAAATAAAATATCACCACATTTCCTTTTTCTCTAATAAAAATAAAAAAGAATAAAAAAGTTACAACTAATATAAGAAAAACAGCTTGGTACTGGCATAAAAACTGACATGTGGACCAATGGAATCAAATTGAAGACCCTGACATTAATCCAAACACCTATGAACCTATAATTTTTGACAAAGAAGTCAAAAGTGCACAATGGAAAAAAGAAAGCATCTTCAACAAATATCCAGTGCTGGCATAACTGGATATCAACATGTAGAAGGCTGCAAATAGATCCATATCTATCACTGTGCACAAAACGTAAGTCCAAGTGGATCAAGGACCTCAACATAAATCCAGCTACTCTGAACCTGCTAGAAGAGAAAGTAGGAAGTAGTCTTGAACGCATTGGCATAGGAGATCACTTCCTAAATATAACACTAGTAGCACAGACACTGAGAGAAACAATCAATCAATGGGACCTCTTGAAACTGAGAAACTTTTGTAGAGCAAAGGATACGGTCAACAAGGCAAAGCGACAGCCTACAGAATGGGAAAAGATCTTCACCAACCCCACATCTGACAGAGGACTGATATCCAGAATATATAAAGAACTCAAGAAATTAGACATCAAAATGTCCAACAGTCCAATTAAGAAATGGGCTATAGAACTAAACAGAGAATTCTTAACAGAGGAAACTCAAATGGCTGAAAGACATTTAAGGAATTGCCCAACATCCCTAATCATCAGGGAAATGCAAATCAAAACAACTCTGAGACACCACCTTACGCCTGTCAGAATGGCTAAGATCAAAAATACTGAAGACAGCTTATGCTGGAGAGGATGTGGAGCTAGGGGAACTCTCCTCCACTGCTGGTGGGAATGCAAGCTTGTACAACCACTTTGGGAATCAATATGGCACTTTCTTAGAAAATTGGGAATCCATCTCCCCCAAGATCCAGCTATACCATTCTTGGGCATATACCCAAGGAATGCTCAACCACACCACAAGAGCACTTGTTCAGCTATGTTCATATCAACATTGTTTGTAATAGCCAGGACATGGAAACAACCTAGATGCCCTTCAACTGAAGAATGGATAAACAAAATGTGGTACATATACACAATAGAATACTACTCAGCAGAGAAAAACAATGGCATCATGAGGTTTGCAGACAAATGGATGGATCTAGAAAAAATCATCCTGAGTGAGGTAACCCAGACTCAGAAAGACAAACATGGTATGTACTCACTCATAGGAGGATACTAGATGTGGAACAAGGATGACTGGACTGCTACTCACATAACCAGGGAGGCTACCTGGAAAACAGGACCCCAAGAAAGACACGGGGATCACCCAGTGATGGAGAAATGGAAGAGATCTACATGAACAGCCTGGACATGAGTGGGCGTAATGAAGTGCCAGGGTAGAGGGAAAGAGAGCTTGGGGGAGCGGGAGATCCCAGCTGGATCAAGAACAGAGAGGGAGAACAAGGAATAGGAGACCATGGTAAATGAAGACCACATGAGAATAGGAAGAAATAAAGTGCTGGAGAGGCCCACAGAAATCCACAAAGATACCCCCACAACAGACTGCTGGCAATGGTCGAGAGACAGCCCGAACTGACCTACTCTGGTGATGGGATGGCCAAACACCCTAATTGTTGTGCTAGAAACCCCATCCAACTACTGAGGGATCTGGATGCAGAGATCCATGGCTAGGCCCCGGGTGGATCTCTGGGAGTCCAATTAGCGAGAATGAGGAGAGTTTATATGAGTGAGAATTGTTGAGACCAAGGTTGGATAAAGCACAGGGACAAATAGCCAAACCAATGGAAACACATGAACTATGAACCAATGGCTGAGGGACCCCCAACTGGATCAGGCCCTCTGAATGGGTGAGACAGTTGATTGGCTTGATCTATTTGGGAGGCACCCAGGCAGTGGGACTGGGTCCTGTGCTCATTGCATGAGTTGGCTGTTTGAAACCTGGGGCCTATACAGGATCGCTTGGCTCGGCCTGGGAGGAGGGGACTGGACCTGCCTGGACTGAGTCTACCAGGTTGATCTCAGTCCGCAGGGGAGGCTTTGCCCTGGAGGAGGTGGGAATGGGAGGTGGGCTGGGGGGAAGGTGAGGGGGGTGGGAGGGGGGTGAACAAGGGAATTCGTGGCTGATATGTAGAACTGAATTGTATTGCAAAATAAAAATAAAAATTAAAAAAAAAGAAAAAAAAGTAGATTCAGTAATCTACCTTTTTACCTATATCATGTCTATATCCTCTTTTTTCTTTTCAGAGAAGATTCAATAATGTATGCTTTATTCTATCATTTCTATATCTTTTTTTTGAGCAGATTCAGTAATCTTCCTCTTGTCTATACCCTCTTTTTTTCTAAGTAGAATCTCTTTTTAATGCTTTCTATTGATGGTAGAGTTTTCATAGCATATGTCTGAAGCCAAGTTCTCTGCTTCCCACTAGGTGGCATTGAAGAAGTGGTCGCAGAAGATATGACATCAATATCCCTTTGGTACTTTTCACATCCCAGGTGAGGGATCCTGGCCCCAGGTATCTATTAGTTAGGGACTCTTGAACCTTGTAGCAGTAGGGTTCTTTTAAGTATCTATGAGAGAAAGCTGCTGTAGATATTATGGACTGACCAGAAGATGGATTCTAACAGTACATTCTTACAACAACAACAAAAAAGCCAACTCAGTCAACAGTTGCCATCTAACCTCTCTTGGGTAATTAGTGATCGATTAACCTCAGTTCAAGGTTGTGTGTTCACACACTGGTGTTAAAATGAAAAGAACTAAGGTGTGGGTGAGTTGTATGCAGAAAAATACTTGGAAAACGTAAGACCTACTAGAGCTGTGTGGTGGACATCCTCCATGTGCTGAAAGGCATTCAGTTTGGTGAGAAAAGATAAATCTTAAGTTATGTCAGAGCAGAGATATTGAAGCTGTTACCAAGGCTTATTCTTCAGCATTGTTGAGCCTGCAAACTTCTGATGAAAACCTTTTTTTTTTTTAAATTTTTTTTTAAATTTTATTTTGCAATACAATTCTACATATCAGCCACGGATTCCCTTGTTCTCCCCCCTCCCGCCCCCCTCACATTCCCCCCCCCAGCCCACCCCACATTCCCACCTCCTCCAGGGCAAAGCTTCCCCCGCGGACTGAGATCAACCTGGTAGACTCAGTCCAGGCAGGTCCAGTCCCCTCCTCCCAGGCCGAGCCAAGCGATCCTGCATAGGCCCCAGGTTTCAAACAGCCAACTCATGCAATGAGCACAGGACCCAGTCCCACTGCCTGGGTGCCTCCCAAATAGATCAAGCCAATCAACTGTCTCACCCATTCAGAGGGCCTGATCCAGTTGGGGGTCCCTCAGCCATTGGTTCATAGTTCATGTGTTTCCATTGGTTTGGCTATTTGTCCCTGTGCTTTATCCAACCTTGGTCTCAACAATTCTCACTCATATAAACTCTCCTCATTCTCGCTAATTGGACTCCCAGAGATCCACCCGGGGCCTAGCCATGGATCTCTGCATCCAGATCCCTCAGTAGTTGGATGGGGTTTCTAGCACAACAATTAGGGTGTTTGGCCATCCCATCACCAGAGTAGGTCAGTTCGGGCTGTCTCTCGACCATTGCCAGCAGTCTGTTGTGGGGGTATCTTTGTGGATTTCTGTGGGCCTCTCTAGCACTTTGCTTCTTCCTATTCTCATGTGGTCTTCATTTACCATGGTCTCCTATTCCTTTTCTCCCTCTCAGTTGTTGATCTGGAAAAACTTTTTTTAATGTTAAGAGATTAAAAAGAAATTTACAAAGTAGGTTTATATATATATATATATATATATATATTTGTGTGTGTGTGTGTGTGTGTGTGTGTGTGTGTGTGTGTAGTTTTGTTGCTTTGCCATCACACACTGTGCACCTCTTATTTCCACTTCCCAGGGTACCCCTTTGCACCCAAGATGCTCTCCCTGCACTGTGTCCTCACTGTCCCTTTTCCTTGGAGCATCTTTTTTTCCTCTTAACTTTTGGGATTATGCCTAGGATTGGTATAGCTGGGTCATATGGCAGTTCTGTTTTTTGTTCTCTAAAGAAGGCTTCACACTGATTTCTACAGTGGTTGCACCAGTTCACAGTCCTACTGAGAGTGGTAAAGGACTCCTCTTTACATACATCTTGACCAACTTTAGTTTTTTATTTTCTTGATGGTGGCCATGCAGACTGGAGTAACACGGAACTTAAAACTGTTTTTAATTTGCAAAACTCTCATGGTTAAGGATATTGAACACTTTTTTATTGGCCATTTGTATTTCTTCTTTTAAAAACTGTTAGTCCAGCATTCAAAAGCTGGATTTGATTGGCAGCTTAATTTCATTTGTGTTTAATTTTTGCAGTTATTTGTATATTCTTGATGTTAATGCTTCGTCTGAGGTATAGCTGGCAAAGGTTTTCTCCCATCTTTTTATTTTTGTGGGTAGATTATTTTGCTGGACCAGAGGGATTTATTGCTGAACTCTAGCAAATTTTCAAAGGTCTATCAGCAACACTTGTCAAACTATTCTACAAAATAGAAAGGAAAGGAAGAGTAGCAAACTCATCTTGTGTAGCTCACTCATTTACTGCCTTTTGCGATGGAGTTTTGCAGAAGGGCCTTGAAATTGTTTGTCTCCTGTCTTAGCCCTGGAGTGCTGGCCTTACATGTATGTTGCACCACACTTGGCGGTGACCAGTGCTTTTAAAGACTTTTAAATAGTAAGAAGAGAACTCTTTTAGAACTTGTACAAGAATGATTATGGTGCTTTCCCATATTTAATTATGCATGTATTTGTAACTAGTTAGCTACATGTAAATTCTATACTTGTATTCTGCGTACAACTCTCAAACACCTATTTTCAAGACAGTGTGTGTTTCTTGTAAAGGAAGAAAGACGGTTAAGGTATGTGTGGTGTTTATTAATTTTCTATGTGTAGACATAGAAAACTGAACAGTCTACAAAGAGATTTGAAAAATGTCAGAAAAGTTTACCATCTAGTGATAATGGTGGAATTTTGAGAGACATGTCTTGGGGCCACAGCGATGTGGGGTCCTAGACAAGCAGAGCAGCTGAAAACTATAGTGATGGAAGCATTGACATTATCCTTGAAAGGAGACCATTATTTGTAGAGATAGAGAAGAAAATGTCAGCATGACTCCAGGTGATGGTATATAACAGTGTCATATTAGTGCTTTCATGTATTGTGGGCATGTGTCCATGAGGAGGTGAGTAACACAGCAAGAGGATGAGGGAAGCTTCTATCCAAGGAGACCCTTCACCTGCTTCATTTGGTTTCATTTCTGAGCTGGATGGAGACTGTCACCATCAAGGTCCTTCTGCTGTATATGAAAATCAAGTCACTCTTTGTGCTTATTGCTTTAGACTGTTTGCTATCCCGTGAGTCTCTAAGAAGCTGCTGCTATACCACAGTTCTCGGTTATAGGAGGGGTCTGGCCTCCTCAGTTTGTGCCACTTACTGCACGGAGACCTAGAGCATCTTGCTGGCATTCCTCTGTTATCTGTGCACTGGAATGGGTAATACACTGGTGCTGTTCACCTCTGAGAAGTCCCTGGTTTCTAGAACACTGCTGGTAGGCAGCTTGAATTTTAAAAATAGTTGCTGCCTATTTTTGTTAGGGATTCTCTCTTGGTGTTTAAAATCAGGTATAGCTTGTATAACAGGAAAGTTAACCTGAAACAGGCATTTGTGATAAATGAAATTTTCAGTCCTGTGAAATATTAGCTCTCACAACAGTGACTCAACACTTAACTAAACATTACACATTTTTTACCCATCAGAATATGATGATTAAGTGGAACTCAGATTTCTTGTGCCACATGTGTTTCAGTGTTTTTTTACTTCTTCTTTTTCTTCCTTCTCCTCTTCCTTCTCCTCCCTCTTGTTTTTTGAGAGAGGGTTTCACTTTCTATCCTTGGCTGTCCTGTAACTGGCTCTGTAGACCAAGCTGGATTTGAACTCACAGAGATCCCCCTGCCTCTGTCTCCCGAGTGCTGGGATTAAAAGGTGTGGGTCACCATCACTTGGCGTTTATTCATTTTTATATGATGTGGGCCATGTGTTTCAGTCCCATGATAGTCAAAAGTATGTGTGAATTTTCTAACCTGTACGTTATCTTTATTATATGTGGTATCAAGGCACACCCCCTTCTCTCCTCTGCCCTTTGTCGTATACAATGCTGGTAGGCCTCAAACCTGGGGCAAATGGCAAACATAACAAATTTGTTGTTTCCCAGAAATGTTTCCTTCATAGATGGAGAATAAAGGGTAGGAGCCTTAGGTCAGACACTCTAAGAGTGAAGGATTGGCAAGTGTTGGGTAGAGTTGAATCTAGGTACTTTTTGTAAAATGTAACTCCTACTGTCAAAAGATGTTACTTGGAGATTTACTAATTTGATTACATCAGGTTAGGGAGACTTAAGAAAACACTTGGAATTGCTGAGTGTACTGAAGACATCTGCTCTTTGCTGTCCCTCTCAAGAACAGTAAGGTGTCCAGAGAGACCTGTATTCAGTTAAACACTGGCAAATGCAGCTGAGGCTATGATGGTAGTTTCAATGACACGATCGTCCAAGGATTTAAGAATTCCAAATAGGAAAAATAGCATGGGTAGTTTGAGAACCTCATTAGAGAATTACCAAGAGATGAGTTTTTAGCTTATGCCATTTCCTATATTTTATAGATCTAAAACCTTTTCAAAAGTTTTCTTTAGCGGAGTCAGTGAAAGTGTATGGGATGTCATGTATCTAGATGTTGATCATCTAGGTAGCTGAAGCCCTCAGATTAACATTTCCTGGGTGCCCAGGGTCAGCCATTATTGCTGTTATTATGAGTTTGTGCCTAAGACATGCTTGTGTACTTCTGGTAATTTGAGACAGAGGGGTTGACAATGACATGTTATTTCAACTTCAAATTTAATAGATTTTTTTATAGTTTAATTACATTAGCTATCTTATGGTAGTATGGCTTTTTACATGTACAGTTTTTGTGTTGCATTGACCTTGTTTTTTTTACACATCTAATTCTGTACATGTTTGTGAGAGTCTTTGATATCTCTGTCTTGTATTGGTTTATACACTGAGTGAGGACATTGTTTCTCTTTCCTTCTATATCCTCAGAATGTAAGTATGTGTCTAGTGTAGACTAGCTTTCTATAAGTCTTTGTTGGATAAATGGAAATGACTTTAATTTTTCAGGCAAGGCCAGACAAGTCATTTTACGATAGCCATAACTCTATTTATTGAATACTCAAAAGCACTTGTAAAGCATGAAACTGTTAGTATTAATACCACATCTTTTCCCATCTTGACAGTTCTTAGATTTTCCTGAACTTAAAACTAAGCTAAGATCACTAAGATAATGTTGTTGTTTAGCTTGTTTTTTTTTCCAAAAACTTGCTTTTTTTTTTTTAAAGAAAGTGACATAAAATATATAAGATACTTTTCCCTGCATGTTCAGATAAGGAAACTGTGGTTGGGTAATGGTTTTCTGATCACATGTCTAATAAGAAGTTGGAAGTAGTCACACACCTTTCCTGTTTTGTTGCTTATTTTTTTCAAAGAAAAAAAAACACTTATGTAGTGCTCATGAGATGTGTCTCTACGTTTAAATATGCAATATAGGGCAAATAATAACACTAGTTTTCTTTTAATACACAACTGGTATTTCTCTTTCATAGTTGTGACATTGATCAAAACTTGAAATGAAAATTTTAGTATATGAACAGTGATTCTTGAAGGATAGTTCTATTTGTTCACTTTGCAAGATGTTATCTATCATGACATATAGATTCTATTATCATGTAAGTGAACACTTCTATTCCTAGTGTAGTTAATGCACTACCTGAGAAAGCCACTGAAAGAGACCATAAAAATAGGATTTTTTTGTTTTGCTTTTTTTGAGTGTGGCTGGGAATTGAACCCACATGCTAGGCAAATGCAGTACTATTGAGATCTAACCTCAGCCCTGTTGAAACTATGAATCTTTATTGACATTGTGGTTTGGGAATAGACTTGCTTCTAAGTTAGATTAGAAATGTAATTGTTTTCAAAGTGACTATTTGGGACATATTAGGTAGCAGTACTATTAAATTTCATTAAAGTTAAAATCAGTTTAAGAATGTGTTCAAAGTCCATCAGATGCCATGTATGAAAATGTCATAATGAAACGCTTATTTAGTATAATTGTCCCAGTGACTCAAGGCTTGGAAGGTCAGTTTTCAGAACTTGTGGCATCTCTGGAAAAACTAAGCATGGAGTCTGCGGGTGTCCACAAGTGGAAGGAACACAGCTGATAACTGAAGGGAAAGCAGATCCAGCTGAAGTCTGGATCCCCATCACGACTTTGCAGCAAGCAGTTTGCTGCGTCCAGCCTTGCTCAGTAACTTCTCACTTTATTTAAGTAGCTCTGTATGCTTTAAAAACTCAATTCTTAGAGAAATTATTTTGGGAACAAGATTGAATATGGACAAACAAGGATCTGAGACATTGGAACCAGGCGGGCTGTCAGCAGCTTAGAGTTTATATTCCCCAGGAGTAGGTTTCTGGTCTGTGTTTTTTGTTACTTCCCTATTTTTTCTGTTTCATTGCCCTGTAGGACGTTGTTTCTATGGCTTTCTTGTGCCAACCCTTTTGGTCAATTTGTATGTCACAGATGTCTACACATATTACTTGTGATTATCTGTTCTGTTCGTTATAAATTATATGACCTAGGCTCAGATTTTTTTTTTTAATTTTCTCAAACATACTTGCTTATTTAATACTCCACCTGTGCTCAGGGGTCAGACTTCAGGTGTTTTATGGATAGCATTCCAGATAGGAACTGATGTATCTTTCCAGAGACCTTCATGTGTTCCTGTGTTTTCACCCTCCTGTGATGTTTAAACCTCTGAAATCTTTCTTGGAAGTTATGACACATTACGTCCTGTGTTAATAATCTTTCCTTCTTGATAGTTTTTCCTTGATGGTCGGATTACAGGTGGCTGGTTTGATGCTTAGAGAGCGACTGCTCCTCCCTTCTGCATTAGCACTGTAGACATAGTGAACAAACATCCACACGCAGACCCAGTCTTCCTGCATGCTACAGGGAGTCTTCTGTGTCCACTCTCTCACTCCGTGTTCTGGAGTTGTTACACCTCTTTGCAGAAGAGGTATGTACGTCTTTGCAGAAAAGCAGGAGGAGCCAGGGGAGCAATGGGGTATCATTCAGGTTACTTCACTACTAACCTTAGTACAATCTCCCCTCATGTCAAAATCTCAGCTGATTCTTTAGTAAGCACTGGCACTGTTTCTGTATGATTTGCTGTTAACATTGGCAAGAGCAACAATTGACATCAGGCATAAGTCTTATTTAGTGTTAGGCTTTTGGTGTGTCATTGCAGGAATATTATGCTAATTTTCACCATCTGCAGCCACCAGATGTGCCATTGAGAGGTGCACAAGTTTCTTTCCTGAAAACTGCTCCATGTTGAATGTCAGTCATTTGTGTGAGGATGACAGCTCCTATCATCAAAGAAAGAACAAATATAATTCACATTTTTTCTTTTCCTTTTCCCTTTCCTTTTCTTTCTTTTTTTTTCCCTTTTTTTTTTTTAAGAAAAAGTCTAAGAATGGAGCTGAAGCTAGCTGTTCTAAAACTTACTATTTAGCCCAGGGTGGTCTTGAATCTGAGATCTTCCTGCTTTAGTCTTCTAGGGGTGTCATGGCTTTGCTTTGTCAACACATAGTGATTTGCATAGTGCTTGAATAAATGAAACATGACAGACAAGGGAATGGCAGTGAAAGTTACCATGCTGTCTTCCTTTTATTCTGCTGCATGGGAGCTTTGAGGAACTCTTTGGAAGATCTTAGTGCATGTGCATTTACATTGAACTCTACCACGTTCTGTGGAACACTTTACACATCTTGGTGTTTACAGTGTATTGCATGAAGAGAATTGGCTGCATGGGTGTCAGCAGATGGTGGTAGGCACAAAGTATGGTTTTTCATTACATGGTTGAGTGTGCTTCTAGGAACTCTGTCCTAAATATGATTTTTGAAAATAAACTTGTTCATTTGAAGACATTGGTAAGTTCTTTCTCCAGACTGTGATGTCATAGAAGGTATTATCACCAATTTAGTGGAGCTGGGGCTTTCCTTTGGCTAGGGAGAAGAGTGAGTTGGAGCAACTATTTTCAGTAGAAATCTTATGTATCTGGGTCTCTCTCTCTCTCTCTCTCTCTCTATATATATATATATATATATATATATTTTATAGTATGTAATACTTAATATATAATCATTACTAAAATACATATATATTTATATTTAGTAATAATATAATACCTTTGTGTTCAGTCTCATATCTTTTTTCAACTTTGTCATCTATTAGTGAGCATTATAAATACCTGGGCATAGAAACGGTGTAGAGTGTTGCACATACTAGTATACCTTCAGATCATGTTAACTTCTAGAATATTCCCGACAAGCAGTGCTTTCTTGTGGCTGGAATTTACTGTAAGTTTGCTTCCTGCAAGAATGTGTCTGGCTGAAGAACATAACTTTTTCCATTCTTCCGTTCTTACAGAAGTCTCTGTTGGTTACACTGGATAGTTGTCTGAAGGGGCTTTGGATGGGTACCACAGTATTTTCTCATACTTCAGGTATTCTGTAAAACATGCTTGTAACATTGTATTAGAGGGTAAGTTAATTTAAATTCCCCTTTTTAGGGAACGGGATTTTCCCTTAACTCTGCTAAATGCTGTTTTTGTTCTTCTTGCTGAGGAATTTGTTGTTTTAATTTTTTTTTTTTTTGGTGGGGGAAAGGATTTATTTCACATTTAAAAAATATTTTCTCATATATTCTGATCTCAGTTTTCCTCTCCTCCTCTCCTCCCAGTCCCCATCCCTGACCCCCAACTTCCCATCCACTCCTCAGTTTCCCTTTAGAAAAGGGCAGACCTCACAGGGATATCAACAAACATGGCATATCAAGTTGCGATAAGACTAGGCACTTCCCCTTATATTAAGGCTGGAGGAGGCAACCCAGTAGGAGGAAAGGGGAAAAGGGCCCCCAAAGCAGGCAGAGATTCAAGACAGCTTCTGCTCCTGCTGTTAGGAGTCCCATAAGAAGACCAAGCTACACAACCATAACATATATGCAGAGGGCCTAGGTCATACCCATGCAGGCTCCGATTGTTGATTCAGACTCTGAACTTACATATATGTGAGCCCCTATGAGCTCAGGTTAGTTGATTCTGTGGGTTTTCTTATGGTATCCTTGACCCCTCTGGCTCCTACAGGCCTTCCTCTGCCTCTTCTGCAGGATTCCCTGAAGTCTGCCTAGTGTTTGACTGTGGGTCTCTGCATCTGTTTCCATTAGTTGTTGGATGAAGAGTTTCTGATGATGATTATACTAGGCTCCTGGCTATAAATATAACAGTATCATTAGTAATCATTTCATTTACTATTTATTTATTTATTTTTGCCTGGGTGTGTTTGGTTTTATCCTAGGTCTCTAGCCTATCTGGCTGTTGGTTCCTGGCCTTCTAGGCAGTGTCAGGGGTGGGCTTCCTCTAGTGGCATGGTTCTCAAGCTGGACCAATCATTGGTTGGCAACTCCCACAGTTTCTGCACCACCTTTACCCCAGCATATCTTGCAGGCAGGAGAAATTGTAGGTCAAAGGTTTTGTGGCTGGGTGGTGTTCAAATCCTACTACTGGAGGAAGTTTTGCCTAGTTACAGGAGATAGTAGGTTCAGTGGCTTCATATCCCTCATTACTAGGAGTCTTAGCTAGGATCTCCCCCATAGATTCCTGGGAGTTTCCATTGTGCTAGGTTTCTTCTCCATTCCCACAAATGCTCCCCAACTCCAGTTGTCTCTCCCAGTACTCTCCTTCATCAACCTCCCCACACCTGATCCCTCCTGTTCCTATCCCCACCCACCTTCCTTTCCACCCACAAAATCTATTCTATTTCCCCTTCCCAGGGAGATCCATGTGTCCCTCCCTTGAATACTCTTTGTTACTGGGTCTGTGGATTGTAGCATGGTTATCCTTTACTTTACAGCTAGTATCCACTTATAGGTGAGTACATACCATGTTTGTTTGGGTTACCTCACTCAGGATGACTTTTTCTAGTTCGATCCATTTGCCTACGAATTTCATGATGTTATTTTTTTTAACAGCTTAGTAATACGCCATTGTGTAAATGTACCACATTTTCTATATCCATTCTTCAGTTGAGGGACATCTTTTTTTTTCCAGTTGCTGGCTATTATAATAAGCTGTTATGAACATAGTTTAGCAAATGTCCTTGTGGTAGGATGGAGCATCTTTTGGGTATATGCCCAGGGGTGGTATAGCTGGATCTTGATATATTCCCTACTTTCTGAGAAACTGCCATATTGATTCCAAAGTAAGTTTGTGCTCCCATCAGCAATGGAGGAGTGTTCCCTTGCTCCACATCCTTGCCAGAATGAACTGTCATTTGTGTTTTTGATTTTAGCCATTCTGACAGGTGTAATATGGAATCTCAGAGTTGTTTTGATTTGCATTTCCCTGATGGCTAAGGATGTTGAACATTTCTTTAAGTGTTTCTCTGCAATTTGAGAGTCTTCTGTTGGGAATTCTCTGTTTAGGTCAGTACCTCATTTTTAATTGGATTACTTGGTTTTTTTGATGTCTAGTTTCTTGAGTTCTTTATGTATTTTGCGGATCCATACTCTGTCAGATATGGGATTGATAAAGATCTTTTCCCATTCTGTGGGCTGCTGTTTTGTCCTATCGAGAGTGTTTTCAGTTTCATGAGTTTTTATTTATTAATTGTCAGTCTCAGTGTGTGCACTATTGGTGTTTGGGGCTCAGATGTTCAGAATTGTGATGTCATCTTCGTGGATATTTCTAGTTTTAATATTTTTTATAAGTGTCTTAGATCAGTATTTAAAATTGTTCTTTGGTTCCACAGTTGGAGTTCAGGACAGTTCCCACCTACTCACATACTCTAATTTTTTTTTTTTTTTTGGTTTTTGTTTTTTGAGACAGGATTTCTCTGTGTAAAAGTCCTGGCTGTTCTGGAACTCACTTTGTATATCAGGCTGGCCTTGAACTTACAGAGATCCACCCGCCTCTGCCTCCCAAGTGCTGGGATTAAAGGTGTGCACCACCACTACCCGGCCATACTCTAATCTTGGTGGAACATTTTCTGAGGACAGTGAAGGAAGAGTCAGGAAGAAAAATGACAAGAGTTTTTCTCCGTGCATTGATGACTATGAGTGTCAGAAGAACCACATTGTTTAACTTTGGAATCACTCTGTCCACTGTGTCCATTTCACAGAAAAACTATGCTGTTGATTTGCTCAGAGCCGAGAACCTCAGGCTAAAGAGAAAATCGTTATTAACATTTTGCTGGCTCCAGTGTCTTTGGTGAGCCTATGCTCGTTGCTAGAGAATGCCGGGTCACCCAGGAAATTTCTGAGTTCAGCCTCATGTGAGAATATATGTATATGTATATATGTGCATATATACACATATACACATATGTGTATATACGCACATATACACACACACATATATATACAGATGTATATATATATGTGTGTGATATATACATATGATAAACATTTTTTTGTACTTACTCATTTTTCTGAATGCCTTGTGGAGGTCAGAGGACAGTTTTTAGCTCTCTTCTCCTACCATGTTGGTTCCAGGGATGCAACTCAGGTGTCAAGCACCTTTACTTTCTGAGCCGCCTTACTGTCCCTTTGCTCAGGGTTTAATGTACTGTTGCCTCTCTGTTAGTTGCATACTCACAGAAGAGATTTGCACTAGCTCCAGTCTGCACCTCCAGCTCTCTCCCTTCCATTCTTGTCTACTTCTGTACTTTAACTGTATGCCAACATGTGCTCTTTGCAACTGACTGAACTCTTGGGATTGGCTTTCTTGTTAGTTTTTAAAATAGAGCTTTCAACCCTTCTTTGTGCAAGTGTGTTGAATTAATGAATGAGCAATTTCATTCTATATTATATGTAAAATTTTGACACGTGGAAAAACCTTTTAATTTTGAGTAACTAACAATGTTATATTAAGTGATCATTAATGTTGCTTATATTGGACTTGAAATATGAATACAGTGATATACAGTTAGTATTTTCTTCCCAAACCCTGTTATTATCATTCTTTTCTGTTTTTACAAAACAATTGAAAAATCTTAGTGACAAAAGTTATTTAAAAATCGTGTTTATTATATAAACAGAACATTGCATAGGACTAAAAATAATGTTTTAAAATTCATGGCCAGTTAATTACCTGATCCTTCTGTCTGTGGTCTTGTGGATCTTTTACATTTATATATAGATTTTGAGCAGAAAAGAAATCATGATGTACATATTGTTCTTCAACTGAGCATCATGTTTGAGTTGACCAAATTACCCAAACATGTCAGGGTAGGAACTGCCATGTGATGATCGTCTCTGTAGATGATGCTCACATTGAGTGGAGAAGGTCAGCCATATGGGGAAGGTTAAAAATAAAATCTGCTGGCCTTCACAATCCTCTTATCGGCTCCCTAACGGGGTCAGCTGCTGACAGCGATGCGTGTGGGAGCAGTGAGTGAGGACAGATTGCAAAGTTCCACAATTGTGAATTGTGTTCTGTTGATTCCTTTTCCCCCGTCCTTGTTCCGAATCCTGGGAGGTTTCTGGACTTAGGTGGCAAGTCTTAGGTACAGCCCCATAGGACGGGGAGCTGTTCACATATTCATGTACTGAACCCACTATTTTGTGATGTGTCAATCAAATGCAACTCAGAAATCAGTAAACAAGTCTTTTCCCAAAGTAAGTGCCTTCTAAATGTAGCTAAAAAGAGCTACTTTGTCAATAAAGTGAATGAATATTCATTTTTAGAACAGACACGTTGTTTGGATTGTGTTAACATATGTCTGTTAGTGAGAGTGTGAGTTACAAAGATAAAATTCCTTCTAAAAATAATATATATTGGAAGAAGCAATAAATCTACACATGAGAACATACTTCTCTTTCCTGCAAACTTTTAATTGATGATATTTAGGTATGATATACTTTGTAATTTTTGGGTTATTAATAGAAACTTGACTACATTTTGATGTATGTGAATCCATGGATGAACCTGAGGACGTTATGCTAGGGACAAAGGAGACAAGTATAAAAGCATAACTTCTCTATGATTCTATATGAACTAGGCCCTCCTCTAGTCTTATTCACAGAAACAGAAAGTGGTGTGGTAGTTCTCAGGCCAGGGAGAGGGAAATTTGAAGTAGTTCTGTGGACACAGACTTTCTGTTTAGCCAGACAGGAAAAATTCGAGATCAGAGATTTGTTAGAAAATCTTTGACTATTCTTCAGAATGTTTGACTAGTCTTAAGAATTTTGAGGGGCTGGAGAGATGGATTAGCAGTTAGGAGCACTTGCTGCCTTTGCAAAGTCCCTGAGTTCAGTTTCCAGCATTCACGTGGGGTCTCAGAAGCACCCATACCTCTGGTTCCAGGGGATTTGATGCTCTCTTCTGACGTATGTGGACACTAGGCATGCATACGGTACACTTATGTACATGCAGGAAAAATATATATACGCCTGAAATACAAATACGTCTTATAAAAAAGAATCTTGGACTTTACACTAGAAACAGTGTATCCCAGTCTTAGTTGTACACATTTGTAATCCCCGCCCTCTTGATGCAGAGGCAGGAAGACATTGATTTCAAAGCCAGCCAGGGCTGCATAACGAGGTCCTGTCTTCCCCAACTGCTGGTGGGGGTGGAGGGACTAGTTTAAATTTACATGTATGTAAAATAACTGAAAGAAAAATTAAGAGAGAAACTGGAGAGTAAACACAATCTTTAAAATAATTTTAAACGAAGCATATTTATTTATATTTGTGATTATTTCTAGAGATGAATACCTGGGGTTGGTCTTTGGTTCTTCAGCAGATTTTTAGTTTACCACCTGATTCCAGGACATTCTGCCAGTTGCACAAAGACACAGAAGGGCTGTTATCAAGTTGATAATCTTAACTTGTCCCATTAATTGTGATGTAAATTATTGTCCCCTACAAAACAATATTTGTAGAGTAATTGAACATTGAATAGGTGCTGAAATCACCTTGTCTAAACTTTGATTTTATGGCTATTAATCATCCAGAAAGAAGTTATTTATTCAAATATTTGTCACCTTCTTACTTCACTCTGTGTCAGAGATTGAGATCCAGTGTTTCTTTTTATGTTTTCAGTCATGGTCTTCTGTATCTTGGGCTGAACTAGAATGTGTCATGTAGCCAAGACAGACTTCAATTCCCCAGATCTTCCTTCCTTGGCTCTTGATGGGATGAGATTACAGTGTGGGCCATTTCTAGCTTCAGTCTAGATTAGGGACAGGCAGGCCTTGTCCCCAAGGAGTCTAAAAATCAATCCTGTGTGAGGATGAGGGAGAATGACATGAAATCCCAAGTGTGCCTGTGAAATGATGAAAGGGCTACATACGGAGCATACAAGGAGGGAATGAGGAGTTGTGGGATCATGAGGTTCCTGCTGTGAGGAATAAGGAGGAAGCAATACCTTGGAGGAGGCAGAGGAGAGTGACAGGAGGGCATAAGAGAACTACACATTTTAATTGAGTTATTTTGGGGAAAGGATGGATATAGCTAGTAAATGTCCATTGGGAGAGGATCAAAAGAAGTCTCCAGATTGGAATCTGAGTACAAATGAAAGACTTGACCCAGGATGAAATCTAACAGGCCAACCAGTGAAGTTTGACCTGAGAAGGGACAGGTAGAGGTGGGTGAGTGGAGAGGATCAGGGCTTCCCTTTCCAGAAGTCAAGGGTATTTAGGAAGGAGGCCTAGGGCAGAGGCTGACAAAGGTCTTGGTAGTGGTGTTACAGGGCCTTATGGGAGTCTGGCCAGAGAGCTTGGCCCTGCTGGGAGGGAGCAGGTTCCTTGCTGAGTTAGAGCAGGAGTGGGCTATAAGCCAGAACAGCCTTTCTAAGAATCTTACTGTAAGGAGAGTGGAGTAGAAAAAGAAAATCATTCCAGAGAGGGCTCTGGGTTTAAAAGGGGTTTGAAATTTTTATGCACATTTTTTTTAAATGGTATACAAGAAAACGTCTAACAAGTTTACCATTGTAGTCATTTTAAGGGGAAAATTCAGTGGCATTAGTCGCACCACCAAAGTGGAGTAACAGTCACCATCATCTAACTTAAGAACATTTAAATTATTTTTATTAATTCTTTGATAATTTCACACAGTGCATTTTGATCATATTCACCCGTCTGCCCTTTTCCCTAACTCCTCCCAGATCTGCCTCCATCTCCCGCTACTCCCCCAACATCATGTCTTCTTTTAAAAAAATAGTTCATGTCCCGTCAAGTTCAATTTGTGCTTGCTCGTATACTCCTGAGTGTGGGGCTATTCACAAGAGTGTGGCCAACCTACCAGGAGCCTCACCCTTAAAGGAAACTGACACCCGGTTCCTGAGCAGCAGTCATCTGCCGATAGTGCCTCCCACCTCAAAGCATTTTTGTCATTCTGGACAGGAACCCCAAGTATCACAAAGAGCCTTTCTCTCCCCCTTCCTCACACTCTGGTAAGCTTTGCTCTTCTTTCTCCATTGATCTGCTGCTCTAGAGATTTTGTACAATTTTGTACAAAAAATTACAATTTTGTACAATTGCTCTAGAGATTGTACAATATTCATTTTTTTCTGCCTTGCTTATTTCACTTAGCATAATAATGTTTTCAAGACTCATATAAATTGTGGTGTATACTAGAGCCATATCCTTTTGTTTTTTAAAGCTGAGTTGCATTTCCTTATTTGTGCCACAATTAGTGAGTAGATGCTTCGATTTAGTCTCCCTGTTAGCTGCTATGAGCGGTGCTGCTTTGGTATTAGTGCAAGTGTGTTTGTTTAGACAGTTTTCAGTTCTTTTGGCTGTATACAAAGAAGTGGAGTCATAGGATCTTTGGGTAAATCTGAGGATCTGCATAGAGCACTGATTCTCAACCTTCCTAATGCTGTGTGACCCTTTAATGCAGTTCTTCATGTTGTGGTGACCCCCAACCATAGAATTGTTTCCGTTGCTACTTCATAACAGTAATTTTGCTACTGTTATAAATCATAATGTAAACATCTGTGTTTTCTGCTGTTCGTAGGCAATCCCTGTTTCCTCAAGGAGTCACAGCCCACAGGTTGATAACCACTGTGCTAGACTGTCTTTGGTAGCGGTAGTATTTCATCTCCCCCACCTGCAGGGCCTGCTCATTCTGTAGTCCTGTGATGGCTTTACTGAGTGGAGGCGTATTTCCAGGTGGCCATGCCATGGTGGCTTGCTTGCTGTTCCCTGCCTGATGATGTGATGTAGCCTTTCATGTGCTTCTTGTTATGTGTCTTCAAGTCCTTTATAGCTTCTCTTTTGTGATGGAGTTGGAGTTTTACAAATAGCTTAAGGGCTCCTTTCTGTCCTTATGCCTTGTAGATACATTATGAATATTTTCTGTATGTTATCTGTCTCACTCTGAAGTCTTTGATACACTGAAATTTTAAATATTAAAGGGGTTCTAAGTTTTCTGTTTTCTTCACTTATTCTGTTTTAAAAAGTGGATTTCTAGTAAAATTTTCTTTTCAGGGAATGTAGGGTTTTATGAATTTTAATATTTACTTTGATTTGTGTACCTACCACCAAAATCAGCCTGTTCAAAGTTCTATCCTTCCAAGTCCTTCAAACCCCCCACCTTTGCCCCAATGCTTGTTTAGACCTGACCTGTTCTTTATATCTCATGGCTTTACCTTTGCAGAAATGAGATTCAGGTGGAACTTACACAGGAAGACAAATGTGCACAGATTTCTGTGTTTCTGCATGCCTTGCAGAGGCACCGGCTGCCTTTGTTCCATAGTGCATGTTCAAGGATGATGAATAATGGATAGCCTTGGAGTGCTCATTCTGGAGCAAAGGACAGGCATGCTTACTGCTCTTTATAAAAGAATTTGCTTCTCTTGTAAGCAACCCACAATGTGTGCTGGCTTTTCTTGCTCCTCACAACCTTTCCCTTGTGGAGTTGAGGTCAGCGATCACAGCCCTGCCTAGCTCACACACAAGAGCTGTGGTGGTAGTGTGGTTGTTGCTTTTGCTGTAAGAGAGGTATGAGGGGATGTATTTGAACATCTGAAGTGTGGAACAAGCTTGTAATAGCTGTTGCATAAAGCGGGAGCAAGGGAAGCTGATAATTATGTAACAGAACACGATGACTAGAAGCAATTAGTTGCTGTATCTGTGGATATACACAGGAAAAAAGTCCAGACAACCATTCAGCAAGGTTTCTTCCTAAGACCTGCGTTTAGGATGTTTTCATAAACCCACGTTTAAGTGGACATCTGCAGAGTATCCAATCAACCTTAGGTAAAGAGTCCCCTGCCTTTGGTGATGAGATGCATTGCTTATCTCTAAATATGTCATTGTTGCAAACAACATTTAACAATATCTTTCTTCTAGTTCTTTTGTCAACGCTGTCAGCTGTTCATTTAAAATGAATAATACAAACAGTATTGTGCTAACAATAATGGAAGCAAGGAAATGAAGTAAGTTCAATTTTGCCCTCTAATAAGTTGCCTGTTTTCCTATCCTCTCCCATACACAGTTTTAACTCATCTGTTCGATATGTCATTGTCTTAGTTAGGGTTTCTATTGCTATGAAGAGACACCATGACTACAGCAACTCTTATAAAGAAAACGTTTAACCGGTGGCTTACAGTTCCAGAGGGTTAGTCCATTATCATCATGGAAGGACATGGCGGCATTGCAGGCAGACTTGACGCTGGAGCTGAGAGTAGAGAAGGAGCTACATCTTGATCTCACAGGAAACAGGAAGTGCTCTAAAACACTGAGTGTGGCTTAAGCATATATGAGACCTCAAAACCCACCCCCACAGTGACACACTTCCTCCGACAAGACCATACCTACTGCAACAAAGCCACACCTCCCACAGTGCCACTCCATATGAGCTTATGGGGGCCAATTACATTCAAACCACCACAGTCATCCACATTATTTAATTTCCTGATCCTCTATTAACATTTTATAGGCCTTTGTTATGAATTTCCTCTCCAGCCTACTTATCTCTGAGAATGGTATAAAAACCAAGGCTAAGAAAAGTTAACTGTTTGTCTAAAATAAACATATTGACCCTCTTGAAATAAAAATCTTGACAACTATAAGTAATTAATATTAATACCATGTCATCATTCACTTTTAATTTCTTATGCTTAGAATCATTATCTAAGACTCTCAGCTAGGGGCTGCAGAGATGGCTAAGTGGTTAAGAGCACTTATTGATTATGTAGAAGATCTGGGTTCAGTTCCCAGCAACATGGTGGCTCACAGCCTTCTGTAACTCCAGGTTCAGGGGATCCAGTACCCTTTTATGACCTCCTTAGGCGTTAGGCATGCATGAACTGCACTTATATACATGTAAAACATTTTTATGCATAAAATAAAAGAAAAATCTATAAAGTTTTTTTTAACTACACAGCTAAAATATGTGGTTTCAAACTAATGCTAAGGTTACATGTAGCTATATTTTTATGTATGCATTTCAGAAATGGAGGCACATAAAAAATATATATGATATATATAGCAAATGTACATTTGCTGAAAATTGCAGCCTTGTAGCAAATAGATATTAATAACTTATGAAATAATTACATTGATTTGATATGTGAATGAAGAAAGGTTATTTTATTTCATATCATTCTCATTTTTTTTAATATAGACCTATTGGCAAACTCAAATTTTATATCATATTTAAATGTATAGATGTTTGTATATAGTTATGTATGTGATCTTTTATGGACTGAATGTATATGGCCTTACTATGGCTATAATCTCTTATTTTCATTTTTTTCTAGCATTTTTCTTTCTTTCCTATGTAGGAGGTGAGTGTCTCTGTATTGTATACAGTAATGGCAAAAAAATATTAGAAATGTATCTTACATGATATGTTAAGGTACTTTTAAAAATAATATTTAAAGCAAGTATGCTAGGGCTATAGAGATGGCTCAGCAGAAGTTTCAAGTTTGGTTCACAACACTTGTAACTCCAGCTCCGACAGATCTGATACTTCTGTGCTCCATGGGTACCTGTACTCAATTACACATACCCTCCCATACACATAATTAAAAACAGAAACCTTTTAGAAAGCAAATATCATATGCTCTGGATATTCAAAGCAATGCACACAGAAAGCCTGTCATATAGGAAGCATTTATACCTGTAGGGATTTTTTTTTTTTATTTTTCATCTAAAAGCATACCATGTGACAGAAGTATAGTTTTCTGAGTCAGTATGATCTAAATTTTGACTCATTTGCTAGGTTAAGTTCCAAGAGTTTGTACTTATGGTAGTGTTTACAACTGCAAGAGAAATGTAGTGCTGATAGAAATGGAAAAGGCTTGAGTGACAAGGTTTGCCCAGAGTCTATAACCTGTTGGGGAGACTTGGGTTCAGTTGTCTTAGACAGTGGAGGTGGGGTGAGCTAACCTCGGATGTTGTTTGTGTTGCTGCCTTGGCATTTTAAGGAAACACAGCGTGCATAAATCTAAGTGAGTGTCACAGAGAAATCAGCGAATGACCGTTTGATCTCAGGAGATTCACTGGAATGTGGTTCTATCTTGATTGTTTTCGTGCGTCGATTTGTTCCATAGCACTGTCAAATGGCAATATTCTAAAGGGACGGTTATAAATGACTTCCATGTCAGAGAAATCAGCTGTTGTCCTTTTGGATTCTGGCAGTTGTTTGGAACCACTTAAAATGTATGTTTAAAAAGCTGTTTACTTATTTATGTGTATGGCTTACATGTTATGTCTGTGCACTGTGTGTCTGCCTGCTGCCCATGGAGGGTAGAAGAGGCCGTTGGATCCCCTGGAACTGGAATTACAAATGGTTGTGAGCCACCAGGTGGATGCTGGGAATCAAACTTGTCCCTCTGGGAAAGCAATGAGTGTTCTTAATGGCTGAGCCATCTCTCCAGCCCGTGGCATGTATTTTTGTTATTGCATTTTAAAACATGCTTTTCCTGAGTTGTGTGTTTGGGGTTTTAGTTGTGTGGACAAAATGAATTTCCTCTCATCACATAACAATTCAGTTTGTAGGGTTCAGAACTTGTAACCTTTCCCTCAGTGGTTCTTGAAAACCTCACCATTGATCAGAGATGGTGAAAGACCGTGAAAGCTGTTCATTAATGGCTACTGCTGTATTGGACCATTTGTGTGGGAGTTTCGTAGGCACACCCTTTATGTTTCACAAGCTATTCTTAACTCTTACTTGAAGTGAGCTAGTAGGTGGTGAACTGGGGTCTAGTGGCTTCCCTTCCCATGTGGGTAGACTGAATTCCCAAGAATATTACTGTTTCTTTTGGAAAGGTTAGTGTATGTGAGAGGAAGACCCAGCTCTGGAAGTGAGCACTTTGCTGACAATTATGTGAGGCAGGATAGGGCCCCAGTCATCACACTGCCCTATGGTGATGGGAAGAGAAATTGAGATTCCATAAGATGTGACCAGAAGCTGCTTTGCTAAGAGCTTTGGGCGCACGATCTCATTGAATCACCAGGGTAAGCCTGGGTTAATTATGCTCAGGTTTCCTTTTATAAATTAAGGAACTAACAGAGAAGACAGATAGGTTCTTTAAGGTCAATTTGAAGTGGCAGATCATGTAAGAATTAGACTCTGACTACAGAGCATACTTCTACTACACTCTACTGCCTCTCATTTTGGCAATAAATTATTTTGGCAGATGGTGATCACAGAAGTTGCTTAAAGTCACAACTTTTAAGTACTCTTTTTTTTTCCTAAAGACAAATTGTGTAGTTTTTATCCTCAAAATTATATTTTCACTTTTGTAGTAAAGAAGAAGGTGTGAAAACTTGAAATGTTATCTCTTCTCATTGAACTTCCTACTTTCTGTGGCGAGCTTTCCAGACCCCAACTACATGTCATTACCAATTGTTGCTCACACTCACAGAGGCAAAGCCTGGGTAAGGGCTGAGCAGTGGCTCCCTGGGTGGGAGGAGGAGACACTGCAAAGCTTTGGCATTCGAATTTGGCAAGACATCCTGGGCAGATGAGTAGTTCATATGGCAGGAGCATTGCTAATCAGAAAGGTGCTTTGATATAAAAGTTAGCACCGCTAAGTGTTTCTGAAATGCAAGGATAGAGGGCCTGAAGTATTGACAAGACATTTTTAAAAATGGCTCTCCCTTTAACAGTTAAATATACTGGCAGAAATTAATTTGTGGATCTACTTTCAAGTTACACGTGATTGAGCCTGTCTGTAATTTTTATTTTAGAGGAATATTGAACATGACATATGTTTCCTATAGTTCTTAAATGTCATTATTATATCCAATCCTAAATATAATTCCTCTATGATAGAATTTTCAATTGATGCATGGTGTCACTATGTGATAAGTCCTACTTTGAGATGTTTTCAGATGAGAATGGAAATTTCCAACATATGTGATTTCAAAATGACTCTTAACATTTCTTCGGGGATTATTACACAGCAAATGAAAGGAATTTTTACAAGGCACACAGTTCAGTTGCTGTTTCCCCCCCTCAGAATTCACGTTATTGCCACAGCTTACAAATGACAAACATTTGTGGACTGTGGCAGCAATCTGTTGGGTGTTTCAATCTATTTTGAGCTGAAATTGATTAGCACTTTATGAGAAGTGTACAGAAAATTGCCACGCTTATCAAGGCAAATCAAGCCATAATTCTGCCTTTTTTTTTGTACACCTGCAGCTATGAATATTTTTTGGTGGATACATTGAGATGTGCTCAAGAATATACATATTGGACTGCATATCATGCAATTTATTCTGATCTTACTGACAGTTTGCAAACAAAAACTCAAAACAAGATGCAACTGTGCATAGCTCCCGAACTGTAGGTTCTGATTTTGGCATCCATGAATGAGCTGGGAAAGGGGCCCCAGCTGAAGAGGTATGCTCTTGCCCATCTTACTGTCAAATGTAATCTGGGCATTTGTTTGATGGATTTCATGAAATATGGAGGAAATCTGAGCCAAGGGTTTCACTTGATTGCCTTTATTTTTGCCCCACCTTGGTAATAATAAGGAGAAGCAAAAATCAGCAGGCAGGGATGATTATAATACCATAAGTTAACCATGTTCATGGAGAATCATTAAGAGGGAAATGGTGAGCCCTGATGTTGAACTTCAGTGTTTGATGGGAAAGACTCCCTCCACCCTTTATGGTAATCCCTTCAAAGGAAAACAAATGTTATAGGCTGAAAAACAAACAAAGAAAAACCAAGGAAGACCATCAGTTACGTGGAAGTAATTAGTATTAGATAGTATTTAAAAGCAGAAAATTATATCTGAACAGAGTAGTCTTCATGCTGTCTTGCTGAGGCAAAACTGAGAATAAATGTCATGAGATTAAAAAGAAGAAAACCATTGGCTAACTTCCACAAGCTCTGGAGTAAGCTATTCACCGACCTACAGCTAGTCTGAATTCCAACACTTGTTTTAAATTGCTACTTAGGGGTTACCTATTGTGTGGGAAATTGTTGTCTTTTGCCTGGGCCTACCTAGAAAAACATGATTCATGTTGCTAAATTCTGTATTTGGTTGAGTCTGAAAGTGTAATTTTTAAATGAAAACACATAAAAGTAAGTTTTTGAATTTTTGAAAGGAAAAAGAGGGCAGAAGAAAAATGTAAATCATGTTTATCCCAATTCTCCAAGATCAGATCTTGTAGCAGGCTTGGTAGGGCATCATCTTAGTCTTCTTTACTGTAGAAATAGCTGCTTTGGGATTTGCTTTTTTAAAAACATCCAGTACACATATTTTATGCCATTAAATATGTATTTAGTGCCTATTGGTTTTATCTTATGCAGTCTCCAAAATTGTATCTAACTTCTGTGTCTGTTGATGTTTGGCTGTTTCCAGCATTTTACAGCTCATGAAAATAGTCACCACACCGGTGCCACCAACATTAAAAAAGTTACCTATTAAGGTGAAAGTCACCTAACATTCCCAGTCATGTGGAAAACTGTCATCTCTGTCCAGCTCCAGAGCCTTCCTGTCACTCCGGAGTCAACCCCCTCCCTGCCTCTGCATGTGCATTTTGCCCCCTTGTCCCAGACACCCCTGCATCTTCTCCTTCCAAAATGCAACTCTCAGCTCTCGGTGTCACTGTGTAAATTCTTGTTGTTTGCTTTTAATTAGTTGCATCCGTTTCTCCTCCCCTGTGAAAACTTTCCCCGGCCAAGTCTGGTGGAGCTCCAGTTCAGCGTTCAGCACACGCCTGCACTCTTCCCTTGGCCCATGTTTGCTTTTATCTTGTCTTGCCCGTTGAGTGCCACATGCTGCCAATAAATCATATTGCAGTTTCAGTGTTCCTAGAGTGACATCTTGTTTGTTTTATGGTTCCTGATGATATGTTAGGGCAGAATATATAATATTCTGTCAAAAGGAAAACTCAGTTCTCTCCTCACATACCTTAGCACAGTGTTCCATATAGAGGAGAGTAACAACTAACATTTTCTGATTAAGTATACTTTTATTTGATTTTTCCCTTCAGCTCTCACATTCTTTGAAACTACCAATGTTGTATAATGTCCTGTAATGTAAGCTTATTTATATGAATTATTTATGAGATTCCCATTGATTGTTGAGTTTTGAGCTTTATAAACCATATTTTTTTTATTAACCAGCACATATAAATCCCTCTTTTAAATAAAAGTTTGTTTCATTTGTGTGTGTGTGTGTGTGTGTGTGTGTGTGTGTGTGTGTGTGTGTCCAGTCTTCTTCATTCTGCTCTTGATGTGGTTTGCATGAGCCAACTTCCAAACACAAGGTTCTAAAATGTAGGGATTTTAAAAGTGCTTTTGCTTGTGTTTTTGGAATGCTCTCAGAGTGACCAATAACTTCAGAGAATATTCCAAAGTTATGTTTGTGCCCTTTTCTTGTTATTATTTCTGATAGATGAGAGCACATTTTGCTAGAGATATAAATGATGTGGTTTGCCTGTAAGTGTCTTCGCCTTGCACTGTGTCCATATTGATTGGCCCCAGTGACGGAAATGCATGTTTCCATAGGAACTAGAATAATAAATTGATATGGCTGTGCCTAGAGTTCCATTGTTCCAAGAAGACATTGGCAGAGCAAAAGAATGTGAATTCATATGCTTAGTAACCTCAATTTGTACTTTAAAAAAATATGTATTTTTGAAAATCTTCATTTTGTCCTGAAAAATTACTCTCTCATCATTACTATTTCTGAGGAAATACACTCACTACAGAAAGTCTATGATTTTTACAGACCTCATTTCTCCTTTATATGAATCTGTAAAAACCAAATAAAAATTGAAAATAAAATTGAGCACTATAGCCCCTTCTAGTGTACTCCAGATATTTCCAATAGACTTCTTTATAATAGAAGAGCCTGTTTTTTTTATTGTTCTTGTAATCAGTGAATAAGTTGTGCTTAATTTTATTGATACCCCTTTTAAAAACAATTCAGCCTGATTTCAGAAGAGACATCTTTGGCATCAGAGAGGACTAAACTATGCAAAGTGGCCTCCTTTGAGCAATGCTCTGGTAATGCTTGTAACTAGAGTGGCAACAAGGAATTTCGCTCAAGCAGTTCCTATAGTGATTGCAAACTGGCTCACTTCCCAGAGCTCAACAATTTCAGCATGAGCTTTTCTTGATTGACCACCAGCCTTCAGCATTTCTTCACACACACACACACACACACACACACACACACACACACACACACACACACAAACATAGACATACATACACACAAGCATACACACAGACATATTCACATACACACAGACACAAACACATATACACACACAGAAACACACACACACACAGGCTCATGCAGACAAGATAAACAAACAGAAGGATCTTAATAAACTCAAGGAGCAGTTTATACAGAACTAAAATCCCTTTTCTGTTAGTACGATCCCTACTTTGTATGCATGAATATAAAGATCCTATCAATAATGACTTTAAACTTCTAGGACATATAGTCAGTTGTGGAATATATTTTAGTGGTTCAGATATTTGGGTCTGTGACCACTCACCCCATCCCTCCCCTTAGATTCAGCGTTGTCTGAAATGCGTTGCCAGCCTGATCATTTGAAAACTGGTTTGTGGATGTTAACTTCTAGATTCAAGAGTCAATGGCTCATTTAGGAATGAATTTAATTGCGCATTTCTGGGATTACCATCTTCATGGCTGCCTACTAAACAAAGTACAGACCCCCCTGAAGGTTCCACTATGCACACTCTCCTCTCATACTTCTTACCATGGTTGTCTTTTAGAATATTTTGGCAATGTTCCCGCTGTGATTTGTATAAATTCCAAGTTCTCACCACAGCTCGCAAGTCTGTGTTGTGTGGCTGGGGCCTTTGTCACCACCTTCCTCCTTCTCATTTCGCTCTTATCCATGTGCCCCCTGACTTCCAGCCTTGCTGACTACCTTTCTATGTGGAGAAGGGGCTGGAGTCGTTCTCTCCTTAGTTTTGCATTGCAGGCGCTGGCTGTTCTCTAGCTAAAACACTCAGTCTTATTCTTTCCCAAGTCAGCACTCACCCATCCTTCACATGTTTGCTTTAAATGCCACTCCTTGGCTGGTTTCCCCCCAAGGTGTGATAAGTAAATAGGCCTTCCCTGTAACTTTTGTTATGGTGTCTGTACAGCACATTCACAAGTCTGCCCATACTCAAGAATGGGATCCTGAGATCCAAGTGTCTGTGCCTTGAAGACACGTGTCCTGGTAGAAGGATATAAGGATTTTAAAGAGCTAGAAAGATTATGGCCAGATGGGCTTAGGAGATTTTAAGTGTGCTACAGTATTTAAGCCAGTGTCAAGTGGCGGTAGAGTAGAGCTTGCTGGAGTCGATTGCCTGAGTTGGGCTCTACTGCGTGTTTGCTACCCAAGCCTCAATTAATGTTCCCTAATATTCCTTTCTTGTCTATAAATCAAAGCTCCTCCCATAAAAAATTCACAAAGCCAAGCTTAAATTCACCAGTGTTTTTCTCATACTTTCCAACTTTATTGCTTAAGGATAATCTTTAGTAGACACCTACCTCTGCCTCATTCTTCTCCTTGGGTCATGTGAAGGCCACTTCTGTTATCCCCCATTTCCTGTCTAAAGCCTGTTCAGCTTGTAAGCCTTGACTCCTGGAGTCGCTTCCCAGTTGCCCACTTACTTGCTGTCCATCTCCCACTGGTTTGCGCCACCTCCTTTGAGCATGTGCAGGCATGAGCGTGGCTCCTTACATCAGTGCTTTGACTGTATCTCATGCCTTTTCGCTAAGCTGGAGTACCTCATAGATGCCCATGTGTCATTGCACTGGAAAAACCCTTGATGATGGAAAGTTCAGTGAGACGATTTTCTTTTATATAATTAATAAAATCCTATCACATGGTATATATGAAAAGTTGTGAGATGCTAATCCATTGCTGGTTAGGAAATTCATCACTTGACTATCTGTGTGTAAAATGATTGAGTTGCTTCTTCTGTTGGTAAGATACTGATGGAAGGGGTTGTGTCAGACTTCTCATTGGCATCCTAAGATGTGCAAAATCGTTTTTGTTTGTTTGTTTTTGGTCTTAAATATATACTTTCTAAATTCTATGCCTAGTTTTTATATCCCCATTGAGATGTGAATTATCAAAATGATCAATGTATCATAAACATCATTTAACATAGTTGAGTAACATTATTTTATGTTCATTTTAATTTTTATATAATACAAAATTAAGAATTAAGTTGCATTCTAAGAGTAGAAGATACTTTCATGAGTTAAAATGCATGTTAACTATTTTGTAAGCCTTTTATGTTTGATATATTACAGTTAATGAGTAGTTCTGCTCAGTGGAATGCAGAACTAGTGGCTGGTGCCTTGGGGTAGGTAACCTGGAGAGGAGACAGGGAAATGGAATTTGGGACTTTGTATTTTTACTTGAGAGCAGCATATAAACATGGCACAAGGCAAAACAGACTACTAAAGCCACTGTGGACAGTTTGATGACTTCATTTGTGGCATTTTATTAAACCCACTTTTCCTGTGATATTCTTTCAGTGCCTACTCTGTTGTGTTGGAGGCTGGATATAACTAAAAAAGGGGGATGGAACAAGCATAGCCATTCACTCACCCTTGTGCTGCTTATATGATCTTCCTTTAGCCTCACATGGTATCTTTGCTTCTTTGGGTCTTGTATGGCCATGCCATTCGCCTCATAAGCCTTCCTTCACTGACTTGTATATATTTTATAATTAGATATTTGCACATTTGACTCGGCTCCTGGAAAAATGAAATGTGGTTAGAGATATTAAGAGGCTACCTTAATTTCTCAGTTCATTAATATAGTTGAGCAAGAAGAAACTGATTGGGTAAAGCACTTTAAGATAGAACCTAGAAACAGTTCACGAGCAGGCTTCTGCAGACTCATGCTCGGCAGACATCTGTGGTGTGGGCTGTGCTTAGTCACATGCGCTACCTTGACTCTTGGTCCCTTTCTTTCTCGGCTCCTTTCTTCAACAATTCCAGACTCTTGGAATTGCAACCAGATTGCTTCTTCTCAATGGCATCCTCAAATGATTTCCTTTGGGTTCTAAAGTATCCCTCATATCTACACATTCACACCATCCCTTTGGCTTTTCTGTTATAGCGGCATTTTGAATGTACATTTTGACTTGTGGAAGACAGGAATGACAACATACTGCAGATAAAGCATGACATTCATAGGAGAAAAAACAACCCTACTTCTACTTTGCTTTTCTTCATGTTTCCTGTTCTAAGAACCTCTGGACAGTGTTAGTTGTTCTTTGAATATACTAGAGGTCAGATAGAAAGTGTGCTTTTTTTATGGTCATAATTTACTTTTTTTATTAAAAGAGAATGGAGTCAATGACAGAGAAGTCAAGACTTGAGTTTAGGCTGTCTTGTTTGGATATTGGAATAAACTTAATACTATCATTAAATTCTTGATTCTTTTGGGGGAGCTGAGAGGATGCCTTTTAGGCCAAGTTACATTTATAGAATATTAACATTTATCAAATCAGTTCACATTTGGTCGGCCATTACCCATAGTGATAATAGTATTCCAAAGAATTAACTTAGTTCTGTAGTTTAATTCACAAAATAATTGTTTTCATTTGTGACTGGAAACCACACATTTGTTTTAAAAGGAAACATTTTTATTAAAAAATGTTGCAGTATCATTTAACTTCAGATTTACTTTAAAATTTATTATTTTATGATTTATGATTTATTTTTATTATTTTATAAATTTATTAAAAAGTTATTTATGTTTATTTTACATGTATGGTTAATTTACATGCATGTGTATCTATGTACTACATGTGTGCAAATACTCATGGATGCCGGAAGAGGAAGTTTGAGCCTCTGGAACAGACAGGGATTGCAGAAAATTTTTAACTACCATGTGGGGATTGGGAATTTAACCTGTGTAGGTCAGGCCACAGAGAAAGACTGGCAGAAGGAATTCCCATTGAATGATTCTTCTAATGTCAGTTCACCAGGCTTAGGTATGTGCTCAGGGTCTGTTTGCATCTCAGGTACCCAGCCCTTAGGGGAACTTCTGGGCTCTGTACTTGGGCTCTGTCCTGGCTTGCTATGATCTCACCTGGGCTCTGTCCTTATCAAACATTTAAAGTAGAAGCATGTACCACAAGTTAGTGTGTTGAGCTGAAAAGCATTATGGACCATTGTCATAATCAGTATTGACAGAGCCTGTTGGTTCATATTTTAGGGTAAGTTTTATCTGTTCTTCACACTTTAGCTGTTTGTATTTCCTTCTCCATGGCCAGACGTCTACTTATTGTTTGTTTTATCCATTATATATATATAAAAAAAAAAAACCTAATGGGAGAGCTGTGGTTTTAATACTTTTGTTCTTAGGGCTCCACACAGGTCTTGGGTTATGCCCATATAACCAGTTATTCTGGTATTTCCACAGCTGTCTGCTGTAATTGCCCTGTCTTTGTAAGAAAGATAGGGAGTGGGCAGTACTGCCCAGTGTAGATTGATCTGCTGGCCTCAAGGGAAACACTGCATAGATTTCGCAAACAATTTACTTTGGATTCATGGACTAGCAGCAGTTTTGTTTGCCTGTGTTTTCCAGTATTTGCCAATTCAGTTTCCTTTGCTCCTCATGTCATGTGATGTAGGAGGGGCAGCAGTATTCCCGTGCTGTCTTTCACCTAGACATATAATTCAGTGCAGCCCAAAGTGAAGGGAACACAAGGATTCCCCACAGTGATAGATTTGCGTGGAACTTATGGTGTGTCTTGTATTAAAGATGATTCTTCCATGAACATAACCGCTTTTGCAGCTGAAACTTGGTTGGTAGTGAAATCCAAAGAGTAACAATCTGGGAGGATTATTCATAAGTCTGCCTCATGCTATCTAGGGATTGCACCTTTGATAAATACTTCTTTACTTTGTGGGTGTTATTTTTCTATTTGTAATTTTTAAGATGATCTTTAGGGCTTTTGATGAGGCCTCCCATTCTGTGATCTAAGTTTGAAAAAGAGTGTAGAGAAATTCACTTTAGGACTAAAGAAATAAGACTATTTCACTCTTCATCAGTTTTAGTTACATTATGTTGGTAATCTGCTTTGGTGCGTAAATGTTTTTGGTGATCATGTCTTCCTGTTGTCTTGACCGTGTATTAGAAGATAATGCCCTCAAATATCAGGGAAGGTCTTCGTTTCTCCCTTAGTTTTGAAGGCCAATCTTATTATCTGTAGGATGTTTGGTGGCTGTTTGCTCTTTGGATGTTAAATATATTGGTCCCCTGCCTCCTGATGTCTGCTTTATCTGACAAGAAATCTGATGACAGCCCCTTTTGTGTCTCCCCTTTTTTTGCTACTTTCAAACACTCTGTTTTTCATTTTTGGAAGTTTGGTTATAATTATCTTTTTAATGTGAATTTCTTTGTATCTGTGTTAAGGATCATAGTTGATGTTGTATTTTCTTGTTGTTGTTATTTCTTTTTTTATACTGGGAGGTTTTCATTTATTGTTTCTTGAACAATTTGACTAGTTTCTGTCTCTTTGTAATTCCACAGTTCCCATGTTGGTCCTGTGATTTCCTCACACTCCTTAGACTCTACCCATAATTCTTCAACTTTTTCCTTTTTGCTTCTCAGAATTGCTTATTCTATTGGTCTGTCTTGTGGTTTACTTGTTGTTGCTTCAGTTCTAGACTTTTTTTTAAAGTTTTTCTGTATCTTTATTGACATTTCTATTTTGTTTATATGTTGTTTTCTTGAATTTTTCTAGACATTACTTCCTTGAACATCTTAAGATAATTCTTTCAACGTCTCTGTCTAGCAGATCTACCATCAGGTCTTTAAGGGCAATTTCTTACAATTAATGTTTTTCCTTGTAAGCCATACTTGTTTTTTTGATACTGTATGCTTTTTATTTTTTTGGTTGAAAAGTGGGTATTACTTAATATTATGACACCATTGGAAATTAGCTCCTTTTTTTTTTAACCTTGGTTATTTTTGTGTGTGTTTTATTGCTAATTGTTGGTTGTTATTTCTGGGTTTTGATAGTATAGGCTCTCTCTGTGCCATAGATAATCCTGAGATAGGAACTCAAGTTTTCCTCCACTCTCTTTTGAACCTACAACTTTCCCACAACATGAATGGTCACTTTTAAATTTTCTCCACATATGCAGGCCTTTGTTTATTTGGTGTGTGTGTGTGTGTGTGTGTGTGTGTGTGTGTGTGTGTGTGTGTGTGTGTGTGTGTTGTACTTAATTTCAAATGTCTGGCTCTCAAAAGGAAGCAAAAAGAAAAATGAAAGGAAAGGAGGAGTCCTTTAGAGTCACATTAGCTGTGGGGAAGGGGTCTTGCATCAATGGCTGAAGTGCAGTGGTGCCCACCCCCCTCCTCTTACCTGCTGTCAAGCAGCAGTTCATGATCATATACAGAACCCCGGTGTTTAAGACTGTATCTTTTCTGTACACCTTGACCCTTGCAAGTCGCTGTAGGAAGTTGTACGTAGCTGCCTAATGATGAAGATTGGGAATTAGCAATTCCTCTTGTGCTAGGAGTTGAAACGAATCTACTTGACAATGTAAGCCTTCAAAAGACTTCAGCATCCGAAATTAGATATATCAAACACACCATGTTGTATAGTTATTACCTAGGTGTGAAGGAGCTTTCTGACTCCTCCTAGCCCACCATCATCTCATGATTAGAGTGTATGTGTACTTTAAAAAATATAAATATGTGTTCAAAGTCATAAGATTGACAGGAGTATCAGAGCAATTTCCTGCTCCATCAAGAACATGTGAAGGAAAACAATGAGGTTTTCAGGAATGGCCATGGATGCATGAACCCTAAAAAGCCAATTGATAATCCAAAAGGTTAGGTTGGTTTGATACCTACGTAAGGATAACTGAATCCTCAAATCAGATTATCCATCGAATGTGGGATTAAAGTCCCTAAAAGAACAGGAGATAGAAAACTCAAGCTTATAATATAACTAAGTTTAAAGAAGTGTTTTGATGATGGTGTCTTTTTGTCTTTTTTCTTGTTTTTCTTTTCTTTCTTTTTCTTTTTCTTTTTTTTGTACTCGTGAATCATATTTTGTTTGAACACTGCCTTTTATACTTGTTTGTGATGTTCAGGGAAGGACATTTGGACTCTTTGCTTACTACTTACGACCATTGATGATGGCTCTCCAAAAGAATCATAGTGACAAATGGGTAAATTAGGTTAAGAGTGTCTGAGTCAGATCTAGTCTCTGCCACTTGACTAACTGTGATTAGTGGTTTCAAATTTATGACCCTTGTTCTTCTTTTGTATGTATCACTTTCACCTGGTGATTGGTGATTACCAAGGGGCATACCAAGCCTTCTTGGTACAGCTTTGAACAGTGGTTAGCATGAGGGGAGGCTTCTGCTGCAGTATAGAGTTTTGCTCAGCACATTTATACTTGGGCAGGTCTGGAAGAAGTCAGCAGTATGAACTGTAGACTCACTGTGGTGCAGGAGTCAGAGGCAGTTGGAGTGACAGTTGCCCCAAAGTGGCTTAATTAAATCATCCTTCCCAGGGAGCTGAATGCTGACACTGCCCTTGGCCTCTGTGTCCAGGGTAATATGCCACATGTTGGATTTAGGAACAATGCTGACTTTCTTCATTACAAGACTCCATGCTTGACTTTTCCACTCTCATTTTATAACTAGTCCATCCATCAGCAAATCCTAACTCTGACTCCACATTTTTATCTCTCCCTGGTCACATATGCTCTGCCATGCTTACCTGCTGTCTGCTGTTTAGCTAGCTTCTCTGCTTCTCTTTCTTGTCTGTCTCTTACCTGTTTTATTTTCAGCAATCGAATGACCCGTCTAAAGAGTGACTTCTCGTTCTACTGTCGACTTCCCAGTAGCTTCCTGTCCGACTCTGTGTAAAATCAAACTTAGCAAGGCCCACAGGACTCTTTGTGAGCTGCTTCTGTCATGTGTGACTTCTTCCTTGCCTGTTCTAGTACTATCCGATGCTACTCACAGGTGTGCACCTGAGGGCCTTTCTACTGGCTGAGCCCTGTGCATGATTGCCTTTCCTTTGAATATTCATGCAGTGACTTTCCTGCTTGTGGTCAGAGCTCTGCATCATACCGTCTCACTAGAGAGACTTCTCTGATTGCACCCCCAAAGCCCCTATTTTCCCTCGTAATCTATTTCTCATTACCAGTTTTTTCCTTATAGCATATATCAACTGCAATCATATTTCATATTATTTAATTGCCTACCACTGTAAAATGTAAGCTCCATCAGTCACAGTTTGTATCGACTCTATCAGGATCTGTGGAATGAAGACTGATACTCAATACCAGTATCGGTTTCAGTTTGATAATGAACGAAACAATCAAGAACTGTTATAACTTTAGATATTCATTGAAAAATATGAAGGCTTATTGGTTAACTCTAAAGCATTTGGCAATTTACTCAGTATTAAGCTGTTCTTTGTTTTGTGTGTAAAATCAAGCCGTGTATAGTTATCATCTATACTGCATATGGAATGATAACCTCTTGACTGTTATTATTAGATCTGCCCACATTCCATTCTATACTGTGTGTTTCAAGCAAGCTGTTAGATCTTTAATTGGTAGGGCAGTCAAAGTATTTTTTGTACTTCACTGAATATTTAATAATATTAGATGAGTATTTTGTTGTTTGGAAACAACTTTCTCCTCAACTTTTCCTGGTTATTCTTTATTATTTTATTGGCACTAATATACTCCTAGATATTGTTTCCATTGTGACCTAAAACATGTATTAGCATAAGTGATCTGTTTCTTGTGATTTACTTTCTGAAATTGTATTAGTATTTATCAACTTAGCAGAATATGCTAACATATAAAATGACATACTTTCTAGGTCATATGCAGTAAATTCATATATCATCCTTCATTTTATCATAACTTTAGAATTCTTCATTTTGATCACCTTGTTTTGTGTTCACAGTTAATCTCTATATTTTCTAAATATTGAACTCTAAAAATGTAATTTTACAACTCTTCCAAAGTATGCTTTATAACCTGGTAAGTCGACATTGGAATATATATATGTGATGTTCTTATAGATGGGAAGCACATTATACATGCATTGATTCTTGTGTCTCAGATGGTTAGTTCCTTAGTTCCTTAGTATTCGTTACATAGACACCTGCTCAATATCTTGTCATTTAGTTAATTTTCCTTTAGCTTTAAGCTGTTTTACATATAGATTATTCATATTTTGGTATGATATATCAATTTCATATATCTGCTGTGAGAAAATATTTATATTTTGAGAGTTTTAAATATCATGCATGATTTGAAGAAATTAAAAAACTTGGTGCATATTCATAGTAAGAGTAATAAACTGCATTATAATAATTCCATTCAAGTATATCTATTTGACCACTTCTGCATCCATTACCACTTCCTATATATACGTGTGTGTGTGTGTGTGTGTGTGTGTGTGTGTGTAATTTCTAGGTACTTATTATAGGGGAAAAAATACACAGAGATTTTTTTTGTCAGAATCTGACATTAATGCACAGCAAGTTTGAAAAATATAGGAAAGCCTTGTTGCAAAGAGGTATTCTCAGTTTATTCTCACTTTCTTCATTAATTAGAAAAGTCAGCAACAACAGTGTGGTATGCTGCCATCCATGTAAGGTCTTTTTTCCCCATGATGAAGGCTGTGTTCAGATTTGAAGTCGTGAACGGAGTTCTATGAAGAGAGAACCATCTGAAATGGAAGCCGTGGCCTTTCTCTTTGCCCTTTCTCCACCGTATTCTGCACAGTTGACTATCACAGCTCTGCTCCCTTAATGGGCTATGATAGCAGTTGATGGATAAGAAGGAGCCTGGGTTGTTGATGGCTGTGTGGGTCCTCTTGTAAGTTCCAGGACGACAAACTTCAAACTTTTCTCTTTATGCGAAGTAAAATAAATTTCTCCCTTGACTTAAAATTCTTTTATTTTCATTGGCTATCCTGCCCTTGTAGAATAACAGCTTCTGTGAATCTGCCACACACAGTGTCCATGCCATACCCACAGACCCATGTAGAACAGACTCAACTGTACAAGTACACTGAGCTTTATTGAAATAGTTCAGCCAGTTGATACGTTATTATTTTCTCATATCATCAAGTTATTTTTTAAAAGAACTTTTATACTACTTGACATATAAATAGCATAATTTGTTTAATTGGCCCAATATTTGACAAAATTTTAATTTTCATCACAAAAACCTTAAGTTGTGTTGTGTGTGTTTGGGGACATGCACATGCAAAAGCACTTGAGTAAAGGTCAGAGGGCAACTTGCAGGACTTGGTTATTTCCTTCTATCGTGTAGGTTCTGGAGATCCAACTCAGGGTTGGTGGCAAGTGCCTGTACCACTGAGTCATCTTATTGCCTCCATTTTTACTTTTGAGACAGGGTCTTGTTGTGTACCCTGGGTAGTACTGAGATTCGTGGCAGTCCTCCTATCTCAGACTTTCAATTACTGGAATTTAAAAAGCCTGTTTCGAAGCTATATTTAAGTTGCAAACTAATTTCATCCTCCATTTTCAATCCTTGTACTCTGTTTTATCTATAGCATCTATCACTTTCTAACGTGCTGTATAATTCATTAATGTATTAGATCTATCCATTGTATATTACTTTGTACATATATATAGTGGAAATATATATATATATGATGGAATATATATATATATATATATATATATATATATATATTATGGAAACTTCAATGAAGGTAGAAATGTTTTTGTTCAAGCTTTCTACAAACTAGACAAAAATAGACTAATAATGGCAACTAGTAGGTACTTAAATATTTGCTGAGCAGATGTGTTATTTTCATGTGTGTCCATGAATGAAGATATTTGAGGTGCAGTTTACAGTTTTCCCACTATTTGTGATTTGAGAGCATCCATAACAGTTCAGAGCCATAAAGGACTGTTTTCAGGGACTGCACTCTGCTCTTTATGGATATCTGCTGCAGACATACAGTTTGGAGCCCCTGGCTCCTACCTTGTATTTACTTACTCTGTTAGTTCTCTCGGCCAACCATCACTGAAGCCCACCCGTAGGGTGATGTAAGCAAGAGTTTATTTTCCCATGATTTTGGAGACTGCAAATCGAGATCAATGCGTCAGTAGGGCCGGTTGTTTTGAAGATCTTCATTGGCAGATTCATGGCTGTCTTCTCTCAACATTCACATGCCATTGTTGGGTTCATGCCCATCTCTCTGCCTTCATTTGTCCTTGGCTGGTGCATGACCACCTCTCTGTCTTCATTTGTCCTTGGCTGGTGCATGCCCATCTCTCTGCCTTCATTTGTCCTTGGCTGGTGCATGCCCATCTCTCTGCCTTCATTTGTCCTTGGCTGGTGCATGACCATCTCTCTGTCTTCATTTGTCCTTGGCTGGTGCATGCCCACCTCTCTGTCTTCATTTGTCCTTGGCTGGTGCATGACCACCTCTCTGTCTTCATTTGTCCTTGGCTGGTGCATGCCCACCTCTCTGTCTTCATTTGTCCTTGGCTGGTGCATGACCACCTCTCTGCCTTCATTTGTCCTTGGCTGGTGCATGCCCATCTCTCTGTCTTCACGTGTGTTTTTTTTTTTTTTCCCTTCTACTTCTGTGGTAACTTCTTCTCCTGAGGACATCAGTTTCTCATTTCTCATAATTAGCTCTTTAAAGGTTCTGCTCCAAACATCTGAAGTACTAAGGGTTCGGATGCCAGCATATGAATTTGTGTGTGTGTGTGTGTGTGTGTGTGTATGGGGGGGAGCAATAGTTCAGTTTATAACACGTTCTACCTCTCTGACCTTGTCTGAAAGGTAGTTGGTGTGACAGTCTGAATTTTCTAGTTTCATTTTCTGATCGTGTCTTTGGTGACTTTTTCCTCCAGCTTTTGAATTGGCCAATCACTCCTACTTCTCTGCTACCTTCCCCTTAGTATCCAGCCATCTGCTTATCCACACTCCTGAGTGCTTTCCAGCAAACTGTTGAAAGGAAATACTGCACAAACACATGCAGACAACAGTCCCATGGACATGTCAATTTGGTTTGACTTTTGGAAGGCAATGTGGGTCTTAGATGGCCAACCAGTATATACAAGAGAACTTTTATTGGATTTTAAAGAAATAATTTTCCAGGGTAATATAATGATTTGAGTGTTGTGTATTCCTAAAGAGTGCATCCTCTAAAAAGCTAAACAAACAGAATCATAAGGAGAAGCTGACAAATCCACAGTGGGATAAGTGGGTTTTTAGCACACTTTACTCACTAATTGGTAGAGCAAGCCAGTGTTTTTCACACGTTAGCACACATCACAGTTGCTTGAAGTATTTGCTGAAACAGATTGCTAAACCCACTTCCCACTCCAGGGTTTCTGAGTTTTTGGTCTGAGGTCGGTTTTGAGCATTGCCACAATTTCCCTGGGAGTTCTGATACAGCTATTGTAAAGATCAAACCCAACTATTAGAAATTAGTGAGAGTATAGACAGCGTGAAAACAGTTAGCAGATTTGATCAAGTAGCACATATGTAGCTGCTGGCACTGGATAATTAGATAATAAACCATATATTTAGTTAGACAAGAGGTATTTATCAAGTGGGCCATGGACTGTGGCATAAAGCCAACTCAGTAAGGACCAACTGTTGATTTGTAAGACAACATTTATGATCATCATTCAATTAAATTAAAAACAAATCATAAAAAGCTAACTAATTGTCTTTGTGTTTGTGTGTTGTAAAAGATCAAGGGCATGACTGTGCATGTGCTAGGCAAATACTGTACCACCACCTCCTCTATCTGCAAATTTTAATTTCTTAATAAACAAGGGCTTTGAAGCCCACCAACACATTGTTTAGAATAGATACATTGAGATGGTGATTCCATACATGTTTGTTTTATTCTACTCCAGTTTTCTATTATAACTTTTTGATAAAAATGTTATTTTATGTGTATGTATATTTTGCCTCTATGTATACCACATATACATGTGTACATTCATGAAGCATTCTTAGATTTTTGCTTCTAAACTTTAGAGTTTGAATACAAGTCAGATTCTGTGCTCTGCCAAGAAATCCATGGAGCTTCCAAAAGGCAGCAGCAGCTAAGGGAAAGCCAATGTTCTCTACTGAATGCTTTATTGAGGAGGTAAAAATCTGGCACAAGGGTTTTTTATTGTTGTTGTTGCTGTTGTTTATTTGTTACAATTTAGTCAAATCCTCCTAAAACACAGGTTGTAGTATTATGTGTCCCAATAATTAGGTCTAATAAAACTTAGTATGAGTGATGATTTAGGATCAATGTTTTAGGACTGTTGTCATGAACTCTAATCACTGTGTATATTACTGTAATTAATGATGATGTTTACATTTGATCTTATTGATAAAGCTGTAGGTATAAAGTATAGAGTTCCTGCTTAATTTACACCTGACAAGGCTACAGACTGTAGGTACCCATTACAAAGAAATCTGCTTTGCTATTGTATTTTCATTGCAACTAGGCTCTCTTGGAGTAGGATTTTACTCGAGGATTTATACAAATTGATTTCCTTACTTGTCAACTTTCAGTGTATTGAATGTATCTAAATATATATAAGGAAACTGGATAGACATTCTTAGTGTTAATGTTTAGTGGTTTTTTTTTTTTTTTTTTTTTTTTTTTTTTTGGTTTTTCGAGACAGGGTTTCTCTGTGTAGCTTTGCGCCTTTCCTGGAACTCACTTGGTAGTCCAGGCTGGCCTCGAACTCACAGAGATCTGCCTGGCTCTGCCTCCCGAGTGCTGGGATTAAAGGCGTGCGCCACCACCGCCCGGCGTGTTTTTTTTTTAATGAGAAGTTGGTACAATATATATGATTAGCAGGCCTGTAATCACAACACCTGGGAGGCTGGAAGATTGCAAGTTTAAGAGTGGTCTAGGATACAGGGTGTGTTCAAGGCTATGAGGGGTGATATAGCAAAACCCCATCTCAAAAAAGAAATAAGATAAAATATAAAGAGGTCTGGGAATGAAATTCAGTGACAGAGAACATGCCTGGTATGTACTAAGCTTTAAACTGAATATCCAATATGCTTCCTGCTCCTCACAAAAAGCACGATGATAAATAAACATATACAATATTATTGTTATATATTATTACATATCTTTTCACATAAGTCCTCTGTGGAGTTTAGACTACTCAAAGTAGGGAGACCTAAACTTTATACATTTTATTTGCTTTTTAAAAATCATGCTGGTTTGTTATATCATTTTTTATTTTGTTATATCAGTTTAATAAATAATTTAATCTTTAAGAAATGAACAGCATGAGAAAGATAGGTACACAATGACCTTTCTTTTGCTTTGCAGTTAGTGTATTTACTTGAATTACCTATGGTTGGGATTTTTTTTTTTTAGTTTTTAGATCTGTTTATAGTCTTTAAAAATAGTTTTTGTTTTGGTTTCTGGAGATAGACTCTCATTATGTAGCTAATGGTGACCTTGAACTTGCCATCCTATTGCCTTGGCCTCCAGAGTGCTGGGATGACAGGCCTGTACCACCAAGCTGACTCGACTGCTGTGCAGAGTACTAGATTGTTTTATTCGTTCTTATTGGAAACTCAGTCAGTACTCTCAATTGCAGATGTATCGTTGTGACTATCTCATGATTTCCGTTGTACTTTGGGGAGTCATGTGGCCCTTCATATCTCCTCACAGCCAGGCTGATCCAGCCTTGTCCTGCTCGTGCAGCTGTCTTTTGATTATATTGGCTTTTCAGTTGGCCCTGACCCAAATATGTTCTGTTGCTAACCCCATAGAGCCTGCACCATTCCTTCCTGTTCCCCTTGCGTGTGAGTTGGATGCTCTGATGAGACTACATTCATCTTAGAGTCCACTGCGAGGGAGGCTGCTTTTCCTGTGGCTTCTAATTCAGTGAGAGGAGGTATGGGAGGTGTGGGCCGTTTTGCTTCCAGGGTCTGGGTGCAGACTCCGGTGGTGCGGTGCCCCCTCAGCTGTCACTCTGTCTTTCCTGGCAGTGCTGCTGTAACCTCTGTCATCTGCTTGGAATAGTGTCCCAGATCCTTTTCTAGATCCTGCGGTGGCCACTATCTGCTCACGGCTGCCTTTTTCCCATACCTGCCATCAGCCCAGGAGTCCTTGGCCTACAGCATGATGTAGTTCCCCACGTTCATCAGTACTACTGACCACTTCTTTAGACTCAACGTTGTGGCTCTTTCATCTCCCTATTACCTACATAAGATTTCTCATTTACTGCTCTGATCTCAAAACTTCACACTAAGAATTTGTTGGTGACTCCTTGAGGTCTTCATGCTTAGTGTACTAAGTCTTAGTGTGAAAGCCTAGATTCAGCTCCTTAAAATGGTTTCCTCTCCATGAACCTTGGTTGTCTTGCTGGCTACTCTGTTTGGTATTTACCAGAGCACTTCCTTTAACACCTGCTCCTGCGATTTTTTCCCCCTAAATTCAGCCATGATCTTATAAGAGCCTGGCATAGCTGCCATCTCTTTAGTGGAGCCATCTCGGTCTGTCTGTGGTAATTCTTCCTTCTTGATCTCCTTAGACACAGTTCATATTGTTTTAGTTACATTTCCCATGCACTTACATCTCCAATATGGCATGTTGAGTTTTATGATGTGAAATATGAAAAGAAGTCATGCATTATATAAAGGATATACCGGGATCTTAAAGTAATTTGTTCGGTAGTTGAATACCAAAATGGAAAGCTTTCAGAGGGTCTGGTCAGTAGATTCTAGTGAACAGAATATTTGAATTAAAAAGTAGCAAATTTTGATCAAAGTTGGTTTAAGATTGTAACTTGTTCTTTAGGTCTATGATGTTATGCTTGTTGACTAGGGTACTATGTATTTAGAAGATTATTTTTTGTGTGCATACCTATAAATAATAGCAAATGTTGGACCTGTCACATACCTTTCATTTACTATAACCAGAAGTAAAGGCTGAGTTGTGTTGTTGTTTGTTTTTGCTGTTTTGGGGCCCTGTCACCCAGCTCCCAAATAAATCACACATGGAGCCTTATTCTTAATTATAAATGCCTGGCCTTAGCTTGACTTATTTCTAGTCAGCTTTCTTTCTTTTTTCATACTTTTTTTTTTATTTTGCAATACAATTCAGTCTAATCAGCTTTCTTAAATTAACCATCTGTCTTTTGCCTCTGGGCTTTTACCTTTCTCTATTTCTTTATACCTTTCTTTCTTACTCTGTTGCTGGCTGTATAGCTGTATAGTTGGCCTCTGAAGTCCTCCTTTCCTTGTTCTTGCTCCTTTTTCCCAGATTTCTCCTTCTATATATTCTCTCTGGCTGCCAGTCTCGCCTATTCTTTGTCCTGCCTTGCTATTGACCATTCAGCTGTTTATTAGACCATCAGGTGTTTTAGACAGGCAAGGTAACACAGCTTCACAGAGTTAAACAAATGCAACAGAAACAAAAGTAACACACCTTAAAATGATATTCCCCAACAGGGATGGATCACAAAATAGAAAGTATCATTGGTGTTGCCAGCATCACCAAGTTACTATGTAAAAACAATGAAGAGGCAGCCACATCAAGAGACTACAGCATGAGAAATACTTGGGTTCCCCTGACCAGCAAGTCATAAGATTTCTCATGCCTAGTACTGCAATTTTTCTTAGATAGTCAAAGGCTCTTGTGGGTAACATACTTACCCTAAGTAAGATGGCTTCATTTCAATTATATATATTCATATATACTTATATATGTAATTTATATAAAAATAAAAAAGTGTGATTACTTGTGGCTTTTCAAACATCTTTATTATTATTAACACCTCCTCCCTTCCTCTCCCTCTGTACTGCTCTCTCTTATTAAAGACCCTCATACCTATTTTTCCTGTTTCTCCTGTGTAACTTCCTATTGCTGAAGACACCATATTCTTCAGACACTGGACTTGTAGAAATTGAGATGTATCTGACCCAGAAGCCTACTTCTTGACTAGTAGCTCTCATAGTACCATAAGGTGCTATGCAAACTGCTAAGGGAAGAAAGCAATTAATAATCCTATTGAACTGTGACATGTACAAGCTACAAGAATGACCAACATGGCAAGATATCCCTAAAGGTGTGATAGTGGCACTTATATCTTGACACTAACCAATAGATGTCTAATTGAACAGGAGGAAATCGTGCCTGGTCTTGGAAAACTAGCCAATCACCCTAGGTTAGTGAGGTCATGGATCTTAGAGATCATACTACCACCACATAACTAAACTAGCTTAATTCCAAACTGCATTCTAAAAACTCATCATTATACTGACAAGTACATGTGGCTCTTGCCATCCTCAAAGAAGCTTCTCTTCATAGTGTACACAGATCATTACAGAAAGCTATGACTGGTCAAAATACTGAGAACAAGTGATGATGAGTTGGCCAGCCCCAGCTGATACATGTCCAACACAATCCCTACAGCTATAGATTAGGGAATATCATGGGAGAGGGGGCCAGATGTTTGTAAGAGCCAGAGGACCAGGATGTCTGCCCAGAGACTGTGTCCTCTGTATATGACAGGGAAGCTGTATCCTTGAAATGTCAACACTGTGGCTGCCTAAATAAGAGCTGCACAGTGATATCTCCAGTTGGCATCCGACCATGGATGGGAGAGATCTCACAGGGCCGCACCTGTGGATGAAGAGCTATAGACAATTGAAGACTGATGAGCGAGGGACAGTCCATCTTCCAGGGATGAGCCCCAAATCGGTTATCTAATACCAAGTGGTCAGCCTTAAAAACACACGGACTCAACAGGTTCTATTTACAAGGTAATTAAAAAAAATGAGTTTTCTCATTTTCTTAACTGCTTAATAATTTCTATGAAAGATCATGTTTTTCCAATCACTGGGACCACATTCAGAGTGTGAGGAGTGTGTGACATACTTAAGAATTTAAATATGCTCATCAGTGTTGAATTTCTTTGTATTTTTTTTTTACATTTTACACCTGTTCTCTCTCTCTCTCTCTCTCTCTCTCTCTCTCTCTCTCTCTCTCTCTCTGTGTGTGTGTGTGTGTGTGTGTACATGATGCACATGTGAAGGTCATAAGGCCATTTGTGGGAATTTACTCTCTCCTTCTACAGTATGGGTTCTGGTAAAACTCAGATCGTCAGGCTTGGCAACAAGCACTTTTACCCACTAAACCATCTCACTGTTCCTTTATAACGTTTTCAAATTGTGAGAGGAGTAAATTAGTTAAGAGGGGAAAAAAAAGTCAGACTTCAGGACAACTGTGCAGTAGAGGTATTCAGTGTATTTTTACGTTAACTTGGGAATGTTACCTAATGTAAATCTTCACACTGCCACCCTCATCTGTATTATCTTTGTCTGAATTAATGTTTTCCTTCATAAAATGAGGATAATATTTACTTTATTGGTTGTATAAGCATCATGAGAAGTAATTTTTGTCAAACGCTTAATTCAGTGCTTAACTCCTAATCATTGGTGTGTTTTGGCTCTGTAAATTGCGCCCTCTTGTCTGTAGTCCATTATAGTTTGAATGCATCTAAACTCAAAATCTGAAATCCAAAATATTTAAAAATCTAAACTTTACAGAGGGCCAACATGAGTAACACACACACACACACACACACACACACACACCACACCACACAAATCCCATAACCAAACGCATGTTTGCAGCCTAGCCACATGCACACTAAAAAACCCCTAAGAGAACATGAAAAATGGCTTCATGTTCTGACTTAGGTATTCATTGGAAGATACCTCAATGTGTATATGCAATTATTCTAAAATCCCAATAAATCTGAAATCCACCACTTCTAGGCCCAAGCATTTTGGTTAAGGGATGCTTAACACAATTGCTATTTAAACAAACTTGTTACAAATTAGTGTCATGGATAGATACTTAGATAAAAAAGTAGTGGTGGGCAATTGATATACAGTATCTATAATCTGGAAAATAAATAAAATATTAAAGTATTTAGCATGTGCCTGTTTATATATTTTTTTTTCTGAAATTTTGGGGCTAACTCATCCCTGATTTAGTGATATATGAGGAGCCTCTCTTGGTCTTCCTCATTCACTGGTTCTTACTTCAAACTTCATGTTTTCAAAAAACGTTAATGGAAAAAGTGTTATTGATCTATCAGGGGGAAAGGTCAGCTTACAGAGCAAATGAAATGAGAACAATTGGAATTTGAACAAGGGTGTGTCACTATAGAAACTGCCCATGGTACAGCTTTCTTTCTGCCCAAATCACAATGTGGAGGAAAGCGTTCCCCCACCAGAACAGCAGTTAGCCTGAGGCTCTGTAGCAGAACTAATGTGATAAAATCCATTAGCAGTGGTTTTACTGAGAAACCCTGCTTGAAAACATTCATGGTTGAAAATGAATTAAAGTTTTATAGGTGCACGGAATTTAGCATTCAAGTCCATGCTATTACTTTGCCAAGGCAGAGTTGGTGTGTGCCGTGGGACTGGAAGATAGAGAAATTTGAGGTGTACATGCTCTTTAGGACTGGTGCTGTAGTCCTTTGCTCCAGCTGCTGCTGAAGAGGTTTGAATAGCTTCTCTCTTGAGAATTTCTCTTCCTTTTTTTCTTTTGTAAAGTCACCGCTATCTAGTTGGTAATGAGTCTGATGGATAGAAAAAAAAAACAGAAGAATAGAAGGTATTGCTTTGTTGTATATGAAATGGAAATTGGTTGAATTTAACAAGTAGTGATTTCAATGTATAGGATGCTAAATCTACCCAAGTTCTTTGGAGAGAGCTTGAAAATGGATATAGAGTCGCTTGTAAAGTGGAATAGTGGTGTTACCTGCGTTCTCATCCGAGGCACTTCCTACATGATGGGAAGGGAAGGCTGCTCCATTCTCTCTGTTCTGGATGTGGCAGTGAATGTATTTGACATTATCAGAATCCATTTCCTCGGAGACACACTGTCTCTGGTTTGAAAGTAATGGATTTTGATTTCAGAAGACCTATTAGAGAAGGGAAGTTGCCTGTCCTCATCTGGGCAGCTGAATGTGAAAATGAAACTTTAGTCTCATAGCTTCTATGAGTGATCTTTTGGCCTTGGGCGTGTGACAGATTTATTGTAAAGGAAATCATTTTGGTGATTGTTTTGCCAAATTATTCTACACAGAAGGAAAATATGAGTAAAGTGACAATAATGGAAGGTAATTAGATGTGGAGTGACTTTCCCATCCAAATGAATAATGCTGGATAAGGAAAGAGTCACCTTTATAAATGTTCTTTGAGAGATACTTAAGATAAATAGTTAGAGATATTAAGTTATGAGAAAAATGGACCTTGTCTTTTTAGTCTTTTTAATGTACTATTCTTCAATTGAGTATAAAGCTTCTATTTCCAATTTCTGGAAAACCTAGAAAAAAAAATCGGCCTTACCCCAGTAATAAAAGAAAAAGAAAACCCTGGACCTGGGTAGATGGATAAGCAGTTATGTGTGCTTGCTGCTCTTCCAGAGAACTTAAGTTTGGTGCCCAGCACCCACTTCTGGACAGCTCACAGTCACCTGTAACTCCAGATCCCAGTGGATCTTCCACCCTCTTCAGCCTTTGTCGTTACTACGTCCCGGTACAAACCCACACCTGGACACACACATAACTAAAACACCAAAATATTAGAAAATCAAACCTGACCAGGGAAGAATAATCATTTTCATAGCATGATGCCAGCTAGCAAAGAAATAAGATGAAACACTGCAAATGGGCTCATTGCTAACTTTAGCATCATATTATAAACTACTGGAAGCCTTTTCACACTGGATGCTATTATTTTAATAAAAACTATAAATTTTAAAATACATTTACTTAAGTATAAAATGAAAGAGTAATTCTACTTACTTCTACTTACAACAAATTTTATTATTCAAGATGTGAAAGTCATTTGAAGCATTTTGCCCGAAACAAGAAATGAGTTAGTTCAATCCTTCTTCTTCCATTAATTTTCTCTAAGAAAATCACTAAGTATTCCCATTTTAAAGTTGTAGTTGAAAGATACCATCTCAGATGTTTGATTTCTTTGCACTGAACAAAAGGAGAATTGTCGCAGGCTTTCTTGGACCACCAACCTCCAAATCATGACATGGACACTTAATAGTAGTTATGAATGCTCAGCCTTATCTTAGGCTTCCCCCACTAGCTCTTATAACTTAATTTAACCTGTTCTCTTCATCTACGTTTTGCCTCGGGGCTTTTTACCTTTCTCATTCTGTATGTCCTTCTTTCCTGCTTCCTCCCTGGCTGGTTGGCTGACAGCTGCCTGGCTGGCTTCCCCTTGCTGCTCCCTGGTCCCTGACTGGCTGACTGGCTCCCCTTTTCTCTCTGCCCACCAGCCCTGCCTGTCTCTCTACTGCCTAGCTATTGGCTGTTCAGCTTTTTATTAGACCAAGCAGGTGCCTTTGGAAGACAAGGTAAAACTGCAACACATCTTTACCTAGCTAAACAAATGCAGCATAAACAAAAGCAACACATTTTTACATAGTAAAACAGTTATCCTGCAACACAAACACATGCTACACATCTGTACATAGTTAAGCAAATATTCTATTCCATAACAGAAAATGTAGACAAATTTTGTTGTCTCAGAATTGAATTTCCCATGTAGTGAAGACCATTTCAAACAAAACAAACAAACAAACAAAAAACAACAAAACCCCCTAAAAGTCAAGTCATTGTGGGAAAGATAATATATATAATAGGTAATTGGGAAGAAGTTTTATAAATCAGTTAGAAAAATGTATGCATACCAATGGAAAATGGGTGAACACTTACTGAATTTGAAGAGGAGAAAGTCTAAACAATTGAATTAATGCACTTGTAGTCCTCTTGGGAATTCATATCTTATGAATGTTAATATCATGTCACATGCTCAAAAATGCAAGATTTTTGTGATGAGCACTAGGAAAGATCTGGTGGTGATAGGAGAGTCTCTCGCAATAGTGTAGTGTTACGTGAATTCATAGAATTAGTCTAGAGAACGTTGGCCGTCATTAGTGAAGTTGGGAATGAACGTGCTAAAACTTCTCAGACCCAAGGAGACACGTACCACAATAGTAGCTGCAGCATTGTTAAGAAAAACAGTAGAAACAAATAATAATAATATCCTATGCTAATAGGATAGCTATATCTAGAAATTAATAAAGATGACTTAGAAATACATACATATATTTACATGGAAATGATACTTCACAGTAAGTTTGAGCAAAAAACAAAATAGTTACAGGTTATAACATAAACATATGTAAAAATAATTCCGTATGTGCTGCTGCAGACATCTGTAACAAGCAATCGTCCAAGAAACATTGAAGCCTGATGTGTGGTCCACCTGTAATTTTAGCTAGCACTTGGGAAACTTGAGACAGGAGGATTTCCGCAACTTTGAGGTCAGTTCCAGGCCAGCCATGACTGCTTGGCAAGACTTTGTCTTAAAAGCAGAAACCATCCAAACAACAACAAACCTTGTAAACAGACAAACAAGCCTGAACAAGATGGTTAAAGCCTTGGCTGAAACAATACACGGTAAGTTTAGGGAAGGATGGAGATAAGTCGAGTGAAGCAAAATGGGTAATAATTGAAAATAGGTCTCTGAAGAATAAAAACAATTCTGTCTCCTCCGGTGTAAAATAGAGAGGACAGTAGTCTATCCCCTGGCTTTGAGGGACACATTAACCATTCATGTGGGTTGAATCACAGTTCTATACCTGAGAAGTGTCATCACTCAGTAATTGTTAGATTCTAAGGCTACAATATAATACTTAAAATCCCAAGACAAATTGTGGTATTCAATAGTCATCAAGAATAATACTCTGTAGATACAAGGCACCAGTAAGACCAGTGACTCCATTCCTTGCAGTTGTGCTGCATCTGATACTTTTTCTGTGTTGATTAGAAGGTAGACTTTGTCTCTTAAAACTCCCTTCTATCAAGTCTGCCCCAATTGTGATTCAATTCATAAACACATGTAAATATATACATTTGGGGGAATATTGTATACCTCCAGGGGAGACATGAATTAATTTGTGGCTCTAACACAGTAAAATACAGATTTCTTAAATGAGAAGATTTGACAATACACATAATTGAATTGTACAAAGACAGCTCCACTCTGAACGGCATCTTGGCACATGAAGTCCCAGTAAAACATGTGTCAATACACACTCTGGGGTGGAAGGAGGGAGGGACGATTTGTAGTACCCTGTATCTACTTTATGGCTACTGATTTCAAACAAATTTCAGATTCCCCTTATTGTCTAATCATATGTTTAGGAGGATGGGCTATTTGTGAGTTGTTAGCCTTGCAGCTGCCGAAACAATGTGCTTTAAGTGCCACATTCATAAGCTAGCCCCCCAAATGTAGCAGATCAGCCGTTTCTAATCTTTGAATTCAGAACAAATGGTAGAGAAAGGAACACTTGCAGGGCTGTGTAGTCTCTATTACCTCATTCAAATGCATTTATAAATGAAGTAGACAAAGTAGCAAATGTCTGCACAAAACATTGCATCTTCATTAATATCTTCTGTTACAAAAACTCTTTCTATGAAATCTGCCAGCCTAAAGGAAATATGTGAATCAGTTTCTTTCTCTTTGACGTTTTGTTTATTTTTCCCTGATATGCAAATAAAAGCTTAAAGGAAATTATTTTAGCAGTAAATATGAACTCAGATAAAAGCCAAGTGTAGCATTTTAACATCTGGTGCAAAGGACTCATAAATTTTAGAGGGTAAGTGGGGGAGTTGTCTGAACTTGAACAAGGTTAAGTGTGAGATTTCTGTCTTAGTGGAGAAAAGTAGGACCTTCATATTTAAGAGTAATTCATTACCGGAAGGTTTGTTATCATTTCAAAACAAACATGAACAAATATACTTTCCTTTTTACAAATTTTATTTTAAGTGAATCTTTAGAATAGATTTTATTTCTATTTTTTTTTTTTTCGAGACAGGGTTTCTCTGTGTAGCTTTGCACCTCTCCTGGAACTCACTTGGTAGCCCAGGCTGGCCTTGAACTCACAGAGATCCACCTGGCTCTGCCTCCCGAGTGCTGGGATTAAAGGCGTGCGCCACCACCGCCCGGCTTATTTCTATTTTTATTTAGCACATATTAGCTGCAGAGTATTCTTATGGTAGTGTTTCACATATATTCATAATGTACAATGGTGGCACTCCCTTGTAGTACTCTTAATGATTTAAAAATCACATTATAAACAGGATAAACCCAAAGTACACAGCAACATGTGCCCCTATTCAGTTGTATAAAGCAGTTTACTTTTGGCTTAAGGAAGACCTGGGGCTGAAAAACTAAAAATATCTTTTTTTTTTTTTTTTATTAATTTATTTTGCAATACAATTCAGTTCTACATATCAGCCACGGATTCCCTTGTTCTCCCCCCTCCCGTCCCCCTCACCTTCCCCCCAACCCCCCCCCCATTCCCATCTCCTCCAGGGCAAAGCCTTCCCCACAGACTGAGGTCAACCTGGTAGACTCAGTCCAGGTAGGTCTAGTCCCCTCCTCCCAGGCCGAGCCAAACAATCCTGCATAGGCCCCAGGTTTCAAACAGCCAACTCATGCAAGGAATAGGAGACCATGGTAAATGAAGACCACATGAGAACAGGAAGAAGCAAAGTGCTAGAGAGGCCCACAGAAATCCACAAAGATACCCACACAACAGACTGCCGGTAATGGTCGAGAGACAGCCCGAACTGACCTACTCTGGTGATGGGATGGCCAAACACCCTAATTGTTGTGCTAGAAACCTCATCCAACTACTGAGGGATCTGGATGCAGAGATCCATGACTAGGCCCTGGGTGGATCTCTGGGAGTCCAATTAGCGAGAATGAGGAGGGTTTATATGAGCGAGAATTGTTGAGACCAAGGTTGGATAAAGCACAGGGACAAATAGCCAAATGAATGGAAACACATGAACTATGAACCAATGGCTGAGGGGTCCCCACTGGATCAGGCCCTCTGAATGGATGAGACAGTTGATTGGCTTGATCTGTTTGGGAGGCATCCAGGCAGTGGGACCAGATCTTGTGCTAAAAATATCTTTTAATAGAAGATTTATCATGAAAATGGGCTTTACTCTGTTTTTATTGATACAAAACAATTTAATCTCAAAACTTAGTGTAAAATGACTTCTTTGCCAATATATTTTACAGGTTAAGCAATCAGGACTCTGTGAGGTATAGTCTCTGTGTAGTGATGGTTAGGGTGTCGGTTGACAGCGTTTAATGGCTAGGGCCCAGAGTCATTTCTATCCCATGCCTAGCTTGTAGGAAGGACCACAGATAGGCTTCACTGAAGCCATAGACTGAGTGTGTTGTGTGTTTATGTTCTTTCTGTATGGCTGGGGCTTCTCACAGCCCACAAGGAAGGAGCTCATCAACAGGCAATGTTTAATTGTCCCTTAATAACTAGCCAAGGGAGTTACATGCCATTATTTACACTGTGTTTTTTCCTTGAAACAATTACAAACTCCTCCAGATTTCAGGAGCTTATGAATCTCATCATTTAATGAGGTATACAAACAACCATTTTTAGAGCTTCCAGAAATGATTTCAATTGTTACTTATTTATTTTCTCTGATTCACTGAAGTTTTGGCTGGCCGTTACTTTGTAAGGCATTTATGATGTGGCCGTAGGAGTACATGTGTGTGTTTTGAACATGTAGGGTCAGTATTACTCATTTACATGTTGAGTTTCTTAATGAATATGTAAGTTCTAGGACAGGATCACCACTCTCAATCCCTGGAGATCCAGATAGTGACAAGGGCTCTCGCAGTCAAAAAAAATAAAACATATAAATATGATTTATCATTATTAATAGGTCAGAGATATGGAAGATGAAGTTGAGATGAGAAATGAAACAGGAGAGTTAATGTAGCAACAGAAGTGGACAAAGTAGAACAGGAATAAAGGAGGAAGTAAAAAGAGGCCAAGACAAAGGAGATAGAGAAGAAATGATTATAGGACATGGCTTGGGAAGATGAGGGCCAGCAAGCAATAGGAGACATCCCAAGGAAGCTGCAGGCTTAGGTGTGTGTCCAGCCAGTGCTAACAGTTGCATTTGTACTGCAACTGTGAGATGTTTAACTATGATTTAACCCTTTCAAAAACAATTCCTTTGCCCATTCCTTACAACTTTCATAACCGTGGTCAGGAATGGAAAAGCAGAGGAGGTGCATCAGTGTGGACAATGTTTTCTCCTGGACTAAATGGGAAAGTGATGCTTCTCAATGATAAATGTGCAGCCAGTCATTGTGGTGTCCTGGAATGTGATTTTGTATTCATCAGGCCTGTGGAAGAGCCTTCTATCATATTCCAGGTGATGTCATTGCCTCTGATCCTTGATCTGTTTCGGGTGGCAACATGAAGGAGGAGAAAGAATGCCACATGAAACACAGCAATGAAGGGCCATCCACTCTGCATTCAGAATCCTGAGTTTGTACCTGATTCTTTCTTTTTCTGCTATGGAACACAGTTCCCACATGCCCCACTTTCAGTCTTCTAGAATGGTAGATATTAATATTTACTCTCTTGTCTTGTAAGGTTTCATGAGCCACTGTTGTGGCATACTAGAGCTCAATCTGTTCTTTACCCTCTGTTTCTATAAGGACCTACCTAGTGTTCTTAAGAGAATTTGTTTTTTAGAGAACAAGACCCAATTACAGGTGTTAATGTTTGCTCCAGTGAGATCATAAACCTCCCCAAAGCAATGGCTCACCATTGTGGTTAGTTTGGCTTTTTTGTTTTTGTTTATAAAATTTTATATAAGTGAGGGTTTTGTCTGCATGTATGCATGTATGTCTGTGCAGCATATACATGCCTGATGTGCAAGGAGGCCAGAAAAGTACATCACTTTCCCTAGAACTGGAGTTACAGTGCTTGTGGCCTGTCATTTGGGTGCTAGGAATCAAACCCAGGTCATCTAGAAGAGCAAACAGTGTTATTTACTGCCTGGACACCTCTCAGTACCTGTGCTTGTTAATGTCAATTGTCCACTGGATACAACTTAGAACCACCTGGTAGAGTCACAATGAGGGATTTCCTAGATTGGTCTGTGTAGCTAGAGTTTTCCTGCCTGGCCCACAGTCAGGACAAATCTCTCTCACCTGCCAGTCCCACAGCCGCTCAGACCCAACCAAGTAAACAGAGAGACTTATATTGCTTACAAACTGTATGGCCGTGGCAGGCTTCTTGCTGACTGTTCTTATAGCTTAAATTAACTCATTTCTATAAATCTGTACCTTGCCACATGGCTCGTGGCTTACCAGCGTCTTCACATGCTGCTTGTCATGGTGGCGACTGGCAGTGTCTCCCTCTGCCTTCCTGTTTTCTCTGTTCTCCTCTCTGTTAGTCCTGCCTATACTTCCTGCCTGGCCACTGGCAAATCAGTGTTTTATTTATTGACCAATCAGAGTAATTTGACATACAGACCATCCCACAGCACTATGGGTGCATCTGTAGGAGACTGTATTAAATGTAACTAATGTAGGAGGATCCACCATGAAATTTGGAAACACCATTTCATGGGCTGGGCCCTGAACTATATGAGCTGAGAAAACTAACTGAGTCCTAAGAAAAGGAGCAAGTGAGCAGGCAGCATGGGTGCATTCATTTCTGTCTGTCCTTGACTGTGGATATGGTGTAATCATCTATCTCAAGCCCTTGTTTCTGTAACTTATCTTTACGATGGCCTGTAACCCGCGATTTTAAGCTGAACAAACCATTTCAAGTTGCTTTTGGTCAGAATACGTTATCACAACATTTTGTGAAATGAAATGAAGGGAGGACACTCACCTTTATTGTGGAGAACAAAGGATGGAAAGAACAATAATTTATCTCATCCTTTGGATTAAAATAGCTCCACAGGGGAAAAATGTGGAAGATGCCACAATCTTGACAAAATAGTTATGTTCTTATTTAGAATAGTATAGTTGATAAACAGTCTGCTGTTTACAATCCCACTCTATTCTATGACTGATGGATGAATGAATTACTACTTACCCCAAGGGGTTAGACCCACACTTTAATACAAATTTGTCAGTATTCTTTATGATGAGTTAGCAAATATCTGTTTTTCATTCTCTATCCCACTGAAATTTGTGCTAATTTTATGAGAGTGGACTTTTCCTGCCTCATGGTAGAACTCTTCCATATAGACACATACATTCAAATGCATACATATATCAACATACATTTAAAGATATAACTCTCTGCCTGATCTGTGGTTACTTCTCATTGGCTGTCAAATGTCAGCTTGATTTTCTGTCTGCCCCATGAACCTTTCCTGTACATCCCGGTGTGGTATACCCATAACATTGAAAAGAAATAGTCCTTATATGGAATTTTGCTTTTTGGACTCAATCAACTATCTTTATTTGACTAGGAAATGCCTCCCATATATTCTCTGTGTGTAAACTGAGAAAGCCACTCTCCTGAAACCCATGGAAGACTGTGTATCTTTCCGTTTCTCATCAAGGAAAGCTGATCTTACTCTATTTTGGACACAAAGTAGTTATCTATTGGGAAAGATCTCATACATCACAGCACACATATGCTGTCAGTCACTCTCTTGGAGTGCAGCAATAAAAGATATTTTGCCGAGGTGCTAATTCTCTGTCTTTCTCAATATATACTGACAGGAGTAGCTATTGGATTATGTTGTCATTGCTGATACATGCTGGAATCTCTGCAGTCACAAGGCTCTCTAATTCTTAAAAAAACAAACACCATCAATCTGAGCCTGGTGATGTAGGCCCAAAGTCTCAGCTAGTCTGGAGGCCTGAGGCTAGAGTAGTAAAATTCTGTCTGGGCTACCAGGTGAGTTCAAGACTTAGTCTAGGCAACTTAGTGAGACTGTATCAAATTTTTTTAAAAAAAGGTAAAATGGTTAGGGATATAACTTAAGGTAGAGTGCTTTGACTGGTTTTGTGCGAACTAGAGACCTAGTTCAATCTATGGTACCACAAAAGGAAACAGACAGATAAACATGGTACGTGTTTATTTAAGAATCTACTTAGAAACTTCGAATGACTGATTATATCACTGTCTCCAAGTTACTTTTCTAGATTGGCAAACCATGAACAATGGGCTTAGCAGACTTTCTGTAGACTAATTCAATGAGTGATGTAAGCAGGTGTATTGCACATGAGTGTGTTAGGCAGCTTGTTAGATTTTGAAGCAAGTTATTGGAGACTTCATTTGCTATAGAAGTTAAAACTGAGGAGGTTATTAACCCTCCATGGTATCGGTATGGGACTCAGAATACTCAAATAATATTGACTATAAATTGATTTCTTAACTTGTAGTTTTGAGAGTTCTTTTAGCAGGGAAGGAGAGGGCCCTGTCCTCTTGAGGCTGCCACACTGAAGTCATGGTGCTTAGGGTTATAAGATAGGATGGGTGTTAAAAGTCAAGTTTATTTTTTTGTTTGTTTCTTTTTTGTTGTTGTTGCTGATGCAAGGTCTCAGTGTGTAGCTCTGGCTGGACTGGAACTTACCATGTAGACCACTCTTGCCTACAACTCACAGATTTCTGCCTGTATCTGTCTCCTGAGTGCTGGGATTAGAAGCAGGAACCACCAAACCCAATATGTAGTTATCTTTTAAATTACCATGGTTGTTCTGAATAGTTTAGCCCCTACCTTTACTTTTTACAAATGGAAAATTGTGAAAACTTGTTTTGGAAACTCAGTGAAAATATTATTATTGACCTATGTAGACATTGTAAGTGTGGCAGAGGCTACTTCATCAAAACGAATCAAGGAACATTAGAACACATTTGGAGTCTATTATTTCCAGTTAACAACTTGCTAAATACAGAATTGCTGCCCTCTTACCACAGCAAAAAGTGATTCAAACAATGCAAGGCCTCGAGCTTTGCAGCCCAGTGATGGCAATCCTGATTATATTGAATACATGCAGTGTGTATCTGAAGAGTGGGGCCCTTTGGGAGAACTGGGGCAGTTTGTAGGGCTTTCACTTAGAATTCATAAATTGAATATTGACATAGCCAAAGTACACAATGGAAAATACACACACTCTTGCTGTTTCTACGTAGGTGTGGGCTCCTGTTCCTTTCAACGTTAAACAGGTGCCTATTCAGCTTGAAGATGAAAAATGTTTATTAATCTGAATATGAGAGTTTAGAATTGTTATAACTGAGAATAAAAGATTTAAACATTTCTTCCCTTAACAACTTAGAGTTGCCATATCCTAATATTTGTCTTTTTACCTGTTATTTCAGAGCTTTTAAAAAACGGGCTTGGCCTTCATTTCAATGTCAGATGCCAAGTTATGGAATAGGGGAGTACCCTACTGAAGAGTGTCCCGTATTTGATCCAGCATAATTGGCAATACAAAAAAAGTGGAATGTGGCTCATACTTGTTGATTTGGTTATGTGGAACAATCTACTCAATGTGCTTAGGATCCAGGGAAAATTTAAATTATCAGCCTTGTTCATATTTAGTAATGAAATACATGCTTTTAAATATGTCTGCATTTGAGTAGATGTTTTCAATACATTGTTCTGTGAACACATAGGCTCTACAAATTACAAACATTCAAAACAACAGCTTGTGAAGTCTCTTTTGATGGTTTCTTAACATGTATCAAGTGAAATATTTGGGGCTATTCTTTGTTTACAGACCTCTAAGTAATCATTGCAGCGCACACCACACACACACATAATGGAAAATTATGGGATTCCTTAATGATGTTGTCATTTGTCAGTACTGAAGTGGAAAGCCTAGGCAGAAGGCAATATTTAGTGAGTGTCTGTACACATCAAATGCCAGACAAGTTTATTCACATAATATATTCAATTATTTCCATCTGGAGTCTCAGAAAAGTCAAGGAACCTGTCTAAGGTCATCTAGCTTGTAAGTGTTGGGAGTTTGGCTTTGTCTGGTTTAAAATATGTTTTTAACCTAATTATACTGTTTCCAATCTTTAGTTAATTTTTCATATAGTTTAATCTCTGGCTTGATTTTAAATTTTCTTTGGGAATGTTTGAAAAATACTTTCATTCATCATTAAAATGTTTAGCTCTTCTTGAGTCAGTTGCCCTTTTAAGAACGTCATGGGACTGAATCAAAAATGGGAAGTATTTTTCAAGTAGTATAGTTGAGAATGTGCCTTTTACAACCTAGCTACTTGTGGGATATTCCCTAAAGAGAACAGTTTCCAGATATGCATGAACAAAACCCAGGATTCTGTACTGAGAACAACATTTGTTAAAAATGTTGATGAAAGTCTAGATATTATGTATCTCAAGTAAAGGGCAACACACTCACGGCCTGCAAACACAGGGATTGCATTCTTCCTTTGGAAACCCGGAGTCTCAGCATGAGGTTTTATTTATAAACAATACTGTTTCTCTTACAGGAGGTTCATCATAAGGTCACCTCGTCTGTACAGATTGAAGCACTAAATAATTGTCATTCTGTTAACATGCTAGACAAACAGCAACACCACTTGGGGATCTTAGTTTATTGCTGACTTACAAAGGCATAAAATGAATATTGATCCCAGAGCAATAGTCACAATGTGACAAAAAGATCACAAAATGCCCGTGCAATGAATTCAGCTTATTTCTTGAAGGATCTGCTGATAGGATTCTCTATAAATTATACCTCCATCATGTGTTCTGAAACAACTGAACTTTATCTGTGACTGGTGATTTTCTGTAGCACATGTGTAATGAATACTTGCAGTCAGAGGCCTGGGTAGTATTTATTCAAATGATTGTAGAAGGAAAACAATCTGTTTTCCTTAGTGACACAGGAGGCCGGAAACATTGATGTTCTGGGCAGTACATTCATCATGAAATCTAAAAAGAAAAGTTTTACATATGGAATAAACTGGCTCATGAGATGAGTTGTGATACCAGGTTGCTATGCTGAGTTACTGATTGCAGGTATCATTGTTTCCATGAGAGGAGAGATGATTGCACCTGCCTGGTGGTCGCTGTGGGTGACAAAGGCAAAGTGTTTAAAAGGTTGCCTTGATGAAGATGCCTGACTGAGCACTGTGGGTGTGTCTGTGGGGCACACATGCTTTTAGCTGTGCATCTGCAGGCACTCCATGTGGAGGAGGCTATTGTTTCATTCAGAATCCTCTAGCATCAGTGTGTTATAGTCAGAATCTTTGAAGTATATCACAAACAGTTTATTTTTCCCATCAATAGTATTAAAAGACGGATGTATTCACATACCTGATACACATACATAATAGTGGTAAATTCAAAAAGGGATGAATATAGTCAAGAATTAGGCTGTGAACCTTTCCTTTTGTTTCTTTATAAGGTCTTCATGTTTATAAAGGCTTGCTTGTCCACGATTTTGCCACTGTTTAACATCCCTCATTGCAGAGTATCAGGAGAGCGATCAGGAAGAGAACATCACTTGATCCTTCTCTTCTCAAATCTAGAAGCATCAGGTTCTTCTCAGAGCCGCAGAGTTGGCCAGTGAATACTCAGACTCTAGCGAAGCATCTGGTGCTGAGGAGGCCACAGTAAGTGTGTGACTCTTGGTGGAACTTTGGTGGTTCGGTGTCTTAACTGTGTGCAGAGCATGTTGGCTGCATTTTGCACGCCTTGGCAAGATGCCCAGAGAAACAACTCAAAGGAGGAAAGATGTGTTTAGGCACATGATTTCAGAAAGCTTCAATCCATCTTGGTGGTGAAGACAAGGGAGCTCTTCAGTGCATGCAGCAGGAGCCTGGGCCCGAGGCTGGTCCTATCATAGCACATTAGGAAGTAGTGTATGCAGGAGGACACAGGGGCTGCGGTGACTTTCAAAGGCCCTCCTGTAATGTCCTTCTGCTTACTAGACCTCAACATCTCCAAGTTTCACAGCTGTCCAGTATAGCCCCAACTGGTCACAGCCAAGTGTTCAAAACATGAGCATCTCATGTTTAACCCATAATACAATGTGCGATGTGTTGTTGGCTATTCATGGCTCTTTTTCTCATTTTTTTCTTGTTCCTTATGTTTTTTTCTCCTTCCTCATCATCTTTAAATATATATATCCTTAGCTGCCTTCTCAATCTCCACACTCCCTTGGAAAATAGATGAAAGTGGCCACATGTGTACTATCACCAGTGATCTTTCTACTGAGTATACTTTTTCTCCAGAGTTTCAGTGTGGTTTTCACAGTTCTATATTCTGTGTCTAAATCTTGAAACCTAAGCTTCCTACCTGTAGTTTTAAATATGATACACTGAAAGATAATTCTCCTTTCCCTCTACTTCTATTGATGGCCGCAGAGTTTGAGCTACAAAACTGAATCTATTAAAAGGAGTTATTTTCATTTGTGTGTATGTGTTTGTGTGTATATTAGTATGCACACATGTGTGTCCATGGTGGACTGAAGAGGGTATTGGATGTCTTAGAGCTGGAATTACAGGGAGTTGTTGGTCTTCTACAAGAGAAGCAAGCACACTTAACCGCTGAGACATCTCTCCAGACCGTGGAAAACTGCATCCTCTTATCCTCCTTCCCTGACTGATCTCTTCTAACATGGTTGGGTGCTGACCTCTTCCTGCTTTGCCTCCCTTTATGCCTCTTTTCGTGGTGGTATTGTCTCAACATTTCACTGTTCCACCGGACCCCATCTTTTAACTACCATCGTATCTTGATGATTTATCCACAGCATTTCCACCAGATACCTTTTCTGAACTAAACATCACTTGAATTTCCTGCTGAATATATCGCACCGTTCCCACCATAGGATTACTATGCGGCTCCCTAGCATGCTGTCTCCAAGGCTCTATGGGATCTGCCCCTAAACTATGTCTTCAGGCGGCTGTGCTCCCTGCCCCCTGTTGCCTTTCCTCTTGAGTCAGTGAGCACAGCCCACACTCCTATGACTCTGCTACTCTCTGGTGCTGTTGGTTGGTTTCCACTGGACTTCCCTTCCCATTTATTTTTGCTTTCCTTTCAAGGGGCACTTGCTCATCCTTAAAGCTCCAATCGCTGACTCAAAATTGATGTTTGTTAAAATAAACAAAGACTTATTGAGCCTTCTCAGAGCACCTGACAGACACACTCCTTTCTCATAACACCTTCACAGACTTCATTGCAATGGCAAAATTATGTTCCCCTTTTCCTTAGGCTGAGAGTTCCTTGAGATTGTGTCAGAACTTTTTCATTTCTTTCTTTCTCACATGTAGTCTGCACACTTAAGTACCCATCTTTCTCCGTCAACTTTTTTAATTGGCACTCAATTTTCCTTGCTCGTACGTTTTCTTCCTGAGCTCTCTGAGGATGTTGTGACACTGTGATCTCTGTATTTACCTACTCTGCGTTTCCTACAGATCAAGTGTTTTTTATTTCAGTGGGAGGCATATAGCAATTTCAGGTTTATTGTTATTAAAATCATTTACCCCACCATTTGCATTTTAGTTTAGTCAACTAAGTCCCAGACTTCTAATTTATGTAATGCTGATCTATTTGTTTGTATGCTGTGTGTGGATAGATATGTGTGTGTATGTATATATGTACATGTTCTTATGTGTGAGAGAGGGCACACCCTTGTCATGACATATGTGTGGAGGATGGAAGACAACCTTAGGTGTTGGTCTTTCCCTTTTTCTGGGTTTGATTGAGATAAGGGCTTTCTGTTGTTTTTCTGCCACTGCGTATGTCAGGTCAGGAGGCCTGGGAGTTTCTGGGGATTGTCTTGGCTTTCCCCTTTCATCTTCTTCTGGGAGTGCTGGGAATTTTTTTTCCCCATTTTTCAAGTCAGGGTTTCTCTATGTATAAGTCCTGGCTGTCCTGGAACTTGCTTTGTAGACCAGGCTGGCCTCGAACTCACAGAGATCCGCCTGCCTCTGCCTCCCGAGTGCTGGGATTAAAGGCGTGTGCCACCACCGCCTGGCCAAGTGCTAGGATTTTAGATGCCTAATGTTGTTGCACATGGCTTCATGTGTCTTAAACTCAGGTCCTCATGGTTGCATAGCAAGTTCTTTCCCCACTGAAGTATCTCTTCCGTTCATACAATAACTTGTTTTAGAGCATTTTTTCCTCTTACTGTACAAGCTATAGCACAGAGTAAGTTAGTGGATTTAGTTATGCCCCTTACTGTCCCTTTAATCTCTGTGTTTCCGTTTTCTCTCTTTTGTTTCATGACACTGGCTTTTTAAAGAACACAATGAATTCATTGCCTCCTTTCAAAACACAGTCCTTATTTTGAGGTTTTGCACATCTGTAGATTTAGTATTGCCACTTTCCCTTAAAGTAACCAGAATATGAATTTGAAGTACTAATAGTTTGTTGCAATGTTTAATGTAAGAAAAACTGTAATAAAGATGTGACATGGTTGTATTGTGGAAACAGATCCTTGTTGTGAAACTTGACTTAGAAAAGAAACACACTTTAAGAAAGTGCTTATGCAGAAGGAGCATGCTGACTATGCCCATGTTTATTAAGTGGTGGGCTGTGTTGGTAGTTTCCTCTAAGACGAACACTGAAATGTAGGGCAGGTGAAGTTACTTCCATCATCTGAAATCATCCGTTCAATGTTTGATGTCTTCAGTGCCAAGAGAATTTAATTCTCCTTTAGACACATTTTCTAAGAAATTGATACTAAGTCTTTCAATAAATGCTTTTGCTATTATTATGAGGGAAGTATGCTCGTTTGGCTATAGGTACTTGTCTATTAGTTCCTCAGAGAATCAAACTGCGAAGGTATTAAAATACCATACATGAATATTTAATAGATAGCAAATGTTTAGAGTGGTTAAACAGGAAAACAAATTAGCATTGAGTTGAATCAGCTGCTCTGGGTGTTTATCCCCAGGACTGCAGAGCATCCTGTGGTGTGGTGTTTCTGCTGGTGACTGTAGTCTGTTCTGCCCTCTCCGTGAAACTTATGAATGGAGAAGCAGCCTGGGCTGTTTCCACAACACTCAGACCTCCCCACATGCTTGTTTCTCCTTACTCACAATATGCTTCTCTTTGCTTTCCAAGCATGGTCATCTTTCATTTTCACACCCTGGGGAGCTCAGGGTAAGGGCCACAGGGAGCGGTGGTGCTAATGGTGGCGTAGGCTGTCAGGTAAAGGGATACATACTGTCAGATGCCAGTCTATAAAACTTTGTTTTCCCACTTCATTGTTTAGGATGACCTCCCAGAAACTTGAAAATAGCATTTGCTTCCCTGCTGCTTTCGTCATTTGTGTTTGGAAGACGGTTTCCCAATGGGGTAAAAAAAAAAAAAAAGATGATTTAAACTGAAGAGTATAAACAAAGGAAACCCCCACAAAGTTGTGCATTTTGATTTTCCTCAGTAATCATCAGTAATCATGGTGTTTTCTTTTCTTTATTCTTCGTCTTTTTGTTTTGTTTGTTTGTATGCTTTGGTGGACTTGCTGGGCATAGTTTATGATCATGATGGAAGCAGTGACAGGCAGAGGCCAGGGGCTATACAAAAACTGGGTCTTACTGTTTTGGCTCCATGCCCCATACCAAATCTTCAAAAACTAGCCCTCTTTGCAAAGCCACCCCCCCCCCCCCCCCCCCCCCCCCCCCCCCCCGCGCTGACCTTTTGTATTTTCATCTATGAAATGGGGATTGTAACAGGACTACCCGGTAAGGTGTCATAAGGATATGGTGAGCAGACCCTTGGGAATTAATATTGTTCCTGTGAAAAAGTGAATGGTAATTGCTAAATAAGAATAAAACTTTCCCTCTTTCTCCACCATGGTGGGTTCATCCTTTTCTCTCATGGCACGGCCCAGAATTCACAGTTCTTCAGAGGGCACTTTTCTGAGAGCCAGGAGACTCTGAGGGAAGACATGTGGTTCTTTGGGCTCTTTGAAATGTAGTCTGCTGGGAAGCCACAGTGAATTGCTCGTCACTCATCCTTGAGCATCATAAAAACACTGACAGCAGGTAATGCCTAGACCCTGGCTATTCACACACACTCAGCACAAGGACATTCTCTAGTTCCCATGTCTCATGTTTATTGTCCGGTAAGATTCCACACATGCCAGGTGTACAAACTTGGGAGAAATCTTGCTTTCAAAGATGACACCACACATATGTTCTCACCTGTAAAAGCAGATGCCCCCAACAGCACCGAATACATGAAGAATATGTGTAGAAATATATGAACCTATGTTTAGAAAAATTAGTTGTGATCCATCAGGCTTTTGTGAATAAAATGAACTATTTGGAAGCTAGTAGTCCCATAGGAGCTGCATTTCTGGTACAGCCAAAGAGACAAAGCATAATGCTTTGGGCACTCAGAGATTTGGGAGTTCACTGTATGTGTGACCATTATGGCGGTGTTACCTCAAAGAGATTTTGCGCATCACAGAGGACATCGTGCCCTGGTGGCAACCACTCCAGCTCATTGACCTGTCACACTGGAAGGAAAGCTAAGAGAACCGGAGACCTAATTCTCAGAGGGCAAGAGCAGGGTGAACATTGATGTGGGTGAAGATGAGCTTCAAGATGAAAATCAGTATTTCAGAATATTTAAATGTATGTTTATGGGTAAAACAAAAATTCAGTCAGGTTTTAGAAACTTAATAAAACTGTTTGAGTAGTGATAAGCATGTTTTAAAGGCAGTGAGAGTCAGCCTCCACCTTGAGTTTCTGCCTCTGCTCCTGATGTGGACACACAGTCAGTCCCCTTTAGCAAGGTGTGCCTCCAGTCCACGCTCCTGGCTTTCCTTCTGTCTTAGTTAAGATTCCTATTGCTGTAATAAAACACTATGACCAGAAGCAACTGGGGAAGAAAAGGGTTTGTTTCGGCTTATGGTGCCATAACATAGTTCATGGTCAAGGGAATTCAGGGTAGGGACTCATACCTGGGACAGTGATGTGGCAGCAGGAGCTGATGCAGAGGTTGTAAAGGGGTGTTGTTTACTGGCTTGCTCCTCATGACTTGCTCAGCCTGATTTCTTACATCACTCAGGACCACCAGCTTAGGGATGGCACCATGCAAGGTGAGCTGGTTACTTCCACATCAATCATCAATGAAGAAAATGCATCCCAGGCTTGCCCACAGGCCAGTCTGGTGGGGGCATTTTCTTTATTGAGATTCCCTCTCCCCCAACTTGTGTCAAGTTGACATATAACTATCCAGTACACTTTCTATACTTCCTATAAAATCAAAGTAAATGGTTCCAGGAGGAGTTTTTTGATTAACTACTGATGATGTTCTGATTATTAAAACACCTTTTTGTTATACTTACACAAACAGTGGAGAAAATTTAAATTAAGTAAAAAATTAGTATTTTTAGATGTACTTTTAATCTCAGACTTGGAAAGCAGAGATAGGCATATATCTGATTTTGAGATGAGGCTGTCTCAAAAAGAAAAGTAAAGAAAAAGAAAAAAAAAGAAAAGATACAGTATTTCTACAGTGTAGAATGGCCGCATCATGTTCAAAGTTACAGACATACGTGCTGTTACGTTTTGTGAAGTTTATTGGAGATGGGTCCTGTACTCAGTGTATGAGTTGGCTGTTTGAAACCTGGGGCTTATACAGGGACACTTGGCTCAGCCTGGGAGGAGGGGACTGGACCTGCCTGGACTGAATCTACCAGGTTGAACTCAATCCTCAGGGGAGTCTTTTCCCTGGAGGAGATGGGAATTGGAGGTGGGCTTGGGGAAAGGCGCGGGGGTGGGGTGGGGGAGGGAGAGAACAAGGGAATCCTTGGCTGATATGTAGAATTAAATTAAATTAAATTAAAAAAGAAAGAAGGGGTGGAACTGGACTTATGCTCTGTGAGAATTGCAGTTGGAAATGTTAAGAGAACTCTGAATGCTCTTGAGCATTATTATGGTGTACATTTTTTATTGGAAGAATGAGCTAATGTGTCCTATCTATGGTCTAGATAATGTGAGTGCTACAAGATGCATTCAGCTAGTCCTCAGTGGCTACTTGGCTTCAGAGTTCTGTGTGTTATCCAGATTCTCTTCATGGAGACAGTGTTAGAAATAAACATCTCCCTTGTTTTCTTTTTTCTCTTTCATATTCACACCTGAGTTTCTGCCAAAATGATCCATTTTATAGTAGGCTTTCTTACCTTTCTTTGTAATGTTTAATATTTGGTCTGGGATAGTTTTACTCTAGGAATATTTTAAAACTGATGAGTGTAGATCCACCAGGAAGATCTGTGTTATTCATGTAACTGTATGTAATAGCCATTTACAAACAAACAACTCCTCTGTGTGATTTATCTCAAATAATTTAGATATTCTGAATGCTAGTTTTACCCAATTGAGGTTATTTGAATGTTGTGGTATAATTTCTCCTGTGGTAATTTTTCGATGATTAAAAGGTTGTTTAAGCTATCTTAAGGAAGATAGTTCAGTGGTAAAGTGCTTGCCACACAAACATAGTGACCTAGGTTCCATCTCTGGAACCCATGTAAAAGGCTCACTGTGGTAGCATAGCCTTGTAATCTCAGCACTGGGAAGGCAGGTCCCTGGGGCTTGCTGGTCAGCCAGCCTAGCTTAACTGGATGAGCCCTGGACCAATGAGATGGCCCGTGAGTAACAACCCCTGAGGTTGAGTTCTGGCTTACATATGTATGTGCACACACATGTATATATACCACCATACACACATGCACCCTTGTACACAAGAAATGAAGACACCATTCCCTGCAACAGAAGGAAAATGGTCTTAGTGTACTTTTTAAAATTAGTTTTTTTTGTTTGTTTTAGGGCTGGCAAAATGACTCAGCAGGTGAAGGCACTTGCCACCAAACCTGATGACTTGAGTTCCATCCTTAGGTGGAAAGAAAAAAAAAAAATTGACGCACAGGCCATCCTTTGACTTCCACACCGGCGCACATGCGCTGTGGTGTATACATCCAAACGCACACCCCACACGAAATAAATGATTATAAGAATATTTTTAGAAATTAGTGTTTTAGTTTAAAAATCCACTGCGTTGGAATTAAGCAGAGAATTTACAGTTAATTTTAATGGTACATGTAAGAAATTTCATTTTTAGGAATCAGCATCCACTGGTATTGTTCTTCTGTGTCAAACCATGCATTTTGCCAACTTCTTTCAGATGACTGTTTATTTAATTATTCCCACCGTCCTTCACATTGTACAGCCAACACAACTCAAGTTGACGCCTGCCTTTATTTTGCTTAGTCATTAAAACTTTGGTTTACAGTTAATTGAATTGCAGGAAATATAATTAGCTTAGTTTTGAGTGCCGAGGAGTGAGAGAAGAGAACAGATTCAAGTTCCTGTGATGAGAAGATATAAAACTCTATTTGTGTTGGTGCCAGCCATGGAGGCAGCAGGGAATCCCTGAGACAGGGCATGCAGCCAGCCTGGGATCGGAGCCGAAGCTGAATGGAGAGGGTTTTGAATATATATATACCTTTGAGAAAGTACATTGAAGTCAGGTGTGCACACTGGTTGAGGCACATGTGGACGTAATTGAGAACTTGCATGGCTCAAGAAGGGTCAGAGAAAAGTCTATTTCCTGTGTCTACTGGCATAGCCAGCAGCCTAGGCATCCTTAGAACTTGGGCACTCCTAGAAAGAAGACATCAGTAGTCAGCCAGCATCACTCTCCTGACTCACGGGGGTTCTTAAGTGCCTTTTGTTAGACTTGCAGGCTCAAAGCTTGGCTAGACAAAGATGCAATAATTTGCTCCACCTGGCAAACTGTGACATGGAATCATTGGCATGCCTACACCTGACTGCTGCTGGCAGTGATTAATTATGTAGTGGGGCAGCATGGTACAACCAAGTGAGGTCATGGGCAGAGTACTGTTCTGTTTTTGCTTCCTGCCCTTCTGCTGGGATATTTTAACTCTGAAACAAAGCTGCATGGCATTTAGCAAGTAAAGAGAAAGGAAAAGCCAGCTTAGTGAGATGTCTGCACATATCCATTCATTAATTCAGTCTTTCATTCAACAAATACATGTGAACACCTTAGCATGTAATTACTTGGAATGAATATTCATTCAGCTTTGAAATTCAAATTTTTCCATTTTTGCTAATGAACAGCCCAATGTGTTTACCAGAGGTACAGAGTTAGCAGTGGTAAAAATTAATTAGGATCCCAAACTTTTTGTTTATTTACGCAGTTCTTCAGGTGTCTGCAAAGGTGGGCTTGGAGGCTGAAGTTGATCATGAGCATCCCCTGATGGAGCAAGAAGTGGTAGATGCAGGAAAGAGGGATATAATTTACACTGAGACTTGGGAGCTAAGCACCCGAGAGCTCACTATTAGAGCATACTGTATTGTTGATATTAATTGCTAGTCTCTATGAAATATTTAGAATGTGCTAGGCTGTGTGGTATAAAGCAGGTTTCTTCCTTCATCAAGGCAGTTGACACTGTCTGGGTAGGGATAGGTACTCTTTGTGTAGCCCTCCATCAAGGCCCCACAGGTATTTGCAGACTATCCTTTGACTAGAAAGGATCCCTCAAACCTTTGCTCATACGGACAGGTATAAAAAGAGACACAGAATTCTCACCTGGCCCAGATATTTGGAAACTCAACCTGGAGAGTTCATATTTTTATTATACTTTTGGTGTTTTGGCCTTTGCCAAAAAGCTTTTGTCTATAAAAGTTAAGTCACTGTGCCAGCATCAAATATGTTTTCAGTTGTAGGTCTATCTTCCAGTTTATAGGAACATAACATTTTAAAATTGGCTTAGGGTTTTCTACATAGATTGACTCCTGAGTAAAGGAATGTGCTTACATAGATTATTCTCGAGTCCCTAGAGCCTTTTAAACTTGTTTGAGACTTTCATAGGTGCAAATAATGTGTTTTGATCAAACCCACCCCCCTGTTCACTCCCTCCTTCACTCGGTTCTTCCTCTCTTATCACCCCCTCCCCCTCCCAACTTGGTGTGCTCTTGTCTTAAAGTCGAGCCTGTATGCCTGTGGGAGTGAGGCCGTCTACCGGAATGTGGGCAGCCAGTTGGTGGCTTCTGATGGAGAGGGAGTCATATGTTTCTTTTTCCTTTTCCTTTTTTGCAGAAGCTCCCTGTGTGGGTCCTACAGTTCCAGACTGTCTTATTGATATGACCTTCCTGCCTCAGCTTCCTGTGTATTGAAAGGTTAATAGTTAAGGACCATCATGCCTAGCACCAGAGTATTGTTTGTATTTTCATTTTATCATAAATATGGAAAATATGATCAAAACATACTGTATGATACATATATACATATATATATTCATTGAACAATAAAATCCTACATATACCTTAAGTAGCACATTAGCATGAAAAAATAGAAAATAAATACTACTTACAATAGAAACAATATTTTTAGGCCATTTGGGTGTAAGATTAAAAGATGTGTCCGATCCCGTGGAGAAGAGGTAGGGATAAATAGAAAGTTACAAATACACATGCAGGTCAGTCCAGTTTAGACCCTTCCTTGTGTCCTAAATGTACAATATGTATATGTAATGAAAACAGTAAAAAAAGGGGGGGGCATGGGGAAGGCTGGAGGGCAAAAGGTGAGGGTGAAGTGATATCATTTTATTTCAATTAATGTATTTTAAAATAAATAAGTCAAATAAAAAGGGAAGTTTTAGTAAGAAATATACCTAAACACATTCCTATTTGCAGATCCATGGGAACATGTTGTTTTCACGACTATATACGGGTAAGAGTATATTTGGTGACTGGATAATCATCCTCTGTGTATTCTAAGTGTCCCTACAGTAGGATACACACACACACACACACACACACACACACACACGTGTATGCTTAAAAAATAACGAAGTCATATTTCATACATTTTAGAAAACTGTAGTATAGAGTCATAGCCAGGGCACAGGCATAGCACATCTCCTCCATTTTAACCAAGTTCCTTGCTTTTGTATGTACTGTGTGCAGACGCATATATTTAGTTGTACAAAATGAAAATGTGGAACACACACCCAGCCACGACTTCCTGCACAGGAGCCGTGTCCGCTGCCTCCTGTCTGACTGGTTGATGTTTGGTGCAGTAGCGAGCACAGGCCTGAGCTGCTGCCTTGTAGCCCCATGGTTGCCCCTCTCGGTGATGAGCAAGCTCATCTTGGGGTTTAATGCTCAGTCTCCCTGTCCTGGACTTTACGGTTTTACTTTGTATTTTGTGTTCTGAGTGATGGGATAATGGCATCTGTCTGTAGCCTGGCAGTCTTGGTTCGTGATGTTGCTGTCTTGCAATGGGTTCTCTGCTACTCTCTGCCGCTGGCTGCTCACCTCCTAGGATCTCATATCCATCATGACTTCATTCCTGACTTTTCCCAACAGCTGCTTCTTTCTTTAGCCCCTTATGGGGAGGGAGCCATGCCCTAAGCAAGAGCCACGAGAGTCTCAGACAAAGCCACTGGTAAGTTCATCCCCATCCAGAAGAGCTGTCTCCTCTCACCCCTCATCTAGATACCAGTGAGTCTTGCAAGGGATGAAAATTCTCCTTGGAGACCTTTGCCAGCCTGTGGGTTGGGCTGTGGGCCTATAACAAGAGAGATACCTAGGAGGGAATTCCCTTGTAGGTACACCGCACACCACTGTTCTGTGGCTGGTGGAAAGAGTACAGCAAGGGAACCCTTTGTTGTGGTTTCACAGTGGGGCAGACCCTCAGAGGGTCTTCACTTACACTGCAGGCTTCTCAGTCCATAAGTAGCAAAGGAACGGTACCCTGAAGGAGAAACTGCAGGGAAAAAAAGGGAAAAAAAATCTTGATTTTTAGTACCTTTAATGGTACTTTTTCCTCTGCTTTTTTGAATTAGGGAGCCCTGCAAATTATGTGGCACTTTCTGATAGGCACGGTGTTATCTTCAGCAATCATCTTCTATACACAGTGCCCGCTTGTTTTCATTACATCATCCTATATTTGCTTCAAATCTCAGTGATATAATGAGAAGATGTTCAGTGCGACTGTGTGGGGAATAGACCAGCACAAAACCCATAATGATATAAATATGTGGTGGAAAATTACAATAAAACCCTTGCGTCTTCCACTTTAATTTTGCCTCAAGGAAATGGCAAGATGCCCAGCTGGCTATAGCCAGTTCCAAATGCTCTGCCAAACTCACTAGCTGGTGAAATGTATAGTTTGTTGCTCATCCCCATCTTGGTGGCTGAGTAGAGGTTTGCGGATTGATATTTCCAAGCTAGAACAGGTGCCTGCCACCTGGGAGCGTTTTCTTGAGTACCATGCTAATATCAACACAGGAGGACCTAGTGAGATGTATTCTGAATAACATTGAAAGTGTGAAACACGTGTATATGTTGAAATCACATCCTAAGGAGGCCTGAATTGTTTTCATTTGGAATTTAAAGAGATATGATTTGTGTCTTGAAACAATGAATGGTTCTTCTAAAAGAGAACATGCTGATGGGAAACATTTAGATAAAGTTAAGACACGTGAAAATATGTAAGTATAGGCCAAAGTTCTAGCATAATAAATTTAGATTGCCTCACCTTAGACCTGTACAAATAGAGTTGCTGAGGGCACGGAGAAAAACAAGTAGGTTTATTTTTTATTTTTTTCTTTTCTGTGCATTGGTGTTTTGCCTGCACATATGTCTGTGTGACAGTGTCAGATCTTGGAATTACAGACAATTGTGAGCTGCTATGTGGGTGCTGGGAATTAAACCCAGGTCCTCTGGAAGATCGATTGTCAGTGCTCTTAACCACTGAGCCATCTCTCCAGCCCAGAACAAGTAATTTTTATGACCAAATTTCAATATTGGAGGCCAAAAGATCTCTCTGATTTCACAAAAAAAAGTGATTTCATGTTGGTGCTTGGAAATAGTCACACATCTGAGCACTTCTGGACTTGCGAAGCTCCAGCAGGGTTCCTCTTTTTTTTCCTGCAGTGTTCCAGTTTGCCCTGAGCATCTCCATATAAGTTGCATTAGGATCACTGAACCTAAGAAGTTCCCAAGGTCAGGCTTTGTTTTCAGCCCATCTGAACAGTCGGAATAGCAGCTTCCCAGCATGCATCTCGGCAGACTGTTTTGTTTATCCTTGCGCCTGACCTGTGCATTCTCTGTAGAGAGAGTTGGCTGTTCCTTAGCACAGCTTGTGGAGTACTGACTGTCCCCATGCGGTGCACTTCCTCCTGGAGCCCGAGGGCCAGGTGAAGAAAGCTCCTGAAAATGGGATTAATGAGACTGTATTTGCATCATTAGTTTCATATCCTAACCTCCTTCTCCCAAACCTATTGTTAGCTCCCCAAGCAAGAGCAAAATAAACTGATTTGATTGTCACCCTTGCTCCCTACTTACTTTGTAAAGTTGCTAATTAGAAGCAAACTGTCCAATCAATCCTGTAGGAAGAAAAAGGAGACCCAGCAAGGGGCCCAGATAATCTGTAAACTGGGTGATTAATGTGAGAATAATCATGATTCTGTTGTCCTTGAGAGTTTTTTTTTCTCTTTCTACTTCATGCAGATGCACTGTTTGTATCCTCCAGCGGTTGGTGAGATTTTTTGACTGGCTTTGCTGCTTTTCTCTCCCGGGTGCTTATTTGCCAGGCAGATTGGTTTTCATGGTGGGTGATGCAGCTTCACTTCAAAAACTGTGATTTTTCCACAAAATTACTTCCATGTTCCAGTTTTTCAGTTCTCTGGCTTGTTATTCTTGATCCCTTCCTTTCCTTTCTGTTGCTTCATCTCCTTTACTAGCAGCGTTCAGGGTTTGCATCACCTCGAGAGGGTTCACAGTTCCCATTAGTACTCACAGGATCCCTGTCCCAAAGTCAGAGTCTTTGCTCCCAGGCAGGATAAGCAGGGTAAGCTCTAGCTTCTCCACTCACCAATTTAACAGCCCTCTGACCTTGGACAAGCGACTTAACCTCCCCACGCTCCTCTTTCCACATCCACAGAAGGAGGATGATGATAGAAATCCCACCTCATAGAGCTTCTTTGTGGGAGAATTTAGTTACTCTGCATCATGCATTTAGAACAATGCCCATCACAGAATAACCGTTTGACAAATGGAAGCTATTCTTCTTATTCCTTGTGTTTGGTTCAGTTACATGACAACCAGCCTACAATTACTGTTCTTCTTTCCAGTAATGTCCATTTGTATTTTAGATAATAACCAGGATCGTTGGGGTATTGTTAGAACTCACTACTCTTTGAGCTAAGTCTAGCAGTACTATTTTCTCCTCTCTTAAATCCTAGTTTTGTAAGCCTCCCTCAGCTACTGTGTCTGGCTTTTCTGTTTTCTTCTGACTAATCTAGTGAAGGTAAATCTTGCTACCTCAGGTGTGGTCTGCTGACGGATGACAGGGCATCATCTAGGAAGTTGTGAAAATCCAGATCTTCGGACAGGTCTCCGATCAGCTGGATAAGAGTCTGCACTTTCTTAAGACCTCCAGGTAATTCTGAAGCACAGGAAAGTCTGCCAAGCACTGTGTTCGCTCCTGGCTGTGTCTGCTGCTCCATAGTTTTGCTCTAGGGAAACGGAAAGAGCCAACCCGAGTTCTCTTTTAAATCAGATGATATCGACTGTATCTACAAGGGGAGCACTTTAAGCCTTATGAGGTTTTCTGGAAAACCCATGTTGGCGTTCTCCTGGGTATAATTGTTATCGATTAATGCCATGATTAAAAGTGCAACTCAGGTCTACTGGGAGGTTTGGCTCATTGAAAGTAAAAAAGACACCGTCTCATTGATTGGAAGCCCTCAGTCACTCATTCTTACCTTTTCAGAAAACACTTCAAATAAATAGCAATAATCTTAGCAGTGAGAGATTTGTCTCAAGGGATAATCTTTCCAACAATGACTTGCATTGATTAAGTTCATTGCCTTTTAACTGTTCACTTTGTTGCTGTGGTAACTGTTTGAAGCATTAGGATGCATTTTCTTAGTTGGGTCTCTAAGAGAAGAAAGTAACACAAAGACACCTTGGGCTTCCTGTACTCCTGGGGAGTCACTTGCTGAGAAACTTGTGTCCTTGTTGTTTTCTAACTATTACTTTGTTGAAATCGGGCTCTAGAAAGGGAGACCTGACAGATATTTTCAGGATCACAGCATACCGAGGGGTCGAGCTGGTGTTATGATTCTTGGTATCCATGTTGGATGACAAGTGTTAGGGTCATTAGTTGAAGAACTTTCTCTTTGGTCTTGCCTAACATGTTTCCAGATAGTTCTCTCACCTTTGGCATTTTTCTGTTTTTATAGATTGCCTGAAAATTCAGAAAATCATCAGTCATTGTGGCTGTCTGGCAGCAAGAAAGTTTTGGTTTAGAGTTTTGAACCCCACTGCAGATAAACAGTGATATTTAGAAATTAAAATAGTTAATACACAATGATGCTTGAAAGTTATAGATCAGCAGGTCAGTAATTAAAACACAAAACATCTTTGTATTCTTTGTAGCTAGCCTTTGTTAAGCATCAAGATCTCCAGACACTTCCCCTTCAATTTCCCTGGTTTCCTTTCTGTCACTGTGATAAAATGTCTCAGTGAAAAGCAACTTCATGACAAGGGTCTTTTGTCCTTACAGTTCCAAGTTAGAGCCTGTTCTTCTGGTGAAGTTGGAGCAGGAACCTGAGAAGTTACTCAGATCCAGTAAAAAGCAGATAAATAAAAGAATGGATGCAGACCTGCTTGCTGGCTTGCTTCCTTGCTCACAGCTCAACTTCTTTTCTCTTACACTGTTCCGGACAGGACCCACTGCCTAAGGAATAGCGCTGCCCACAACAGGCTGTCTCTTTCTTCCTACCTGGATGATCAATCAAGACAACCCACTCCAAACATGCCTACAGACCAACCTGAAATAGGCAGTTCTTCGTTTAGATATCTTCCCCTGTGATTCTAGATTTTGTCAATTTCCCAGGTAAAACTAACCTGTATGAAGGACCAACCAAGTGCCCAATGCATCCCCACTAGTGTGTTCTTTTATGTGTCACATTCACATCTCATCAGCAACCCTGTCTTTCCCTCTCAGGTTGCTTCACTGCTGTTTAGACTATTGCAGGAAGCTCCCTGGACCAGGTGCCATTTCAGCTATCCATCTTAATAACGTTACATAGGTTAGTGGCTTCCCATTGCTAGTACATTTCCAGTTTGGTCATTTGATAGCTTCCAAAATTATTACAGGTAACCATCACAGTATTCTTGTATGTGGACTCTGTATGCTATAGAATTGTAGTTTTTCTCCACATCTGTATTGTATTTCCCAATCTTTGGTCATTTACTTATGCTTTTCTCCACGTGGAATGTTCTGTCCACAGTTTCTGCCCATTTTCTGTGCTCCATTGATTTCAAGAAGCCTTTTAAGTTTAAAACAAAGAGCAGCATTTTGGAGGGATGTAGAAATGGCAGTCATGCATGGCCTCATTCCTGGAGGTGCAGTTTTTAGTGCTCAGATTTTAAAATGTTAGCTATCCAGTCTAAGTTACCATGAATCATAAAAATGGATGGAGGTTGCTAAGCCATGGGAAATACTTCATGGATCAGAGTGTGTATTGAAGAGTTCACAGTGATGTTGGTGTGGATGTCCTAGGGAATTGTCTGCATAAAAAGTACCTGCTGAGCAGAGTCAGAGATGGGAGAGTTCTTAATTGTCTCAGAATTGAAACTTAAGGAATTGTTTAGTCTCCAAAGATATGCTTTCCAGGCTAGGGGAAAACTTCACTGCTTTATCAGTTCACCCGAGAGGGATTTTTCCTTGGATAATTTGATATAATCACTGATGGATTCTTCAGGTTCCATCTCTTACAGAGTTGCAACTGACTCAATTACAGTTTTCCTTTACATCACTTTCCATTCTAGCAATGTCATTCTGAAGATGATACTCTGTTACCTTGTGTGTAAATTTAGCAAGGTCTTACCTTTGTTAATTTGTAAAAGCATTCATTCCAAGGCTCAGATGGCCTCCTGTGGCCTCAGACTTTGAATAGCTGATCTCATTGGCATGTGTTTGTTTTTAGTTGTGGTTTCAGAATGTTTCTTTTGTTGGAACCTGAGTTCTTCAGTTGTTTCATGCCTTAGACGTTTCATTTTTGTATTCTTTTCTTAATATGTCTGTCTGCTTCATGTTTATCTACAAATCATTTTGTAATAGGCAGGATAAAGTGTTTAGAAACTGGAATGATTTTTTATTATAGTTTTCAGTTGCCTCTGGTTATTGTTTTTACAAAAGTTAACCAATCTTCCTCTCCCATTCCCTCCCTCCTTTACTCTCTTCCTTCCCCTCCTTTCTCCTTTCCTCCCTTCCTCCTTTCCTCCTTGCCTTCCTTATTCCTTCTTCCCTTTCTTCTGTTCATTCATTTCCTCTCTTTCCCTGAATCCTTCCATAGACATTTATGAAAGACCCCCCTACTTGCTAGGAATATATCAATAAGACACACAGACTCTAATAATATAGATGTTGTCATTCACTGGTTGTCTTTGACTCTTCGTATAGCCCATTACATACTTCAGTAATACCCCCCATCCGTTTCATTCTCAAATAAATTGACTCTGAAGAATAGCAACACAGCAGGTAATGTTGCCAAATTACCCTTAGGAAGCCCAACTTCCTATTTCCAAAGGACTTGGCTGTGAATGCCACCTCAGGAGAGTCAGTACCCGAAAGAGGGCAGCAGCAGTTATTGACATCTCTCTTCCTCACTTCATTCATTTATATTAGCAAAAGTCTGTACTGTGGAATGTGGGGTCTGATGGCTGGCTGGGATTTAAGACCACTGTGGTCTGAATTGTTTTTTCCCCTTCTGTCTATTTGTGTTGATTGAAGGTACAGTGATGGCTGGTCTGTCTACTAAGAAGAGACTAGGTCATACTGCTAGCACCTTTATTAAAGATTATTTTGGGTTTTTCTATGGAAGTATTTAAAAGCATGATTACAATATATGGTCAGTAAGCTTTGAGTAAACAAGAATGTATCATTCATTGATAGGCCAGCATGGAGGGAGGAAGGCAGGGTGACAGAGAGAGATTGAGATTGATTATTTTATTTTTTTGATAAGTTGACTAATTGCTTGGTATATGTTCTGACAAATACCAAAATGTTACACAACATTATTTCATTATCACAGACTGAAAAACTAAGTGCTTTAAAGTTATTTCTCCCTCTCTCTCTCATATAGTTTTTTTTCTAAAGGAGGAATGCTTTCCTGGAGTCTTATCAGGTAGACAGCAAGCATGGAGAGAGATGGAACTGGATGAGGGATTGTGTTTTGTCTTTAGAGTGACTGAGACGCTGCAGAGGTGCAGAAACCTGAAGGGCCGGGGGAATGCAGTCAGTCTTCCAGGGCTAGTTCTGTAACGTACCCCACACAGAAGTGCTGTGGGATGGTCTGTATGTCAAGTGTGTTGCTGATTGGTCAATAAATAAATCACTGATTGGCCAGTGGCCAGGCAGTAAGTATAGGCAGGACAAGGAGGAGAATAAAGCTGGGAAGTGGAAGGCTGAGTCAGAGAGACACTGCCAGCCGCCACGATGACAAACAGCATGTAAAGATGCCGGTAAGCCACGAGCCACGTGACAAGATACAGATTTATAGAAATGTATTAATTTAAGCTGTAAGAACAGTTAGCAAGAAGCCTGCCACGGCCATACAGTTTGTAAGCAATATAAGTCTCTGTGTTTACTTGGTTGGGTCTGAGCGGCTGTGGGACTGGCAGGTGAGAGAGATTTGTCCTGACTGTGGGCCAGGCAGGAAAACTCTAGCTACACAGAAGGAAAATACAAGCTTAGCTCTATGGCTCTCAGCTCACATTTCTGTGACCTCATCAACATATAATCTCATTCCTGTTTAAAGGCAACTTCTTCAGCATGTTCCTGGCCCATGGCAGGATACAACATGTATAAACTCAGGCACGTGGCATGACTGCTCTCCTTAGGGGCACGGGGAAGCTCTTGTGGACTGTGCTAGAGGAGGCTTTGAAGCAGTGAGATAACCACAAAGAAGCATGCTGAGAGGTGGTACTCAGTGAATTGTGAAAAGACTTGCTTGCTGGCAGCATGAGAGGAGAAACCTAGGGCACAGTTCCCTAGGAATGGGGCACCATGCAAGTCCATTTTGGCCACCCTGTGCAAGTACCAGCGACCCAAAAGTAACTGTGTGTAGTTATTTGAGAATTATAATACATTCTAGTGAGGGGCTGAATTCAGAAATTAGGAGTTGACAAATACTGAGGATATGTTAAAATAATTTAGGTCTTGCTGGAAGATAAACATTTGTATTTAACTCCCCAAAGGCAGTCTCTAAGACCGTAAAGTGTTGTCAAAGAAAGATGTTTTGCTTCGCAACATCTTGTGTTCATTTGCAAGATGCCTTAATAAACATTTTGTAATTCTCATCATTTCAGCCTTTTTAGGAGATAAGAATATGTGCAATAAACAAGAGAATTTCAGCTCAGGCAATATGGCTTCCTCAGGAACCCCAAGCACTTTCATGCATTTCTTTTAAGCCTCTCAGAGATGCCTGATAAAATCAACATTAATAAGCATGTAATTCACAGTCCATGGAAGCTGGTTATCGTCCTCTCTAAAGTCTGAATGGTGGACGGAGTTGGCTCATGGTTGTCGCTTTTGGAAACCACCGACTCGATCAACCAAGCCTCTCATCTTTTAATGATTTTTGTCATATTGGCGTTTGCCAAGGATTTAGCAAGTCTCCACGTTGGATTCTTACAAACTTATTAATACTTTTAGCTTTAGAGTAATCCTTTAATTCTCTGTTTGTCCAACACTTTGCTAATACGCATTTCTTTTCTTAAAGTTCTGAATTAGCAAGCCTGGGCTTTTCTTGATTTTAGCAGCTGCCAGATCAAGGAAGGACTCCCACCACAGGAAGAGAAGGAAAAGCAAGATGACTTTCTAGCCACGGAGGCAAAAATGAGAACTCAGAGGCAGAAGTGAGATTCTTACACAGAAAAGTAGGATCAATGGCATAAAGGAATATTTAAAGTTTTACTATCAAGGTTTCAACTAATAGACCACCATTGACCAAAACAAAGGCTGGGTTATTTCTGTACTGTGAGAAGTCACTGTAATATGTTCTTCTCAGTCAGTTCATAAATTAGAATGGGAAAATACATTTATATTATGGCAAGTACAATTTAGTTAAGATGAGTAGAAGGGTACACTACCAAAGGACTTTGATATGAATATGTATGACCTGATATAGACATAAGAAGCAAATTAGGGAATTAGTATGGGCAATAATCATGTTCACATAGTGATACTCTTGGAAAGAATTATATTAGGTAGTCAGGAGATTTATCCAATTGCTGTTTGAAATTAAGGATACCAAGATCCTTAATGCTGTGGGCTTGCATTTGAAAGACTCACTCATCAAGATCTTTAGACACATTATATTTGCTTTTGCAAATTAGAAGCTCTAACTGCAGATGCAAGTGTATATTGCCATGTGTGGAATTAATGCCTCAGACAGCTCATGAATATGCATGCGTAGTTCGGTGGCGCTTCTGCCACAGGAGTCTGAAAAGCAGTGGGAAGTGGGTGGAACTGCGTGGAACTGCATATTGCTGTCAAAAAAAGTGCAGTTCTCCAAGGAATAAACTATAGGGGCAAATTTTCATTTCAGACATGGCTTTGAATACATAAAAATTTCCGAATGGGGGGAAAAAGGCTGATATTTGTCCATTTTAATTGTTGAAAGCTCTGGTGACATTTTTATAACTTGTAAGAGTTCTGTAGCCAAGCTTTTGTATTTAATTAAATGTTTGTGCATCTTCGTGGTGGTTTCTGGAATGCCTTGTTTTAACACATGGCAAGAGTTGTTTGTGTTTCGTGCTATATTTAAAATTTGAATGTCTATTACTTGGGTCCAGCTTAGATTTTAGTAGGAGGTTTTATGTTCGTATTCCACCAGGATTTTGTTATTATCAACCAATTTCCTTAAAACCGTCTGGTTGAGATGCAAAGGAGAAGGTAGAGCCCTTGCCATCTGCCCATGCTGCCGCCATTACCTCTGAGCTGTGGGACTTGACCTAAGGAGAAGTCCTAAAGGGCATGGCTGCTCCTGTAGTAGCTTATGTTTCTATAAAGTGCAAGATCCCCAGTCCTCTGGAGGCTGAAGGAGGAACGCTCTCCAACTAATTGTGGGAGCCATGGGGAGTTTGAATTTGTTACCTGCTATAATCAGTATAGAGTCCTGTTATAAAAGCTAGGACATTTGATGAAACCTTGTTATGTAATGACAATCTGGTGACAAGGTCTAGCTATGACAGGACAAGATATTTATGTTTCATTTGCTGTAACACTGCAATACTGATATTGTAGGCATAACATTGATAAACCATACTTTCCAGAAGCTTTTAAACCTCAGGTTGAACCAGTGGTAGATAATGACATCATTCCTGCAAACTTTCTTTTATTAAATAATATTTATTATGTTTGACTAAACATTTATCATGAGAGAACTTTTAACCCATGAGTTGTGTACATTTATTTTTCTTTTTAACCAGGCACATTAATATCATCTTAAAGCATCACCTGAAATTATATTAGTTTAGGAAAGTGGTCATGATGGGTTTTCCTTTAGGGTCAATGACCTCTTTAGCCATGGGTTCACAGTATCAAGTATGAACACCCTCCTCTTAGTGACCCTTAAATCCAATTAGACAGCTGGTGGTTACAGCCCAGATGAAAGGGCCACTGTTGCACCGTTGGAGGTATCTTGTCTGGGTCCAAAGTCACATTTCAACAGTAACCTTCTAGGTTAAGTGTCCATTGTTCAGTGTTCGGTTTTCGTCTCACTAGACCTTGCTGCAATGCACTGAAGACAGCAAATCCTGCCAGATGTTTGTAACCCACTTGCTTTGCCTTTTCCAGACCTCATAGTGTTGGAGGGCTGGAAGGATGAGGATTCAGTCTCTTCTCTGTTTGTGCCTGTCCTTGGGAATCTCATTCAGTCTTGTGACATTAAATATCATCTACAGGCTGACGGCTACTAAATTAGTGTCATTAACCCAGAACTTGCTGCAAAACATTCAATTTTTCTGTTTTGGAAGCTACAGGAATTTCTGCCTCTAAACCCAAAGAGCTTAATAGACAAGTTCATCTTTTATCAAAGGAAAAAAGGCAGTCTTATGAAGAGACAAATAACTAAAGAATGTATTTAAGAACTTCCATATTGTTGTAATTAGGCACTCACACTAATTTCCATATTTAGGAGTTGGGGAATTTAAGACAGGCAAACTAGAATCACTCAATTCAGGAAAGCACACCAGACACATTTAAATGATTTTTATGCATACTTGTTGATTGCTATTTCACATTTAAGGTTATTTACCTAACAAACTAATTCATGCCAACATAATATACCCTGTAATCCTATTGGGAGATACCATTTAGCCAGAGAAATCATTTGCTTGTTTAGAAGAGTGTTACAAATATGCACATCACTGTTATTTATGTATCAGTACATGAAAGGAAAGTATAGAATTTGTAATTAGGGGAAAAAACAAGTATACTAATATGGCCAGCTAACACATGTGAAGTGATCTGCATAAATCATGTTTGCATCTTTTTTGGCTTTCCTTTGTCTCCTTTGCCCCTTTCTCCTACTGCCCACTAAAAAACAGTTAAGGTTAATGTCTTTAGCTACTTCAGAGGCTGAATTTAGAACTAAAGCATGGATTCCACAAAATACTGTTTTGTGTTCTGTTGTCTTCAGTAATTGGTTTACTATCTGGAACTAGGAACACTCAAAATCATTAATCATGATTCTGTACTTGATAAATTCTGCTATAGCTTCAAATTACAACAGATTTTTCTATTTGAAAGCAATTTCAGGCTGATTCATTTTAACCACTAAGTCACCAAAATGTTTCGTCTTCCCGTAAACTCCACAAATGCTGGTCTTATTGCAAAGAGGAAAATATTAAATTAGAGCCTCCAGACATGTTGGTCAGTAAATGAATAGGTGAGAATAAAGTGGGAATATGAATTAATACATATTGAAAAAATGAGGTGAGTATAGAAAGAAATTAAAACTTTCTGTCTAGGTCTTTTTAATCAATAACAATGACACCATATAAAACAGACTGGAAAATTGAATGTATGTCTGTATATAAATATAGCTTATCTTTAAATATGTAAAATAAATATATGGAAAGACCAGGGCAAATTCTTTTAAAGTGTGACATTTCCTGTCTTTCTCTTTACTTATAATCTCAAAATATTTAGGAGTTTGATGAACTATTGATACTTTTAGTGTGAAGAGAATTGAAATTGAGGGCATTTGGAGAATTCACACAAATAGAAAAATAATCTTGAAGGGACAGATGGTTGTAAACTTTAAGAAAATTTAAGTAATTTTAAGTAGATCTTAAAGTTGAAGGAAAGTAGCAATCTTAGTGATACCATTGAATAAATAAAGCCAATGTATGCTATTGAATCACTAAATCCCTTAAATGTTAAGTAGATTTTGATACATATTTTGGGATATGTTGGTGTGGTACATTGTTGCCAGTACTGTGAGTTGGAGAAATTTATTGGAAGAGTTATAGACATGATGGCTTTGGGGCTTCTATTTTTGAGAGTTTTCTTCAAGAATATAGATCCAAAAGAGCCATAAAGATCCCTTGGTGTTTGAAGAAGCATTTGAATCTTGGTAAACTTAAAACACAGCCCAGGAGTTGTTTCCAGGAAGGGTGGTCCCTTAATTTGCTGTTTGTTTCTTTGCTCTTAGTTCTCTCGTCCATATGAAATATGATCATAAGTGAGGGAAGAGTACTAGAATCTGTGTAAGAGTAAATTAAAGTCAAATTGTAAACAGCAAGAGCTGTTAGGAGACTTTTGCAGACCATCTTTGTTTAAAAAATTCGTTCATATTATTTATTTTTGTTTATGAGTGTTCTGCCTGCATGTATGTTATGTGGACCATGTGTGTGCTGAGCCCTTGAAGGCCAGAAGAGGGTGTTGGGACCCCTGGAACTGGAGTTAGGGATAGTTGTGAGCTGCTTCGTGGGTACTGGAAACAGAACTGAGTCCTCTGCAAGAGTAACAAGTGCTCCTAATGTCTGAACCATCTCCTCAGGCCTCAGCTTCATCCCTGCCCCCCTACAAGGAATTTTTAAAAAGATGGAATCACTGTATATCTTTTATCATTTAACTCACCATTTACCTCACCATGTGAGTTCTTGGCGGTGGATTTTGTTTACTTTAAGCAAAATCTAACTGATTAGATTGACCTGAAAGCAGAAAAAAAGCAAACTGATTATTTCTTTGTTCTTTATAGTTTAGATTATTTTAAATTTATCATCTTTCCATTTTTTTTTCCCTATGGAAGTTTTTTTTCCTACCAGCATTTTAAAAATTACTACTGTATATGACTATGAAATTGTATCTGTTTTTAGGTGCAATTCCATTCTCTATTCCTGCGGAAACATCTACCATTTAAGTAAAATTACAGTTCTCCTACGAGCAAAAAAAATAGTCTTTTGTTACTCCTATATATTTATGCGTATTTTGCTTTTATTTTAACCACAAGAACTTTCTCCAGTTTTGGCAGCACTAATAATCAGCAGATTGTCAATTTTTTTCATGTCTAGTGTAAAATCTTTTAAGAAAGCATTTGACTTGTAGCTGTCTCTATTTTCCTATTTTATCTTTTTTAATGCATTTTTATGTTGTGAGCAGATCACGTTGATCTGAACATCAGAGGGATGTTTGACTTTTTAAAGCAGTGGCCCCACATTGGCATCACACTAATATTGGCTGTTTCTTAAAAGCTTGCTAAGTAAATCTGAGTCATTTTCCTGCTTCATTCCCATATGCTTGTTTTCTTCTCATGAACTGCTCTGCCCACAAATGTGTAAATGTGCCTTTCCCAGAGACAATACACCTTGGTGTTCTGTCTGTGTGACTCAGCATTGCCACATTTTGGCACTTAGGGCATTTATAGAATTTTCAAGGAAGCTGCTGTCACTAAAATGGCAAAGTTCTTCCCGGTTGTGTTTTGTTCACCTATTTGTAATGATCATCAAATTTCAGTGATCCCAAATGAAATGTTTCAAGTGCAATGTACAAAATGCTGGTCTTGGACATTTTCAATCTTAAAAAAAGTTCTTTTCAAAGTAATCACTTAAAATAATGTATGAGATAAGCTGATGTTAAAGGCTCCTAATGTCATTAATATTTGCTAAAAATATTAAAATGTAGCTCATTTTTCTTTTTTCTTTTTTTCCCAGAGCTGAGGACCGAACCCAGGGCCTTGCGCTTGCTAGGCAAGTGCTCTACCACTGAGCTAAATCCCCAACCCCTCATTTTTCTTAACTATGTAGAATCATAGCATGGAATTTTGATCTCATGAAAGTGATTGCATTTTAATACTATTTAATGCATGAATCTATGTTTGGGATATAATTTACTTGTGTTCTAATTTTACGTGACATAAAAAGAATTTCAGTTAAATTATTAACTAAGAATGTTGACCGGGCGGCGTTGGCACATACCTTTAATCCCAGCACTTGGGAGACAGAGCCAGGCTGATCTCTGTAAATTCGAGGCCAGCCTGGTCTACAGAGTGAGATCCAGGACAGGCACCAAAACTACACAGAGAAACCCTGTCTCAAAAAACCAAAAAGAAAGAAAAAAAATAAAAGAACGTTGCCATTTGAAATTTTATATTTTTAGAGTTGATCACAATTTTGTATAATGTGAGGGATTTTTTTTATGTGTGATTTAATCCATTGGGAGTAAAATATGAGGAGAGTATTACTTTTTTAACTTATTATATGGAGACTGTGTATATTTTGTGCTTAGTGTGAGAGTTAAAGAAGGTGTATTTTTACAAGAGTTAATACTATAATGATTGTCCTTGCCTAGAGCTGTTGATCTGGAACTCTGATGCACTGCTAGGAGCTTTGGTATAATCACTTTGGGAAACGGTTACATAGTACCTTGGTAGGGGGATGTCTGCACAAGTCATGCATAGGAACGGACCTAGAACGTTACCTGGCAAATGTTTATGTCACATTGCACTAAACTGAAATGACAGGAAGTTTCACTTGAACCATGAAGCTAAGTGTTAAACAATAATTTTTCTTGTTTGAAATGGCTACAGGTGTTTAAATATCAGTCTATACACAGCTTTGTTTGTGTTTATTTTGTGTTTATGATCTCTGTTCCCAAACGAAGCCAGAACTTCATTTTGTATTTTCGTCCTGTACAAGTCTATAATATGGGTGGGTACTATAGTCACATTGGATCCCACAATTAGTAGATTGTTATCTCTGTCCTCTTCAAAATACAGGACTAAAATCTCTTGTTTAATAAGGGCTTGTATCTTCAAGCTGTCAAATGAGTGATTGGTTATCATGTGATCATGTTCCTAACGAAGTATTATGATATGGATAACAGATAGCCTGAGGTGCAGCAATTCCATATTCTTTAGAAGGAAATTTATTCTAGGGACAATTTTAACTTAAATTAGTAAAGAAAATTAACCAGAATTATAAGCAATGAAACTAAAATCTAGCCTTGAGATGTGGAGGAATTGTTATACTGTAGATAAACTAAATCAGATTGAAAATGCTCTCCTGTTGAGTGATTCCAAGCATTAAGTTCAGCCCCCTGATGAATGGCCTCATCAATAAGATGCATCAGCTTTTTCTGTTTTTATTTTCAAGATGCAAACGTGAATACCTACAGGTATTTATAGCAGATTATTAACAGCTGCTGAGTATATTATAAACATTCTGTTATTTCTGACATTATGAAAATTAAATAATAATTAGGCTGTATCCAAAATGTACATCTTTCTTGTGACTTGTTCACTCAGCTGTGCATATATTATTAGCAACGTGACTTAAAATTTGCATCTTGAAATACATCTTACTTAGGTGGTGCTTCTAACTAGTTTACAGCTTGACTATTTAGTAAACAGAAGAGTTTCCAAACCAAACAACAGAAACAAATATTTTTAAACAAACAAAATTGTGTTTTGATAAAAATATTCATTTAATGGAAAGATTTACACTTAGACTCATTTCCTTTACCTAATGTTATGAAATCACGTTTTGTGTTCCACTTAGGATTTTTGGTTGTTGTTTCAAGTAACACTCAAAACCCAGGGGAAGTCCTCAAAGCAAAACAGTCTGACATAAAGCAAATTGCTCAGGATGCATTTGTGCCTCAGATTGATAGAACACACTAGGCAAGAGCCCTTGAATGCAGAGCACTTGGCTATGACACAGAGGAGGACCCTTATTGCTCAGTCAGGACTGAGTGCCACTGAAAACATCTCTTCTCCTTCATTTGCAGTCTTCTCAAAACAAGGAGGCCTTTTATTTCCAACAGAACTGAGTGTTATGATACAATGTTGTGAGCAAGTACACTTTGAAATATTCAATAAACTAATTTGGGCATAGAGATTATATGATCACCTTACCTCTGGATGTATAAATAATATTGTTGTTCTTGAAAAGACAGAAGAAAACACTTTAAAGAGGAAACCTGCAGCTGGTACTTTTTGGTAGTATCAGGACAGGTGATTGAATACTTCAGTGCATTGTCAAAAAAGATTTCTTGGTAGTAGATATCATTGTTCTCTTTTAAATATTGTTTAGATAAAATATATGCATTGCTCTTTTTTCTCCCTTGTTAAGTTTCTTTAGTGATTTTTTTATGGTTATTCCATGGAAGTATTCCTGTGTGCTTTATCTGGATATATAAAATATGAAGTAAATATTCAAAATGTTTCTACTCTAACCCAATGATAGATAGTTGTCAGTTGGATCCTAATGTATTTTCAGACTTCATTTGAAATAGTTATTACCTATTATTGCAATTGGTAGGGTTCACAGGTGTGTAAGATGGTTCATGTCTTTTTTCCCCCTAGCAGCCCATATACTAACTTCCAGTAATATGAACACTAGCCAGGAGGGAGACGCTTCCTGCTTAGTATAAACTTGTTTTCTCCACATGGTGGTGTGACCAAACTGTGTGGTATCTGGCGTGGTAAGTTATGTCCATATGTGCAATAGTGGCATCAGTTGTATGGTAACCAATAACTTTCTGCTTGGATTTAAAGTCCATACCCCAGGAAGAAATAACATGTCTGCTACTGTAAACTGTTGCTCAAACCTATGGGGACCCCATTATTCTGATAAGTATACTTCATATCAAACTGCTTTCTAAATTTGTATGTCTCTACCTGTAGCTTAGTCTAGCCCTCAGACCTCGTCAGATAGATTGCTTTGTGTAATATATAGTTGTTAACACAGAGATTCAGGAATAGTCAAAATACAGAGTCAAAATATTAGAGTATTCAGCCATAAATGGGACATCTGTATCATCCCTTCCTTATCAAGGAAGAGTGGGTGCACATGGTGTAAGATCCAGATGTTAGGTAGGACTGGAGTGAAAGTGTGTCCACTGGACACAACTGGACCTCTGCACTCATCAACTTGTAGCAACCGTGGTTACCTGGAGAAGACCATGCTGTGACTTATCCGTTAAGAACTTGTTCTGAAGACCCATAAGGTCACGTTGCTTTCTTTTAGAACAACCCAAATGATACTTTATCATATCCTTACTATCTCCTAAGCATTGTGAAGCTCTGTGTTTAGCATGGACAGCAGCTTCCTTTCTATTAGTCTGTGGAACCATGAACCGGAGAGTTTTGACCTCAAACTACAGTTTCTTCATTTTTTTTTTTAAATTCTTGAGATAGAGTCTCACTCTGTAGCCCAGGCTAGACTTGAATTCATGGTGATGCTCCTGCTTTAGCCTCAGTGCTGGTATTACAGGCATGAGCCACTGTTCTGGGCTCACAGGTTCTTCATCTTTCAATGCAGAATATAACTTATAACTGTATAATTATTACGGAAATTTCCTTAATTGACATGAAGAAATGCCCCATGTTATGGGTAGTCTGGGCCTCAACTCTGTGTTCTCCATTTATCAGTTCTACTGTGGACTCCAGTAGATGACATACTCTCACCCACACTCATCACTTATTTCTTCAGCTGTGAATGGTAATTAGAATTGTGTGTAGATAACTGCTTCCTCTGTGCATCCTAACATGTTACCGTGGAAGAATAAGTTTCTCAAGGCTTTTTTTGTAGCAGTGACCTGAAGTCCCTGGTTTTTAACACTGTTATATTGTGAGCCAGGTTTTAACATGAGGATTTGGATGGGGGAGTAGGGGTGGGGGGGGTGAAGGTAAGTAGAGGTGTGGGGATCAGGGGTGGAACAAACACATTGCCTCTGTTTGCCTTAAATCCATGTCTTTACCACAAGCAAGACATGTTCATTTCCTCTAAAGAGTCTTCAAGTCTTGACTTGTTTTAACTTAAAGTTCAGACTGTTGTCTAAATTTCACTTACTTTAGGTAAGGGTGAGTCTCCAGGTGTGATTTAACCTGAGGCAGATATCTCTCCTGTTGTGAGTTTGTGGAATCAAGCAAAAGGTGGATGTATGGGTACAATGTCATTCCTAAAGAGAGATACAGGGGAGAAGAAAAGAGTAACAGTTTATGAGTGAGTCTAAAACCCAGTAGAGTGAACAAAACTTAAGAATAATATCCTCTGGGGACACAATGTGGTGAGGGTTAAGCACCCAAGTTTCTGGATATCCTCACCTCATGACTTTGTGTGTTTGGCCTATACCACAAGCTCCCACAGATGGGAGTGTGTGCTTATGTCTTCCCCAGGATCCAGCTGTCTCCTGGTGGCTCTGAGGTTCTGTGGTCTCTAGGGTAGCTCCACTTTCATGGCACCACTAAGCATTTCCCTGTTGTTCACTCCATCTGGGCTGGAGGGTCTGTGAAGAAGCTGTACAACCCAGTAGTTTTGCCTAAGGCACAGTGCAAACCCTTTTGAGGCTTACTGCCTGTGTCTGGTGGAGAAGCCACACCTGCGATGGCTGAGGAGCCCTGTGCCAGAATGTTCAAAGCAGGCAATTGTGACAGGGCCTGACGTTCCTGAGAGCCTGGTTGATGTAGTTCATTCTATCGGGCCCTGACATATTTCACCAGCAACTGGATCTACAACCCATAGAGCTCTATAATGCCTTTGGTTTCTGTCCATCGTCTTGAGGATGGGATTTCTGCAGATGTGGAATAATCCCTTTTCATGGGGGGCTATAACTTTTTTTTTCCTGAATATACCTTTCCAATGTTTACAATGTGAGTGTTCAGGCTCAGGTTTCCCCCAATCTTTGAGTTTCTGATTGCTTTTCAATTACAGGTTCAAGACATTCCTTTCTTTTTATATATTCCTATAAATAGTGAAAGGAAGCCATAATACCCTTTCACCATTTCCTCTAGATATTTATTCTATTGAACATCCTGTTATATAGTTTACAAGTTTTACATTCTGCAAAACACTAGGGCATGGTCATAATTCTGCTACTTTACAAGTGTGGCTTGTTTCCCATTTGCTATAGCACACCACATGCCTCCTTTCCAGCTGTGATTTTGTCATAATGGTCTTTATCTCATTTCTCCCTCTCCTTCTGATGATGACCATTGTAGACTAGAACATCTTAAAAAGAAATCTTTCTCTGCAGCTGTTTTCCATTTGCAGCCATTGGTGGGCTCGCCCTTTATGGCCTATGAACAGCGACATTAGCTTTTTCTAACGAGAATATGAGGATCCTCTCAGCCTCACCCATCGTCCAATTCCAAAGCTGCTTCTACAATTTTAGATTGTTGTTAGAGCTATACTTTTTGGTACAGATTCTTTTCTTCATTCACCTGTTAATAAGAAAATACTTCCAAATAGGTAAGTTATGGCTTATAGTTTGAGAGACTGGGTGAATAGATATCCTAGGGATAAGTAGTTTCAGTGTCTGACAAGTGCAGCTCTTTGTGTCTACCAGCTGCATCCTCATGAGGCAGAATGTGTCCCCAGCCCCTCTACTCATTTACAAGGCTCTGATCCCACGAGACCCAATCTATGGATGTTCCCACTTCTCAATAGTATTGCACTTGTGATTAGGCTTTAACGTATGAACTGTGCAAATGCACAAACAGATCACAGCAAGCTTAATGTGTGTTCTATAATTAATAGCGATGTCAGATGCCAGGCATATCAAACAGTATCGGTTTCACTTTATTGAGAGCCACAGATACTGCATGCTTTGAAATTTGAGTTGTGGTGACCTTGTGTTGGGCAAGTCAGTCAGGGATATTTTTTCAACAGCATATTTTCCCTTTCACATTGGAATGTGGCATGGAGGTAGGTCTACCAATATTGCAAATTTTTCACTACTGTTATATCTGTTAGGGTGACCTGTTTGTCAGTGGATTTTGGTCTTCATATTGGCTTTTTTTTTTCATTTTTCTTTATTAAGAAATTTTCAGTTCTTGCCGGGTGGTGGTGGCGCACGCCTTTAATCCCAGCACTCGGGAGGCAGTGGCAGGCAGATCTCTGTGAGTTCGAGGCCACAAAGCGAGTTCCAGGAAAGGCGCAAAGCTACACAGAGAAACCCTGTCTCGAAAAACCAAAAGAAAAAAAAAAAAAAGAAAAAGAAATTTTCTACTCACTCCACATAACACCCACAGATCCCACCTCCTCCCTCCTCCCACCCCCCAGCCCTCTCTCCCAAGCCACCCTGCATCCCCACATCCCCCAAATCAAGGTCTCCCATAGGGAGTCAGCAGAGCCCAGCACACTGAGTCTAGGCAGGTCCAAGCCCCTTCCCACTGCACCAAGGCTGTGCAAGGCGTCACACCACAGACACTAGATTCCCAGAAACCTGCTCATGAACCAGGGATGGATCCTGATCCCCCTGCCTGGGTGCCCCCCAAACAGTTCAAGCCTAACAACCATCTTCCATATCTAGAGGGCATAGTCCAGTCCCATGGGGGCTCCACAGCCACCAGTCCACCGTTCATGGGCTTCCACTAGTGTGGCCGGTCATCTCTGCACATCTTCCCATCATGATCTCAACATTCCTCGCCTGCAGTATCTCTCCTCTCTCTCATCAATTGGATTCTCGGAGCTCAGCCTGGTGCCTGGCCATGGATCTCTGCATATGCCTCCATCAGTCACTGGACAAAGGCTCTATGATGACAGCTAGGTTATTCGCTAGACCGGTCACCAGAGTAGACCAGTCCAGGCACCCTCTGAACCACTGCCAGCAGGCCAAGGTGGGGTCATCCTTGTGGATTCCTGAGAACTTCCCTGGCACCGTGCCTCTTCCTATTCCCATGGTGTCCTCATCTATCATGGTATCTTCCTCCCTGCCCTCCCACTCTGTCCCTGTTCTAGCTCAACCCTCCCATTTCCCTATGTTCACTTCCCCCACTCCTCACGCTCGGCCACCACCACCCCAACACCCTGAGTGTGGGGTTGGGGTCTTCATATATTAATTAGTTGGAGTCAGCACAAACTATACTCCCCTAAGACTGAATTTAATGAATGGGTGTTCTGTGACTACTTCTCCTGAGGCAGTCTCCCTGTCTTAATTTCTTCAGTACTCTCTATTTCCTGAGATACAAAAGTATTGAAGTTAGGCTAGTTAATAGCTCTACAATGGCCTTTAGTGTTTAAAGAGAAAGGAAGTGTATTGACTAGTTTGGTGTCAACTTGACACAAGCCAGAGTTATCTGAAAGAAGGGAATCTTAATGGAGAAAATGCCACCACAAGATCCAGCTATAAGGCATTTTCTTAATTACTGATTGATGGGAGAGGGCCCACCCCATTGTGGGTGGTGCCATCCCTGGGCTGGTGGTCTGGGTTCTATAAGAAAGCAGGCTGAGCAAGCCCCCAAGGAGCAAGCCAGTAAGCAGCACCCCTCCATGGCCTCTGCATCAGCTCCTGCCTCCATGTTCCAGCCTAATTTGAATTCCTGTCCTGACGTTTTATAGTGATGTCAAACTGTAAGCCAAATAAACCCTTTCCTCCCCTGCTTGCTTTTTGTTATGGTGTTTCATCATAGCAATAGTAACCCTAACTAGGACAGGAATCTTCTCTCACTGGGATCAAGAACTAGAAATGATTGAACTTAGTGCAAAAGTGGGTCTGAAGCTGCTCTTGCTGCAACAACACCGGGCCTCTTACACCAGTTCAGTATGTCATCAGTGCGGAAGAAAACTCAGACCAGTGGTTCTCAACATTCCTCATGTTGTGGTGACCCCCAACCATAAGATTATTTTCATTGCTACTTCATAACTGTAATTTTGGTACTGTTAGGAATTATAATGTTAATCCCTGTGTTTTCTGATGGTCTTACGTGACTCCACAAAAGGGTCGTTCGACCCCCAAAGAGGTTAAAAACTGCTGGCTTAGAAGATTGGATCCGCTACTCTTGGAAGAACACACAAGTTAAGATAATGAAATGGCTGTATTGCTGATAGGAATAAAGCTTTAATGTACTGAAGGTAAAACCAGAGATTGGCATTCCTTTAAGCCAAAGTATAATGCACAGCCATATCCCAGCCTTCATCAAATCTAAGCCTGAGAGGAATGAGAAACTTGGGGAAGGAAAGTTTGAAAATATCAGAGGTCATGAGGTTTAAGGAAAGGACATTTTAGGGGAGGTAGCCAGGTCCTGTTATAGAGCGTACAGCAAGGAGATCCAGTCATGCAGTCAGTCCATCGTGGATGGCTGTTGCATGGCATCACAGGTGTTTACTGTAGGTGAAGCAGCCTGATACTGTAAGCAGATAGATCTAGATCTTTTGTGGCCTGGGAAAACTCAATAATTAGTTTCGAAGCTTCTCCTCAACCTGCAGGGACCAGTACCCTGATCAGTTAGCAGCCATCAGCACAGAACATGACCACTGCCAGCACACTTGCTGTGACTTGATGGATGCTCAGATGATCGTCAACTGCTTTAGGAGTACATAATTTTTAAGTTAAGAATTAAGACATGTACTTTAGATTTTCACGTGTGTGTGTGTGTGTGTGTGTGTGTGTGTGTGATGCTACTGAATAAACAATACAATGTAGTATGAATGAAACTATGAAAAAATGGAATCTGAAAGGTCATAACTTGATTTATCAGAGTTTTGATTGATTGTAATGTCAAGGGACTGAATTCGCAGTATCTAAAATATGCCTATGTATGACTTGCATCATAATTTATTGCATATTATTTTGTATATTTAAATGCTGTGTCATTTAATAATGTATTACACATATGTATCTATTCATATTCATGTGTAAATTCCCTTTTAAGATGTTGTATACTCCATCATTGCTTTCTTAAGCATTTTTGTATCTGTACATATATACAGTATATAATTTGTTAGTTTTTTTAAATATACAAGTGTGTTGAAGTTGAAATAGTTAACTGCTATAATGAGTATTTTCTAAGTCATTTTTAAAATAAATTCCCAAGAACCACAGATATTGCAAATTAAAAATGGGAATACAAAAGGCTGCATGTGGGAATCACTCTGCTGTCTCCTCAGTGTTCATATAAACTACTGAAGAGCTTTTAGTTTCCTGTTTGAGCTATTGGCCCAGTTTGGGTGATACTGGGGCTGGGGTGTAATGTTCAGGGATAGATTGACATGGATTCCCAAGGGACAAACTCCTCCTGTTGAGTAGAGAAGAAGGATGGTCCTGGGCGGGGGAATATATTTTAAATTGGATAGAGAAAGTTTAAGGGATAGAGTCATCTGAAATATAAGCATCTTGTCAAAATAAGGACCAATTAGGAAGGCCAGGAAAAGGAAGGTGTATGTTTTAGGCCTGTTATAAGGTATTTCTCCATGACAAGGAAAATGTAGAATAATGAATAATTGTTCTGCTGTGATGGTTTTGTCAGCGAGGAGAAAGACATTTGAGTTCTAGAGGCAAAACAAACTTGCTCCACAGGAACTCGATGACTTAAGAGATAAGGAAATGGTCAGCAACCTCCTTAGCAATGAAGGAATTCAGCCTTGAGTCAGATTTGCCACTTCGGGTCTTGGAAGCATCAATGTCAATAGTCAACTCCACAGCTGTAAAGGACTGAAGATGTTCTAAGAGATTAGAGTCCAGAAAGGCTACCCAAGGAATTTATAAATTACTAATTGGTTATTGTTATCTCAAACTTTATCAATACTGCAAAACTGACTATAAACCTTTGTAAGCATTTGGAAAAGCAGTTATAATTGCTGGGAAATAACTTGGCTTTGAGGCTCCATGGACAAACCACTGCATAATGACTCCACATTCTTTTGAGTGGGCTTTCAGGGAATTGTGTATAGAGAATTTGGATTTTCTTTACATAAATTTCTTATGCTGGTCTTATGAAGTAAATATAAAAATAAAGGTTTGAAAGAAATGATTATTACACTGTAGTTGTAAAATTGGCCTGTCTAGTGATATTGTTTAGTGGGTCACTGTGACTTCCTGTGGGAGGTCTCTAGTGACATGCAAATTTCCATCCTGTCCTGCCAGATTCAAAAGTAAATCACTGCCTTGTGTTAAGACTGCAAGCCCTGCTTGTCAGTTCTGGGTTTATCTGCGGGTAGAGGCCAGTGCAGGACTGGCAGGTCAGCGTGGCTACTGGAGACGCTCACCAGGTAAGAAAGGAGAGTCTAAGGAAAATTTTCTGTAGTCTTTGGAAATTTGTTTCCATATCGACGTAATAACACAACCAGTATTTTATATTGAAAAGCAATGGGAGCTCACCAAATGGTAACTATTTTACCTCTTGGTTGAAGGAATAAAGAAAAAGTTCAGGCAACTTAAAAGTCTGCAATTAGTAGGATTGCGTTTATTATGTATGAGCAAAAAAACTAAACATAACCATTAAAATCAATCACTTATAAGATGTAATTGTTATTGAAATCAATCATATTAAAATGAAATCAGCTGCTTAACAATTAACTGCATGAGAAACACATTTTGAACTGTTTGCTGATTGATTTTCAGGTGCCAGTTAATAACCTAAGCTTCACAGCAAGCTTTGCTAATAGAAAGATGCTTAAATATGGAATACATGTTCAGATTGGGAATTAATATAGAATACAACATTGATAGGATGGAGTTAAAGGATGGAACCTGTGAAAGATTGTAATAAACTGTATATGATCAGCATGTAATATATACTAACAGGAAAATATCCTTATGTGACATATTGCCTGCCATATACTAGGATATATAAATGAAAATTCAAGGCAATAATGAACATATCCTGTAAAAAACCTTTTAAGATAATGGAATATCTTTTATTGATTCATTGTGGATTTCACATCATGCATTCCAATACCACTTACTTCCCCATCCCCTCAAATCTGCCCTCTGCCCTTGCAACCTCCCCCCCAAATCAAAACCAAATTTGAAAGAAAAACAAATGCCAAACAAAAGAAAGAAAAAAAGAAGAAGAATCATCTTGTCATGGAAGCTGTCGTGTGGCCCGCTGAGGCACACAATTTACCCTTTAGTCCATTCATCTTTACTTGCAAGTGTTCATTGCCAGGAGTCATTGTTCTGGTTCAGGCTCCTGGTTTCTGCTACACCACCAATAATGGGCTCTCACTGGGGCTCCTCTTGGATATCTTGTTGTTGTCCTGTGTCATGGAGATCATGCTGCTTAGATTTGTAGATTTGTCCTCCTCAAATGCCCTAACAGTTCATAGATATGGTGGATGTTGGGATGGGCCAACTCAGCCCTGGTTCTGAGCCTGGGTGGTGCCTGGGCTGGCTATCAGCTTTCCATCTTTCCCCTATCTTCACTACCCAGATGAGCTCTCCAGCACTGCCCTGGCTAGTTCACATAATGCAGCCTACAGCAAGGAGTGGGGTCAGTTCCCCTGCTCTCAGGCTCTCCAGTCTGGGTGCCCGTACTCATATTGCCAGGACCAGCTCTACTGTTTTGCCCAGCCAAGGTGCAGGGCCCTATCTCCTGACTGCTGTAGGGGGCTTAAAAAGGAGAGTGGGGTCAGCTCCTGCTCTTATGCTCTCATGAGAGGCATGACTTACTTGGGCTAGCTTACCTGTGCTTCCCCCCCCACCACACACACACACCACACACACAACGTCATCAGCTCTAGGATGCTGACCAGGTGGGGTGCAGAGCCTGCTCTCCTGTGTGTTGTAGCTGGCATGGGGCAGGGCAAGTTCTCCCACTCTTGTGATCCCAGGGCCAGCTCTCTCACCTACCACACGTGGTAATGGGTGTGGGGAGAGGGCATCTTTCCCTCACCCATGCCACGACATGGCAGACAGGTGGGGCAGGGTCAGCTCTCTCACTCTCATGCCCTCAGCTCACTTGGGAAAGATGGCACCACCACTAACCATAGGTGTGCACCTCACCTGGGATAATGGAATATATTAAAGTTGAAGATAACAAAACCAAACCCTGTTCAAGCATCTGTCTTGAGCTTGAGGTTAAACATACGATGTGCAGGATGGAATTTGAAAGATTAGAGATGATTTTCATGGCTCCTCCATGCATAAGAAGTGGCAGCTGATATTGATTTCAAGAGTTAAGATTACATTGTTCTCACAATTTAAGGTATACAGGTTAAGGATCTTGTCTAATGTCTAGTTGTGTTCAACATTGTTGGAAGTTTTCAACCTGTATATGTATACATTAGAGATAAATTGTGTCTTAGTTAGGGTTTTTATTGCTGTGACAAAACACCATGACCAAAAAGTAAGTTGGGAAGAAAGGGTTTATTAGGCTTACACTTCAGCATTGCTGTTTATCACTGAAGGAAGTCAGGACAGGAACTCAAGCAGGGCAGGATCCCCAAGTATTGGTGAAATTATTAAGGCCACTCCACGTAGTTAAAAGGAGATTTATTTAATGGCGTAACTTACAAATTAAGGGATAGGTAGGTCGCGGGGTCTGGGGAAGGTGTATCACAGTCCAGCGGTGTTCTCTGGAGCTCTGCTCGGTCCACCTCCACTATCCAGGGTCCCGGAACCGCCTGCACACCCGCCGATCCAGATCTCGGGTCCCCAGGCGCCTCCCTTGGCCCCGCCTTGTAGGCGTGACAGTTGCCGAAGTCTCAATGGGGGTTGGAACTTCCAGAACAAAGCTGGAATGGCTACCCACTACACCCAAGGCAGGAGCTGATGCAGGGGCCATGGAGGGAAGCTGCTTACTGGCTTGCTTCCCTTGGCCTGCTCAGCCTGCTTTCTTATAGAACCTAGGACCTGCAGCCCAGGGATGGTGCCACCCGCCATGAGCTGGGCCTTCTCCCATTGATCACTAAATGAGAAAATGCCTTACAGCTGGATCTCAAGGGGGAATTTCCTCAGCTAAGGCTCCTTCCTCTGATGACTCTAGCCTGTGTCAAGTTGACATACAAAATCAGCCAGTATACACAGGAACTCCATAAAATGGTTAAATGATCAGATGGAGGGTAGAGTCTGGGAGTATTTCTTTTTGTTGTTGTTTTAGAGGAAGAAGTATGAGAAGACTCAAACTGTATAAAAATCATAATTTTGAGTTGAAGGTTGGTACTGCCATTGAGAGCAGTGTAACACATTACACATGCATATATATATGCATGTATATATACAATATATGCATATATATATGCAATGTTGTACCCTACCCATAAATATGTAAGATTACTGTATGTCAATTTAAATAGCTGTGTTTTTTAAAAATAGTATAAGTTTAACTAGAAGCAACTGTAAAAATTTATACACAGTGTAATGTAAGCCATTTTTTTTTCTTTGAGAATGCATTGAGTAGAAAGAAGGAAGTTACTCATGCCTGTTGTAGAACGTCTCCCCTCAGATGGTCAAAGGCTGATTAGGCAGTTTCCAGACTTCATGCTCTGAATGATACCAGTGTTGAAAGAATGTTCAGAACATTGAACAAATGTGATAAAAAGTTTTATTCTTCCACCCACCAAATTGCCACAACCTTAAATTATCTGTAAGTTCCACATCTAAAAAATCTTATTTTTTTGTTCCTAAATGTTTTGTCAAAATCTACCACAAGTTAAGAGTTAGGTCACTTTTGACAGCTATACTTTTTGAAGGAAACAAGTCCTTTGGAGAACACATATGATGTAAAATACAGGTCATTCTTCCTGCCTGGTGAGGCTGAGTGAGAAAAGCAGTGTGTCCACCACAGTGATGCTGAGAGAGATCCCTACCTCCATCATATTCCACTGTGACCACCACAGTGATGCCCTGAGAGATCCTCACCTCTGGCATATTCTTTCCTACACATGTCATATAGGTTTGCTGATATTGAAAACAACAGAGAGTCAAAACCTAAGTCCATAGCCAATGTAAGCCTATGATGAGGCAGTAGAGAGGGTTTATCTAAAGGTGCTGTGCAGAACTGTCAGGCCTGTGTCATGTGAACTGAAGAATGCAGCCCTAAAATTTCACTAGATGTGGGAGGCCAACTGGGAGACCGGCTCCCACATTTTACCCCAGGGTGCTCTTGAGGAGAAGGGGATAAGAGATTTAGATAAAAGGATAGAGGGGAGAGAAATATATAGAGATACAGAATGGTCTTGGGAGGGCCTGGATCCTTTTCCACCAGCTCTTCCTGTTTCTTCTAAAGGGCTATTTATAGGAATGCCAAGGGGTGCAGTAAAAGACCTCCCCCTAGCTCAGCCAAGTGTAGACCCTTCCAATCACCTAGAAACCATGCATATGGTTAAGCAATCCTCTGATGCAGCTCTGTGGGTAAAGCAAGCTCAGATCTCACTAGGAAACCTTTATGGACCTCCGCAACTAGACTCACCAGAGTCCTCTCCTGCTCTCTCCTTTTCATTCCTTGGGCTCCTCATGCTCTCTCCATTCTCTTGCACTCCTTCCCCAGAATCTCATTTTCATCCAGTCATTGTTTTCAGTATGAGACCTGCAGCTGGGGAAGTCTATGGAACTGTACCTGTGGCTGGATGATGTTACAAAGTGGGGATCAGTGCAGTCACCACCAAGTCAAGGATGGGAACTTCAGCATCTCCTGTCTCCTTCTCAGTGATGGCTCCCACACTCAAGTGACTTGCCTTCCTGTTAAAAAATTACCATCTGTGTGTACATACCTAAAGAATATTTGTTTTTATACAAATAGAACAATATTATAAATATATTTTAAAGGCTTCTTTTCTTTTTCACTTATGGGTTTTTCCTATTGTATGCATGGGCTATAGTCTGTTTACCCATTCAATTATTGAATGCTTTTTGATGTTACATTAGAAAAGGAAAGTAATCTGTGGGGGTCACCCCCTACCCTGCCAGCCAAGGGTGTGGGAGCTGTTTCTCAACTCTGGGCAGTGTGTCTTGTTTTCAAACTTCAGTGCTCACCAATCAAGGGGGTCTGTGGCATCATTAGTTGTAAGTGAATTTGGGGCTCCTCTTGTTATTAAGGATCCAGTGCACCCTTGCCTACTTTATCACTGTTGGTTGTCCTCCTTTGTGCAATGTCTAGAATTTTACATAGGTCTGTTTGTCTTCTCGTGGCTAGTCTCCTGTTCTGTATGTTGAAATTAGCCCCATTCAGTTTCTCTTCTCTCCTCCCATGTGTGATGAAGAGCAGTACTTTATTTGAATATAGTCACATTTAGTGGGGTTCTGGAATACAGTTATCTTCCTCCAGAAAGGATCTAGACTTGTGTATGCCTGGTACCCGGAAGCACTGCCATCTAGTACCAACTGATTTTGAGCCTTGGGTGTTTGTAAGATTTGAGCAGTACCTGTCTGGGTTGTACATCTGTGCATTCGTTTCCTTCTGACCCTGGGTTTAAGCTTGGATTACAAAGTTCAATATTAGATATTGTGGAGTACTATGCTCTGACACTCAGCAGCTTTATGCAGGCTGTGCCTTTGCCTTCAGACACCTGTTACTAGTGAAGCTATCAAGGGAAAAGTTCAAATTGCAGGCATTTTGAAATTCGTTGGAATTAGTCAATGTAGTTTCTGTGGCTGAATGCTTTTTTCCTGTCCCAAATTCATTTTGTAACTCAATCCCATATTAGGAAGTGTGGCCTTTCAGAGGTGATTGAGTCATTAGGTGCCCTTATGACAGGACTGGGGAAGGAGTTCACCTCTGTTCACCCTTCTTTCCCTTAGGCCACGTGAGGAAAATAGCAATAAGGAACCATTCTGGAAGCAGAGAACAGCCTTCCTCGGTCTGCACAGCTTCCTCTACCATGATCGCCTGCACAGCTATGAGAAAGCAGCTCTTAAAACTTATAAATTGCCAGAATTTGGGTATCCTGTGACAGTTACACAAATGGACCCATTGTATTTTGTATTAGTAAGTCAGTATGACCAATCTGACTGAAGAACTCAAAGGAGGGAATTATTTCAGCTCATGGTTTGGAAGGATGTTTAGTCCATGGCCTGTTGGCCCCATGGTAGGAGATACCTCTATCTCTTCCCTGGAGTATAGACACTGCAGCCCAGTCTGCTCAGTGCAGACTCACAGCCCAGGAGGGGAGACGCTAGAAAAAAAAAAAAAGGTGCATCATTAGAAAGAGTACCGCCATGAGGAAGAACGGCAGGAACAAGTGGAGGGGCTGGGTCCCTGTGTCAAGTCCCTTGCCCTAGTGTTCACCCTATGCCTCCTTTTGGTTATACTCCAAATCACTGATGTGGGGAAGTCCCCAGCAGTGCCCTGGGGACAGGAGCTACATTTCCTAAATGTGAAGCTTCTGATGGCTTCCTTTTTTTGTTTTGTTTTGTTTTTTGTTTTGTTTGCCTTCTACCACAAAACACAGTAATCTCAGCCTCCACTTTCTTCCAGTGCTTATCTTTTATTTCCTCTTAAAAGACTTCAGAATAGAGACATGTGCACTAGCTGACTTTCTACCATAGGCCTGACAAGGTTCATAAGAAGGAGTTTAGTGGCTCTCTGCAGTCTAGCAGTGGGACTGAGCACTTCCATTGCCCACCATAATCCCCCAAATCACATCCCCAAAAGCATGACAAAGATGTTTCAAAGGCATCTAAGAGTGGGTAGGAGTAAAAATTTGTGAGAGATTAGTGTGTTTCATTTGTATGCCAGATACTTGTGCTACATTGACTGGGGCATATACTTAGAAACCTGGCAAAGTGTTTTCAGATTTGTCTGTCCAGAGGATGTCGTGTGTGAGTTCGGGTGGTTTGGGAAGATCCAACATCACTGTGGTCTGGCCCTACTTAGTCAGATGGGATCTGGAGAGAGCAAATGTGAGCGATGACTTGGTTTGTATCTGAGCTTTTGGACAGTCTCTTCTGTTGCTGTGGACATCAGAACTCCAGGCTTGCTTGCTTATATTTACCTTGAACTATAGGTGTGGTGGTGACTTTTTGTGAGTCTGAATCATTCCTGTCAAAAGAAACGTAGTTTGCAAACGTATTTCATAGGTGTGTAATCACAACACTTGATCGATCACAATTACCTACCATGGTGGTGTGCGTTAATACAGTTCAGTTTTGGACCAGTTTCTCTTCAGTCTATTGTTGGTCCACTCATAACTATTACACCTGCACAGCTTATCATGGCAGGGAAAAGAAAGTATGTCTACACTCTCTGTGCTCTTGCATAGAGAGCTTACTGAATGTTCCATTTTACATATTTCTAAAAAAAAACGCTTTAAAATATAAATAAATGTCCTTAAAATAAATGTGTTGTATTTTTTGAATTATATTTTCAAGATTGTTCTTTGGAGTGGGTGGGATGAAAGATTCAGGTTATGGCCTGCAGGATAATAGCTTTTAATTACCTGAACTCAAATGTAAATTCTTTAAGTTTTGTCATATGAAATATGGACTATGAAATTTATTAATCCTAACATTCTTTATTTGGTTAAAATTTTCCCATGTTCTTGCAAGTGTCTGTAATTCTTAATTTATTAGGAATTATAGAGTTTATTTATACTGTGCTGAGAGGCATAGGTAAATCTTATAAATAAAACAGCTAAGAACTTCAGAATATAGCCCCTAAATATGGAACTCTAAATCCACTGAAGCAGTTTGTGCTCTGATTGGATGAGTCCAGTTCCCAGAAAGATGTGGAGAGGAGTGGTCGGCAGTCTGCAGGAATAGGGGCATGACAGTCTTTGTGACTGTTTTCTAGTGTGCTTCAACTGTTAAGTCTAGAGCTTGGTTCACTCCGAGCATATTTTTATTGATTACCAGAGTCCATGTTACAGTAACTATACAGTTGTGATTCATCTCATCAAGAGACGTGTAGTCCACTAAAGGTTATCTGCAATTATAACATTTGAGTGCAAACAATTACCAACCATGGCCTCTTATTCCACCACCACCATTCAAGATTTTAATTTGTTTGTTTGTTTAGGGAGACCTACATTTCTCATTAGAGAGGGGAGAGGGGGAACCCTTTCTGATAACTTTCCTTTCTTTAAAGTGAAGTCCTCTGTTTCTGTTTCTGTTTGTTAGGCCTCTGGTATACTGATATCAGAGGTCCTGGCACAGGAAAATAGTTGTTGATAATAAAAAGGAGGCAGTAGGCTGATGGGCAGCAGTCAGGAGCTGGTTGAGTAGTTCCAGAAGTTTCATCTACTTCAGCAGATGGTGAGAGCACTCCAGATCTGGAGCTGAATGCCACAAACTATGCTATTGAAGTGCCTTACACTGTTAATAATCTAACTCACCTTCCCAACAACCACATGAGAAATGGATCATTAGTTCCCTTAGGAGGCAATCTAAGAGTCTCACAGTCCTGAATCACTTGATGACTTTGGGTTAGTTTAGGATTTTAAGATGTGAGTGCGTTTGATGGTACATGATGTTGCTCTAGTCATCTACTGGTGGTCATTATGATGAATTCAACCCAATGCTCAAAATTTAAGTTTAAGAAAATTTACTTAAGAAAGTTTAACTTCTGTGTTACAAAGATTGTAATACTAGTTGCTTAGATAATTGGAGGCAAAAACATGACATTTGAAGTATACCTGGAGACACCAATTTTATGAGTTTTGCTTAGGATAAACTATATAAACACTGTCTACCAAAACATAAACAGGTTAGAAGAGAAAGGTGGAATGACTTGTGTTGTAAGCCTCAGAATGGAGCTAGTAAGTGGGAATCTAGAGAAAATTCATCATCAAGTATTTTAAGTGACAAGTTTGAGAAACTGAGAAGATTCCAGCTGGTAAGGCCTCATGTTCCACCTGAAAGGGGATTTGAGAGCAAAGATCCACTCTGATGAAACTCTATAAAAGCAAAATTGGAGCTGTGTAATCTCTTACTGGCATAGGGATGACACCAAGTAGGTACAGAAGGATCTCTCCAGTAAAGGGAGTAAAGAGGGACTTCTAGATTGACTGGTGTTATTCCTATTAAAATGGGGAATAGGAAAGCTATTGAAACAGCCATTATACAAAAGTAGTAAATGGTGACTCTTGTGTACTAATTGCATACAATGGCTTCCTATTTACTGTTGGGGAGGTCTGTATTGCTAAAGCCTTTTGTATGTGTTTATAGTCAATGGTGTGGTCAAACAGACTGTTTTAATTTTAGACCACAAACTTCTGGATAAAAAAATAATAGATGTTAATTTTATAAGTGAAAAGAAATTCAACAAGTAATACATACTTACCTAAAGGCATAAGGAAAATATGTGTGTAAAATTTTATGTGTGCAGTTTTTTAAGTTTCTCACTCTTAAATTCCCTGACAGTGTACTCCTGTCATGTATATGGCTTCCAGGTCAGCGGAGGCTCATGAGGCTCATCCATGGTCTGTGTGCCCGGGAGCTGTTTGTCTGTGGCAAAAACTAGAATGTTACACACTTTAGTAGAGCCCTCCCACAACAGTAAAATGATGGCTGAGTTTATTCATAGTGTCAGCAACTTTTCCACCTTGCCACTGCCGCCCATCTTTGGAGGGTGAAGAATAATACACTTCCTAACTGGGCCGTGGTGACCTCTGGAATATCTGGAGCTTTCTTGCCTAAATTGTGGAAGTGACCTACTGAGCACATTTCATGCCAACAGAATGGTGCTTTGTGTTCCCCTCAGGCAGACCTACTCAATGCTAGGCAAATGCTCTACCATCAAATGGTATCCATGACCTAAGACTGATGCTTTCCAGTGATTTGAAAACATGGAGGGCTGTGTGTGGCAGTACACATCCTTAAGTCCAGCTTTTAGGGAACTGAGGCAAGAGGATTACAAATTCGAGGCCACCCTGGGGTCAATGGTGAGACCCTGTCTGAAACAAGAACAGTGAGCATGTCCCAACTGCATGGGTCTGCACTTCCTGTATGCCAGCTGAGTTCTGTGCTCTCAGGTGGAATTCTAAGAACCATTGCAACAGAAACTGTTATTTAGCTCACAATTTACAGGTAGGTTACAATACTTCAGGTGGGTGGTAGTAAGAAGATGGGAAGCCAGATGAAGCAGATGGGTCATGCTTCATTTTTCTTAGAACAAACATCTCTGAGAATAAACCCAGGGGCTCTATCAGAGCTTTGCTAATCATTTTGAGGATAGCGCCTCTAATGATGTAAAAACCTCCAACTGGACCATGCATCTTAAAGATACAGGTCCCTCCCAGAGGCACCACACTGAAGATTGAAAATCCCTAACACATGAACTTTGGGGGAATACACTGTTTTTCAAAAATCTGAATCCTAGCTTTCTCCATCTGAAAAGGGAAGCTTCTCTTAGTCCAGGCATTTTGTGTCATGGGGAAAGGTAAGGCCCTGTGACCACATTCTCTAATTTTTTTTTAAAAAAGATTCAGAAATAATCTCCAACTTTTAGAATATCATTTTTTAAAAGAATGTATGAGTGAAGCTTCTGGCTTTTAGAAGCTTACATCTTGTACTCTAAATCTCTTGAAGAAATGACTTCATAGATACGATATAAATAAGCCCTCCTCTCTCTGCTGAGTTCTCCTGCTCATCTGTTTGCTAGCTTTCTGCACCTGTAAAGTGCAGAATAAACTGTTGCACTGTCCCTACCACCTGATCCCTTCAGTGGAGAACTGGCAGTTACCAACATGCCACACCCGAAGTCTGTGGCCACCTGCCAGCCACTTTTGGATGCTTTCGGAGTTTCTAGACCCTAGGGTTTGAAAGCCATGTAGCTGCTTTGAGGTGGGGTATGAAGAGCTGCTTCATGTTTGTTCACTCTTCCTGACTCTTCCCCACTTCACTTTTCTCCTTTTCTTCCACATTGTGTACTCTGCTTGGTGAAGTAGCTTCTTTTCTTATTTCCCTGCTTATTCTTTCTCCATACTTTTTTCTCACTGGCTTGGTAAGGAGAAAATTTTATTTACTCTGTAGGAAATTATAATTTTGGCAGAAAATGACTGGCTTCTGAACAGAGCAGTCACAAGCAGAGGCACACCCAGAAAACAAACCTTGCTTCCTGGCATTTCACAGGTCCTTAGAATGGGGCTCATTTCTCCTAAGCCTGCTCTTTAGCCTATTGGCTCAGTTTTCGAGAATGTACGAGCCATCTGATGAGCTAAGTAGGGTTGGTCTGAAAGCTGCCTCGCCTCTGATCTCTCCCTGTGAACACTGCAGCGTGTACAGTAAATCATCTATCTACCTCTCTTGTTTCTCTCAGCAGAGCCTCACAGGCTCACAGCCCTCCTCACAGTTCTGGATTCTTGTCACTCACCCTGCTTTCCAGTCTCACCACTTTCAAAACGCTCTTTGGAGAACCTTATTCATGCCCAGGACATGCTTTTAGTTAAAAATCAGCAAGTAATTTCTGTATCTGCAATAAAACAAAACATCCTTTATTATGGTAAATATGAACTCTCTCCTGGCATTTTATTGAGATGGGACTTGGTCTAATCATACACAACCGTCCTTCACTCTCTGTTAGCCCCTTGCTCCATTCTCCCTGTTCAGCTTCTTCTCACATTTCCACACTCAGGTTTTCTGGTCCTTTCTGCATGGTTCCTTCAGGTTAGGCTAGCACTCGTCCCTGCCCCCTTGGCTCTCTGCTTTTGGTATGGTGATTGTGTAGCTAATGCATGGTGCTCCCGCTCCCATCACACTGTGAGCTCCTTTGAAGCAGGAGGTATATTTTATTTCAGAATAATCCTTATCTGAATGTCCAGCAACTCTTAGTTTGTGCACAAAAGTGCAAGTTCTAGATTGGGGAGGGAGCTCACGGACTTCAAAGACACATTACTACAGGGTGTATGGCTGCTGTATATTGCTAGCAATGTGACATGTTAAGTTTGCTAATCTTTGTTGAGGATCACTCAGATGATTGAGTTACTTAGTATTTTACAACTATTACAATTTTTGTATAGTAAAAAAAAACCTTCAGGTTAAAATCAAATGATGTTAAATTTTTAACTACACAGGCAACACATTTACAATTAAAAAGACAAAATTTCTGATATATATATATATATATACACACACACATATATATGTATTTATATATATATATATGTGACTTTTAAGATAAATAGTCTAATCTGTCAAGATATTTGAGTTAAAAGAAATGTGAAAATGAGTCACAGTAACTGCCCCTTTTATGAAATCCTTGAATAGTTAAGTCAAAGTGTAGTCACTTATGGGGTCCTGAGGTTTTCAGGTCATTTTTGAAATACCACCATTTCTGTGTCTGCGGAGTTCTTGTGGTTCTGTCACTGTGCAGCCTCCCTTAAATGTGTCTGCAGGACCCTAAGTTTTTGATACTTCAGTGAAGACTGGCCTGTAGTGAAGCATGGCAGGATGGGAACCATACCAGAGTTCTTGAAAATGCATGAGGACCTGTTCTAGTCAGGGATCTAGAGGAACAGAACAGATGGAATGAATAAATATATATTATATATAATATGCATATATATATATATACACACACACACACCAATATATATGTGGATTTATCAGAGTGTTTTACACTATGCACTGGAAGTAACCCTACAATGACTGTCTCACTCCAGAGACGCTGAGAACCGGGTGCTCAGTCCAGGAAGCTGAGTGCCTCTGGAGTTCCAATACAGCATTGGAAGCCTGAAGAATTCCTGGAAAGCTCCTGGTATTCAGTCAGTGTTGGAAGCTTGAAGAAATCGATTGAAGGAATCAGTAATGGCAGCAGCAGAGCAGAAGAACTCAACAGTAAGAGTCGGGGTCAAGGGACAAGAGCTGTCCTTGTTCCAAGTCCTTGTATTGGACTGCTATGAGAAGGCATTGCCAACATTTTGAGTGGATGTTCCCACTTCAATTAAGACACTTCCCCACCGATATACTCACAGGTAAACCTGATCTAGACAGCCCCGCAAGAGTCCTTCTTCCCAAGTGATTTCATGTTGTGTCAAGTTGACAATTAAAGCTAAACATCACCAGACCCTGTGTGCACAGTTTTTCTATGTCTGTGAGGGTAATAAAGGGCAGACATTGGGCAGTTTTGATAGGAAGTTTTATTTTTTCAAAGAGCCATCTATGCTATTAATGTTTTGTTATAATGTTTTTATTCTTAAAAGCTTAATGTCAAGACAGAGGACTACAAGCATGTGCACATTTTCTTTCAAAACCTTAAATATATGTTCATCACTTAGTAAATTTTGATTTTAAAGCACAGAGAATCTTTTATACATAGTACAGAGAGAGAACACTAAACAGACTTTGGCAGCATGTGTCATTGTTTCTAAATGTAAAGTTTTTAAACATAGATTGGTACAGCAGTTTGTTACAGTTAGAATTCAGTTTGTGTCACTTTGGGGAATATAAACATTGTTTCTCTGTCATATGTCTGTGAAATGATATCATATGTTCTGAGAACTCAATGGGGTATTGGGAGTGACAGAGTTTGCTAGAAGAGAAATACATATGTATAACTATTATAGATAGAGAGAGACGACTATATAGAAATGAGATTTTTTTTTTCCTCATTAGGTTTCCAAAAGAGTTAGGTCACAAGTAAGGAATAGCTGTAGAATTCATAATCCTCCATTTTATCTGCAAATGGATAGCAGTGATCAAATGGCTTGGTCATGGCAATTGTTGGGTGGTAAGGGGAAAGCTGATTGTTCGCAGGGTGCCGAGGGAGCCCAGGTGTGAGTGTGCGGTCTGAGGTGCTGCCTACCTTGCATGGTCTGAACTTCTGAGAGTAGGCAGAGTGTGTCCTCCATGTCTTCATATCTGGGGCAAAGGTCCCAGAGTCAGCAGCTTCCGGTAGGCTATACAAGGCAGAACTTGTGATTCAAGAGCAAAAGGGGATCCATGTTAGAGGTTAAGGTCCTCGGGGCAGAGTTTTAAGAATCTTCTCAGTACAAATGACAGAAACCAGTAGAGAAAAAAGTTCTTAGGGACTCTTCTCTTGGTGCACAGAGTTTCATCAGAATAGGTTTTTATTCTTCCAGGGTTCATTTCTTTGGTTTGCTGGCTTGGCATTTGATCCAAAGTTTTAATAACTCTTTATGATAAATGTATCTTTGAAAAAGAGGATCCGGATGGTGTTTTGATTTGGGAAACATGACTTACAAAACTTCTGCATAAATGGTTCTGTTTAATAGGATTTTAAATTCATGAGAAAATTTAGCATGATTTCTTTAAGACGGAACAGGAAAAGGCAATGACTACAGACAAAGCTTTACAAAAAGACAGAGGAGAAATGGAAGGGCTGAAATGGAGAACTAAGGCCACTCTTTGCAGAGTAAATGGATGTTTATCTAAAGAAGCACTGACACAGAGTTCATTGCTAAAACTTTAAGGCTAAAAAAATGAATGAAGCAATATTCTGAATGTACAGCCAAACTCTCAGTTTTCCTGCATCAGTAGTGTTCTCCATGTGGGTCAACTCTACAATGGAGAGTAAAGGGCATGAAAGGGCAAGAGAAGAAAAGTTCACTCCTGAATATTCCTTTTACATCTTGATTTTTGTATTATAGGCTCTTCCCTGATGATGATTCCCCCCAAATGGAAAGTTACAGTTAAGCACTGTGTCAACTAGCATTTTTTGTTTTAATTTGTATTGTTTTCATTTATCCCTTGGCAATTTAATACATATATATATGTGGTATGTTTTTGTCATTTTCACCTTTTACTCTCACCCTCTCCTTTTTTCCAGGAAACTCTTCTTCCCTTCAACTTGTGTGTGTGTGTGTGTGTGTGTGTGTGTGTGTGTGTGTGTGTGTGTGTGTGTCCCACTGAGTTTATTTTGCATTTACCCTACAAGTACAGGTAGAAGGTTCATTTCCTGGGCATGGGCTCTTTTTCAGTGAGAGTACCAAGATGAAATGCCGTCTCACCCTTCAGCAACAGTTAACTGCCAATAGTCCCTCACAAAGTAGTGAGACTTCATGTGCTTCTTCCCCTATCCATGATAAAATGTTGACGGTCCTAATCTTGTGCCTGTATTGTGCAGGTAAAACAGATGCAGTGGCTTCCAGAGTGCAATGGCCATGTCAGGTCCTGGAGACATCTTTATGTAACAGACATACTCTTTTATCCTCAAGGTATTAAAATTTTTTCCTCCTCTTTTTTTTACGATGTACCATGAGCCGTGGAGGGGGTGATTTTGATTTCCTAGTCAAGACTGAACACTCTGGGAATTTGGAAGCAGCACCAATTTATGCTTGGGTATAACCAATGAATCAAGAAGGCAGTTTAACAGAATTTCCAATTAGAACTCTTTGTAAGTGCTTCTTTAGATAAACATCCATTTACTCTGCAAAGAACAGCCTTAGTTATATGGTAGTAATAGGTTTCCCTCTGAGGCCTATGGTCTCCCCAGCTATGTGCTCTTAACAGGTTTATAGGAATAGGTATGGGTTCCTCCTGTGGAATGGACCTTAAATCCAAGCAGAAATTGGTTGGTTACATCATCATAGTCATGCCACTATGGTACCAGTGAGAACTTCTTACCTGGTAGATCCATATTTTAGCATGCAGACTATTGATGGCTTTTCTCCATGAACAACCTGCATATAATCTTCTAGAATATGGAAGCTATCCAGCACATAGGAAGTTTCTAGCTTGATTTCTCTGTGTTTTGTATCCAAAATAGCTTGCACCATCATGTTCTGGTAGGCAACAAAGAGCAGGAGCAATAGCCTATTTGTTTTTGGAAGCCTCTGAGAGAAGCTTTATCCACCCAAAGGAAAAAAAAAAAGTAAAGAACAGAAACCTATTTTTAAGCTTACTGAGATGCACAATTAAAAAAGAGATTGAACATCATGTTTTATTGTTCATCCATATTGTACTAAATTAGTGATCATTGAACCAGAAAACTGAAGTTCAGTAGGAAACTGTTCTGTTATTCCTATCTCTCATAGGTGCAGACATTTCAGAAAAGACCAATATAATAAAAATACATGATTATAGACTCAGAGGAGGAATCTAAAATGCTGAGGTTGGATTCAAATCTAACACCACTCTTTCTGTGATCATTTATAAAGGATGCCGCCTCCTTTTTTTCCCATTGTGTCTTTTCCAGTAGAGTTGAGCAGTATTATTTTAGTTTTCATAATTGGAAACTTGATGTTGTGCCACAATCTTAAAAGAGAATCCAAGCATCCATAGTTCCAAATGTCATAATTACCAAAGATAAAAGTCACTTAAAGTCCCTAAAATTCTAACTGCCCCCAAATCACAATTCTGAATGTTGAACCATGATATAAAGCCTAAATTCTTGAAAACTGAAATTCCCCTGAAGCAAAGGATATATGTGGTAGAAAGCCAAATTCAGGCCAAGGGATTACTGTGGTTATAGTTTTACACAGGTACTTGCCAAGTCACTCAATTCTTTGGTACTGCAATTGTATGCCATCACATAGTCCATCTTGACTCAGTTGCAGCCCACAGATCTGATGGAAGCTACAATGGGCAAGAGCATCTCTCGGCTCTTTGTCTTACTATTCTTGAAACCATTTGACTGTAGCGTGACTTCATGGGCTTCTTTAGGCAGATGTGGTTTTAATTAAAGATCCCTGGAATTTCACCAGTTGGAAGAATTCCAATGCAGAGAAATTATGCATTTTTAAATGGAATTTTTAACACCGCTATGTCACATGTCCAATCCACGCATTGGAATTTTCTACTAAACACATTGGGTCAATGGAAAAATCCCAAATTTCATAACTCCTTAAAAATTCCCTTTCAAGCCTTGATGGCACCCAGTTCCCATTCTGCTCTTATAGCTTGCATGTTCAGTTGAAATCTGTTTTACTTTGTGAAGTAGCCTAAATCTTCACATAAACATAAAATGGCTTATCCTTTCCAGTCATTATTAACACTAATGAACAAGTAAATTCTTGAATTTTTAGATTTTACTGAAATGTGTACTGTATGTATTTGGTTCAAAAGAAAAACTGGGAACTGTTTGAAACGTAATGTCAGTAGACAAACTGAAACATGAGTTGTTCTTTCTTTTCAGTTTAGTGGTAAATACAAGTGTATCTTTACCAGTTGGGTCCTAATATACTTTTTTCACTGGCATAGCTTCTCACTTGGCACTTGTGTGTGGCTTAGATGTTTAGTGATGGTGAATTATTTTTGTTCACTGGTTTGGGAAGTTGTTTGCTTTTGTGTTTTATTTTTAAGGACAAAACTTCTTTCTGTCTCCTACAGTTTGTCCTCTCATCATCTTATGTTTCTTCTCACAGTGAATCGTGGTTTTCAAGGTACTGGTTTTAAGATTTTGTGAGAGAATTTTCATCTCTTATGGTTATTATTTTGGAAATTTGACCCTTAGGTCTTCTAGGAATTTTATGATTTCATCATTTTAGATTATGGTAATTGCCATCATAATGTATATTTATTGGGATGTATGACTGGCAGCAGGAGAGGTGGACAGATCACTCTTTTGACAGCATCCTTCTTTTCTGTCTGAAGTGCATCACACTCAGAGGGAAGTTGGTCAGTGTTTAATAGCCGAAAAGGTTCAACATAAACTTCAATGATATCAAAGGCATGTAACATGTCCTTTCCAAGTCATAATAAAACATAGAGTACTTCATTGTGCATTCTTTGTAACCCAATTCTAGCAAAGAATAATTTTGTTCATTTTTCCACACAAACACACAAACACACACACACACACACACACACACATACACACGCATAATCTGTGATACTTAATAATTAAAATAATGAAGGAGTATAGTTCTAAAGTAACTACTGACTTATAGCTTTGTGTTAACATATAAGATAACATCCAAATATGTCATTTAGCAAGGACATGAGTTAATTCTTTGCTGGCCTGAATGATAGTTCTGAAAGAGAGAACCATTTATGACTTGTCTATTTGTTTGTGGCATGCTGTTCACATGGCAACAGTAGGTTTCAAGGCTACCAAGAGGGATCAGAATTCTAGTTTGTCCCCCTCCCATGCTCTTCTGTTCAGGATTAGATATAATAGGATTAGATATAATAGAGTCCCGGAGTCTGTTGTCTGATCAGGGTGGGATTGTCCTCTATAATCCTTTTGTTGTAGGAGGGATTTTTCCTTTTTGTTGTAATTATTTTTGTATATTAAATGGGTGAAAGATGAGATATTAATTTCATCTACAAAAAAGTGAAATGCTGTTCTCCCGAAAAGAAGTGGTATTCAATGTGGCAACAGTTGCTTTTTTATTGTAATTATCTTTATATGTTTAATGGGGAATGTATAATTTCACTGGAAAGACACATTTTTCTTCCTGACAATGATGTTGTCCTATAGTGTACTGCCAACTCACTCGGCATGGGTATGTGTGATTTGAAGATACAGTAATCTTAACAGTTCCTAAATTTGTAGGTGCTTCTTTATCAATTAATTTTACTAGAACAAATAGATTGTCTTCTGGGTCTTCCCTCCTCATATTTGTTAGAATATTGATGATGCCGCTGAGGGACCCTCATCACGTATTCTGACAAAGTGACCCTTGCTCCAGACAGCACAAAGAGAAACAAATAATTCATTTGGCAGTGCAGTAGACTCTGATATTTAAATGTTTCTTTTATTGTAATCCTAAGCACATTTTTCTAGTATTAATGTTAGTGTATTTATGTTGCTGTTCAGATAGTTTACCTTTGTAATGATCTACCATCTATGTACATATATTTCTATGACACCATTATTCATGGCAGGGGGAAATTAATATTGGATTTTGGGTAAGGGCTTAGTGGTATAAGGTTTCTTCAGCTACTAATTTTATACCATCAATCTGTCTTATTGTAAGATAATTTTGATGAAGCTGATTACTCACAAACTATACTAGATGGCAGGCCCTGTACTACTAATGACCTTACAGGGAGCCACCGATTTTGCATGCATATGGTTGAGGAAGCTGACCTTCAGCTTGTGCTTGCAATGATCCATTAAGTAAGTAGTTGAGTAAAGTGTGTCTGACATGCCTTCCCTGGGGTCAGCCCCTTATCAGAGTTGCATCTTGGTGCTGACAGTGTGCTATGGTGGAGGCAGTCCTCCAAAATGAAGATAGGAAATGGAAGAGTGACCCCTGTGGACCTCCCCCACACAGATGCCATGCGGACGTAACTTGTGTGTCCGGTTATGAACAGACATTTTGACTACAGCACAGCCACAGCCTAGTTCTTGCCACTTCTAACCCATTTGTGTGCTACTGCTCTAGTGTTCCTTTGCTCTTCCATGCTTGATTGAAGAGTAACGTGACAGTGTGCTTCTGCCATGGAATGAGCTGGAGCCGAGAAAATGCAAACCGGAGAAGCACAGAGTGTCCCAGAGGACAGTAGAACTAAGTCCTGGCGTGCCTTGTTTCTTTTCCTTGCCGTAACCACAAAAGCATCATGTTTATATTGTCAGAAGTTTGAAAAGCACAAAAGATATTAAAGGGTTTTACAGTCCCATTAGTGAATATATTTATTCTATGAATGCATTCAGTTTTTTTAAAAACAAAATAAGGAATCTGTGATTTATGCTATTCCGTAGTTCTCTTTTATCTCTTACTAGAACCTTCTAGCAAAATTCTCAAAAATTATTTTATGCTTTACAATTCATTCATTTAGAACATGTTTACTGAGAATTTATTGTGGTCTAGTATGTTGTAGGTGGAATTTTATATTAAATTAATTAATCTGATTTTTTTTTTTTTTTTTTTTTTTTTTTACAAAATCTCCTTGCTGGTTATTAGTTCTATTAAACAGGCAAATATTGAACACTTGTGCCTAGGTGTTGAGAACAGCATGCATGACAAAGTCAGGCCCCACTACCTGACACCTGCTCAGGGTGAGGTGCTAGCTGGGGTTTTCGTGTAAACCCCAGCACAGGCAGCTGTGGAGCCTTGTCCACTGCATTTCTATGGGCTTGACTCTTCTCAAGTTTCAGCCCATATTTGGAGTGGAATGGATTAAATACCCTCTGTACTTCACTTATGTTTCAAAATATTTATACGCAGATGTTCTTATTTCTGTGTCTTATGCCATCTTGAGCCAGAAAGATTCTCAAGTTATGTTGTAGTTTGAAGGAGATCTCCCCCATAAGTCTTAAGTATGTGAATACTAAGTTCCTAGTTGGTGGCTCTTTGGGGAGGATGGGGTGTGGTCTTTTGGAGAAAGTATATTACTAGGGGTGGGCTTTGAGGTTTCAAAAGACTCAATCTATTTTGATGCCCTCTCCGTTTCCTGCTTGCAGTTCAAGATGTGAACTCTCAGCTGCTGTGTACCCCAACTCTTGCTGCCCCTGTCCCATCATCATGGACTCTAACCTTCTGGAAATATAAGCACAAAATTAGGATTTCTTCCATAAGTTACCTTGGTCATGGTGTCTCATTATAGCAATGGAAAGGTAACTAATAAAGCTTCTATCATTTAAAAGAACTTTCTCAGTCAGAAAAACATATGCATATTTCTTTCAGATTTATTGTGGTTAATGTATATAGATGCAGTTTGGTTGGCAGTTGTGTTAGTCACTGCTCTTTTCTCTGGTGAAAAAAGCAAAACAACTTCAGGGAAAACGCGTTTATTTTGGTTTACAGTTTGAGGTTACAGTGCTCGGCTCACTTTCTCCTTTTTATCCAGTTTAGCATGACAACCCAGAGAACAGTGCCATAGACAGTGGGTATGCCTGTTTACATCAATTAACCTGATCATGATAATCACTCATATGCATGGCCAGAGGCCAGTCTTCCAGGTGAGACCCATTTCCTAGGTATTTTAGATCACATTGATAATTGGGAGTAACTATCCCAGTTGTGAAGACGTAAATGTGTTTTGTACGTTTTATGTGTTTGAGCTTGTATGTGTTTGTGCAATATGCATATATGCTTATGTGTGTGCAGGTGTGATCATCTGTGTGTGAGCATATAGAAACTAGAGACCAGTAACAGCTGTCTCTATCACTTTCTACCTTGTTAGTTTATGAGACCACCCAACCTCTCACTGAATCCGTAGCCATCATATCTGCTAGACAGGCTTACTGACATGCCCCAGGATCTTCTGTCCTTGTCCACCCAGCACTCAGGTTATAGATGTGTGCCTCTGTGTCTGGCTTTTATGTGGGTGATAGGAATCCAACTAGGGTCTTCTGGCTTGTGTGGTAGGTTTTTACACACTGAGCTATCTTTCTGGTTCTCCTCAAATATTTTAAAATATGAAACCACAGTATGTAAATGGAGGCAGAGTTTTTCCTGTCCTGATACCCGGCAGTGCTTCCCAAATTACCACACAGAGGCTTATATTAATTATAAATGTTTGGCTGGATGGCTCAGGCTTATTACTAACTAGCTCTTACATTTAAATTAGCCCATATCTATTAATCTATTTATTGCCATGTGGTCCATGGCTTACCAGTTCTCTGGCATCTTGCTTCTTGGGTTGTTGGCTCAAGTCTCCTTGACTCCCCCCTCTTCTTCCCAGTCCTCAGTTTGATTGTACCACCTAACCTTACCCTACCTTGCCATAGATCAAAAAAGCTTTATTATCATCCAGTGAGACCAATATATATTCACAGTGTACAGAAGGATCATCCCCAACAGCAGCAGTACATTACTATATAGTTATATCTTTAATATTATAGTTGTTAATTTAATTATGTGTGGTGGTATTGTGTTCTCCAAAATATTGTGCACCCTAATAGACTTATCTGGCGTCAGAGACAGAACAGCTACTAGATACAGAGGCTAGAAAATGGTGGCACTTACACCTTTAGTCCTAGCATTCCAGAGGTAAAAATCCCTCTGGATCTGTGAGTTCAAGGCCACATTGGAAACAGCCAGGCATGATGACACAGGCCTATAATCCCAAGAAGTGAGCCTTTAATCCCTGGAAGTGATGGCAAAAACAGAAAGATATATAAGGCATGAAGACCAGAAACTAGAAGCATTTGGCTGGTTAATCTTTCAGGCTTTGAGCAGCACAGTTCAACTGAGATTCATTCTGGATGATGACTGAGAAGCTTCCAGTTTGAGGAAACAGGATCAGCTGAGGAACTGGCAAGGTGAGGTAGCTGTGGCTCGTTCTGCTTCTCTGATCTTCCAGCATTCACCCCAATAACTGGCTCCGGGTTTGTTTTTATTAATAAGACTCTTTAAGATTCATGCTACATCTTGTGTACCTTTAAGATTCGTGCTACAATTATGGATGAGATCAACGTTTTATTTGGGAACCCATTGACAATAATAATCTGCTGAGAGATTTCACTGTATATGTGTTTAACAACTACTATAATTTTAAGAAATGAAAACATTAAGAGTACTGTGGAGGCCCACAAAGGTTCCAACTTAGATCTGAGCTTGCTTCACCTAGCAGAGCTGCATCAGAGGATTGCTTGACCAGGTGCATAGTTACAAGATGTTTGGAAGGGTCTGCACTTGGCTGTGCTAGGGAGACTTTTTTTGCCCTGCCCCTTGGCATTCATTTAAAAGCTCTTTAGAAGAGACAGAAGGGGCTGTTGGATAAGGATCCAGGCCCTCCCGAGGCTATCCTGTGTTTCTATCTGTCTCTCTCCCCTCTATTTTTTTATCTAAATATTCTCACTCCTTCCTATTCAAGAGTACACTGGGGAAAACGTGGGAGTGGGTCTCCCACAGAATACTTACATTAAAATTATTCACAATCTAGTGGCAATTAGGTTTTATGGAATCAAAACAGGAAATATCTTAGATAGTTGAACTGAAACCATAGATGCCTAAAAAAAAGTTTCATATGTCAATTTATAAGTTAATGAAATGCGTAGATATTTACTTTTATTCAATAATCTCCACATCATATGAATCATTTAAAAACTAGAAGAGTTAATTATGTTTGAAAATTGTTATCAGAGCATCTTGTTCTGAATTGGTCTTAAACTTAGTGAAGATGTGCTGAGTGAGCAATCAGCAGAATTAAGAAGGGATGGTGAGAGTATGGCAACTCCTTCTTAGACATTCATTTGATGACACTTTGTGGACGGTCTGTTCTTCGTCTCACTCTGATCTGAGTCCTGGGATACAGGAATGCACACACATTTCTGTAAGTAGAATTTATGAACATCTATGCAGTGAGGTAAATAATGTAACGGTATTCGGGCTAAGATGGGAATCAGGTGAACATGGTATACTTGTGAGTGGACTGTGGGATGAAAGTGCATGCAGGATAAGAGAACGGTAAAGACTAAGGCTTTGAGGCCAGCTGGACATGGCCGTTCAAGGCTCTTGAGAATTGTCACCAGATCGAAAGTGGAGGGAGTGAGGAGGGTGATAATCTGAGAGGTTGTGTGAGCAGGATCCTAAGTTCTTCTGTCATATACCGATTCTCTGAGAAGGCACGTTGTTCCCTGCTTAAACTGAAGTTCTAAGCGGTGATAAGGTCATGATTCCTTGTTAAGAGGGAAGAGCAAACACGTGCTTGGAAAATAAGAATCAGGCCCCCAGAGACCCAGAGGTTCCTCATGGAAACCTGCAGCTCAGGAGTGAGCAGTCCGCCAAAGTCATCACAAACACTCAAGTGTTCAAATGTGTCTGGGCCGTAACCTCTGCAGCGAAAGGAAATCCTGATCTCTAAAAATAAAGATTGCTTTTATTTTAAGAGTCAAAGGGGAACAGACTGTCCCAGTAAATACAGGTCACTGACATGTTTTGATTGTGGCATTGGTATATGAAGAGAAGTTCTTGCTAATAGCAAGATGCTGTTTTCTTCAACTGTTTCCAGAGAAAAACAGAAGAATGCCCTGGGACTAAGAGAGGCAAGTGTGCTGTGGAAAGGGAGCAGTGATGACTGCATTCAGTGCTGCTGGAGTGTTGTCTATCCGTTCAGAGAACTGTCCACCGAATCTAGCAATATGAAAGCTACCCATCTTCAGCCTTTGGAGAGGAGCTTGAGAGTAGAGGTGGTTGGTCAGAGAGTGTGTGCTGGATTACTAGCAGATGCATATTTCCCTAGAAAACTGGAGCTGGGAGGGCAATATGCTATGCACATTTTTGTTAGTAGTGTGAATTTGAATTTTTGGGCTTGGTGTTTTGAAGGCAGAACACTCTTATTCTTTAGTATGTTCATATCTCAGCTAACATTTTCTTTTCTGTGAATTTAGAGTCAGACCTTGACTTTCTCTTGATTCTCTGTTCAAACCTCTGATTTTCATTTTGTCATTTTTTTCATCAACATTAATTTGAAAATACCATGCTTATGAAATCACCTTATTGAAATATTTCTTTTCTAACTTTTTGTACACCCTTCTAATCACAGTGAGTGCCAAAGCACATGAATTTGGGCAATGACTGACTCTAGATAAAATGACACAGTTGCCTATCAACCTATTTTACACATCTTGATTCTTCCAAAACAAAATACTGCTTTTTAATACCTTCCAGGTCCTAATCTACCAAGATAGACTAGCTCTCTCTGATGTACCAGTTATAAACTGGATTCATTTCAAGATAGTCTTATTCTTCTACCTTCTAAAGGCAAAAAGAAACATTTTTTTTAAAAATGCCTTTCATAGAACATCTCCCACGATGCCCCTTTACTGGCCTGTGGTTATGAGTAAATTAGCTTGTGGAAAGCAAAGGGAGCAAGATGAAGAATGTCTTAGCTCTCTGGTAATTGCTTCCAGTAACTGCATTCAACTTAAAAAAAATTAGGCAAAGAAAATTGAGATCATAGTTTATATTTTCATTATGGCAGGGCCTTTTGTCTATATTACCTACCACTCTAAAGCCCTTGATAAAATATAAATATATCTGTGCGCTCTGTGCCTATAATTCTGCACACGAGAAATGAAGGCCAAAGGAGCAGAAGCTCAAAGTGACACTTCATACAGAGATTGTGATGCCTGCTAAGGCTATCTGAGAGCCTAGCTCAGAGGACCAAAGCAAACCAAACCATAAAATAATAAAAACTTACCAATAAACAAGGTATATTAGAAAAATGTCTGTCATGGGTCATGGTGCAGATATTATAGATATTGCAAGACCAATTACCATTTTCTCCTATTTCATATTAGCAAAGATATATTCATATATGTGTGAAAATTGAAAGGGCTTGATCTATTTTATGCCAAATTACAGAATAATGTTTAAACTTTCCTTTTCTAAAAAGAAAATTCACTTTTACATTTTTTTTTTTTTGGATTTTTCGAGACAGGGTTTCTCTGTGTAGCTTTGCGCCTTTCCTGGAACTCACTTGGTAGTCCAGGCTGGCCTTGAACTCATAGAGATCCTCCTGGCTCTGCCTCCCGAGTGCTGGGATTAAAGGCGTGCGCCACCACCGCCCGGCTACATTTTTTTTTTGTTGTTGTTGTTGTTACAGGATTCATAAGGTGTGTGCTGGATTAGAACTTATTGTATTGCTGAAGCCTGTTCTGAAACTGTGGTCTTTCTGCTCCAAGGTGACAGGCTTGGCATGTCACCCAGCCATGTTCTCTCTCTCTCTCTCTCTCTCTCTCTCTCTCTCTCTCTTTCTCTTTATATCCTCTTACCTGGAAATAAACATCTGTAGATGTTAGTTTCTTTTTTTATGCTTCAGTCTTTAGGCTCTCCAGGGAGATGATGTAGTTCCTGTCTCTTAGTGTTGGATGGAATTAGTCTATTAGTCTTCTATATTACACCTGCCTTTAAAAGAGAGGTGGAGGGGGGAGAGAGAGAGAGAGAGAGAGAGAGAGAGAGAGAGAGAGAGAGAGAGAGAGAGAGAGAGAATGAGGAAGAGGAGGAGGAGGAGGAGGAGGAGGAGGAATCAACAGCGGCAGCAGCAGCATTTTGGCTCATGCCTGTAATCCCAGCATTTGAGAAACTTAAAGGTAGAGGAATTCTGTCCTTCAGTGATGCCCTGAGCCAGCCTGGACTATAAAATAAGACTTTATATCAAATAGCCAACAATACCAAATAAATAAAACAGAGAAGTGTGAGATGATGAGAGAAAAAAAGAGAAAACAACAAGTATTTTCCAGTTTGACTGGAAAGGTAGTGTTGTGTCTATGACCCAGTGACCCCAATATGGATACTTGTGTAGAGTTGTTGCACTTACTCTTGGCTGATGCCCAGAAGCCTTTTCAGAGCTGGTTCTCAGTTCAGCTGAAGCATCTGCCCACTGGAAGTGAACTGCACGGTCAGCCTGGTAAGGAACAGTTCTTGGAGTGGAAGTGGGAGTAGGGGCAGGTGGTTTTATTACCTTTGCTTGCTGCTCCATCCCTTCTACATTCTCTATTCTCTTGGCCAGAAGTTGTATAGTATTTTATAAGGCAGGAGGTTCTTTCCTGTTGCTGGGGACATCAAAGTAAGAAAGAAAAGTTGCTGTTTTCCTTTTGTCCTTTTAAATCAGATGTGCTGCCTAATTATCAGTACCAAGAATAAAAATTCACAACTCCCTTGGGATTTGGCTTTTGGGAAGCAAGTTTTTAATCCCTGAATGAATGGCTCATTATCAGCATAGTGAGAACAATGGAATTCCACTGTACCAATGCCAACATCAGATCCATGGCCTTGGCTTGATTTTAGTATAGTATATGAAATCATGAAGTTAATGTAAAAGGGTCATAATATTAGTAAGTACAAGACTGGGCTTTCAAAATTTCTTTAGCTTCTGCTCTTCATCAGATGCAGGTTAGTTTTGAAGGTAAGTGAAAGCTTTATATATATTATCACTATATAATACAGTTTTGTTACAGAAAATTTATAAAACTGGTAGGTAAGGAAAAGCCATAGTTTTTTTTTTCTTTTAAATGTTAAAGTCTTGGCTTGATCAATTAGAAATCATGTAAGCGGTCTTATAGTTCTAGGGGCCAAGGAGAGATAAATCACTGAGTGTGTATTGTGCAGGAAGTGGCTGAGGATTTGCTTACCTGGCCTACTGAACCTTCTCATGATCATTGTTATCTTCAGTAACAACAAACCCTTAGGATGCATTTACTGTGGATCTTGCCCTCTTATAAATGCATGTTTGTTCATTTGATCCTTTCTGTGGACCTGGGATGCAATGAATATAAATAAGTAAATGTAAGAATGACTATGTGTCAATCAGTGCATACATGGAGTTCATAAACACTGTATATATAAACACAACTGCACGTCTAAAATACAGAAAGATGATTGGGAGTTAGACCTCTTGTATGAACATCATAATATGTTTGGTAAATTTTCTGGACCTGGATAATATGTGTCACATTTCCCAAACTTCCTTCCAACTGTGTTATCACAGAGCTGTTCGTGCTGTGGGACATGCTGTTTAATCGTTAAAACCAGTCCTAGGCCTGGGATTCGTAAGTCAATGTGTAGTTCATGCCGATGTGTTGACACAGCTGTAGAAAGATCTGATCCTTTGCTCAGAGCTCAATATGGACAGCTATGAACTGTGGAATGGCTTGTATTATATGGGAACCCATCATATTTTTCTACCCATTGATCAAGGGATGTGATATCATTGTTTAGAGATTTAGAGGAACAATAAAAAAACATACCTTTGCACAGTGCTCATTCTGCCCAGTATTTATATTTCTAATGCTTTTCTCCGGAAGGCTCTATATGTCATATTGAATAGTAGCTGAAATGTCACTTCTATGAGAGGTCTTTCCCAACTCCTTGTTTAGGTTGTACTCATTTATTAATACTCTCTTTATATGATGTTACATTTCTCTATAAGGGTCAACTCACTGTGTTGTTAGACGTTTATTTGGGTAGTTATTAGGGTAGTCTGTCTTCCTAATTATACTTTCTATGCTGTGTTTTCTAGATGAAGTCTCATGAGAGTAAGGAATATTGTCTGGTTTTGTTTATCACTGTATCTCTAGATACAGACAGTCTGTTTAAACATTTGCTCATTATTTACTAAAGAAATGTCTGTAAGCACTTGTTGTAAACACAGCATATTTATACTACTTTAGAGCGGGAATGTATGTTATCTGTGTTATGATGATCAAGGTGAGTGGGCTTTCATCATAATTCCTGCTTTTGAAACAGATCAGGGGACACAGTCCTTTGAGAGCATATGGTGAGAGGTTAAGCATTGTTAAATAAGGATAAGAATATTAATTTTGGGGGTCTTTATTGTAAGCACACTTTAGCATTGGTTTTAGTCCTATGACTGATCAAAGCTCTTGGGAGCAGGCTCTTCAGCCATATGTTCTTGCCACTCTCTAGGAGCAAGAAGTTAGGCAAGCAGCTTGGTCTTTGGCAACTGAAGACTGGAACTTTTGAAAAGAATATGCCTCTATCACTCTGAGGAAACTCCACAATGGCCTTTAAAGTTATGACTGCTACTAAAGTAGAGCTACTGTCTCAGAAGGCCTTGCTCCAGTCACTACCAACTGGTACCAGCTTGCAAGACATACTCCTGCCAAGACAATTCTCAGTGAATTCTTTTTTTTTTTTTTTTTTTTTTTTTTTTTGGTTTTTTGAGACAGGGTTTCTCTGTGTAGCTTTGCGCCTTTCCTGGGACTCACTTGGTAGTCCAGGCTGGCCTCGAACTCACAGAGATCCACCTGGCTCTGCCTCCCGAGTGCTGGGATTAAAGGCGTGCACCACCACCGCCCGGCCTCAGTGAATTCTTAATGATCTTGTTCATCCTGAAGAGCTCACTCAGGATAGGAAGAGCTCTTCTCCAGTGACTCAACAAAAAAGTCCGTGTTTGGCCTAATGTAAGATTTTGATTGGTTCACAGTGAATCTTCTCATTGGTGGTACTGGAAACTGAGCACGTGTAATGCTGCTCTTGATGGAATTAAAATATATATAGATGCATATATAGGGTTTTCTTAGTCCCATTGATTTAGTAGGTAGCCATTCCTGTGTATGTCCCCCCGTACCAAAGGGTTAAGCCAACCAAGACTTCTGAATAATCTTTTCTTGACTCCATGTCTTCACAAGAAGTTGAATAGGTTGAGGTGCTAAAAGGACAGATGAAACACTCTTACACTCAGCACTGTAAGAGCTGGGCAGTGGTAGCTAAAATGTGTTGGAAATGACTCCCAAAGTTTTAAGTTCCCAGGACTCCTGAGGTTTTAAGTCCTTAGGTCACTTCATGGAATGGAGGCTGCAGGAGAGTGCCAAATATTGCCCTGACACTGATAGTTGAATATACAGAGACTTCTAGAAGTACCAAGAAGGCAAGAGGCACTGGAGAACCTAGCCTGGAAGGCCAAAGGACTATGAAGAGCTGAGGGAGCAAGGCCAAGAGATACAGCCAAGGGTCCCAACACCCATCATCAGAAGTTGGGGGAGCTATAACACTCTGTGCTTTCAAGGGTCAAGGTTCCCAACATGCATAGTTTGGGGCTATAACAGTAGCTGTTAGGTGCACAACTACCGCTGAGAAGATCCAGAACCTGCCCTTACTGGAACACCTAGAGCAACTGAATTCAACCTTTGAGAACTCTGGTCAAATGCTCAGTTCTTGGGGCTTAGAGAGTTATAAACCTCTGGAGTCTGGAACCTGTTCTGTGTGCTTCTAGCACTCAGGAGCTTATGATAACCAGCTCTGAGGAAGTTGTTCCTGTATGTAGTTTAAGTTTCTCTAGTCCTGCCTGGCCCCATGGTCCCATTTGGCCCCACTGTCTTGCAGCTGCTTATGAAGTAATCATTCAGAGGCTTAATATTATTTACAAATGGTATGGCCTGTGGCAAGCTTCTTGATAGCTAGCTCTTTTATCTTAAATTAACCCATTTCTATTCATCTATGTTTTGCCACGGGGCTGTGGTGTTACTGGTCTGCTGGCATCATGCTGCTCCTTTGGCAGAGGTGAGGCATCTCTCCTACTCTCCTTTCTTTTCTCTGTATCTCTCCTTGGATTTCCCACCTGTCTCTAAGCTGCCTTGCCATAGGTCAAAACAGCTTTATTTATTAGCCAATGGGAGCAACACATATTCACAGCATACATCCCCCAGTACCTGTGTGTTCGTGAGTTCCATCAGTACATAGAGAAGTACCCTGCTAGTGTTTGTGACAGCTTTGTGACATCAGCTTTCCCTACCTATTTGAACGTTTATGATTCATACCCTGTTCTTGTTCAATCACTAGGTTTATTTCAATAAGAGAAATGTGTTGTGTTTACCTCCAAACTGGTTTCCTTAGTATGCATTTCTATGCTTCTGATCTGGGATATCAAAACATTATTATATAGATAATGGGGTATCATATAGAATTATTGATCCCCTAGATAAAAGGGAAACTGTACTTCTGTGTAATTGCAAAGATTTCAATTAGATTTTCAAAAGTAAAATTGGAAAATAAAATGTACGTTTATTTGGAAATTCTGTCTCCGTTTTGACTAATAGTGAATGATAGTAACTATGTTAGGGCACTCTAGTTTGCATTTGTAATTCAGACACATACAGTATAATTTCTCTATAATTTAAAATGAAAATTTAACATACGTGAAGCAGTGACCAGACAATGCTAATCAAAATTAATGTGCTGGTATGGATTTGGAACAAGTGTTTATATAAAACTTAAAGAGTGCTGAGCTCAGATAATCATGAGAGTACATAGTCTGCCAATTTATGAAGATCATTCAAAAAAACAACCTTGAGTAAACCAAAACTCTTATTCTTATATATCTGATTTTTATTAGTTATATCATATCTTTAAAATGTATAATCTGAAACACATATTTCCTTCTGAAAGGTTTCGTTAAGATAGATGAATCACTTTCAAATGAGGATCTTGTACACATTCTTGAACAGGTGGGATCTAATGATCTCATGGATTAAGGGTATCCTTGAAAGGGATTTTTGAAGGGCAAGACAGTTAATCCATGATGAATCTCCTTTCTCTACCTTTTAGAGCACCACCTTTTTCACTGTTTATCTAATTATTCTTTATCAATAAAAACTTGGGAGTCAGATATCAGGTTAATGACCTGAATGATCCGAAAAGTGGCAGAGAAGTGACCAGTGACCTCCTCGCTCTCTCCTTCCTGGATCCCAAAGGGCTGACAATCTTTCTGAGACCCACCCTGCTACTCTCTGTGTCTCTCTACATGTCCTAGCTCCTCCAAAACCTCTATAGCTAATTTTGGTCAGCTAGTAGCTAGCTCTGCCCTCTGATTCAAAGAAAACTTTGTTGGCAGTCTCAGGAGTGTCAGAGTATGGTCAAACTACCCTACAACATTTTCCCCTTTTATCTAAATGAAAAGGAAAGGCTTTAACTTTCAGAGAAAGTATTCCATTATCTATCTTATTTTGGTGAGTCCAAAGTTTTGTACCTAATTCACGTTCTATGTCAACTTGTAGTACCAACCCAAAACTGTGTTTTTAGACCTCAAAATATTTTCTTAGATAAACAATTAAGCTTTTGTATCTCTCAAATTTATATACTTTACACCTCTTTTGTGAGTTTCTTTTTTGAATTTGGAAACAAGGAAAACTGTAACTGTAACTATCTATTCTTCAAGCCTATCAGAGACCAAAGAAGGATACAATATTATCTGAGTAAACAGGAAGTGCAGAGCAAACAACTTCCAACACTATAGAAATGACTAAGACATCTGCCTGGACAGTCACCTAAGGTTCCTCTGCAACATTGGGCATCCATCTTTGGCCTACAGACCTAGAATATCTGATAGAATTTTCTCTGAAGCAGAAGTTTTGAAGGACTGTGCTACCTTGTCTTGGCAAAGTTTGGCAGTCATTTTGTTTTGTATCCTGCTTGTCCAATTTGGACAGCATACTGTCAGCAGTTGAGGTAAGGTCAGTTTCTTGACCAGTGGCTAGCTTTGCCACATAGAAAGCAAACTCCATATGGAGGTTCTTTGATATCTCATCTTCTCTGAAATAGATTGGTGCTGCCAGGAGCAGATGTGTCTCACTGTCATGAAAAGCATTATGTTATTAAAGCATCTTAAATACCATATTCTGTAGATCTTTAAAGTGTTTAAAGACCATCTGTCTATCTAAAGTATATTTCTGTTTGACCTTGAAATTATACCTAACATGGCCACAAATTTGATTATTATAGATGACTAACTACTACCCTACATTTTTTAATTATCTTAAACAGTTTGTAATAATATCTTCTAAGGACTAGAACTTTACATTACATTTTAAAATGAGCTGCATGGGTAAGATACCTTAAACAAAAGTAGAAACATATATGTATAGTATGCTAAAACAAAAATAATCTTAAATTTGTATCAATATATAAAAATAACCAAGAATGAAAACATTTAAACAGTAAAACAAAATAATCTTAAATTTTTTCAATATATAAAAATCCATACCAATGTAAAGTATTTAAGACTAGTAGTTGCTTTTTTAGTTTAAAAATATTCAATAATCTACCCCTTTACCCTATCATTTCTATATCTCCCTCTTTCTTTTCAGGAGATTTCTGAATCTAATCTCCTCTGATTAATTTCCTCCCTGATTATGACCAATCACAACTTGCAACCAATGCCCCCTAAACAATTGATAGACATCCATAACCCACTGAACATCGAAAAACCACCCACCCCACCTCCTGGGACTGTGGGCAGTCTCAAGAGTTTCAAAGTGTGATCAGAATATCCCACAACAACCTTTCATCTCCATATTCTTTTTTTTTTTTTTTTTTTTTTTTTTTTTTTTTAGCTGAGAATTGAACCCAGGGCCTTGTGCTTGCTAGGCTCATCTCCATATTTTTAAGTCAAAGTCTTAGTGATAATTGAAGGATTCACTTATCTGCTTTAAATAAAGCCCATTTCTGTTATGGAAATAGAGAATATCCTGATAGACATACCAGTGTCTGTGTTGTCATCAGAAACCCAGAAGACCTGGCGAAACTGGCTGTGGAGATAAGAGCTGCCCAGAGAGAGCCCCAAGACAAAAGCACACTGTTTTTTGCTTAAATGACCCCAAGCTTGCTTTTCTGTTGCTGTTACCTGTGCATCCCATAGTCACCGGACATTCAGCCAGTGGCCTCACTGCCACTAACATTGTAAAGACCTTAGTAAGAACTATAAATTACCAGGTAACAGTTGCTACACATCTATTAAGTAACTTTTCTAGGTTTTATTCAGTCTTCACAATCTGTAAGCATGGGTTTTTTGGCCATGAAAAGCCCTCATGGATTTCAGGTTTGAACATTGGCGAATTCTGTCAGGGTCTCCTCTTTAAGAGAAGCAGAACTGATATAAATGGGCTATTAGTCTCATTTTGTTCTTTGACTGCCCAGTGTTATTTTCACCCCACTCATCTCTAAAATGGGAATGCAAAGCAAATAATCACTGTAGGTTTTATTATTTTCTCTACAGTTCTTAATATTGGGTGGGCCTTTTGATTTGCTGTTGAATCTTGCCTTTTGTCCAGTAATACTTCCACTGATTGCATTTAGAAACCAATGAAGCTGTCTGAAAAATGAAAACACCACAGCATGTTATAGTGGCAGCTTTCTTCAGAGGAGGGGAAATAGAACGATGTACATCTGTTTTCATTTCCATGCTGCACATCCGTATTCCTAATTACCGTTGTGTGAGTAATCTTAGAGCATCTACTGAGGCTTAATAGCTCTCAGACACTCTATGTCTGTCAAGACATAATGCAGATGTGTTTTTACGCCACAGTTGTGAAGCTCTCATTAATTATTAGCACCTGTAATTGCTTGATATGAACATTTATTTTAAATCTTAAAAATTATATACAACAAAACAGTGATTTAAGCTACCTCTATTATGTGTATCTCCAGAACTTGCTGCATTTGGGAGTAATGATTTTATTAATTCTTTTCTTATTACTTTTGTATTTTTACTAGATGACATTATTGAAATTAAAATAGAAAAATATTCAGCCACAAATTAAACATCCCAGTGAGTCACATCTACCATCTGCTGCTTTTAGATAGGGACATAGTTTATTAGACTCCTGGAACAACATTTGACACAAAACATCAATATTTATGTATGCTTAAGGAAGAATTTGTAGTTGTTTCATTCTTGAAAATAACCAAATTAAGCTTTTTAGTATGTCTGACTATAACTGATTTTAGAATCTAGTAGCTAGCCTATCATTTCAAATCTAATCTACACTTTAATCTCTAATGAACTAGCTGATCTATCTTTCTTGGAAGATATTCCTTCTTTTTTTATTTTTTCCTATCTTTGTTGATGTACTTATTACTATAATACAAATTTAATGTAAAAATTAAAACTTACCCAATGCTTCACCCAACTAACAACTCAATGATACTCTTTTCTGGGCTGCCACCAGGTATACAGGACTCTGCCCCACCTCTCACAGCAGCTCTGCAGGTCCCCCCCGGTGTACCCCCCATAGGAGCTTTGCAGCCACCCCACAGGAGCTCTGCATGCCTTCCCTCACAGTAGCTCTGCACCCCCCGACTTAAACTATAATAAACCTCTCTTTTAAAGTAAAAAACCCAAATTTAACATTATTAATGAAAATGATTTAAAATGATATTTGAATTCAATAAAAAGTATAATGGAAAAATAAATCCTGGCAAGAAGTGAGACCATGAATAGATTCTAGGCCTAACTGTAAGGAAGCAAGTGTGGGATAAATTAGAGCTCTGTTTTTACTGGAAAGGATGTTTCTGTTTAATTTTTACCAAACAGTGGTGAGAGGAGTATCTCCAGTGAGCTCTGTCTCTAAATCTGAACCTTGAAGATTGCTAGTGTTGATATACACCTGGTGTTAGCCACCCCTGAACAAAGGGCCCATTGGTTTTGCAGAGCAGTCATAGGGATGCAGGTGCTGGTGTAAGAGAAGAAACTGTAGAGGATGAGAGGCCAGAGTGTGCATCGTTGCCAGCATGCTCTGCATGTGAAACCCAGTGCAGTGGCCTAGAAAAGGGCAAAGTGAAATTGACAGTGCAAGTCTTCCTGGCTCCATAGTGAACATGTCTGATGTTTGTCATAACATGGTAAATGTGTAGCAGATCTTCCTTTGTGTGTGTGTATGTGTGTGTGTGTGTGTGTGTGTGTGTGTGTGTGTGTGTGTGTGTGTGTGTGTGCATGAGTGTGCACGGTGTACATGCACACGTGGGCAGCCTTGGTTGCTCGTCAGATGGCATCTGTTTTGATTTTTGACATAGTGTCTTACTGAACCCGGAGCTTACCAATTAGTCTAAAATGGCTGGCCTTAGAGATCCTTCCGTCTCACTCACACCCACGCTTGGGATTATGAACATGTACCACCATTCCCAATGTTCCATTTAGGTTCTGGGAATTACAACTCAGCTCCTCATGTTTGTATGGCAAGAAATTTACAGACTAAACTATTTGCCCAGCTTTGATCATGATCTTCTCACATCAACCATGATGCGTATCATTTATTTGACATTTTCAAAAGTTTTAAAACTATTTTGTGGAAATATACTTATCATCCTGAATTTGTACTTTGGACAGAGAGATGAGTAATTCTATCAAGGACCTATGGTTCAGTTTGCCATAAGGCAAAGCAGAATCCTCTCAAGGTAGATTCCTCTTGGGCGAGATGGTGGGGGGAGGGGTGTCACAGGGGTAGAGGGAGGAGGGAGAAATGTTTTGAAATTTGTCTAGTTTCTGTTTCCTGTGATTATTCAGACACTGGTCTTGCAGCTGTAGGTCATGGTGTGGGATTCTTTCCACATGCTTCCTTTTAAGGATACAAATCACATAAGAACAGCACAGTCGCTCCCTTTCAACATTTTAGAAACCATTTGTTGTTTCTCTATTAATATACCTAGAATTATAATGGCTGCCTTGGTTTCCTTGGTTGGTCTAATTAAGCTTATGATCAGCTGCTTCAGAATGCCTCCTTTCCGACTCTTTATGACTGACTTCTAGAACCATCTGATAGAACTATACCAGACTAGTTGAAGGGCCCTAGGTACTCTCTCTTAAACAGTTGGTTGCTGTTATTAAGTCTCTCTGCCCCTGAAAAAGCATGGACACTATTCTGACTAAGATGTTACGTGGTTGAGCACATTTTAATTCCTGGACTTCATTAGAGCTTCACCTTAAAAAGTAAACTGGCAAGGCATTTTCATTTCCTAATTGGGCCATCTCTCTCTCTCTCTCTCTCTCTCTCTCTCTCTCTCTCTCTCTCTCTCTCTCTCTCTCTCTCCCTCTCCCTCTCCCTCTCCCTCTCCCCTCTCTCCCTCTCCCTCTCCCTCTCCCTCTCCCTCTCCCTCTCCCTCTCCCTCTCCCTCTCCCTCTCCCTCTCCCTCTCCCTCTCCCTCTCCCTCTCCCTCTCCCTCTCCCTCTCCCTCTCTCTCTCTCTCTCTCTCTCTCTCTCTCTCTCTCTCTCTCTTTCTCCTACTTGACTGAGTGGTGGATTACTGTTTCTCGAATTGCCTGTTCCTCACCTCTGTGATTGGCCTCCTCTGTAAAAAAGCACCCTTTGTTCCTCAGATTTCCCGTTGGCCAGGTCGCATTTCAGCAACTCATTAAAACATGTATTTATTCTACTCTGGAGCACATTGTCTGGCCAGCCATGAATTTATAGTGAAATGTAACAGTAAATTGTGCTCTGTGGTCACAAATGCCAAATGATACACACAGTGGTGGAGGGGTTTCCAGCAAAGGGCAGGATTAAAGAGCTTAGGACCAGTGCTGGGCTTGTTGGCCATACTTTCACAGTGGCCAGTTTTGTTAGAGGCAAACTTGGAGAGAGCTGGGAGTCACTTGTCTAGGATGTTTGTGCTTACAACCACAGAGCCTGGAGAAACATTGGGCTGATTGTGTAATGAGCTCCAGCCGAGTCTACAAGCCTCTAAGCCCTTTCAAAGCATGTTTAGTTTAATGAGGGTTTTCAAATTTCAAAGCTCACACACCTTCGCATAAAAACAGATGATTATGACCAAATTAGGGAATGTTGTTCCAGGAGTGTTTTCCCCCAATATGTTCTCCTTCAAGTTGTCAGCATTGTTATATCCCACTCTTCACCTCCCAGACATCATTTTTAAATATGCCTTTGAAAGTCTTATTGTATATAGACTCTATTCAAGCAGAACATTATGTCACATAAAAGAAAAGCCTTTTATAGTCAAAAAGGATTATGCATTTTTCCTCTTTATAAAAAACAGAAAATTAAAAAAAAAAAAAAACACCCTTCAGATTTGTCACCTGTCCTGAAAGGCTAGGCATCCATGTCCAGTGTGGTGCTGCTCTAAGCTCTATAACTTGTTCAGTGGGCTGGAAGGAAAAAAACAAACAAACCAAACCAAACAAAAAAAAAAATCCCATGTTGTGATGCTATAGGATCTGTGGTGGAAGGGAGCCGCCCTTCAGTCCAGCACACACAGCATGGAATTCTCTCAGTAAAAACATGAATATTCTTGACACCTTTCGCCTTAAGTCTTTTAACAACACCTTTCACATTTGTGGCATATTATTACTAGTTTTCTATATATAAAAAAAAAAACTTTAAGTCACCTTAAGAAAGGCAGTAGTTGGGCTGTGAGGCATTGGAACCCTGTGAGTCCTTCACATACTACACTGTGTCCTCATTTTGACAAAGGGGCACAGCACAGAATGAAGTCTTTAAATGCCAGCAATGCGCCAGAATGAAGAGGAGCATACTGCTCTGTTGAAGAAGGCGTGAAACCTGTGGACCAGAATTTGCTGTGCAGAAAGGGTGGTGGACACATATTTTTTTTCTGCTGAGTTCCTTAAGCTTCTTTCAGTTGACTCTTCCAACCAAACAAGCACACTTTAAATAAAGGATTTATTCAGCTTGCACTTCTTAGTCATTGTCCGTCACTGAAGGGGCATCAAGGCTGGAACTTCAAGCAGCTAGCCAACATCCACAGTCAAGAGCAGAGAGAGAGAAAAATGAATGCGTACATGGTTCTGCTCAGCCTGATTGTTTTTTCTAATCTTATACAATTGAGGAGCCAAAGCCAGGAAATGGTGTTGCCCACAATAGGTGAGTCTTCCTATCTCAAAGTAATTAAGACTATCCCCCATAGACATGCCCAGGGTCAACCAGATCTAGACAGTCTCTCATTGGGACTCTGTTCCCAGGTTATTATAGATTATGTCAAATTGGAAATTAAAACTAACCATTAGAGCCTTGTACAATATAATTCATTCAGTGTGTGGTTTTACAACCCTTTAGCTTTCTAACATTTTCTTACCTTAGCCCAAGTACTGACTGCTTTGAAGTTTCTCTTTCTCTACTTTCATGAGTCAAAATTAGTCATCTATGTTTATGAGCCATATGGCCATAGGAGATGCACAATTAATTAATGGCCTATATTTTCTTAAAATATTAGTGTAAAATTTTGTATGTACTATATGTCTGAGTACAAGGGAAAACGAAAGAATACAGAATGCAGCAGAATAGTTGTCTGATGCAGGGAGGGGGCCAAAAAAGGAGATGATTGGAAGCCTATACAAATCAAGAGCTCCAGACATCTGCTAAAGGACTGGACGTTAGGTCAAATACAAATCCAGATATCTATTTTTGGGGGAGTGGAGCTAGAATTGAGTCTCTTAGTCATTAAAACATAGCTCAAGATGAACTGAGTACTAAAATGTAAGGCCTGAATCTATGAAACTACAGAAGGAAAGCGAGGAACCATTTCAGGGCATTGGACCAGGCAAGGCCATTTAATATAAGACCTGAAAGCACAGCAAGATTGGATATTCTCAAGTCAAATGGTACTTGTGGAGCAAGTGAAATAGTCAACTACATGACGAAACATTGTGTAGACCAGAGGGATGTCTGCTAACTATACAGTGGACAACAATTAATATCCAAAATATATAAAGAATTCACACAACTCAAAAGCCAAAAAGGAAAAAAAAAAGTAGGTGATAAAAATGATAGATAGACATAAACATTTTTTGAAAAGCCATGCAAATGTCCAACAGGGGTATAAGAAAGGACTCAGCATCTCTAATTATCAGAAAAATGAAAATCAGAACTACAGTGAATACTTTATAGTGGCCAAGAAATGGAAACTATGTACATGCCCATCAACAGAGGATTTAATAGGAAAAAAAGGTGGGTATTTCCAAACTAGAGTAGTAGCCCTAAAAAGGTGAAATCTTGCCATTTGCAGCTATATATATATATATATATATATATATATATATATATATATATATATATATATGACTAGAGACCACTGTATGAGGTGAAATAAACCCAACATATAAAAACTACAAGAGCTCATTTGTATGTTGAATTTGAAAGCATTAACCTCGCAGAAACTGAGGGCTTGATGATTGTTAACCAGTTGGGGGAAAGTTAAGGGGGAGAGAAATGACCATGCATTATTGAATGAATGCTAAGTCATAGTTAGATAAGAGAAAGCCCAAAGTAAATGAACCATACATAATAAGTTGTGTCCTTCAAAAAGAAATGATGCATGTTTGAGGAGATAACCAGGCTTCCCCTAATTTGAATCTTACATAATGTATGTGGTAGTTTGAGTAAAATGTCCCTCATTGTCTTGAGTAATTAAATGTTTACTCCCCAGCTGGTATGCCATTTGGGCAGTTTAGAAGGTATGGCCTTGTTGGAGGAAGTATGTCACTAGCGTTGGGCTATGAGGTGTCAAAAGCCATGAGCTGTAACTGGAAGTTTTCCGGTGTCCCACCTGGTCCCAAAGCTGCTCAGACCCAAACAAACATACAGAGGCTTATATTAATTATGAACTGTATGGCCATGGCCTTATAGCTCTTATAACTAAACTCAGCCCATTTCTATTAATGTCTATGTTGTCATGTGTTCCGTGGCTTTACTTGCATCCCATTATGTGCTGCTCCCTGGACTGTGTGATGGCGTCTCCCCTGCCTCTCCTTTCTCCTTTCACTATCTCCCTTGGATTTTCCCACCTGGCTCCATCCTACCCTGCCATAGGCCACACGGCTTTATCAACCAATCAGAGCAACACATATTCACAGCATACAGAAAGACATCCCATAGCACTTCCCCTTTTCTGTCTAATCAAAAAGGAAGGTTTTAACTTTAATATAGTAAAATTACATATAATAGAACAGTCATTAAGCAGGAATTTACAGTTATAATATCTAGTCTATTTGTATTTGGCAAAATTAAAGAAAATATTCTATCTATCCTATATTTGTGAGTCTAAAGTTTCATATCTAATTTATATTTTATCATGACTAAGGAAAACTACAACTATCTAGTCTTCAACTACATCAAAGATACCAGAATGATATAATATTACCTAAATAAACAGGAAATGCATTATAAGCAACTTCCAAAATTCTGGAAATGACAGAGACACCTGCCTGCCTGGACAGTCATCCAAAGTTCCTCTATAACATTGGGGCATCCAGCCGGGCGGTGGTGGCGCACGCCTTTAATCCCAGCACTCGGGAGGCAGAGCCAGGCGGATCTCTGTGAGTTCGAGGCCAGCCTGGGCTGCCAAGTGAGTTCCAGGAAAGGCGCAAAGCTACACAGAGAAACCCTGTCTTGAAAAACCAAAAAAAAATAAATAAATAAAAAAAAATAAAAAAATAAAAACATTGGGGCATCCACCTTCAGTCCTTAGGTCTAGAGTTTTTTAGTTGCTTCTCCTTGTGTCCTGTAGAATATTTGGCAGTCTCCTCTGTAAAACAGGAACCTGAAGAACTATTTTGCCTTGCAAAGTTCAGTGGTCACCTTCCTATGGGTTCTGCTTGTCCAGTTTATATAACATATTATCAGCAGTCCAGGCAAAATCAGTTTCTTGCCCAAATGGCTATTTTTGCCAAGAAGAAGATAAACTACATCTAGAGTGTCTTTGATGACCATCTTTCTCTTTGAAGTAAATCAGTGCTGTCAGGAGCATATGTGTCTCACTGTCAGAAAGTCTAAGTTTTTAAAACATTTTAAATGCCATATTCTGTAGGGCTTTGAAGTGTTTGAAGACTATGTACCTAATTGAAATATATCTATGTATACCTATACCTAGAAAACTTAACTATCATAACTATAAGTTTGACTATCATAGAAGACTAATTATTAATCTGTATTTCTTAATTATCCATTACAATTTAAATGAGTTACATAAACACAATACCTTAATTGAGTATATATATATATATACATACATATACATATATATACATATATATATAGTATAGCAAAATTAACTTTAAATTTGTAATGAACTAAAATATATAGTAATGTATAACATTTTAAACAAGTTGTTGCTCTTTAAAAGTAGATTCAATAATCTATCTTTTCATCCTGTCATATCTATATCCTATCCCCAATTTTTCTTTAGAAATATATTGCCTATGACCAATAACAATTTGTAACCAATCTCTAAACAAAGACAAATATACATAATCCAGTTTTGGGGAATGTGGGCATAGATTTCTAGGCTACTTCCTGCTGATTGTAGCCACTGGTAGTCTTATGGGGACATAAAGAAAATTTTAGGATTGTGGTCAAGTCCTATGTAGTAGTCTGTGAGGCTGCATTGTCTGAGCCAGTTTCCTTGAAGCCATTCCGAATGTTGGATCATATGGGCCATGTGTCATCAGATACCTTTCCGGGGGTCTTGGCTGATCAAACCATATTAGCCTGGAAGCAATCTACAGGATCTCATCAAAGCAGAACCTCTTTTCCAAAGCAACATGTTTTTAAACATAAATTTTGAAGTCAAGATACCTTTAAAATATATATATATATATTGGTTTAACTCAGCAGCCTTTACAATCAAATGTCTTTTTATTTATTTTTTATTTTAGACAAAAAAGGGGAAATGTGGTGATATACAGTGTTCCCCAAAATATTGTCCTCCTTAATAAAGCTTATCTGAGAATCAGAGGAAAAAGCCAGCCACTATATTAAACATAGAAGTCAGGCAATAGTAGCACATGCCTTTTATCCTAACATTCAGCAGACAGAGATCCACCTGGGTCTCTGTGAGTTTAAGGCTACACTGAGGAACAGAGCCAGATATGGTGACGAACGCCTTTAATCCCAGCACTAACCATAGAGGTCTATAGGTCTGTATAGACAGACAGCAAGTGATGTAGCTGGGTAGAGAGAGGAAATGAGATGGCAGAACAGAAACGCATATAGGCATGGGTATACAGGAAATAGGTCTCTTTGGAGATTGAGGCATCTGTAAGGTGAGGTTGGCTGTGGCTTTTCCTATTCCTCTGGTCTCTCAGGTTTATACACTAATATCTGGGTTTTTATTAATAAGACCGTTTAGCAATTCATGTTAAAATGAGCCGTTCCAGTTCACTCTACTTGCTTCTTGTTTGAAGTTGTAGATATCAGCCCTCAGCTGTTCCTGTTGCCATGTCTACCCACTGCCATGTTTCTCTACTGTAATGATGATGGACTCTTATTCCTCTGGAACCTTATGCCCAAATAAACCCTTCCTTCTGTAAGTTGCCTTGGTCATGGTGGTTTATCATAGCAGTTGAAAATTGACAAATGAAATATTCATGAATAGAAATCTTGTATGGTATTCTACAAATGTATATGCTTTTATGTGTCAGTTAAAAAATTCAAGACATGAGAAAATGGAACACTTTAAAGTGATAAAATATAATCTGAAGCTTTATAATTAATATCCTTCCAATATTCATCAGGTTACAAGAAATGAAATCATTTGAAAATGTCAATCTTTCATAAAGTCATAAGGATTAATAAACATTAAAACAATAACCTAATACAAAGTTATCCTTTATTTTAAAGGCAATTATTTTAAGCAAAAATATTAGAATTATACATTGGTATTTTTAATATACTTATTTATAAAAAATGGCAAAATAACATGAAGAGTAGACATTAAGTCTACTATATGTGACTCTTGGATTGGATATGAAGTGGGGTCATATAACTGTACATGACAATGTGGCTGCCCAGCATATTAGTTAAAAAAAAAAGCAACAAAGAGAACATGGGAATGTGAGGGGGGACAGGGAGAAAGTAGTCACTTTAATTATGAATAAATTAATTTTAAATGACAACAACCCAATTAAACAGTAGCAATTGCCAGAGTGGATTTTTTTTTCCAACAAGTAAGACTTGCATGTATGTCATGTGCAGAACTCAAAATATGAAGAATGAGAGATTTAAAGGATGACAGAAGAATGGAGAGCACACATTAATTATAAGAAGTATAAAATGATCACTCACACCGGAGACCCTGCCAAAGACAAAGAGGCATAGTTAATGTTAAATTCTCATAAATCTCCAAATAGGCTTCCATGTATGTGTGCCTCACAGCAGTGCTTCAAAATGGTTGATTAAAAAAAAAAGTAAAAGGGATGTCGAAAATAAATGTCAAGTATATAAGAATTCATTCTCCTTTCTCATTAATTTATAGGATCAATGAGAAATCATGACATATATGGCCAGTGTGGGGGAAAAAAAAAACTAGTCTATTTGATATTCATTGAACTTGCCACTCAACAGAAGCAGAATGCCCATGTGGGCTTTATCTTTATTATTTTAGCAAATAATAGTTATAAAGATCAGTTATATTCTAGGCTGTGAAACTCCTTAGAAAGTTTTAAAAGTCATCCATCATAGGGTTTGGACCTTAAGAGAAATAACTAGGAATATAGCACATGAAGACTTAGGAAATTTCTGAGTATTTAGAAATTGTACAAGGATCTTGTGAAGTATATTTAAATTAATGATAAATTCAAAATGTATATTAGATATAAAGTGCATTTTAATATTTAAATTGACAAATAAAAATTTGTATTCTTACCATGCTTGGCACGATTATTTTTAATTATTTATGAATGTATGATATTCATTGTGGATAGCTCAATTGAACATGTTAATATACATTTCTTCAGGAAGCTATTTTTTACTAAAAGCACTGACTCTTCACTTGGGTAACTAAAAACAGGGTAAGTTTTGTATCTCTGTCTTCATTTTCTGTCTGTCTCTTTTTTCTTAAACTGTGGGTCAAATAGCTGTTTCAGTCTGCATATAGCCAGTTAGTTGTTTAAGCAACACTCTCTAAAGTGAAATCTCCCCACCTCAGTGTTGACACACCAAGAGGAGAGTGACTAATTCATTTCCAGCAGATTCTACACTTCCAGCCTTGACAGGGTTCTGTTTCAGATTCCTGGAGAGGTTGTGAGAGATTACTAAACACATTTTAGGAAGGATGGACTCTTACTGGCAGATGGATATATGTTGAGGCTGACCCCTGAGGAGAAGCAATCACTTCAAAGGAACCTAGCTTTCCCCATCCCAAGATCACAAGTCTGTGAAAGAAGCATCCTGTGAAGTAAACTGAGTTGTTCCTGTTTGAGGGCCTGAGCACCAGTGATTCCCTCAGCATCAGCATCGTAGTAGATTGCTCCTGGAATAGTAGCAATTTCCTTGACCAGAACTGATGCAGTGACCAGACAGACCATAGTATGAGCACCACAGACTCTCCATCCTCTTTCCTCATTCCATTTCCTTAGATGTAGTGGCCTTATCCCTGAAGACAGAGAAGAGATTTTTCATCTCTTGTTGCTTGCTGGTATGATCATACTGAGTTAAATTCTTACCCCAGTTTTCTTCATTGTGTTTTGATTTGTTCTGTGGGACAACTGTCTGCACCTGATTTCATTGGACCAAAGTGGTAGGTATGTGACCTAGGACTCTGCTAATAACACCTCTCATACTTTCCTTTTTTTTTGTATGTGGTGAGAACAGTATCTGCTTTGTCATTTACGAGGACACAGTATATTATTAACTCTAGTCACTGAATTATACAATAGATCTCTTCAACTATTTCACCAATGTAACTGAAATTTTGTGGTCTTTAGCCAACCTCAGTTCAATCCCTGCCTCACCTTCAATCCCCGTTGCTAACCACCATTTTACTCTCTGCTGCCATGAGTTCACCTTTGATAGATTGCATGCATCAGTGAAATCCTTTTGTGTCTCTATCTGTCGGACTTATTTTACTGAACATAATTTCTTCCAGGCTCATTCATATTATTGTAAGTTACAAGATGCCTTTTTAAAATAGAAGTCTGAATTGTATGCCACTCTGTAGCTTCTGTAGCCATTTATCTGTTAAAAATTAGTTTAGTTCTTTATCATGACTCTTATGAATTGTACAGGAATGACCAAGCAATTATAAATGTTGCTATAAATTCTGGATCTCAGTTCTGGATGTGCGGGTTCTCTTTTCTTTACGTTTTGTTCACCTTTTGTTTTCTCTTTTTACTCTGGATTATAATCAAGATAATTGATCTGAGGTAACATCTGATGATGGCTTTAACTGTCATTTCTCTGATGGTTAGTAATGTTGAATATTATATATGCTAGTTATCTGTGCATCTTTGATATGCTATCCCTTCAGATCCTTTGGCCCTTTTCTAATCATGGTGTTGATTTGCTTTATTTGTGTTGTTTCAGTTTCTTGTATCTTGACATCTTGTAGGATGAATGATCTGCAAATACATTCTGCTTTCCCATAGGACATTGCTCTTTGTGTCCTTTGCTTCCTTTGCAGAAGCGTGTAGTTTGACACAATCTCATTGTCTGTTTTGTTCACGTTTCCTGTGCTTTGGGGACATATTAAAACATTATTGCCTAGATGGATACTGTAAAGCTTTCTCATTGTGTCTTTTTTTTTCTAATAATTTTATAGCTTTGGATCTTTAACTTAAATTAAGTTGTATGTTGTATATGGCATGAGAGAAAAGTACTTTGCATTGAATAAATGTGAGAATGGCTTTATAACAATTTTTGGAATGCTCTGCTGTCAAAGGAATACTTAGAAGGAAACTGATTCTATTAAATTCTCCTATTACATAAGAAATCTTACAGGGTTCAAGCCTGTTACACAAGCTTCTATTATAAGAACTTAGGAAGGGAAGTACAAACAAAAATCAAGATAAATAAAGAAAATAGCAAAGATAGCAATAAAATATATGAAAATGACTGTAGGAAAATTACAGAGAAATTCCAGGAAAGCATTAGCTGGACGCTGGGAAAAATAAAGCTGAAGGTACTGTTGACTTGTAAGCCAGCAGGCCCAGGAAGGATAGAAGACTCTTCTTTCATGTCGTGGGGCCATAATGAAATCTGTGAGGCTTGGGGACTTGAAACAGAAAGGGGGTTCATTTCACTCAGTCATGGATCCTTCAACTTAAGATATCATGGCCCTGGCTCCAAAAGTCATATCCCCATTTGACTGTGTCACCTTGTGGCAGGTGAACACATCAAAATAAGAGGTTACATTTTACAACAGGAAGCCAGAGGCAGTGGCTAAGCTTGCTCCTAACTCACTGATAGGATAACACCTTCTGGGGACAGCTCCTTAGTATCAAAGTCTCCATCTCTTAAATGTCCTGCCACCATGACACCATGGAGAGGACCACATCTTCAGCACACCTATATGAGAAGACAAAACACACACACACACACACACACACACACACACACACACACACACACACACTCACACATCTATACACCCCTATACACACACATACACACACTTGCACATGTGCTCATGTGTACATGCTCCACATGTCAACAGATTAACCCAGAGTCATAAATATAAACTGAGAGAGTAATGTGAACACCTTTATTCTTTGGCTGACGATGTAGAGGAAATGAATAGTTCCCTTTGAAAGAAGCAAATTCATAGGGGGAAACAGAATCCTATTAGTACTGCATCTGTTAGTAAAATTGAGTAAAGTTTAATACTTTTCAGAAATTGGGAATCTAGGCCCAGAAACTTTCATTGCAGAATTCTTTTCAACATTTAAACAATAAACAGTGTCATCACTGTACAGTTCTCTAGAGAATGCCAAAATTCACACTTCAGTCTGTTCCTGTGCTTTTTGCTCTCACTGTAGGTGGATGAACAAAGCACAAGGCACAAAATCTATGAAGTCTGCAGACTACTCCATAGGTGAAAAGGTCAGTTTCTTTAGGTTACACCTACACAAAGTCCTTGTAGATACTTGGTAGGAGCTTGCTTACTAGACTAAGCTTCATTCAGCAGAGCTGCAGGAAACAATTTTGAGGAAATAGTAAGATAAATCACAAAGTGTAAGAAAAATATCTGTGAAACATATAGAATGAAAACTTTTATCCACAATATACACAAAAAGTATAAAACTGAAAAAATGATAGAAAATGTAAAAAAGTGTGGAGTTAGTCAATCTCTCTTTTGCTCTCTCTCTCTCTCTCTCTCTCTCTCTCTCTCTCTCTCTCTCTCTCTGTATGAGTATGGGATTATGTGTGGACAGTAAATACATGAAAAGATCATTCTTCATGCAAATTAAAACCAAGACATGCCAACATACTCTTACTCGAATGTGTACAATGACAGCATGTGAGATGACTACATACTTTTTGAGGTATATAACAGCCAGAATCCTTATTCATTGCTGAGGGATTGCAACGGGAACAGTCACCTTAGACATGCTTATCAGGTTCTTATAAATTTGTCCAGATCCATCTACAGTACCACACATACAGTACTGTGAATGCTTCAGGAACAGAATAGATTAGTAACACAACACCAAGAAGTCTCAAAATAATTTTTTCTAAATGGAAAAAGTCAGACTCAAATTTTTCCTTTCTGTTTCTTTTTTTTCCTTTTATTTGTTTTGTTGACTAGGGTTTTTTGTTGTTGTTGTTTTGTTTTTTCCCAAACTGGACACAAGCTAGTGTTATCTAGGAAGAGGAACTCCAACTGAGAAACTGTGTTCATCATATTGCTGGTAGGCAATTCGGTATGGTATTTCTTAGATTAATGGTGGATGTGGGAGGGTCCAGCTCACTGGGGGTGGTGTCACCACTGGGCATGCTGGATTATATTAGCATGCAGTGCAAACCATGGCCAGTTAGCAAGCTAGTAAGAAGCATTCCTTCCTGACTTCTGCTTCAGTTCCTGCCTCTGGGTTCCTGCCTTGGCTTCCACTAATGATGGACTGTAAACCTGTAAGTCAAATAAACCCTTTCCTTCCTAGATTGCTTTTGGTCATGATGTTTATCACATGAATAGAAATCTAATTAGGACAGAAATTAGAACCAGGATCATGGACTATTATGGCAGACCTGACTATGTTGTTTTGGAATGGAGGATTGTGGAATGGGTTTGGAACTTTTAGCTGGAAAACCTATTGAGTGCTAAAAGCTTAATGAGCTGTTGTGAGTGCTTGGAATATGAGACTGCTGAGAGAGATGCAGATAATGGAGGCCTGGCTTGTGTATTTCAAAGGGAAACAAAGACACCATTGGGGGTGTTCCTGTGCTTTTTTTTTTAATTAAGAATCTGCTGAGGATATGGGATAAAAAAGCAGTAATGCTAAAGTAAAACCTTTGCTTTAATGGAATAGTTGATATTGGTTAGCTGATATAGACAAATCAGCTGTGGTTGAGAAGAGCATGAATGTGTCATGGAGAATTATTGGGGTTTGGGGCTGGGTGGCAGGACTGGGGTCCTTGAAGAGCAACTGGAAGAGGCCATTGGTGAAGGTGCAGCCTCATTTGCGTTGGAGACACCAGCATAATGGAGATTCTGGGAGACTAGGACAGTAGCACCTGTGTAGTGGAGCCAGCCTGAGACTATGAGACAAACTATGTACTCTGTGAATGGTAAATCCAGAGAAGGGTAGCCCCAATGCATTTTGGAGTCCTGAAGATTGTGGAAACTGAGCTATTTATACTGTTGGAAGTTTTGGTTTTACTTTGATTTTGTTGTACCTGTGTCCTGGTTCTTCCCGTTTAGAAGAGAAAGTATGCAACTATCTTTGATTTTACAGGAATCCACAATTAAGAAACTTTGGGTATTTTAAACATACTGTATTTTTAAAGTGTTTGAAATTTTAAAGACTGTGTGACTTTGGAAGTTGTATTTTACATTGTAATCTTTGTATTAACATGACATCTTAGGGACAAATAAGAAAGGAAAGGTTATAGTTGAATAGTGGTGTGTTCATGTGTCAATTTAACAAGGGGTCAATTGTGCTGGCTCGTTTTATGGTCAACCTGACAAGCTCTAAGCTTATTTTGCAAGAGATACCTTGATTGAGAAAATGTCTCCATCAGATTGCCTGTAGGCAAGTCCATAGCACATTTTCTTGATTAATGGTTCATAGAAGGGCCCAGTTCCCTGGGAAGATGGTCTTTTGTTTTACATGAAAACCAGATAAGCAAGTCATGGGTAACAAGTCAGTAGACAACATTTCTCCATGACCTCTGCTTCACTTCCTGCCCTGAACAGTCTGATCATGGACTGTAATCTGTAAGCCAAGAAAACACTTTGCTCCCCAAGTTGCTTTTGGTCATGATAGTTATCACAGCAATAGAAACCTAACTAGGACATTTGTCTTATTTTTAGTGTTTATTGTATGTTATTAGCTTTTTGCCTTCATTTTTTAAAGTTTTTTTTTCTTTAGTAGCATCATAATTTTATACCTGTCCATAATGCATTTGAGTTACTCCCTCCCCCTACTCTTGCTTATTTCCTTCCTCTCACTAGTACCCTGTCTTCTCTTCCAGTCCCTTTCCCAGATTCATGACTTCCTTTTTCTTTGTGTGTGTGTGTGTGTGTGTGTGTGTGTGTGTGTGTGTGTGTGTGTGTGTGTGTGTCCGTGTCCCCTTTTTGTTTGAATTGAAAATTTGTGTTTCATGACCCCAGTTACCTTGACTTCCTCAATAAGGCCAAATTACAGAGACAAAAGACAGTTTCTAAGACTGGGAGAATAGATTGTCAATATAATGGTTGACCACTTTCCCTCAGCACGAGGAGGTATTAGAGTGGTGGGTCTATTCTAGGTCTTGGCTATTGTTTGAGTATTAATCTGTCTGTCTTTCTTGTTTGTTTGACTCTATCTGTTTATTTGCTGTTTATCATTCTGTCAGTCTATCTATCATTTATCTATAATCTATCTATTGATCTATCATCTATCTACCTGTCTATCTATCTATCTCTCAAGTATCTATTATCTGTATCATACATATAGCATGTGGTTATATGTATGCATGTACTTGTATGTATATGTATTTTATGTGTATGTTATACATTTTAATGGTTTTATAATTATACTCTAAGAAGTTTGAATTTTATTATATTTGTCATAATGTTACTATTTATAGTCACATAAAGTATTAAACATCTAGTGATAAACTTACTAAATATGCCTAAGATATATTTATCTATATATTTCAGTATGCATACCACATATATAGAGATATAGATATATACTGAAAACTACAAAATATTGTCCAGATAAATTAAAATGTACCTAATGTATAGGGCCATATTTGGCTCCTAATAGACCCTATATGGAATACTGTATTTCTTCCCAAATAAATCTATGCAGAATCACTGAAAAATCATAAAGCAATTTTTGTGTTTGTGTAGAAATTGACGAGGTGATATTTAAATTCATGTGGATTATGAGTAATATAACTTAATACAATATATAATTTCCAAATTACCTTGCATGGGAAGGAACTCGAAGGAGGAGTTATTATACCTTATTTCTGGCATAAGGATGGACACATACACCTACACACACTCATCATGAGAACGAGCAATACTACTCCTAGGTGTTTACCCACATGAAATGAGAACATATGCCCACTAAAACACTTGTACATAAATGTTTATAAACTTTTTATTTGTAACAGCCATAAATTAGGGGGGAAAAACAGATGTCCCTTTGTGGGTGAATGGACAATTATGCTAGATCCATTTAATGAAATACAAATAAACAATATCCAAGCAGTATGTACGAATGCATCCAAGTAATATTATAACTAGCAAAGGAAGCCATAAGGTTAAAAAGTACCTAGAGAATACTGTGCTATTTCCTTTATGTGAGAATGGTACCATATAAACTTGTCTGTGGGGACAGAGAAGAACTCTGTACCCATGGTGAGATTATGTGGCGAATGGATAGAGGAAAGGACAGGGCAGAGGAGAAGGTCAGTGTACATGCTTCATGGCTTGCTTATGACTTTGTTTGCATGAATATTGATGCTCATTAAAACTGTTAGATCTATGTGCTTATGTGCATTTTATGTAGTATGTTTTATTCTTCAAGAAAGTAGTTTTTTTTTTTTAGAATAATTTCAACTTGTCCATTGTTTTTAAGACTGAGGAAAGTGGTATTTCTGTTTTCTCTTTGTTCTCCAGTGCTATGATGAAATTATTGAAGACATTTTTAAAAAGTGAACTACTTTTTCCCTTTTAATTAGCACAGTGGAAGCGGTGACATCATTTCAGCTGCTGTGTTTATTTTAGGAAAGTCTAAGAGACATGCAGAAGTAGTTTTAAGCCTTGTCATCAACATAGACTCCTAAAAGCCCAGAATGTTCTGAATATATTTATTTTTAATTTATACAAAATGGCTCACATGAATGAAGCCCCTAATTTTATGAATAAGCAAAAGATGGATTCATAATACTTTTCACTTTTCTTCAGAATATTAGATGCTGGACATTTATTACAGTAGAAGGCAGACCACTTTTTCCAAATTTTGAGTTTTGAGGCAAGGTCTCCCTATGCAGCCCAGGCTGGTCTGGAACTCAGTATGTGAGAGAAGCTAGCCCAGACCCCACAATTCTCCAATTTTCCTTCTTCTGGTTTCAGTATGATGGGACTCTAGGCATATGTCTCTGCTTTTCGGTCACATATACTGACATGGGTGTGAGATTCAACCGGAATTCCAGTATCAAAAAGGGAGCCTTTTCCTTCTCTGTTTTATGACTGTCCCCATCAGATTACAAAGCTTGACTATTTGAAAGATAACAACCATCAGTCATCCCTCAAGAAAGCCATGTGTCAGCAGGTCTTTATATCCCAAAGTTTCATTTGTATCAGTAGCTCATTTGTTTTAGTGAAAATCCTTCACACTAGACCGGAAAACCCTTTTTGATAGTGCTCTTATGGCTTTGGGTTGACAACCTGAAGGAAAGCAAGGAACGTAGTGAGGAGGGCCAAAGGAGAGGACTGTTGTCTAGCATGGTTCTGTCTTAGGTCAGAGGATGTAGATTCCTCTTCTGTGCCTACAGTGTGTTTAGCTTCCTTGAGTCATGTCTATTCTGCAATATGTCATAACAGGCTGACTTGATTTTGTTTGTTTGTTGTTTGTTTTGTTTTGTTTGCCGAATTGTCAAGTGTTGTGTAACAGAATTTTAATCAGCTGATTCCTGTTTTAGGTGAGAAAATGCATTGTTATCCTCATACCACCTAGTATGCCCAGTATGTTTCTTAATCATGTTATGTTACTATAGAAACTTCTTTGAATTTTTTTTTCTGTTTCTTTGTTTGTTAATTAGAAAACTGCTTGGTCATTCATTATTGGCCTCACAACGCACAGCTTCTCTCCTCCTACAGAAGTCTTTGACTACCAAGTCTCACATTCATTTTCTTCTAATTGAATGTTCTAGATGTGTGTACTTTTTCTAATTAGCTTGTATTTGTGCCCTGACATTTATTTTATTTTTCTTTTAAGACAAAATATTTAGGAAGATTTTGACATCTAAACTATTGTGGTCTTGCATTTGCAGTTCCCCGAATGTGGTTTCTATGGACTGTATGATAAGATCCTGCTTTTCCGTCATGATCCTACCTGTGAAAACATCCTTCAGCTGGTGAAAACGGCAAGTGATATCCAGGAAGGAGATCTTATTGAAGTGGTCCTGTCAGGTAGGATCCTGTTTTCCATGCCTCTAGATTAATTATTTCTGTTTGAAGAACTCTTGGACCTAGGTTATTAAGTAACATAAAACATATATAATGTACTGGTTTGTGTCATGAAATATGTTTTAGCTCTGACTACATGAACTTATTTTGGAAAGTCATGTCAGACAGAGAAAAATGGATCATGTGTTCAAGGCCAACTTGAGTAGAGGGAGTTCCAAGTCAGATTTGGCTACATAAAAAAAGACTCTTTCCAAATAGAAGAAAGGTGGGAGAGAATTTGCCATTTTTCACTCCTAGTAAGGACTCTATTATATATTCCTACTGTGTGCTTTCTCCCAGTTTCTAACACACTCACACCTATACCCATACTCACACCTATCCCCTCACTTACACTCACACCCACATTAACACATTCTGTTTAGCAACTTGAATGACTTGGACAGCAGCACAAACAGTTATTGCTATAGTGATGCTGAGGTGCCCATCAGGTTCCCAAATATCTAGAAGCCAATAGAGAATTACAGAAAGAGTTTTTGATTTGTTATGGAATGCTAAGACCAAAAGCAGGGTAGGTTGATGAGGTCTCACCAAGTCTATGATACTAGTTAACTCATTCCCAGTGATTGCTGTGTTTCTGTCTTCCCTAGCTTTGATTTGGGTCTTAAAATTCAAATTTTAAAAATTTTCAATTTAAAAGTTATTGCTGTTAGTACTCTACCTATCCATACAGTAAAAGAAAATGGATGAATTTCACATTAAAATATAGCATCCTTGAAAAGCTGCTTCACCCATTCTTGTGGTGATGGTTGGCTGAGGCAGAGATCATAACTGTGTCTGGATTTTTACTGTTCATTTTTAAAAGTGGAGTTACGATTAAGAAACTGGAGTTACATGGCTCCTCTCTGCTCCCTGACTTTAGTGGCTGCTGTCTCTCTGACTAAAGGAAATCCATTGCTTCAGATTTTCTAGACTTCATTTCCTGGAGTTCTTTACCTGATCTGTGCTTGTCCGTGGGTGTCCTGATCTTCATTCCCTGTATCTGTTTCTTTCGTTTGCTTTGCCTTGTTTGCTTCCACTCATGTTTTGTCTCTGCACATTCTCTACGTCTTGGTTATATGAAGTCCTTGTTTGCCCTACCCGCATTGGATAGCTCGTGATCACAAGATAAATTTTCATTTTACCAAAGAAATCATTTTCTATTGTTTATGTGTCTGGTAAATTGCTAAATAAAAATAATAAGCAAAAGCTTTGATGATTTTTCATTAAATTTTCAAGCAATCATGTGCTTATCTGTGCTGCCATTCTCTGTGGATTTCTGGCATTTGCTTACTGCACCTTATCACTTAGAAGTACTTTTCTGAGTGTTCTTATACTGAATGCTAGGGGTTATCTCAAACAAATCATTCAGAGAAATCATTTGTGGCATGTATTATTACCATAATTCATATTAAACCTGCAGCCAGCCTACTCTGCAAATAAGGTATTCTGTTCTCTGACTGTAATTTGTGGATATTAATACCTAGGCATGCATGAGGACTTTCTTTTTTTCCCCAGGTTTTAATTTTTTTCTTATTCTTTTTTTAAGTATCAAAACATAACAAAATAAAATACAGTAAGATAAAACAAACCATTACAGTGAAGTTGGACAGAGCAAACCAACAGAGGGAAAAGAGCCCCAAGAGAAGGCACAAGAATTGTACCTACTTATTCATGCATTCAAGAGTCCCAAAGAAGTACTAAACTGAAAACTATAATATATATACACAGGGTATCTGATGCAGGTGTGTGTAGGTTCCATGCTTGTTGCTTCAGTCTCTGAGTTTATATGAGCTTAGCTCAGTTGATTTGGCGGGTCTTATTTTCCTGGTGCCCTCCACTCTCCTTCTGCCTCATCTTCCACAGGGTTCCCTGAACTCTTAGAAGAGGGATTTGATGAAGACATCTTATTTTAGAACTGTGTGTTCCAAGGTCTCTCTGTGTGTGTAATGTCTGGCCATGGGTCTCTTTATTTATTTTTTAGAATCATTGCCCCAATATTCTAGTGTCTTTGGCATGGGAAGTTGCTCTGCACGTTACCAAAAGAGAGACATAAACACCAACCCAGCCACAAAACTTGTGATCCTCAATCTGTCCTGCTACAAAATATGCTAGGGCATTGGTGACATAGAGCTTATTGGGGGAATTACCAACCAATGTTTGATTTGACTTAAGGCACACTCCATGAGATAGAACCCACACCCCACAGTGCTTGGGTGACCAAGAACCAGACACTAGATAGCCCAGAGACCTTGGGTAAAACCAAAGACTACTGGGCTTAAAATAAAAGTAACAATAAAATGACCCCTAATGATATTCTGCTATAGTCATAGATTGGTGCCTTATTTAGTCAACATCAGAGAGTCTTCCTTGTAGCATGAATCTTAGAGAGTCTTATTAATAAAATCAAACCCGGAGCCAGTTGTTGGGGTAAAATGTTGGAAGGTCAGAGTATCAGAACAAGCTACAGCTATCTCACCTTGCCAATTCCTCAGCTGGTCCTGTTTCCTCAGACTAGAAACTTCTGTGTCCTCATCCCAATGGCTCTCAGCTGAGCTGCTGCTAGAAGCCTGAATGCTTAACTAGCCAAAATGATTAACCAGGCCAAATGCTTAACCAGCCAAATGCTTCTAGTTTCTGGTCCTCACACCTTATAAACCTTTCTGCTTTCTACCACCACTCCCTGGGATTAAAGGCTGCTTTCTGGGATTAAAGGTGTGAGTCACCATGCCTGGCTGTTTCCAATGCGGCCTTGAACTCACAGAGATCCAGAAGGATTTCTGTCTCTGGAATGCTAGGATTAAAGGCATGGGCTAACATTTTCTAGCCTAAGTATCTTGGGGCTTTTCTGTTCTCTGACCCCAGATAAGTTTATTAAGGTACACAATATTTTGGAGAACACAATACCACCACACTTCCTCCTAAAGTAGATGCAACAGGACTTTTGAAAATTGGGTTTCTAAATTTAATTTCTTTTTCTCTCCATTTTACTTGTGTATATTTGTGGTATATTCATATATACATATACATAAATGCACATAGATAGATAGATGATAGATTCATAGCTACACAGATAAATAGATATCAGAGATGTAGATATTAAATTTTGTTTAGTTGCCTTCCTCTTACCTGTGAACTTGACAGGTAGCACTGTCCTCCTTTTCCTCTAGTGATTAGCTCCCTGAACAGGATTACACAGCAGTGTAATTTAAAGAGGACAAATGAGACTTCCTAGGGCCCTGAAGGTTATGGGACAAAGGATCTTGTCTCATATGCTCCATGTTTGATCCAGGCTAAAAATGAATGGTACTTTATGCTTTACCTATAATCCATGCCATTTCCTGGAGGTGTTCTTGAGGTTCACTTTCACCAGCACTACATCTGCCTTTTGACTGGTGAGTGGCATAGCATTAATAAACTATGGGCATTTTCCTGTAGTCAGAAGTTTTCTTTAGTCCCGCCCAGCCCTGTGGTGAGGACAAATCTCTCCCACCCACCGTCCCATAGCCACTTAAAAAATAATCACTCAGAAGCTTATATTAATTATAACTGCTTGGCCATTAGCTCGGGCTTATAACTGACTAGCTCTTACACTTAAATTAACCCATAATTACTATCTATGTTTAGCTACATGGCTTGGTACCTTTTCTCAGTTCTGCCTTGTCATCTTGCTTCCTCTGTGTCTGGCTGGTGACTCCTGACTTAGCTCTTCCTCTTCCCAGAATTCTCTTCTTCTGTTTGCCCTGCCTATACTTCCTGCCTGGCTCGTGGCCAATCATTGTTTTACTAAACTAGTGTACAAAAGCATTATCCCACAGCATTTTCCTCTTGAAGACTCTGGTTTTACCTTTAAATTTTATTTACCAAAATTGTCTGATCTTTTTCTTCCCACAATTAAATTTAATATTTTCCTTTGGTATAAATACAATGTTATATTTTTTGTTATATTTAATGTTTCACCATTGGAAATGTTTTCTGACATAAAATCTCTGCAAAAAGTGAGAGAAAATCTAGGGGAAAAATGTAACTTTGAGAAAGGTTATTCATTTTTCTCTCATCTCACATCAGTGATTTCTCTTTTTTTTGTGACTTCTGAGGTCTTTTATCATCCTCAAGCTGCTTTGACAGTTCATAGTGAACCACGCTGTTGCTGGCTAACTGGTTGGCTTTCATCTCCCTCTCTGGAACATATGATTTCTCTGACTAGCATGTTTTGACCCAGTGGTAAGGAAAATATTGCTCAGAAGTGGGTAGATTGGGTGGGAAGAAAAAGAGGAGTAGCTGCATCACAGTGCCCTAGGATACACACCTGACTTTGACAATTGCTCCATGTTAAGAAATGGATTAATTTTAGACCCACTGTTCTGAAGCAGGAAACACTACCCATGGACATTTCTCTTGGCAGCATCAAAGCCATGCCCAGGTTCAAGTACGTGGTACATAACTGTGAAATAATGGTCATGGAATTCAGCTACAGTATTCTTCATGATAGATGTGTTATGGAAGCCTGATTATTTAGCCAGAGCAAATCCAATGGGTTACAGGACCATATTTACAGGACTCAGCCTTCTTGGTACATTTATTTTGGTCTTCTCTAATAATATAGTTTTATGTCCATGTGCATGGGCATGTGTCTGTGTTGTATAGATGCTTACATCAGGAAGAGTCACGGACAATATTTCCACAAATTCAACCAGTTTGAAATCAGCTCCTTTGAACGTTTTTGTATCTTTATAAAAGGTTGTGCTCCATTTTCACTCTCATGGGATATTGCTTCCTTCCATATGTATTTGTTTGTGCTTCATGTTCAAAAGCCTCATCAAAAAGCCAGTGTCCTATTCGGAGAGAAGGTGTTCCTGGCTTGGTCTCAGCCAGTGACACAGGGGCTGAAGTGGAGGCAGAGAGGACCATGTGTTAGATATAAAATTAAAGAGTTATGAAAACTATTTGGAAGTAGTTGATATAAGAAAAAGAGCCAGGCAGTGGTGGCGCACACCTTTAATCCCAGCACTAGGGAGGCAGAGCCAGGCGGATCTCTGTGAGTTCAAGGCCAGTTTGGGCTACAGAGTGAGTTCCAGGACAGGCACCAAACCTACACAGAGAAACCCTGTCTCGAAAAAAAAACAAAAAAAAAAAAAAAAAAAAAAGAAAAGAAAAAAGAAAGAAAAAGAAAAAGAAAAGTGGAAGATGTCTCGAGGGGGAGCTAGAGCCACCTGAGAGTGTCAGCATTTTCTTCCCTATTCCTCTTGGTGTTCTTTTGTATTGTTCAGTGTAGTTGCCAAAGTAGTCAGGTCCTCCTCGAGTGATGAACTCATTTCATGGACATAGAGAACCTGTGATTTTCTTTATGATTGGTTCAGTTTGTAATACCTCTGAGGTTTGGGTATTTTGAATCAAAGATGCATCTTATGCTAGATAAAGTATCGCATGCATGAATAGGACTTGGAGTCTCAGTTTTTTTGTTTGTTTGTTTGTTTTTTGCTTGTAGGTAAAGTGCTATGAACAATGATTGAGCGGTTCTCAGAATCAGACCATCTGGGCTCATGCCTTTGCCTATTCTTGGCTACCAACATCCTCATCAAATAATTTAATGATTCATGATTTCCTTGTCTGTGAAATGGCGACAGCCTACACTGTAGGTTGTCACAAAAATAGAGCAAACATGTAAAACACTCAAGAACATCTGTACCGTAAAACTGCAGTAAATGTTAGCTGTAATATTGTTTGCTTTTCGCAGCCTCTAGGCAGACATTCCCAGGGAGCCAAATCTGATAACTCTGAAGAATGTCAGGTTAAGCAAGATTTAAAAAGAAATTCTTAGAAGATTCATCAAAACTTTTGTACAACTTTGAACCTGTACTTTCCAAATTCCTATGAAAAACTGACTTTATCACAGGATGGTTTTAGCATCCCTTGAGTACCTACTAGGTCTTGTCTCTGTTGCCCTATACTCCTCCAGGTTATATCCATGAAATGATTGGTTTGAAAATAGGTTTCTAGTCTCTATGCTGAAGGCACCTTCCTCTCCTTTCATATAGGGCAAGAATTCTATCATTAAAAAAAATGGAGAGTTAAGGGGCTGGGGAAATGGTTCATTTAATAAAATGGTTGTCACATGAGCTTGAGACCTGAGATCAGATCTCTCAGAACACAAGTAAAAAGCTGGACTTGGCATCATGCATCTGTAATTTCAATGCTAGGAAAGGCAGGCTGGACAAGCAGATACATGATGTTTGTTGGCAGATGAGAAACTATATTGCAGGAAATTAGGCGATGTGATTGAGGTTGACACTCAACATTGACTTCTTGCCTCCACATGCATGCACATATGTATATATACCACATACACCCAGAGACCAGGACAACTACTACAACATCAAAAACAACAAAACAACACACCTCCACACTATGCACACCAGGGGCAGTTATGAGAAAACTCTTTGCCATTAGACTGCATGCCTTTGAAACATATGACATTATTTAAAGCACATTGCTTCATTTGTCATGACTCAAGGTAGCAGAACAATTGGAAATATCTATGCAATGCACATTTTAATCTCCCATCTTGTGCAGAAATAGGGCTTTTACTAGAGCCTGACACTCTACCACTGTTCACGCTACTTACCTCAGTTTAGTCTTTCCATTTAGAACCAATGAGCTGAAATCCTTGAGGGCTTGTGTGAAAAATTCCTTCTTCAGTTAGAAAAGCTGATATTTCCAGGAAGCACTGAGGGTGTGTCAACCATAGGGGACAGCAATGGGCTTTCAGGATCCATTCACATTATCTTTATTATAGAACCACTGTCCTCTTCTCTCTCAGAACAAATAAAAATGTTTAATGCAGCTACTCAGACTACAGCTGGATTAAGGCAATGCTGAAAGCTCTTGCTTATACAGTATGTTGCAGCATACAGGTAGCTGAGGCAGGAGGATTGCCACGAGTTCCAGACAGCCTGAGAGACGTATAAAGTTCCAAAATGATGGGGAAAATATAAAATATTAAATAGGATAATACTGCCACTGCCCAGCCTATAACTTCACAACCCTGACTAAAACTAAAATCATGACTTAGTGACCCTGTTTTTTCTTAATGGTGCCTAAAACATAATCCTAAAAAACTAACATGGTAACATTGTGGAAATGACCTTATTTCTATTTAGAAAGTGTAAATGATTGACTCCCATGGCATCATACCATTTACATGTCATAGAACAGTCTGTTGCTTCACATAGCTGGGTCCCTCTCTGAAATACCCAAGATATGAAACAAAGCTCTTGAGAAGAGTATTACAGCTCACATGCTATATTATACATCGAAAGTTGTATTTACTTTTCAGAAGTCAAAATTAATTATGAGTAAGATCACCCCAGTCCTAACAGTGTGAGTAGGTAGAGTTGCAAAAGCTCTGGGCTTTAGTACTCAGTGTATAGTTGTAAAAGCTCTGGGCTTTAGTACTCAGTGTATATTTTTTTGTGACTGCATTTGACATAGAAATACTCCAGTCTGAATGGGGTTTGTTTTTTTTTTGTCCAGTTTTACAGTTATCTGCAGGTATCTGAAAGTGTGGGATTACATATTATATGACCTTGGGGTAAATTCTCATACCCCCCAGAGGATGCCTGAAACCATAGGTAGTACCAACTCCTGTATAATCAATGCACTTTTCTAATACTTATATACCTATAATGAAGTCCAATGGATAAATTAGTCACTGTATGAAATTATCAGTGATAATTAATGATGACAAAGTTATTGTAACATCCTGTAATAGAATCCATGTGAATATAGTTTTATCATAATGTATTCATCCTTCTTATGATGTAGGAAGATGGTACAGTGCCTACATGAAGAGATGGAATGGGTAGGAACCAGGTGCATTTTAGGGTAAGTGTGACTTGAACATAAGCCCCGAAGAAGCTTAACAATGGATCTGATGCTCAGGACACAGAAGGACACTTTATGATTATATCCCACTAATCAGAGCATGGCATACTTGTATGCATATGAATGGTTTCTCCAAATTGTATTTTCAGACCCTGGTTAAATACTGACAGGAGAAACCAGAGAAAGCAAAACTATAGATGGCAGTGGCTTTTATCCGTAGTACTCACAGTTATAGTATGTCTAGTCTCTTCTCTCTCCTTTATAACAATATTATTTTAGTTTTCAATACCTCTTTAAATTTTCAGTACACCTATTTTTCTTTCTGTGTGTACCACACTAAACCCTTTTATGAGAAATAGACTGCCAAGGGCACTCACTAGGTTGTTATGTTTCCCCTTATTCCCAGCCTCCCACTTTGCCTCATTTGTGACCTCAATTTCCAAGTGGTGGCTTGACATATTATTTCCTTATTTCGACAGTCTCCTTGGTTTTAGCCTCATAGGGTGGATCAGCCAAGGACTTGTGGTGTCGTGGTACATTGTGTCTCCTCTCCCCTTGAGCTGTTTCAACATCCTGAGGCACAGAGAGCATTTGCTCCATGTTAGATAGAGAAGAGGAAAAGCCTCACAGGGAATAGTTCTTTGAAGGCTTTATTTTATAGGAAATTTTTTTTGCATGTTTTCATTGTGCTTTGTGATAGTGATGATAGCAATGATGGTATGAAGACATCATTTGGTGTATAGACACCATATTTATGTTGTAGCATACTGCATATAACTTGATTTTGATGTCATTGATGTCATCCCAAGGCTTTCATTTTAGCTTCATCTGACACACACACACACACACACACACACACACACACACACACACACACACACACACTGCTGCAAGTCACTTCGTTTCTCTAAGTCTTGATCCATCACCTATAATCAATTCACTATCAACAGTATCTCCAGTCTGACTGAGCTTGAGACTTCTTGAAACTAATATAAAGCATTCGATGTGTTTGTTGAATAAATGCTTAAATGAATAAAATGAACAAATCAATAAATGAAATATTAGATTGCATTCTCAATATTACATTAAAAATATTACTGCTGGCCTGTCAGACTTACATCTCTATGTCTGACATCAGGTCCCCTTGACCTAATCTATTAGGAAAATTGCTATTAATATCATCAAACTAGCCTTTTCCTCTGGACTTTTGATGCCTTCTTTTTTAAAAATAACAAATGCATTCACAGATTAATTTATGGGGGCATATGATGTGCCAGGGCATATGTATGGAGGTCAAGGAACAACTTGCAAGAGTTGATTTCCTCTTTGTGTCTGTTTCAGAAGTCATACCTGCTGTGTCAACTCACTGACCCTGCGTCCTTTCCATGTTGTTGTTGAGTTGATTATATTTTAGAAACTGTTTATTTGGAGAAAAGCAGTCCTGCTTTCAAATGATTGCAGTTAATTTCACACTATCTCACATGTAAAGTGTTGTCTGACTTTCAATCTGATTCTTGTAACCTGTTGATATGACTGTCATGTGACCATGTAACCTGATTTGCTTTCGTCATCATTTTTGGTGCACCTTTCAGTGCTGAATTTACCAGGCTTCATCAGTTTGTGAACTCTTGCTCATGGGCTCCTGTGTCCATATTGATGCCATTCATGGTGGCCTTGGAGCTGACCTCAGACTTCTGTTTCAAGTCAAGGAGGAATGAGGCCTGATGGCCTGAGGTTCTGGCTCACCTCTCATGCTGTTCTCACTGCCCTCCTGCTCTCCACACTAGCTCTCCGCGTCTTCATTCATCTAGCAGAGGAGCCTCTCTGCCTGAGGGTCAGCTGGCAAGACCTACAGGAAAAGCTGAGTCATATGCACCAGCACTGGAGTCCTGATCTCCATAGATCTCGGACAGTGTCCATGCCATGGTTTTCAGCAAACATGTCAAGCTCCTCTGTTTGCACATAACCAGCCTCAGGCTTAAGTCTTCACCATCTGGCAAGAGATAGAAGCCAGGGATCATAATGGCCCCTTCCCTTCCCTTTTCATCCATTACTGCACTAACTGAGGACAGTATTTCAACTGCCATACAGCCAAACAGGAAGGGTACAAGGGCCGTGAGAACCACACACAGTGGGCTTTTTCTTGTATTCTTTGGTTGCTGTGTATCTAGAAATTCTCTACATTTTCTTCTCAGACTGACAGTTCATATATAGTAAGTCTTGTGTATTTAAAGGTAACCACATGAGGTCCTTGATGAATAACAGAACTCAGAGAACTTTGCATACATATAATTTTTCTAGAAAATATAATGGCTTTTCTTTTAACTAATAGCTGCCATTTTCACCAACAGAAAACAGTACTATTAGGCAGAATAGCTGAAGGAATCCAGCTCACCCACCACAACCACGGGCCTAACCACCTCGCCCCACCCACACCCCTTGCAGAAATGCAGTGGATGCAAGATCTCTGATACAACACAGTGAGAAGTGTGTCAGGTGACAGTACAACATTACACAGTTATTTCCAAAGTCTCTTGAAGAAATTCTACTGCTACATGACCCTCTAATTTCCTTATACTATGACATATTTAGGCCTAATGGCCCACAGGACTCTTTTAAAAGAAAATGAGACGTGGTATTATTAAGACTTCTCAATTCCGAGGCTATAGAATACTTTTATAGCTGCAAGTCACCATAGTAGACTAATTCTATGTATTTGGCACAATATTTAATTTCTCCAAATTTCCTTAATTTCTTTTTATTTCATTGTGTGCACAGAGAATATACACACTATGCTTAAAACCATAGTTTTAAGGTGCCTGATTTTAATCTTCTGATGCCGCTATTTATTATCTGTGTAGTATTAGTGTTTGGATGACAAAGTTTCCTCATCTTAACTAAAGATTTTCTATAATGACAGTAATAACAACCTAGCATACTACACTGTGCTGTGATATGTGGAATATTTACATAGTTTTAAATGACTTTGTTTCTTGTTATCTCAAATATTCTGGATATATATTGTGATCTTTGGTAGACTACAAAGCTATGTATGGTAATGAGATGTCAGTGATAGAGTCAATGGATATTATCTGTTGGAAAATACAAATTTTAATTAAATTTGTAAATCCTAGAACTTTCATTAAAACACATGAAGAGAAAATATGATTTTGAAGAAACATCATTTTTAATCACAGAGGATTTTTTTTAAGGAAATAAATCTGAATTTAGGGGAAATTTACACACTAGAATTCTGTTTGCAATTTTTGAAAAGTATTGATGGGTATTGATTTTTATTATTTTCATTGGTTAGTATTGATCAATGTTATTTCATGGTGTTGTGTGGATGTATTCTTTCTTAAACCGTGAAGATATATTTGAACGCTCCTTGAATTCTTTCAGTGCAGTGATAATTCCCTTATATAGGAAAGATTATAACATATACTTGATTTCCATATTCATTTCTCTGTTTGTCTCTCTGTCTCTTTCTATGCCAGACACATGGACAGACATTACAAACACACACACACACACACACACACACACACACACACACACACACACACACACACACACCCTTGACAGAAGAATCTAGAGGAGAAAAGAAAGACCAAATTGTATATACTATTAAATGGAGTCATTGCAGCTGCCCATGTCAGCAGAGGCACATTGGAAATGCTGCTACAGGGCTATCTGAAGGCTTCATGGGAGTGAATTATTTCTGCTTGAGTTAAAAGATGGTTCATCACTTGAAAAGCTGCCAAGTACCCTGTATTTGATGCTCCGTGATTGGTGCACAATGTCTCAGCCATGCCACCGTCTGCCCAGCACTCTCCTGGTGGTTGGCATGCCATTTGCTTGCTTTTAACATGCAGCCCATATAAAAAAAATCTATCATAATCTTCCAAAATTAGAAATGCAGCTGCTTTAAGTCTTAACCAGCAGTGACACTATTCATTATGCCAGTGTGGGAATCAAATACAAAGATGTGTTTGAAAAGAGCAGTGTTGCACCAGAATGTATGTGTGCCTCCACTTTCCAAAGTAATTCACAACTATAGACACTTACAAGTGCTGACTTCAGGCTTAAAGAATGTACCAATACAAAAATTATCTCCTTTACTGCATATATTTTTTAATACAAAAATAAGGATTTGAACCAGCTCTGATTTTATTTTCCCTGTTGTGAAACAATTTCAACCTTTTAGTTTTTAGAAAAATATAACTTTCCCACTAACCATTTTTCTTATCTTGTTTGGTTTTTATTTTGCTCAGAAGTTCTTGAGATTTTTATCATTAACACAGGTTAATCCTGAGAACATCAACCCTGTAGAGCTTTGAGATTTCTCAATTAGACAAAGCAATAATTGTTCATTATTTTTTCCTCTAACTGAAAATAGATTTTTTCCCTCCTGATTGTAGTTTCCCTTCCTCTATTCTTCCCAGTTCGTCCCCACCTCCCCTCCCAGCAGGATCTACCTCCTTTTTATTTTCCTTAGAAAATAAACAGGTTTCTAGTAGATAATAATAAAGTAAATAAGGTAAAACAAAAACTAACACATAGAATAAGACAAAACAAACCAACAGAAGGAAAAGCACCCAAGAGAAGGCAGACACAAGGAACAGAGACATGCTTGTTTGCACACTCAGGAATCTCATAAAAACACTAAACTGGAAGCCATAGTATATATGGGAGGGAGAGGGAGAGAGAGAGAGAGAGAGAGAGAGAGAGAGAGAGAGAGAGAGAGAGAGAGAGAGAGAGAGAAGAAAAAATAAAAATAAAAAATAGATAATTTTTTTTTTAGAAAAGGAAAAGGAAAAACTCTGACAGGGCATCATGATAAAAAGGACCCTCCAAAGATTCTGCTGAGGAAGAAGAGATGGAAGTGGTCTCTCTAGTTAACAGCACTCACCGTTTTCTCAGAAAACCTTATTTCAATTCCAGCTCCCACACAGTAGCTCATAGCCATCTGTAACTCCAATTCAGTGGATCCAATGTACTTTTCTGCCTTCCACATAGACTCTTCACATGTGTGGTACAAAGACATACATCCATGCATGCAAATCCTTGTACACATAGCATACAAATAAATAAATCTGTAAATGGTAATAATAGGTTTCTTAAAAGCAACAACAAAAGTAGGAAATAGATTATCTTCACATGATAATATTGTGATATTGGAAGGGAAAAATCTAACTAGAGCAAAAAATAGCCCTTATTTCACTGCATCATACACAGTCACATTGTCTAGGGTGACAGGAGTCTGGCACCAGTGAAGATTTGGATATATCACTCTGTCCAAAGACATCTTTGAATTTCAGTGACATCACATCCTTGTTCAGAGTAGAGCTGTGTAGGTAGAGTTTTCCTGCCTAGCCCACAGTCAGGACAAATCTCTCTCACCTGCCAGTCCCACAGCCGTCAGACCCGATCAAGTAAACACAGAGACTTGTATTGGTTTCAAACTGTATGGCCATGGCAGGCTTCTTGCTAACTGTTCTTTCAGCTTAAATTAATCCATTTTTATAAATCTATACGTTGCCACATGGCTCGTGGCTTACCGGCATCTTCACATGCTGTTTCTCATCGTGGCGGCTGGCAGTGTCTCTCTGACTCAGCCTTCCACTTCCCAGCTTTATTCTCCTCCTTGTCCCGCCTACACTTCCTGCCTAGCCAATGGCCAATCAGTGTTTTAATTATTGACTAATCAGCAACACATTTGACATACAGAACATCCCACAGCACTTCCCCCTTTTTTTTTTTCAAAAAGGAAGGTTTTAACCTTAAAGTAAAATTACATATAATTTGGGAATTTGGGCGTAGCTTCTCTTACTACTTCCTGCTGGAGGGGGGCACTGTATCTTATGGGGAAACAAAGAAAATTTTAGGATTATGGAATAGTCCATGAAGCTGTAACGTCTGAGCCAGTTGCCTTGAAACCATTCTGGATGTTGGATCATCTGGGCCATGGTGTCATCAGAGACCTTCAGGGGGTCTTGGCTGGTCAAACCTGATGTATCTTAACCTGGAACAAATCCATAGCCTCTGGCTTTCTGTGGGAACAAAAGCAGAGTCTCCTTTCCAAAGCAACATATCCTTATATCCAAATTTTGAAGTCATGGTATCTTTAAAATATACATATTGGTTTAACTCAACATCTTTTATGATCAAATGTTTTTCTGCAGTTAAAAATCCCAAAGACAACACAATCCAGATTCTCTGTGTAATATCCATTTTTACGTGGCTTATTTTTTGTACTACCTTTACTGTCCCTTTAAAGACTTTATTTTTTAAAACTATGTATTTGTTTCTATAACTCTATATATCACCTTTTTTGTCTCTTTCAAGCCTACGTATCTTTTACACACATTGTAAACTATTACATCTGAATCTGTCTTATTGTGAATCTATTGCCTTAAACTGCAGCAGCTGTGGCTGCTGGCTCCACCCACCTTACCTTCCCAACATGGCGTGGTACTTTACCACCAGCTCTGGGAGCTGTCGTGGGTCTATGCTTTTAGCCAAGCAGCGTGTAGTCCAGAAACCTCTTTTTTTTTTTTTTTTACTAGAAAAGGCTAAATCCACCATGCAGCTTAATGTGCCATTTGCAGAAGCCTCATTCAGGCCATACTGCAGGTCGGGTGCACACTCCAGGAACCCACCAGTAGCTCATTTGAGAGAGACAATTAGGAACTGTTTTTAGCTCCGTTTTAGAATCTTTTTTCTCAGTTTTTAGATGGAAACTCTTGCCACCACGTTGGACGCCATTTGTAGCTTAAGTTTTCCTGCCTGGCCCACAGTCAGGACAAATCTCTCTCACCTGCCAGTCCCACAGCCGTCAGACCCGACCAAGTAAACACAGAGACTTGTATTGGTTTCAAACTGTATGGCCATGGCAGGCTTCTTGCTAACTGTTCTTTCAGCTTAAATTAATCCATTTTTATAAATCTATACCTTGCCACATGGCTCGTGGCTTACCGGCATCTTCACATACTGTTTCTCATCGTGGCGGCTGGCAGTGTCTCTCTGACTCAGCCTTCCACTTCCCAGCTTTATTCTCCTCCTTGTCCCGCCTACACTTCCTGCCTAGCCAATGGCCAATCAGTGTTTTAATTATTGACTAATCAGCAACACATTTGACATACAGAACATCCCACAGCAGAGCTGGATAATTTGAAATCGCTTTCCTCTATTATCTAGTTATCACCATTCATAAATGAAGTGAAGGTCTACATTTAATTCAGATGGCTATGTGTTAACGTTGACACTATATGAGATTTTTTCCTAGTGTGGATTTCCCACCTACAAGTTGTATTTATTTTTGAGACTTTACCTATGAAGACTGGCTTACTCCTCATTGATCCAGACCATGAAAAATACAACTAAGCATACATATACTGCAAAATTTATAGTTAATATGTATCTATCATACATATTCATGAGAATGGATAACACCGATGGTGAAAGTTCGTTAAGGTTCTTAAAAGACAATCCATAGAAAACCTGGTTGGATTCACATTCTATGCCAATGTTGATCTCCCACTTTTAGCACATGTATCGTGATATGATGTCCACCCTAGAAATACTTGTTCATGATCAATAAGCTTCATAATTGGTTCTTAATTTTAAGGACTGAGTACATCTGAGGAATTCCCGAGTTAACGTTTTATGAATCTAGTTCTTTCGCTGTACATGCAGTAGCTTCTGAACACTGAGGAAGGGAGCAGGGCACTTACCCCTGTGGAATTTTCTTATTTCATTACATTGTTTAGATTGGATCTGTTTCATAGTTGTGTGATCATTACTCTCTTAATTCCTTAATATTGCAATATAACCTAAGGGCATGTAATCTTCAGTTTAAAGGGCTAAAATATCCCTTTTAAAAATATTAACTGGCATTATCCTACAGTTCTTAGCTTTTCAGAAAATATTAGACAATGCAACATGATCTTATAGCAATTATGGCCAACCTTTAATGAAACATGTTTATTTAATTCTAAGCCTTGGTTGAGTCTCTTTCCTTCTTATTACAAGTAGGTCGTGTTTATATATTGAGTCTAGTGGATTCATCTTGTCCTTCAAGGTGAACAGCAATCTCACGATTATCTCATGTGTAAATCTCTAATGTTGCTTGTTTTATGCTTTTAAAACATTCAGTGCTGAGCAGAGGTCTTGGTTTGCCATCTCTAAGGACTGAAATCTATTTTTGGTATCATAGAGTACTTAACATGCAGAGGAAGGAGGCTGCACAGTGCATCTTTCTGACTTAGAAATCTTGCTGCCCTCAGCTGCTAAAACCATAGCAAGGGTGTCATAGTCAAAACCCAGTGTATTTTTGAGCAAGTTATTTTATTTCAGAATAGTATTAAGTATACAGAAAAGTAGCAAAAACTGTGCACACAGTTCATGTTGCTCAGATTCATTCTCCTCTAATGCTGTCTTCATTATTGTCATGTGCATCTGTAAAAATGAGGAAATCAGCATTGGCATAGGATGTGAATCCACCAAGTTACTTTATATCATTTCCCTGTTTCTATCTCAAGACTATAGGTAGCATACCAAAATGCAATGAGGTGTCCTGTCTCCTCTGGTCTGTGACAGTTTCTCTTGCTTTTGATTTTTTATTTTGGATGTTTTGTTGTTGTACCAGTCCTTGTTGTGTTTGATTTATTTGTTTATTCTTCTGTGACCTTGAGGACAACATATAAGATATCTTGGAGGATGTCTCTCGGTCTGCTTTATGTGATTGAATGTTTATGATTAAACCAAAATTGTGTGTTTGGGGGAAAGTAGCCTAGGGCTGTAATAACCTTCACATCACATCTAGGATACATGATAACCACAGAACACTATTGTTGCTTAAATTTAATCACTTGGCTGTGTCCATTTTTGCCTGGTTTCTCCAGTGTAAAGTTATTGTTTCCCTTTTAAGGAAACAGATTCTAAGGCCAACAGATTCTCGAGACAGAAATTGCAAGTTCTAGGCTTTGTGGAAGGGAGCCTTTGTTTCCTTGTATTTTCTCAAAAGCCGATTTTCTCTCTTTGGTATTGATTTTACTGCCTTGATTTACACAAATTTTACTGCTTTAGTAATATATTTTAGCACAACTATTTTATCTTTTGCTCAACATATAAGAGAATATAAATACAGACATAAGCAATCTTAAGAACCAATTCTGAATTTTAGTGACTATTGGTATAACCAACTCTGAGGGTCCCTAATTTTATGTGCTATCTTTCCTGGGCCACAGGTGCCCAGCTACTTGGTTACACATTGTGCTGAGCATGAGTCTATTGCCATATTGAATAAGGCAGATGGTCCACCCTAATGTGAATGCATATCATCACATCCATTTAAAGGCTGACTAAAATGAGAGGCTGGGCAAGGAAGAATTTACTTATTCAGCCTCTGTTATATGCCTGGGCCTTCAGCCTTCACACTTTGGTCTTGGCTTTGGACTTCAACTCTGCTATTGGCTCACCTGGTCTAGAGATTGCCGAATGAAGTTCTTCGACCTTCAAGTACTCCATAATAGTTTGTGTCAATCATTAGAATAAATTTATATTGAATTAAAATCTATTATACCTATTTTATCTGCCCTCTCCATTTGTCTAACTGATCCCTGCTTGTCTGTCATCTGTCTATATCTATTCTGTTGGTTTTGTTTCTGTGGAAGCCTAATATATCAACCATTCTTACTAAAGAATGATAGAAATATTATAAGCATGGAAAACCTCTGTATGCTCCTTTCTAAGCTTTTTGTTATAGTCTTAAGAACCATGACAATCATTTCCTTGCATTTTTATATGATGAGACTTCTTTAGAAATTTTATAAATTTATAAATTTCTTTATCAATTAGATTTTTTGTGGAATGGTTAAGGTAGTAAATGCTGTTACTAGTTTTATACCTTTAGTTTTCCAGTAGATTTCACTTTATGCTTTTCTTTTATTTTGGGGGAATAGGTTATGTGTTTTTCTTACTTCTTTCCTTTTAGTAATATTGAAATATACTCTCATTACTGAATAAGCTGACATACCCACCAATTTTACTCTGTAATTAATGTGCTTCTGAAGCAGATGCTAATCAGCAGGTTTTCTCTAGATCTGAATTTACCACAAAGAGAATCTGCTTAATGACAATTTGAAGTATTGGAATGATAATTGAAGGGACAAAGTAACTGAATGCTGGTGTAAAAGTTGATATAGCATAAAAGCACATATTCCAATCCATATATATTTGCTACGATCCTACTCTACTACATGCTAAACAGGTTTAACTTTCTCTCTATTTACAAACTTAATGATTCTTTAAATATGAATATTCTAAATTATGAGGATGTTTGATTGTGTTACCTTCCTGAAACCAAGGACTATCAGAACAAAACATTTAGGTAACTTCTAAGTTGCATCATGTATACTACATACATTTTTAAGTTTTAAAGATCAATTGTATATCCACTTTAAATAATAGTTATAACAATCACAAAATGATGATTTTTCATTATTCAAAGCCTAATAGTTATCTCAATTTTCTATTTCAACTTAAATTGAAATAGAAACCAGTGAAACCCTAAGCAGTCTAAATCCCATTTTATTTCCTTAGAAATATCTAATTCCTCAATGTTCCCCCTTTTTTAGGGACCTGCTTTCCTGTTGTTTCAACCATTCATTTGCTTAGGGAAAAAATCATGTACCTACTTGATTTTTTTTCCATTTTGTAATGATATTTTACCTGTTTGAGAAAGGTTTCACTATCATAAGTATAATAAACATCAGAATGATTAACAGAACTTACTAAGTCGTACACCTACGTGTTGTGGATACGAGGTCAGTTTCCTTCCCCTTTGATGGTCAGCTAGAGCTGCAGTCACAAGATGTCTGCATTTAATAAGAAAGAGCTCTGGTATCAAACATGCTTGACAAGTCTTGATTGATTCAGTAGTCTCTTATTCTGAAAGGTAAACTGTATGGATTACACACATTAGTGATTAACCTTGAGTTACCAATAATGTATTCATGTCCAGTTAAGGAAAGAAAGAAAAGCATTTTTCTCTTAGAGACATTTAATGAAGAGTGAGTCCATATTTGAATTCTCTACTCTATACTCCCTGTATCTTTCATCTCCTGTTGTATGTTGTACCAGTTTAAAACTGTGCATGCCTGAAGGCTGTTTTGGGCATCTCTCCCTGTGTCCGTGTCTTCCGTCTATCTGTGTCAGTATGTGACTACCATTCACAAAGGGCTTCACTCTGTCTTTATTGAACAGCATAGAAAGCATCAAATGGGGAAGGGATGGGATAATTTACAGAGATCTTTAACAGAGTTTTATAGGGGATTAAGTCATTGACTCCAATTGATCCCAAGTGACCCAGACAACAAACATTGTTTATCAACCAATATCCTTAAATATTGCTGTCAAAATCTATGGTAAATTTTAAAATCTTGCTTTCAACTCTGTATTTATTGTTTTCACTAAATTATACACATGCTACATGGGAAACCCATGGCAAGTGAGATTGATTATTATATTTTTTTTCTTAAAAGCAGTTTAAACAAACAGTTGAGTACACAGTAGGCTACCCATCTTAACTCTTAAGTGATTTTAGGTTGTATTATTAACTTTGGCTCTGAGGTTCATCAAAAGTTCCAGTCTCTTAGAACGTAAGAGATATTTTCATAATATTGCATCATCATGGTGAACCCTTTGGGACAGCTCTTGTTCCTGAATAAAACTGGAATTCCAGTCTAGGAAGGAGTATCAAGATTCTGGAAGTCAACAAAGAGTGACTAGAAAGCTCAACACTTGGAGAAAGATACTTACATCATGAATTAGTCTAGTATATACAGACAGGGTGCTGAGACCCAGAACTTACAAAGCACCTGAGATGGAAGGTATTTCCTTGTTAAAATATGGGAATCATTAGCTTGTTTTTGTTGCCTGTGGGGAGAAACTGAGAGAGGTAGATGATGCCATAAACCATATTTTTTCTATGTGGCTATAGTTTGCTTTTCATTAACCATAGAATATAAGTTCCAGAAAGCAGCTATGTTATCTCTCTTGTTTTTTCCTGTATTCTCAGTCCTGTAACAGAACTTGAATACCTGCAAATAAAGTTATATAAATGAACCTGCAAGATTCATTGATATTACTGTCTCTAAGTATCTGTACCCTTTACCATTTGCTAGTTAAGATGTGATAGCTTCCTGCCTGTATCACTGGAAACCAATATTACTATTGGTTCTCTTACCCTTTCTTTTCACCATGAAGCTCTGGAAATATCAGTAGCCCAAAGTGGACCATGCTATTTCTCCATCTAAGACTGTTGGGTAGCATGATGACAAATCTTCCATCATGAACTAAGAAGTTACTGGTGACTTAGTTTCTACTTGTTTCTCCAGCCATGTCTCTTTTTCCCCTGTTCTCTACCTATTCTAGTATGTGAGCATATGGAACTTCTTTCATTATTTCCAACCTGTTACCATGCCAACCTGTTATAATGTCTTATTTGCAGTGCCTTTTGGGACCTTCTTTTTGTCGGTCATGTACTGTTTGAACACTAACCCATCCTCTTGTGATTCCTCCCCAGCTAACTTCTATTCATGTTTCATGAATCAGCATATATATTCTCTTCCAAGAGTTCTTATCAGAAACAAGTTTGAGTCAGGCAGCCTTATCTATGAGAGGCTGCCCTTAATAAAATTCATCACACTCATTGGTAATCATATGATGGCCTTAAAGTTTATGATACTCTGTGAAGATAGAGGCTGTCTTAGTATTAGTATTTTAAAGCTATTTTGTAAAGTTTTTGTGAGATACTATGCAACATGCGAAGCATTGACCTTTGCTCTTTCCTATCATCCTGTCCAGTGTCTTGCAATGTCTGTAGATTAGTTTTCTAAACAACTGTTGTTGGGTTTATTGAATTTACATGTGATTGTTGACATGGCACTCAAGTCAGATTTGAGCTTAAATTTGATGTGGATGATCAGCAGTTTACAACATAATCATTATTACTTGTCAATCCAAAGAGAAAACATTTTTAAATGGGTGTTCGTGTGGCTTTTGAAAATCCATCACTTGAAGTGCATCCAGCAATAAAGATGCTCTGGAAAGCATTAATGAGTAAATATAGCAGGAATAAAGCCATATGTAATAAATTTCTTTTTATCCTTGGAAAGTAATTTTAAAAGATAAAGAATTTGAATAGTGATGTTTCCAAAGAAGTTACGCAATTGACTAGCAATCATGTGAAAAAAGGATCAACATCATTTGCCACTGGACAGTGCAAGCCTAAACCACAATGGAGCATCCCTTCCCGTGTAGGATGACTATATTCACTTAGATGGACAATAACAAGTTCAGCAGATTGTGAAAAAAAAATTGGAATGCTCACAAGCTGCTGATAGAAATATACAAAAAATTAGCTGCTCTGCAGGAGAGTTTGGCTGCTTCTCAACAGGTTTCCAGCAATAGAACTCTTTCCCAAATAGCCAAATATTGAAAACATATGTCCACAGAAAAACATGTACACAAATGCTCATGCTGGCGTTATTAATCATAAGCAGAAGGTAGAATAAACAGAATGATGATTAACTGATAGAGAAACAAATTGTGTATATTAATTCAATGGATTATTAAGCTGCCATAAAATGAATGAAATGCTGCCATATCTGTAGCAGACTAATCCTTGAAAACTTTATGATAAATCAAAGACACCAAGCATAATATACATGGTAGGTATACTGAAGGAAATTATATAGAAGTGATGAGAAATGACATCTTGATACTTTGTTGACTCTTTTAGGGTGATGAAGTATTTGAGAATTGAATAGTAGTAATGATCCAATAAGCTGATGAATAGATTATGAACTATTGAGTTAAAAACTTTAAATGGGTGAAATGTATAGCATGGGAATTATATTTAAATAAAAGTAAAGAAAGATCAAAGGATAATTTGGCCTTAATTTGGCCTTTCTGTTCACTTGGAGAATAAGAGAAGATTATACAAAACACAGAGGGCTGTCATATACAATCTTAACTTTCAAGTGCTTCAGACAGATAGTGGAGTATCTAGAAGTGGAAATATGCTTTGTTCCTGAGGACTCATTTAGGAATGTGGTTTTTGAAGGTCTCCTCTCTTAGGAATACCTTGTCAGTATGAGTGACTGAGAGGATCTTGCTCTTGTACTGTGCAGTTATGAAGTGCAGTATGATTTTTTTTTCTTGCCAAGAGCAATTTCCCTGCTGCTGCAAGTGCCAGCCTCTCTGCTGATGTGTGCTTGTGTAGTGATGGTCTTCATGTGATAATATCACATCTCTAGCCTTGATAGGACAAATGTTTTGTGGACATATGTGTGCATTTCTGTATGCGAGAGTGTGAATATAGAATATACATTAAATAGCTCTTGATTCCAGTATCTGCCATTTCAGTGGATTTATAATTTTCCAGTAGACATTTTTATTCAAAATATGAGAAGAAAGAACTCACTTAAAATACCAAGTAAATGTGCATTAATATACACCTTATAAATTTGAGACTTAGAGTCTTTTAAGACAGAAAAGAAGTTGCTATAGAAAGTATACAGAGGATCCCATGTGTTCTAGATATTTGTGTGCAAATAGTATTAAGAATTGGAGAATGTTATTGTATAGTTGTGAGCCTTGAAGTCAAATGCCCTTGTGATTATCTGCCCTCTTGTGATTTTTTTCCTTCATATTTATTAGTTCTTTGAGGATTTCATATAAGGTATTTTGATCATACTCATCCCTTTCTCAACTACTTCCATATCCAACCCCTGCTTCCCTATCCAACCATGTTTATCTCTGCTTATTTTAAAACCCATTGATCCATTTGCACTGGCAATATACTTTTGAATGTGTGGCTATCCACTGGAGTTAGGTATCAGGGGTTACACCCCTCAAGAAAAGTGACTCTCATTCCTTCAGGGACTCTCAGTTGCAAGTAGCTCTTTATGTAGTGGTCGGATGACGTGCACAGTTTCCCTCTCCATGTTTGCGTTTGTCTGGAATGAGCTTGCTCAGGTCTTGTACATGCTGCTACAGCTGCTACGAGTTCATATGTGGAGCTGCCCTGATGTTCAGGTTATAGTTCTCCAGTAAAACAAAACAAAACAAAACAAAAACAAACAAACAAACAAACAAACAAAAAACCATCCTATTATTCAGAGTAGGATAGTATGTTTTGTAAATTAGAATTGTATTTTGACAAGAAAGGTTTAGAAAAAGTATATTTAACTAGATTCTAAATGATCTTCACCCAGGTGCAAAGGATGGGTCTGTTTTTATTTCAAATGTGACAGGCCATTCCATAGGAGTTGAGTTGCCTTTGATTGTGTTTACTATTCCTTGGGGTCCCATGTGAGTGTTCCAAAATTACGCTGTTCAGTTTTGTGTCACACATCATGTTTTATAAACAGCTCTTCCTCCCAGATTCTGGCAGATGAAAGAAGGAGCATAAATTCTTCATTTAGGCACATTGCTTCAACCTCAATCTTCACTACTATTTCTTATGTAAAAGAAGTGCCCTGTGTTCTGCCAAGAACTTTCAGATGAACTGCTTCTTATCATAAGGAGTACAGGATCTGTTCCACTAAACATTTTGATGTTCAGAATTCAACAGTAGATGAAGTGGTCAGCTTCTCCACATTATTGTTACTTCAGAATATGAACAACTTTCTGTATACTTTGGTATCTGGAAGTGGTCATGGATCTTATCTGAAAAGACCTTTGCAATAAATATTCAAACCTGGACTCATAGAAAAGGGTCTGAGGATGGTTTGGATCCTTGTGATTGCAATATCCCTTGTGACACTTTTTTTCTGTCTCCTTTATGCTTGTCTGTCATCTCATCACCCCTCAGTAGCAATTACACACATGTATTTGAGCTTTTAGGTCTGATATCGCATGAGAAAATGTAAATACCCATCTACCATTTTCTTTATATGAACATCTTCCCTTTTAACTTTTGACTTTGTGCTTTTTCATTTCTCATCTTCTGTTGATTATATGATAATAATCTTCAAACAATTCACATTTGTTATTTCTTTAACTCCGAAGTTTCAAGTTATTATTGATGTCCTATTTTTTTCTTTTCTTTTCTTCTTTTTTTTTTTTTTTTGGTATAACACATAGCATCATATGAGTTAAGGTCACTGGAAACAATATCCTGTATAGCTTGAATGGGCCACAGACTGAAGCATTCCTAGACATTCATCTCCACATGTCCCAGTACAGGCCCAGCAGAGATGAATTAGATTCCCTACAGTATAAAAATCATCAAGTACAAAGGAGATGTTAGCCTGAGCCCATATTCTGTAGGCAAAGTCACAAATATTATAATAGGTTTTACATGGAAGACAATGGGAGACTTCTAGATATAAATAGGAGAGGTTCCTTAGCAGAGGACCTATAAATGTAGATGAGGTAACTGAAAGAAAGGCATAGACAAAGAACAATAAAAAATTCTGGGGGTGGGAGGTATAACAGATTTGACCACCTTGCAAAGAGAATCTTACAAATCCATCAAGTAGAAACTACCCAGGCTATGTTACTTGGTTAACATCAGTGCTTTGAAAAAAAATCAGGAAAAATCCTAAAGGACAAATGAAATCTATTGGCTTGGAGATGTAAATTGTCCTTCTAAGCATTGATGTTAAAGGGATTAAAACAGAAAAATTATATAGATTACTTGAGAAGGAATCATAATGAGAACAATATTGTATACCTTTGAAATATTCTCAGAGTAACATTAAGAAAGATATATTCTTAAGTATATTTTAGAATCCAAAAGAGTTTAGAAATATTGAATTAACTGTTCTGCTCAAAAGCATCTAAAATAAATTGCAAAATATTAAAAACAGTCCTGCAGATATTGTACATAATTTTTACAAAATATTTGAAAACCTAGTAGAGCTTACCATAAGAATAAGGGATACTTTAGTTTCTAAAAATGTATTAATGTAATTTCCTATGTTTATTAATTAAAATAACAATCAGTGTGATCATCAATGGGTGCTAGAAAAAACTGTCTCCATTTGTGAACTAGATCTGGAGAAGTTAGGAATGAATGAAATTCCGCAACTCGGTATGCCATAGTTTTAAAAGCTATATGGGACATCTCATGATCATGAAGAGAGAATTTGTTCCCTAAAAGTTTGAAATTACAAGAAAAGATAGAATAGAGTAGCAAAAGTTTTGTAAAATTTTGTGCAGAAGATCTAGGTAGGCTAGCAGAAAAGTTTGTATGTCAATATAGAAAGAAGAAAAATGATCACTAGTTTTCATGATAAAATTTTGGTCATTAGTTAGATACAAGAAATTCAGTTGAAAAGCTTAAGGTGATGACAGATGTAGAAGGAGGTTGAGAATCATCAGAGAAATGCGTGAAATGCTTAGGAATGAACTGTGGCAACATCACCTTGCCCAATTCATGTTATATATTAAAGGAAGAACAGAGATTGTTCATCAGTCAGGACAACCCTTATACATTGTTGATGGGCATGTAGGTGGTACAGCAACTGTTGAAATCAGTGTGTGAAGATCTGAGCATACAATTCACAAAAGAACTAAGATGATTAGAAAAGAAATCATTGATCTTGTCTGTAGCCTAAGAACTGCATATGAATCTATCGTCTTTCTTCCTGCCAGATGGACAATAATTAAGAGGCCAAGACAATACTGATGATAATGTAAGCCAACATATACATAGATAAAATCCCAAGCTCAGAAAGTACTATACTAAGACACTTTTTAAAAAAATTAAAGACAAGAACAACTCATTGATCAAGGAGTTCTACCTTTTATATATATCCTCACATTAATACTATTACAGGACTGAATGTTTATTCTCTTTTAAGAGTAGAATTCCATTGTGTTGCTTGAATCTTAAATCAGTCTTATAATAAAAACCTGGTATGAGATATTGGAGTAAATGCTAAAAGACCAGAGAAACAAAGGAAAAAGCCACTGCCACGTCTCACCTCATCAATTCCACGAATCCTCTGACTAAAGTCTTTTGAGTCCTCACCTGAAAGCCTCCAGCTGAAAAAGCCTCTAACTGAAAGGGAAGCTTCTTCTGAAAAGCCTCTAGTTCCTGTCTCCTCATGCCTTATATACCTTTCTCTGCCCAGCCATCACTTCCTGGGATTAAAGGTGTGTGTACTTCCAAACAAAGGCATGAGATCTCAAGTGCTGTGATTAAAGGTGTCTGCCACCACTGCCTTTCTCTGTTTCTCTCCTAGACTGAGTCAATCTCATGTAGTCCAGGGTGGCTTTGAATTCAGAGATCCAGATAGACCTCTGCCCCCAGAGTGCTAGGATTAAAAGTGTGTGCCATTTCTCCGTCATTGGGCGATCCCTGTGTCTTTCTTGGGGTCCTGTTTTCCACGTAGCCTCCCTGGTGATGTGAGTAGCAGTCTAGTCATCCTTCTTCCACATCTAGTATCCTCCTATGAGTGAGTACATACCATGTTTGTCTTTCTGAGTCTGGGTTACCTCACTCAGGATGATTTTTTCTAGATCCATCCATTTGCCTGCAAACCTCATGATGTCATTGTTTTTCTCTGCTGCGTAGTATTCCATTGCCTGGATATGAGTGGGGGTAATGAAGGGCAAGGGTCGAGGGAAAGAGAGCTTGGGGGAGTGGGAGTTCCCAGCTGGATCAAGAACAGAGAAGGAAGCTGGGCGGTGGTGGCGCACGCCTTTAATCCCAGCACTTGGGAGGCAGAGCCAGGTGGATCTCTGTGAGTTCGAGGCCAGCCTGGACTACCAAGTAAGTTCCAGGAAAGGCTCAAAGCTACGCAGAGAAATCCTGTCTCAAAAAACCAAAAAAAAAAAAAGAAAAAAAAAAGAACAGAGAGGGAGAACAAGGAATAGGAGACCATGGTAAATGAAGACCACATGAGAATAGGAAGAAGCAAAGTGCTAGAGAGGCCCACAGAAATCCACAAAGATACCCACACAACAGACTGCTGGCAGTGGTTGAGAGACAGCCCGAACTGACCTACTCTGATGATAGGATGGCCAAACACCCTAATTGTCGTACTAGAAACCCCATCCAACGACTGAGGGATCTGGATGCAGAGATCCATGGCTAGGCCCCTGGTGGAGCTCTGGGAGTCCAATTAGCGAGGAAGAAGAGCAATTATATGAGCAAAAATTGTTGAGACCAAGGTTGGATAAAGCACAGGGACAAATAGCCAAACGAATGGAAACACACAAACTATGAGCCAATGGCTGAGGGGTCCCCAACTGGATCAGGCCCTCTGAATGGGTGAGACAGTTGATTGGCTTGATCTGTTGGGGAGGCATCCAGGCAGTGGGACCGGGTCCTGTGCTCATTGCATGAGTTGGCTGTTTGAAACCTGGGGCTTATGCAGGGTCGCTTGGCTCGGTCTGGGAGGAGGGGACTGGACCTGCCTGGACTGAGTCTACCAGGTTGATCTCAGTCTGCGGGGGAGGCTTTGCCCTGGAGGAGGTGGGAATGGGGTGTGAGCTGGGGGGAAGGTGAGGGGGGCATGATGGGGGAGAACAAGGGAATCCGTGGCTGATATGTAGAACTGAATTGTATTGCAAAATTTAAAAAAAAAAAAAGTGTGTGCCAGCACTGTCTGGCCTCTATGTTTAATCTAGTGACTTGTTCTGTCCTCTGATCTTCAGGCAGATTTTATTAGGGTACACAATATATCATCACACTATTGTCAACATACAAACAGCAAATTAGAAACACAGTGCCACTGATAATCAAAAATTTTAATACTTGATTGCCATGAAACATTCAGTAGTTAGAAGAAAGAATCAAGAAATGTATAGTTATTGACACGAAAATTTTCATGACATTGTATTTAATAGAAAAAAAAACAATTAGGGACATTTTATTCTGTGGTATGTCCTTTGCCAAAGTCTGTTTTCTTTATTGTGTTCAACAAGAGAGGGCCTCCCTCTCGTGCTACTTTTTAAAATTTTTTATTGGCTTATATTAATTGTACATAGTGCTATGCTTCTTAAGGACATTTTCATACACATGTACAATGTATGTTGACCATGTTTCCCTAACCCTGTGTTTCTGTCTTTTCTCTCCTGTCCCCACCCTAGTTATTCTCCTCTGTTCTTCTAGACAGTTTTCACTTTTGCCTTCATGAATTATATACATGCATGAATTTATGTGTCTATGCAATTTAGTATCTACAAATATGAGAGATAGAATATGCTATTTACCTTTCTGACTGTGACTTAATTTGCTTATGTCTTGGTTAGTTTACTATAGTTATGCCTGTAATAAAACAGCATGACCCAAAAACAACTTGGGGCAGAAAGGGTTTATTCACATTCACAGGTTATAGCCTGTCGTCCAGGAAAGTCAGGGCGAGAATCTGGAGGCAGGATCTGAAGGAGAGGCCATGGAAGAATGCTGCTTACTAATTTGCTCAGGCTGCTTTCTTATATTCATCAGGATCACCTGCCTAGGAATGGAACTGCCCACTGTGGGCTGTACATTGCCTTATCAATTACCAGTTAAGAAAATGTTCCACAGATTTGCCTACAGACTGATCTGATTGGGGCATTTTCTCAACTGAAGTTCCCTCTTGGATGACTCTAGCTTGTGTCAAGTGGACATAAACCAACCAACAAAGTTTAATATGATGACCTGCGGTTGCTTCCCTTTTTTCTGCAAATGACATAACTTCTGTCTTTTCTGTGGGTTAATTTCAAATATACTTTTTTCAGATATCATGAAAACACTGTAGGCTGAACATTGCAATTTACTTCGAAGGACAGTTCTGGCTATTGTTGATTTTGCCCTTAAAATCAACTGGACCATGATTCAGTTCTCTGTGAAAACTTCTAAGGTAGCAGGCCATGGTATCACACATCTCAAGCCTTTCTAGGAGGCCCAATCATTATGAAACAACTCTAATGCATGCCTACAGAAGATTTTGATGTTCGTTTCCAAGGAGCAGTACCAATACTCCAAATCTCAAGGGCAATGAAGGGTTTTCCTCTTGAAGAACTAGAAAGGGGCTGCAATGGCTGGGATTTGAACTGAAGAGACAGCTTGAAAGGTGGGAATTCATTCCAGGCTGTCCTTCCCGTCCAGGGTTTTCCTTGATCATAGAAGCACATGCTCACATATGAAGTTCACAACAGAAATAAAACAAGGTCCTTGCAAATATTTTATTTGTGTCTTGTCATTCCCAATGTAACTTGATAAAGTTTGCCTCATCAAATTCAAAACTATAAAAATCAATTATGCATAAGTAAGAAAGACCCCTTGGTGTTTTTTTTTTCCACTCTTTCTTTAAAAAATTATATGCTGGAGAGCCATGCTTACTGCACTTAATTTCAGTAATTTTAAACATTTTGGATCATATCTTATTATCCAGATAATAGTAATTAGAAACTTTATTTATGTTTCAAATGTCATTTCCAATTTTTTAAAAACCTAGTTTCAAATATCCCATCTTTGAAATGGGGAAACATTAGGTTAGTGCTGGTAATATCTGTTAATATCTGTGCACTGACAGATCCTGTATGAATACCAATGACAGTTTGTAGGAGAAGTTGAAATCTAAGGTGTAATCAGGAAAGTCCATCTCAGCAATGCATATTCAGGCAGCTCTTGTTCTCTTGTGACTTTTGACCTGAGCTACTTTGCCAATGCATCCTGCACCTTCAGCTATTGCTCTCCAAGACTTGAATAGGCATTTATTCTCAGGTGTTCTGTCTTCTCTGGCATATAAAATTACAGGCTTCTTATATAAAATCAAAAAAGTAGAAAGCTTGTGGGAGTTATACAATTTCATTATGTCAAACAGAAATACATTAAATCGTACTGTTTGTTAAAGTTAAAAATATATTCACTGCAATTGCTGGAGAAATTCAAGTATAATAATGTCAAAAGAGAACTGAAATATTATTTAAAATGCTTTTGGTTCAATTCATGGAGTAAAATTTCAGATTACATCTTCTGTGCTTTCCTTGCAAGGTGTTGTACACACTGATTTTAATAGCATGATTGTTTGCATCATGGAGCCATGCTGCTTTTGAGTTTCCTGAGACATGAAGTCTAGAATGAAAGCCAAAGCAAATCTTCCTGTACAAAGTGAATGGTCTCAACCTCAGAACCTGGTGATTTTGATGAAATTTTAAGTCTTCCTTTAAGCATTTGATCTTCTTTGCACACTTCCATTTCTTCGATAGAAATACTAGGAGTTCATCAATGTTATTCTTCATTAACATCATATAAGAGAACATATCCCGGGGAAGCAGTGTAGAAAGAGTTTCAGGAAGATGTATCAGTAGATATCAGTTCCTAAGACCAAGATTTTTTAAATTACAATCAGAGAGATAATGGATTGAATTTAGATATATAACTTTTTTGTTTGACAGTGTGTTAAAATATAGTCAAAAACTATCTGCAGACATACCTACAGATACATGTATATAATGGGACCAATAAAACTCTTTTTTTCTAGGAAATAAGGTTGGATGATTTGAGATTTTGCCTGAAAATTTGGATTAGCACAGCCCCTCCCCCCCCCATGCACACACACCCATAATGACAGTCACCTCTTGGGGAAGGTGGCCTCTTTTCTGACGAATGTTGAATTATTTGACCGCAATCACCTCCATTCTCTATTGTCCTCCTTTTAGTGAAGTTCAGAATCATTTACAATCCAGTTTTGCAATTTGAAAATTATGTCTTACATAAACATGAATTATTGAACAAAATTTGTGCCTCTTCAAGGAATAACAGAAAGAAAAAAAATGACATGAGATATTGTCAGTGGTTCTCAACCTGGGGGTCGCAACCCTTTGGGGGCCATGTATCAGATATCATGGGTATCAGATATACATTATGATTCAGAAAAGTAGCAAAATTACAGTTATGAAGTAGGAATGAAATAAGTTATGCTTGGGGTCACCAGAACATGAGGAACTGTATTAAAGTGTTTCAGCGTTAGCAATGTTGAGAACCACTGTGTTAAGTGAATGTGTCAGGATGATATGAAGTAGCCCACTCTGCTTATTTCAGTTCCTCACACCTTAGGAGCAAGCACAGTACTCAGTAATATTCACTGTTTCAAAATGCATGCCATTCATCTGTCTGTCAGAATGTTCAGAATTACCAGGCAAAGGTAATGCAGATATAAGACAACGGATACACAAGGTAGCTCAGTGCGTAAGGGCATTTGCATTCAAGCCTGAAGACCTGAGTTTGCTCCCTGTAAGCCACATAGTGGGAAGAATAGAACCATACCCTAGTTGTTCTCTCTACACATGCATGGTGGCAGATGCGTGCACATGTGCGCGCACACACACACACACACACACACACACACACACACACACACACACACACAATAGGTAAGTAAGCAAGTAAATGTAAGGAAAAAAAGCACTACTGGTAGATATTGGAACCAGAGGCAATCTTGAGAGGGGTCAACATTTATAAGTTAATTAAAGTATGGGAGTAGATGACTTCAGAATGTGAAATAGACATGGTGGGATGTATACTTATGTGGTGATACCTGTCCTTTGCATAACACCACTATAACTGAAATGTAGTTCTAGCTTTTCCACCACCTTTAAGTGGGCTGTCAGTTATTTAATTACTATCATTTCCTTTTCCTGACTCATATCATATGAAATCTCAGCCCAACCTACCTCATACAAGGTGCCAGGGTAGGTAGAGTAATACCTCTCTACTGTCCAGGTCATAATCCTGGGATCTGTGAATGTGTCAGGTTACATGAAATGGTCCATAAAGGTTATAGATGGAATAAAAATCACCAGTGAACTGATTTTCCTGGGAGGCCCAAAATAACTATGCTGATCCTCTTTTTAAATTAAAATTTAGTTTTAAGTGTGTGTGTGTTTGGCTGCAGGGGCAAGAGTTTTTTGCGTCTGTTCACGTGAGTGCAGTTACCCATGGATGCCAGAAGAGTATATGAGAGCCCCTAGAACTGGAGTTATGGGTAGCTGTGAGCTGTTAGATCTGATTGTTGAGAACCAAACTCGGATGGTCCGCAAGAATAGCATGCCCTTTTAACCACTGAGCCACTAGTCTTGCTAGCCCAGCCAGCTACAGTGATTCTTAAATGTAGATGAGAGAATGAGAGAAAACCAATAAAATGGAAATGAGAAAAATCTTGAACTGATGTCACTGGCCTTGGAAATAGGATAGGACATGAGCCAGGAGATGCACAAGCTGGAAAAACAGACAAGCAGATTCACTCCTAGCAACTCCAAGAGGACATCTTCTGAGACCTGTTTTGGGTTTCTGGCCTCCAGGACTAGGAAACAGTAAGTGTGTAGTATGTTAAAGTGCTTGTGGCTTAGCACAAGTGAGAAATTAATGAAAGGATTGGGCAGATGAAATCACAATATGGATATGATGTTATTTTAAAGGTAGCAAATGCATAGAAAAATGGGCATGCCTGTGAAGGCTTGGCCGACTATAATTTCGGAGACAAATGTTAATTACCAGGTGTGTGTGAATTCATCATGTGTGACTGGCTGCAACCACAGATTCTTGTACAGAAGGTCCTGTGTAACAAGAATGATGATGGCAATACAAAGACACAGAAACACACATTTGATAACAATGCTGATATTGAGGCCATTGGGGTTTAAATATGCTATGTCTGGGTGATTATGACTAAGAAATGTTCTACCTCAAGCAAGGAAAAATACTATTCTAGATTTGTAGGAGAGCATGGGCCCATAACCACTGATCTTAAACAGGTTTGACCTTGAAACTTGTAGGTCTTTGTTAATGCCTCCCCAGCAGGGCTGCTTTAAGAACACAACTGTTCTTTGCCCTTTCCTGTACTGTTCTAATCTCAACCACTTTCTCTTTCCATGAGAAAGTCTGAAAATCTCTGATTACATTGGGCTCAAGTAGACCTGGTAAAAATAACTAAAGGCCTCTCCTGAGATGTTTCACTCTGAGATATTAAAGTGTGTTTCTTCAGGCTATGATACCAATCTGTACTGATAACTTTTGCAAGTCTACAGCATAAAAAGAAATACTCTGTAGAAGTAGAAAAGGTAAGAATATATATATATATATATCCCTATGTGTGATATATCATTGGCAGGCATCAGATGGAAACTTCTGAGTCAGCCCTGCCTAACCTCAGGCAGTGGGAATGGCATATGTAATGATAAATTTCTCTCTGGGGCACTTAATGGAGTACCAAGTCCTGTTTTAACCATTCCCCAAGCAATCCTGAAAACATATCATTTAATTACAAGGTATATTGTCCTTCTCAAAGCTAAGGTATAATGAGCTTTACTAATTCATCCAAGGCCATGCACCAGATAAATAACTAATAGAGTTAGGTAGCATACTCTCAAAGTCTTTGACCTAGAATCTAAGAGCATGTTTCAGACAATAGGCCCCAGATAAGTTTCTGGAAGGGAAGCTGGCAAAATTGATATGAGGCAGTAGACATCAAGGATCATTTAGATGTCAGTTTTAGTACTGACAACGGGAAGTATCCAGCCATTAGAACTAGACACATGGAGCACACTAGTGTAGTGAAGGCCCAGGCAGCATGCTAGTCAGATTTGACTAACACAGAAGGTGGACACCATAGCAGAAGCTAGAGTGCCAGGTTCAAATCCCTGCTCTTTCCCACACAGCACACTTCCCACTGCCATTGCTCACAATTCCTCCACCCCAGGCCTGGCAGGAGAACCCTGGCTGTGGTGCAGCCTTCCAGGCAGGGCCTTCACATCACACAAGGGTGACCTCTGCTGAACTGTAGAATACATTCCCCGTTGAAACAGGAAGAGCAAAATGATTCATATAGGAGCCAAAGAATGAAGAGAAGAGGTTCCAGCTTGGCAATGGGACAGGGTGCCTGTGTCTGTACCACAGAACACATTAAAAAAAAAAAAGTAGGAAGCCTTTGATAAGGACTGTGCAAAGCAAATCCAAAATTGATGTGTCTTCCCTCTTATAACACTGTTTTCAAGGAAAGTTATTATATATGCATCTTTGGAGACTTTAAAATGGAAATAAACATTTTCTCCAAATCAGCTGTCATCATCAAAATGAGAATCTGTCTTACTGTTAGAAATTCTGAGTTTAAAAAGTTTCTATTTCTAAAACTAAATGCTGATGAGAGCTACACAGTCCAAAATAGAAATCCTTTCTCCTAAGCATAAACATCTGAGCTCATGTTATAGTTAGCTGGTTGAGTTATAGTTAGCTGGTCAAGTGTTTTATGCACAGGATACGGGGTACCTTTTCTTCACTGTTTGTCGTATTTACTCATTTTTCTAAAATATTACACTAAAGCTTGATAAAGGATATTATTGCCTCCAAAGATTTATTGTCATTACTGTAAACTATTTTATACTAAACTAAAGGAGAAGTAGAGATTGAGTGACATGCCCCATTTCCTTCTTGGGGTTTTTAGCATTAGCCTCCATTATGCTCTTTTTTTTTCACTGAAAAATAATTTTTTTCCTAATATTTCTTCATGTTTCTACTATGTCTTCCATCTGAGTAAAGTTCCAGTGAATTTCAGATGAGTTATCGTGACAGTGAGTTCCCTTAAATGCATTTAGTCTGGGATTAACTTTCTCAAACACATTGGAAATAACGTTGAGACATTTGTTTGAACAAGAACTCAAGTTGGGTCAATGCAACAATTGACCCCAGCAGTCATCAGCTTAGTTGTTCTATATACAAATAAGATGTGTACACCAGAAACCATCCAGTTTCTGCTCAGTGGGCTGCTCCTGGTATTTCCAGCAAGCAATTGCAAGAAATCACATTATACCTATAGCCTTAGATTACTGCTTAGTGGATGTAAGCCACATATGTACAGGGCTTATGTTTTATAGTTTGAACTACTCCAAAGAAGGACTCCATTTTTTTAATCAAGAATGGAAAATCTTTGTTTGCAAGATACTTTTTTTTTTGTAAAACACCTTCAGTAATGGAGGAAAATGTTATTTCATACTTTTTAAATTGAGTGTGAAAGGCATGAAAGCCTTGTAAAATAAGGTTAAATTGCTAACCTTTTGGGGGTAAAATGTGTGCTTTAATTTGTCAGCAGTTTTAAGGGTGTGATCACTACAGGGGAAGTCAAATATATTTTTGGAACATTCTGCATGGAATAGCCTGGCTCTGCCCTACTTAGCAAATAGTAACTTTCTCCCTTGGTCCATTCATGGTCCATTCATGCCTACACATGTTGGTAGGCTGACAATTTCCCCTTACTCTCTTAGAATTGTTTTTATAAACCTAACAGCCTGCCTCACCAGCTTTCCAGTTCTGATTTCATTTCTTCTAGTTTTAAGAATAAAACTTGAATCATTACGAATATTTCCTCACTGGACATCATCTCTCCTTTGACATCAAGTAGTTCTATGGAATACACAGACAACAGAAAAAGTGATAAATCTACTTGAAGAAACCAGCTTATTTAGCTTTTGAGAGAACAGTAAATTTAAAATTTGGGGCAAAATCAAGATAAAATTACACATTCTTTGCTGTCTTGATGACTAAATGTCCTGTGTGTCTAAAAAGAAGATACTGGGAAAGTCAGGCAGACATGATAGAAATAACAATTCTAGAACTCAACTTTGAGGGTTGCTTTTGCTTATATGAAAGACAGTTCAGATGTCTACAGCTTTAGGACATGTAATCACAAATTATGTACCTCTGAAATGATGTGCATTGGGATCAGTAACCCTTTATGGACATATCTCTTCTGTGTCTGTATTAACATTATATCCTTAAAATATATCAGTTCCAGTGTCTTGGCTTTATTTGTTGATGAATGATATTAACATTCTTGCTTCTTCTTTGTCTATGGCTTTTCTATTCCTGGGAAGAATTCCTCTTGGCCTTCTTACATTCAATTGATGACATTCAAACCCACCACTTTGAGAAGTACCTGGGCAGACCTCTCCAATCTCCAGGTCTCTCCAGAAGCCTTACTTCTGACAATCTGCAGGGCATTTCCTCATTGATATTCGAACTTCATGTGTCTAGACCAGACTCCATCATTCTTCTGCTGAAGTCATCCTCCTTACTAGTAATTTTCAGCATTAGTGTGACTGCTGAGTTGTACTGAATGGCAAGGGATCCATGTCACTTTGCTACTCTTCTGAATTTTTTCTTATCACACTAGTTGTCAAGTCTATAGGTCGCACTTAAAATCCATTCCTTCCATAGAGGCTAGGCCTCTATGGAAGCCCCATAACTTTTTCTGTAGCATCATTAGACTTTTGCAATGCTTCTTGAGGTCTCCCCAAAGCCTGGCAACAAGCTAGCACCATCTGTGTTTAGTGTCCCATCAGGCCTCCTTGCTTCCTATCTGCTCCACATCATTTCTCATAACAGTCACTCATACACTCTGTACAAGGCCTGGCGACCCTCCAGCTGCTTCTGGCACACGTTTCACAGAACCTTTGGGTATTCTGTGATGCAGCCAAACAGAGCAGCTGCCATTTCTAAAGTTTCCCTTTGCTTCTGTAATCAAGACACTTCTTCCTGTCTAGAATGCCTGCTTCTTCCCAGCTTCGTAACCTTAGCATTTACCTCACAGGATTGAGCTGAGATCCCAAGTTCTGCATGAAGGTTTCCCTCTTCCCTTGACAATGGATTTATCCCCATTCCATGTCTTCAATTTCATCATAAGCTCCATGAGGTCATGAACCATATCTTATTTCTTAGCCTCCCATTTCTCTTCTCACCTCGAAGACTATGGCTGCCATGTAACTGATGATCAAAATGTCTCTGAAATAAGTAATGAAGTGAGGAAAACAAAGCGTTTTTTTTTTTTTAAATAAACAAGGAGAAAGAGTACTGATAAAAGCAGTACTTTAGGAAGATTTCTCTGTCACTAATCACTGCAAGGATACAAGCTATTTTTTCTTATTTTCTTTCTCTTTTTTTAAATAAGAATATTTTTCATTCATTTTACACACTAATCAAAGATCACCTTCTTCTCTCCTCCTGTCCCCCCACAGCCTCCCCCTCCCAACCTACCCCTACTTCTCTCCACAAGAAAGCAAGGCCTCCCATAGGGAGGCACATCCAGCAGAGCCAAGTCCAAGCCATTCCCCCTGCCTCAAGGCTGCACAAAGTGTCCCATCATAGGTAGTGGGCTCCAAAAAAGCCCCCTCATGCACCAGGGATGGATTCTAATCCTACCGCCAGGGGGCCCCCCAGGCAGATCAAGCTACACAATTGTCTCACCATACAGAGAGCCTAATCCAGTCCCATGCAGGCTCCACAGCCATTGATCCAACTTTCATGAGTTCCCACTAGTTTGGTTTGGTCGTCTCTGTGGGTTTCCCCATCATGATCCTGATGCACTTGCTCATAGAATCCCTCTTCTCTCTCTTTGACTGGACTCTTGGAGCTCTGCCTGGTGTTTGGTTGTGGATCTCTGCATCTGCTTCCATCAGTCATTGGAGAAAAGCTCTATGATGACAGAGTATTCACTGGACTGATCACTGGGGTGAGCCAGTTCAATTGAGGCACCCTCTACACTATTTCTAGTAGTCGAAGCTGGGGTCATTCTTGGGGATTCCTGGCGACTCCCTAGCACCAAGTTGCTCTCTATCTCCATGATGTCTCTCTCTATCATGGTATCTCCTTCATTGCTTTCCCACTCCATCCCTGTTCCAGCTCAACCATCTCATTCCCTTATGTTCTCATCCCCTATCCCCTACCCTCCATTGCCCACCCCTCATTCCCAATTTACTCATGGAGTTCTCATCTATTTCCCCTTCCCAGGGAAATCCATGTTGTCCCTCTTTGGGTCTTCCTTGTTATCCAGCTTCTCTGGAGTTGTGGGTTGTTGTCTGGTTATCCTTTGCTTTACGTCTAGTTATTTAGAAGTTACAAAGGAAAGTAAATTCATTGTAGTAAGATTCAGTTTATGCTTTTTACTCACAGAGAGGCTGAGAAAAATCTGTTAAGATAGAAGAAAGAATAAATTCTACTACTTTCTATCTTTTCTTCTATCACTGTGGAGTTTCCTCAGAAAATAATTACATAATAATAACAATTCATTTGTTATTTCCATGTGGCATTTACGTTTATGGTCACCTAATGTGATATTGAACTGTGAGTCAGAGCCCATACCTATCACACACGGACACACACTCTGTGATTTGGTGCTTGCCAACCAGTCACTTATGGCCATTCCCCTGGTTCTTTTTCTGGTGCTCATTACCCTTAGGTTCCATGCAGTCTTTGTGCCGTTGAGAATGTTACTGGTGGAGTAATTGTGAATTAGCATCTATGCTCAGCAATTTTGAAAGCTTAACTGCTCATTTTCTCAGCATACTGTTGGCTGGAAGTCATCATTTTAAAAGCATTTTACCATTAAGGATGTGGGTTCTTGAATATAAATTGCCTATTGGAATTGGAAGTGTAAAACCCAAGCTATGATCCACGAGGGCAAGTTTGGTTTCTCATACAGGACAATGTAACTATGAAAAAGGAAGTATCTCTCCTCTCTTAGGGGTAATATTTTTCTTAGTAGACATATTATGTTTATAATTACTTAATATAAACACATCCCCACCTAATAATTTCAAAAAAATTCATGTATTTGTTTAGTTTGTATTCTTCAGAATACCATGATGTATAAGTCCTACCAGGGTATTTCAAATGCACACTGACTGGCATGGAGAATACAAGTTGGCTCCAAGTGGCCATTCTACATTTCCTCCCCCTTTTCCCAGTGTGACAGTATTGTTCACCTCTGCTGTGTATCAGTGTAGTAACTTGCCACTCCTCAGAAGCAGAACACATTTTCCAGAACTCAGCTTCTTCCTATCCTCTTTCCTTAGCTTTTCAACTCACTATATATTCTCATTTTTATCAGGAAAACATCGGGGGGCAAAAAACCAACTTAAAAATTATCCAGAAAAACTAAATTTTACTCTGAGGAAAAAAAAATGATGGTGGTAGCTAAATAAATGTTAGGGGAGTTTTTAAGCACATCTGTCTCCTCATTTTTGAAAGTCAGAAAAGCAGTCAGACATTGGGGAAGTAAGGAGGTTTCTCCCAACATCCAAGAGTAGAATTCTATAGAGCTAAGTGGAAGTGGATGGTGTCTCTGTGTGTGCTGTTGGCTGCTTTAATGAAGGGATTACTAACTTACTGTCTTAGAACAATATATCCTATGCAATAATTCTACAGGTCAGACACTAACTGGATCTAGGGACTAAAATCCGGGTTGATCACAGCAGTATTTCTTCTGGGAGGTATAGAGGAGATTGTCAGTTTACCTGTATCCCTTCTGAAAGCTATAGAGGAGATTACCATCACCCCTTCACAGTGTCCAAATGCTGCTTCCTTCTGTCTACAAAGGGAGCAGTGGTTTATTTCATTAGATTTGTCGTCTGTCACTTTATTTTTGACCATTTTGTTTCATTCTTCTCCCGTTAAGGATACTATGATGCATTGTGCTCCCCAGAATAACACAGAATAATCTCTGTATCCAAGAATGGCTCACTAGCAACTTTAATTCCACCTGCTCCTTTAATTCTATTTTGCCATGACATAGCCACAAGTTCAGGTGCCTTGTTTTTGTCTTTGGGGAGGTAAAGAGCTCTGGAGAGATGAAATGAATGTCTGAGATTCTTACCATTTATAGGTTCCCAGGTCCTGGGACTATGGGTTTTTTTTTGTTTGTTTGTTTGTTTTGTTTTGTTTTTTGATTTTTTAATGAGATTAAATTATTTTTTCTTTTTTAAAACATTTTTCCTTTATTTTACATACTGACCACAGTCTCCCCATCCTTTCTCCCATTCCATTCCCTCCCCCCTCCAACTCCCATCTCTCCCCCTCCCCATCAACCCGCTCCTCCTCTGTCTCCATTCAGAAAGGGGCAGGTCTCCCATTGGCTTGAACATAGCAAGGCACATCAAGTTGAGACTACATTTTTAAAGAACAATTTTTTCCCCAGCATCCTGGTGGGTGCTCTAAGTAAGTTTTTCATGAAATTGGATTTGGATTGGATGGCAAAATACAGAGTTGGTCTTTTGCAATCTTTAATGCTCTCTGTCATGTACATGCAAATACTCGCTAAAAGCAATAGAAGAGGAAAGTAAGGAGGGATGGAAGAAGAGAAAGAAGGAAAGGAGGATGCAGAGGTGAAGGATGAAAGGACAGGGAAATCAGAAAGGAGTCTATCAATTGGAACAAGTAGCTTCTACTTACTGCCTGTTGGCTGTTTGCCGGTCACTGTCCTAAAACCTCATACAGACGGCAAAACCAATTAGGTACTGTTTTCATTGTTAACTCCTCTGTAAAAAGAAGAAATGAAACTCAAGCCAAGATGCTCACCTGGGTCATCTTAAAGGTGAGTGATGAAGAGCCAAAGCTCATGCCAAGACTCTACTCGCAGAGCCTGTGACACTCGCCACAACTTTCCAAAGTCACTTCTGTGTCCTTTCCATCTTAGCTATGCTACAGTGGTTATCCTAACTCCAGGTGTTCTGCAGTGATTTGGTTCAAATGTGTGAGAACTGGCCCTGAGGTGCCACAAGACTGAAGAAAAGGGATTCAGATAGATCCAGGGTTTCACCGAGTGCCATTTATTTTGTGACATTCTGCCATAAGAATGGTCCTGGGCGGTAGCAACATGAAGGGGATCTCCACAATTTGCATCAGAAGGAAAAAATGTGTATACTGGCCCTGACAAAAATTAACGTCATCAAATCCAGAAGGTACCTGGTTTATCTTAAGTAAATATCAAAGAGTCAAGTCCATCTCTGCAGCCAGGTTTCCAGCTGCAGAGTTCCACATGGCGCTTAATGGTCTGGTCTATTTGGAGTGTGTTTAGAAACTGTCTAGAAACAACTAGGTTTATTCTGAAACAGTTACGCTTGTTGTGACTCTAGATGACTGAAGCCATTTCAAGTGCAGTCTCTACACCAGATATAGATCTCCTTGCTAAGGGCAGTGGCTGCCTTCAACTCAAAGTTCCATGGAAGGTTCTTCTCAGGCTTCTGAGAATGTAAAGAAGTGGGTTCAAAGAAGGAACTACATTCACATGAAGTACACTTTACTTCCTTGAATATTCACTCGTAGGACTGAAGCCCTTTTCGTTTCTTAGGATCTGTGCAACTAGCTGTATTTTGCCCTGGGGAATAGAGCTTCGCGCTAAGCCTATCCACAAATCATGATTGCTTTCCCAGGCTATCAGGTCAAACTGGAGCCCCTGCTTTCTTTTATGTTGGAGCAACTTAGAACTAACTCAAAAATTTCTGATAAAGGAAAGGGCAGGGCATAGGCTCAAGTGAAAATACAGCTTCAGAGTTCTGTGATCCTCACCCAGCATTCAGCTGGAGATGAGCTTGCTTCCTGATTTGCAGGATGAGATTCACTGGAGTCTAGGATGGGCCTGTAACTCTGCGTAGGTGGTGTTTTCAGTAGACTATGGCCACTATGGACATAGCTTTGAGAATTGGTCCTGGTGCCTTATGTAATCTTGATGACTACAGACAGAGACATATTTATGGCGTATCCTAGAATTCAAAAAGAAAACAGTGGTGGTGTTTTTTTTTTTCTCTCATTTGCTTGTTTTAGCAACCGAAAGGCATAATATAAGTACAGTCTGTGTTACCCTCCAGTTTGCCTGGTCATAGATAAGATTCTCACAGCATTGTCCAAGCAGGGCAGTTTTTGAACTCACACACCATCATTGGTCAGGAGCTAGATGATAAAGAAGTAAGTCATTGAAGTATTTTATTTCCCCTAAAAGGGTCGTCATCATTTAATCAGTCATAGAAGTTGTATGCCAAACTTCACTCTCCCCACCTTACCCTCTCTCCCATTTCTGTCTCTCTTTTTCTTTCTTTCATTTCTTAACTTCAATGGGCTGGACTTTGCTTCTTCAGCCTCTTTAACAGATGGATATAACTGTCCTTATGTTACACAATATGGAGATCTTTTCTCTGTCCACACAGCTGAGGCATCATCACATCCTGGAAGGCTATCCTCTCTCCTCAGTGGCTATATGCCCCTGCTTTTCTTCTCTGATTTCACATTTTCTAGTCAGTTCCTTTGACTAGTTCTTTCTAGATGCTCCAACTTCCATTTTTTTTGAAATTGTCTATTGAACCCCTATCATCCATTTGGCTTCATTGTACTTTTCCTAATACTAGTGCACTTTACACATTCACATGACTCAGCTGTGGGTATAAAACATAGGCTTCACCCTCAGATATTCTTCACTTTTCTGTATCTGTTAGTGTTAGCAATATTTTGTTTTATCTGTACTGAAAAATGGCCAAGTTAAAACAATGTCAAATGTAAATTAAAAAAAAACAAACAACAAATGGAGTTATTATGTAGTTTCCTATGTTTTTCAGTAGACTATTACGGCTTTTCTTTGTATTTTCTCCTTGCTGTTTTCTTAGTTTATGGAGTTCAGGACTCTTCTTGATTTCTGAAATGACTCTTCTCTCTGCACTTTGCTCCTCTGTGCCAGTAAACAGCACCTCATTAATTTCAATAAAACCCTGATACCCTGAGGTGTCACCCTCCTAAGGAGGCTGTCATAGGCGGTGTCAAAAAGAATGGTATGCTGGTTCTCTTAGTTAGGTGGAAAGTACTGAATGTTAATTATTCTTTTTTTCAAATAGTACATATATTATGTGTTTTTTGTATATGCCATACTTTTAAATTAAAGAATTATAGGGTTTAAGTCCATATTATGACTTAGTACATTCTAGAGACTCAACATGAAATTAAAAACATTAGCCACCAACCACTTCCACAGAACTATGCACAGATTCTCTCATTGTGTCATCCAGTAATATACCACACACATCACAGTCTATTTCTCTTGTTTTGTGTGTGTTGGTGTATGTGTCCTCTCTCCTCAGTAAGAATACAAACCCTGCAGGGTGACCAGGACTCTTCTGCCATACTGTTATACATATTCTAGAAGGTACTCATTTGTTTGATTAAATATTCTAAGTGTTTAAATAATACTGAGACTTACTATAAATGTAGAATGAGCCAAAAAAAGTTGCAGGCCAACTATAATCTGTGAGTGGTAAGTACAGTGACTTTTGGAAATGAAATGAAATCTCTACCAGGCATTGTTGTCTTGCATACGAAAAACACCTCTTAGAAGGTTTTGCTCAGAATCTTTTATACTCATGTTATCCTTATGCACATTCCTAGAAGATGAGATATAATTGTCTGTTCTCCACTAATCATCAAATAAACAGTCCTCTACTTTAAATTTCCATTTTAAGTTCATTTTCTCAACATTTAAAACATACATGGCACAAGCTTGCTTGCAGGTCTGCATATGGTTTTTTCTTCCTTTTATCACTTGCTTTTCACTGGAACAATTGCAAATGGAATCTAGGGAAATCATTGTTTTCCTATGGCCATGTGCCATGCTCATTAACAGGTAGTCTTTACAAGTGGCTCAGACTTCGAGCTTAACTAAAGGGGGAAGCTAATACATAAATTGTCCTCTGTTTTTAATACTCATTTTCATGCTTACCTATTATCATTTCAAACAATATTTTCTGATTTAAGATGAGGATTATCATTTAAAATGTATGCTAATTATGTTATGACTCAAATTTTTACAGTTTATTAACTTAAATCTGCATACTTATGTGAAATCTATTATTTTCATCAGACATACAATTAAGTTCTGTGAAGCATTATACTCTGTTTTGATGGGAATATTTCTTCACATCATTTGGGCTACTGTAGTTTATTGCACTGTCCTGTTTACACCCTGACATTCATACTATTTAATAGAAATGGAAACTTTAAAAAATTGCTTATTCCCTAGCTCCATTCCATACAAAACATAAAAAAACCTGTCTCAGACAAAGCTTTAAATGAAATTTTTATGAAACATGCATAACTTCTTTTAGAACACATGAAATTATTTAATCTTAGCCATCCTAATGCTTACTGGATTTTAATGCTCAAACCTCAAAATAAAAGTGCAGGAATTGTATACTCCTATATTCGTGCCTAGCCCAGCTTTCATCAGAGAGCCTTCATCCAGCAAATGATGGGAACAGATCTAGAGACCCACAGCTAAACATTAGGTAGAGCTCAGGGACTCCTTTGGATTAGAGAGAGGAAGGATTGTAAGAACCAGAGGGGCCAAGGACACCACAAAAAACCCCACAGAATCAACTAAACTTGGCACACAGGTGCTCATGGAGACTGAACCGGCAACCAGGGACTGGCCTAGGGCCTCTGCATATATGTGACAGTCATGTAGCTTGATCTTCATGGGGGACTCCTAACAATGGGGATAGGGGCTATTTCTTTGTCTTTTGGCAGCTTTTGGGTCCTATTCCTCATACTGGGCTTCCTTGTCCAGCCTTAATATGAGGGGAGGTGCCTTTGGTTGATGTCTATGGGAGGCCTGCCCTTTTGTGAATAGAAATGGAGGAGGAATAGAGAATAAAATTGAAGGTGGGTCAAAGGGGAGGTGGGGGGAGGGACTGGGTGGAGAGGAGGAAGTGGAAACTGAGGTCAGGATATTAACAACAACAACAATAATAAGTCATTTTTATTTTTATTTATTTATTTATTTATTTATTTTGGTTTTTCGAGACAGGGTTTCTCTGTGTAGTTTTGCGCCTTTCCTGGAACTCACTTGGTAGCCCAGGCTGGCCTCGAACTCACAAAGATCCGCCTGGCTCTGCCTCCCGAGTGCTGGCATTAAAGGCGTGCGCCACCACCGCCCGGCAATAAGTCATTTTTAAAAGGTGTGAGAAAGGAAACTGGGTTTAGTGGCATATGCCTTTAATCCCAGTACTTAAGAGGCAGAGGCAGGTGGATCTCTGTGAGTTCGAGGCCAGCATTGTCTACAAAATGAGTCCCAGGACAGCCAGAGCTACATAGTGAGACCCTGTCCTAAAAAACAAAAACTAAAACAAAACAAAAGTACAAGAAAGGAAACAGAATCACAGGTGATGTCCCCAGATGGAATGGCTGACCCTTTTGAATTCATCCTATTCACCATGCACAGGGAAGAGCCTACAAGGAGATGCAGAGACACTGAGCACCTTATCCTGAATAGGGAGTTAAGTTGTACATACGCCTAGAGTGCCTGAACTCAGGTCTTATTAGAAATCATAAAATATTATTTTAGCTTGTTGGATGTAAAAAGGAAATCTTAAAGTGTTTAAAGGAAATAGAATCCACAAGTTTACAAAAGGACGGTGGAAATTAAACAAGATATTATTCAAGGGATAAAATGATGGTTAAATCAATTCACCCATGTGTGGTATTTGGTGTCAGGTGCAGAGATTCATGTGTCTGATCTTTGTGCACGCATTTAGAGGTCAAAGCAGGAAATGGCTGTCTTTCTCCATCACCATTCCCTGTTGCTTAGCGACAAAGTCTGTCACTAAACTGAAAGCTCACCATTTGAGTTGGCTTACTAGCCAGTGAGATTCACTTGTTTCTACCCCAGAATGCTGATGTTACAGGTACTTTCAGTCAGCCTGGCTTATATCTAGGTGCTGGGAATTGTAATTATGTCTTCATGCTTGTAGAGTTCTTACTCACTAAGCCATCTCTCTAGTCCCTTAAATTAATTCTACAACACTTATTAGAAAGTTATAAATAGACCCCCAGGACAGCCTGGGTCCTCATAGTTCGGGCTGGCTGAAGGCGTCTACAGGCCTGCCTGGTACCACTTGGCCCAGATGGGTGAAAGATACCACAGCCCAGGTTGTTTTCTCACAGCCTTGGCTAGCTGAAGACATCCACAGGAATGCCTAGTGCCCTTATGATGACCAAATATATGGTGGAAAAATGGGAAAGAAGGAGAAGCAGAATAGTTCACATATTGTGGAAAGAGGCAGAAGAAGAGAAAGAGGAGAGAAAGTGGTGAGGAGTAGCTGACGTGATTTATTTAGTCTGTAGTAGTGTTTCTTTTACTAACTTGGGTACACTTGTGTTTGGGGCATAGGTGTTTAGAATTGGAATATCCTCTTGGTGGATTTTTCCTTCAATGAGTACATTGTGTCCTCCCCTCTCTCTTCTGATTAGTTTTATTTTGAAGCTATTTTGTCAGATAGTAAAATGGGTACACCAGCCTGCTTGTTAGTTTCATTTTCTTAGAATATCTTTTTCCACCCTTGTACCCTTGGGTGATGTCTATCCTTGATGTTAGGGTATGTGTTTCTTGGATGGACAAAAGAAGGATGGGTCTTATTTTCCCATCTGTTATGTTAGTCTCTGTCTTTTTATTGGGGAATTGAGAGCATTGATGCTGAGAGATGTCAATGAGCTGTGATTTTTTTGATTCCTGTTATCTTGTTGTAATTGTGGGTATATGCGTCACCTCTTTTGAATTTGTTGGTCTGGAATTTTTTATTCCCTGTGTTTTCTTGGATGCAGTCAACCTCTTTACATTACAGTCTTCCTTCTAGCACCTTCTGGATTTATAGATATTGCTTAAATTTAGTTTTAACATGGAATGTTTTATTTTCTCTTTCTATGGCGATTGAAAATTTTTCTGCGTATAGGAGTCTAAGATGGCATCTGTGCTCTCTTAGAGTCTGCAGGACATCTGTCCAGGCCTGTCTGGCTTTTAAAGTGTCCACTTAGAAGTCACTGGGAAGTCTAATAGGTCTGCTTTTATGTGTTACTTGCTCTTTTTTCCCAGCAGCTTTTAATATTCTTTCATTATTATGTATGTTTAGTGTTTTTATTATTATATGGTGAGGGCACTTTCTTTTGTGGTCTGATCTATTTGATATTTTGTATGCTTCTTGTGATTTGATAGGGCATCTCGTTCTTTAGGTTAGGGAAATTTTCTTCTATGTTTTTTTGAAAACATTTCCTGGGCCTTTGACCTGTATTTCTTCTTCTATTCCTATTATCCTTAGATTTGGTCTTTTCATGGTGTCCCAGATTTCCTGGATATTTTATTTGAGAAGTTTTTGTAATTTAACTGATGTATCCATTTCTTCCATGGCACCTTCAGTGTCTGAGATTTTCTGTTCCATCTCTCATATCCTGTTGGTGAAGATTGTCTCTATGATTACTGTCTGATTTCCTCATTTTTTTCATTTCTAGATTTCCCTCAGTTTCCATTTATTAATTATTTTCCACTTTCAAGTCTTAAAATGGTTTTATTCATTTCCTTTCAATTGCTTGTGTTTTCCTATATTTCTTTAAGAATTTATTAATTTCCTCTTTAAGGAATTCTTATATTCTTATTACAGCTATTTTAAAGTCTTTATCTTGGGCTTCAACTATGTTGGAATATTCTGGGCCTGCAGTGGTAGTATAGCTGGGCTATAGTGGAGAAATATTGTCCTGGCTGTTATTGGTTGTGTGTTTTGATGATATCTAGGTTTCTGTGATTGGGGAGATTGTAATTCTAGGTGCTGGTCTTTGGGTGGGTGGGTGTTTTGTTCCTTGTTTTCTATTTCCTCTGTGGTTCTTAGTAGAATACTGTGGCTATGTATTGCCTTATACAAAATTCTTATGAGGTCCTGATAGATGTCACCCCTGGGAGTTCTGTCTAAAATGTGTTTCTGGGCTATGATACCTGACAACTTAGGAATGGTGATTGGTCAGGGTAGGGGCTGAAGGGGTTCAAAGAAGGGAGGAAATCAGGTTGTTCCATGAGGGTCTGTTTAGTTATTCTCCTTGGAATGGGGGTAGAGAGTCAGGAGAGGCCACAGCAGAAGGTCTACTGCAGAAGTGGCAATGAGACTGGGGACCTGGATTTAGTGGAATGGAGGGAGAGGTGAAGATCTATAGTTAATCTATTTGCTTCCCTGGTCAGAGTATCCGGTGTGTTCCCAGAGAATGCCTGCTGGAGTTGGGGGCTGGGATATTGCAAGGGAGGTCAGGATGGGGAGATCTGTGAGATCCACTAGAGAAGCAGGGGGTGGGGGTGGGGGTGGAGACTGCTACAGGTGTTCTGCTACAGAGCTAGACATTAGACTGGGGCCTTGGATCTGAAAGAGTAGAGGGAGAAGTGAAGATCTGCAGTTAGCCTACCTGCTTTCCTGGCTGGATCGCATAAGTAAACAAATTTATAAATAATTACTCACTTACTACAAAAAATATGCAGAGCATTTTTATAATAATATTATAGAAGTCTATATATTGAACTTAAATCATGACTTTTAGATATAAAAATCGTATTGTTATTTTTTTGTGCTTTCTCCAATTTTTGGGTAATGACATTCAAATTGGAATAAATATTGTTCTTTCATTTATTAGTACTGACAGTCATATGAGATCTTGAAATCAATACAGATAACCCAGACTATAATATATGAGTAGAATAGCCCAAAACATTACTTTGAGATTAGATATTTAGAACATGATGATTTTAGGAATGCTTTTTTTTTTTAATCCCAATCTGGTCTACAGACCTAATGAGCTGTGGTGAACATGATATGTATGAGGCTTCGATGCTCATTTAGTAATCATGTGGTCTGTTTATTAGCTATGCATTCAAAAGTTCAGACTGTTCATCTTTTTGACACTTTGCTTCTTTAGAGCTGATGAAACGCCTGGATTCTAGATCAGATTCTTTAATCAATAATATTCTTTGAAAGTATTGCCTCCCAGGCTATGACTTTTGTTTTCATTTCCTCTCAAAGCTTAGATATTTTCTTAATTTGTTGTTCTGTCATTTTTAAGAACTTAGGTTCACTTTTTCGTCCTAAGAAATCTTTGATAAGCTAGAAATGCACCACCTAGATTTAGTCAGAGCTCCACATACACATGCCTGTGATTCCAGAACTCCTGAGGTGGGAGGAGAGGGATGCGAAGCTCACCGGTATCTTGTTTGTGTAGCAGCTTTGAGGCCTGCTTGAGATACAGACAGTTCAGCACCCACCTCAACCTCCAAAAAGTAAAGCCAAGGAAAGACAGACAAAAGAAAAAAATGAGATTGTTGACTTAATCCCAGAGCATCAGTGTTCTCCTGGATTTCCAAGCAATTTTACTGTTTAGGATTGGTATTTGAGTTTATGATATATTTGGAGTTAATTTTTGTTAAAGGTACAAAATATGTTCATTTCTTGAAATGTGTATTGCCATATTTTATATGCCAAAAGAATATAGTACAAAGTAATACAGTACTTCAAATATTTTTATTTAAATTATTTTGAAACATATTCTTTGTGTTAATAAGTATAGCTATTTGAAAGAAGAAAAATGAGTTGTGGAAAGATCTTACATCTTTTAAGTAGATGAAAATATCAATGAAGTCATGTACTATGAAGTATTCAAAAAGATGGTTCATTTATTCATTCTGTTTTTCTAAACATTGATTGACAGTTCTTTAAGGTAACCAGCTATATCTGGATAAAAATCTGTATAGAGAAAATATCCTTCTTTCATAATTTTTATTAGAGTATATTACTTGTGCAAAATAATATATCACACTGTAACACTTTTATACATACATGTATTATACTTTGATCATGTTTGCTTTCTCTGTTCCCTAAACTCCCACAAAACAATGGCATGTATTCAGTTATTTATGACATTATGAACAATGATTTTGAGAAAAAGAAAAGATTTCATCAGGTAGGCATTTGGTTTTGAATGGCTGGTAGAGAATGGTGTTTTGTCAGTATATTATCACATATTATTAATTTTGTACATGAGATTTTAATCCTGTTTTAGAGGAGCTAAAGATACACTTCAGTGGTCAGTTGCTTGCCTGGCATGTATGAACTCCTTCATATCGTCCCCAGCATTACTGAAATTAATGAATGAATGAAAAATGATGCCTTGTTTTAATGAAGATAGGTAGAGGAGCTCTTTCCAGCACAAAGGCTTGGTGTTGCCAATCACCCATAGATGGCATTCTTCATGGATGTGCTGTTCTGGGTTCCCTGTCTCTTCCCCCTTTAGCTTCCAGATGACCTGATACTCTCAGACCTTAGTGAATCCCTGATTGCTGCTGTTGAAAGGAGCAAAGTAGTAAATAGAAAGTGAGGCTTACCAGTCCAATGAAATAGAGTCCAATCACAGCAGTCTTGGGCAGCAGCTGTACACAACAGTGTGGACGGCTTTGTGCTGGGGGGAGATAGAATCAGGTTCTACATTTGCTGTTTCAGATTACCAGGGAAGGGGCTAGAAGAGGAAATTCTGTACAAAGGGCCCAGAAAAATTTAGGTGGGGACGATATTATTATTGTGTATCTCAATTGTGATCTTGATTATATAGTTGCTTGTGTGGTCAAATGTGTACCGAGTGAATAAATTTTAATTTATGTAAAATATATTTCAACAACCCTTAGTGGAAAATATGAACTAAGATTTTAATATTCAGAAATTAATAGGCGTGGTTTATTTTACTGTAAGGAATTGGTATAACCCTGCAGTACAGGCTAATAGCCATTGCTTTGGTTACCCTTTGAGAGGTACACATCACATACTTGAGACAAGGAGAAATAAGGCTAATACTGACTTGGAAGCTTTCATCACTGGCTTTCTTAGTGCTGGAAGGTTCTTTTCATGCTACAAGGGGATAAAAGAAATCAAAAGACTTACACAGTTTTGAACTTTGTGAATAACAATATGACTGTCCTGGCAAGATAAGCCCACTTGTATAATAATGACACAAATGTTGTAGGAATAATCAGCTACTTTCGAAATGGATTTAAAGCCTGACACACAAGATGCAATTATGGCTGGTACTGTTAACTGGGCCACCAGTGTGTCTGGCTAGTTGTAGGGCCTATGGAAGTACCTGGTAATATCATTCTGCTACATGGACTCAGTAACAAACTGCCTCTTATTATGCCCTTAACTTTATACTCATATCAGTGCATCTCTCGACCCTCATCAGAGATGCTTCTTTATAGTAGATAGTGATTGATATAGAGACCCTCAATTATTCAACATGCAAAAAATAGGAGACTATGACATGCTCAGCTCTAAAGGAGATGTCTATATCATATTCCCTTCCCAGAAGGTTCAGGAAGAGTAGTTGGAAAGATCATTAAAAGCCATAAGTGGTACGTATCTAAAGTGAAACAATATTTGTCAGAAGTGACAGGGCCATTGCACATACAAACAGACAGTGGCTGTGACAACATGGACAGACCTGTGCAAAAATCAAGCCAAAATTATAAAATTACAACATGGATTGGAGGAGGGACTCATGGAGTCCCACCCCTAGCTGAAAAGCTATTGACAGTTGGTGCTGTTGAGGAGGGAGCATTAGTTTTCTTCAAGGATCCTAAGGGTCCTAAGAGACAACCTATGCACATATGCGTAGCACGAAGTGAATGTCATGCATTAAAATGAAAGAGCTTATGACATTGGAAGGAAAAATGGAGGTTAAGGTATGGGAAAGAATTAGAGAAGAAAGAATGAGATGTGGATTCGTGGATACATTCTATTTGTATCTGAAATTCTTAATAAACGAATTTAAATTAATGAAGGCATCCATCAGCATGATGCTCTGTATGTGCAGAGTCAGTCCTTTTGGCAGTGAGAGCATTCAGCAGAGTTGAATGGGATTCAACAGTAGTTGAATCCTTCTTATTTCTGGAGGAAATACCCAGTGGATTTCACAGCTTTTAGAGATTTATGCTTAAAAATCAAATATAAACATCTGTTTTATGAAAAGTATGGTGAGAGTTTCAGAAATCTGAAGCAAAGCATATAGGCTCTCAGCTCGGAGCCTCTGCTTGCAAACATACTGGACAACAGTGATGCTGTTGATCCCAGCAACCCCTGTTGCCCTCCCTTGTTTCTGTATAATGCTGCAACTAGTTTTTGCTACAGTCCTTCAGTTAGAAGCCTAAAGGGTAATTTGTATGCTGGTGTTCCTCATGTAAATTAGGTCATTATCCTTTTTAAAGGTATAAAGTCTCCTGTACATGATAGCGCTTTCTAAGCAACAGACTTGACCTTTCGATCCTCTGTTCAGAGTACCTGCAGAGCATGCACTCATTAGCTTGAATTTGACTCCATGACATTTTTACTTAATTTTCTTTTTCCTCTGTGCTAGACACATGGGGTAACCATTTGCATTCTTTCTTGACCTGAGATGCTCTCTAATCTCTTTCCAGCTGTGGCATTTGTCATTCTGTCCCATCAGGATATGGTGACCCTTCTTTTCTCACTGCAATTCCTAACTGTTAATTGATTCACATTAGAGAAGGAACTAGAAACAGCCCTATGGACTTAGCTCTACTTAATTATGGTTAACCAGAACAGTAGAAAGAAAAGCAGTTTCCTCTGGAGTGCAAACCTTGTTTATGAAGTAGAAAAAACAAATGATAATAGTTTTTTAGAGTTCTTAGGTCTAAGTGCTGTTGACTGGTAATAAAGAGCTTCATTCCTCTCCATTTTCACTGATGGTCATGATAATATTAATCATAGTACATAATATTAATAACAGTGATTCACAATTTGATATTTCTGGATTTCAAAGGCCATGCTGTTAGTCACTTTGCTAATAACTTTTAGTTATCACTCGACCAAAATGTAGTTGTTTCCTCCTCAGAGCCCAATAAGGATAGTTTGGCTTTCCAAGTTTCCTAGAGAAGTACAATGAGATACAGAAAAGAGAGAGACATTGTCCAAGATCATCCAGTTGCAGTGACTTGTGTTAGAGCCTATATCAGCTCTGATATCATATCCATGGCTTATCACCATTGCCATAGTGCCTGAAATGTCAAAGGATTCTATCAAGGACATTTCTGGGAAGTTTTCTCTGAAACCATTTGTAATTTGATTCAAATTGTGATTTTGATGGGCTTTGTTTTGAACTTGAAATATTGTATTTGCAGATTATTAGGACTTAGTGAAATGTAGACACCTTGAATTGTAGGTAGGCATGACCTTATTCTACCACAGGTGTTAATTGTTTTTATATGTGTGCATGCATTCTGAGATGCTGTGATCTCTATCCTCCAACAATCTGTCATGCTATGTGTGATACATTTTGTGATAGAAATATACCCACAAGCTGCTCAAAGGATAATTATTATGTAAATAGCCATCCTACCAAGAGTGATCTACAGATTTAATGTAATCCAAATAAAAATTTATATGACATTCTTCATAGATTTAGAAGAAAATTAACTTAAAATTTAAATGGAAGCACAAAAGAACAAAGATAGCCAAAGCAATCCTGAACAAAAAGAATAATGCAGGAGATATCACCATACCTGATTTAAAGTTGTGTACAGAGCCATAGTAATGAAAACAACGTGGTTCTGAGAGAAAACAGACACATAAATCACTAGAATAAAGTAGAGGACCTAGATGTAAGTCCATGAAGCTATAGCTAAAGGTACATTTTTCCCCCCAAAGATGTCAAAAATATATATTGGAAGAAGGGCAGCATCTTCAAAGAATGGTGCTAAGAAACCTGGATATCAACATGCAGAAGAATGAAACTGATTTTTAAATCTCTGATTATGCCAAAAAGTTAGCTATAAATTGATGGAGGACCTCAACATAAAATGGTGATCTGAAATTTCTAGAGGAAAATGTGAGAAGTACATGTATAGGGTTCACAGCTGAGTAAGGAGTAAGAAGCTTGTGGGAGTCTTTTTCCCATCCATGACAGATTATTGATAAAGCCAGTTTTATGCAAGCTCAGTAGAGATGCCTACAGCTTCTGTGGGTGCCTGAACACAATGGTTGCACCATGCCTAAAGGATGGCATTTCATAGTGTTTCTTCCTGTCTTCCAACTCTTAAATTCTTTTTATTCCCTCTTCCCCAGTGTTCCCTGAACATTAGAGGAAATAGTGTAAGTATCTCATTTAGGATTAGGCTCTCAGCCATCACTAATTTTCATCACTGAATAAACCAGTGAGTCACAAAACAAAACCAATAGATGGAAATTTGAGATAGAGATATGTAGGCAAGAGAGTGGGTATAAAAAGATGATAGGAAGTAGTGTAGTAGTAGTAATCACTATGTGTGTGTCTGTCTGTGTGTGTGTGTGTGTGTTGTGCATGTGTGTGTGTCTATGTTCACTATAGACATACATGAAATTGTCAAAAGACAAATTGGTTAATAAAAATAAATATGCTCAGAAGGGTGTATATCAGAGAAAGTGGGAGTTTTCCACAGATGGTAGTGAGCATGCAGTGAGACCAGAGAAACTTCTTCAAGCAGGTGGGCTGGGGTGTGGCAGAGTTAGGAGTCAGCAAGCAGAGGGGTATCTGCTTGCAAAACACAAGGGAAGAAGTGTGAAAGACAGAAACATCCAACAATAATGGTGGGAAAACGAAGTTTTCTGAGAGGATTGTTCTTGGTGAGTTTGTTTTCAATGTGGAAAGAGATATCCCAAAGTATTTTCATTTTGTACCTGTCTCCCTGAATTATAAAATATTGTATTTTATAGTTCCTTTTCTCTATGTTTATATATTTCCAGTTAACAATTATTTCTTATGTCTGTTCTGTAGCTATTTTGGCCTTGATGTTATATCTGAAATAATGCTTTATGGTGGACATGAAGATCAAAGCCCTGTGAAAAATGAAAGGGAGCCTTCTTGTGTGGTAACTAAGTGTCTTCCATGAGTACATCCTGAACAACCTCTTGAATAGGGGTTAATGCTTCCATCAAACATTTCTTATGTCCTTCTGTCTTCTGGTTCAAGAAAAAGGAGGTGGAGTAGGGGTGGTGAACTTTTTTCTAGGATAGAATAGTTTGTAGTTTTCCTAATAAAATGTATGCCTTGTCATCTGAGCATCAAGCCTGGTATCTAACAATGTATAGAAATATGTCCCTGAATGTTGTAATTATATCCTGTATACCTGAAATCAGTAAACATAATTAGCTTTCTGTGACCTATGACATAATTATTGTGAATAAATCTGTTGTGACTGCGCTGAGTAAAAGACTCTGTAAGAGAAGATTATTTTAACTTTTACTCTTTTATTAGTAAATTTTGTTCTTTCATACATTCATATACGTACAGTATGTATTTTGGCTCTCTGTTCTACCCTGTTTTCCATACCAGCTCTGACCCCATTCCTCCCTAGGAATTTCCTCCCCCTGTTTATTAGTTCTGGTTTTGTTTAGTGTCTCATAGAATTTGATCAGGACTATCTATGGAAGTTTGGAACTAGCCACGAGTGCCTGTTTAACTGGCCAGTGCTCACAGGACTTGGCATGAACCTCCCCTCCCCCAGAAGCTATGACCAAAGGCTTAGATTCTAATGGGTTTTTCTCCCATGTTTGCTAATTATGAATGATTTTTATAGGATGGCCTACCCTGTTGAACTGTTACATTTTTCAGCATATTTTAAATTAATATGTATACCATATCTATGGATTATTAATTATGACCTCCTATTGAGTTCTTTTTCTTATAAACCATCATTTTAAAATATCACTATATAGAATATTTTATTTCAAGTAGGGTTAAATATTTTCCTTCCTCTTCTGTAAAACTTTTCAATATTTATTAAAATGTTCTTATTCTTATCAAGGAAGACTTTAGAAAAATTTCACTAAACAGAACAAGATTTCATTAAAAACTGACAATGCCTCCCTCACCCCTACAGGAAAAAAACAAAAACCAAAAAACTACAGGTACCTAAGGAGGGCTAAGAGTGGGAGAAATTGTCTTTCCTAGGGAAGAGCACACCAATTAGTTATGTAATACCAATGGTCAACCCTGAAAACATATGTACAGGGAACATAAAGACTGAATAAGTTGTACTTATATATTTAGGGGTGTGTATGTGCCTCTCTCTGTGTGTATGCATACTTATATATGGAACAATAATTAATGAAAATAGAGAACATGAATATGAAAAAGAACAAGGAGAGGTATATATGAAGGTTTGGAGAGTGGAAAGGAAAAGGGGAATAGTATAAATATACTATATTCTCAAAAAATAATAATGTTTAAAAAAATACTTATATTGGTTCTAGAGAGATGAACTTATGGTTAAGAGTGCTGACTGTCCTTCTAGAGTATCATGGCTAAATTTCCAGCATCTACATGGTGGTTCAAACCATCTGTAACCCCAGTCCCAGGGGATCTAACTCCATCTTCGGCCTTTGCTGGCACCAGGCATGCACATGATGCACAGACATATATGCAGAAGAAACTCCCATATACATAAAGGTTTTTTTGTAAAAAAAAAAAGTAGAAGTAAGATAATTTATATAAATGATTCCTTAAAAGGAAGTTTCTGTGTCCTGAAATACTATTTATTTGATTCCATTAGAAATTATTCACTTAAAGGTCTTGTATCTTGGATAATTTGCTTTTGCCTCATAAACTTGATTTTATTCTGGAGCATCTTCCTTCCTGTTTTCTTAAAGATGGTCCTTTATAGAACAGACCAAGCATGATTGCAATGGAATTGTTTAGCTCATTTTGTATTTTAAAATCGAACCTGTCTGCTGTGGACCAGGCTTCTATTTCTCTCATGTCTCCTCACCAAAGTCTGCCTAAAGGTCTTTTCTGTTTCAGCCTGCTAATCTAGTTAGCCTAGCATGCCTTTTTGAGCAGAGCCACTCTCCTGCCTCAGCCTGCCCTTGCATGGCCACTTCTGTCTCTGATATATTCCATTTTTGTTTATACCAGTTTATCTTTTATTAGGATAGATTGTTTTTGTGTTGCTAGTCTGACTTACAATATACTATTTCAGGTAGAACTGTGAACTCTGTGTATGTGTGTCTATTCTTTCTTATTAGTGTGTTTGTTATTCAAAATAACATTTAATACATGTATGTGATGTACTCTGCTTTGCTTTCCATTGTTTCTTACTGAGTCATTCTTAGCTGCCTAATCAGTAACTTTACCTATATGCTCTGTTGTTGTCATGGTTGCTGTGATTTCAGGCATGGTCTATTCATGACCCACTAGGTTCTCGTCATTATACCTCACTCACGTTTTCCATATCAGATGTTAAGTCTACAAGTAGAAATTTCCTTTTTCATTTTCTTGACTATGTGAAGGTATTATTGTAGGGGCTGAATAATAACTCATTGAATGATATTGCTGTTGCAGGGTTATGAACCCTTCCTAAAGCTTACTTTGTCCAGGTTTAATAAAATGGGAAAGGTGGGGTTGATTTCTACACTGTGTCATGATGGGAGAATTTTTACAGAAGTGGCATGGAGAAGAAAGAAGTTTAACCAGTCCCTGAGTATAGATTTGTGTGGATTGGTGGGAACGAGCAAAGTGTAAACAGGCCCAGATGTCATCTTACCATCACTGAGGCACACCGGGGCCTCAGCCCTTTGGATATGGGAACTCTCTGTTGGCATCATATAGGTGTCTCCTAGGCAGTTGGGAATCACATCATTAGCTAACCATCCTCATGGTGTACCAGACAAGTGTGAAGAAGCCACAGCAATTATACAAAAAAGATAATCTTATTAATGTCTGTAATTAAACGAAATCAGACTATAAATTGTTTGCCCTTTTCGTATCTATTCTCTGCATTTTAAAGTACCCATCCTTCAGAGTTGTGTAGGGTGCTCGTGCTCAATGAAGCCTTCAGAGACAGACTCAGGCACTCATAGCTGCTTTTTCTACTGACATTGATACATTTTCTGATTGTGTATGGGGCTGGCGTTTTCAACTTGACTTGTATCTCACGTTCACAGATACCCTACTTCATTCAGTTTTCTACCTGGTAGGCTTTGGATAGATTACTAAAAGATGATATAAACCAACTCTACACTTCAGGTTACTAGGGCCTATGTGGATTGACTTGAGAAAGGCATGAAAAGCCTACTTTTAAGACTTGTTATTAAATCTGAACAGTGAGTAGTGGTTACAAAGGAGTATTAGAAGCTCCCGATAAATTCTGGATAATGATTTGATGATTTCTGATGAGTTGAGTCATTACAAATGTTATAGCATGTTGTAGAGTGGGGTCATCCCACCTAGAAAGCTTTCAAGTAGCAGAAGATGATTTGTGTACATCTGTTATGGTTATTTTTGAGAGCTGGGAGACTGAGACAGCAACAGTGTGAATGTGTATGGGGTCCTGGCATTCAGGAGCTCCTTTTAATAGTCTAGATACTAAGGAAGAAAGATATCTTCAGAGTTAGGAAAACCTTCAAAGCATTTTTCCTGTGTTAGACCCAAGGATTCTTGGGATGACATCGATTACCATGTAGCACAAGCCACAGCTCATTTTAAACTATGAGTTACTTTCAAAAACAATTATTGCTTGTAACTCCAAACTAGTTAGATGATATGGGTCAGGGAGTCTGTGCACGATGTATTTTTAAAAGACTGATAATGAACTGAAATGCTTTCTATAGTTGACTTCATGGAATCTTTTAATTTCCTCAACATTTTAGTGTCTCTGAAATAAGAATGCATCCTTATATAAGGTCACATGTCACATTGGGTTGAGGTGTCCAGCTTTTCTTTTGGTGTTTGGAAACAGCATTTTCTATATATATAGCCCAGGCTGACCTGAATGCTTTGAGTAGACCAGCCTACCTCCATGTTGCTGGGACTACCCTGTTCCACGACACATTATGGCACTGGTTTTTGTTTTGTTTTTGTTTTTTTTAATCTTTCTCAATGACAAAAAATAAATTTCTCTTGTCCATTTTCAAATAAATGATAAGTTGGGGTAACTGAGAGAACCTGTACAATTCTGGGTTCAAGACTGGTTGAGTCCAGATCCTACATTACCGAGTGGTACTTTAATTTCTGTCCAGTTTTCTCACCTGTATAGTGAAGTAATAGTATCCACCTCTTAGAATCAAATGAAATTGTGTTTAAAGCATGTTAATCACATCTTTCTACTCTATCAGTCCCAACCTGTCACAGCTGCAAAGAGTTAATGCTGCTCCCAAACTGCCAAAATAGCCGTTAAAAAAATTAACTGAAAATCCTGGAAGATCTGACATTGTTTTACTTTATTATGCAAATAGTTTTGACCTCCAGAGACGATTTATTTTGCTTCAGAAGCCTCATTTCTTCTGTACTGCTAACCAGTTTAGTCCATTTTGTCCAACAATTTATAATGAACCTGTAAAGAACTACTGATTATATTAAGATTTTTGGCTCAATTACCTGTTTCAAATGCTCAGTGACTAAGGAAAGCATGTCATTTTCTCCTCTCTTGCATGCTGGAGTGTAACAATAGACCGTGAATAGAGCAAATCAAAGAGACACAAATACCAGTATGAGGGCCCATTGTGTTTAGTTTGTCTCCCTGTCATATCGTTTTAATTTAGGTCGGCTGATTGATTATGACAGGCTCATTGTTCCTTTCCTGGAATCTCTAGACATGTTAATATTCCTATTCTTATCTGTCCATTTTGATTCCAAAACTTAAATGAAATGGAATTGCAGCCTTCACTTTGTTTGCCTGCGCTAAGTGATTATCTCTGAAGTGCGATTTTGTGATTAGGCGAGCCGGCATGCATATACTCAGCTAATGCTGATTTCCCCCAGGGTGCAGCACAGGTAAATTCATAATGAATGGATGTTGTGCTTTGATTTCAAATGGATGCAAAACCTCACCACGCTTAGTAGTTTTATTTTAAAAATGTATTTAATTATTCTAAAATTAACAGGAGAATATTAAAATTGAACTTTAGTAATGTGGCATTTAAACATAAGTCAAGGGTGCTAACTGCTTATGAATGTTAATCCCCTTCAAAAACCAGAAGAAAAAAAAAACTACCTGACATAAATTAGAGGGGGAGGTGTCATTGAAAATCTTTAGTTTAATTATTTATATTCTTCCTGATTAATTCCTAAAATGTCTCAACGCAGCTTGCTATTTGTATTGTCAAATTCTAGTGTTTCTTATTTTGAAAACTACAATAATTATTCAGCTAATTACTGTCATAGTATTGTCAGAGTTGTTTGGTCCTGGGGAGGGTGAATTCGAGGGTGAAGGGGACTAGGAGTGAAAGATTGGCACAGTGTATTCAAGTGTTTTCTTTAATGGTTTGGGGGGAAAATTACTCATGAGTATCAGAGATCAATTTTAAGGAGGTTTTAGTATTCTCCAGATTAGATACATTTTAAACCAATCACCAGAGTGTATGATTGGTACGCAAATCATAACCACACATTTTTACTGATTGATTTAGTGGAAGCATGGTCAATAATATTGTTAATCTACATATTCCTTGATTTGCAGCATATTTTCTCCAAAATTCACCAGAACTAAAACCTGAGCAATCAAGTGTCCAGAGATGTCTCCTAGTGTTAGTGGAGGTTGAGGTCTTAGGGGATTAGAGGACACTATCCTCAGGCAAGCCTTCCCCTTTCAGGAGGGAGGGACTGAGGTTCATGTGATTATGTGTGATGTCTTGTAGGCCATGTCTGTGGTGCTTGGAGCTCATCTGGACTGCCAGGAGAGCACTGTCTGCCTTCAGAATGAACACCAAGCATGAGCTCACTTGTGCAGAGAAGCCTGAGATGCACCTCTGCCCACTCTTTCCCTTTCTCCTTCTTAATTTGAGCAACAACATAAACGTGGGGCGCTTTTATATTATAAAAGAAGTACGTAAAAAAGTATAATTGGAATCATGTGTATCATATCTTTATAAGTATTTCATCGAATGGGCAATAATTAGAAATAAGAGAAGTGCACTCCATCATGGACATAGTATATTGGTGCCTTTCTCTGAATGGACCATGGCTGGTCCATGTGCATTCATCTCTCCACTTGATGGGTTGGTGAGGAAGCTTCAGGGTGATTTAGAGGTTATACTTGGAATGTTTTGTTTCATTTTTCATCTGTTAACACACCTCTGTCCCTCCAAGGGGGCGATGGTCAGACTTATCCACTCCCAACTGCACCCTTCCTCTTTAATGTCGATTTTCGTAGTGTTCCTCTTCATCTGAAAACTCAGTGTGCACATCTGTCTAAATTCAGTCTAATATCTTTTCATTTGCTTAATGTGTTTGCATACCTTAGGGGAAAAGAAAAATCCTTTAACCATGATACTTTTATGAATTCTTTGAGAATTTCGTACATGCATACGATGTTCCTCCCAGATTCACCCTCACCCCACATCCCTTCCCAGCCTCACGTCCTCTGAGTTCAGTTTGTTCTCCTCATAAATTCATGGATATGAGCCGTGCTCTGGAGCATGGTCACCCTACCAGGGACCGCACTCTCTTAGAGGAAACTGACTCTCCCTCTCCCAGGAGCAACCAACAGTCAACAGCTCCTCACTAGGGGTGAAAAGCAAAATATTTTCAACTAATATCAGGTATCCATGAAGTAGATGCCTTCTCGTGTCAATCACCTGTTCTTCTAGCATTTTATTGTTATTGAAATGATGTGAAACATTGCTGTGAAGGAAAGGAGAAGAAGAGGGACTGCTATGGCACCAAGCATAACAGTGTAATTCAGAGGAAAACCTAATGAATGAAAGTACAAGCCGTGCTACATCCCATTGTCTGTATGATTTGTAAGGTGTTAAGATGATGTGTCATGTAGCCTGAGCTAGCCCTGATCAGACTCTATACCCAAGGCTGGACTTACATCCTCTTGATTTCACCTCCCTCTTCTGATCCCAGACATGCACCGCGACACTTGACTGGTTTTCCAAACCTGTTTACAGAATTGCCTCCCTGCTCACTCACCTATTACTGGACATGCTTTTTTGCAGATCAGTATGTTCACTCAATTTCTTTTTCAACATGCTGTTTCTGCAGCTTCGGCCACCTTGGAAGACTTCCAGATCCGGCCCCATGCTCTCTTCGTTCATTCATACAGAGCCCCGGCTTTCTGTGATCACTGTGGAGAAATGCTGTGGGGGCTGGTGCGCCAAGGCCTTAAGTGTGAAGGTGAGTTGTTTTTTGCCCCACCAGACTTGACAGATGCTGAACCTGATGCTTGTGTGTGCCTTGCGTGGTGCTGTTCTCTCTCATACATATCCTCCAGTCCTCTTCGCTCTTCGTGACTGTGCCACTGTTTATGGGACATTTTGTTCAGTTTTTAAGTTTCCTGTCTTTACTATTCCTTACTGCATCTACAAACTGAGTTCTCCCTTCTTTCCTCACGCGGAAGTATTCCCCACTGTAATGCTTGGGATAATTTAGCCAGAAATTAAAACTAAGATTCCCATCTTATTTAAGACAGAAATTGAAACAATAAACTTTGAAAGGAGCAGAAATTGAGATGTTTGCTCAAAGGGCCCAAGATCACTCCAGTGCTTAAAGTGAAAAATGGGACTTCCATGTGTGTTTTCACACCAGACTGTGGTGTGAGCATTCCTCCAGAGAGAACTCCTTGAACTGGACAAGTCAGTGTGCAAGAACAGTGTCATCTAGTCCCAAGGCCTCATGCCGCCCGCCCTGTGTTCTCTACTAGGGTCGATGGATTGCTTTGAAGGGTAGCCACAATGATCACCCTTTTGGAATACAACCTATAAATAATCTTGAGTTGTTGAACTCTCACCAGTGGAGTGGAAGTTCAAAGACAGCAATCTAGAAGAAGCCATGCCTAAGATGTGTTGTTTTGGCTATATTTCTCTCACTCTGACAAAACACTTGAGAGAATTTCACTTGAAAAAGGAAAGATGTGTTTGGGCTCATGGCATCAGAGATTTAAGTGATGGTCACTTCGTTCCATTGTTTCTTGGTCTATAATGAAGCAGAACATAAGGGCAAAGACTGTGTTGCTAAACGATGTCACTCACTTCATGACAGGTGATAGGTTGACATTATAGACAAATTGTTACATACTCCCAACCTATAATGAAACAGGGTAAGCATTCAAATTCAAAAAGATGTTGTATAATACCAAAGAAGGATCATCACACCAAATAAGACCCAAACACAGAAGAGCAAAAAATCTTGTAGCTTCATGCTCAGCATCTATACTACATGGTTGTATAGCGTGATCTCTAAATAGCTTAGACAGCCCCGCTCTAATGGCTTTGCTAATTGTAGCTCAGGTGGCCTCTCTTAGGCTGGCTCTGCATAATGACTATCTTTCCTCAGCAAACACCTCATTTTCATGGCATCTCCAAATTCCTGGGATCTCCACTGTATCTTTATCATCTCTTTATGATGGCCATGCATTGTTCTTTCAAGCCTACAAACACTTTTAACTGCTATACTACTTAGTCTCCCAGGCATTTCTTTCAAATATCATTAGAAACTTCCATGACCCTATAAATCTTGCATTCTATGTACCCACAAAACAAGAAGCAAGTGAACATACCTCATTTTACTCTCAGGGGGAGCTATACCCAGGACTTCTTGGACAACCGCTTCATCAAGCTCTATGTATCTTGGCAACTGAATTGTAACATATGTTTTATGAAAAGTTGCCTGACCTATTTTGTGACAGACAAGGGAATTCTAAGTAGCAGGTGCCAGTTATGTGAGGAATATGCATAGTATAAATATTAGGAGAAAATAAAACTTCCCAAAGTGGGAAATATGCTTCCAACCACCTGCTACCTGGAAACCAATAAGTGGTGTACTTTATATATCACTTTAGTTCTGTGGAGTAGTTATTTTTATCTCCACTTTACAGACTGGGAAATTGAGATAAAATTATTTGTTCAGGGTCATGTTTACAAGTAAGTGACATTGACAAGCTTCAGATCAGTGTCACCCAAACTTGTGACATACCATGATTAATTTCCCCTTTATGTGCCCACAAACATTTAAAATTATACCAGCTAAAATGGTATAAAATTTTTTAAATATATTTGTAGACTTTTCTAAACCCAAATTTATTTTAGTTAGAACGTCAAAAAATGCACGAATAATAATTTAAAAACAACAGCTAGGGGAGTCGTTGAGTATTTACAACAAAATAATCTGAAACTCTCATTCAAATAAGGAGCAAAAGGAATCAGAGCAAACATAAAAGAAAATTTGTATTTCCGAGTAGCATCAAGACAAATGGATGCTGTGCTATGTTTTCAAATTCTTAATTTATAAGTAATGATGGAGTAGATTTAATTTCTGGTTAAATAAGAGCTATTTTTATGTTTGTTTTTCAGGATGTGGTCTGAATTACCATAAGAGATGTGCATTTAAAATCCCCAACAATTGCAGTGGTGTGAGAAGGAGAAGGCTCTCCAATGTTTCCCTCACGGGGGTCAGTACTATCCGCACATCATCTGCTGAGTTCTCCACCAGTGCCCCTGATGAGCCTCTACTGGTATGGCCTCCAATCTATTACCCACTTGCTTGAGATATCTGGGGGATGTTGTGATATCAGTGTCATGCCAGGAGAACATTCTGAGAGGGAGACACAGCCCCCGTGTTAATGACTTTGTTTCCACGGGGTCTCTGTTATAGGTTGGTCATTGCGTCATCAAATCTCCAACAGCTTTGAGTTTGCTTTCTTCCCTGAGCTTTGTGAAACTGAAAAATATGTGAGGCTCCATATGGTCATAAGGCCTGAGTAGTGTGAACTCATGTGCTAATGTTGCAAAAAATAAGTCTCCTCTGCAGATTTCTAAGGCCTTGTAGCATCCTGAATATTCCTGCAGAGCTAGAATCTGAAATTTGCCTTTATGAAAACACCAAAGTCTTACTGTTTGGCATTACTGATATACAAGTTTATCACTGAACACTGACAAGTACCGTGAGCACAGTAGCACTTAGCTAAAATATTTCTAGTGCCTGTGAAACAGCTGATGGTCATGGTGAAAGCATTTGTTAAGGAAATTAACTTTTGTCTTCCAAACATTAGTGGAAGGATAGGGTGATGATTGTGTGAGTTACTTACAAGAATGGGGTTCTGAAATAACTAATGGATTCAGGCTCTACCTTTCCCTTGTCTACTTTATCTCACCATTACACTGACCCATTATAGCATAGTTATTACAGAAATTGATGAAAAACAAAATTGCAAGCATTACTAAGACATTTAGGTCAAGTAAATCCACCTTGAATTTGAGTGGAAACAGGGAGTTATCTATGACAATTTCTAATTGATGTTACATGGAGAGTATTTGATTGTGACTTTAAAATGACTTAAATTTTGTTGCAGAATAAGTCACATGTCAGATGGTCACTCATTTTTACAAATAGGAAGCCTGTAGCCTGTGCCTACATTGCTGTTTTGGTGACCTTGCCTTTTTTCATTCTTCTTTAACTGAAACTATTGGGGGAAGATAGGTACTACATCTTTGTAGTAATTAGAAGAATATGATAACTTCATATTATTCAGAAGGTATGTTTGTGATTCTGTGTAATCCTGTGACTGTGCGTTAATTAGAATAAATGGTATTTTTACAAAAAAGTACTTACTCAAAAATTCTATTTTAAAATAATTGCCATTGCCTACCCTGCTTTGAAGTCCTTTGGTTGAGTTTGAAAATTTCAAAACAGTGATTTTATAAGTTACAGCAGTTATAATAGGGGTAACTGTAGTCATTGCAAGGCATGTTTGGAATAGGGACATTGGAATTGTGTAAAAGTAAAATTATAAATAAATTATATCATATTCGAATTTACCACAAAAAGCATTTTAAAAATTATTTTTACACAAGAAATTCAAAGCTTAAACTATTTATCATTACAGTAGATTAGAATCTAGATAGTTTAGATTAGATGATATTTGTTTTGACCATGTACTTGTACAAACTTGGTTTTAGATATTTAATATATATTAGCATATAAATATAATATGTTTATGTATATATGCATATAGCCATATACAAATGTATACAATCAAATCTATGCATAAATAAAATATTTAGTTTAAATGTCACCATGATTTTGGTTATATAACTATAACCTTTATTACATATATTTGTGCTTTTTAACAAAATTATTAATTGGTGTATTTAAGCAACAGAAATAATTAATTATTTAAATAACTTGATTGCAAGATATATTTTAAATAAATGAAAAAATTCATTAGTGTTTCACTGATGAATGGAAATTTCCTGTAGTAGAATGCTCTGAAATTCATTTTTTTTCAAAGCAGCCCTTAGCATTTCCTTAAAGAATACCACATACGATGCTAGTGATTTCTGAAACCATTAGGGCCTCAAAAATAAAACTTTTTAAATAGTAATTAAAAAAGAAAACGTTAGGGCCATGAAACACTGAGTGACATTAGGAACATAAGCTTCCATAGCCTTGTATAAACTGTCCCCCAGGTAAACTTTAAATAGAAATGCACTTAGAAACAATGTTGGTGACACACTCAGCATGTTGGCTCTTAGGATCATGTTTTATATGCCTTGGAATCCAGAATACTCAAGGAAATGTCTGAGTCTCTTTGATCTAGTTTCTTAGAAGTTAGGAAACATTAGTCTACCTTTGATGTGACATGCATCTCTCTGTTGACTGTGTTATCTCAGCTAGTGCAGGTAGGAGCCAACTCTGCTTGCTCTAGCCAGGCACACTTGGACTATGGCAAATATGTGCCTTTTCAGCCATAGTGAATTCTAACAAGAGGCAATATCATGGCAATAATAGTAAAACATTTTGGTACTGTATATAGTAAAGAAGAAACTAGTTCAGAGAAGGATGATGTCTTGTGCAAAGATGGTTTTGCTCATTAATGCCTCTGGAATGTCTGCTTTGCAAGTCTGTGATGACAAGTGCAAACTTTTTGTAAAACAAAATATTCTATGTTACAATGACCTATTTTGACTATAGGATTGCTAGTTTACACACAGAGTAAGAAATTGTTATTCTACTAATTTGTCCAATTTAGGCAAATAGTTGAATCTCAGACTTATATAGTCCCACTCAGATAGAAAGGACAAAACAGCATATGTTGTATTACAGGTTGTATGTGTCATCTGTGTTGGCAGCAAGCCACATCCATTATGCTCTCCCTAAAGCACCCATCCTTGAAGACAGCCCAATGTAATGAGCAGATGATAGAGCAGCTAACTGGACATGGATGCATATTTTTTTTGTAAACCATTAATGGTATTATTAGAAACAAAGAAAAGTAAAATGAGAAGATCCTTAAGTAGGATATACTACTTATGCTTACATGTTTGTTAAGATAAGTATAATTATACAGATTATAGTCTCTATATTTTTCTTATCTTTTTATTTATATGAGTTAAGGTTCAGTTGAAAATAAACTACATGAGGCCTAACCTTAGACAACAAATCACAACCCTTCCTTTTGTCTTTAAGTATGAAGAAAAAGCTTGTATCAAATCAATTTTCCCACAAGGGACAATTGTAAACTCTGAGTCAAATCAGACAGAAATGGAGAAAACCAGTATTTGAAGGTATCTATGAGCTACCAAGGCACTTAGTACTTGAAGTTCCAGTCACAGTGAGCTCAGTATGTGGGGTTTTTCCAATATGAGCTTTCTAGCCCAGAATGACATTGGTATTACTATTGAGAATTCCTGATATAAAATAAAACTGGTGAATTGCCATACATGAAAGTGCATTGAATATAATGTTGCATTACACAGTGTTTAAATATGAAAAAAATAGATAATATGGTATCATACAGACAGAAAATTATAAATAGATCCAGAAACTGTGCATGCAGATTGGCTGATTGATTTATTTATAGACTTCAACTACGATGAAGGATAGACTTCTCAGTAAATGTTTGTGGAAGTCATTGGATATCTGTATGGAAAATAGGATTTTTTTTTATTATTATTTGAGACAGGCTGTCACTATGTCCACTGTGTCACCCTGGCTATCTGTGAACGAACCAGATAGACAAGACTGGCCTGGAAATTACAGGGATCCTCCTGCCTCTGCTTCCCAAGTGCTGGAGATAAGGGTATGTTCCATCATGTCCAACCTGGAAAAGATGTTAACCCTGCTTCAAACTATATACAAATCAATTCTCAGTAAACTGTGATTTTCTTGTAAATAATAAAGGATGAATAAATGAAAATACTTGAAATAGGGAATTTTTTTTTGTAGAGAAAACTTAAATCACTAAGGAAAAGAAAATGAATCAAGAAACTAGGCATCATTCAAATTGAGAACACATTTTACTTGGAACTGAGTGATTCATCAGGGAATTTGTCCCCCGAGAAAACTGATTCTCCTCTCAGAAGCACATGTGAGCTGTCCCCATCCATGTTGGCATGTCCCCTGCCATTGTCATGATGTAGGTCTTGTTTAGGCAAATCGATTTTTGACATTTCATGAGTGCAGCTTCCTGCTCCGAAAACGTACATAAAAGCAACACTAATTCCATAGCTCATATATATATAAATATACATATATATAATCATAGATATACATATATATATATATATATATATATATAAAATTAAGGAATTACTGTTCACTCAGCAACACAGAATTTCACAAAGCAATATTTAAATAAAGAAATCAAGCTGGGCATGGTAGTTCATGCCTGTTGCTCCAGATCAGAATGTTCAGGAAAAATGCAATCATGAAAGGTAAGATTTTTGTGATCAAGTCTGGATCACATAGCATAATGAGACTCCTATCTCAACAAGAAGTCAGATACCAAAGAGTCTATACTTATGGATTCAGGATTTGAATTGCAATTGAGGCAAATCTAATTTATGTTGAAGAACAGGAGGATAATGCTTCCTCTTAGTGGGAAGCTAGTTGGGAGGGAGCAAAGGTGAACTATCGAGGAGGCTACAAAATTCTGTATCTTATCTAGAAATAAGTTCCATGTATATATACGAAATGTCATCAAGATTTATAACCTAAAACTTTATACTCTTCTTATAAATTACAACTTTAAAATTATCTAAAACATTAGGAAGGCTCTTAACCTGCCTAATACTGTGACTCTTTAATACAGTTCCTCCTGTTATGGTGACCCCCAACCACAAAATTATTTTCATTGCTACTTCATAACTGTAATTTTGCTACTGTTATGAATCATAATATAAACATTTGATGTGCAGGATATCTGACATGGAGGTCATGACTCACAGGTTGAGAGCTACTGGTCTAAAAGTATACTATCCAAATAGTCATTGGAGTCTTTTATCACAGGTCATGTGAGGAAAGGATTAAATGTTATATTAGATTTATTATGGATTAAATTCTGAGATTTTTTTTTATTCAGTTAAAATATATTTAGAAATAGGGTTAGAAAACTGCCATTATTTATCAACAAGAGATATACTGTGGAGATAAAATATTGAAACTAATGTGCCATGGCATGCTGAGATTGTTGGCATTTATTTATGTAATTGGCATTGTTTCCTGTAGTAGCCTTTAAAATTTTTTTCCTTCTCTCCTACATTCCATCTTTACCTCAGTTTTCCATCCATCCTCTCCTCCCTGTTCCCCCAACTCCTCTATCCCCCAGATCCACTCCTCCTCCATTTCCCTTCAGAAAAAAGCAGGCCTCCCAGAGATATCCACTGAATATGGCCTAACAAGATACGATAAGGTTAGGTACAAGCCCTTATATCAAGGCTGGATGAGGCAACCCAGTAGGAGGAAAAGGGTCCCACTTACCGAAAGTTAAATCAAGATCAGATAAACAATATAAACACATCTATAAACCCTAGAAGCAGTCATTAAATGTCTCCCAACCAAAAAATGCCCAGGGCCAGATGGTTTCAGTGCAGAATTCTACGAGACTTTCAAAGAAAAGATAATGCTAACACTCCTCAAATTCTTCCACCAAATAGAAACAGAAGGAGCATTATCAACTTCACTTTGTGAGGCCATAGATACCCTGATACCCAAGCCACACAAAGAATGAGCAAAGAAAGGGAATTACAAACTAATTTCCCTCATGAACATTGATGCAAATATACTCAATAAAATACTCACTAACCGAATCCAAGAACACATCAGAAAGATCATTCACTATGATTAAGTAGGCTTCATCCCAAAGATGCAAGGATAGTTCAACATATGAAAATAGTGAATGTAATTCACCATGTAAACAAACTGAAAGAAAGTGCGTGCACACGCGCGCGCGCGCACGCACACACACACACACACACACACACACACACACACACACGATCATCTCATTAGATGCTGAAAAAGCCTTTGATAAAATCCAATACTTCTTCATGATAAAAGTCTTGGAGAGATCATGGATACAAGGGATGTACCTAAACATAATAAAGACAATTTACAGCAAGCCTATAGCCAACATCAAATTAAATGAAGAGAAACTCAAAGCCATTCCACTAAAATCAGAACCAAAGCAAGGCTGTCCACTCTCTCCATATCTAGTCAATATAGTAGCTTTTGCCAAAGACACAAAACTGTTATTCAGATGATCTTTCTTCAATTCAAGTCAAAGCAAAAGAAAAGATGTTACACCACAGTGAATATATATGGGATGTGCACTGTAATTGTGCGTCTCTTTCTTGGTGAGCTATAGGAATTTTTGTTGATTCTAAGTCAACAAGATAAAAAGACAGTGTTACCTATATATTTTCTGGTGTTTTCCTAGAAAACAGTTATTTAACAGAATTTCTGAAAACAGGACTGGACAGATGGCTCAGTGGATAAAGCACTTAGCAGCATATGTGTGAGGGACAGAAATAAGATCCCCAGCACCCACATGAAAGCTTGATGGGCATAATTGCCCACCTGTAATCCTGTTGCTCAGGAGGCAGAGCCAGGCTGTCCAAGCTATGAGGCCAAGTGAGAGAACATGCCTCAAATATAAAGTGGAGAATTATCAATGAAGACACCCAAAGTCAATATCTGGCCTCTACGTGTGTGCATTCACATGTACATGTACATTTACACACACATGCACACATATGCAGAGAGAGAGAGAGAGAGAGAGAGAGAGAGAGAGAGAGAGAGATGCCCAAACACATATGAACATGTATACACATCACACAAAAGCACGTGCAAAAAATTTACAAATAAACCAATCTTGATCAGATAAATTGTTAAATGCTTCTTGGTATATCTCTATAGTGGAAGTTGTAATAGCTACTAAGCATAATCAATAATCAAATGAATCTTGCAATAATGAAGTCAATGTTGTCAAACTAAATCAATATAGAATTACATTCCCCCCCCATAAAACTCATGAATATCTTATGAGAAAAGCAATATTTGGGAAATTATAAATTATTGAGTTAATACATATTGCCTAGTTCACCTTCACACACCATAATCTGAAAGATTAATTCTGATGAAAGACCAGACTGAAAGATCCCTAGGACCAATAGTTAAAGGACAATTGTGAGTTTTAGATGCCACATTCATAGATGACTAGAGTACTGTCTTGTTTTGGAAATTGAAAAGCTTTCTTTTTCTGTTCTATAATAGTGCCTACATACAAGATGATGATTTTTTCCACAAAAGCCATATTTGAATCTATGTTCAAATGAGAAGTTGTTACCTCTGAATTCCTCATGTATTTCTCATCAACTCACAAACTGCAGATAGCACTGGATGCCAAGTTATTTTGGTAAAACCTCACTCTAATTGTACACAGCTCCCAATGCCCCTGAGTCAATGGCAGCATATTACAAATCAAGATAGAGTTTTCAAAAACAAGTAATAAGATTTTTCTGAATGTACAGTAATTGATTTAACAAGTAGGGAGGAAATCACTAACATCAGAGTATAGTACTACAGTTTTTAATGTTTCAGCCAGAGTTCGGATTTGTTTGGATTTCTAGTTACCAAGTAGAACAACTGTCTACATATTTCCCTTTGTTTTAAAAAAGAAAGATGAAAAGTATATTCAATTTAATTTACATTGAAACATTTCTTTCAAAACTTAAGTATATATTTTACTTTAAAGTGATATTTTAGCTTACCATGAGATCAGAAATCAACAAAGTGAGCAAAAATATGCACTACAGACATATTTGCCTTCTCTTTAAAATGTTTTTATGTGTATGGGTGTTTTGCTTGAATGTGTACCCGTGAATCATTTGCACACCGTGTCACCAGATGTCAGAAACAGGCATTGGCTCTCATGAAACTGGATTTACAGACAGTTGTGAACCCCTGTGTGGGTGCTGGGAATAGGACCCACATGATCCAGAAGAGCGGCCATTGCTGTGAACCACCCAGCCACCTCTCCAGGCCCTGCATTTGTCTTCCTAAATCTCTTACATCCGGAGATCCCATTCTGGTGTTTGCCATCCCCGAACAGACAGTGACTATGCTTTAGCTCACTTTCACCTGCAGGCAAATGACAGCTATGAATGTGTGATTACTCTGATGACCTTTTTCTCCGTTTCACATTAAGAGCAAGAATTATGGTGAAGAAAACCTAATCTTTTACTTAAAGGTCAAAAATACTTCATTCTGACTCTAATTTGTTTTCAACAAGGTACAAGAGCCGCCCCTCATCTCTAAGACCATAGTTTGGTTTTTTTTTTTTATTTTATTTTAAAGCACTACTCATAATCTCAGGATGTTTTGCATCTGTGACTTAGTGGCTTCTGTTCCATTTAAATTTTAAAAGCATTTTCCAGGTTGAACTTTGGTATGGCCACAAAGCTGACTAAGGTAGCATTTTGCTTTTGTCTGACAACACATGTGCCTATGTTAAACATCATTGACTAATGTGCATTGCTTTTCTCTAGTAACTTTGTTTTTCTGTCTTTTTCTCCTTTTATTCTCCCCTTCTCTCTGTTCTTCACTCTTTCCACTTCATGTTTCAGTCTCCTGTGAGCCCTGGCTTTGAGGTAGGTACTAAGATACCTGACATTAAGAATAAAGAAAAATAAAATTAAATTAAATTAAAAAAAACAAGAATATGCCTTAACCTGGTCTTCAACCCCACCTTGTAATAGTCCATCATTACATTCATGGTTAATGGTCAGAGTTTAGAGGAGAGTTCAGTCCACTGAATGCAGAGCCCTGGAGTATAACTGCTGTTGGCCATTTCTTACTGTCATTGTTTGAATTTCCATAATCCTCAAAGTGACAAAGATCAATATAGTCATTCAAATAATTACAGTTGATCTCTTAGGTCACAGTTTGCCCCCTAAATGCTTGATTTCCTAACATAGGCATCTTGTCTATGAAAATGAAAAGACAAGTTGTGTGGTACTCTGTCAACAAAACTCCTGCACATTGGAACTATGTTCTCATCTCAGACACCACAGAACCATGCAAAGTGAGGACACAGTCTCTCTACTCCTGCTTTGGCTTGAGACCATAGGGACTAAACCTGGGGCCTGAAAACGAACCTGACTACCTTTTCTAGTTCTTGATTTGAATCTTTTCTGAAAATGTTTTCTTTAACATTGTATATTATCACCAACCGTTCAACCTTTTCTAAGAGGTAGCAAGGAAGTGGAAATATTAAACTTCCAATCCAGGCAGAAATGGGTATATTGGCATGGAACAAATTTCCTTCAAAAAAAAAAGTGTCAATTAAGCACTGCAAGATTGACTTTTTATCTATCTTAAATAATTTATAGCATTTTATGGAGTATTAATGGCAGAGCCTACAGCCATTTTCTTGTTTGGATGTTTCTCCAGCCAACTGACTTTCTAGTATTTAGTTCCCCTTCCTTTAGCACCAAGGCCTTTGGAAGTCGATCCACTGCTGGCTTCTCTCCAGAGAATATAAGCTTCAAGCACCATTATTAGTATCCATTCTCAGATCAACTTGTGGCTACTCTAGTGAAAGATACTAATGGCAACCCAGAATATGTTCCAGATCAAATGAAATTGACAAGTCAAGATTTTAAGTTCATAAAATACAAGATTAAGAAATCTGCTTGAATGGTGCTAAATTCCTGTTTAGAAAATCATCTTTGCTGAAAAGTACCCAATATGGAAAAGCCCAGTGTAAAAACAATGTGTAATTTTTTTTTATGTTCTTGTCATTTGTTTCCTTGAATGTCTTTAGACATAATTTTCCAAGCATACATTACCTTCGCATAATCCCTAGGTCATGAAACATAAAAGGAGTGAGAGACATATTCATTCCTCACTATTTACATTCAAGAACTGAATGTAAAGGATGAAGAGAAATTTTGATTTCCGTGAAACTTCTACCTATTAAAGGCAACCAGGCCTGCTGCAAAGGCCAGCTCTTGCAGAAAATAAGATAAATTTTCTGCATAGCCTGTTTTTCTAGAACATTGTTTGTATACAGTTTTTCAAAGTCATAACCAATTTCTCTTCAGTAATGTCTATAAGGAGAAGAATACATGGAATTTGACAAGTTCTTTCCTCTAAATGTATCTTGCCAATAATTGTGTGAGTAGAAAATTATTATAGACTCTTGGTGACTTTTCCATTTTCAGTATGCCCTGGTATTCTCAAAGGTTTTTAGCTCAATGGTGCATAAGTATCCAGATAGGATCATTGATCTGCCCTGTGGGAACACTCCATTCATTATATCTCAGTGATGGCTACTGTTGGAATAATCATCTGCATATATATTTTTTCTTCTATTTTCATAAAAGTATTGGGTCTCAGTAAGACTTTGTTGAAAGAGTTATTTTACTAGATTCTTAGAAACCAACTGTGTTATATGTACTTTTCAAATAACATATTGTTGTTTATAAAAATAGTAGAGGCTTGTGTTTAAAATTCTACTAGTTAACAGTGTTCGATAGTTTTTATTTCTCATACTCTTCCCAAAATAGGTTTTATGAATGTCTTTCAAAGTTTTGTTCCTCCTAATTTGATGGTTTGAAAATAATGTGCTGCATCTAAGAATTATTTCTTCATGGGTAAAGATAATCAACTCTCCAAGCACTACTTAACCATCACTCCTCCACTCAGAGAGGGCCCCTTTCCCATTTGCTATTGACTTGGTTATTGGGGCTGAGAGTCTTTCTGTCTTAGATAGTTACCCTTTTCTATTAATCTAGCATGAAAAACTATTTTCACTTTTACATGTGTTTTCTCTCACATGGTTTTTAAATTTTCTTTTTAATAAATAATTAGTAACTATGTATTGTAGGGTATAGTGTGATGGTTTCTTCAACATTGAGAACACTTATTTTCCTTCTGCTTTATACAATCTATTGTAACTGAAAATATATTAAAATGTACTGAAATTACCTTAATGTGAGCAGACACAGACATGGAACATTCTGGTCAAATAATTTAGGAGAGTGGAGTGATCTTTCCTTGAAATAAAGGATGGGAAGCCAAGGTCATAAACAAAGGATTAAAGTAGTGGGTGACATCTGTAGACACAATATAATGTAAAAGACACAAGAGAGAGTTGTTGAGACCATGATTTGAAAAAGACAAAAATTTAAAAACAACAAATAAAAACAAAAGTTAGGCTTTATAGGTTTAATTTTTTTAATTTTTTATTTTTATTTGCAATACAGTTCAGTTCTACATATCAGCCACAGATTCCCTTATTCTACCCCCTCCGGCCCCCCTCACCTTTCCCCCAGCCCACCCCCCATTCCCACCTCCTCCAGGGCAAAGCCTCCCCCGCAGACTGAGATCAACCTGGTAGACTCAGTCCAGGCAGGTCCAGTCCCCTCCTCCCAGGCCGAGCCAAGCGATCCTGCATAGGCCCCAGGTTTCAAACAGCCAACTCATGCAATGAGCACAGGACCCGGTCCCACTGCCTGGATGCCTCCCAAACAGATCAAGCCAATCAACTGTCTCACCCATTCAGAGGGCCTGATCCAGTGGGGACCCCTCAGCCATTGGTTCATAGTTCATGTGTTTCCATTCGTTTGACTATTTGTCCCTGTGCTTTATCCAACCTTGGTCTCAACAATTCTCGCTCATATAAACCCTCCTCTTTCTCACTAATTGGACTCCCAGAACTCCACCCGGGGCCTAGCCGTGGATCTCTGCATCCAGATCCCTCAGTAGTTGGATGGGGTTTCTAGCACGACAGTTAGGGTGTTTGGCCATCCCATCACCAGAGTAGGTCATTTCGGGCTGTCTCTCGACCATTGCCGGCAGTCTGTTGTGGGGGTATCTTTGTGGATTTCTGTGGGCCTCTCTAGCACTTTGCTTCTTCCTATTCTCACGTGGTCTTCATTTACCATGGTCTCCTATCCCTTGTTCTCCCTCTCTGTTGTTGATCCAGCTGGGATCTCCCGCTCCCCCAAGCTCTCTTTCCCTCATCCCTCGCCCTTCATTACCCCCACTCATGTCCAGGCTGTTCATGTAGATCTCTTCCATTTCTCCATCATTGGGCGATCCCCGTGTCTTTCTTGGGGTCCTGTTTTCCAGATAGCCTCCCTGGTGATGTGAGTAGCAGTCCAGTCATCCTTGTTCCACATCTAGTATCCTCCTATGAGTGAGTACATACCATGTTTGTCTTTCTGAGTCTGGGATACCTCACTCAGGATGATTTTATCTAGATCCATCCATTTGTCTGCAAACCTCATGATGTCATTGTTTTTCTCTGCTGAGTAGTATTCCATTGTGTATATGTACCACATTTTGTTTATCCATTCTTCAGTTGAAGGGCATCTAGGTTGTTTCCATGTTCTGGCTGTTACAAACAATGCTGATATGAACATAGCTGAACAAGTGCTCTAGGTTTAATTTTTTAAAAAATAAATTAACCAAAGGTATTTTAAATGTCTTCAATATCTTTGAAGGGGCATCTACTATTATAGTTTTGAGTTTGACAGCCTCTATCGAAGCTTGCTTTCAGTGAAATTAAATTCTCCTTATCCAAATCTTTTTGGTTATGCTTAACTTTCAGACTACCGTAGAGAACCTGTCAGGAAATACAGAGCTAATTCTAAAAGCTTGTCCTGTGTCTGGACACTTTATATCCTCAAACTTTAGTTTTTGTGATTTTTTTGTTTGTTTGTTTTTTCGAGACAGAGTTTCTCTGTGTAGCTTTGCGCCTTTCCTGGAACTCACTTGGTAGTCCAGGCTGGCCTCGAACTCACAGAAATCTGCCTGCCTCTGCCTCTCGAGTGCTGGGATTAAAGGTGTGCGCCACCACTGCCCAGCTAGTTTTTGTGAAATTTAAACTACATTCAGTTCAACTTTTTATGGAGTGGACATATGTTTTAAATAACAATTTACCATAAGCTTGTCATTTTCATTAAGTTTACTGACTCACATGTAATTAAGGTAAGAGAGCCTTGGCTGCATAGCTTCATAGAAATTTCCAGGATGTTTTTCAACATGGCCAATATCTATCTAGAGGCATGTACTTGGTACTCTTGTGTTCTGGAGTTCCAGGAATCCTGGTGACTCATCTGCATTAAAGTCATTTTCCACTTACAAATGCACCATGGCTGTCCTGTAGCCACTTGCCAGGTGTCACAGGGTTTCTCTTGATTGCTGTCTAAGTGAGCTCTCCAAACACAAATGAGGACAGTGTGCACTTTCAGTGAAGAACCATGTGCAGAGTTACTTTCCCCACACTTCTCTGCCTCCTGACCACCAAACCTTAATGAAGACTGGTGGATCTTTGGGGAAGGAGCCCTGTAGTAAATTAACATGGTGAGGCTCAGTGGACTATAGCCTGATGTTACTCAATGGAACTTGTGTGTCTAAGAAGTGTAATTATGAATGCAATCACTATAAGGCAGAATTTCAGGAAACCTACTTGTTAAGGGACATCATGCATTACCCCTCATCATGATGAGGTTTTGGAAATAGCAGGTCTCGAACAAAGGCTCTGAAGGCCCTGTTCATCCCTCAGATGATGTGTCATGGCCTCTGGGAGGCTCCCCAAAACCCAACAGTGGGCATTTTCTCTCTCCCACCCTCATCCACTGAACATCCTGCCAGGCCTAGCCAGGTTGATAAAATTGTAGTTCCTGATCCCTTGTAACTGCTGAATTCTTAAGTGAAATAAAGGGCACTCATGCTGTATGTGAGAGCTGTGTGTCATGGGGAATTCCTGTACCCAGGAAAATATGAAAAGTGTTTTTATGAAAGTAATTATGAGGGAAGAAAAGAGTGGGAAGTTAGAAATGGACCGCATATTACTTTGTAAGTTAAAAATATTTGTGTTTTCAGGGGCACGGTGGTGGCTCAGCTGGTAGAGGTATTTGTCCCCAAGCCCACAACCTGAGTTGAACCTTGGAGACCCACTGAGTGGAAAGCAAGAATGAACTCTTACTAGTGGTCTTCTGACCTCTACACAGGTGCCATGATATGTGTGCACCATACATACACAACACACAGACACATGCATAAGTACATTAATACACTATATTTAATATTTGGGTTCCCAGAAATATTTAGTTGCCTTCTATGATTCTTAGACATAGTGTTGGATCTGAAGTCAATTTGACTAAGCTAACCAACTTTCCCTCCCTTCTCAGGAGAAGAGTTTCCTTTTTAGGATAAACTTGCACAATTAAGATAAGACAATGCACAGAAGGTATGAACTAAAGTGTCACTTTCTCTACTTAGCCCAATGTAGGGTAATAATCTATTTCTATTTTCCCATAGCCGTGCACTAGAAATATCACTATTATTTAGCTAGTGCTGTCTTATATTTTTAAACTCCGTTCGTGGGAGAGTGGAAGCTTATACGTGGAAGGAAAGGCCCCTATCTTAAACATCATTATTACATCATTTTGGAAGTGAAACATGTACACACACACACACACACACACACACACACACACACACACACACACGCGCGTGCGCACTAGCACTGCAGTGTGGCATTGACTAATGTACGCTCGGATTCTGTGAGCAGCTGCACAAGTACCTTCATGGCTGACTGTTAGAGGAAGGACTGTAATCGTTGAAGTCTCAGGCCATCTTTACACTTCCCCAGCTTCTCCTTGGGAACAGCAGTAAGCCCAGGCCAGGCCTCTGCTGTTCAAGCAAAGTCAAATATTCCATAATGAGGCTAAACGTCCTTAAATTGATGTCCTTGGTTTTACTTAGATAATTAGTCATCCACCCAACCCCCGTAACTTTCTATATGTAGACTCAGCCTGACATTCAAAGTCCCAGAGCGAAAGTTGTGGACATGCATTCATTTTCTTTCAAAGTGGAAATGTCCCCCTCCCCCGATTTAAAAAAATTGTAGATTTAGAATGTGTAGCATTATGTTTGCATTGCCTTCATGTTTCATTTTAAAGGTAAACCTACTTATATCATGTTTCTCTTCAGGGACCCAGCTTTGTAGGGTATTGGTAACTGACATTTAAAAGAACAGGGCCTGCAATTTATGAAAATGCTTCCACAGTTCCAATGCTTCCCATGCAAAGGGTGGATCACTTAAGAAAACCCAAGGCTCTTTTGCCCTCCCCTTCTGTTTACTCAAAAGAGTGAGGCAATAGAAAGTAAATGTAACTTCCAAGACTACTTTAGCACTCAGCAAATCTAGATCTCCTTATATTTTTCAAAGGATATTCTACGAGTCATTACTTTGAAAGCTTTCATAAATGGCTGCAAACATTAAGAAATGAATTCTCCACTGTAAAACACAGCATCCGTCACCACTAAGCAGGGGGTATGCTTTTTTTTCCTGCCCTATAATAACCCTTTTAACGGTTATGAAAAGGTTTTGATCAGCTTTTATTTATACTATGTATTTAGGACATCCAGCTGAGAATTCAAACTCATTTATCTGGCACATTTGGCAGAAAGCTCACAGGACATAGAATCAGAACACAATTAAAAAACCTGGAGACTCAGCAAACATCCTACCTTCTTCGCAGCACTGTGCTCTTATGTAAACTTCATTTCTCATGGATTCACATTGGCCTGGAGTCAAAGACTGTTCTGTGCAGGAAAATCTCTTGCTCCCTGTGTAAAGGGCAATGTCTGGGGAGAGGTGGCTGTTTTGTCTTTCTTCACAAAGTAGCCATGCTCTGAGCTCCCTTGTATGCATTTCTAGCACTAAGTGCAGGTACGGTTAGTCAGTGACCAATAACCGTAAAACTGTTTGTCAGAGCACAAGCAGGGAATCGTCTGGGTAGACTCCAGATAAGACGGGCTCTGTTGTCCTCGACAGATTTTCACTTGTTGATAGTGTCAAACCTGATAAGACTCAATTTGTTGTCTACAAATATAGTTCTTTCAGGGGAACTCCTTTCTGAATGATCTTTCACCTCCACCGTGAATGTAGCTTAGACTTGGTGGAAGCATTCTATATGGGCACTTTCTATAGTGAAGCAGGATTCCAGAAGTGTACCATTGGAGAGAGCAACATAGACTAGTTCCTTCCATCACAAAGCATTTATTCTATTGACAATTTAAAAACAGTGAACAGGTAGACCAGTTTTCTTCAGGCTTCAGTAATCACTCAACAAGAGACAGAATGGTGTGACCCAGAGAAAAGTAGAAAATGAGTAAGTAGTCGGGAACCGTTCAGAGAAGATGGTAAGTGAACTGGAAATGAGTATAGAGCCCTCTATACTGAGGAGAAAGGAAGAATAGATAGAAGGATAGAAACAGTTATGTGTACACAGTGGTAATAAAGAGGTAGCTCCTTGGGCACAGAGAGTTGTTTCATTCCCAGTCTTCCTATATCTAGTAGTGTCTCATTGGACTTCCAAGGGTGTTTGCCCCAGGAAGCTTTTGGTAATTAGAACAGGTCCAACTTGAGGCCAGTGTGCGGAACTTCAGCTATTTTGTATGGTTTTGTGGAATGTCAGTACATCTTCAGACTTCTGGAATCAAGGATGAATACAGAGTTGGGTATGGTTTTGAAGAGTCATTATTAATACTGTTTGAGCAAAACAATACCTGAATAGGACAGTAGGCAGCCGACTGGATGGCTCTTACACACAAAAGCTGCCAAATCAACTTGTTACTGTGTTCCAGAAAACACCCATGACTCAAATGCCTTCTGTTGAGCACAAGCAAGATAATTGAAAATCCTCCATGTAGGTCAAAGTTAAGGCTTCACAGCATTTGCCACATCAATTGTATTTGGTATGAAAGACATTTGTTCATTTTTCATTGTGTCCTGTGCTTTCTTTATTCACTTATATAAGGGAAATAAAGTAATTTCTGTGATATATTAGCATAAAACTAAAGAATTTGGGAACAGACAGCTAGAGAGAAAGAGACCATTTTCTGAAATAAAACTACATGAGTTAATGGTTACACTTAAAAACTATGTAAGTTGAATCAAATACTTATAGCCTACTGTAAGTGAGCTTTCTTTCCTATATGATGGAGATGGTAATAGGAGTAGTTACAAGGTTTCACTTGACCTACTTTATAATTTATATACCTGAACTTCCTGCTTACCTAACACAACTAAAAGGACAGCCGCAGAGATGGCTCAATTCTTAAGAGCACTGGATACTCAACACAAGTTGAGTCCCCAACAGCCACATAATTGTTCACAACTACTTCCAAGGGATCCGCTACTCCTTTATGGTCCCTATGGGTAGCTGCATGCACACATGTATACACACATGAACACGAGACACCTACAGTCAAGTAGGCACACACATATACATTTTTCAAAAAGAAAATAAGTTTAAAAGTTATATACATGAAGGAAGGAGGGAAGGAGGAAGGAAGTGCAGCTTTGAGCAGTGGCGTTCTCTCTTATATGGCATTGTCTTCTCCAGATTATTGCAATCTTCCTCATTTCCTATTGCATCCTTGTCATGAAGGCCCACATCTTATTACTAACTGCCTATAAGTATTTCATCTTCCTACCCTCATTTTCCAGAGCAGAGGTCTGAACAGATTTCTTACCAAATTAGATGTAGGGAACAAACAGGGTGTTGTAGAGGGTAGTTGAGGTTGGAAGCATACTTTGACTGCCCGTCCACTTTGGAAATCCAAACTTATTTATAGACTTTACTTGCAGGAATCACATACAGAAGATTGTTTTTCTGAAACTTTACATTTTTGTAGTATCCATTTGGTTCATGGATTGTTCTTTGCCTCATTGAAATGGTTTTTGTTACATTACTGGTGCTGCATTTGAGAGATGTCTCAGCTGTTAAGATTACATATTGTTTTTCTGGAGGACCTTGGTGCAGTTCCAGGCACCCACCCTAGCTCACAACCATCCATAGCTCCAGTTCCAGAGGGTCTGATGGCCTCTGTGGTCACTATATACATTTGGTGCACAGACATACATGCACACAAATCATCCATATACATAAAATAGAAATAAATAAAATATCACAATTGAAATTTTAATTACTGATGTTTCATGTGACACTTGGCATAGACATAATTTATGTCACTGTATAACAAAATGAATAGGTCAAAGTTGCATGTCATGTAACATTAAATGAGACATTAAAGACTGCATTCTGAGTATCTCTTGAAATATTTCACCCATTGTTCTCATGCACATGTTTCTTGAAAACATATTTTTTTTAGCAGTTCAAGCAATGCCTATTGTCTGCCTGATATATATTGTTTTGTTTTGGTATTAAAAATGTTTTCATACAATATATCCTTATCAGTTTCTCCTTTTCCAATTCCTCAAAGATCCACCCCACCTCCTTAACCATTCAACTCCATGCATTCTTTCTGTTTCTCTTTGGAAAACAAACAGACAAATAAAAAACAAGCATATAAATAGAATTTTAAAAAAATGAAAAGGCATGATAAACATACACATGCAGACACACATACATGATTTTGTTTTCAGTGGAATATTATCCCATGTGTAAATGTGTCATATTTTCATTTTCCATTCATCTATTGATGCCATGTAGGCTGTTTCTGAGTTCTGACTATTATGAATAGAGCAGCAATAAACATAGATGAGCAAGTGTCTCTTTAAAAAAATGTAGAGTCCTTTGGGTATGTCCCCAACACTGGTATAGCTGGATCTTGAGGCAGATCTAGTCCCAGGTTCCAGAGGAACCACCACACAGATTGCTATGGTGGCTGTACAGGTTAGCATTCCTATCAGTGATAAATGAACGTTCCCCTTAGCCCACATCCTTGCCAACATAAGCAGTCACTTGTTTTATTGATCTTAGCCATTCTGACTGGTGTAAGATGAAATCTCAAAGTAATTAGGATTTATATTTGCCTGATAACTAAGGATACTAATCATTTCTTTAAGTGTTTCTCAGCCATTTGTGGTTCACCTTTTAAAACTCTTATTAGTTCTGCACCCCAAATTTGGGTATTTATTTTTTTGATGTCCAGTTTTTTTTATATATATTTTAGATATTAGTGCCATTGCTTCTTTACAGCCGAAGAAGATAACTTTTTAAAGCAATTTCTGTCCACTAATCTAGCTCTACAGAAAGCACTAGAAGGAAAACTTTAGTCTGAAGAGAAGGCTAACTATACTACGAGAACACAAGGAATAAATAATCCAAGAACAGTTAGTCAGAAGAGGACAGGGGTCACCCATACATCAATAACAAAATAACAGGAATGAATAAATACTTATCATGAATAACTCACAATACAAATGGTCTCAGTTCCCCCAATAAAAAGACATAGACTAACAGGCTGAGTTATAAAACAGGATCCATCTTTCTGATGCATCCAAGAAACACATCTTATCGTAAAAGATAGATATCAATTCAGGGTAAAAAGATGGAGCAACATGTGGACCCAAGGAGTTAAACAGGTAGAGGCATTTTAATACCTGACCAAAAAACTTCAAACAAAACTAAATAAGAGATAGGAAAAGACAACACATACTAACTGAAAAGGAAACATACCAAGAGGACACTCCATTTCCAAGCATTTAGGCACCAAACAAAAGATCACCCAAGTTCATGAAAGAAAGACTACTACAGCTAAAATCACATGTTGTCACCCACACAATGATAGTGGGTGACTTCAATACCCAACTCTCACCAGTAGACAGGTGAACCAGACAAAAGGTAAACTTAGAAACACTGGATTTTAAAAAAATGTCATAAATCAAATGTACACAACAGACATCTACACGACCACTAAAGATTGTGCTGTCTTCTCAGCAGCTCAAGGAACTTTGCCCAAAATTGACCACATATTAGGACACAAAGCCTTAATATATATTTGATGAAATGAAATGTATTATATGAGATATATATTATATATATGAAATAATACCCTGTGTCCTCTCTGATTACAACAGAATAAAGCTGAACTACTCAATGAAAATTGAGTCAGGACAAACATCAAGAAGGAAATTAAAAACTTTTTCAAATTGAACAAAATGAAAATGTAACATGCCAAGACCTATGTGACAAAATGAAAGTGGTTCTAAGAGAAACCTCTGTAGCACTAAGTACCTCAACTAGAAGAAAAAACTTGAGAAATCTCATATTAGTAACTAAACAACACACCTGAAATTCCTCGGAAACAGGAAGAAAAAAAAATACCCCAAAAGAGTAGACAGGAAAAAATAATCAAGCTCAGAGCTGAAATCAATGAAATATAAGCAAACAGCAACAACAAAATATAAAAAGAATCAGTGAAACGAAGAGTTGGTTCTTTGAGAAAACCAGCAAGATTGACAGACCTTTAGCCAAATTAACCAAAAGAAGGAAATATAAAAATCTAAATGAATAAAATTAGAGGTAAAAAAATGAGACATGACAATCAACTCTGAGGAAATTCAAACAATAATGAAGACATAATTTAAAACTCTATATTCTACTAAAAATGGAAAACCTAAAAGACTGAGTAAATTTCTTGATATATACAACTTATCAAAGTTAAATCAAAATGAAGTAAAGAATATAAGCAGACCTATAACCAGTAGCAAAATAGAGACAGTCATTAAAAATCTCCCACCCTTTAATCTCAGCACTTAGGAGGCAGAGGCAGGGAGATCTCTGTGAGTTCCAGGTCAGCCTGGTCTACAGAGTGAGTTCCAGAAGAGCCAGGGCTACTGGCTTGAAAAAACAAACAAACAAACAAAAAAACTAAACAACAAAAAACCTCCCAAGAATTAACAAACAAATAAATAAATAAACAAATAAAACAGCTCAGGGTCAGAAGGATTCATCTCACCTCAAAAGGATGTTAGCAGATAAATAAAACTATAGAGGTTAATTACTCTGAAAAATTTGTGCTAATATTGTGGGAGCTAATAGAGATAGGCCAATACTTATGAAACAAATCACAAATTTATTTAATCAATGTCTTCAGTGCTACTGGAGAATAATTAATTGCACAGGGTTGGAACCAGTGTATTTCGTGACTGTAGTCACTGGGCTGGTTTCAAGGACATTTTTTTTTCCATAGCTGGAAAGTTTAAGAACACAATAAAAGATGAGCTTGTGTCTTACATCCTTAGCAGACAGATAAATATACTCAAATGTGGAAAATTCTAAAAAAAAAAAAAAATCTGGCCAGGTCACACTGTGTTTATTACCCTTAAGATATCGAAGTCTGGACTGTGTTAAAGGGCCAAATTAACATATGACTGTCTCCTAGGACACAGAGCAACCTCACATGAAAGAGCAAAAAGGAATCTGGCAAACAGGTGTAGTCATCCTATCCACAACTTTCTCCTCATAAATTCGAAGAACTTGAATTATTATTGAGAAGTCATTTATTACTTTCAAAATGATTCACTTCAGAAATTAGATTAAAATATTATGAATTTAGGGAAAAGAGACTTGTTGCCACTCTGGCCCAAAGACTGGTCTACATATCCACAGGCAGTGATGGGATTCAATGGGCCACATGACACACAAGAGAACAGGAACCCCAGGCCACATAAGTTACAGTCAGAAACTGACTTTAATTACTATCACAAAGGGAGCCCTCTGGAAAGTCATGGTATCTGAAAGTTTAAAAGTAGCATCTCACCTAGATATATCTACAATTATCTATTTTAATATCAAATATAATTAATATTATCCAATATATAGCCTACATTTCTAAAGGAAAAAGCAAGTTTCACAGTCTTGAAATAGGGTATAGATGCACGGTACCTTATGTGTAAGTTTATATAATGGTGGCAGAGAGAGTCTGAATACCCAGTTTTATCAGATAACTGGAACCTTAGATAAAGGAGAATAGAACATCTGCCTGAAGGCCAGTTTACAGTACTGTATTTTGCTCCTGGAACCCTACATACACACACCTGTGTGAGATGTCAGAAGAGAAATACAAGGGTCCAAGAAAACAGGAAGACAGGGCCACTACCTGCTGATGTCCTAAGTGCTCATATGGCCTTCTTCTATTCAGTTGTGGAACAGGGGCTTTACTAATGTAAAGTACATAAGAGCAAGAGATGACAACTCAGGAGCTCATGGAACAAGACCATTACCCTGTGACACACACAGTGTGTATCACATAGTGACCAAGAAACAGCATCTCGGCATTCCTGACAGTAATTCCTATAAAAACCATTAATGATGTGAACAGAACCCTGAAATTAAAATTTTAAACATGGTATGGTTGCCCATGGCTGAAATTCCTCCATCAGAAGTGTGAGAAAGGATAATTGCCAAGTTCTGGGCTTGGGGTAGCTGATAAAATTCTTTTTTAACAAAAACAAACAAACAAAAAAACCTGAACATTTTCAGAATTTGAGAAATCTGTGTATTTCAAGATACTTGAGGTAACTTCAACGTTAAGTTGGCAGTTGAGAGCCCTGATGCTGATATTAGATACAGAACAGTGCCTCTTTAATTCCTTCACTTCATTTTTTTATCACTCACATATTTAATTGTAGTGGATTCAGTACATTACAGTACTCTAGAGTGTTAGATTACATTCTTTCTAAAAGCTCTTGTACAGAGAAAATTCTTCCAAACCTACCAAAGAAATGAGGATTTTTCTGAGTTTTCTAAGTTGGCCAAATTGTGTTTAGGTGGATTTCCATTGTTGCTTAAGGCCTAGTTTGGCTTCATGTATTCAGTGAACTTGGACAATCTGCACTATAATTTTTTTTCATGGAACAAGAAGAATGTTGAAAGGCTCTGGGAACAGAACAGCTGTATTTTGTTTTATTCCTGTTTCATTAATATGTTCAGAGCAAAAACTGGCTCCAACTTCAAAGAACTGATTTCAATTACCTTCTCTATAATTACCAGAAGCACATGCAGAAGAATGCACTTCAAAAAATTTACATTTTATATTAGTTCTTGGTCCAGCGAATAAAATTCCTTGTGTCGAATTTATGTCAGGATCAATAGAGTCATAAGTTTTGGGGTGGATGCATGCAATTATTCGATGGGGCAAAGTAGACCATGAAGAACACAAAGGGCTATTTCCAATCTCAGGGAATCACATCACTAGATGGGGAGAATGTCTGCACAGAACAATGATGGAGGCTTAATATGAAATCCAAAAAATAAGTACTAAGTAGTTGTAAGATTATAGAGATACTTAAAAAAAAGTTCAGCTTTCTGAAGTAACAATTCTCACTAAGTGTTTTGCGTGAAATGACTCTCCACTATTTGAAGCTGCTGCACTGGAGGCCTGCTTAGAAAGACAATGGGCCCTGCTTTCACAGAGAAGGACTGGCTTTTAACTTGATACTGTAATAACTTGGCAAGATTGGCACCATCCCAGTAAGTAATGCCTTGATTACATCATGGGACTCCTAGTGCCAGTTTGTCTTTAAGTATTTAATGGGATTCAAACATTTTCTCAACACAGCATATTTACTTTGCAATGAAATCTTCATTAGTTCGTCTGGAAAACTGAGTGGAAAAGTTGCCTGTCCTTTTGGTTTTTTATTGCTACTCATGTAAACATCAAATACAAGCCTTTATGAGAGATAAAAGTCACTTTACAGAAATCAAAAGAAAAACATGGTTCAAACAAAGCCCTACAACACTTAAAACTACTTCTATTTATTAAATAATATTCAATCCAAATAGCCAATATATTTTTCTTGCTAGCTGACATCCATGGTCTCTTAGAGGTTGTAATCCATCTGTCCCAGACCTTTCTGAGTTTCACATTCTCCAATGAAAGGCCAGGCATTCTTCAAATGGGCCTGCATTTTTATGTGACTTGTCTTTTTCCCTTGCAGCTCTTAATATTCTTCATTTGTTATGTATATTTAACATTTTGGTTATTCTGTATTGTGGGTATTTTCTTTTATCATCCTGTCTATTTGTTGTTCTAGATACCTATTGTACCTTGATGGGAGTCTCTTTCTTTAAATTGGAGAAATTTTTTTCTATGATTTGTTAAAATTATTTTCTATGTCCTTCACTTGTGTTTCTTCTGTATCCCTATTATTCATAGCTTTGGTCCCAGATTTTATGGGTGTTTTCACCTATGGGTTTTTTTTAATGTCAATATTTTCTTTTACTGAGCTATCATTTCTTCCACCTTGTCCTCAAGATCTAAAATTCTTTCTTCCATGTCTTGTAATATGTTGGTTAGGCTTATCTCTGAGGTTTTATGTTGACAGCTAGAGTTTTTAATTTCTAGTTTTATTTCAATCTGTGTTTTCTACTTTCATGCCTTGAATTGTTTTTATTATTTCATTTCAGCTGTTTGGTTTTCACAGTCTTCTTCATTTATTCATATCCTCTTTAATGTCCCTGAACATACTCATAATTACTATTTTGAAGTCCTTGTCTTGAGCTTCAGCTAAATTGTTTTCCTCGGACCTTACCCAATAGAGTTGCTGGGTTCTGGAGGAAGGACTTTGTCTTGGTTGTTCGTGTGTGTGTGTGTGTGTGTGTGTGTGTGTGTGTGTGTGTGTGTGTGTGTGTGTGTTTGTACTGGAATCTAAGTGTCTGGAGCTATGATGTTTGAATTTTTTTATTTTGGGGGATAAATGTCTTGTCTTTATTGGTGGGTGTTCTGTTCTTTGTTGCTTTTGCCTACTCTGGGTCCTAACCAAGTGTGGTGGCTGTTGGTTTTCCGAATCACAACCAAATGTGGTAGCCATGGGTTCCTAACAGAGGGTTGTTCTGCACGACGGCCATCACCGGGGAATGGAGATGGACTAGAAGGAAATACTGAAAGAGACCACTAGGAAGAACTACTGGGATCCTGGGTCTGCATCAGGAGTTAAGTCCCAAGGGATTAGGATGCTCTGGATGGGAGGGGCTTAGGCAGACAAGCTCCAGCTGGACTAAGGGCAAATCTAGTGTGATTGGAATTGAAGACAGGAAGGAGGATAATCATCCCACTTGAGTCCCAGCCAAGTGTGGCCACTGTGAGTCCTTGATAGAAAGAGATTCTATGTGTGGGTGGAGCCATCAGACTAGAGATGGGCTAGAAGGAAATACCTTTTCCAGGCCATCAGGGAGTATTTCTTTTTCTATCATTGAATTCTAATTACAAATGTAACTGTGGACATAATATTCCAAGCAGAAACCTCAGGTTACATTTTGTTTTGCTGCAGCATGTGTGTCTGCATTCATTGCCTGCTGAGTAATAAGCAGCTTCAGATTTCGGGTAGCTAGAGACTGAAATGCATGGACATTTTATGCAAGTGGGATTTAATAACTTGTTATAGTTATACCAGTTTTGAAATTAACCTGGTAAGATAAAAAGACAGGGTTTTTACAGCAAGTTAGAACAATATTGTAGCTCCACTCTGTTTAGCATTCAACATAAAATAGTTATTTGAAATGTATGAGTTTAGGTGTATAAACTGCTCATAACTAGGACTATCTTTTCAGGCACCTAATGGTTACTCACATGGAATAGTTTAACTAATTAGATACACAATTACAATAACTACTAAGGAGTAATTCCACTCATCTTTTATTCCAAATAAATTTATTCTAATATTTCCAAGTACATGTTCATGAAATTGTTCAAAGTTATTGAAGTAATAGTTCATTTCAGGTAATGCACTTTTAAAATCTGCATACTGGGTTTATTAAATAGTCTGAAAATGACAGATGGTAAGGCACAGTGGTGTTATTATTACCCCAACTACCGGTATTTATATACCTTATGTAGCCCATTAGTTGCTATATTTCTTAATTATAAGAAGGATTACCTAACTCTAGCCCTTTGCCTTTTTTATATAATTGGGAAATTATATAAAATCACATTAATTTTTTCCCTCAAAGGAACACAAAGAAACTGTAGGCGTCTTTCAGAGCAAATACTGTTTGGAGATTGAATTTCTCTCTCTCCTGTTCTGAGCTGGTCACACTTCTGTCCAGATGTATATGGTCATCTAGAAAATTCCTGTGGGAAGATAGAGGTGGGATGGAGGAACATTCCTTGTTTTCTTTCAATTTTGTATTTCTGTGCTAAAAGTATTTAAATTAATATTTTGAAGTTCAAAAAAAGAAATGCTTTAAAAGTCCTAGAAATCATATTCAGATATTTCGGTCTCCAGGCTCTCTGTTTCAGGTTATACAGATTTACTCAAATATGAGGTAAGTGGGAGTAAGCTACAGGAATCAACAGAAATCTAATTCCGGATTACCTGCTATCGATGACCAAGTCATTGAATTCGGTAGCCAAACAAAATGAAATTTTAAAATACAGTTAAATCAAGTACGCCTCTCTGACACCGTGTCGCCCTTTATGATTTCTCAAAACATAGCAAAAGTCACCATCAGAGTCATTCATCGGTCGCGAGAAGAGGTCAAATTCTCAATCGTACATTGGACGGCCAATTCAGCTTGACAAGATTTTGATGTCTAAGGTGAAGGTGCCGCACACCTTTGTCATCCACTCCTACACTCGGCCCACGGTATGCCAGTTCTGCAAAAAGCTCCTCAAGGGCCTCTTCCGGCAGGGCTTGCAGTGCAAAGGTGAGGACCTCCTCGGCACCTGTCCCTGCTGGCCGCCTGCCACCCTTGAAGCCCTAAATGAATCCTCTTTCTTTTAAAGTTATTGTATGTTTGTGTCACGTTTTCTCTAACTGATACATTTCTGGTTTTTTGTTTTGTTTTAAAAATCATCATGATTAGATTGCAGATTCAACTGTCACAAACGCTGTGCACCAAAAGTACCAAACAACTGCCTGGGTGAAGTGACCATCAATGGAGGTAGGGGACAGATTCATAGTCACCTTCTGTGTCGCATGCCAATCACAGAGGGTAGAATTTATGATTTGTCAGGGTTTTTCTCTTTCATTTTCATATTTGTAACTCAGCCACAAATCAATAATGGCTCAGGTTCCTCTCTGAAATGGAAACTTCCATTTCAGATCATTGGGTTTTGATATAATAATAATAATAATAATAATAATAATAATAATAATAATAATAAAATCTTCACACAGAACACAATTCATGTACACACTTGCATGCCTGTCATTTGTTGCTTACCCTTATTTCATTCCCTAAGTCTAGTTCATTCAGAAATATAGACCATGTTGGAATACCTACAAACCAGTGCTCCCCCTCAATTTCTCTGCCCTGCTTCCTCTAAGCTTTGAGACACAAGTTAACGTCATTCCCCACCCTCTGATGAAGGTCAAGATCACAGACTGGACTAGAGGCAAGCAACTACAGACATCTAGCCTCTGCAGATTACTGCTTCCAGTATACACATGAGTGTGATCCTGAGCCCGAATAGGAAGAAGACCTTAACTGTCAGAAAGTGTTTTTCTTCTTATATTTGGGAATATTTTCTTGGGAACAACCCCATGACATGAATTAACGTTGATTCATCCCACCCCCTAGGTAGTGTTCTTAGGGTTGTCCTCATTTGTCTGTGACTTAGGATCCCAGGCTCCCTTTTCCTAAAGACCATGAACTATGTCTGTTTAATCTTCACACCAATACATTTCCAGATTCCCTGGTTATAGAAGCTCAGAAATATAAACAGACATTTGTGCTATGAAAAGCTAAAGAATACATGATTGCATTTACTCTCAAAGAAATAGACCTGGTAGGGAGCAAAAAGCAGGGGGGTGGGGGTGAGGCACTCTTTTGGAAAACATTCTTATACACACAGATTTCTAGCATAAATGTTCAAAGTTAGCTGGCAAAATTGAAAGCTTGGCAAATTTCCCACTTTCTGAGTCATGTGATATTGACTCTTCAATCCCAGGGAATTTCAATTAGACTTGATAAATAGAACCCAGGGGAAATGGAGAAGTTTGGGATGTGGATGACTTGAAGATTGCATTTTCCCATATAGTCAGAGCAATGTGGTAAAAATGGGAATTTCCCAGACTTGGAGGTTCAGAGTCTCTGACTGACCTGTTTTTCTTATTTTCAAATGAGTAATTTGCATTAGTGAAGTAATTAAAATTTTACCATTGCTGTCAACTGCACATGGACAGGATTTAATATTCAAATAGCAAATACTTGAGGTATTTAAAAGTTGTAGTTTATGTGAAAAATTTAATATATTGGGATACATGATTTAAGAAGTTAACTGCAGTAGTAGTTATAGGTGACTTTTTTTTTCATGTCAACTTACCCCTGCATGAGTGTGGTTTTTTTTTCCCCCAAGAGGGCTGTTCTATGAATTATTACAGTTTCCTTGTCAATTATGCCTGGACATGGCTTCCTAGCACTGGACTTGTGGGCTTCATTTTAGAGAATTTCTTCATTTTTAATATTTTGGGTTTTGTTTTTTTGTTGTTTTGTTTTTGCCTTAGAGACCTGGGAAACAAGCACCAGGCTGTGAAATTTTGTTGACTGTCTCATACATTCACATCCTATGAATAAAGGTGAAAAAGGAAATGAGAAGATGAGTTCTTCGTAGGATTCAGCTTGCGGGGCTTGTAGGTGATCTGTTAGGATTGTCTTTCCCTTTAAGCACTGGCTCCAAGATTCCAAACTTATCTTCTTGGGCCCAAACACTTTTCTAGATTTGCTTAGCCCTGGGGCGGAGTCTGATGTGGTTATGGAAGAAGGAAGTGATGACAATGACAGCGAAAGGAACAGCGGACTCATGGATGACATGGAAGAGGCCATGGTCCAGGATGCCGAGATGGCTATGGCAGAGGGCCAGAGTGATGGTGCAGAGATGCAGGATCCAGATGCAGACCAGGAGGACTCCAACAGGACCATCAGGTCAGAGCCCCAGTAGGACTCAAGCAGTTTCAGTCTATAAAGGAGATTTCAGGTCTATAAAAGAAGCTTAGGGTGTGTCTGACTTCATTGTGAAGAGCTGTATAATGTAGAGGAAAGCCTTTGGAACTAGGCAGCCTGGCTGCCCTGGGAAGAGAGCTTGCATCAGTCCTGGCTTTATTTTTCTATTGACCCATTCTCTTTGTGCAGGAGAGATACACCTATTTCCTGTGGGCATTATTAAGTTAATAGTTAATAGTAACTCTAAGTTCACTGGGTGGAAATGCAATAATCAGGGCTGAACTTCAGCAGAAATCACTTACTCTAAAACTGACCCCTATTATAAATATCACATTCTGTGTGCACCTCATTGCTCTTCATTTTATTTCAGAAATATATGTAATTTTCTACCTATTATCTACATTTATTATTTTAGCCCTGGGTGATCTTTACTTTCCATATTAGTAGTCAGTCCAGCATGGCCACCAGGTCAAATGGAACTGCTGCCTGCTTTGTAATTGAATTTTATTGCAACCATACCCATTCATGTGCCAACCTTGCCCGTTCACACTGCCTGTGGCTGCTTCCATAATCCAGTGGTTAAATGGTGAATTCTGCAAAACCCCATGATCCTCACCACCTGACCCCTTACAGGAAAAGTTTTCCACTCTAATTGACATTACAAACCATACTGACACTTTTCTTTCCATTTTACAAATGCCAAATTCATTACCACATTGAAATTAACCATGTCATGCAAGAATATATTGCATGTCTTCCATTTACTGGAATAATAAGCATTCTTCTATTAGTGAAAAGTATTAGTCTTATGAGCTGGCTTCCCTTTGAAGAACATACATTTCTTCTGTGCCTGAGGATTTGAGGGAAATAAAGGAAAGGATGAAAAAGAAGAGAGCAGAAAAAAAATCCAGAAAGAGTTAGAGTCACTTAGAAGAGAAAAAGATGAAGGATGAGAATAATCCCATGAATTATATACTACGTAAAAGGCAACTCAAAATGTCAAGTTCTAGTGTTTTTTTTTAAGAAATCACTCAGACATGGTTCATGCAGAAATGCTACAATACATAATACCATCGTACATAATCTATAAATTATTATTATCGTACCTGTTATATACAATAAACTTTCCTATGAAGTTTTGAATATTGTGGCTTCAAAACACTGACAGTGAACTCTGTTGTTTTCCTACAAATGTGAACACCATCTCGATCAGTGTGAGAGTCCCAGTGCTTCTTACTGTGCCTGGGGAGTTAGAAAGTGAGCATCTGAAGTACCTGTCACTCTTCCGAGGAACTCCCTTCTGAACAACAACCCCTGACAGTACATTTCACTGAAAATGAGATGTGGATTCTTTGACTTCTGCTTTGCAATAGTTTAAATGAGCTTTTATTCAGGGAAAGAAGATCTGAATGTGAAAATATTTCTCTCCTAACATATTTCGATGTTTCAAGCCCTTCGACAAGCAACAACATCCCCCTCATGCGGGTGGTGCAGTCTGTCAAGCACACGAAGCGGAGAAGTAGCACGGTGATGAAAGAAGGCTGGATGGTCCATTACACCAGCAAGGACACACTGGTAAGGAGACAGAAGCGCTCCATGTGACGCTGCCTCCTCAGAGAACTGTGGGATATGAGTCCTTGGAGTAGACCTCACGGCAGAGGCATGGGGTCAGCCGAGAACATGCTGTCTGTAGGTGAATAAGAAATCGGGTTAGAATAAAACCGTACCAAGTAATTATAGCAAAGAAAAGACTGCAGACAACCGGGCTGTGTACCTGTCGTTTCTAGGGCAGCCGTGAAAGTGTATTTTCAGTATACCCCTCTGTGGTCTAGAGTTTTAAAAGAAACTGCAGTTTAGGGAGAGAGAGAAATCATTGATGAATGTTACATATTCTTAAGACCTAAATTCTTTGTTTAAAAATTCAACCACATGGGTGTGTGATTACCCTGAAGTCTGTTTCTCATATTATAAGTAGAATTCTAATAGCTGTATAATAAAGTTGTGTATGTGGGTAGAAGATGGCATCCTTGAGCCAAGGTTCAGAATTTCACTAATTGACATTTGGGGGGAGACTTTCATTGCACTTTCCTCACCTCTACCCATCAATAGGATTTCTATTGTGTCTTTAGATAAAGACACATGTGTGCCTTAATTGATCATTTATAATTTAAACCTTCTTGTGGGAGAGGATATTTAGTTCAAGATTCAAGTGAACACTGGCGGTTTCTTCCTGAGTTTATTGGAAAATGTTTCAAGTCTGTTTAATGTGTCTCTGGTCTGTGAGTGGTTGTGAAAATAAGACTTTGGTTCTGAAAAGATGCAGATGCACACACGTCCACGTAGGCTAGGTGCTGAAAGAGGAAAGGCTCAGTCATGAAGTCATAACCGTAAGTTCAGGAGTCAACTGGTGAGAATGTAACACTGCCAAGTGCATTTCTCTACTTTTATTAACTTGGATCCATGAGGTCACACCTTCCATCAAATGAATTTGATTTAGTGACCTATCACTAAACCAAATAGAAGTGGGTTAGAGTAGAGTAGATGTGAAAAGACGTAGCTGAATCATCAGGGTCTATCATGTTCTGAAAGATATGCACGTACAAACTTTCTAACGGTTATTAAGCTCTGTTTTATAGTAAACTACAAAATCCCCTTTAGCTTTTAAAGCAAATAAATGTTAAAAAAAAAATTTTTGCCATTCATTACACATATGAAGTACCAGGTATTTCTCAGGATGCTAATCTATTATCTCTGTTACTATTCACTGCATCCAAGGTAGGTACAGAAACCTGTCACGTTATGTTCGTTCGTCAGCTTCTAGAGTCAAACTGTGAGTCTTGTTGGCCTAATGTCCTCACACTTTCACCATCGAATCCATGTTCTCTCTGAAAAAAAAAACAAAAAAACAAAAAAAAACACTTGTTTTTAGAAAGCTCATTTATCTTTAATGTTTTGTGACTTCTATTTCAGCGGAAAAGGCATTACTGGAGGTTGGACAGCAAGTGCATCACGCTCTTTCAAAATGACACAGGAAGCCGGTACTACAAGGTGAGACGGGCTGCTTTCAGGGTTGTTCATGCTCCTCCTTGCCTTCCCCTGGGAGGGATGGGAATCAGAAATGTTGTCCACATCCAGCTGTGTGACCATTCCTAGGCTCCTTCTGAGCTAGGGCTTTTCATCTGGGCCACAGAGTTTTTGTAGGAATCCAGATGTAACCTCTTGACCCTTCTGTGAATCTCACCATGTCCTGCAATGTGCTTCTGGCTCAGGAGATGATGAGGAGCAGGATGGTGGAGAAGGAAATGGGGGGGGAGTATCTTAGCACAGCATCTTAGCACAGTAGGTGGAGCATCTTAGCATAGTAGGTGGAGTATCAGCACAGTGGGTGGAGTATCTTAGCACAGTGGGTGGAGTATCTTAACACAGTGGGTGGAGTATCTTAGCACAGTGGGTGGAGTATCTTAGCACAGTGGGTGGAGTATCTTAGCACAGTGGGTGGAGTATCAGCACAGTGGGTGGAGTATCTTAGCACAGTGGGTGGAGTATCTTAGCACAGGAGGTGGTCACAGCCACTGACTCAGAGTAAATTCTGAGATCCTCAGGAACCTAGCTCAGCACTGGAGATTAACAAGTAGAGCTGTTCCTCCCCACTGCCAGCACTTACTAGGATCACTTTCCTCTATTTATTGACCAGCAATCGGCTCTCTGTCTACATTCAATGACACAGATGTGGTACCTAGCTTAGTTCCTTTGATTCTCCATGCTACCTTACACTGCTGTGACATAAAAGGAAGCAGTTTTACATTTTTTTTAAATTTTATAATTAATTGAATTTTACATATCAGTCACGAATTCCCCTGTCCTCCCTCCTCCCGCCCCCTCCCTCCAACCCACCCCCCATTCCCACCTCCTCCAGGGCAAGGACTCCCCTGGGATTCAGCTCAGCATGATAGATTCAGTTGAGGCGGGTCCAGTCCCCTCCTCCCTTCACCTAGGCTGAACAAAGTGTCCTGGCATAGGCCCTAGGTTCCAAAAAGCCAGCTCATGTACTAAGGACAGGTCCTGGGGGCCTGGGGGCCTCCTAAATAGTTCAGAGGGCCTGGTCCATTTCCATGGGGGGTCCTCAGCTATTGGTTCATAGTTCATGTGTTTCCACTAGTTTGGCTATTTGTCCCTGTGCTTTTTCCAATCATGGTCTCAATATCTCTTGCTTTACATTTTAAATAGAAAAGGAATAAAATAAAATTATTACTTTAGTTACTTAATGCTTCCTGGGGTACAATATGGCACCTAATATTTTCAATAATTAAATGACCATCATAACAACTAGTTTTGCTGGGCGGTGGTGGCGCACGCCTTTAATCCCAGCACTCAGGAGGCAGAGCCAGGTGGATCTCTGTGAGTTCGAGGCCAGCCTGGGCTACAGAGTGAGTTCTAGGAAAGGCCCAAAGCTACACAGAGAAACCCTGTCTTGAAAAACCAAAAAACCAAAAAAAAAAAAAAAAACTAGTTTTGGGGTTGGGAGAGATGAATCATTCACATAAGCCCAAGGATCTGAGTTTAAAGATGGGTAGGATAAGACAGATCCGGGCACACATAACTTAAAAACAAAACTACTTATAAACTGCTTGCTGTGGTTTTCATGGATGAACACTCACTTACCTATATAACTACATTATATTAGCATGTATTGGATCAAAACATGTTTGACTGAAGTGCTTTAAACAACACTGAAATTAAAAAGAGCCATGAATGCCCAAATGCATTAAAAAATGTACCGTTTGCCTCATAGCTATGTTAGACTCTTCCACCTACCGCACAACCATTGTTTAAAAACAAAACAAAACAAACAAACACAAAACACCTTGAAATGTCTGGGAAAGTATGGTAAGGCCTTGTTACAAAAAATTAAATTTTATGCTGTATATGTTATAACATATTTTCTGTAAATTTTGTAATTCCTTTCCTTACATGGCATAGATTTTAATAGTTGTGTGTATGCTGTATATGTTCTGAAGTATTTTCTGTGAATTGTGTCTGCTTGTAATTTCCTTCCTTACATGGTGTGGATTTTCTTTAATAGTTGGCATGTTTTGTTAAAGTACATTCACCATACTTTGTCTTCCGCAGGAAATTCCTTTATCAGAAATTTTATGTCTGGAACCTGCCAAACCTTCAGAATTAATTCCCACTGGAGCCAATCCTCACTGTTTTGAAATCACCACAGCAAATGTAGTGTATTACGTGGGAGAAAATGTGGTCAATCCTTCAAGCCCTCCGCCGAACAATAGTGTTTTCACCAGCGGCATTGGTGCAGATGTGGCCAGGATGTGGGAGGTGGCCATTCAGCATGCGCTCATGCCTGTCATCCCCAAGGGCTCCTCTGTGGGCTCAGGAACCAACATACATAGTAAGTCCAATGGCTGTAATCTGGCATGGCATGCACTCAGGCTCCTGATGGTTCAGTAACAGACCCTTTGCTTTCCCAACTGAGACAGTGAAGAAAGACTCCTTGTGCTGGCTTCAGGTTGTGGGAGAATATGGAATTTGTGAAGAGAAGCTGCTGTGCTTACTAAAATACCTCCTTCATTAAATTATTGTATTTATTGTATATTAGAACTTTTACAAAGTCAAGTATAACCTATATACTAAACAATCGCAAGTGTCCAGAGCTATTGTTCCCCAAAAAACCCATCCAGTTAGTTTGAATTTCACTTGAATGCCACAAATATGAAAAAAAAATTATTTCCCCCAAATCACATCTTATATTTCTCTATTTGAGGCCTATAATATAAAGACCATTGTTACAGTTGATTACCTTATCCCAGGAAGAAATTTGTGTGCATTATTTAAATAGATTCGGCCAGAATACAATCAAAATGAAATATTATAGATAAACTAAAAAAAATAGAGGAATATCTGTATAAAATTATGATCTTAAGCTCTATCATATTTATTAACCATGCAGCCCGCAGCTTAACCTGTTTTAGCATTTAGTATATCTGATCTGTCATGATTATCATTTTTCTCTTCAGCCAGTATATTAATAAGATATATGTGATTATTCTGAACATAAAGAATGTACTGTAAATAAGTTAAGCAATTCATCAGAGCCCTCTATTTTAATGTCTAGGACTCCATCAATTAATGATTTGTCTACGTTCTGACAGAAACAATTTCTAGAAAATTAGTTGTATGTCAGCTCGTACTGGAGTCACTGTGTGTCAAAGCCAGAATTGGGACCCAAGTTATTTTTAATCTGAGCTCTATGCTAACAAATATATTTTTAAAAACCAAGTATAGACTGAGTTTGTAATTTTAAGGGGTATAATATATTCTAATAGAACTTTTGCAGAAACATCTAATTGCTGTGATTAATGTAAACGTGGTCCCCTGCGATGATTGATACTCACTCTTTTTTTTTTTCTAACACTTCATCTCCTTTGTGTCTGTTTTTTAAACATGAATTTCCAGAAGATATTTCCGTGAGCATTTCAGTTTCAAATTGCCAGATTCAGGAAAATGTGGTGAGTTTATGTCTATTAATATAAATCTCAGAAGGTGATTACTGAAAAATAAAAAAAATATCATGTGATAGATATTAATTTATCTAACATTTTAAATTTTTAATGTTTTCTAAATAACAAAATACTATTTGCTGTATATTTTCTTCTATGATATTTTATGAATAGTACATTGTGTATTGATTTTTCCAGATTCCATAATATAATAGCAAAGGCTGTTTGTTATAATAGACAATCATCGTGTAATGTAGGATTTTTCACATTTATCCCTTTTTTTTAAGACAAAAACAGGACAAGTGGTTTATTGAGAACAATGCAGGAAGGTGGCAGGCTTGGTAGCTAGAGTGCCACTGACCTACACTTGATACTTGAATTTTTATTGTTGATGTTGCACAGTAAATTAGATATACAAATAAAATCATTTTTATTTGTACAAGTTCTAAAACATGTCATTGCTTACTTCTTTGCTAACAAGGAGTGCTAATAAATGACAAGGGTTGCAGATGTTCTCAGTCAAATATACACGCCACAATCTAGACCTCAAGAAAGTTGCAGACATCAGAAATCCCTGTCACCCATGCCCCCTAACAGGAACTGTTCAGTTTTTGGAAGTTACAGATCATGTTGTAAGATGTTTTACATGCGATTGTGTTTGCTTGATTTCATCACTATAGTCAGTACACAAAATGGAGTAAGGCCTTTCCTACCTCATTCCTGTGACCAACAGCATTAACTGTTCACTATACCTAAGACCAAACAGATCAGTTTGCCATGCAGGTTACAGTGACCTAGGATTGTTTATCAGAGAATAAACTCCATGGATGTTTGTCCGGGACTACCCTTGCCCCTGAAATACTTGTTGAACTGTTTTCAACTGGACAAAGGCAACGATGAATTACATGAGAAAACTTCATGTTGAAAGTCAAATGGATGCTTGGGCTGTTCATCCTGAGATGCATCCCTCAAGACAGCAGGTTTTTCCTGCTCTTGCTTAAACAGAAAAGGCCCTGGGAGATGCATGTTACTCTAAATTTCTTGGGTAGTTCCCAGGAACCACAGAGGCGTTTTACCCTAGTTGGCCATTGTTGTCCACTGAAAATTTTGAATTGAATTTTCAAAGGAAGTCTAAAGAGTTTTGACCTTACCTTGTAGACTCTTCAAAGGGATCACAGCACACAGGCTTTCTAGTTATTTTCTAAGAAGAAGGAAGGAAAGGGGTGGGCATGATAGGATTACTGTCAGAAAGTCTATTAGGATATACAGTGCCAGGTGAATAAAATGTAAAAGTTTTGTACTGGTTCTATGAAGATACCTACCAAATGTCAGAATATGAAGCCCGTATTAGCTCACTCTCAGTTCAACAATTATTATTTCACAAGTGAATACTGAATGGTTTATTGATATAGAAAGTAAGAATGCTAGAATAGTTGTCTATAGCTTAAGTTCTTATAGAAATGAGAACTCACCATGAGTAGCCTCACTGTTCTGTCCAGAGTGTAAAGCAAGATTGTTATAGACATGTGATGGGACCTCAGAATAGTTAATGAATTTTCTAAATTAATAGTATAGAAAGAAAACTCCATTTTCAGGTATTTGTCATAAATGGCATTGATTGGTTTTAGGTCCCATTTCTCTCTGTTAAAATGTGTTGTATCTCAAGCACTTAGCAGCAGAATAGCTTTCAAAATGTATTTTCAAAATAGTTTCAAAATGTATTAATGTAATTTGAATATTATAACCATTGGAATTTTATCCAACATTTATAAGTCTGAAAAGACCTTTGATACATTTAATTATATTTATATTCAATAAGGTGATAATAATTATAATTTTAAAGTGTAATAGGATTTAAGCTTGTTCCCCCATCTTTGTTTTCTCTGGGCGTATTCCTATAGGACATCAGCACCGTCTATCAGATTTTTCCTGATGAAGTTCTGGGTTCTGGACAGTTTGGAATTGTTTATGGAGGTGAGTTAGTTCAATAAGTGTTTTTATGAACTTAAAATTTTAGGCACCTGTGTATAAAAGTATTATATTACCAAGAAAAATATAAACACGGAAAGACCATGTATCTGTGTGTCTAGGAGTCACTTTGGGAGAAATTTCTCCTGAGAAAGCCATTCTTTGAAAAACTGGTAAATTTTGAAAGACTTTTCTATTCCTAAAAAGGTTTTGTTGTTGTTGTTGTTATGTCTTTGCAAGTCCTAATCACATTGTAGAAGCAGTTTGATTTATTTATTTATAATAATAAATAAATATATATAATAATAAATAAATAATATTGTGGAAACATGGAGGCTTTAATTTGTAAACCAGGCAGTTCCATTTTTCTCTCAGCCACTTAGACTAGACTCTTACAGATTCCATTTGTCACTAAAGCCAAATCCTTGAACTTTAATGTTTTCCACAGTATATCCAATTCATAGAATCTGAATTTTTAGCTTTCAGAGGCAATGCTGAGTTTTTTAGTTAGATCCTAGATGGTTCAGTCATATTTCTTAAGCCGTTAATAATATTTAATTGTAAAGTTTTACCTGGTATGGAAAATGACATCTTAACTTTTCTTATGTCGATAAGTAACAAGTTTTTTTGTGAGTTTCTGTTTTATAAAATAATCCTAACACTTTTGCTTATTATGTACTTTTATCATAAAATTATGAGAAATCTAAATATAGAATTTACAATATGAAAAATTTAAATTGTCCTATTTTTCAAGGTAATTTTGATTTTTATAAAAATACTTCAATTTTTTAATGAAAACCTAATAACTAGTAACCAGTCTTAATATGCAGTGCTGTAATAAGAGAGACCATGCTTACTTTTTCTGCGATGTAATAATTACATAATAAAAATAACGGTAGATGGAGTGTAGTAAGTATATGTCACAGCACATAGTGTGACAGTGAGGCAGGGGTGATAAGTAAGATGAGAAGTCAGCAAACTCAAGACAGTTTGGAACACTGGACACTGAAGGAACGGAATTACTGTGTTGACGGGGGTGGAGATTCACGCGGAAGAATACACACATTAAGAGTAGACACACAGGAGATGAAGGCAGAGAGTCTCAGAGGTGAGTGATGGTCACAGTGCCTGGGGAGTGGAGCTACAGAAAGCTTGGGCTGTGTAGAAAGATGCTGCTGTAAATTGCGGAGTTCAGGTAGAGTCTGTATGAGTCAAAATATGAAAACTGGTGTTCAAGAAAGTGAGGCACAAAAGCAAGGTAATGAAGGGAGGGAGAGTGAGATGCAGGACCAAGGAACCCTGGGAATAAAAGGTGTTGAAGGAATAGTATTTCAAGGTAGTTAATATGTCCAAAACTTTTCATTAATTATATCTGTTAAATACCTAATTAATTAATTTTTAATGTTTCCCATTTTTATTTTAAAGGTAAACATCGTAAAACAGGAAGAGATGTAGCTATTAAAATTATCGACAAATTAAGATTTCCAACAAAACAAGAAAGTCAGCTTCGTAATGAGGTTGCAATTTTACAGGTAAACTGTTTGATTCTCATTTGAGAGTTACAAATTCCCTTCCTTGACTTCTGTAAAACAATCAAAAGTTATCCTGATATCTACAGTATAGATAATTAAGATCAGTTTAACTGGAAAGGCAAAGTGAGTCAGACTTGCCTGAATGGTACCTTCCTGAGTATGCAGAAGTTGTTCTTTCTTACGTACTTAATACCACCGTTTACTGTGTCATTAATATTCATTAAACATGCATACTCTCAGGGTGGACATGCTGAATGCATTTTGTCATAGGTTAAAAATGACTTTACCTTCATAAGCCCTTCTCCTTTATGTGACCTGGATCTGTAGCTCTGAGTATATGAGGTGTGTAAGTAACAGGTGTCTGAGGAAGGGATTGTCTTGGTTCTCCTGATGCCCTTCCTGTTTCTCCAGGTGAGTTTTTATTTGATGTGGAAAATGACAAAACTCTACTTCACAACAAAGCCCTGTAACACCAGAATATTTTATAGACGTTATTGTGTGTATATTGTGTATTATGTTAGAACTTTTAGAGATCAAAGGGAAATTGAACAGCTACTTGTTAACTGGTCAATATAGCTGTCTATTCAAATTATATGTTTAATAAGTACATGCTTTTATATAACTACCATAAATCCTACTTCTGCAAGTTAGTACTAATTTTTGATAAACAATTTTGTTGAAATTTTTAATTATGTATCAGTAACAAAGCAGTTTACTGTTTCATTTAATTCCCATTTATTGAGCTTTGTATGTAAATATAACAGATTTGATTTTAGCCAGACCTGAGAGTGTAAGCCTGTAGTTTTAATATGTAGGTTAGGTTGAGGCAGTAGAATTGCTTGATGGACACCAACTTGGATTACATAACAAGACCTAGTAAGAGAAAGAGGTGAGGATAGTGTGATGGAGGGGGAAACGAAACTAGAGATAATGACACCCAAAAACTTGGGTCTTTTTGTATAGAAGAATAACATAGTTTTATGGCTCTCAGAATTTCTAAAACTGGTTTGTTTGTTGTTGTTTTTTTTTTTTTGTGCCTTCAGGCAACAGTGGAACGCAGGGTTCTATTCACAAGCGTACCCTTAACCACAGTTACCATGCCAGTTCTTGTGTTCATATCTCAGCACTTGCTAGTCTGTAACCAGAAAAATTCTGTTGTAATGGTTGAGGCTGGGGAGACCGCTAAGTGGGTAAAGTACTTGCCACACAAGTGTGAGGACCTGAGTTCAGATCCACAGCCCCACAAAGCTGGACTTAAAGGAGGCGTGCTTCTGTAATCCTGGCCAGCCAGTCTGACTAGTCACCGAGCTCCAATCCTGTAAGAGACACTAAGATAGTATAGATACTAAGTAATACCTATAACTTTAGCAAATGATGGCTTTTCAAGTCTGACCCATCCTTCTTCAGCCCCTACTCCTACGTGGTCTTCTAGGGCGTATTCTTTTGCAGAGGAAGAACTCCCAGGTGTGGAGTGGGTACCCTCCCACTTCTGGAAGCAGGTGCCTTGGCTTATGATGTACCTGGAGTCTTAGAAGTGCTCAAGGGTCTGCAGGAGAGTGGGTTGTAGTGCTGAGTAGAGAAAAATATCCTTTGGGTAGTTTTGCTAAATTCTCCTTGTTGAGGTTTGGTTCTGACTCTATAAAGCAGTATGTTAGTTTACAGAAGGCCTCACAATTAGGTAAATATAGTATGAGAAAAAAGAAGAATTCATCTTTTTTTTCCATATACATTTTTTCTGTGTATATGAAAGGGTTCTATTATCTTATTCAATCATTAGAACATTATTCTCTTTAGCTGTTTTTGAGTAACAGAAGGTTAAGGGTAACAGAAAGTAAGGGATATGGACCATTTATATCTGTTTTCATTATCTGTAAATATTTCATTATTATAATATCTCAGGGAAAAAATGTTAATGAATATAGATTTTAAAGTTACTGCTTAATAATCCCAAAGGGCACATTCATGTCATTTTGACTTCTTTTCATATCAATACAATTAGAGTTAAAGAATGGTTGTTTATTATTATCAGGGATAGTACAGAAAGCTAACATACAAATATCTATATATCGTAGAATGTTTTAAATTCAAAATCTAATATAAGTATGGATGGTATGGTATGCTTAATGAAATATAAATCTTCTTCCAAGGCTTGTGAGTCAAGATGAAATTTATTTGATAATATAGGACTATCAGAGCACATACCAAGCTTTACCTAACATGTATGAATATTATTCTATTCACTATCCTAGTGTTTTTGCTTTGTTTGAAGTGTACCTTTTGTTTACCTATATAAAGAATAATAGTAGAGTTTCTATTGATGATACAATGTAAGAAAAAGAACATTTTGAATTATAAAACATCAAATATGGTGTATATGGTAGAGTATGCAAAATATAGGAAAATATTTATAAACTCTTTGGTCCATATATTTAGTATACCAAAAACTTACTTTTATAAGTATAAGTAGATTTCTGTGATTTCTTATCTACCAATCACTTGTAACATGAATCTTAAAAGTTCTTATTAAATAAAAAAACTCAGGAGCCAGGTATTGGGGTAAATTCTGAAAGATCAGAGAGACAAAACAAGCCACAGCTAACCTCACCTTGCCAACTTCTCTTGTTTCCTCAAACTGGAAGCTTCTGAGTCCTCATCCAAATGGATCTCAGCTGAACTGCTGCTAAAAGCCTAAAAGTTTAAAAACCTAAAAACCTCTGGTTCCTGGTTTTCACGCCTTATATACTTTTCTGTTTCCTGCCATCACCTCCTAGGATTAAAGGTGTGTGTCACCATGCCTGGCTGTTTCCAGTGTGGCCTTGAACTCACAGAGATCTGGATGGAAGTCTGCTTCCCAAGTGATAGGATTAAAGGTGTATGTGCCACCATTTTCTGGCCTCTGTCTATCTATCAGAGTTCTATCCCTAGTACATGAGCCGGCTTTCAGAATCCCATTAACCTATGGTTGGACAGACACATTGCTCACCCCTGATAAAGGGGGGAGGGGCTTAGTCCTTCCTCAACTGACTGTACCAGGCTTAGCTATCATTCCATGAGAGAACTTAGCCTGTTGGAGGAGGGGATAAGGGGTGGGGTAAATTCTATTTGGTTTGGCAGGTATAATGGTCCAAAACTCACAAATGTGGGGAAGTACATAGAAAACAGTCCTGACTGCAATCTGGAAATCAGGGATACTACAAAAGAAGTTGTAACTGGTGAAATTGTGAAAGTTGTACAGCTTTCTGATAAGCAAATGCATGAGAGAAAGGGACAATGGGCTAAGAAGCCATCTTAGCAAAGAAACTATTCTTCCAAAATGAGTAGAAAAGTTGGAATCATTTTCAAAATTTAAGAGTGATATTCAAGGGGTTTTCACCATACAAGCACAATCCAAGCACAAGCCAGTGAAGGCATGGAGGAGAAAGAGGCATAACTGATAGGTCTAGAGTTTTGAAAAATGATTTCTTTTATTTACATATATGTATATACACTCACAAATATATGACTACACCCTGTGCAGTCTGTATAATATTATTTGTATGTCTGTTTTCTGGGCTGACTTTTTGGTATTGGTGTGCTCCTACCTGGAGAAGACTGTCTCCCGATCACAGCATGTTTTTTGTTGTTGTTGTTTTTATTTTTTTTTATTCATTTTACATACCAATCACAGATTCCCCCTCTCATCTCTCCTCCAACTCCTCCCCAACTGCCCCCCCACCCTTTATTCCCTCCTCCAGCAGGGTAAATTGTCTCATGGAGTGATAGCTAAGCCTGGTACATTGAGTTGAGGAAGGACTAAGCCCCTCCTCCCTTTATCAGGGGTGAGCAATGTGTCTGTCCAACCATAGGTTAATGGGATCCTGAAAGCCAGCTCACGTACTAAGGATTGAACCTGATCACACTGCCAGGGGCCCCTCAAGCAGATCTAGCTACACAACTGTCTCCCATATGCAGAGGATCTAGTCCTGCCCCATGCAGGTTCCACAGCTGTTGGTGTAAAGTTCGTGAGTTCCTTTGAGCTTGATTCAGTTGTCTCTGTAGATTTCCCTATCATGGTCTTGACTCCCTCTTGTTCATGTAATCCCTCTTCCCTCTCTTCAAATGGACTCCCAGAGCTCAGCCTGGTGCTTGGTTGTGGATCTCTGCATCTGCTTCCATCAGTTACTGAATGAAGGCTCTATGATGACAGTCTATTCACCAATTTGACTACCAGGGTAGGCCAGTTCAGGCACCCTCACCACTGTTCCTAGTAGTCTAATCTGGGGTCATCCTTATGGATTTCTGGGAATTTCCCTAGCACCAGGTTTCTCCCTTACCCCATAATGTCTCCCTCTGTCAAGATATCTCATTCATAGCTTTCCCTCTCCACCCCTTCCCCAGCTCGACCATCCCATTCCTTCATGTTCTTGTCTCCCATCCCCTCCCCTCTTTTGCCTGACCCCCACTGTAGCTTGAGTTTTCCTGACTGGCCCACAGTCAGGGCAAATCTCTCACCCGCCAGTCCCACAGCCGCTCAGACCCGATCAAGTAAACACAGAGACTTATATTGGTTACAAACTGTATGGCCGTGGCAGGCTTCTTGTTAACTGTTCTTACAGCTTAAATTAATCCATTTCTATTAATGTATACCTTGCCATGTGGCTTGTGGCTTACCGGTACTTTACATCTTCCTTGTCCTGATGGCGGCTGGCAGTGTCTCCCTCTCTCAGCCTTCCACTTCCCAGTTTTTTCTCCTCCTTGTCCCGCCTATACTTCCTGCCTGGCCACTGACCAATCAGTGATTTATTTATTGACCAATCAGCAACACATTTGACATACAGACCATCCCACAGCACCCCACCCCAGTTTACTCATGGAGATATCCTCTGTTTGCCTTCCCAAGGTGATCCGTACTTCCCTGTTATGGTCCTCCTTGTTTTCTAGCTTCTCTGGAGCTCACAGCATTTCTTAGTTGCCTGTAGTTCTTTGAGGTTAAGATCTCCTATTTTCCCCTGTGCATGTTATCTTGAATCATTACTTTCAGTCTTTGTAGCCATTGTTATTGGCTTTCAAATATTGCATCACTTGTCTAAGTTCCACTAGAATTCCTGGCCTTAGTGGGAATTTGAAAGTCTATATAATTATCTTCAAGATACAGAGTATGTGAAATTTGCCTTTGAGTTCTGTTACTAGAAACTAGTCTCCCAAACTCTGACAAATTACAGTATTAAGTCACTCGTATACTAATGATAAGCATAGTTCTGTGAACGAATCCAGATGGTGGGTTAAAATCTAGATTGTGTTGGTTGTATAGGTAGATTGATGTTCTTAAAAAGTATCTTTTAAATTTTTATTTATTTACTTATATGCGTTTATGTATACATGCATGTGTACACTCATCCATGTATGTGTGGAGGCCAGAAGTTGGCATTGGAGTCTTCACTCCTGAACTAGTGAACTTTCTGCCTTCCCTTCCACAGCACTGAGTTGACATTGTTCTCCTCTGCACCTACCGTTTACCCAAGTAGTAGGGATCAAATTAATATCCTCTTGTGTGTGACCAACTGAGCCATCTCCCCAGCTTGAAAATAATACACATTTTTTATCTTATTTTCTTTAGAGTTTTAAATAAACAGAAAATCAAGAGAAAGCTGGAGAGATTTTCCATATACACATCAAAAAGCCCACTCACCTGTCAATACCCCCAACAGAAGGGCATTTGTTACAGTTGATGTATTGGTGTACCATGATCACCCAGAACACATAGTTTGCATTAAGTTCACTGTATATGCTATGTCTATGGATTTGGACAAATAAAATACTCTGTGCTTATCCTATTCATTGCTCACTCTTTTCCAGCCTTTTGCCACATTGAAAATTCAAGTGTGTTCATCCTTATGTATTAATTAAAATGTTCTGTAAATAGAATCACAATGTAACCCTCAGATTGCCTTGTTACACTCAGAGATAGATGATAGATAGATAGATACATAAATACATACATACATGCATGCATGCATATGTACGTACATACATACATAAATTTTTTTCATGTATTTTTGTGGCTTGATAACTTATTTTCCAGGGTGGAATGGTATTCCATTATCCGGATATGTAACGAGTTACCCGTTCATCTACTGAAAGACATCTTACCTCTAAGTTTTGGCTATTATGAGTAAAGCTGCTTTAAAAATCAATGTAGAGCCTTTTTTTTTTATTTCTTTGAGCAAATACCGAAGTGCATAATTGTTAGATCATGCAATCAAAGTGTGCTTAGTTTTACAAGAGGCTGCTACACTGTCTTCCATGGAGGTGGGGCCAGATTGCATTCTCACATCTTCCAACAGGAGCACTACAGCTCCACTGCCTCATTAGAATCTGCTGTTACTGATGTCCAGGTGTCTGCAGTTCTAACAGGGGTGTACCAATACATTGCTTAATTTGAATTTCTTTGATGATATGTAGAGTAGAGCTTAATTTAATATAGATTTTTCTGTCTGTATATTTTGTGAGGTGTCAAATCTTGGCTCATTTTTTACCTCAGAATTTTCTTTATTGTTAAGTTTGGAAACTCTTTGGATATATGTAAGAGCAGTCCTTTATAAAATTTACATCTTTATAAATATTTCCTCATGCTCTGTGATTTTTTTTCTCATTCTTTTGATTTGCTTAAAGATTCCTGATGTTGAGTAGAGACCATGACATTTTATACTGTCCTGTACGTTGAAAAGTCAAGAAAGGGCAAAACACCCTGAGAGATGATAGGATTTGCCTCTGTGTCTTCTCAGCATATTGGTTTCCATTTGCACTTAGCTGTCTCTCCTTTTGTAAGAAAAGGAGAAAACTCGTTATATTTACTACATGTCTGTAGCAACTTTGAAATCTAAAGCTCGATGGAAGCATTCCAGACTTGGTGAACCTGAGAATGATGGAGTAGTGTCTGGGCATGTTCAAGGATATATATGAATGAGAACATTAAGTAACCTTTTTATTGAACAGGTATTGATTTTGTTCACCTCACCCATCCCTAACCTTGCTACTGAGCCAATTCTATTTAGTAGAATAAAAAGGGTTATAGCAGATTTCCCATAAAACACTGGGCTGTTAATCATGAGATAGCTCCCCCAAATCCATGCTCTTTCTTGATGCCAGGATAAAGCATATCTGTTGTCATTAGCAATTAATAGAGGTACTCTAGACTATAGAGCTAACTCGATGGATAAAGTACTGACACTCAGTTGTGAGGACCAAAGCTCATATGCCTCAAACCCATATAAAACCAGAAATAGTGCTGTGCATGACATGATGAGATATGAAGGCAAGACAGGAGAATCTATGGGAACTCACGGGCCACACAGCCTGGCATAAACACCTACCCCCCAGAAGTTCCCCACACAAGAGACCCTTTGTCAAACAAGGTGGGAGGCAAGCACTGACATGTGAGTTGTACTCTAACCTCCATGTATGGAATGTGTGTACCCACACTCACATACACACACACCATATATACACACATAGAAAGGAAGAAATGGAGATGTTCAACTCTGTGTGTGTGTGTGTGTGTGTGTGTGTGTGTGTGTGTGTGTGTGTGTGTGTTTGTGTTTGTCTGTGTCTGTGTTTATAGCCTAGGCTGGTGTGGAATTCATTGTGAACTCTGTGTGTGTGTGTGTGTGTGTGTGTGTGTGTGTGTGTGTGTGTGTGTGTGTGTGTTTGTAGCCTAGGCTGGTGTGGAATTCAATATGAGCTGCATATCTCAGGCTGGGCTCAAAGTCATGGCAATATTACTTCAGTCTCCTGCATGCTGCTATTTTAGCTAAGCGCTACTGTGTCTGGATCAAACTTTTGAGCTACATTAAGGTAGGGTCATTCTGAACTGATTAGTACTGGAACAAAGTGTAACTACACATCACTTGTGATGGCATCTTTTATAAGGAAACTATTTTTACCATGAATGTTCTGAGTACATTTGAGGTTCCAGAATTCATTAGGATAAGTTTGCTGGTGGCTTCACTGATATAAAAATGACACAGCCATACTTATGCATGGGAAGGGTGTGTCAGTTCTTATATCTAGTCTTGCTGAAGTACTGCTGTGATCATATATTTTCTTAACAATGTGTGTTAGCTTTACTTTATCCTAAGATAATATCAATGTGAGTTTCAAAGGTTTTTTTTTTTTTGTTTCATTTGAAATTTTCTAAATAAGAAAGCCCTTAAAAGGTCACAACTGAAATGGAAACTGTCTGAATCATACTCTTTCCAGTGAGTTACAAAATAGAGCCACATGCAGAGGCAACAAATACAGATCTCATTCAGCAGAGGGAGCTTTCACTGTCCAGCATGTAGGTTGGCCTGCCGACCTCAGAGTAGAAGCACCGGTTTCATAGCCAAGGCTTGAAAACACTGCACAGTGCCAATAAGAGAACATAATTATGCCATTATGATACCATATCTTCTCAGGAAGTGCTATAACAACGTGTTTTGCAAATAGCCACAGGCATCCTTGAGAGAAATCCTTGGCTGCACAGACTTCACTTCCTGAATTTTCCAAGGAAAAGCAATCTGCCTTGTCCTGTCGTTCTCCAGTTTTCTGTTATGTATCAGCACAGGAAAGAAATAAAAGGCAGATGCCTTGATATCATTGTGACAGAATGGGTTTTAATGGGAAGTACGTAAGGTGAACAGGACTTTAATATCCCAGAATTTATCTTCCATCCAATAAATGTAAGGAAAGCACTGGTTTCTTGCTTTCATAAATGATTATTCTTTTGTTCATTAATTTGTACCATTTGAAGTACTCTACTTTCCAAGAAAACATAAAACCTAGTATTCTGTCACTAGCCAGGCCCTAGTGCATGTAAATGCCACCTAAGGGTGCTTTGCACACAAGGCAGAAAGGTCTGGCGTTGAACAGTCTGATTTACTAAGGAACCTACTGTTAGATGTGTGCTCTTGGTAGCAGCAACACTAAGTAGATCCCCAGAATCTAAATGAGAAGCACAGTCTTATGTGTGGATTAGTGCGTCATTCAAGCCAGAATGCATCTTAAGGTAAAACTAAATAGTCAAGCACATTCCTTGCACCAAGAGGCATCATGCTGATTGTAAAGCTTCCCATGCCAATAACTTGGAGACAGCAACTGGGGGCTGGTGAGCTGGAACATATACATGGCCAGTAGGGCTCCATGAGAAAGTACTCTATGAGTTCCTTCTAAAACTGACAGTGGTGTGATATGTGAGACCAAGAGCCCAGCATGCCATATCACTGTCTGTTTTATATGTTTGCAGCAACCCTGGTAGTATAGTGTGTGTTTGAACAGCATAGATACAAATGACCTTTGCAACAAGAGCCAGAACCACAAAGTATGCCAGACACATGAATACTGAGTAAATTAAGGAGACTCCAAAGACTTCAGTCCACCCAGTAAGGTGTGTTTCAGAGGATTTATAACTGTTGTTTTAACCAACTCTTCTTTTCTACATAAACCCAGATACCTGAGAGTTATGTGGCAAATGAAAATGCCATCTAATTTTAGCTGCTTTCCAGAGTTATGATGCCTGAGCCCTGTAGCACGAATTGTTAGAAGGTCTTATTAATAAAATCAAACTCGATGCCAGTTAATGTAGCACAAATCTTAAAAGTTCTTATTAATAAAATCAAACCTGGTGCCAGTTATTGGGGTGAATGCTGGAAAATCAGAAAAGCAGAACAAGCCACAGCCACCTCGCCTCATTAGTTCCTCAGCTGATCCTGTTTCCTCAGACTGGAAGCCTCTTAGTTCTCATCCAAATGGATCTCAGCTGAAATGCTGCTAAAAGCCTAAAAGTTTAACCAGCTCTAGTTCCTTGTCCTCATGCCCTAAATAGCTTTCTGCTTTCTGCCATCACTTCCTGGTATTAATGGCTCTTGTTACCATACCTGGCTGTTTCCAGTGTGGTCTTGAACTCAGAGATCCAGGTGGATCTCTGCCTCTGGAATGCTAGGATTCAAGGCGTGTGTGCCACCATTTTCTGGCCTCTATATCTAGTGGCTGTTCTGTTCTCTGACCCCAGATAAGTTTATTAGGGTGCACAATATTTTGGGGAACACAATATCACCACAGAGCCCTAAAGGTACTTTTGAACATGTTCTTGCCAGAGAGACAACCATGCCATATGACATGCACATAACTGCATTGCCATACTTACAGGGGAGCCAAAGCCTGCTGTTGACCAAAGCCTGAACATCTTTTGCCTTATGCAGATGAGAAAGGTTTGCACTTTATCTGGCAGCATGCACAGGAGCAAACAGACCTCCACGTGTAGGAATTGTATGGATAATGAGGGGTCTTGAGTCTTGGGGTTAAAAAAACTACATTTATTCTACTATGTCACATAAGAATTTATCTTCACTGGTTATCACAATATCATGGATATAGTGGAACTGAGAAATATATTCCTGAGGCAATTCCTACACTGTCTGTCACTTCCCCTCTCAAGTCAAAGAAAACTGATCTGATACTGATTGCCAAAGAGTGCTAAAAATGCTATTAGCTAAGGTAAAAAGCTAGTTATTGATATGCAGTGGAGGACATGATATTTTCCTGTGTGTGTGTGTGTGTGTGTGTGTGTGTGTGTGTGTGTGTGTGTGTGTGTGTTTCTATCGGTTATAAATATCTTTTTTCTTTTTTAAGAAATATTTTATTCATTTTACATACCAACCACAGATCCCCCCTCTTCCCTCTTTCCACTTCCCCCCAAGCCTTCCCCCAACCCACCCTCTATTCCCTCTTCCAAAAAGGTGAAGCCTCTTATGGGGAGTCAGCAAAGTCTGGTACATTCAGCTAAGGCAGGTCCAAGCCCCTCCTCCTGTGTCAAGGCTGTGCAAGGCATCCCACCATAGGTAAAAGCCAGCTCATACATGAGTGATAGATCCTGATCCTACTGCCATGGGGGCCCTTAAGCAGACCAAGCTACACAACTATCTCACTTGTGCATATGTCCTAGTCCAGTCCCATGCAGGCTACACAGCTCTTGCCCTAAAGTTCATGAGTTCCCACTAGCTTGGTTGGGTTCTCTCTGTAGGTTTCCCTAACATGATCTTAATGCCCCTTGCTCATAGAATCCCTCTCCCGCCTCTCAATTGGACTCCTGGAGGTCAGCTTGTACGTGGTTGTGGATCTCTGCATCTGCTTCCATGAGTTACTGGAAGTAGGCTCTGTGATAACAGTTAGGGTATTCACCAATCTAATTATCGGGGTAGGCCAGTTTAGGCACCCTTTCCACTATTGCTAGTAGTCTAAGCTGGGGTCATCCTTGTGGATTCCTGGGAACTTTCTTAGCACCAGGTTTCTCCCTATCTCCATGATGTCTCCCTCTGTCCTGGTATCTCTTTCCTTGTTCTCCCACTCCGTCCCTATTCCAACTCAACCATCCCATTTCCTTATGTTCTCATTCCCCATGCCCAACCCTATAATACTTCCCCTCCCCCCAGTTTACTCAGGAGATCTCATCTATGTCCCCTTCCCAGTGTGATCCATGTGTCTCTCTTAGGATCTTCCTTGTTAGGTAGCTTCTCTGGAGCTGTGGGTTGTAGTCTGGTTATCCTTCTAGTACCTGGATAATGTTAGACACTACAGTGTAAATAGGCATCACTTTGTTGTGCTTAGTGTATGTTTCCTAGGGAGATGAGCAAACATCTGTTCACCGCAGATAGGGCATTGGACATAGAATTCCACTCAAGTCTACCTTAATGAACCAATGAGTTTAATTAGGTTTATTTCAGGAGCATCTGGACTATATCACTATGAAAAGTCTTTTTCAGCAACTATTAACTATTAAACAACCTTAGGGAGGGGTGGATCCTATGAGCCCTCCATTAAGCAACTCTTCACTGCCTATAGCCTTAGGAAGAGATGGGCCCTTGTAACCTCTCCTCACCTCCATCGTAGAGTAATTAGCACCAATATTGTGCCAGTCTCTTACTAGTGATCACAGCTGCTGACAGTTGGAAGTGGCAACAATCATGTCCTACCCACAGACAGCATTCCACAACACACCTCATTTGACTGCATTCATTCCAGCCATCATTCTCCCAGTACCCTCCGCCCCCTTTACCAGCCAAACAGGGCAGTTTGGCAAAATCTCAGCCTGTTCTAATTGAATTATGTTCCCCCAGGTCTTAGTGTATCAGCGTTGGGAATATACTGACTAATATTGAATACTCCTCCAGAAATAGGAAGGGTTTTAAGGCCTCATCTTATGCCCCCTTCCCATAGTCTCTTTACTACCTAAACCTTGAGTTTAAATTCCCCTACCAAGCTCTGGTAATGTCTTTCCTAGAGACTATATTCAAGGGTTAGGACATAAGTATCAGATATGAAGCCATGGTCTTTTGATTATTAAGAAAGAGGAATTTTCTGTGACAATTGGGCTAAAAAGGAAGAATAAAGGATTATGCCACTCACAACAGGTCTTCTTTCCTTCTGGGTATAAAAACAAATACCAAGATATGAATGACTTCTTGAATGCCCCATTCAAGCTGAATACCATGGGCTCCCTCTACACATTTCTGTAGCTGGAAGTTTTCCAGTGTCCCACCTAGCCCTGAATAGTCCAGACAAATCTCTCGTACTCTCATCTCCCAAGTAAACACACAGAGGCCTGTATTAATTATAACTGCTCGGCCATTAGCTCAGGCTTATTACTGACTAGCTCTTACATCTAAATTAACCCATAATTCTTATTTATGTTTAGCCACGTGGCTTGGTAAATTTTCTCAGTTCTGTCTTGACATCTTGCTTCCTCTGTGTCTGGCTGGCAACTGGCAGCATCTCTCTGCTCTGTCTTTCTCCTTCCTCTCTCACTAATTATAATGTCCCGCCTAACCTTATTCTGCCTCACCATTGGCCAAACAGCTTTATTTATCAACCAGTCAGAGCAACACATTCTCAGCATACAGAACATCCCACAGCACATTTCCATGGAGTCTTCTGTCTTGCCAGATGCTTATACCCAAGATGATCCAGTATATGCAAGAATGGCTCCCTTATCCCTAGATATTATGTAGGTGCTAAAGTCGAGGTAAGATGTAGTGTTATTTGTTTTCTTGGCTTCCTGATCCCACCCAAAGCTTCACTATCTGGGCACTTATGTCACTGTAAAGTTTTCAAGCTTCTACAGTACTTAGCAACAGCAAGAGTGTAGTCCTGAGTGGTTGCAGAGTCCACCCTTCTGCAAGGAGATACTCATCAGATCAAAAATGCAAGTTTATTAGCAGGAGAGACCTGTGCTCCACTACTTCAATCTCAGGTGGTTCTTTACTCTCCTCATCCCAAGAATTCCAGTTGTCTTCCTCTCATTCTGATCTCAAAATAATAGCTCACACCTGTTTCTTTGAAATTTTTCCAAGCCATAGGATAGAAGCAGCTTGGATTTCAGTTTTACACATTCTCAGGGCAGAGACTCAGAAAGCTAGAGCAATGCCGATCGATCTCTTTCTAGTAGCTCTCCTGATTCTCTTAGCCTTTCATTATTCAGCTGGTTCTCATAGCCAACTAAGTGCCCATAGCAGTGATGAGATATTAGTGTTTCTCACTAATATGGGATAAGCAGCACTCAGAAATAGGCTTCTCCAAACCAAGTCTTTATATATATATATATATATATATATATATATATATATATATATATATATATATATATATATATATATAAAATGTTCACATGATAGTCTGCAACATTTCACAAGGGAGCCACCCCTCCTGATACAGAGTTACAAGGCCAATCTGGGGTTTCCTGCTGTATTTTCTCCTTTTCCCTCTACTCCTGTTTAGGCTTACTAGTTCTCCCATAATATCCTAGCCCTTTTCATGAGGGCATCCCAAATAGCGTGGGGGCTGAAAACAAAGATGCAGACAGATCCATGCTTACAAAACCTATGATGGGTAGTGGGCATACCGAGAGAAAGACAGTCCTGGGTGGCAACAACATCAAGTAGATCCATGTACTTCATCCAGAAGTAGGGTCGCCTACAGTGATCGGGACAAAAGTGACTTCATCCAAAGAAGAATGTACCTGTCTTCTTAAGCTAACATCAACAAAAGGCACATTATTAGTGATGGAATCCAGTTTAAAAACTCCATGTACCACCCTAGTAAGTTTGTTTATTCATAGACTTCTGAGAAACTAGCAAGAAAACTGAGCAGGGTTACTCTAGGGAGTCAAATTATTTTTAGGTCAAGATGCCTGTCATCATGGCAAGCTCAATCCAGACAACGTATATGATTTAAAAAATGATTTTTTTCTTCCATATGAAGATACATCAGAACAAAAAGGATGATGAAAAGTAAATGCATCATGATTGGCAAAATATTAATAATGGTTACTATCCGATGATGTATGGAGTTCTTTATAATGCTCACTCCACTTTTCAATGTTTGACTGAGTTCATTTACAAATAAATAAGCAATAAGTAATGTTTATTACTGATGTTTTTACACTCTTTCCCTCTGTTTTTAAAGCCAAAGATCTCATATTTCTGAAAAAGAAATGAGGGATTTGGTAGGCTGAACAAATACTTTGGGGCTGAGGCTTAGGGGTGTCATTAAAGGACTCTTCCTGGAATAAGCACCCCAGCACCCATGAGAGCATAAAAGAGGAGATGGCAGTGGTGGACCAAGGCCAGGACAGCTGCTGTAAGGCTTCAGTGCCAGGTCCAGTTTGCATTCTCATTTTATACACCAAATTTTAAAACCAAATAAGTGGGGTGGGCAAGCAAGTGAGATTTATCAGAAGCATATGTGGTAGTCAACAGGTTGTCAAGGGCAATGGCCCATTGATTTAGCTATTTTTCCAGGTCATTCTGCTCCAGGTAGCAATTGGAGTGAGTCATGCTTGGCAAGTAGGCAATACAAGCAGTGCTTTTTGTAAATCACCAATAAAAGTAATAAATCGTGTCTAATAATTGGCCGTTTCTACCTTATTCTACTTTAGTGTGGCCTCACTGGAGGAAGTATTTCACTGGGGGATGGGCTTTGAGAGTTTAAAGACTCTGGCCGTTTCATGGTCTACCTCTCTGCATGGGCTTACCGTTCGAGGTGTGAGGTCTCAGCTGCCCCTGCCTCCGTGCCTGCCTGCTGTCAGACTCACCTGCTGTAATAATGATGGACTCTTACCCCTATGAAACTGTAAGCCCAAAATAAACCAGCTTCTGTAAGTTGGTCATGCTGATTTATCACAGCAATAGAAAAGTTAACTTAAGACAGAATTTGGTACCACAAAATGGATTGAGATAATGCTGTGATAGGCCTGATCATGTTTTCTGGAGGAATGTGGAAGAATTTGGAAATTTGGACTGAAAAAGTGATTGACCACTGTACGTGGGGTTTAATGAGCCATTCTAGTAGGAGACTGGCAAACAGCAATGCTGAGTTATACAGTAAGGGCCCAGAGAAGAGGTTTCAGAGGGGAATAATATTACAGCTGGGCTAGAGCCCATTCTTGTGGGGTTTTGGAAAGGAATGAGGCTGCTTTCTGACTTTATCCTAAGAATTTGCCTGTGGCTAAATTTAAAAGTAATGGACTAATTATTTTTGGCAGAGAAGATGTGGGAGCCCGTTCTCGGGTTCCTCGTGGCTTTACCCAGCAGGTCCGAATAGAGGATGATTAGACCACGGGCCTAAGTGCAGGTGTCTGGGATGGTCTGCACTTGGCTGTGCTGGGGGAGGAGGTCTTTTGCTCCACCCCTTGGCGTCTCTATAAAAACCCTGGCCCAGAGACAGTCGGGGCCCGTTGGAAAAGGTTCCAGACCCTCTCGAGGCTATCCTTTATTTTCTATCTGTTTATCTCCACAAGATTCTCCGCAATAAATCCTTCTATCTAATATTTCCTGCTGCTCGCACTCAAGAAAACTCTGGGGAACTGTGGGAGTGGTTGGGTAAATGCCCCACAAGAAGATTTTGGGACAGGCTAATATTGACTATCTTTGGTGGTTATTAATAACCATTCTTACGTAGGTCTACAATGAAAACGAGAAAAAAATGGAGCAGAAAGAAATATAAAATGTACATTTTGAAGAGAATAGGAGCACCAGAAAATGTAATATTGGAGCCCCGGCTTGTGCTTAAATAGATAAAGATGTGAAGGAGAGGCCTGATAGGAAGTGAGATCAAGGGAAAACTGCACCCAGCTAAACTAACAACTTGAGAAAAGGAAAGGCCTAAGGACGTTTCTGTTCCTAGAAAAGAACAAGGCCCTGCAAATGTGACCCAGCGGTAGCAGGGTCCATCCCCAGCTAGCAGCAAAAGTTGGCAGTGCCATCCATGTCCGTGTGATGCTGGATTTACAGTCATGAAGGATACACTAGAATAGGGGTTGTGGAATCTTCCTCCACAGTTTCCGAGAAGCACTGAGAGCAGGCAGGAAGCATGGAGGACCTGAGCGGCCATTGTGTGAAGCTGTAGAAGTGAAGCTTGTGTTGCACTGGAGACCCCAAGATATTTGAGGTGCCAGGGCCATGAGACATGAGAGCTGCACACAGGGAGTGCAGCCAGCCCAAGAGGGAGATGTGTCTTATAAGCAGCCAAGCTGGAGAAAGGGACATCTTCTTCAAGGATTTGGAGTTTGCTAGATTTAGGTCCCGTATTTCCTCACCCTGTCCCCATTCCTCTCTTTTAGAATGGTAGTGTGTAGTCTGTGTCATTGAATGTTGGAAGGATGTAATTTTCTTTTTGCTTTTATACTGGATTACAATTGAAAGACTAAAAGACTATAGGGACTTTTGGAGTCAGACTAAATGCGTTTTGCAGCATGAAATGGCCACGAATCTTGTGGAGACCAAGGAACAGAATGTAGTGGTTCGAGTGACATGAACTCCATTAAGCTTTGGCATTTGAGTACTCGGTCCCCACTTAGAGGGGTGTCTTTATTAGGGTTTCTATTGCTGTGAAGGGACACCATGACCACAACAACTCTCATAAAGAAAATTGTAGCTTAAGTTTTCCTGCCTGGCCCACAGTCAGGACAAATCTCTATCACCTGCCAGTCCCACAGCCACTCAGACCCAACCAAGTAAACACAGAGACTTATATTGGTTACAAACTGTATGGCCGTGGCAGGCTTCTTGCTAACTGTTCTTACAGCTTAAATTAATCCATTTCCATTAATCTGTACCTTGCCACATGGCTCGTGGCTTACCGGCATCTTCACATGCTGTTTGTCATTGTGGCGGCTGGCAGTGTCTCTCTGACTCAGCCTTCCACTTCCCAGCTTTATTCTCCTCCTTGTCCCGCCTACACTTCCTGCCTAGCCAATGGCCAATCAGTGTTTTATTTATTGACTAATTAGAAACACATTTGCCATACAGAACATCCCACAGCAGAAAATATTTAATTGGTGTCAATCACATACAGTTTCAGGGGTTCAGTCCAATAAGATCATGAAGGGAAGCATGGCTGCATGCAGGCAGATGTGGTGCTGGAGCTGAGAATGCTATACCTTACAGGCAACTGGAAGTCACCTAACAGTCACACTGAGGCAAAAGAGATCTCAAAGCCTGCCCATACAGTGACACACTTCCTCCAACAAGGCCACACCTCCAAATAGTGCCACTCCATTTTGGGGGCCATTTTCTTTCATACCACCACAGGACGTTTAGGAGGTATAGCCTTACTGGAGGAAGAATATCAATGAGGGTGGGCTTTGAGAGTTTAAGGACACTTGTCATTTCAATTTTCTCTCTCTGCTCCCTTTTTGTAGTTTGAGATGTGAGCTCTCAGCTGCTGCTTCAAGTACTCCATGTGCCTGGTGCCATGCTACCTTGCCAGGATGGTGGTGGCCTCTTATTTCACTGAAACTATAAACCTAAAATACATCCTTCTTTTGTAAGCTACGGAATCGTGGTGCTTTATCACAGCAATAGAAAAGTCACTGATATAGAGACCATAAAAGAGGATGGTTTGCTTCTGTTTGTCAATTTGCCCAAGCTAATTTGTGAGTCCTTAAAAATGAAGTATCACCTGTGGCTGGAAGCAGAGGAGAGAGCAAAAACACTGCTGGGTGTTTTGGGATGTGGAACTTCAGGATATAGTGTATGGTAGAAGATGAGGCCTGAAGAACTTGAGCAGCTCAGAGAACTCAGGGGCCTCCTGGCCTACAACCTATAAGGAATAGGTGCTGTCACCTCTCCAGCCCTAAGTCAACACCCAGAATACACTAGGAAGCCAATTCCCCCTCAGAGCCTCCAAGTAGGAAAACAGCTTCCCAACAACTTTATTTCTGCCCAGGGAAACATAACAGAGAAAACAGAGGAGCTCATCACACTTTGGACCCACAGAGCTGTGAGGTCATGACTCACGTTGCTTCTAATGTGAACCAGCAGCAAGGAGAATGATGGAGATTTGGCAAAGATGACTGGCAAGGCTGTGACGTTTGTTATTAACCCAGTGCAGCCTCTTGTCAGCTAAAAGGAAGACTCCTCTGCACCATTTATGTTCAGTCAGTAAACTAAAGAGGAAATTATTGCCCAACTCTTTTTACAGTGTCAGATGTACCCAATAGTAACCAGCTCTTCTATATGCCAGGCACAATTTATTCAGTAATACATTTCGGTTGTTATATATAATGCTACCACATTTTCCAAAGGGAGAAATAGATAGAGTCTGACTCATATACATCAGGAGCCAGCAAGTGATAAGAGCAGAAATCCAAACTCAGAGGAACTGCCTCCAGAGAACCTGCTCCAGAAATTGTGCTCCAGGTCCAGCAGCTGTACTTGTAACCATGGCTGTTGTGAGTTAAAACAGAGACCTAACAAAAGAAAGGGAGTTGAAACCCGTTTCTAAGGGAAACAAGTATTGTGATCCAAATAGCCTGTTCCAATTTTTTATCCTTCATCCTCCAGAAAATAATGAAATTTATGAATCATGTTGGGGAAAATGGCCACAATGGGAGAGGGTCTCATAGAAGAAAGTTCCTGTCCTTGAACTGCTGCTGTCCTGGTCTCTTTCTGACCACGATCTAGTGCTTCTTAAAATGATGGGAACTGACAAGTGCTTATGAGACAAGAATGTGGAACGAGTACAGATCGTCTAGATGGGAGAATCATGGGTTTGTTCCCAAGAAAGACGGTGAAATTGTTCAAATAGGTGTCAGAGCTGCCATTTTTTAAGGGTTGACCCCTAGAAAGTAAATGATACTGTCTTTGTCATATCCTTGTTATTAGGAAAATCATTTTGGAACTCATATTGGCAATAGAATTTCTGATACTTGACTCCATATAATGGGTATTTGTTATTTTAAAAGACATTAGTTAATATCATAGTATTTCATCATGTGAATCCTGATGTTGCTTACCCACAATTCAATGAACTTACAATAAAAATGCAACACTGTATGTTTTCTTAAGAGAAGTACTTACTCTGTATCACTTGATGCAAATATATCATCACCACATATTAAAGATATATTATCATATCTAAAATAAAATCATTGTCTCATAATTATTCAGTTTCATAAAAAATATTCAATTACATAAAGTTGTTCAATTTCATAAAAATTCAGTATTATTCAGTTAATAAAAAAGACAGATGATGCAGTCTTGAAAGTTCATCTTTCAATAGCATTTAATGAATGTGTGCTGAGCATCAAAAGTGTCCCAGACACTAGAGAGCGAATTCAGTTGATTAAATATGGACAGCAAGGAGATTTCTGTCTTATTGGTAGAGAAATGAAATCGTTAACAATGTAATATAAGTGTTGTGAAAGAAGATTGTACCAAAGATGTTAGAGAGGAATCCAACTGAGACCAAGAGTCAATGAAAACTTTCCAACAACTGATTTTGTACCAAGCCAATTGTCTCATTCAGGCTAAAGGAAGGATGTGTGGCTTGATAAGAAAATGGTTTTTAGTGTATAAACAGAGACAGGTAGCTGTGTAGAAGAAGAACAGAAAATAAAAAAATGTTTGAGCAGAAGGATGAAAGCAGACAGGTATTGATGGGTTTTCTATGCCTTGCTGAAAGGAAGTATCTCTTCATGAAGCTAGTGGTAACTAGCTTGTAAGCCAGAGTCACCTTGGGAGGATTATAGTAGCATTCTTTTAATGATTGCCTTGAAGGAAAAGAATCTCAAGACAAGATCCATTAGGAGGCTGCAGCAATTGATTTAGTAAAGATATGAGTCCAAACCTAGGCACAATGATGAGGCCAAAGGCAAGGGGTCCCACTTGAGAGGAGTAGGCCCTTCAGTAGTAAAGTACAGTGTGCTGTTCAGAGAGAGGGAACAAGTCCTCTTTTGGAATGACCCTCAGCTCTCAGGTCTTAGGAATTCATTGGACAACAAAAGAAGCAAAAGATGATAAATTTGGGTAGAAAAACACTGGTTCATTGCTGGACATTTTTCATTAAACATATGGACAGATGGGTATAAAACTCTGGAAGTCCAGGGAGCTTCCAATCAATGTGGATACCATTTTTAACAGGCATTTTTCTGTTTTCCCCACAAGATGGCTTTTCCATATCCATCAAGGCATTATAAGCCATTTTCCTTTCATAAAGCATTAGGTGATTATGACTTCTAGGGCCACTAAATAGAGCAGAAATTGTGAGAGACCGTATTGGATATACTGCTTTTTTTTTTTTTTTTTTGAGACAGGGTTTCTCTGTGCAGCTTTGCACCTTTCCTGGAACTCACTTGGTAGTCCAGGCTGGCCTCGAACTCACAGAGATCCGCCTGGCTCTGCCTCCCGAGTGCTGGGACTAAAGGTGTGCACCACCACTGCCCAGCCGAGACCATATTGGAAAATGGAATAAACCTGTGCTTTTCTTAAAGAAAGAGGGGACATAGTGAGTTCCATGCCATTGACAATGGCATCTCATACTCCTGTGTACTTCTCTGTAGTGGGATGGCTCTCCTTGAGTTCTTCCTGCTGTTTTGAATTCTGATTCTGAATTCCTTGGTTTCATTTTTCCTATTGCAGTCTTCTGATGCAACAGTAGTCAGGAGCCCACACATCAAAGCTGCTTTCCTCCTAAAATAATGAATGATATGTTGTTGAATCTAATATCTTCTTTCTTGCCCCTTCTATATTTGAGTATACTAACCTACAAGAAAGAAGGTGAAAATATGGCAGTGACAGCTTATCACAACTTAATACTAGGGATAAATTCTCCATCCCAGTTATCAAATAAAGCAACTCCCATAGCATGAAAGACTAACTGCTGATAGAGCACTATGCAGGCAAATGTATAATGTAGCACATGTGTGGAAACTAAAATTGCAGCTTAATTAATTTACATCCTAATAAAATGCTTTGCTTCTAGGAACTGGTTTCCTCTCACTGCTTAAGTATCTTTCTAGGAGCCTTGAGTCAAGGAGATTTTGTCTTGATCTCTGAATGATATTTCCTCCCCGCTTTTGAAAACACTTACATTCACTCCATAGATATGTCATCAGTCTGCAATGTGTGAAAGTGCACCATTTTTCCTGCGCTTGACCAAATGTTTCATTTCCTGAAAATTAAGTTACTGAAATCCAACAAACAGATGGTCAGAGTCCTGCAGAATCTTGCTCTGCTGTGAAATATATGATCTGAATTCTTGCCGTAAGCTTCAGAAGTTAGCAGGGATTCTCCTTGTGAGCTACTGGACTGTAGTTGGGGTTGCAATATTCAGTCAGTTTCCAGAGTCAATTACCTGGGACATCAGGAAGGAGATGTTCCAGATTTAAAAAAACATGTTCTAGTCATGTTTTATATTTTAAAAGTAACACTGGACAAGTCACATGGACCTGGTTGAAATCAATCTAGGTATTAATTGTCATGTGCCACATGATTAAAAATTACATGTTTGCCATTGAATACACAGGGAAATAGAAAAAAGACTGATTTTCCCTATTTATAGTTTTTAAATAACATATTCTCCAGGATAAAGAAATATTTCAAAGAGTATAATGTAGTATTTTGGGTAAATAAGATAGTCTGCTCCTTTATATACAATTCTTTCTTGTCAGGTATAAAAGGTTTGATCACTTGGCTCAGGGTGGTAAGAATAAAACCAATCCATGAGGAAGTATGACTTTGTCTCAACAATATATTGTATATGTAACTATCTTATTAAATAAGAAACACAGAGCCAATGCAAAGATGAAAGCCCAATAGATCAGAGCGATAGCTAAGAGCTAAAAACCTTACCCTTCACTGCCGCTGCTATCTTACTCAGCAAGAGACCTACTTCCTGTCTGTTTGTCTTTTTTATAGACTTTCTATTTTGACTTTTCATTGGTTGTAAACCCAACCACATGACCTCCTCATCACTGCCTGTCTGTACAGACCTCCAGGTCTTCTATGGTTGGTATTGAGATTAAAGGTGTGTGTCTCCATGCTGACTGTATCCTTGAACACACAGAGATCCACCTAGCTCTGCCTCCCAAGAGCTGGGATTAAAGGCGTGCACCACCACTGCCCAGTTTCTGTTATGGCTTGCTATTAGCTCTGACCCCCAGGCAACTTTATTTATTAATATACAAATAAAATCACATTTCAGTACAATTAAAATATCACCAAAAAACTCCAGCTACAATATATTATTACCTTACTTTTGAAAAATAACTGGACATGGCAGCTCCCACCTATAATACTAGCACTCTGAGTGTTGGTGCAGGAGGATTGTCATGAATGCAAAGACAGTTGGAGCTACATAGTCAGTTCTAACCAGGCTAGGACATAGCATAAGACCCTGTCCTTAAACAAAATTATTATCAATTGTTCAGAAAGAAGTCTTTACTTTTGGGAAGATTTTTCAGCTGTCAGTCAATGCATTCTTTAGGAAGCTTATGAAGTAGTAGGCTGTTATAAAATGAAAGCCAAGGGCAGTAAAAACATAAGTTTACATTTCTAAAGTGTCTTTTCCAGTTGGGTATGTGTGGCCTTTACTTACATACTGTTTGAATATGCTGCTTCTTTTTAAATTTGTATGTTTAACTACACAAAATATCCTGTATGGGGAAACGGCAAAAATCCCACTTAGTCCTTTTGTAAAGATGCTTAATATTGGACATTTGTAGAGTCCTGAGTTTGCAATGAACATGCCACAAAAGAGATGACAGGGAAACACACACACACACACACACACACACACACACACACACACACACACACACACGTACTCTGTTCCATACTTTTGGCCTAAGACATTTAGTGAATGTTTCCAGTTTATGTAGCATATACTAAGCCCTACTCCGTGTATGCTAAAGCCATGATTTGGAGTAGGGAAAAAGAGAAAAATCTATTCATGGATGGTCTTTTAAACCACTAACAGCTCACAGACTTGAAGCATAGGTGGAGACGCTTGAGGATTGAGACATATATGCAGATCATTAGGAAGCACAGTGCGTTTCTGTTGGTCTTCCCTTTCTTATTCACTGGACTTGTTCTTCACCAGGACAGAAGGCTTTGATATTTAGGGAACCCAGACTCCCCAGAACACTGTCGATGTGCACAGTTAGATGAAACAGAGGAAAGGAACTAGTTAATCATATGCTCAAATCCGATGGTGCGCTTAGCAGCTTTCCTCATGGAACTGGCCCAGGAGAATCAGAAATTCAGCAGAACCATCCTGAGATCCTTGCTTCTACTATGACCACTTTTTTGTTGTTGCTGTTGTTTTCCAGGAGGTTTGAGTTATTAATTTTTGTTCATGATGTTTTTTTGTTGATGTTATTACTGTTTCTCACTGAAATACAGGTAAAATATGTCATGGTTTTGTGCTGTTAGAATTGTATTGCTCTGTACAAAAAATAAATAAATAAAGGTCAAATGACTAAAGGGTTTTGTTGACCCCAAACAACACTGAAGTATAAATATCAAAGTAGGGAATAACTAATGGCCAGAGAAATTATATGTGGTAGATAACATATCCGGCACAATGTAGCTTTCCATGGCTAGCCATTACTCTATTGTGTAAATATTTATGGAATGCTTAAGCACCATGAAGGACTGGTGCACAGTATAGCATGCATCCTGAGCAACCAGGGACTCGGTGACGGTTCACCTTGTTCACAGTGATCTTCACTCTGGGTAGCAGCTTCTGCCTCCTACACCAGCCTGTGAAGCAGAGCAACTCTGTCAGATTCTGGCTGCCATGCTCCTTCAGTCAGTCATGTGTACTCCATGTATGAATTTCATCTCTTCTGCATTAAATATAAATTGTGTAGAGATGCCCAAGTATGCTTTTTAAAGACAATATGCTTAATATTGGAGATGATCCTAAGAAATTATACATATCTCAATATGGTATTCTAATTAAAACCTAATTAGCAATTCACTGTGCTAGAACTTAGTTTTTTTTTTCAATATAGAAATAACTTCACTATGCATTGAAAATAAAGATATAGTTTTTGGAAACATTAGAATTTCAAAAATATAAGGCGGCACATGTGGAATCTGGAGGTGTTAAGAATCTTAAGTGTGGGTTTTTCCAAGCTTTAAGCTTCAACAGTTTCATGTAATCAGCGAGCTTGCCAAACAGTATCAAAAAACTCATTTTCTTCAAGTGCTTTATTTATCTTTAATAGAACCTTCATCACCCTGGTGTTGTAAATTTGGAGTGTATGTTTGAGACGCCTGAAAGAGTGTTTGTTGTTATGGAAAAACTCCATGGAGACATGCTGGAGATGATCTTGTCAAGTGAAAAGGGCAGGTTGCCAGAACACATAACGAAGTTTTTAATTACTCAGGTAAGAAATCAATTAGAGGCAGAAAAAAAATAGTATTCAATATCAGATGTTATCACTGTTTAACTACAGCTCTCTAGCCTTGTTATGTTCTCTGCTTCCGATCTAAACTACCACTAGAAAAGATTGCAAGGGTGGAATGTATCTTCTTACTTACATTCATGTCATTCAGAGTCCAGTGTACAAAATTAATAGCGTATAAGCTGACCCACACATTAAAGCTGTTCTTGAAATTTTAATAATACAATGGCTTAATCCTGGATCAATGTAGATATTTAAGACAGTGTTTCTGTGCCTTGTGGTAAGTTCCTTTGTCTACACCTGTGTTTGTTGCGATATTGAGGAATGTGCCACTTATTCCATTAAATTGTCTTAGTGATATTCCATTAAATTACTATGTTAACTGTAGAGTCTTTGAGTGTCTTGAACATAAAGAACCTTGCCTGTCATTCTGGGGTTTCTCTTGGCCTGTCAAATGCACGTGGCAGTTCGTTTCAGTAACATCTTGAAATTAGTTACATATCTTGAGATGAATCAGTAATATCTTCAAATGAAGTTATTTTGATGATTTTCTTCTTTGTAGATACTAGTGGCTCTGCGGCATCTTCATTTTAAAAACATTGTTCACTGTGACCTCAAGCCGGAAAATGTGTTGCTGGCATCGGCCGATCCGTTCCCTCAGGCAAGTCCAAAAGTCGCTCTCAGCAGAAGGCCAGCTTGACAGTCTTGCTGGCTCCAGGCAGCCTCCTCCCACCTCCTTTTTATTTATTTTTTTATTTCATTTATTTATCTATCCATCTATCGATTTATTTATTCATTTACTTATTTATTTATTTTTTGCCCCTCCAGCCCTGACTTGGTTTGAAGTCTCCCCTGAGCATTTTCATTCCTTCGTTGCTTCGTGTTTCTGGATCGCTCTGTGTCGCTCACTTCTCACAGAGCTTCTCCGATGAGACTCACCTGTGCTTTCTCAGTCTGTTGTTGGGCTTCTTCAGAGCAGGTGGCCCCAGCCCTGTGTGGAAAGCAGGACCTTGACACTGAGAATACCTTAGGATCCCAGGGATGCTTCCTGCACTCTGAGGCTGGGGACAAGGGCATGCTTCCCTTCCCTTCACAGAGGGGTAGAAAAAAAAAACTGGACCTCTTTCTAGGGACCCTAAGTCTACAGTGCTTGGCCAGAGTGGGTGTCTGGCCTTGCTGTGCTAACACCTCCAGGTCCCACCTGCTGGCCCATACTAAGGTTGATAGTTATTGTGGATCCTGTGAGTAGTCTTCCTACTTACCCTTTATTCTTCACTTAAATATGCCCCTCAGAGAAGGTCATCATTACCAATTTGCATGTTTTCCTACCTAATGACCAATACTCCAAACTGATCATACTTATTTTCATATTTATATTTTGATTTGGGGATAGGAAAGAAAAGGTTTACAAGATATTTTCACGAATGAGAAACCAGTTTTGTCTTGTGACATAAACGACTGTCTTAAAAAGAATAATAAAGAAAAAAGAAAGGTAGAAGGTAGCATTTCCTCTACCAAGAGCAATTGTTATTCTCTGTATAAAGTATTTCTGAATACCTCTGGCAGAGCTGAGCTAATGAAAACTCAAACTCACTGTTTCAGCAAATTCTTACTGTCAACAGGTGAAACTTTGTGATTTTGGTTTTGCCCGGATCATTGGAGAGAAGTCTTTCCGGAGGTCAGTGGTGGGTACCCCAGCCTATCTGGCACCTGAGGTTCTGAGGAACAAGGGCTATAATCGCTCTCTAGACATGTGGTCTGTTGGGGTCATCATCTACGTGAGCCTCAGTGGCACCTTCCCTTTTAATGAAGATGAAGACATCCACGATCAGATCCAGAATGCAGCCTTCATGTACCCACCTAATCCTTGGAAGGAGATTTCTCATGAAGGTAATTCCGTCCCTTCAGAAGTGGCATTGGCTTCCCTCTTCAGTGCTGTGCTTTTCATTGAATTTTAATTATTTAAGTGAAAAATGCTCATTGTAGTCACTGGAATGGACGCAAAAATAGTTTAAAGGTTATTGAGAAGTAACAAAATTCCAAATCCGAAGTATCATTTGATGAAATGTGTGTTTACCAGTAAAGAGACTGGAAAGTTTATACTAAAAGGTAAGTGAAACAGTCAAGGAGAATTGTTCACGTTGGACGTATTTGCATTGATGTGATGGCAGTGAGCCGTTCCCGGGCTTTGGAATTATGCGCTTTTGAAGTCTCACCAACACAAGTGTATGACATTGACATTTTCATTATCATACCGTATCCATTAATATTCCAGGCATTTTCTCTCCTGCTTTGCTTTGTGTGACAATGGAGAATGGATATTTTATTTGGCCACTTTCTAGAAATATTGGGGTTTTTGGTTTTGTTCAGTATGAGAACATACTTATATGCAATGACTCCTTTAGGATAGGATTCCTTGGCAGGCTTGTATTATTTAAACTTATATTCTTGTTTATCAATAATTCTCTCCTCTTAAGGGAATAGACATAGTTTAAATGTTAGGGGCTGGTAGGCCATAGGAAATAATTAGTTCAAGCTTTTAGAGGTAGTTCTCTGAGAGTTCATTTAATTCTCTCTCTCTCACACACACACAAAAGTCCTGTAAAATAGGTTTTGTTTTTAAACCTGTATCATAAAAACTAAAGATAATGAAGTGATACCAGGTGTCAAAATCATTAAGCTAGTCAGTGGCAGGGCCAGAACTCACAGGCGGTCTGAGCATACGTGGTTGGCCACTAACTCTGCTTTGGTAGTTTCTGGGCAATACATAGTTCAGATTTCATGGTCAGTGTTCAGATTTCCACCATTTAAAGATGATGACACATTCATGGATAGTCATCCCATTGATACCTGTTAATGAATGTGTTAGTACAGACATGGGAAGAGTGTAGGTAAACTCCTTGAGGCAGATAAACCCCTTAGATACTGGTGCTGTTAAATGACAGGGGCTATCTCTATTGGTAGAGCTTTAGTGGTTATTGGTTGTTACCATTAGCAGCAACTGTTAACATCCTGTACATTCTTGTAAATTGTAGCTAGATGGATAATTCTAAAGGAATCTGAACTACCTACAAAAGAGCTATGGTGTATGCCAAAGGAACAATTAAGAATTTAGGGGAAGGCAAAAGTAAAGTGTAATAATCATTCTTTTCCAGTGACCATGTCTCTTGTTAGGAAACATTGCCAGTTAGACAAGACTAGCCCTAATGCTTCATATCACTTATGCAGTAAAATAACTTGATGCTGTTGCCGGAGTGGAAATGAAAAATCCCTAACACCAGTCAGACACTTCTCTGTTCTTATCAATGGGCACAGATATGGCTATAAAAACAGTAGTTAAGAAATCACAATTTATACCCACAATACAGTTCAGAATAGAATGTAAAAAATGTGCTTCAAAAACATGAACAGTAGCTGGCAAAATAAGATATGAATTTGGAAAGATGGTCATTTATTTTCTTGAATCTTCAGCTAAATTTAAAATCACAGTCTCCAATTCAGAGAATGGAGACTCACTGTGGTTTAGCTAGTCAGAACTGAATTTTCAAAAGAGATATAGAACTCACTCATCACTGAAGAATGGAAAAAAAAATATGTAACATTTCATTAAAGGAATTTATCTAGTATAACTCAAAAGCCAAATTAGTATTTGACGAAGAAATATACATTTCGTTTGTCTAGACAAAGCTCAGGAGATTTCCAACCACTCAGGCCAGGTGATAACTGATGTCAGCTCTGGTGGAAGATGAAACTGTCCTACTTCCAAAGGACTAAGTATCAGCTCAGGAATAAGTTGGCCTCTGTCCCTGTGCCTCCTTCTGGCCTTTCCTTGCTGGAGAAGCCCAGGAACTGTACTCATGGCTTCCCAGGGTCTGGGTGGCAAATGATTATTTCCCCGCCTCTGAATGAACTCAGGCTTGAGTAAGGAAAATAAGAACCTAAATTGTGTCACAGTAACAGCTGAGGTGCTAAAAATGTCATTCTGTCTCACTGAGAGTAAATAATTCCCTGATTACAAATTTCAGCGTGACCATTAGTGAGTAATTTGAAGTGTATCAGAAATGACAGACGCACTACCCAATGGGAGCCTGGTGTGGTGAATGCAACTATAGTAGACCACTGAGGAAATCTCATGGTATTTTAAACAACGCCACAGTCGCTGAAAATTCAGATCCTGTGAAGTGAGAAGCCGGTGCTATGATTATAGCAGCAAAAGGAGGGGTTGGAAGTCTAGTATCTAAGACACAGAACACATTGACATTTGTTTGCCTTCCTTGCTTCACAGCCTTATCTGTAAAATGGAGTCATGATTTCTACCTCCGTGATAAGGCAGTGTGCTGGCTAATTTCATGTCCACACAGGCTAGAGTCATCTCTGAGGCAAGAACTCTAATTGAGAAAATGCCTCCATAAGGTCTGGCTGTAGGTAAGCCTGAAAAGACCATTTTCTTAATTAGTGATTGATGGGGGAGGGCCCAGCTCCTTGTGGGTGGTGCTGTCCCTGGGCTGGTGGTCCTGGGTTCTATAAGAAAGGAGGCAGAGCAAGCCACTGGGAGCAGCCTTACAGCAAGGAGCACCCCTCCATGACCTCTGCATCGATTCCTACTCCAGGTTCCTGCCCTGCTTGAGTTCCTACCCTCGCTGTTTTTGATGATGAACTATTATATGGAACTGTGAGTGAAATAAACCCTTCCCTCCACAAGTTGCTTTTGGTCATGGTGCTTCATCACAGCAATAGTGACCCTAACTAGGAAAAGTAGTAATGAAGAGTGAGTGAGATAAAATCTTAGAGGTATCTGTACAAGTTAGGATGGGTCCAGCCATGCTTGTGAATTGGGAGAGTACTGCAGAACCCTGAGCTAAGCAACTGGCCTCACTGGCAAGCAAAAATTGAATGTGTAAATTTATAAACTGTATGCAAACTTCTGTTCCAAAACTCTTTATGACTTTCCTTGTTTCGATAACAGAAACTTACAGCAAGCAAATAAGATAAATTATTGAACCCCAATTAGAGAATGTAAAAAGTAAACCTTAGGTTCAGCTGGTTCCTGCCATCCCCATGTGTTTTCCCCTCAAAGCTGCTTTATTTCAAGGTAACTTTCTTCTCAGGTTGTCTTTCAAATTCTGCCCTTGCTATGTCCATGCTTGCCTGCCCCTGACTATTGTGCATGGTCTCAAAATGGAAGTCAGCATATTTACATAGACAGTCTCTGAATATGATAACAGTTGTCTCTGCTCAAGTCCCAATATACCCTTGGAGCAATCACAAAGTTATCCCAGGAGCCCAACTCTGATGCTCTGATTAGCCTTGTGGATAAAGATGCTTCCACTAAGAAAAGGAAAGGAAACTACTGCAGGAAAAAAAGATGCTAGGCTAAAACCAAACACAAAGGCATTAACAGGTGTCAGGGAAAACAGGGTTTCTATGGTGTGTGTGTGTGTGTGTGTGTGTGTGTGTGTGTGTGTGTGTGTGTGTGTGTGTACGAGAGAGAGAGAGAGAGAGAGAGAGAGAGAGAGAGAGAGAGAGAGAGAGAAAGAGAGAGAGAGAGACAGACAGAGAGAGAGAGAGAGGAAGAGAGAGACAGAGAGAAGTATGGTTTGGAAAATGAGAACATTTAAGGAAAGTAACATAACACATATTAACAAACTGAAACGGAGACATAATACTAGCTCACACCTGAGTAGAATCTGCCAAGGAGCTAAGCACTCAATATTCCTACCATGCATGAATTCATACATCAGCCCCTATCCTTGAAGTAGAGACTATTATTGATTCTAATTTAAAGGTGCAGGGACACAAACATCGAGTTAAGTAACCTGTGTGAGTGTTGGCAGTTTCAAATCTCAACAGCTGTCCGAGGCTAGATGTTTCTACCCACAACACTTCCAACCTCTTGGTAATCCTTTTCATGGATGGCTTATCCTGCTGTATTCACTTTCACTATGTTTTCACTGTTTTACCAGAGAAGCAACACAATATTTAATCATCTCTAAAGGTACCCGGAAATAGCGCCATAGTACAATGAAGACCTGAGCTGACAGTGCTGTGTGTACAATCATGATAACTTTAGTCAAGTTACTTATTTCCTTAGATCTTGGTTTTCTATCCGGAATACAGTGATAGAAATTGCTGCCTGGGATTTTGTAGGAGATGAGGTTGCACTAGAAATGCAGTGATTAACAGAATTGTACTAGTTTAAATACTTTTATCATGTTGTGTTTTCAATCCTCTTTCCAGACTCTCTTCTTTATCCTCTATCTGTCTGTCTACCACGTGTCACCATTGCTTGTATCCCTCTACCACATATGTATATTTGAGTTTTGTACGTGTATTTAACTATAGTTATCTGTAATAGCACCACTAAATGTATTCTTGAGGCCATAGCTGAAATGAAATAACATGAAGTTAAATATAACTGAGGCTGGGGAGATGTCCCAGTGGATAAAGCCCTTGTTATGCAAGGGTGAGAACTGGAGTTCTTCTTAGTGGCCTTCCTGTAATCCCAGGACTCTGAAGGCAGAAATAGGGTCTCCCAAATGAGCTGGCCAATGAGACTGTCCATATTAGTAAGTTCTTGGCCCAGTTGAGAGACCCTGAATCCATGAATAAGGCATAGTGTATTTATCAATATATGCACAATATGTGCACAACAGCGCATGTGCACAAAGGAGGCTCCTTAGAGTGAATCATGATGATAAACAATTGTACAGAGGAGATATCTCCCAACAGGAAGAATGTTCACCGTGTTAGCTCATTCTAAAGCATGCTATGTGGTGCTGTGTTTCATCTCATCATGTTTCTTAGCTGGATAGTCATTGTCATTACCCATTGTGTCCATCACTACCAACGGCAATGGCAATTAGACAGGGTCTCACTATCACCTCCAGCTTTAGCTCAGTCCAGCTTGTGGTGAGGGCTAAGCATATCCACCCTGTTACTATAAGTCCTGCTTGGAAGGACCAGTACTCATGAACTATCTTTCAATGATCACTTGATTTGATAAATTTATTTCATCATATGGAAAGGGAAGTTCACTGTCACCTAAATAATTTTTAATGTCCAGGTGAAGCTACAGACAGTTGTGTGTCTCTCCTTTCATTGCATTCTTAAAATTTCCCAACAGAGAAGACACAGACTTCTCTGTGCTTATCACATCTGGTACATCATCGGAATGATCCCTGATACTACTAAAACTGTCAGAAAATTGTGAGACTCAACCCATAATTCAAGAGATAGTACTTTGGTTGTTGAACTCTGAAAAAAAAATGAGAAATTGGAAAACTGGCAAGTCGTCAAAACAGGAATGTTTGTAAGACAGGAGAGTCTAATAGTTTCGCCAATGAATTTCTCCGATAATTGATCATTTGTAAGCCTTTCATGGTCTTGCTCTAGGTGGTCTGTAGACTTTCAACTTTGGCATGGGAACAGTGAGTGGAGCTAGATTAAAATGAGGATGTCGGGCTGGAGAGATGGCTCAGCCGTTAAAGGCTAGGCTCACAACCAAAAATATAAAATGAGGATGTCTCTTATCTCCATTCATTGCCCTCTGCTTGAAATGTAAGAAGTTCAAAATTAAACTCTCAAAACTTCACCTCTACCAAGGCTGCAGAAAAAAGTAATGAGGTGCTCTGAACGATCAAAGTACACAACACACACACACACACATGCTGGTGCCGTAACAAAGGCTGTTACGTTATGCAAACAACAAAAACTAAAGGGAGTTGTTTCGTAGTAATAAGCAGATAAAGGATTCCAAGACAAAAATAAAAGGAGTCAATGTTTCATGGTTTCATTTAAGAACAAAGCTGTTGCTGTACAGTTAACATCCCCAGAAACAGCTGGCAGATGGAACTCCTCCGAAATACTGAATGGACTTCCTGATGTTCAAATGAAGAAAAGTTATAACATCCATCTGTTGTTCCTAGGATCTTTTCAAAGCCACATAATTTCTGTCAGGTATTTACCATGTTCAGAATATCATGTATATTTTAATCCATATCAACTTGCAAAGACTATGAATAGAAAAGAAAGCACCAGGGTAGGGTGTTTCTTCAAAAGGCAAAATACATAAAAATCTAGGGTAACACAAAAAGATGTGCAGGGGAGTGAAGCTGACACATGGGACATGATTTTAAGCAGTTTGGGAGATGTGGAGAAAAGGAATCACCATCACCATAGCTTACGTTATCCTTGGTGTGGGCACCCATGAGAGACCTGGGGCTGTGAGCAGCAGTCTAGTTGGGCAGTGGGTTATTACCCTGAGTTTATCAACTAACAATAAATGTATATGAATTATTCACTATTGATATTCATCTATGACTGTAGATAACCTTTCAACTAAGCATTCCTTAATTATAAATATGCAAAAGAATATGAATAATGGAACTTCTGTGTCACTGAGACTGGGTGACAGGAGGTGCCTGAGGCCCAACTTCAGAGTCCTATGAGATCCTGCCTCTGCACATGTGTGCAATGATGTACATGGGTGTGTCACTTAATATACAGTTTAATCAAGAATAAAGACTGGGGCCAGTGACACTGCTCAGGGGTAAAGGCACTTACCATCAAACCAGACAAACCGAACTCAGTCACCAGGACCACATGGAAGAGAGAAAGGAGTCCTGTCAGTTGTCCTCAGACCTTCACATATGCTCTGTGGTACCTGCCCACACACTCACTGACACACTCACACCCCCACACACACTGTCATACACTCACGTGTGCTCATACACACTCACACACTAAATAAATAATAAAAAGAGAATTCAGAATAAGTGTTTTATGTGATGTCAATACACTTACATATTATATAATATGTCTGTGTGTTTTAGTATTTGCCTGCCCCATAATTAGTGCCAGGCATATTCTAAATTACAAAAATGGCCAGTACAGGTAACTGAACATGTAAATTAATTGGGAGGAAAACAATTATGTCAAGAAAGCTGGCATGATATGAGCCTTTTGTGTGGATGCTTTCCCCGAGACAGGGTTAAGCTAAGTAGCTCCTGATGGCTAAGTACCCGATGTACATCCTAGTCTTGAACTCTCAGCAATCCTCCTGCATCGACCTCCTGAGTTTTGAGATTATTGACACCTGCCACCAGATCCAGCTGACTTATCACCTTTAATGGAGGGGATCACATTTGTCAAACAGGTTGTTCTGGAAATATCTTTGGTAGAGAATCAGGTTCACTTGAATTAATAAGCATGCAGATTAGTACTTTATAAAATATAATAAAAATGTAACCACAGTATAAAATATCTCTAACAGTTTCTGAAGACTCAATCTGCTCTTCTGAACTTATCTCATGGACCAGAGTATAAATAGCACTGGCTTAGAGTCAGAGAATCATGAATACAGTCAAAGTTTGAGGGCCTGGAAAAATGGCTTAGCACTGAAGAGCACTGGCTGGTCTTGCAAAGAGCCTGGGTTCAGTTCCCAAAACCCATGTAGTAACTCACTAAACTATGCAATTCAGCTTCCAGCGATTCTGGTGTATCCTTCTGGCCTTGAGGCACTAGGCACACATATGATGGTCATACATATATGCCTGCAAAACACTAATACACGTAAAATAATAAATAAGTAAACCTTTAAAAATAGTAGCAATGCTTTCAATATTTAGAAGTTTATAGGAAATCAGTAGAAAAGTAAGTAAAAATAGGTGTTTTCTAAGCATTAAGAAGAGGGGATTTTATTTTGATTATCAACTTTTCTTACGGACCTCAATCTTTTCGTAGGTGTGTGTGAGATGAATTTTAAAAATAAATCGAAGCCCAAAGTAAGCAAACAAAATTTCATGGAACAAAATAAGGGTTGGGAGGCCAGGAGGTAGTCCTGTATACCTTTAATCCCAGCACTTGGGAAGCAGAGGCAAGCAGATTTCTATGAGTTTGAGGCCAGCCTGGTCGACAGAGCTAGTTCCAGGACAGTCGAGGCTATACAAAGAAACCCTGTCTCAAAAAACAAAAACTAAAACAAAACATAAGGATTGAGAAAAAAATTGAGGACTGTATTTTTTTGTGTGGGGGAGTATAAAAATAATTCTGCCACAAATGGTCTAAAAGTTATCAAAAATTTAAAATAAACTACATATAATATTTGAATACAAATATCATTCACTACTCAGCTTTGGGGTTCCAGTTTCTTCTCTGTAACACCCATCATGACAATGTGACTAGGCAGATGAGACAGAAGCTACCATGAATCCAAGTCGGCCATGTCCACCCAAAGGAGAATTTCCAAATATGAATGTCCCTGGAATTTTCTTTTCCCATATCGACTTCATTTGCACAGGATCATAGCACGGGTTATGTGGTTCATTTACATGTATGGACTTGATTTTACAGCTCTTGCTTTCGCCAGAGTTATTCTTAGAAGGAAAAAAGTGATCCAGATAACCAAACACAGAGGCTTGCAAGGCCGGTGAAGTGAGACGTAATTTGCTTCAGTGTGAGTTGCCTCATTAAGTGAATAAGGACATCCCTGCAGTGATGAATTTGAAAGCGTTTGTTAGAGTAACGGTACATTGCCATCATCAAGTTGATGTGTTCAATTAGAGATGTGCATTAAATTTGAGGGAGGATGGTAATGGGCAGTGAAGAAATTACTTTTTTTTTTCCTTCTGAGTTTTGATATTCCCTTATATACCATTAAGGAGGCAAGCAGGCAGTAATCAACACAGAGGCAGCCTGGGAAATTGTCTCACACGGAGCCCCTGACCCCTGCAGACAGAAGATCATTTTCTGTGTTCACAGGTGAAGTCTGAAGGAGCACCTATCCCCAGGCCACCTGCAGTGTTATTGCGACTCAAATCCGGAGTCACATGACTACTTGGTATTATCAAGAATTCTGATCAAAGAGGAAGGCTTGACATACCACATATATACATATAAGAAGGAATATGGAAATACCCTCACACTGATCTCAAACCTTGTCATTAGTGCAACATTAATTAATTATCAAATTGTGATGATTTGATGACAAGAGGCTTCTTCCACTAGTGAGCCCTAACAGCATCAACAGTAATATTTATGCCTCATTTTTTTGATAAGCATGGCTCTAATTTATCCTCTGAGTTGAGCTCAATTCTTAGCTGTATGGTATATATTATACATATAATAACCTATAGTAGTTAGTAACTGTAAGATACCGCTAAATATATCCAGACATACACATTTTATTTTAAAGTAGTTTTTGCCATTCCAGCTCGATAGGTTCAAATAAAATTGGCTGTAAGTGTGTTTTTCCCCAGAAATTGGAAAATACAGCCAGTACAAATACAAAGAAAAGCTAAATAAAAGCCAAGCACCATCACCACATGGTATGTTTTCAAAACCCGTCAGTGTTCCAGAATGCTAAGCACTTTAGAAGTAGTGCTCTGCCATGAAACGGAACCAGCTGTAGATCCTCGTTTCACAACACATTGTTCAAAACAAAAAAAAAGTAAGCTCGATGAATGTAAGCTTTGGTTAGATAAGACCCAGAAATCCACTGGTCTGAGAAACAAAAGAACGGCAATTGTCATCTTAATAATTAAACTGTGTTGTAACAGTTTATGAGGCTTGCAGATCCAGTGAGCCTGCTGAATATTAATGAATAGATTGATTTGTCAACATATTAACACCACTGTCAGACATAACAGCACGTAGGAGAGGTGCTGGGACCAGCCAGAGAACTGCTTCAGAATGCTGACCGGGTGCCAGGATTGCAATCAGGATTGATAAAGTGAAGTGAATTATGTGGGTCAGAACCTCCATGGTAGGGGGGTTAACATTTTAAATGATTTCAATTTAAAATTCTGCAACTATGTTTAATTTTTAGAAGAGCCTTTCTTTGTTTTCATTAAAAGGGGATTTGACAATCATGAGCCTGTGGTATATGATGATTTAAAAAATGTCCACCAGTTAAGTGAGTTTTATATGTTTTTATGTATAAAATATTTTCTATCCAGTGAGATAATATGGGAAAGCCTGTCCCACCAAGAAAGAATTTATTTTGCAGGAAGGCAAGTTCAATATGACTAGCATGTTTTTCTCTGATAAATGGCAATTTGTGAAAATGGTTGAAACTTTTATCAGGATAGTTGATATTACAAATCTTCAAAGTTGGTTGTTTATTTGTGCCCCCAATATTAAAGTAGTTGTATAGTACTTGAATTAAAATAGAAATTTTTGCTCCTGAAGTTATAACATAGTTGAACTGAAATATGACTTTTCATGTATGAATAAAGGGTCAAGAGTGGATAAATATTTATGTTTGCTTCCATCCACAATAACAAAAGGGAATACTACAAAATACAGGATATAAACAAATTAAGTAATTATTTAAGAAAAATTAAAAATTTTTTATCTAGCATTTTATTGCCTTAGATTATACCAATCCACTGAGCAATTATGCAGAATATTCTCAGTTTCCTCCAGTCATAGAAAATATGTGGGATTAGAAGGACTTGAGTTCTCCTTAGAGACTAATGCAATGACCTGAAGCATCTCCGTGTTTCAGCACACCAGTAGGACAATTTTAATCATCACCCCTTTTCCAAATGGAGGCTCATCAGCCCTCATGCATGCCTCAGTCTCTCTTCTGGTGATTCTGATCCAAGCAATCTTCTGCGTTTATGATAATTTTAAACAAAATCTCAGAACAGATCTAAATTTTGGTTCAATGGCTCTAGTTAAGTATAACGTGTTACCAGCGTAGTGGCACATTCCTGTTATCTGGGCACTTAAGAGCCAGAGGACCAGATACTGAAAGCCAACCTGGGCTGTGTAATAAAGATGATGATGATGATGATGATGATGATGATGATGATGATGATTGTTGGTGATAGTGTGAAGCCAGCATTATAAAGACATTTAGCATGATACAACATTTGATTTGGGGACAATAAGTAGAATCATAATGAGTTGCTGTGGATTTTAAGGCTTTAACTCATTCTTGTACATGTTGTTAATAACCCATATTTTCCAATTCTGCAATTATAAGTTTGTGGGTAGAGGACTGGGGGATTCAAATAGAAGACCTAGTTCCATATGCCTATGAAATGTTTGCTTACTAGGATCACCCATTACTCCAGACTGTAGCCATTGTGTAACCCACCTTGTTCACTATTACTATCAGCATTTTCTGCACAGAAGTTAACCTGGAAGCCCTCCTAAGTCTTGATCCTAAAATACTGAAGAAGGTATGCTTCAGAATCGGTTATTTCTTAATGTTTCTCTTTATTTATATCCATTTATTCAGTGGTCCATGGGACCATAGTAACCCAGCTATTAACCATTTTCAATGTTCTTGCCTTCAACCTCTTGGAACACAAAATCTGTTCTAAAAGCCAGCAGTCCAGTATTGGCAGGGATCCATGAGTAGATACACAGCATCACCCTCCATCCAATCCTGTAAAACCAGGATCCTCTAATTAAAATCCTCAAAGCTCTATTGAAATGTATGTGAAAGTCTACAAAGCAGTTTAGCAGCCAAGTTCAAGCCCTCAAGGTAGTAGAAATGCCCAAGGCACTTCTAAAACTCCCAGTACCTACCTAGAGGCTCCTCATGTAAAGATTTTTTTACCTTTCTCCAGTTTGAATATTCATGTTTAGAAATATAACTCTCTTAAAGGATTTTAGTGTGCAGAGAAAATAGAGAATAAGCTATGACAGAAATACATTTGTGTTGCTATCTTAAATTCTGAGTCAGTCAGGCATGAGTTTGATAACCTCTGTATGCTTGTGTTGAAACAATTCATGGTTTCCAAGATTGTGTTGCCGATCTTCAGAAAAAAAAAAATGTGATTGAATGTGAAGCCAAGAGTAACCATTGATAGCATACTTTCTACAGAAGAAAGAACTGGGAGCAGGAAAGCCATCGACTTGAGTCTCTAAAGGTCTTACACTTCATTGGATTCTGGTAATTGACTCAGGAACGAGTGAGATGATGATTTCCAGTGGCCTTGTTAGCTGCTGGCAGCCTCTGGTTGCAGCCCCTGAGAGGAGCGTCCCAGTTAGTGTTGCTGGGCAACGGCATGCTGGGTTGAGAGCTGGAATGTGAAGGGTTGCAAAACGATTTTTAAAATAAACACACAAGTTCCCATCAGCATGAAGCCAAGCAGAGAGAGAGAAGTAGTAAGCACTACATTTCAGCAGTCAGAGGTAGAACTGACAGGAGCTGGGGGTGTGCCACTGCCTTGAAAAAAGAGCCAGAGGGTATCTGGAGATGGTGCCATCAAAAAAATCTCTAAACTGCTTTCTAATCTGAAAACATCAAGCTGAATAGTTTGGGTGTAGTGAAATGTGAGGATAGTAAGCATAAAAATAAAAAGTGTTATGTCTGGACAATGAAAGATGAGCACTGGGGTGTCATAAGTTCCTTCCCTACTGTAAATTCAGTACTCTGTATGTCCTTAGCATTGTTCTGATTTCCTGACAGTAATCACTGGTGATCCCATGATCCATTACATTCTTCCCTGCCTTAGTGCCCCATCATCCAGAAATATTATAATTAAAAGATACAAACCACATGGATACAATATGGATGTTAAAACTTAGAGCTGAGAAAGAGGCCATTTAAATTGCTGGTTAATGTACTGAAGCCACCAAATGGCTTTTTTAGTAGTTTTCTGATGCCTTAAAGTTCAGGTGCATCTTTTGTTTTAGAGACCCATAAAGTTTAGCTAAAAAATGAATATCCCATTTGTCTGACCTCAAAGGAGCTAAAATCAAATGGAGAGAATGGGAAGGGCCACCACACACTGATCTGATAAAAGAACATGCTCAAAGATGGAGAGGATTTGATAGAAGATGTGAACTGAGGCCCTTACATGCTAGCAATGCAAAGGTGTCAGTAACAGTTTCTCTCTAGGATGTCCTCCAAGCTTTATGCACTTCCGGTTTTCCACAGCAGAGCTGGTGTATCTTGTGCACACTCAGAAAGAGTGATTATCCACATATTTGCTATTTGCTTTGAAGTCCAGAATGACCACAGTATAATTTGTACAGTTTTGAGGTTAATTTAGTACTTTGATGCTAGAAGAAAGTAGAATCTAAATGCATATATTCATTGAATACTTGTTTGCCCTTGGCTTCTTCCTGTGCCCTTCAATTGCATCTTCCTTGGGTATCCTGGTGCACCTAGCCATGATCTCCACAGAACTTTAGCTGTCCCAACACTCTTCAGAGGATCCACTCTGTTAAACAATGAGTATGTGGTAAAATTTTACTAATAGTTTAATCTCTCCTGTGATAGAATAGTGAGAAAAATGACTGGGCAAAAAGTTATAAGCCAAGAAATTATAACAACAACAACAACAAAGGTGTTAGATTTATAAATTATATTTCCTTCCCTTTTTTAGCTTATAGGAAAACATGAATGTATGGCTACAGACATTTTTATAACAACAACAACAACAACAAAGGTGTTAGATTTATAAATTATATTTCCTTCCCTTTTTTAGCTTATAGGAAAACATGAATGTATGGCTACAGACATTTTTATGAGAACCAAAGTCTTTAATCATAAAGGAGAAATGTAAAAATTGAAATTTGTATCATACAGTTGTTGACAATGTTCCCATAAGGAAAGAAATTGGGGAGAAAACACCTCACATTGTTCAAATGTGGCTGCTTAAGAAACCCTGTGGTATTTGACTTTTAATGGGACTGAACTTATGGATAAGCAGAGAACAAAACTGCCAGAATAGTGCCAGGACTGACTACAAGAATAAATAGGATGGGATGGATGGAAAGTAATCATGACAGTGCAAAAGTTACTGTCATATTTACGGCCAATTAAAGTTGCTGCTTCCCAGTTTGCCCCTATTGTCTTCTAGAGCAGAAAGAGAAAGGAGAGGAGAGTGTGAAGAGTGTAGGGGGTCTCATAGCTGCATTGCTTTGACTCTAGCTGAAATCTAGCTAGTCAAAATGGTATCAGCTTGTTACCCCGTATGGCTTAAGAGCCAGTACTGTGTTCCCCACCCTATGAAAGCCAGATGTTTGAAATAATTGGTTTTCTGATTTTCTGGAAGGAAGTCTAGAATACCCATATATTCTTTTCTTGTAGGTTTCCAAGTTACACTGGCACTCTGGAGCCTTAAAGAGCCCTGTGTGACCTGTCGTTTTTGCATGGCTTTCTTTTTCTACCTGGGCACCAGCATGCCACTTTTCCATCCAGTGTCCCAATCTTCCCTGCTCCAGGACGTGTTCTCTTTCTCCTTCACTTTCCTTTTCAGAGGAATTCACAACCTGGCCTACTTTTGTATCTGTCTCTCCCGTTTTCTCTTCATACACCCTCACATTCCAAAGGAATGCCTTAAAAACACAGTTCCTTCTAGGTGAGCATTTTGCCTTTTTTCATATGATATATTTTTATTATATTTTCCCTCTCCCAACTCCTACCGGATCTTCCCCACCTCCCTACTCATCCAACTTGGTAATCTTTCTCACTTTCTTTCAACTGTAATTAAAAAAAAAAAAAAAAGAACTAAAACTCAAATAAGATAAAAAAAAAATGCCAAAACAAAATGAAACAAAGTACCCTCTCCATGCACACACACACACAAACAAACCAAACCAAAACAACAACAAAAACTAACCAAACAAACAAAACCATGGAATCTGTTTTATGTTGACCAAGCACTGATGGGCATGGGTTCTGTCCTGGAGTGTGGTTGAGATGCCCAGCAACACTATTGGAGAAAACTGATTTTCTCTTTTCCAGCAGGTATCAATTGCAAATATCTTGTTGGTTAGAGATGGAAGTTTGCGTTCACATCCCCTTGGTGCTCGGGTTTGTCTGGTGTAAACATGTGAAGTTCCTTTCATGCTGCCACAGTCTCTTTGTGTTCATATATACATCAGTCCAATTGTTTATGGAAGATGCTGCTTCCTTGGAATAATCCATCATCTTTGACCCATAACCTCTCTGCCTCTTCTTCCATGTAGATCTCTGAGCATTGAGAAGGAGGGTTTTATAAAGACATCCCATTTAGGACTGAGTGTTCCAAAGTCTCTCATTCTTTCCACATTGTCCAGCTGTAGTTCTCTGTGTTAAGTACAGTGTACTTCAAAAAATAAAACCCCTCTCTTATGAGGGTTGAATAGTGCACTGATCAATGGGCTTTAGAATATGTCATTAGTAGATACTTCATTGTTATGTTTCTTTAACAGAAAATAGTAATAGAATTTTACCTAGGGCTCATAACCTATTGAATCTCAGGTTCCTGGCCACTTTAGCTGTTTCAGGCATGGATTTTATCTCATGGAAGAGTCCTTAAATCCAATAAAAAAAATATTGGTAACTACTATAACATTTGTGCCATTATTACACCAATATATCTTGCAGGCAGGTTCACTGTTGTAGGTTGCACCAAGAATCATGTTGATAATTATTTTTCTCCTCCAATATCATGCAGATACCTTCCAACACCACAGATGCTACTCAGTAGGAGTGAAGCTTTTAGTTAAGCACCAGCTTGATCTCTTGATTTTGGATGACATATATAAGTTGTGTCTTTAGCAGGAAGGCTTTATCATCAGGTGTGGAGAGCAACCAATAGCCTTGGCAATAGCCTGTGATTTTTTTTGGGGGGGAAGCTATGGACCCCTTGGGCCAACAATTCAAGAATATATAACCCATTGTAGATACCAGAGGTTTTACTTGGTGGCATAAAATGTCAAGTTATGGCACTGTCTTTCCCACTATATGGTGACTCCATTTACATTTCTTTCACACACACACACACACACACACACACACACACACACACACACACACACACATACATTTAAGGAAGCTTCTAGAGTAGTGGGGTTTCATATGGTTTTTCTTTTTCTTTTTTTTTAAATTTTTTTTTATTTTTATTTTGCAATACAATTCAATTCTACATATCAGCCACGGATTCCCTTGTTCTCCCCCCTCATGCCCCCTCACCTTCCCCCAAACCCACCCCCCATTCCCACCTCCTGGTAGACTCAGCCCAGGTAGGTTCAGTCCCCTCCTCACAGGCCGAGCCAAGCGACCCTGCATAGGCCCCAGGTTTCAAACAGCCAACTCATGAAATGAGCACAGGACCCGGTCCCACTGCCTGGATGCCTCCCAAACAGATCAAGCCAATCAACTGTCTCACCCATTCAGAGGGCCTGATCCAGTTGGGGGACCCCTCAGCCATTGGTTCATAGTTCATGTGTTTCCCATTGGTTTGGCTATTTGTCCCTGTGCTTTATCCAACCTTTTTCTCAGCAATTCTCACTCATATAAACCCTCCTCATTCTCGCTAATTGGACTCCCAGAGATCCACCCGGGGCCTAGCCATGGATCTCTGCATCCAGATCCCTCAGTAGTTGGATGAGGTTTCTAGCACGACCATTAGGGTGTTTGGCCATCCCATCACCAGAGTAGGTCAGTTCGGGCTGTATCTCGACCATTGCCAGCAGTCTGTTGTAGGAGTATCTTTGTGGATTTCTGTGGGCCTCTCTAGCACTTTGCTTCTTCCTGTTCTCATGTGGTCGTCATTTCCCATGGTCTCCTCGTCCTTGTTCTTTTCAGAGGCCCTTTAGTATTAGTTGTCCCTTTGTATACTCCCTCCTTTATCCTGCCCTTCCGTTCCCCTCCCGATTTAGTTCTCCTGTTCTGGTTTCTCCTTTATCTCTTTATAATATTATACTCTGTTTCCCCTTTCTTCCCCTCCCGTCCCTTATTAGCTACTTAACCTCTTGGTTATTCATTTTTAAACACACATATGTAAAACTTAAAGCTAACATCCTTCCACAGAGATATTTGCTCTTCCATGTTCATTGCTGCTCTATTCATTATAACTAAAAATTGGAAATCTCCTTGATGTCAATCAGCTGATGAACAGATAATAAAAATACAGTGCATGTACACAATGAAATTTTAAGAAAAATGAAATTTGCAGGTAAATGAATAGACCTTGAAACAGTCATTCTGAGTGAGGTAACCCACATACAAAGAGACAAGTGTTTTCTTTCATATGTGGGTGTTAGCATTCTGAATCTTTTCTCACATTGACAATTGGAGCTGTACCAAATTGGCCTTCCTCCCTCCCCAACCTCTGGGAACCATTCTCACAGGACTTTCTGTTTCAGCTCTTCCATCCCCTTTCCTTCTCTTGGTAGCCACAGCAGTTGCCTTCTGGGAACTGGAACCTGAGAAGACATGGAAGTAGCCTCATGAGCTCTCCATAGCAGATGAGAGGTAGACATTGTGAACCCTTTAAGAAGCTAACCAGAGTGGTTTATGGCTAGTGTACCTTTGGATGATCTGTGTTTGAAGTGGGAGAGATGCTGATATGTGTAAGACAGGGTACAGTCGCCTGAATTTCATAAAAGGAGAGTCAGTTCAGAAGTCATTCAACAAGAATCTTACTTTATTTCTGACAGATTCCCATAATTAATGACTAAACAAATGTTTTTTAGACACTTAGACAATCCCAGTCCTTAGAGGAAGTGACTACAAGTATTTGTCAGAATTCCTTTACCAGGGATTCGAATTGCTATTTTCTTTTTAAGTAGGACTGCCAGATTAATAGATAGAGTAGCCTCAATGACAGATACGTCTTTATCACAAATGGTTTTTTGTGGGATAGAAAATGTCCTTGTCATAGATAGGGTTTCTATTCCTGTGATGAAACACCATAACCAAAAAGCAAATTGGGGAGGAAAGGGTTGACTTTCACTTCAGCATTGCCATTCATTACTGAAGGAAGGCAGGATAGGAACTCACAGGGCAGGATCCCAAAGGCAGGAGCTAATGTAGAGGCCATGGAGGGGAGTGCCTTACTGGCTTGCTTCCTATGCTTTCTCAGCCCACCTGCTTATAGAACACAGGAACAACCACCCATAGATGGCACCATCCACCATGGGCTTGGCTCTCCCCCATTCCCATTGAGCACTAAATGAGAAAATGCCTTACAGCTGGATTTCATCAAGGCATTTCCTCAACTGAGGCTCCTTCCTCTGATGACTCTAGCTTGTGTCAAGTTGACACAAAATCAGCCCATACACTCCTATTATAGTCTGTGGGGAATAATGAAGTATGAACTAGATGAGAACATTCTAGTAGGAAACGTACTCAATAGTGAATATCCCTAGTAGTTAAAAGTGTGGTTTAGAAGGTGGCCAGAAAGTTCTGTGTTTAAAGTTCTGTGCTTTGTCCAAAAAATGTTCTGATAGTGGAAATAACACAGAGCAAATGGGCTCATTCAGTGTGGAAGAGTAAAACACTGACAAAAAGGACATTGTATCACACTCAGAGTATTCTTTGAAGGCTGAACTGTGGGCTGCAGTTAGAAAGAAACACAAGAAACCCAGAAATCAATGTGCAAAAGTGTGCTGGAAACATATTGAAGAATTTAATGTTCACAATTAGAAAACAATTATAAACTTGTTAAATGCTGACATTGTCAATTAGTAATAATACATTTACAGTATGGCATGGCTCTGTCTGCCATATTGTATAACAACAGCACAGCCTTTGAAGGAGGGTTCTCTGGTTTACAGCCTCGGCACCATTGCCTCAAAAAAACTGCTTCACTTTGACCAAGTGATGGGCTTTGGGTAAGTGCAGCATTTCCTTTTCCATTAGAATTAGAGATCGGAGCTGCATTTCACAGGACTATTATTATACTAAATAAGACTTGGATGAAACATTTTTTTAAAGAAAACAGTTTTTTACTCCTAGGTCATATAAAGAATGCCTGTGTGTAAATAAAACTGGACATTAATAATAAGCAATAGATTTATTGAAAGGCATTTTGCATCATGCAGTTGATTGTATGGAATGTGATTAATGAAATTGTTTTGAGAGTCCCCAAGGCAGTGATAAACAAGCAATGTCCTCAAAATCAGAAATGAATTTATTTTTCTGAGTAGCAGAAAAGCCTTAATGCTAACGGGAGATTCTTACGTTTATGGGCTTTTGTTTTACATCCTATTTCTTAAGAGCCACAAAAATGCATCAGTTCGCCCACATACCCTGCTACTTTTCTCCTTGCAGCCTAAAGTGCTTTCTTTTAGAAGTACCTCACTGGTTTGCTGTGCTTATTCGGGTCACAAGGGGACTGTAGCAGGCAGGCCTGGGATCATGTGCTCCATTCAGAACAATTTTTCCATCTTCATATTTTCCATTTCCCTGTAGACACTCCAGTTTCTCCTCTGCCAGGACTTCCCTATCCATTAGGCAGTGTGGTTCACTGCTGGGGCCCATTTGGGCACAAACCAGACCTTTTGTTGGGTTACTGTACTCCCACCTAACTAATTATAGAACTCAATGCAGAATGAGTGAATTAATAACGTGTATTTATACCCTGCAGTGCTTGGAGAAGTGTAATGCTGCTGCATGCTTACTGTAGCACATGAGCTCTCCCTCCCTTTGCCCGTTGTCTTCCATTTTTGCTCTGTGACTTCACAGCGGCCAGAATGGAAGGTGCACTTTACTCACCAGTGAGTAAATCATATGAATGGATGCTTTAAAGCTCATGCCCAACACACTGTACAATGAGAAACTATACTTTCAAAAGCTCACCGGAAACACATGCTTGGACTCTGAAATTGTACTAAGTACCCTGTTTCCTCAGGTACCCCTACCAAGGCAAGGTTCTTAGGCAGAGGTGGCCTGCAAATGTGTGTTGTCACATTTAATTTCCCTAATCAAAAAGTTGGTGTTGATTGTGTAGCCCTTCAGTGTAGGAAAACACTATAACTATTAGAACCAAAGGAAAGCTGGATTGACAATACAACGTAGGAACTAATTTCCTTTGCTTAATAATAGAGAGGATTTGAATCTATTTGGACTGAATGTTTGCAGATTTATTACTGTGAGTCCTTATGTGATATCTGTGTTTCCAAGACCATACATGTTGATGTGGATCAGACAATGGAGTCTTCAGAACTGCCCTATTCAAATTTGGTGGTTGGGGAAAACTTGGGGAGTTAATTCTCAGTCTTCAAATGTTAAGGCTTTCAGTAGAAAAATTCATCCTTCAGACTTCAGGCCTCGGGTAGGCTTGAGGTGAGAGAAATAACTTTCTCAAGTACAGGTGCTTGCATTCTTTGTATACTTTGTTTTGGGGGGTGGGCAATAAAATGAAATACAGAAGTCAGAAATGGAGTATTTGTATTAAAAATAAAATGTAATATGGAAGCTGAAAATTCATCTCCCCAAAAGTTTTAAACTTTAAGAACTTCATCACATGGTATCAGTTAGATAATTTGTACAGAAGATATATATTTACCTTTTCTTCCCTAAATTTTGTGCACATGAGCCTCAAGTAGGCAGAGTAGGAGAATGAATGAATAATGATCCTAACTCTCAGAGAGCAACACTTGTCTACTACTAAGGAATCAGTGATTGTCGATATAAATTAATTTATTGTTATTTTAAAATGCAAAGGAAATTTTTGAAGATAAAGTCATTTCCTATAGAACTGTTTGTTTTTAGGCCACAGGATATGATTCACGTTAAGCTATATTATTTTCCAGAATAAATGGTGTCCATGTATCTACAGGTTAACCAGCCGTTTCAGTTACTCTATTTTATTTTACTTTGTATGTGTTTGAAAACAGAGTCTCACACTGTAACTCTTTATAGCCTTGAATTTTTACCAATCGTGCTACTTCACCCTCTTGACCTACCACACCCAGCTAACTGAAACCTGCAATTCCCTTTATATGTATTCAAATATTGGATGCACTTTGTAACAAAATGAACAATTCTGTCTTCTGAATACTAGTCTTATCATATTTAAGACATTTAAAATTATATTAAATTAAAATTCATACGCTGAAAAAAATGAGAGTACACAAATTAAAATTCACATTGTGTAGAAGACTTGAAGTAATTGGTTTCAGTTTTATTATTACCACTGTGCCACACTTACATCTGTATAATACAATAATATAATAGCAGATATGCTAGAGACTCTAAGTGACTTATGTATTAATTACATAACAGTTAACTATTTTTAACAATGATTAATTTTCAGCCATTGATCTTATCAATAATTTGCTGCAAGTGAAAATGAGAAAGCGCTACAGTGTGGATAAAACCTTGAGTCACCCTTGGCTACAGGTAAAAGTCATCCATGGATTTTCTTACTTGGGTGTGCTGCCGATTACTTACTAGATTTGATGTTAGCTGTAGAAATCTTTTGTCATGTTTGTATGGGTGTAATTGTCCTAACATTATTCTTTCCAAAATGCATGTGATTTCTTAGGATTTAATTACAGGTTAGTGTTTCTAAATCTCTCTCACTTTGTACCAAGAAAATTTAATGAAGACACACACATGTACACAACACATACACAGAGTTCCCCTTCCCCTCCCCCTCCCCCCAAAAAAACCACCCTCAAGGACATTGCAGAACTCAGAAGAGCAAATTCGGGAAGCATCTGTATGCTTAATCCTGATAATTGTCCCAATAGATGCCCATCTGCCCATGCACTCTTCTCATTTGGAAGCTGTATTTCGAGTCTCAGGATATTATGCATGGATATAAATATATGGCAAATGCAAAGTGTGTGGTGTGAATGTGTGTTCTGTGTTCTTTCTTAAATATTTGCTATTTCCACACTGAGTTTTAATGCTTAGAAAATGATATTCCGAAATACTAAAAGATTACTTATAGCCATTAAACTGCAAAGCAATGTCAACATTCCTAATTGCTTGACTACAAGCATTAATTATTCTCACTTGGAGCCATGGCATCCTGTAAGCAGTATGCATGCTCTAAGGTTAAGCAAATAGGATGACCTTGGTGCTGGTGCTGCCTGTGAGTGCCTGGTGAATGGGGCAGCACTGTGAGAACAGGATGGAAAGGTCACCTCACAGACTGTAGGAACTGACAGCATAAGGAAAGCATGTCGGGTTTCAGTGATCTCTGTGGTGATATTTTGGAATTTTTTTTTTCTTCAGGACTATCAGACCTGGTTAGATTTACGAGAGCTGGAATGCAAGATTGGAGAACGCTATATTACCCATGAAAGCGACGACTCGAGGTGGGAACAGTATGCAGGCGACCAGGGGCTGCAGTACCCTGCACACCTGATCAGTCTGAGCACGAGCCACAGCGACAGTCCTGAGGCTGAAGAGAGGGAGATGAAAGCCCTCAGTGAGCGTGTCAGCATCCTCTGATTCCATCCTCTCTAATCTGTCAAAACACTGTGGAATTAATAAATACATACGGTCAGGTTTAACATTTGCCTTGCAGAACTGCCATTATTTTCTGTCAGATGAGAACAAAGCTGTTAAACTGTTAGCACTGTTGATGTATCTGAGTTGCCAAGACAAATCAACAGAAGCATTTGTATTTTGTGTGACCAACTGTGTTGTATTAACAAAAGTTCCCAGAAACACTAAACTTGTTATTGTGGATGATTTATGTTATATTTAATACATTAAACCTGTCTCCACTGTGCCTTTGCAAATCAGTGTTTTTCCTACCAGAGCCTCGTTTTTGGTAAGAGGCAGCACCTATCCATGATATCATTGTGTTTGGTGAGCCCCATCGATGGTGGTGTTATAAGCAAACTCTTGAGGAGTAGATAATTTGCTAGTGTTCTGTGAACAACTCAAAAGGCATGGGGTGTGTGGGGGGGGGGGTGAAAGATGGGGAGAGGGCATCTAAAGTCCTGAGACTGAGTTACAGGAAAACAGTTTTACTGTGTGGTTTCAAATCCGCTGCCTGTCTGGTGTGCCTCGGTGTATTTAAACTCCAGTAAGTGCCCCTCAATCTGTGGAGCTATTGCTCTAAGCCTAAATGCCTTAGAATGTAAACTGCTATACTTACCAGATGCATTTCTTCCTTTCTTACAATACCAGCTGTATTACAGAAAACCAGCAACTCAGCAAATGTTGGCATTTCGTGTATTTTTTCAATAATAAGAAATAAATATTCTTCTCAAAATCAGTGTCAATCTAATCAAATTATTTTTCCCTGTAGTCCACAGTCTTGTTTTCTAGATAATGAAGTACAGAGGTATTTGCCCAAATAGCAGGAAACATGTGGCATGTCTCGCATTTAACCTGTGTACATCAAAGTGTATAGAAACATTTCTTTTTAATTTTATATCATTGTTTACTCTTATTGTGTGAATGTTTTGCTTAGCACATACGTCTATTCTCCATATGTGTGACTGGTCCCTGTGGAAATAGGTAGGAAGGGGGTATCAGATACTTGGAACAGTAGTTACAGGTAGCCGTGAGCCACAGTGTGGAGGTTGGGAATTGTGAGCCACTGTGTGGGTGTTGGGAATTGAACCTGGTTTTCTGCTAGAGTGCTCGGTGCTCTTAACTGCTGAGCCACCTCTCCAGCTTATAGAGAAACATTTATATCTTGCATGTCACCTCACATAGTTAGGAAGGAAGCTTCAAGAGAGAAAAATGAATGAAGCCAAACAGAAACTTGGAGGCAGAAGTAGACATATTGCAAGTTTGCAGTCTGAATGTGGTTTCCTGGGAGATCATAAACCAGAGACTTAATTGAAGACTGGCTCAAGTTTATTTTCTTTTTCTTTTTCTTTTTGAATTATTTTATTTTATTTTATTTTACAATATAATTTAATTCTACATATCAACCATGGATTCCCTTGTTCTCCCCCCTCCAGCCCCCCTCACCTTCCCCCCAGCCCACCCCCCATTCCCACCTCCTCCAGGGCAAAGCCTCCCCTGAGGACTGAGATCAACCTGGTAGACTCAGTCCAGGCAGGTCCAGTCCCCTCCTCCCAGGCTGAGCCAAGCGATCCTGCATAGGCCCCAGGTTTCAAACAGCCAACTCATGCAATGAGCACAGAACCCGGTCCCACTGCCTGGATGCCTCCCAAACAGATCAAGCCAATCAACTGTCTCACCCATTCAGAGGGCCTGATCCAGTTGGGGACCCCTCAGCCATTGGTTCATAGTTCATGTGTTTCCATTCGTTTGGCTATTTGTCCCTGTGCTTTATCCAACCTTGGTCTCAACAATTCTCGCTCATATAAACCCTCCTCCTTCTCGTTTATTTTCATGTAATATAAGGAAAATGGTTTTGAAATACACTACAAAAACTGAAGGAAAAGTCCATAAGAACATCCACTCAAACAGTGTTATACAGACTGGAGAGAGGGAAGGTAACACTCTGCTGGCCATATTTATAGGTGCTCCGAGTTAGGGTGTGTAGGGCATTTTCTTTTCAGAGAGATGACAGTGGCATACTATATGACAGAAAAAAATTCATGTAATTAATGTTTCAAAGAATAAGTGTTGAGATGTGCTTAAATAAACCAGGGTGTTAAGACTGGATGATTTCACCTTAATGGAATGAAGCAAGAATATTTAATCTGTCCAGTGTTTAATCTCTATGTTATTACTGAATTTTGAACAAATCTGTCTGGAAATTTTAGCTTCTGAATTTGCTTTAGGGGTAAAATAAGATAGGATATAGATTGTCTGTGTGTGTGTATGTGGATGTGCACATGTGTCCTAGTGCCTGCGTGCAGAAGCATATGGATGTGTCATTAGGTTGACAAACTAGAACACATTAACAAAGAGGACAATGGGTGTTGTAGGAATATGAACAGTACCTTTTCTATGACAAAAGATTAGTAAGAAAATTCAAGAAGGGGGAAAGGAGTAAAAGTATATAAATACCTTTTCAATTTATACATAATATACACTAGAAAATCATAATTTAAATTACAATGATTTACATTAAATATATATCTACCTCTTACAAGCTACATTATAAAATCCTACCAGTGACTTCTTTGTTCTGGGAAATTAAGATGGCTATGATGTACAAAACTATGTCAATATGTCCCACATACCATAAAAGATCCTTGAGTCTTTGATTCTTGATTGGGAGGAGGAACCTAGTGTAAATTATAAAACTACAGAGAAGTGCATGACTCCTGCAGCAAATATTTACTGAATATTTTTTCTATGCAGGGCTTTGCTGTATGTATGGTTTTCAGATGTGAATAAGGTATTCCTCTTCAGACATGATTTCTGATCGTTAAATGGAAATAAATAAATTGGTGATGCCTTTAGAAAATCGTAGATAAAGGCATGAGGCGTGACAGCCTTTAGCTTGGAGGAAGGAAGACAACGGGTTGATGTTTGAGCATGGCTGGAAACATCAGCAGGTGTCTTTCTTTTCTACTTGCAATTCTGTCAGGCTGCACATAGAAAGCATGAGAGAGGACAGGAAGATTAAATGGACATCTTACAGGCATGCACGTGTACCACTGAGAATGGGGAGATAATCCAGCACATCCAGTAGAGGGGAGGCTAGGTCTGGATTCAGAGGCTCTTGTATACTGTTTTAAGGAGTTCAAGTTTATATTATGTTAATATCAGAAAACTATCCACACTTCAAATAAAAAAGTTAGCACCATCCGCAAGTTCACCCTGCCAGCAGCACAGCGACTGGGTTGACATTGAGGCAAAGTGAAGGAGCTTAAGACCAATTATCCTTTAATTCGGGAGATACTGAGAGCTGACCAAAGCAATAGTAAATAGGAAGATGGGAAAGAGGTACATATAAGAGATGCTGGGATGTGGAATCAGTGGTCTTTGTTGGTGATTAAATGTGAAATTTAAGAGTTCAGAATGAATCTTTGGTTTGGGCTTGGATGACTATTGAAGTATTAATTTGAGATTTATAAAAGGAAAATTGACATTTGAATGTTTGGATATCGAGTTCCTGTAGCACTGCAGATGTACCTTAGTTGGTAGAGTGTTTGCCTAGTGTGCATGAAGCCTTGGGTTTGATCTCCAGAGTCACAGAAATCAGAACATGGTGGTATATACCTTTAATCCAAATACTGGGAGATGAAGGCAGGAAGGTCAGAAGTTGACATCATCCTTGCCAAACATCTTCTTATCTGGATACCAGTGATTCTGTAAAGCCCATTTCTGTGAATCAGCACTCATTACTGTCAGTAAAATAATCCGTACTTTAGAAACAATGGTAAGATATGACATCAATAGCAGCAGGTCAGTATATGTGTACTGCAAGAAGCCAACAAACATCTTTGTATCAGTTTGCCAAACCCAAAGAAGGATGTGCCAAGTGTACTTGTCACAGTCAGTTGTTCGTAAGCAGTCACATCATTGACCCACCTGAAAGGCTATAACTGCTGGTCTCTGATTATTGTGATCCACCACAGAGCCTATCACTGCTCTGCTTTGTCCTGAGAAGAGGAGAGTACTGAGAGAAATATTTTTATCAGCGTTGCTTTTGTTATGTCTACTCCTTAAGTAAAGGGCGTACTCTGATGCAGATCCAAGAAACACGGTGAACATTGAATGGGTGTAATGAGTACACAAATTTAAGAAAGTCCACTCGCCCTTCCCATGCATTATTCAGTCAATACTAAATTGGCTTTCTATGAAGTACTCACGTTTTACACGGTCTTTGCTTGTACCTGACTTGAGAAACAGGACTCCAGTTTCCCGAAGACACACTAAGGTCCCTGCTACCTTTAGTTGCCAAGGGAACAACTTTTCACTTTGCTGGAAACACTTTCTCAGCTCAGCCGTCTTGATGCCAACTCCTAACATCCTTTTGCGATTTGTTTGGTCAGCATCTCCTCTCTTCTTTCTGTTTCTCTTTACCTTCCTCTTTTTATGCTGGGTGCATATTTTAAGAAAACATTTTAGCTCCTCTGCTGAGGTTTTGCTGTTTCTTTTAGTTATTAATGATTGGCTTACTGATTATAACAGGTATCTTTACTTATTATCCATTTCAAGTTAATAGTTACTTAATTCTAGTGAAATGTATCAACTTTGCCTTCTTGTAGGTTCTCCTTCTGCCTTCCTTTGTGTTATTGCCGTCTTATATAGCATTGCTTTAGACAGCCTAACAGTGCTGCTGCTGCTTTACAGTTTTACATGGGTCGGATTCAGACACTTTATACATTTCCCCTGGCTGTTTTTACTGTCTGCATATGTGAGGTCATTCATGAAGCCATGGAATGGGAATAGCATAAAACCAACAGCATCTTCTGAAGTAACATGCAGTTTTATACAGGCACACTGCCTCCAGCCACTAGGGAACTATGAGAACTTTCTTCCAGCCTGGTCATTGCTCCAATAAACACCGCAGCCATAAAAGGACCACAGCATTGGCCCTCCATGGTTGTTTGCCAGCCAGTCCTCTCCATCACTACAGAGTCATTCTCCCAGCCTCTATTTACCTATTGGAACAACTGTGCCAAGGAGCAAAAGGTTTCAGAGAATGGAAAAGAACATGGAGTCACAGATCTATATTGTTTTACAGACATTTAATAGATTTCCTTGGATAAATGCTTTAGAATTTGTTGTGTGACATTGGCCAGTTTCCAAAGTTCTTTCTTCAGTTTTATTTTGAAACACTATCAAATTATCATGTTGTTAAACTTTAACGCTCCTTGTGAGGATGAAATCTAATTCTAAATTTACATTTAATGTATTTTTCTTACAGGCTCTGAATGTTTGAAATGTACCTATGTGTATAAATAATTTTCTATAACAAGATATGTGTGTGTGTGTGTGTGTGTGTGTGTGTGTGTGTGTGTGTGTGTCCCAGAAACCTAAACTTCAGAGCTCATCTCAGCTAATGGCAGTGTGATGCTTGGTAGAATCACCCAAGTTGTTTATCACACAACAAAACCTCAGCACCAAGGATTAACATCCTTCATAATCTCAGACAGCTCTTTTGTTGCTCTGTCTCTCTCGTTTGAGATGTTTCTCTTTCTTCACAGTGGAAATGTTGAAGGTTCATTAGAATAGCTCTATGTTTTTATATTTTTTTCTTTTGCTTTTTAAAATGGTTTTTCATAGATATTCTATATCACCTTTATCCTAATTCTTCTTGTGTCCATCAAGACATACTCTATCACCACAGCCTCTGATTATACATGTTCTGATTGTTACTCAATAACAAATTTCACTTTGATTTACATTGAGCCCACTTTCCCACCATGAACATACCAACCAATACATAATTGGCCCAGGGTATTAATAAAGCTTTCAATGGATGGCATTTATTGTTAGTTATTCAACAAATGTTTTTCATGACTATCTGCTGGTACCCAACAGATGAAAAGACCCACATTCCTCTCTATCTTCATTCCTCCAGTATCATGCCTCTATCTGTTTTGATGTAATACCAGGATGGGAATCAACTTTGAGACTGACAGACACAGATCCATTCTAACACCATGATGTTTTGGATGAACTTAAATTCCTATAAACAATATTAATTGCACATAGCACAGCACATGTGTGTACTTGTACATACAAACACACACACAATGTTTGAGGATTACTAAATAAACAAGTATTAATTTACTTCATTAAATTATTGTGTTGTGGCATGGCCAGAATTAATTTATTCTTCACACTGCTTCTGCATGTATTACATAAGGGTGTCTTATTTTCTATTTCAGTTCTGTTTCCTAGTGATATGATTTATTTACATGAAAACATCTGTTGCCACCATTAAAACTTCTGAATCCTGCCGGGCAGTGGTGGGGCACGCCTTTAATCCCAGCACTTGGGAGGCAGAGGCAGGCGGATCTTTGTGAGTTCAAGGCCAGCCTGGTCTACAGAGCGAGATCCAGGAAAGGCACAAAGCTACACAGAGAAACTTTGTCTCAGAAAAAAGAAGAAGAAGAAGAAGGAGGAGGAGGAGGAGGAGGAGGAGGAGGAGGAGGAGGAGGAGGAGGAAGAAGAAGAAGAAGAAGAAGAAGAAGAAGAAGAAGAAGAAAAGAAAAATGAAAAAACAAAACAAAACTTCTGAATCCATACTGACTACTCAAATGTCCTATTATCAGTTGTATTTCTTCATGAATATATAGAATGTTTTGATCCCCAGGCCCCATCAGAAGCATCTAAGACCAGTCCTCTGACTATTGTCCTCTGTGTCTCTGTAGAGTGCTCTCACCAGGATCTTCTTTCATCAATGTACTTTGTTGATTCATTTAATTTTCCAAATTTATTTCATTTTACATATTTGGAAATATCCAAAGACGCTGTTCACAGTTATCTGCAATATAAAGTTAAATCTTTAGCACTGTAAAAGTGATGTTACAAAGAATCTGGAATCTAAAAGTGACCAAAGTACTGCTTCAAAATGCTTTCCATGGCAGTTTTTTATTTTTAAAATATTCCTGAGGCAGGTCCAACCCTCTCCCCCTGCATTAAGGCTGTGCAAGGAGTCCCACCATAGGTACTGGGCTCCAAAAAGCCAGCTCATGCACCACCGGTCGGTGATGGATCCTGACCCTACTCCCAGGGGGGGCCTCAAGCAGGAGGAGGGAAGAGAGGGGGATCTGTGGTTGGTATGTAAAAGGAATAAAAATTTTCTTAATAAAATAAAAATTGCTTTTTGTTAGAAAATAAAAAAATCCTGAGTATGGTGATATTTTATTTGTATTAAAATGTTATTTATATGTTAATAAATAAAGTTGTCCGGGGGTCAGAGCTATTAGCAAGCCATAGGAAAGCAGGGCAGTGGTGGCGTACGCTTGTAATTCCAGCACTTGGTAGGCAGAGCTGGGTAAGTCTCTGTGTGTTCTGAGATACAGCCATTATTGGATACACATGCCTTTAATCTTAATACCAATCATGGAAAACCTGGAGGCCTATACAGACAGGCTGTGAGGAGGCGGTCATGTGGTTGGGTTTACAACCAATGAGAAGGCAGGACAGGAACTCTATATAAAGACTTTAACACAGGGGTAGCTCTGGTTCAGAGAGGTAGGACCACCGCAGGAGGAAGGGTAAGGTTTTAGCTCTTAGCTCTGACCTCTTGGCTTTCTTCTTTGCATTGGTTCTGTGTTTCTTATTTAATAAGAAGGTTGGATACATCTACACCTGAGAGTTTTATTTTACTTAGCAATTAAGAAGTATCTTTCCATCACTGATCAAATCCACTGTCTTCATTACTTTTCTATTGCTGTGAAGAAAAACAAAAAACAAAAAGCACCAGGCCCAAAGCAGCTTATAAGAGAAAGCACTTCATTCAAGGCTTGTTTATAGTTTAGGGAGTGGAGTCCGTGGACACTATGTCAAGTAGCATGGCAGCAGACGGACAGACATGGAGCTAGAGTAAGTAGCAGAGAGTTTACATGTTAAGAAAGCAACCACCAGGCAGAAAAAAATAATTAGAAATGGCAGAGGCTTTTTAAGCCTCAAAGCCTACCCCGAGTGGCACACCTCTGCCAACAAAGCCAGACCTCCTAATCCTTCTGAAACAGTTCTACCAATTAAGGACCAAGCACTCAGATATATGAGCCCATGGGGGCCATTCTCATTCAACTCACCACATTCCTTGGCCCTGCATAAGCTCATGGCCATATCATAATGCAAAATGTACTTAGTCCAACTTCAAAAGTCCCCATAGCCTATAGCAGCAGTCTCAAGACTGTTTAAAAGTCCAAATCTCTTCAGAGATGAAAGGCAGTTTCTTCACTGTAATCCTCTGTAAAAACAACAATCGAATTACCAACTGCCAACAGTACAATGGCACAGAATATACATTACCATTCCAAAATGGAAGAAAGAGGATGTAGTGTGAAAACACATGGAAAAAGTAAGATCAAAATCCAGCAGGGCAAACTCCATACCCTGTAGCTCTGTCTGATATCAAAGGTCTTCGATGGCCCCTTGTGTCTCCCACTGTAATATCTGGGGGTCTCCACCACATCTGAAGCTTCACCTTCACAGTTTCCCTTAATATCCTCTCCATGCAGGGGCTCCCCTGCCATATGCCTAGCCTCAGCAGCTTTCCTTAACTGTAGAAGATTCTACAACCCCTTCACTCCACAAATTAGGGACCAAGCAATCCAATGTGGGAGGAGGGGATGTAGACATTCTCATTCAAGTCACCATGCCATGTTATGAGACAGCACACCATGGGGCAGGGGGTGGAGAGACATGTGGCAAATCAAAATTACCCATCTCTGAAAATAAGCAACCGAGGACCCTTCAAGTACTTGACCTCAATGATCTATTCATTGAGTTCCTACCACATACTATCACTTAACTTTCCAACACCTCTCATTATTATCATGTGCTGGAACCAAATCTTTATCAAATGGGACTTTGGAGTGTAAGTATCCAAACCACAGGAACTATTATGCCAATGCATTTCTAACTATCTTATATGTTTGAACTACAGAAATGGGTGTCAGGGGTTAGGAAAAAGTTTTACTTTTTTGAAGTTCATTTCTTATTTCTATATTAAGATAAAGAACTAGATGAGCTGACTTCTTCAAGTCTTACTCATAGAGTCCAGGAGAGGATGTCAGATTTCCTGGAGCTGGAGTTACAGGTGGTTTTCGTTCCACTCATCTCAAATGGGAAGACCTGAACTGTGATCCTCTGCAAGAGCAGTATACATGTGTTTAACTGCTTGAGCTATCTCTCCAGCCACACAATAGGACATTTTTATTTATTGCAGCATTTGATAAAGGCAAGATGACTGGATCATCTGGTCAGTAGTGTACTCTTTCTAATTCTCAGAAATGTGCTTTTGAGAAACAACAAAAACAATGCCTCCTTCTGTGGGTCTCTTTTGTGTCCTATGTTATGTCTGGGAGGCTAGATACAGGTTGTTTATTTAAGTGACTCCGAAGTGCCAGCCCTAGTGATTAAATAGCATCGTGTTGAAATAAGACATACATACCATTCAAGAAATGAAAGCCTTCAATTTCTTTTAGAGATGTAGAGAGTGGTTTTTGTTGTTGTTGTTTTTAGAAAAAAAAATCAGTTTCAGTTTTACTTAAGTAGTCTAAGTGATCTCAGTTGTCAGAGAAATTCAAATAAGTAAATGTATTTTCTCCTCTTAATTTTGTGTCTGCACTAGAAAACAGTCTAGCATTGGCTGACCACTGATTTTCACTGAGTGTCTCCCATTCGGGAAAGGCTCATGAAAAAAAAAAAAAATCTCTGGAGGCTTTCCAGGAGTTTTGTACCACTTTGCATTGAATCAGAGGCACAGGAGGACACATTTACATTATAATATAGAAAGAAGAATGAACGTGATGTGAACAGAATAAAAGGTCTTGAAGAAGGCACATTAATGGAGACATAGAGAGAGGAATTTACATAGTCTGGGTTAAATTGAGCTTGATTATCTATGACCTCAAAGACCAGGAAACTCTCACACTCTGTCCTAAAATAAGTAGTGGCAGTTTTTGGCAATGGGAATACTCTAATTCTTTATTTTTGTACTTGGTAAAGGAAAGAAATTATACAATTTTTATTGGGTCCAAGAATTGAAATGCTATCTTTAAGTTATGGCAATGTTCACAGAGACATTAAATATCTTCTAAGAAGGTCATTCTGGGCCCATATTTAGCTGACTATACCTTCAATACCCTTTTTGAAAGCAGTATATTCTTTTATGATCAGTATGGCTTTCTCCTTCCTTCTTTCCCTTCAGAATTACAACTAAGCTATGAACATCTCAAAGGACATACATTCTTGAAGTATGCTCTGCAGAAAAACTGCAAAGTAAGCTGCACTTCGACTTCAGAAGACTGTAGCTTGTGTCCATACAGAAATAATCATTAGAATAATTATCTTTAGACAGACTGATGCTTCAAATTCTAATTACAAATTTTTAGCCTCATTAGCACATGGCTTCATTTTATAACTTGGCTACCACATTTTATTGTTACAATTCATTAAAAATAAAGTGAAAAATGGAGATGATCATAAACTTCTTAGCAAAAGCAAAAAATAACTGCCTGAGTAATGATAACAACACTTTATATTCACATAGCAACTTCCTTTAAAGGCACTCAAAACATTTCACAAACATCCTCTCATTAATCCGGTGAGGAGTGCCATACAAATAGCTTCTTAGATCACTTGCTAAGAAAATGGATACATTAACTATCTTGTTTCTAACTGCTTCACCTTAAATTATGAACAATGAAGTAAGCTATCCAAATACATCTGTTACTATCTTTAAGCTAACATACATAAGAGGTCTGCTGTATATGCCCCTAAGTGTTAAAATGTGTACTTTAATGTAACTACTCAACACTAGGTACAGAAGCCTCCATCACTCTGAAACCTTTCCTGGTACTCTTTGTCATGGAACTCGGCCACATTTCCCTCACCAAACACTGATCTACACTCTTCCACTGCTATTTTGCCTTTTTCAGACTATCATATACATGGAATCAGAGTTTGTACACATTTCAGGTTAGTGTCTTCTCAGAATAATTCCTTTGAAGAACATCCATGTTACTGACCGAATCAATATTTCACCATTTTATCAGTCACAATCCATTGTGTCGATGTATCTGTCTGTTCATTAACTAAGGGTTTCCCCCCCTACTTTGGATTGATTATTAATAGAGTTGCTGTACATGTATAGATTTTTCTTGGAAAATAGTTTTTATTTCTCTCCTTTAAGTACCCATAAATGAAATTGCTTGGTTGTTGGAAAAGTTCATAAGAATTTTTCTTTTAACTTTTGAGATTATAATATAATTATAAGATTTCTCCCTTCCCTTTCCTCTCTCCAAATTCTCCCATATATCCCTCCTTGCTCTATTTAAAATTCATGGCCTCTTTGTAAATTGTTATTGCATATGTATATATAATATTATATAAATAATATTTATTATATGTATTGGTTCTTAAATATAATCTATGCAGTCTATATAATGCTCTTTGTGTGTATGTTTTCAAGGCTGACCATTTCACATTGGACAACCAATTGGTATGCTCTTCCCTGAGAAGATGATTATATTGATCTCTATTCCAGCCATTTCCCTTAAAATTATACAACTTTTTTCTTTGTTATGGCTGGATAAGACTAGTCTTTCTATTCTACATGGCATTCTGAACTGCATTGTCATTATCTATAAGCATCCTATTGTGGAATAGCACATCAGAATTTTTTTTCTTGGTCCAGTGTAGTGATTACTTAGCATCTATTGCTCAACCTTTCCCAATACTTTCCTTTCTCCATTTCCCCTGGCATCTGATAACTACCACTGTAGTCTCAATATCCATATGATCAATATTTTTAGATACCATATCTATTAGTTTCTTCTCTCCCTTTGCAGTGACAAACACCTGATAGAAACAGCTTGAGGGAGGAAGATTTATATTGGGAAGACATGATGGTTGGAGTGTGGGGAAGCAGGGTCACACTGTGTCTGTAGTCAGGAAGAAGAGAGAAATTAATGTTGATGCTCACCTCTCTTTCTCCGTCTTTCCTTTTGATACAGCCGGGGCCCCCAGCTGGTGGTCAAAACAGGCAGGTCATATGACCTCACCACCATCTTTACTAAGAACAGGAAGGGCACAGCACCAGGTGCTCAGGCCATTGGTTAGGGAATCACCTCCTGCCTCACATTGTTTTACCAGCCTAGGAAAAGTCTTCCAGCCTTGGCCTGGCATTCCCCAGCTGCCTCTCACAGGCTCCAACAGTCTGGGCAGGGTAGAAGTCCAGTCATGGCCTGGTGTTCATTCCTCGGCAGCCACTCATGTGGGTGGAGACCAGAGACATATGCATTCCCCTTCAGGGGAATCACATGCAGGCAGTATCATTATATTAAGATTTTAAATTTCAGATTTTAACATTAATGCAATTCTGATACACTTTGGGTCACAAGCTCAGGATTTTAAACCTATAGGTATGAGTCTACTGCTTTTCAGATATCCCATCCCTGCTCCAGTTCAGGAGTCTTTCTCATCTGTCCGTTCCTGAAGATGGCATTTTTCTCTCCTGGTCTTCAATTACCAAAACTACAGGCCTGAAGATTTCAAACGAGTTCATAAATTTTAACTCTGTCCCTAGTCTGTATCTGTTTCAGTGGGCTTCCATCTGGCTGACTGACTTCAACCTGTGACACATGGACCTGCTGAAGTCTGATATGGTCCAGCCAAATGTTATTATTTCCTTTCTCTACAGCTAGCCAGAGTCCTGACCACCTATGCCCTGTTTCAGCTTGAAGCAGCTATGGAGAATATGTTGTCCTGTGATCCCTGTTCCCAGGACAAGCTGGAGGACTAGGTTAGGGATGGAAACCCTGGCATAGAGTCCACCAAGAGGGTCTTTTTCCTTTTCTCTGAAGGTCCTTTTCTCAGAGTTGGGCCATACCCTGACTCACAAGCCCCCTTTCTCCTGTTCTCATTCAGTCTTGAGATCTTTGCCCTGTCATTCTTCTTTGCCTTCTCAGGAGACAGCTTAAGAAATAATTATTTCTGTATAAGTCATTCAGGATTATAATCTGGCTGTACTCAATGATCAGAACTATAGCTACAAGGCCTTAAAAAGGGTAAGATTCAGATATCACTGCCAACAACTTAAAGAAGTCTCTTCTTGCTCAAGGTCTATTCAGTCTTAAGAATGTGACCCTCCCTGTCCTTGCCAACTTCATTAAGCTGTAACTAACTGGAAAACCTGTATAATCAGATTTAAGTCATATATATATATGTATATATATGTATATATACATATATATACATATATATCCTCAAAGTTACAAATATGTCTAACAGATTTTGTTTCCCCAGTGCTGTTCCAATCTTAGATGGTCTTTTAATAAAAATCCCAGAACCAAATATCAGAGTGAAAGCTGAATGATCAGAGAAGCAGAACAGCCAGCCACTAGTTCTTACCTCTATGAAATCCTCAGCCTAAAGAGAGTAAGTTGCTGTTTCCTCATTCCGTATATACCTTTCTCTGCCCTGCCATATTACTTTCTGAGATTAAAGGCATATGTGTTTCCTAAACAAAGGTATGAGATTTCAAGTGTTGGGATTAAAGATGTGTGCTACCACTGCCTCACTTCTACTAATCTAGTGGCAGGCTCTGTCCTCTGATCTTCAGGCAAGTTTATTAGGATACAAAATATATCACAACATTTCAAACCCTTTTTGTCTAAAATAATAGGTTATAACTAACATAAGAAAAACTATATACAATAAGTACAGTAAGTATATGTAATATATACAGTCAAGAATTACATTAACAATATCTAGAGTTGATTACCATTTGACAAATTCAGACAAAAAACTGCATTATTTATCCTACCTTGGTGAGTCCAAAAATAATGTATCTAACTCACTTTCTATCCTAACTTGTATTCAATCAAAAACTATCTATTGATATCTTTCAAACTTATACACTTTACAACTCTTTAGTGAGTTTCTTTTCTGAATTTGTTAACAAAGAAAACTATAACTACCTAATTTTCAACTCCCTCAGAGACCTGAGAAGGAAATAATATTACCTAAGTAAACAGGAAGTGCAAACAAGCAGCTTCCAAAAAATGTGAGAAATGACAGAAACAGCTGCTGCCTGGACAGTCACCCAAGATTTCTCTGCAATGTTGGGGCATCCGTCTTCAGCTTACGGGCCTAACATATCTGACAGACTTTTCAGTGAAGCAGGATATTCTGAAGGGCCTTCCTACTTTGTCTTGGCAAGGTTTGACAGTCCTTTCTTTTGTGTCCATCTTGGACAGCATACTGTCAGCAGTTGAGGCAAGGGCACTGTCTTGTCCAGTGGCTAACTTGCCACAAAGAAAATAAACTCCGTATGAAGTTTCTTCAATGCCCATCATCTTCTCTGAAGTATATTGGTACTGCCAGGAGCAGACATGTCTCATTGTCATAAAAAAAGGAAAGAAAGAATTTATGTTATTAAAATATCTTAAATGCCATTTTCTGAAGATCTCTGAAGTGACTGAAGATGACCTGTCTATCTACAATATATGTTTGACCTTGAAAACATACCTAATATGACTACAAGTTTGATTGTAATTTGTGACTAACTACTAACCTGTATTTCTTTATATCCTAATTTGTTGGTAATAACTTTCAAGGACTAGCAATTTGCATTACCTTGTTAAATGAGATACATAGGTACAATAACTTGAACAAGATTAGAAATATATGTAAAGTATTTTCTAATAAAATCAATCTCAAGTTTGTATCAATATACACAATTTGTATACAATATACAAAGATCCAATCCAATGTAAAATATTTAAAACTAGTAATCTCTTTTAAAAAGTAGATTCAATAATCTACCTTTTATCTTATCATATCCATATTCTCTCTTTTTTCTTTTTAGAGTAGATTCCATAATCTTCCTTTTATCCATCATTTCTATATCTTTTTTCAGAGTAGATTCAATAATCTACCTTTTATCTTATATCTATAGCCTTTTTTTTCTTTTCTTCTTTTAAAATAAGAACCCTGAATATAAGTTCCTTTTTTTTAGCTTTTTCCTGACCATTAACAATTAACAACTTGTAACCAACCATCCTAAACAATAGCAATTATCCAAAACCCATTGAAAGACCAGAAATCACTCACCCCACCTCTTGGGAATATGGATATCATGTTCTTAAAATTACGTCCTACTGTCTGGGGGCAACAGCATCTTTAGAGGATTCTGAAAAGAAAAATTTGGGTTAATTGTCAAGTCCTGGGATAGGTAACTGTATCATTTGTTGTCCAGTCTCTGTGTAATGGGAAAGTGCAGGGCTTGTCTCAAGTCCTTGCTTGAGAAGTCTGTGAAACTGGATCATCTCAGTTAGCCATCTCAAAATTATCATGAGCAGTTTGTAGTCCAAAGCCAATCTTTGGGTGGTGTTTGTCAGCTTAGTGGTATTATGATCGTGCTGATGGAATAATCTTTGTTGTGCCCCATCATCTTTTTGGATGTGGTCATGCTTCAATACAGAAAATCTTTTTCATGGGACATTTTTTCTAGATGATTTGTCCTTCCTTTTCAGATGTCTCATTTGTCCAGTGTTCTTCAGATTTCTTAGCTGGATGCCTTCATTCTCCTGAAAGACAAAAACAAAACCCTTCCCCAACTCTAACTTTGGGGAGTTTCCAAATCTAATATTTATCAATTTTGATTTATGATCTCTTTTGAATTTTTTGTTCTCTCTTCTATATCTGTTCTATCACCCTGAGCAGTATGGTTTTTTACAATAGAAATTAGGTTCCTTGATTGCTCTGAGAATGAGTTTCTTCTATGCTGACAGGAAAGGACTGAACCAAATTTGTCCTGGGGGCCTGTGAGAGGCCCCTCAGGGAGTTTCCCCGTGGCAAAGGCAAAGGATGACCTTGTCTGTCTCTTGTTGATCTACATTCATTAGTCCAAAGTTTGCCTTTGCCACACCTTCTACATAATCCAGAAGGGAGGGGCACTCTGTTGCCATTGATCCTTGAAAAAGCATTTTTTCTAGGAGTGCTTTGTTTACAGTCTCTTTTTAGGTTACTGTGGTGATATATTTTGTCCCCCAATATATTGTGCACCCTAATAAATTTATCTGGGGTCAGAGAACAGAACAGCCACTATATACAGAGGCCAGAAAATGGTGGCACACAAACCTTTATCCTAGCATTCCGAAGGCAGAGATCCATCTGGATCTCTCTGAGTTCAAAGCCACACTGGAAACAGCCAGGTATGATGACTCACACCTTTAATCCCAGGAAGTGATGGCAGAAAGCAGAAAGGAATCTAAGGCATGAGGACCAGGAACTAGAGCCTGGTGAAGCTTTTAGGCTTTTGAGCAACAGTTCAGCTGAGATTCATTCTGGATGAGGACTCAGAGGCTTCCAGTCTGAGGAAACAGGATCAGCTGAGGAATTGGCGAGGTGAGGTAGCTCTGACCTGTTCTGTCTCTCTGATCTTCCAGCATTGACCCCAATACCTAGCTCAGGCTTGTTCTTATTAATAAGATCTTTTAAGATTCGTGCTACAGGTGACCTTGTTTACCACAATTGAAACATCTGACGTTACTATTTTTCTTCAAACTTCTGGAAATCACCTCTCCTATCCAAGTATCATCATGGTCATGAGATTCAATATATCAATACACCCTAGTCCTCAAACACCTGTAGAGATCTGAGAACATGGCATTTAGCATAAAAGCTTTTTATGACAAAGAGACATGCCAGCTCCTGGCAGCATCTTGTATCTTCTCCAAGAAGATAAATGGTCACAGAAGAATTTGGAATCTTATGGAAAGGCTGGCCATGCAGCAAAAAGCTGAGATCCTGTCCAGACTGTGAATAAGAGGAACAATAGCAATTGGTTGTCCTCTCTGCCAAGACAGGTAGAATGACCTCCTCAAATTTCTACTTCACAGAAAAAAAAAATCTGTCAGATCTTCTGGGCCTATTAACTGAACAAGTACTGCCTTTGGGCTTTCTGCCTCTGCACCAGTGAACATGGAGTGACTTGGGACTGATTGCTGCCTAGGTATCTGGAAAGATGATGATTAGGATATCAGTTTAACAGCCCCAATCCCAAGAAATACACACACACACACACACACACACACACACACACACACACACACACATGTATATATATATCATAGTATTATTTTTTAATTCTTCCATAGGTTGTAATGTTTATATATATTCTCTGATTTTTATATATGTCCTCATAGATTCCATATATTAACTACTGAATGAAGGTTTCCTTCTTAAATTTGATTCCAGATACTATGCTGTTGTATCACAAGAAACGCTTGTGATTTTGTGTGTTATTTTTCTATCTCCTAAATCTGAATAATCAGTTTATCAGTTCTAATAGCATACATTGAAGCTTTAAGGTTTTCCAAATATAAGATCACATCATTTATAAACAACCATATTTTATGTTTTCTGTAAACACTGAAAATTTGACTTCTTATCCAATTTGGGTTCTCTTCATTTCTCTCTCTCTCTCTCTCTCTCTCTCTCTCTCTCTCTCTCTCTCTCTCTCTCCATCTTTCTCTCTTAGAATTTTATAAATCTTTATTTTTTATGCTGTATCTGTTATCATTGAAATTTTTCATTGACATTAGATTGATTTACCTAATATAAAATTTGCTTACACCATTTTATCTCTCAGTGTTTCTAAACCTGAATCCAATCCAACTTCAGTATTTTGACCTTGAAATCTTTCCAGATCCCCAAGAGTTTCTCTATGTTAGATGTCTTAGTTAGGGTTTCTATTGCAATAATAAAACACCATGCCCAAATGCAAGTTGGGAAGGAAAGGGTTTATTTGGCTTATGTTTCCAAATCACTGTTCATCATTGAAAAAAAGTCAGAACAGGAACTCAAACAGGCAAGAACATGGTAGCAGGAACTGGTTCAGAGGACATAGAAGGGGGCTGCTTACTAGATTTCTCAACATGGCCTGCTTATGATTTCTTATAGAACACAATACTGTGGTGATATTTTATTTGTGCTGAAATGTGGTGATATTTTATTTATGTTTTAATAAATAAAGCTTGCCTGAAGATCAGAGGAAAAAGCAAGCCATTATAAGTAAACAAAGAAGTCAGGCAAGAGTTGCACATGCCTTCAATCCTATCACTTGGCAGGTAGGGATCTGTCTGGATCTCTGTGAGTTCAAGACCACACTGGAAACAGCCAGGTGTGGTGGCACTTGCTTTAAATTCTAACACTAGTTAACCATGGAGGTCTGGAGGTCTGTACAGACAGACAGGAAGTGTCAGAGCTGTGCAGGAAGAGGAAATGTTGTAGCAAATCAAATGGCAGAACAGCAAGGCATATAGGTGTGGGTAGACAGGACATATCTTGCATTTGGAAGCTGTGGAGTTGGTTAGGTAAGGTCAGCTGTGGCTTTCCCTATTTCCCTGATCTCCCAGGTTTTCAGCCCTATATCTGGCCCTGTGTTTTTTTATTTAATAATACCATTTAGAAATTTGTCTACAAATGGCACCCAACATGGCAAGAATTCATTAAAAAGCCACTTGTGGGCTTACAGGGTCCTGGGCTCAGGCTGGGTTGCACAGTTCAGGTCAGAGCACATGGCTAGGGTCTCTTTGGCCTTTTCTCTCCTGGTGGGTGGTGGGCTCTCTTTGGATTCCCATCTTGGACTGCCACCACACTAGGTAGCTGCTTTGAAATTCCCTCAGATTTCTATTGTTCTATGCAGTCAACAGACTTGGTAAGTCAATTAAGATGTGTTAAAGGGTGAAATGAGTTAAAAGAGAATTTTTCCCCCCCACATTAAAAAAAAAAGGGAGCTGGCAATGGTCGAGAGACAGCCCGAACTGACCTACTCTGGTGATGGGATGGCCAAACACCCTAATTGTTGTGCTAGAAACCTCATCCAACTACTGAGGGATCTGGATGCAGAGATCCATGACTAGGCCCTGGGTGGATCTCTGGGAGTCCAATTAGCGAGAATGAGGAGGGTTTATATGAGCGAGAATTGTTGAGACCAAGGTTGGATAAAGCACAGGGACAAATAGCCAAATGAATGGAAACACATGAACTATGAACCAATGGCTGAGGGGTCCCCACTGGATCAGGCCCTCTGAATGGGTGAGACAGTTGATTGGCTTGATCTGTTTGGGAGGCATCCAGGCAGTGGGACCAGATCTTGTGCTCATTGCATGAGTTGGCTGTTTGAAACCTGGGGCCTATGCAGGATTGTTTGGCTCGGCCTGGGAGGAGGGGACTAGACCTACCTGGACTGAGTCTACCAGGTTGACCTCAGTCTGTGGGGAAGGCTTTGCCCTGGAGGAGATGGGAATGGGGGGGGTTGGGGGGAAGGTGAGGGGGACGGGAGGGGGGGAGAACAAGGGAATCCGTGGCTGATATGTAGAACTGAATTGTATTGCAAAATAAATTAAAAAAAAAAATAAAGGACAGGTGGACCAGTAAAAAAAAAAAAAAAAAAAAAAAGGGAAACATTTTTACCATGGAAGGAATTTGTTCTCTGTTTGATAATACATTAGGCAGTCTGAAAATGGAACAATTAAATGAGAGGATAATTAATATTGATGGGATGTACATAACATCAATTATGAATATTATTTGCTTGATCATTTTTATTTGAGCATTAAACAGGTTGGTCAATTTGAGTGCCAAGACAAAAGCTTTAGAAAAACCTGTTAAAATGAATCACAGAGAAATTCAGACCCAGACAGAAGCATTTAAAGGTAAAATTATCTCAGGATTGAATTATATGGTTATAGAGAAACAGTCTCAGGTTGCAGGACAGCAAATTTGAATCTACCCGGTAACCTTACAGGAACTGCCAGATGCTCAAGTGCATGCACAAGCTAACTGAACTCCAGTGGAAATGTTAGATTTAAGAAGATTTAAAGAAGCTATATTATCATATTGCCTGCATTGTCCATTTGTAAAGCAGATGTTAAACTCATGGTCAACTTTTAATAGAATTATCCCTCAGGATGGGAAAGAATTAATTACAGCTGTTCGAGCGGCCAGTTCACAATCACAGTGGAGAACCTGGTTTAAAGAGAAGGCTAGAATAATAGAACAATGATGTAGGACTAGAGGTGTGACAATTTCCCAGGATCAGCTTCTTGGAGAAGGCAATTGCACTGATATACAAACACAATGCTTATATGATAACCAAACCCTAATTCTATGCCACATGCCAGCCATGAATGTGTGGGACACAATTAAGGAAGCAGGGGAAAAAAAAATCAAATCATTTACAAAAGTTATATAAGGCCAGAAAGAATCCTTCACAGATTTCTTACAAAAGTTGTCTTCAGCAGTAAATAGAATGATACCAAATTCAGAAGCTAGACAGATAATAATTGAATCTTTGACTTTTGAGAACACTAATGCAGCATGTAAGATGGTGATCATGCTGTTAAAGGCCAGATCAGCACACTTGGAGGACTGGATCAAGAACACAATTAATATTGAGTCTCATGCCCATGATGATATGTGGATAGGAGAGGTAATATCAAAAGTTTTGAGGAAAAATAATGTCAGATGTTTTAATTGCAGTAAACAAGGTCATCTGAAAAGGAACTGTAAACAGGGTGTTCCTAAAAACAATGTTTGTTCAAGGATCAATGGCAACAGAATACCCCTCCCTTCTGGATTATGCAGAAGGTGTGATAAAGGTAAACATTGGACTAATGAATATAGATCAACAATAGACAAAGTAAACCTTTGCTTCTGCCATCCGGAGACACCCTGAGGGGCTTCACACAGCCCCTCATGACAAATTCAGTTCAGACCTTTCCTGCCATCATAGAAGAAACCCCTTCTCAGAACAATTAAATAACCAAATGCCTATTGGAATAAACCGGACTGTTTGGGAGTGATACCAGCTATAGCAGAGAGAACAGGAAATTCAGGAGAAACCATAAAGCAATTTTTTTGGCAAACTTATATAAATGAACAAAGACTATAATTAAAAATATGAACAGATGATGTTCTCTTAGAAGGTTTGATAGACACAGGTGCACACATTACAATAATGGCACCAGAATTTTGGCATCTAAATTCACCTCTTCAGGAGGTAAATGTTCATCTGTTAGTGATTGGAACATTATCTCAAGTGAAACAGAGCACAATGTGACTTGAATATACAGGACCAGAAGGACAGAGAGGAAAATTAAAGCCATATGTGGCTAATATAGCTATGAATTTATGGGTCCATGATCTATTACAACAATGAAATATCCAAATTAACATTCCTTCAACCTTAGAAACAAACCATAAACTAACTCATGTTTCTGAGAGAAATATCAGGAGGTGTTATTATAAAGAACTGTCACCGACCACTCACATTGTGCAAGAACAGGGCACAACAACTGCTGATCTTTCAAAGACACCAACAGCTCTACCTTTAAAATGGTTAACAGACAAGCCTGTATGGGTTCAGCAATTGCCTTTAACAACAGAGAAACTGCAGGCTATACAAGAGCTGGTACAAGAGCAGTTAGATGCTCAGCATATTGAAGAATCAGCCAGCCCTTGGAATTTTCCTGTATTTGTTATGAAAAGGAAATCTAGTAAATGGAGAATGGTAACAGACCTAAGAGCAATTAACAAAGTAATTCAGCCAATGGACTTTCTACAGTCTGGAATTCCTTTGCCTACTTTATTACCTAAAGGATGGCCTCTTAGAGTTATCAATTTAAAAGACTGTTTCTTCTCAATACCCTTACAAGAAAAAGACAGAAAGATTCCCCGTCATGGTGCCTACTTATAATAATTCTCAGCTGGTTAAGAGATACCAATGGAGGGCTCTCCCACAGCAAATGTTAAATAGCTCAACCCTGTGCCAATATTTTTTTATGACAGCTATTGGAAGTAATACATAAACAATTTCCTAAATCTATAATTTATCATTACATGGATGATATTTTACTAGCTAATTAAAATGCAGATACCTTAGAGAGAATGTTTGAAGAAGTAAAGAAAATATTGCCTTGTTGTGGATTACAAATTGCTCCTGAAAAGATACAAAGAGATTCTATTAATTATTTAGGATATAAAATAGGTCTACAAAAATTAGACTCCAAAAGGTGCAAATTAGGAGAAATCGATTATGGACTCTTAATGACTTTTAAAGATTATCCAGAGACATTTCCCATCTACAAACTGTTGTTGGGGTAAAAAATGATGAACTGAGTAATTTGTTCCAAACCTTAGAATGTGAAAAGGACTTTAAATTCTCTTAAATTCCAAGAGAACTATCAGCTGAAGCTGAGAGAGAATTGGCCTTGGTGGAAAAGAAAGTACAGGTAAGAATATGTGGATTGTGTAGATCCAAGACTTGATTGCATTTTGGTTATTTTACCCTATAAACATTTCTCCTACAGGAATTTTAATGCAGAGGGAAGATATTATATTGGAATAGATATTTCTACCAAATAAACATAGTAAAAAATTAAAAACTTATGTGAAAAATGTTGTTGGAGAATTTCTCTCCAGCTCTCGCCGCCAAGTCCCACCAGCCCCAGAGCCCACTTATAAAATAAACACATAGACTCTTACATTATTTAAACTGCTTGGCTATTAGCTCAGGCCTATCATTGTCTAGCTCTTACTCATATATTTAGCCCATTTCTATTAATCTTTACTTTGCCACGTGGCTCGTGGTTTACTGGTACTTTACATCTTCCTTGTCCTGGCTCCAGGCAGTCTCTCCTCTGCCTTCCTGTTTTCTCTTTCTCCTCTCTCTTAGTCCTGCCTATACTTCCTGTCTGGCTATTGGCCAATCAGTGTTTATTTACATAGAGCGATATCCACAGCAGAAAAAGATCTCTGACTTGATTTTAAAAGGAAAACTGAGACTTCGTCATTTAGCAGGAATAGACTCACCAGAAATTGTAGGACCTTTAACTAAGGATAAAATTGCCAAATTATGGGCAGAAAGTAACCTTGGCAAAGAGCTTGTAGTAATTTTTTGGGAGAGATTAATAGCAAATATCCCCAAAGTGATAGAATTCAACTAATAAAGAGAGCTGATTGGATTCTGTCTGGCATTGTATGGGAAATATCCATATGCTAAATACACAGAAAAGGGTAACCACCCCTCCCTCAGAAATAGATTATATAATGCTCTGTTAACATTGAATTCTCTCCATGCTGATGAGAAAGGAACAACAGCTGCAGAGAGACCTTGGATAATAGAAAAAAACTACAGAGTTAAATCAGCCTATGTACTTTAAGGATGTGCTGACCTCAGAATGGAAACCAGGATATGTGTTACATTGGGGACAAGGTTTTGCTTTTGTTCTACAAGAGAAGAAAAGCTATGGATACAATCAAAATTGATAAAGGTTTGATTTGAAGATAGACTTCTTAATTAGAAGAAGTGATAGTTCATCAACCAACATGACCATCCAATTTAAAATTAACTAACACCACTAACAAATGCTTTTCATTTAAACAGATATAACTTGCCAAAAGTAAACCTCCCCAAAGTTAGGCTTGGGGAAGCATTTTTGTTTTGTCTTTCAGGAGAATAAAGGCTAAGGAATCTGAAGAACACTGGACAAATGAGACATCTGAATAAAAGGGAAAAATCATCCAGAAAAAATGTCCCAAGAAAAAGAGTAAATTGGCCTATTGGTATATCACATATAAAATTTCATAAGTCTTCCTAAATGTTTGTTTCTGCTGTTTTCTACAAACACTTAACACAAATGGTCTTTTTATAGCCCCAGTTCAATTAAAAATTAAAGCTGGCTTTGGAGCTGAAGAATGGCTCTCTCATTCTCTAATCCCAAGCATGTTTTGTTAATATGAAAATGCAAAATCTCTATATCATGTCAGAAGACCCATCTCATATGGGACAGAAGAAAACCAAAATGAAGGGACTATTCTATTGTCATTAATCTCATTTCTTTGGTTCTATTTTGATTCTTTAAACTTTTCTTAGATATGAATTTTGTATCAAAAATTTTAAGATTTATATATATATATATATATATATGTGTGTGTTTGTCATATTAATGGTCATATAGAGTACTAATTAATTCTATTAAAAAAAGGCTTCATTTAGCTGTCTATACATGTTTTTGTGTTGGAGTCTCTATCAGTTTTCTGCAGGGAATCATGACCATGCCTAACAGCAAAGTTGAAGTCCCAAAAAGATGATGGGGCCCCACAATGCTGATTCCACATGGATAATAATAACATCACTAAGCTGACAAACATCACCTAAAGATCAGCTTTGGACTACACACTGCTCAGGACAAATTTGAGATAGTTAGCTGAGATGATCCCTGTTTCACAGTCTATTCAAGTGAGGACTTGAAATAAGCCCTGTACTTTTGCATTATGCAGAGACCGGACAACAAATAATACAGCTACCTCTCCCAGGACTTGACAATTAACCCAAATTTTTTCTTTTCAGGATCCCCTAAAGATGCCTTTGGCCCTAAACAGCAAGAAGCAATTTTAAGAACACAACACCCACATTTCCAAGAGGTGGGGCAAGTGGATTTTGGTCTTTCAATGGGTTTTGGATAATTGTCATTGTCTAGGATGATTAGTTACAAGTTGTTATTGTTAACGGTCAGGAAAAAGGCTAAACAAAGGAGATTAGATTTAAGATTCATTTTTGAAAAAAAAAAAAGAAAGAAAAAAGGGGATGTAGATAAGAGGTAGATTATTGAATCTACTCTGAAAAGAAAAAAGAGAGAATATAGATATGATATAAATAAAAAGGTAGATAATTGAATCTACTTTTCGAAAGCAACTACTAGTTTTAAGTATTTTACATTGGATTGAATTTTTGTATATTGTATACAAATTATGTATATTGATACAAATTTGAGATTGATTGTTAGAAAATACTCTATGTATATTTCTAATCTTGTTCAAGGTATTGTACCTATACAGTTCATTTAACAATGTAATGCAATTTGTTAATCCTTGAAAGTTATTATTACCAACTATTAGGCTATAAAGAAATGTAAGTTAGGAGTCATTATAATTGAACCTGTAGTCAAATTAGGTATGTTTTTAAGGTTAAGCAGAGATGTGTTTTAGATAGACAGGTCATTTTCAAACCCTTGAGAGATTTACAGAATATGGCATTTAAGATGTTTTAATAACATAGATTCTTTCTTTATTTTTATGACTATGAGACATGTGTGCCCCTGGCAGCACCAATCTACTTCAAAGAAGATACAGGCATTGAAGAACCTCCACATGGAGTTAACATTAACTGTGGCAAAAGTTAGCCACTGAGCAAGAAAGCGCCCTCTCATAGACTGCTGACAGTATGCTGTCCAAAATGGACAAGCAGGATACACACACACACACACACACACACACACACACACACACACACACACAAAGGACTAGTGATCCTTGCCAAGACAAGCGTGGTTGCAGCTTTGGCAACAGGTATACTCTGAGGGCAGACAATACGGCACCATTGCTGAAGTGGCTTTGCGATCTGGAAAACGTACAACGTCCCTCCTTCCAAGGCAGCTGAACAGGCAGTGGACTGATGGCTCCTGGTGTGCAGTAGAACAGTAGCTGGAATAGTTATTCTTGGAGGAGGAACTAGGCAGACAGAGTCTGGCCTCTCAAAGGTAGACTGGCATTTAATAAAGGAGATGAAGCCCCCACAAGCTGAGAAGAATGGGATGCCGAATTACAAAAACACCAGCAATTTCCAGAATTTAAAATCCTGAATCATGACATGAAACTGGCGGAATTCAAGTTTATCTGGTACATGGAATACTCGCACTGAATGGGGGGTTGAGCTGCAGGCCCTGAGTACATCCTGCTTCAAAAATGAGTCTGTCAGATATGCTAAGCCTGTAGGCCAAAGATGCCCCAACGTCCAGGCAGCTGGCTGTTTCTGCCATAACTCACATTTTTTGGAAGTCGCTTGTTTGTACTTCCTGTTTTACTAGGTAATATTATTTCTTTCTCGGGTCTCTGAGGGAGTTGAAGATTAGATAATTATAGTTATAGTTTTCTTTGTGAAGAAATTCAGAAAAGAAACTCACTAAGAGGTGTTAAGTGTGTAAGTTTGAAAGACATCATAAAATTGTTTTCTGTTGATAGTTCAAGATAGGATAGAAAGTGAATTAGGTACATTTTGGACTCACCAAAATAGGATGGACAATGGAATATTTTCACTGAATTTGTCAAATGCAAATAGATTAGACATTGTTGATGTATTTATTGCTTGTATATATATATATATATATATATAGTATATAGTTATTGTACTTATTATATATAGTTTTTCTTACATTAGTTATAACTTTTTTATTTTTTTATTAGACAGAAAAAAGGGGAAATGTGGTGTTGTATTGTGTCCCACAATAAAATTTGTGGGGAGATCAGAGGAAAAAGCCATTATATAGAAGTCAGACAATAGTAGCACCCACCTTTAATCCTATCACTTGGCAGGCAGGGTTCTGTCTGGATCTGTGTGAGTCCAATGCTACACTAGGAACAGAGCCAGGCATGGTGGCACATGCCTTGAATTCTGATCTCTCAGCTTTTCACCCCTATATCTGGCTCCATGTTTTTTATTTAATAAGATCGTTTAGAAATTCATCTACAATCTAGAATTATTCTGTCTTGTACAATAGACCCTTTTAATGTTTATATATTTACTTTATCTCTTTTCATTTATTTTTGTTAAAGTTTATTTTTTCTTGAGTATGGCTATTACTGCTCCCTGTGGATTCTGTTTACATTCTGTATCATGTTTCACCTCTTCATTTTCATCTTATCCTTAAAGGTAAATTAATGTTCATGTAAGTGACAGATGCTTGTCTTTCTTTTTAATCCATTCAGTCATTATTTTGTGGAATTTGTGATTCCAATCCATTAACTTTTACTTGGATTATCAGCAGGTCTTGTGACTGCCATTTCACAACTTCTTTAAAATATGTTTGAGTTTCCTTTTATATTTCCCTTCCCCTTGAGGTTTTCCTTTGTGGTTGATTTAACCTAGTAGCATATTCATATTCTTTGCTCTTTTTTTATATTATAGATTTTTTTCCTTTGTGTGTTTTTTTGAGGCTAACAAAACCTCTTTAAATCATACCAATCTATTTTAAATGATAGAAAAAATGATCAAAACCTAAGTGCAGAACAAAGAGAATATACTAGTAATAAGGCTCTGCACTTCTCCAGTCTCCCTCAGTTTGACTCTGTACCAACTCTTTCTATGTCTTCTCGACTGCCTGCACCTTAATATATTATTCTACTAATTATTCTTGTTTTGTGCTTCAGTATTTACATGAAAGATAAGTGGTTTATGGACCATGTCCATAAAATTAAGACACTCTTATTTTGTTTCTTTAGTACCTTTAAAAGCAACTTTCATATCCTTGAATGTTTTCTTCTTAGTCATTGATTTCTGTAGTATTATAAGAGAGGCATGTGAAGGTAGATTCTCTCATCATTTTCCACATGGAAGTATTTCCCCCTTGATTTATAAAGGAGAACCTTTCTGGATACAATCTTCTTAGATGGTAGTTTATTTTCCTTCCAAATTATCACATTGCATGTCACTACCTTCTGACATGTGTGTTTTCTTTCGAGAAATCTACTACAAGGCAAATAGGGTTGAGAATATGCATTTGCTGCTTTTGACTTTCTGCTTTAAGGGTCTCCTCTTTCCCCACATTTGAGAACTTGATTAGGCTATCTTCAAATCAACTTGCTTGAACTCAATCTAACTGGTGACCTTCTCTATTCTTTTCCTTGGATATTTGTATCCTTTTCTAAGCTTGGGGATTTCACCATTGTTATATGATTTGATAAACTTGCTTCTCCTGTGGCTTTATCAAGTCCCTCTTGAACTCCAATAATTCACATATTTTCTTATTTAATTCTTTCTCAAAGCTGTTTCACTCTTCATTTACTTTTGTTGTTTTCCCCTTTTCTTTTCCAGTTATGTATTTTTTAAGTGAGCTGTCTTCAAGTTTATAAATTTTTTTCTATTTGAGCTATGCTTCTGTAAACACTTCCTGTAGCTTGAGTTTTCCTGCCTGGCCCACAGTCAGGACAAATCTCTGACACCCGCCAGTCCCACAGCCATTCAGACCCGACCAAGTAAACACAGAGACTTATATTGGTTACAAACTGTATGGCCGTGGCAGGCTTCTTACTAACTGTTCTTACAGCTTAAATTAATCCATTTCTATTAATCTATACCTTGCCACGTGGCTTGTGGCTTACCGGTACTTTACATCTTCCTTGTCCTGATGGCGGCTGGCAGTGTCTCCCTCACCCAGCTTCCTGTTCTCTCAATTCTCCTCCCTGTTAGTCCCGCCTATACTTCCTACCTGGCCACTGACCAATCAGTGATTTGTTCATTGACCAATCAGCAACACATTTGACATACAGACCATCCCACAACACTTCCCCTTTTCTTTTCTTAAAAAGGAAGGTTTTAACCTTTACACATCTCCAAAGTCAGCTTGGTATATTTGGGAATTTGGGCGTAGCTTCTCTTACTACTTCCTGCTGGAGGGGGGCGCTGTATCTTATGGGGACACAAAGAATACTTTAGGATTATGGAATAGTCCATGAGGGTGTATTGTCTGAGCCAGTTGCCTTGAAACGGTTCTAGATGTTGGATCATCTGGGCCATGATGTCATCGGAGACCTTTCAGCGGGTCTTGGCTGGTCAAGCCTGATGTATCTTAATCTGGAACAAATCCATAGCCTCTGGCTTTCTGTGGGAACAAAAGCAGAGCCTCCTTTCCAAAGCAACATATCCTTACATCCAAATTTTGAAGTCAAGGTACCTTTAAAATATACATTTTGGCATAACTCAACAGCTTTTGTAATCAAATGTTTTTCTTTAGTTACGAATATCAAAGAGAACATAATCCAGATTCTCTGTGTGGTAGCTATCTTTACGTGGCTTTTTTTTTTATATTAGCTTGAGCCTATTGCTTTGAACTGTAGCCTTCTAAGCCTGAAACGGCACTGGCGCTGCTGGCTCCGCCCACTTCAGCTTCCCAACATGGCGGTGATAAGTTTTCCGCCAGCTCTGGGAGCCATCAACTCTCAGAAATAGTGGGTCTATGCTTCTATCAAAGCAGCGTGTAGCCCAGAAACCTCTTTTTTTTTTTTTGTACTTGCAAAGGCTAAATCCACCACACAGCTTAATGTGCCACTTGCAGAGGCCTCATTCCGCCATACTGCAGGTCGAGCGCTCACGCTAGGAACCCGCCAGTAACTCAAACCGGCAGGATGCCGCTAACTTGGAAGAGACAACTAGGAACTGTTTTTAGCTCCATTTTAGAATCTTTTTTCTCAGGTTTTAGGTGGAAACTCTTGCCACCACGTTGGATGCCATTTGTAGCTTGAGTTTTCCTGCCTGGCCCACAGTCAGGACAAATCTCTGACACCCGCCAGTCCCACAGCCATTCAGACCCGACCAAGTAAACACAGAGACTTATATTGGTTACAAACTGTATGGCCGTGGCAGGCTTCTTACTAACTGTTCTTACAGCTTAAATTAATCCATTTCTATTAATCTATACCTTGCCACGTGGCTTGTGGCTTACCGGTACTTTACATCTTCCTTGTCCTGATGGCGGCTGGCAGTGTCTCCCTCACCCAGCTTCCTGTTCTCTCAATTCTCCTCCCTGTTAGTCCCGCCTATACTTCCTGCCTGGCCACTGACCAATCAGTGATTTATTCATTGACCAATCAGCAACACATTTGACATACAGACCATACCACAGCAACTTCCTATTATGTCTTGACTTTTGCTAAGGCATTTTTTTTCTGACCAGAAATTCTGTCTGACTTTTAAAAATTGCTTCTGTGTTTTTGTTAGATTATTGTATTGTTTCTTCACATCTTCTTGAAGCATGTGGAATTTCCTTAAAATAGCTGATTTAAAATTCTCTTTCCAAATAGTCTACCATGGCTGCCTATGTTTTATGTTTGTGGCTCTTTATTTTGAATGTCATGTGAGGTCATGGCATCTTTTGATCACTAAAACCTAACACAATTTTCCCAGTCTTTGTAATCTGGCTTTGTGACTGTGTTTCCAGAAATTATAATCAGACTGCTTGATTTTCCTAAGTCTTCTTCCATTTAATTCAGTACAAGATTGAACCCTAAATTCAGGTTTGCCATGAGTGCTCTATTAGTGTCTTGTCACTATTTCAAATTCAAGCCTAAGAGTGTCCAAATTCCTATTTGAAGTAGGTTCCATGTGGACCAGCGTTCATGTATTCCTGTGGTTCCTGTGATAGAACCTTTAAAGATGTAGTCTAGTAGAAAAAAAGATGTCACAAGGGATGTGTCCTCAGTCACCTACTGGTTTGCTCTTTGCTTTTGAGTCACCAAAGGTGAGGCTTCCTCTGCCATTTGCTTCTGCTGTGATGCACTGTGCTATTACAGGCCCAAAGCAAAAGCTCAGCAGCCACAGACTGAGCCCTCTGAAACTGTGATCCAAACAAAACCAGATATTATGTCACCATGAAAAAGGCTAACACTATACTCTTCAGTTCAAATAGAGATATCTCCTGTTCACAATCAGTGTTCAGCACCAAGATTTAGGCTGTGCTTGAGTCTATTGCCAGGGGAAACTCTGAGTATCAGATGTGGAATGTTATAACTCAAAAATGAAATATTGGGGTGTCAAACTGACACAAAGTAGATTTATTGTGGCTAACTTAACAATTTTAATTGTCAACTTGACTGAACATAGAATCACTAGGAGCCATGTTTGTCAATATGATTTCATTGATCTCTGAGACCATCCCTGGGTTTTGTTCTTGGACTAACAAGTTAGAAGAGGCCAACTGGGCATCCTAATTTATCTTTTTGCTTCTTGGCTGTAGACACCATGTGACCAATGTGTCCTGCTCATATTGCTATGAACTATATTTCCTAAAATTGTGATCCAAAGTAAACATTTCCTTTTTAAAATTGCTTTTTTTGGATATTTTGTCTTAGAAAAAAAGAACACACACGCACACCACCACTCACATGTTGCATAACACACACACACACACACACACACACACACACACACACACACACACATACACACACGCACGTATACTTTTAAGAAAAATATTTACTTATTTTTTATTCATCTGTATACATGCATGCGTGTGTGTGTGTGTGTGTGTGTGTGTGTGTGTGTGTGTGTGTGTGTGTGTATACCAGTGCCCAGAGAGAGCAGGAGAAGGTGTTGCTAAAGTTAATAGGTGTTGGGAGCCACCTGGCATGGGTCCTGGAAATCAAACTCCTGTTCTTTAAAAAAGCAGCAAGTACTCTTAACCACTGAACCATCTCTGCAGTCCTAAAATTATAATTTTATTGAAGACAATTGTTCACAAAGATGTATTTGACTGTTCCACTTTTAGGGATACCTTGCCATGCTGACCATTGCTGTGGTTCCTAGGTGTCACAGTTGAGCACGATGATTGACTGTTTCCCTCACAGTAGATTATTAGTACCTTCTGGTACTATGAATACTAGTTCTCAGAAAGGAGCTTCCAGGCAAGACGAAGTTTGAATCCTCTAGTCCTGGTTTAATAGGAATAAATAGTGTGTAATAGCACTCATATCTTGGAAGTAATCAGCAGCTGTCTAGTTGAAGTTAAGGCCCCCTAAATAAGAGGGCGATAATGCCTCATAATTAAAATCTACCCACTTTACTGGGGCCAGTGAGGTCATGGGTTTTTAGATGAGAATCTTTTATCATCACTTTACTCAAGTAGCACAATCCCTAATTGTATCCAAAATATACTTACGCCTGCAGTGGAGTGTAACTCTCATTCTTCATCAAAAACAAAACAAAACAAACAAAACAAAAAAACTTCTATCTGCAGCCAATAGAAATAATAACAGAAAACCATGACTTGTTCAAATGCAGAAAAGAACTGATTGTGGGGTGTCCAGAACCAATGGATACATCTACACTGTAACTCCTGTGCCTAAGCTCAGGGAATATACCAGAAGTGGGAACTATCTCAGAACAGTAGGTGGAAAGAGTATAAGAGCCAGAGGACTAGGAAGTCTGCTGTGATATAATGTCTGTTAGAATTACAAGAGAGCTACACCCATGATGACTCACGTTATGGCTATCTAAACAGTACTTGAACAAAGATAATACCAATAGTCATGCTATGGAGGAAGTGGGGCGGTCTAATGAGCCCCAACCCTAGACAAAGAACTACAGGCAACTAAGGACTGCAGAAAGAAGAATTAGTTGCCCCAGGGATGGGCCCTGTAATTGGTTATTCAATTACAAATGGTCTGCCTTGAAATCACATACATACAAGCAACATTAAGCAGACTCAGCAGGCTATGTATTTATATATATGTAACAAAATTAATTAAAGGGAAATGAGGCTGTCAATTTGAGTGGGAATGATTGGGGTACATGAAAGTGATTGGAGGGAGTAAAGAAGAGGGGAATGATATAATTCTGTTTTAATTCAAAAGATAAAAATATATTTTAAAATTATACTTTTCAAAGAAGTAATAACTAATATTAATGTACTTCTAAGTTTAAAAAAAATAGCCGGGCGGTGGTGGCGCACGCCTTTAATCCCAGCACTCGGGAGGCAGAGCCAGGCGAATCTCTGTGAGTTCGAGGCCAGCCTGGTCTCCAAAGCGAGTTCCAGGAAAGGCGCAAAGCTACACAGAGAAACCCTGTCTCAAAAAACCAAAAAAAAAAAAAAAAAATTAAAAATATTTACCAAAAAAATCTATATATGTAATGAATAATTAGAGATTTGTCATGTATTAGTTTAATTTTTTTCATTGTGTTAGTCAGATCTCTGTTACTATCATTAAATACCTAAGGAAATTAAATTTCAACAAAAAAATCTGTGCCTCCAGCTTTGGAAGTTCCAGGCTTTGATTTTTTTTTCTGCTATTATTGCTTTTGTCTGTGGTGAGGCAGTATATCATGGTAGGAGAACATGTTTCAAGGAAAAGTCTTTGTTCATCACGAACAAGCAAAGAGAAAGAGGAAGGTATGAGAGTGCTCCAGTCCTTCCAACAACACATCCACAATGACTTGAACACCTGGGTGCATCCTTTTAAAGGGTCGGCTCCTTCCAGTACTGCACCCTGAGAACCATCACCTTAAGTCACATGTGCTTTTGTAGGAAATCTAAAATCCACACCATTACATCTTGGTTGCCTTAACAAAGTTGCACAAAAATTTAAGGCAAGAGAGATGTATTGATTCCCAGTTCTAGAAAAAAGAAGGCTGAGATCAAGATGTAACCAGACACAGAGAGCTCCATAAAGCTCTAACAGAGAGCCCTTTTTGCTGCCAACTTCTCGTGGCTTCAGTTCTTTGGCTGAAGGACACATAACTCCAACCTTTGCTTTAGTTTTCAGATGGTCTTCTTTTGTATCTGTGTCTCATAAAGACAAGTGTTGTTGAACACTGAGTTTATTCTCATCCAGGATGGGCTCATCTTGATACCTGTAATTATACCCACAGTGACCCCTTCTTCAAATACAATCACATTCACAGATTCAAGTGATTAGGATTTGTACATGTCACTTTTGAGAGCTACAAATCAACTTACTACATCATAGAGAATGGATAATGAACTGAACTGGAAAAAACAACTTTTCTAAATGTATATATAACCAATTTGATGGAATTAGGACAAGTGCAATACTATTAAATGAATTAGCATATCTGGGAAATAAGATTGTTCACCCCATGAATTATAAAGCAACCACTTTCCTTTTTTAAGAGTATTTTTCCTTTAATCCCAGCACTCGGGAGGCAGAGCCAGGCGGATCTCTGTGAGTTCGAGGCCAGCCTGGTCTCCAAAGCGAGTTCCAGGAAAGGCGCAAAGCTACACAGAGAAACCCTGTCTCGAAAAACCAAAAAAAAAAAAAAAAAAAAAAAAGAGTATTTTTGTATTATTATATGTGATTGATGGTATGATTAACATCACTGATAAAATAAATTACAGTTATAAAATATAACACATAAATTTTAAAATTGAATGAAAATTCTATTCTTGAAGGAATTTTAAACTTACCTGGATTAACCTAGAGAATTACTTACTTCAATGTCCATTACTATAGATTGATACAGTTTCATGCTCTAGAAGAAACTCATAATTTGATGAGTTTAATAACTTTAAGGAGGGATAAGAGGATACTAAAGTCATTTTGACCTACAGTATCATAGTTGTATTGCAGTATAAGGAAATTCTAAGTTATTGACCAATCAAGATATAATTCATTACCTTTTATATCAGAGGATAATTATCACAAGAAACATGAAGTTTTTCACACCTCCATGTGTAAGTAAAGTTTTGGCCTAAAGAATTGTCAGCCATCCTCAAAGCAAATCAGTAGACTATCTTAATGTGTCTTTAATTATATTCATTAATATTCATTTGAGTAGAGTGCATCATGGTTTCTATTTCGAGAACAAAAGCTAAAATATCAAAGCTTGCTTCTATCTAGGATGTTCAGTTTGAGCATTGTCTTTTGAAGATGTTCCTCTGAGGAGATCATTGCGCACTGAAGGCTGTATAGATTGAAAGCTGATTCTCTTTTTAGACCAAAGGTAAATGATTTGATCTTGATTTAATAATTTGTCTCATTACCTTCCTGAGACTACACCAGCATGAAAAATTAATTGGTACATGGATGTGAATTGAGATGATAATCAGCAGAGGGCCTGACCATACTTAGTAATCATGAGAAAACCCACAGCAATCTCAGTTTTGACTTCTACATAATACTATTAACATATATTCATTTAACACTTACTGTGTGCCAGTCAATGTCAGCATTTATTCCTGAAATATGCCTACAAATGCTCTGCCATTATCATCACTGTTTTATACCAGAGGAAACTGAGGCACAAACATAATCAATAATGCATATTAAGTACCATAGTACCATGGTCTTATTCATAAAATTTCAGAAGAGTGGTGCCATATGTCCTCAGAATTCTCATATGCTCACAGGAGCCCCCAAAACTTTCTTTGGACCCTCTTTCTGGATATTGGGGGTACTTCCCCATGTTAAATTTCCTCTCAGGTTGTTTCTCCAATCGTTTTGAGAAGGATGGAGATAAGTGGATTTCTGCTTTATCCCAGTAGATATGGTCGCTCACAGAAGACCTTTTCCTCAAACAGTACACTTAACAAGGATACATCTTATTCTCTAGCTTCTGCTCTAATTTTGTTGCATAATTCCTACTTTTGACTGGCTATAAACTCTACAGAGTTTAGACCCATAGATCTAGGAATACAGTACAACTGAAATGAAGATAATGGAGTAATAAGTGAGTAAGATATCATGAAGTTGGGGATGGAAGCAAGTCAGGAGCAAGTACAATAAGAGTGCTAGCTATTCCACACAACTCATGATTTTACTTTAACAATATGCAGAGGAGTTGTGTTTTATGGGCATCATATCATGTAATAAGGCTATAGAAATTCATATCAAAATTTCTGACCCTAATTTGATAGGTCTTGCTAGATTCTAAAAGTCTAGTCTTTGAGTATCATAATGATAACCTGTGATTTCCAGGAAGTGGTTCATAGACTATGTTTAGGAAAATATATCATGAGAAACAAGTTAAATAAAAGCGATAATTATGAAACAATATGCCAAGTTGAATATAAGTTACAGATAGTATCTTGGATGGGTGATTTAGAGTTGGTCTAGCGCTGAGGGGGATCAGGGATCCAGATGTAGAGCTGTCATCACATAATTGGCAAAACCGGATTGATCTCCCTATATACAATACAGGGTGAAAAGAAAGAGACTATAGTGTTTAGGACAAAACAATAAGAAAAGTCTTACAATCTAGCTTCTCTACATTAAAATTTTTGGAGATAAGTAACTAAATTGTGATGATTAACACTAATCATACAATCAAATGATGGATTTGAATTTATATAGTAATAAAGCCTACTTACTCTCTAGCTGACTGATGTTAACATATCAAATGGATTTTATGTATCATAAGTGAGAGACTTAATAATTTTGCCTTCAAAGTACACATTAGGTTTTTTAAAACTCAATTTGATGCTAAAACAGAAATGTTTATGACAAACTAGAATAGTAACATGAAGCATACATTCATGCCTGGAACCAAGAATTTGGAGCAGTTACAAGTTTGAGAAACGAATATAATTTTGCTATTCTGCTCAGGAGAAACTCTTAGAAGCAGCCCCTCCCCCTCCCAGGCAAAGAGACAGGTCCTTTAGGAAGATCCCAGACTGAATGAAGTAGATTTGTATGCTTTGCCACCTTGTGGTCATTACAGTTATTTGCATGACTCCATCTGTGTTGTTGACTGAAGATTTTTTCCCTCTGAAAAGACCTTACTCCTTACTCATCTCATTAACAACAATTCTGGTTAAAACATATTAGGATAAACAGCAAAATGCTAATGAGTGAGTGGCCATGCTAATTAAGTGCCTGTTTGATGATTTATTCTGGACTGACATAATGTCTGCTGGGTGACCGTCCTGATATTTATTTTCCCCTTAACTATTTCTCTCATAGTTCTTTTGAAAAAAAAGTTAATAAGAATAAGAAAATTGAGTTATATTATTTGGATTACACTATGATATAAAACAAAAGATAAAACTCTGGCTTAATTAATGCAGAATATATGTTTGTATAAATAATATAGTTTTCTCTGCCATTCAAATGAAAGCATCTTTGAACACAGGGTAACTTCTAGTTATTTTATTTTTCTAGTTCGGTGTATAAGACACAGATTTTCCTGGAGATGTGAATTATGTAAATATCTCTAGAGGTGCAATAGCCATTGTCAGATAACTAAGGTGGGGTAGATAAATTATCAAAGGTCATGGGACCTTGTAAGACCACCATTATTAAATACTTTATATGTTGTGTTTCATTTCCTGATTCCTTCTCACATGTAATTTGATATTTTAGATTCTTGAAAACCTGTGAAATATTGGAACTAATAGTTTTTCAGAGAGCATAATCTTGGTTTCTTCTCTTTAAGTCATTACCATAGAAGTCGAATTTTGTTTCACCAAATTTTGTTTGGCAAAATTTAGCAGTCCTATTAAAATACATGATGATACACATTTGAACAAAACTTCATTAGTTTTTTAAGTTAACAAAATCTAAACATTTTGAGCTACTGAGATGGAGCAGTGAATAAAGGTTCTTACTGCCAAGCCTGATGACCTAAGTTCAGTCCCTGATTCCCACATGGTAGGAGGAGAGAACCAATTTCCATAAGATTTCCTCTAACCTATCTACTGTCCACCCATCCCCACACACAAACAAACAAATATATGTAATACAAATTTAGAAATCTCTACTCTTTGCATCCATTTAGGCTTTGGTGATAGGTCAAAAAAGTATTTATCTATTCTTTTTCAATTAAGAAATTTTCCTTAAAGTGATATCATTAATAAGAAGCCATATTTTTTTTTGTTTTTGTTTTTTTGAGACAGGGTTTCTCTGTGTAGCTTTGCGTCTTTCCTGGAACTCACTTGGTAGCCCAGGCTGGCCTCGAACTCACAGAGATCTGCCTGACTCTGCCTCCCGAGTGCTGGGATGAAAGGCGTGCGCCACCACCGCCCAGCAAGAAGCCATATTAAAAAAAAAAAAAAACTTCAAAATACACAGCCTTGACCATGGAGATAAATGTAGGGAGAGAGCACTGCCCTTCATTTCTAGAGCTAGAAAATCAGCTCAAATTATGAATGCCACCACTGCTAAGTCATTCGTGTGGTCTGAGTGATGACTATCAAGAATTATTTTGATTACTATCCCATGAAGGACTGACTCCCTTCAGAGCTATGAAGAATCAAGATGTGCAGGCTTCTGTCATCTATATGATGCAAAGCCAATAAAGAGGTCTCTATCAGGGGCCTGAAGACCTGGGAGAGAGCATGGCCTTGGAAAGCACAGCATGTCTTTTCTTCTCAAGACAGTTGAATCAGAATCACATGTTTTTTCCAGTGCTTAAACCGTTTAATGTACTCACATGACCTTCTGAGTCTGAGAAATGTGGAGCACACATGGCTATGTGGTGAATACCAATGTCCTTTACTATAAACACTGTATCATTAGCATTGGAAAGCAAGTACTGATGCGTGTGAAAAACACATAGTAAGTATAACTGTGTTACAGTTTGGTGGAATTTTTTGTGGGGGAGGGAAATTATCTGTTTTCTTGGTTTGGGGGGTTGTTGTTTTGGGTTTTTGTTTGTTTTTAGAGAAAGAACTTCAAGTTGGGTAGGTAGGATTGGGGAGAGAATCTGGAAGGACTTAGGGGCGGGAAAGAATATGATCAAAGTGTATTTAAAATTTAAAATTGTTTTAAATAATAAAAATATAATGTACTAAAAATATAAAAAATTTAAATCCTATTCCTTAGAAGATTTAAATGTATACACAGGACTTCAATAAATGATATTCCTTCAGTTTAGAGACTATATTCTACTTAATAAAAACATGAACATCAAGAACACACGTGCCAGCCGGGCGGTGGCGGCGCACGCCTTTAATCCCAGCACTCGGGAGGCAGAGCCAGGCGGATCTCTGTGAGTTCGAGGCCAGCCTGGTCTCCAAAGCGAGTTCCAGGAAAGGCGCAAAGCTACACAGAGAAACCCTGTCTCGAAAAACCAAAAAAAAAAAAAAAAAAAAAAAGAACACACGTGCCATTATAGGAATAAATTTAAATATGGTCTGATATTTCCAAAATATGTGTCATTTGCACAATTCAGTAATAATTGATCACAGATAACTTTGATGTATCTTTATTCAAAGCTGGGAACCAGTATGTCCTGACTCCGTGTGGGGATCCAGAACTTGCTCAAAGAGTGATAAGTGGAAAGTCATTTAATTTATATCACATTTCCCTAGATACACATTTTATCCCCTTCATGTTACATGATAGCAATCAATGTGTGTGGCTTTTATTGTTGTTTACCATCTATTTGTATTACAGTAAGGCAAACTGCAGCATTTAACAAGCCCTGAGTTTCTATGCAAAACAAATTAGAGTGAAGAAAAGTTTACTATCTTCCTGTTCTCACTTCAAATCAGGTAGCTATCTATATACACAATACAGAGTAAACACTTCATTTCTGAAAATTATGAAAAATTTCACTCTCTCTTACTATTATAATACTCTGTGACTATTTTGAAACACTAAATCAAAATTCATAGAGACTAATATTCAGTAGACATAGGGGAAGGAGGGTTGATTTTTCCCCTTTTCTATGTTTTAGTGAAAAGGTAGAGGTTCTGTTGCTTATCACACATACCTGTAGAAATAGATAGACAAGCAAGCTTATGAAATGCTGTCATCAAGAGATAAGAGAAAATGACTGAAAATTCATAAAGCCTTGTGTTTATAGAAATAATCAAATGCTTATAAAAAATAATAAAGTGTTAGTGACAGAGCCAGTAGAACATACTGTTTATAGCCTCATGAAAATACTCATCAGAATTTGCTTAAATATTTTTATTGACTCTAATTCCAAATAATAGTAGCAATAGACTCCATTGGTTGCCGTCTGCTACATATCAGCTCTGCTGGGGCTCTACTTCACAGAGTCATGGAGATGGCAACACAGCTGTTAGCTTCATTTGACAAACGAAGAAACTGTGTAGCTCAAAGAAGTAAAGACAGAGTATGTTGGAGACAGGCATGGGATTCAGTCTTCTTGAGTTTAAGATTTTTATTTTCTCACACAACTTCCCAATAAATATTTTTATATTCTTATTCTGAGTATTTGGTAGTTCTTGACTTAGACTTTGACTATTTTAAAAATGAATAGCTTCCTGAAATTATCTAATGTGAGACTTTTATTATAAAGATCTGAAAATTAAGGCCACCTGAGGTTAACGTAGCATGACCTAACTACATGTCAACCTAAATTCTGATTTACAGACTTCACATACAATGAATCCTCATTGTCATCCCAGCCTATGGCACCGTGGAATTGAAGAATGGAAAACTTAGAATTCAGTGCTAATCTATCACTGACTGAGTAGTCTGGGAAAAGGAGATAGGGCTATAGAATGCTCAGTAAAACAGGGAAAAGCCAAATAAACTTGGAATAAAAATATAGGGACATATGAGTTCTAAGAAGGAAATGATGGAGAAGGCAGAGGAGAGGCTGAATAGTAAATCAAGAAGACAAAGAAAACACTCAGTGTTGCCAGATGTGGGAGACAGCCAAAGGCTATGACTCAACAGATAAGCCTACTAAGCCTACCCATGATCTGGTGATTTCTGTAGTCAGTCACCAGAGGCAGCAAGTGGGAACACAGAATCTTCCCCTCCATTCTTTCATCCTAGTTTCTTGATTTGGAGCTTTCTTGTTTCTCATTGGCCAATCACTGCTCAGCATCCCAGACTTCCTGATCTATATTCTTGCCTGACTATGACTTATTTCCCACATTGCCCCTAAAATGACATTTCTAAAACCAAAACAGATCATGGAAATCCCTGTTTCTCCTGAGATGCCCTATGGGACATCTTAATCTGAATTTTGCCTACTCTTATATTTTCCCGTGTAATATCATTTGCCTTCAAGCCTTAGCATAAATAATCTTTCCATTGAAATCTATTAAAAGAACTGATCATACAAAGAAAGACAAACTCTGGGCAGTGGTGATGTACACCTTTAATCCCAGCTCTCAAGAGTAAGAGGCAGGCAGACCTCTGAGTTCAAGGCCTGCCTGGTCTACAGAGTGAGTTCCAAGATAGCCAGGGCTACACAGAGAAATTCTATCTCAAACAAACAAACAAACAAACAAACAAACAAACAAGAAACAAATGGAGATAAACACACAGCATCTTTATTCCCCATCCTGTCAGTATCATGTGAGGCTCTTTTCCAGGTGATCTGCAATTTTTTAAGAGCTAGCATGGTACTACCTTGCTGAATTTTGCTTCCTGTCTCCTCTGTTCACTAAGGTCACAGGGCAAGTACTTTGTTGGGTCCATCTTTGTCCTGCTATCGAAAGTGCAAAGGTAAGGGATGCCTAAGCTCAATGAAAGTAAAAGAGCAAGAATGGAGAGGGAGACACCTACTTAGAAATGAAAAAGAGGAAGTGAATTCAAAGACAGAGAGCACTTTCAGATTGTTTGTATTCTCTCATGGAAAGCCTCTGAATAGCAATCCCTTCTTGATTCTTGACACAGTCCACCTTTAATTTTATTATCTTTTTCTATTTTTGATCTTGTGCTCTACCATGGTGGCCATTTTAGAAAATGATTTCAATTCCTGTGATTGGAATCTTTGTTACTTGTGACCAAATGTCTTGGCTAGAATCAGGACCCTTTGAGAAATGACCTGCTGCCAGTTGCCCTGTCAGAGGAGGAGCAGGTGGCAATTAACTTCAGGGGAACATGCCAGGTATTGTTGCCTTGAGGACCAGCCTTCAGCAACAGAGGGCTTGATGGGGAGCCTAGGGAATCTGTGGACCTGGACAAACAAACAGACATGTGAGAATTTTTCTGAAGGCCAAAACTTAGTTCTTCACTTTATTATTCTTACTGTTGCTTGTTCTACTCAATTCTTCTGATGTTTCCCTTCTGTCTGTCTTGATGTTTTCTTTCTAACTTTCCTTTTATATCTTTTTTGGAGTTTTCCTTTCCTTATGTCTTTATTTTTTCCCTTACAGCTTATATACCTCAGTAGAATGGTTAAAGCAATATAAAAATTACAATATTGTTACATTCTTTTTTTCAAGTGAATGATTACATTGAATACAAGTAAAAACAGCATGTTTTCATATTCCTTACATGATTAAATATTTTATGTATTACAAGTGAAAAACAAGTTCCAAGAACCCACATACATTCATGCCCAAGCAACTTGTTATAGATTAACAGAGTGTGAACAAGCAAGGTATTTTTCTTGGCCAGTTTTTTTGTTCACAGGCCGCATTTTGTGGTTTTAAAGAAAGGACCAATCATTTTATTATTATCTCAAAAGGTAATCTTATAAGAAATCTAGGAAGGATCACAAATCTAAACGTTTATATAAAAAAAGAATCAGTCAGTTCTATTTTAAATCTTTAGGGTGCATACTCACTCATTAACAGGTTTTTTGGTATATCAGGAAACTGAGGGCAGAAATGGGTACAAGGAATTAATCATCATCCTTGGTAACCAATCAATCATAGCAAGAAAGGCATATCAGCTAATAGTAATTGGGCTGCTTGTTCTTGTTCCTTGACCTTAACAATTCCCTCATTCAACTATTTGCCTTTCTAAAACTTTAGATTATCGTCTTGGGTTTTTCAACTTAAAGCTATTTAACAAACACATCTTAATCTAACCTGAAGTCATTTTCAAAGCATTGTTTCAGCTATGACGCACTCCAAAACCTGCGAACACATCTCGCAACATTAAGATTAAATGAATTTGAGCTAGCTAGGCTTCCATGACTCAGTTGTTTTTCTTAACCGTTAACCTAAACCACAGTCTATATGGCTCCTCAATAGAAACTCATTTGTTCTAGCAGTGTTTAAAAATAAAACTTTCGTGTTTTATTTTTAAATCCTCTACAGCCTCTGCTTTATAAGAAGCAGGAGCAACATTTAATCCTACCTTTACCTATGTTAACATTTCCACTAAACTAAACTCTACCATAATCCTTTATTATATTTATTAAAAACCCTCAATCATCAAAGTTCTATTTAAACAGACATCACTACTGTATAAAATCATTGTTTCAGTTCAACAGTACATCTTAGGAGGAAACCATCTTCATAATAATGCACAGGTAAAAATGCTCAGTAGAATGGGATATTTCCATGAGATAATCAACATTACATCAATGTCAGTGGGGATCTCTCCATGCCCATTCACACCATGCCAGATACAAGAGAAAGATGACATAGGCAAACATGTAAAGGCACAGCAATAACAAGGGACATTCTGGGGCCAAAGCCCTTGGGGCCTTGCTTAGCTGATATCCACCCACCAGTGCCCTGCATGCTGGTGGCCCAATCCCTGAAGTCAATTTCCACCTGGCACTCCTCTGACCAGGCCACTGGCAACCTTCCAGTCTAAAAATAGTCACAGCTATTGGTGTTGAACACTCCACGAGATAGCACGGGAACTTGAAACTTGGGAACACAATAGATGTGAAATTTTTGGAAGTTGATCCTGTATCCATTTAAGTGTATTTATTGGTTTTTTTTTCATATAGTAAAGTAGTTTGTTATTTCGGTGTATGCCCTAGGCATTGGGTGTCCATAGAAAAGAAGTAGGAGAATAGTGTCTACTTGATCCTTCATGGAAATACTTCAACTTTCAGTAGTCTGTGAAAACAGGACAGGATGGAGAGTTCAGGCTAGGCATTTCATGTTCCAGATTCTCACGTCTGACTACAATGAACTTGGGACCTTAGGCGTCTCCCTTGGGCTAGCTAGAAGGGTCGAAAGCTGCACTGGAGTCCAGTGTTTTGTTTTTTGTTTTTTGTTTTTGTTTTTGTTTTTGTTTAACCACAAAGGGTCAGCAAGACTCAGAGCCTGGATTAAGGCTAAACTGATGAAAGGCTAAATGATGAAAGTCCTGGGGCCTGGAAAAAAACCTATGCTCTGCTATAGTACTGGTAGAATCGGGCAGGGTAGTCAAAAAAGTTTGGAATAAATCAATGGTGAAATATTTGCAAGCCTCAGAAAACACTGAAATATCTGTAAAGCCTAGCATTTAACTTAAATAATTGGAATTATCAGGGAAAGGTAAGAGAGAACGGTAGAGTGATGGTCAAGTGAGGTAGCACGGAAAGAGAGAACGGTAGAGTGATGGTCAAGTGAGGTAGCACGGAAGAGAAGGGGAGTTGGGAGGGGCAATACAAAGAACCAAGGCAAGCGGGAGGAAGCCATGACAATCCAGAACTGTGGCTTGTGCCATTTCATTGCACTGAATTTGGCATTCCACTGCAAGAATCATGATTTTCTTGAATTAGAAGAATGGATTTATGGTCTTTGTTGGCCTCTTACTCCCCACATACAAGGACTTTGCTAGCAGGGTCTTTTAGCTCAGTGCTCCAAGAAAGGTTACTATGTCTATAAGGATAGTGGGACTTTGTGGAAGGCATAGAGGTAAAAGACAGGATGAATTCTGCTTCCAGGACTTGATACACCAAGAAAAGACAAAAACAAAACTAAGCAAACAAAAAACAAAGATTATATTCATTTTCTTATTACTATTTGAAAGATAAACTTATAGGCGGCCCATGTTGATTTTGATATGAAAGAATAAGAAAAAAAAATAGCCAGGCATGATGGCACAAGCCTTTAGTTCCAGTACTCAGGAAACAGAGGCAGATGGATCTCTGTGAGTTCAAGGCCAGCCTAGAGTCTGATATACATAGTGAGTTCCAGGACTACTTAGAAAGACCTTTCCTCAAAAAGCCTCTCTCTCTCTCTCTCTCTCTCTCTCTCTCTCTCTCTCTCTCTCTCTCTCTCTCTCTCTCTCTATCTCTCTCTCTCTCTCTGTATATATATGTGTGTGTGTGTGTGTGTGTGTGTATTTAAGAATTTAAAAAAATAACCAAAATGCATCACATTGTAACTCTTAGAGATGCTGGTGTAGAACACTCCAAAGAAGTCTAACACTCAGTATGCACTGTAAGCAACAGGGAACTGAAGTTCACAGAAGACCACTAGGGGTGGACCTGCAGGGCCTTCTATCATTCATGTGAGTATTGCTTACCCACCAGATAGTGATTTCATGCCAGAGATCCTTAATTGATGTGTGTCATGCTCTTTTTGGAAGGACTCATTTATGTTATTTTTATTTTTAAAGGATCATAACCATACTACAATACTTTTGTATTAGAAATCCTAGCAGGAAGTCACTCACGTTGACCCTCTTATAACATGAACACATGACTGGCCTTAAGTACCATATGATTAGCTTAATATTTATTGGTGGCAGAGTGTGAAAAAAGTACGGTGCTAGAAAATATTAAGTTGCTATGGAAATTAATTTACCTATTAGGAAACATATCCGTCTGAGTTACAAATGAACAAAAACAGGAATTCCTATGAATGGACATCTTAAAGACATCTCAAGGAAAATTCTAGTAAGACGTTTGAGGGAAAGGGGTATGGCAATGAAGCCATAAGAACTTTGTTATGAAACAATAGTTAATATAATATCTTGTTTTTCCTAATTGCCACTCCACATGTAAAATGAAATTTAGCTTTTCAAAAGTTCCATAGACCTCAATACCTTGTGGTCTGTTTGTATATGAAGTTCTTCTGGCTGGTCACTCAGGGCAGGTGCTACAGTACAAAGCCATGACAGCATCTGAACAGTTCCAGGAGAGGCACAGACACAATGGAAATGATTGGTGACAGTCCTTCTTCCACTCACAGAGTTATAAATATTTCTCCCTTTAAAAAGTCCTAAGGTAAATGTCAGAGGCACAATGTAGAATCAGTTTATTCATTCATATTAGATCTGCCAAATGCCCAATTTTGATATCAAAGGGTCTCCGAGTATGCAGAACATTGATATTTGTTGAAAAGACATGGGTTTATTAAAATAAGCCATGATTTCCAACAGGTGTCACCCAATGTGCAGCACAGAAACTGTCAATTATTTGAAAGAACATTCTGCACTTAGAAGAAAAATTAGAGTCGAAAATATAGTGGTAATTTGAAAGTTGTAATCAGAATTGGTGCTTGACATTTTCCATTTGTCTTTACAGACCTGCTCTGCTGCTGCTGGCCCTCAGTATATGTATCAGAAGGCCAAGTTCTGTGGGCTTAATCCTCTGGCTTCAGGTACAGGAAAGAAACAGCAAAAGGGAGAAGGGAGTTGGGACCAACTTCATTATTTCCCATGCTCTGTCTCTTAAAGAGACAATGTATGCTGGCTGAATACTCTTGAGAGGAAGGGTAAGACTTCTGTCAAGGAGCTTCCCCATGTTTTTTCCCTAATTACTTTCTTACTACTTCTAGAGGCAGAGAAAGTAATCGTTCCCTTGTTGTGAGCCCCAGCTTTTGAGTCCCTACCACTTCTTGGCATGGAGGCAGGAGCATGAAGCTCACAACTTGAACCACAAGGATGAAGCAGAGAGAAAGAACCATAAATGGTGTGCATCTCTAAGCTCTGGGCACCCACCTCCAATGGTTTAATTCCTTCACATGGCCATACCTCCTAAGCCACCTCAAATAGTGCCACTAACTAGGAATCAAGTAGCCAATGTCTGAGACTATGGTGGATTTACCATTCAAACCACCACAAAGGGAAAGAAAATAATGATTCTGTCCCTTTCCCCCTAACTATAAACACATGTACATATTTTATATCCCTCAAACTAGGAATAAATTAAGAATTTCCATTACTACATTCTCTACAAAACTACATTCTCTAATTGATATTAAGCTGTGTTCTATGACATTCTTCAATAATGACACTGTGGTCTGAGTGTGCCCCTCCCCCCCAAAAAAGGTTCACATCTTGGAAGCTTAGTCCCCTGGCTAACTATGTGGAAGGTAATAGAAACTTTCAGAAGTAGGGGCCAGTGAGAAATCTTTAGATCAAATGGCTGAGTGCCTAGGATTAACTGTGTAATCCCAGTCTCTCTTGGGCTTACCATTTGCAATACCTCATGTCTGTGCTCCTGCCATGATGTGATGCAGCCAAGAGAGTCCCTACTGGAGCTTAGCTGGTGCATGCCTGGGCTTTTGAATAGCTGGAGCTATGAAATAAATAGCAAGGCTAGCCTGTTTCAGGTATTTTATTATAGCAACATATAGTGTAATTATAACAAATGATCTAACTAGTACTGTGCATCTGCCATGTTACAAGTACTCTTCCAAGGGTTTTTGTACAGAGGTTTAAAACTCAGGGTAACCTGATATCTCTATGATGGGAGGACTATCATCAGTAATTGACAGATAAGGAGAAAGCTCAAGGGAGCAGAGTCACTTACTCAAGGTCACACAACTAGGGAGTGATAAAGAGAAAAAGAAGGTTGAGAGTAGTCACTTTCCCTAACCTCTTACAGAATTAAGCAAGAAGAAAGCATCAAAACTGACCATGCATGGTGAGAACTATCCAGATGAACTTGCTTTAGTGAGAAACAACAAACTGTGCCTCTATTTTAGCTATCACAGAGAAAATGAGTTTAGCACTTATAAAAAAGCCTTTATGTGTTGGAATTCTTATCATTATAAATGTAAAAATGATTTGCTTTTCTGACAGGGACGATTCAGCAGCATTTTGTTTTAAAGGTTAAGGAAAACATAGAAACTAAAAACCGAAAGGATCTGAAAGAGGTCACAGCCAGTGTGTCAAAACTCCACTTGCATCTCTATTTTTCTAAGTTACAGATAAAGTTATATTTCATATTATCTTACTGGGCTGCTTAAGAGTTATACATCACATGGTCCTTTGAAAATAGTCTACACTATAACTGAAAATGAGAAAACATAAAAAGTTATGGGAATCAAGCAACTTCTACTGTTCAAGTCCTTGGTTTCCTGACTCCAGCAGATGGCAGCCTAACAAAATAATTTGTGTGTCCAACATTAACATGTCACAGTCTTCTTCTGTCAGGCCTAAGCATTGGGAGCTCTAGTATCTGAACATACAAGGTAAACAAACAAACAAACAAACAAAAAGCAAGGGACCAGACTACCTCTTCTCTAATCAGATAACTTTTATTTTGGGAGAAAACACTGCAATTTTTTTTTCTTCACTGTTCTTCCTTCTTTAAATACCCAACCAGCTCTAATCAGCACAATGAAACTAAGTCTCCATGAAAAAAAAAAAGGTATAAAACATGACTACATTGAAAGGCATAAAATGGATCAATTCATATATTTTAATGTCAAAGGAAAGAAACAATACAGCTCTAAATTAAATGCCTCATTGCCAGAGGTGTTACATTGTTGGGATATTTTTAACAATTGAAATTGAAAACTTCAGTGTTAAGTTTGTGTAGGAGCTGCTTGCCATAATGGATTGAATTGTTCCAATTAGTTAATTGATATTTGAATGCTCTATTCCCCTTTACTATCATGCGTTAACAGAACTTCACTGATGAGCATATTACCAGCAGAGAAGAAGTTGGGGCTTCCACTTTTTCTTATTTATTGTTTCCTTGGTCTCCTTTTCTTAATACCAGTCATTTGACTTAAGAAATCAAACAGATTTGCAATTTGCCTAAGATTTACTTACCTCTGAAAGAGTAGACTAATGCTGGGTTCTTTTTCAACCTATGTTTTCTCATCTGCCTCAATCTCTAAAGAAATAGTCCTTATGTTTTATAAAGATGTCATTTTAAAGTTATCATTTAAAGAAATCATAGTAAACCAATCAACCTTTGGTGTAAGAACTTCTTAGGTTCCATGGCTCTTTTCTTCTCTGAGCTGGAAACTCCAGGTGTGGCTAGAGTTTTCCTGCCTGGCCCACAGTCAGGACAAATCTCTGTCACCTGCCAGTCCCACAGCCGCTCAGACCCAACAAAGTAAACACAGAGACTTACATTGCTTACAAACTGTATGGCCATGGCAGGCTTCTTGCTAACTGTTCTTATATCTTAAATTAATCCATTTCTATAAATCTATACCTTGCCACATGGCTCATGGCTTACCGGCATCTTCACATGCTGCTTGTCATGGTGGGGCTGGCAGTGTCTCTCCCACTCAGCCTTCCACTTCCCAGAATTCTCCTCTCTCCTTGTCCCGCCTACTTCCTGCCTGGCCACTGGCCAATCAGTGTTTTATTTATTGACCAATCAGAGCATTTGACATACAGACCATCCCGCTGCATCCAGGCATGAGGAGACAGCAAGAGGCTGCCTTTCAAGGCACCCAAGCCCAAACAGCAGCTAGGCATCAAGAGGGAGGCACCAAGGCTAGCTGCTTCCAGTGCAGGAGAAAGAAGGTGTGACCAAGTTGTGAAGAGTAATAGATACACAAAGGAAATGCAGAGTCCTTTTCTTCCCCCTTTGACTCCGAGGTTGATCTCTCTAGGATTAATTCTTCTATACTTCACATTGCAATTATATAGAAACCTTCATTTGTGTTAAGACCTTGACTGAGAATACAGAAAGACCAAGCAGTCAATTAGTTGTTTTAGGAATACAAGGGGTGGGGTGGGTTGGGGCAGAAATTAGAATGGTTTTCTGAGGAGATTCAATGGTGTTAGAGGCAAAGCCCTTTCTGAAGAAGGAAGTAACTGGCTTCCTTGAAACCTCTGGGAAACCAGCAGTCAGTGCTTGGAGTATGAAATGCACAGACAGGTAGCTCAGCTCAGTGAATTAATGCACAACTCTAAGAAGACTACAGATTTTCAAGTAGTAATGGCAAACATTACAACTTAAAGAGTATTGGGAGCATTCTACATTAATTATAACTGCTATCCTCTTGTTGCTACTGTGTATACATGTAAAAGAAAGAATTTGCAACATAAGCAGCTTCATCTCAGAATCATTTGGGTAAACTGGACATCTCTGCCTCCTCTCTAATAAGTTTCTGGGAACTTAACTACTAAACTTTATCTGGGAGAAATCCATACTTATTTCTCTCAGCGGTGCCTAAGAAAAGATGGCTTTTATAGAGTATATGAAGTCAAAATAAAAAAGAGATAGCACTTTTTTCATTTTAAATTTATTTAATGAATTATCTATCTATCTATCTATCTATCTATCTATCTATCTATCTATCTATCTACTTTTTATTTATGCTGTGTGGCAGAGTTCGTGTATGCATGAGCATGAGTTCCCATGTGCACATGTGTGAGAGTGCTTATTTTCACAACATGTTTGTAGAGGTCAGAGGACAACTTGTAGGAGTTGGTTTTCTTCTTCCAATATATGAGCTCCAGGGATGGAACTCAGATTTTCAAGTTTGGGGCAGGTGTCTTTACCCACTGTGCCATCTGATTTGCAGGGTAACTTTTCTGTTAGCTGTTGAGAAACACTGAATCTCTCTGGGTTGATGACAATATTCAAAACAGCTCCCTCTTTTCACCTCTTGGAAACATAGTTCAGCTGTTTTTAAAATTTATTTATTTATTTTCATTTATTTTTTAAAAATTTATTTTACATATCAACTACAGTTTCCCCTCCCTTGTCTCCTTCCATTCCCTTCCCTCACCTCCCTTCTATCCCCCCCCAATCAACTCCTCCTCCAAATCTGGTGGAAGAGTGGGAAAAGGGATTATATGAACAAGATGGGGTCAAGATCATGATGGGGAAACCCACAGAGACAGCTGACCCAAGCTCATGAGAGCTTGATCTGTTTGTAGGACCTCTAGCAGTGAACTAGGACCTGTCCCTGGTGCATAAGCTGGCTTTTTGGAACCTATGCCCTATGGTGGGATGCCTCGCCCAGCCTTGATTCAGCCTTTTTTTTTTTTTTTTTCTTTTTTACTCTGGAGCTCCTTCTAGCCCTCAGTGTTTCTCAGGAGGACATTTTTCTCCTCTGTAGAGGGAGCCCAAGGCAAGAGGTCAAGGTGAGAAGTACAATACCAAGTAAAGATCATCAAGGCCATAAGTCCTTCAATTCAGGAAGGCCTGTCTGTAACCACTCTAAGGGAGTGATGAGACAAGCTGTGTTCAAGCCACTGACGGGAACCTCTGGGTTTCTCTCCCAATCACAGGAGCCCCTTTCCTGAAGTAATGAGAGGTGTTCTATCAGTTCATCATCTCCCCAGTCTCCTGACAGGGACTGTAATCTAAAGTGAGACTCTTGTCCAGGACTCATTGGCCAAATTCCAAGTCGGTCCTTCTTTTGTTTTCTTCCCTCAAGTAAGTCCCAAAGGGCTGCCTCTGCCAGTTCATTCCTCTATCAAGATGCTGTTTCAGACCCATTTCCCCCACCTTTCCTTCCTTCCTGGCATTCTGTGATGGAAATAGTTCCTGGGCCTTCTCTTAGCTACTATCTTTTCACACTCTCTTTCCATCAGCCCAATTTGTTTTCCCACTTTATACTAAAGAACTCTGAGAAGGGAAGCTAATAAAACCCATTAAAACAGAACTTGAGTAACTAAGTCATTAGCTTCTCTGAAGTTTTTTTCTCCTTCAGTGTATTATCACCACGGAAGGCTAGGCTGATGTTTAGCAAAGAGCACCTGTCAAAACAAAAGAAGAGTTTCACACCTCACAATTTTAAGCCCCAGGTAAGAAACTCAGCCTGGTGGATCAGCAAAGAGGAAGACAAGAAACCTGAAACTCCCGGACTTGGAGTAGAGTTAAATGAGTTTCCTCTGGGTACCACTGGGCTTTTGTTTAACACGATTAAATCCTCTTTGTTTTATTACAGACATCAATGCAAAAACAAACAGTGTGATCAAGATAAAGGTCCTGAGCAGCATTCTGTTTCTGTTTCTGTTTCTCTTTTTCTCAGAGAGCTATCACCACCTCTCAGTGGACAGGCTTAAAAGAACTAAACCGGCCCACAGAAAATTGATGAGCCAAGGAGAGCAGGTGAACAGAAAAGCTTTGGGCAGCAGGGTAGGGGGATCGAAAAAGTGTGAAGCACTTATGTCTGTGACCAGATCAAGTGATAAGAGGGCTGGTTTCCTTTGCTCTCTAATTAATTGTCTTCTTTTCACAACAGTCTTGGCTTTCACGAAGCCTATGAGGATGCCAAGACATAGTCATAGGGAAATACAACAACCAAAGAGCCCTTGTTGAGGCTGCAGCTGGAGACAGGTTGTGTAACACAGACAGGGAAACCTTGAGTGGGGAGATGGGGGATGTTTCAGAGAAATCACCAAAATGATGACTATTGACTATTTAAGAGGCAGTAGTTGTCTGAATTCTATTAGGGCGACAGCAAAACCAAAAACTAATGTGCATTTTCAAAGCAATCCTTTCTGTATTGAATTAGTTACACCACTAAGTCCTTTTGAAAAAAACAAAACATGGACATTGTCAGAGTAATAACTACACTGAACTGACAGAAGCTGGGGTCATCTGTATTCACATTTTAATTACCTCTTTTCTAGTCAGGAACATCATTAGAAGTTTATTATTACCAGCCTCTATCTTCTGATCTTAATTGGCTTCCTTCACAGAAGACACCAAGAAGCCAAAGCAGAAGCCCTGGCAGCCTCCCAAAGATGGTGGCCAGAGGAGTGGCACCTTACACTGGTCCTGTCTGAAGCCGAGTACCAGCCTGGGTATGCTACACTTAAGGTGGGAGCTTCTAACATTTGAATGTGGAGATGGCGTTGCTTCAGTGGTTTCAAAATCTCGAGAGGCAGGGACTTTCCACTCCTTTTCATCATGGTTTTGGAAAGGGTATGACAAGTTACCTATTACTCCTTGTGGCTCTTTTTGGTTCTTGTGGATTCTGGGGGAAAAAAGGTTGTTCACCAAATCTGCACTCATTGACATTCTCAAATCTCCAGCATCGCCTATGGTTGATACTTTGATACTTGCTACTCAAAAAGTACAAGTGGTAAGGATCCTTTAAATTAATAGATCATATTAACCGCACTGAGCCTGAATAAAAATCAGTAACTTAATTTCCAAAATGTTTGCTGTTATGTTGGAAATAATGACAAATTTTGAGACAAGAGAAAAAGGGAAAAATTAAGGAAACAAACCTTATCCATGGGAAAGAAAACAGCCTCTGTGAACAGAGTCACTATCTTTCTTTTTTCAAAAGAAAAATATGCGAGTTTTAAATTTCAAACACTGGGGTTCACTTCCTAGAAGATCAGGCTAATGATACCTCTGTACTCAGTTTTTTTTATATCCTGACTTCTGGGACTATCTCTAGGTATTCACAGAAAAAAGTTAAGTCACAAATAATCTGGAACTGGGTGGTCATCAAAATTCAAAGAGAGAAAAATGATTTCAAATGGTGACACATATAAATAGTGTAGTTAGGGATTGTTATGATTTGGCTTCTTGTTTTCATTTTATGTTTAGAATTATTATATTATCTGCATTTTAATACATTCTTGACTTATTCCTTAAAAGACATTTTTGCCATCCATCATGATCTGTCAACCTAAAGGAGGGCACCTCCAAACATTATAGAAAGAACAATGTAAAGAACTAGATGCTTAGGAGTAAAATTTTTTTGTCCAATTAATTGAGCTGATATAGACATTGAAGTCATAGGACTGACCTGATAACCTGGTTTGTTTTCTTCCAAGAGTTTTATTGGGAACAGTAATATGCATGCTCTCTTCCTGAGACACTCTACAGAGACATTGAAAAACAGGCCACCACTCCAAGGCTTTATATTTTACTTTTGTTGTTTTACAAGTTTAACTTTAGGTAAATGTCATGAAAATAAACAACACAAGTGATAAACCCACTGCAGCTATGGAATTCCTGGAACGTGAGGTCAGATCACTTGCCATGATCATGTATATTTAAGTATAATGTCTAAGCTACATGGATAGTTTCAAATTTTAAAATGTTTCACCTCCAACATGACAACTGATAATATCTCTTCTACAAAACAGCTGAATTCTGAGTGAGAGAAAGCTTAAAGATGAAAAGAGGTTAAAAAAAAATTCAAGCCACTGCAGTTGTTATGAGATACCTAAATACAATCTAAGCTATCTACAGTGGCTCAAGGACCACACAAAACAGTCTTCTCTTCCTTGTACTACCAGTTGCAGCCTCTTGGAGGTCCCACTTCTGTTGCCGGACGAGGCATCGTTAGGGTCCAGAAATCGAATGGTTCTCTTCTCATCTTCATTTTTTCTTACCTGGTGGGTTTTCTCAATACAACAGACAGGAAAAATTGCTTTCTATTTTAAGTGTTTCACGGTATTGAAACAAGATGGTGAGCATACAGCTGTTTCCCAACACACCGGGAACAAACATGCAATGCAATATTATTTTAAGGAAGAGTCATCAAAATCAGGATGCCAATCACTCTTAGAAGCAGAGTAAAAATTATTTGTACTTCAATATTTATATTTATTACAAGAAAAAAAGTTTTTTGTGGAAAGAAGGTGCAGAAAAAGGGCACAGTATTAGCTAAATATTGTACCTTAGAACATCAGTCATTTCCCTCTGAATAGTACAGAAAGGGTCTAATTTATAAGTTTTTCCATCTCCCTGTTATGCTGGCTTGTAAGTTCTGACACTGCTACTGGTATGTTAATGAGAAGCTAGCGTTCCATTAAGAGAAAACCATATGCTCTGCTGCCTACTGTGAAAGAGAAAGCATGTAATGTGGCTGTTGCCTTAGCAACACATTAATTCACTTTGTCAGTGTTGGCACAGATCATTTCATTTATAAGAAAACAAGTATAATAGTTTACCACATCTATAATATTTACAGTGTTTCTGTTACAAAACAGTGACAAAATGAGTTTAAAAAATAGAGTTGGTATAATATCATTAAAATATGGAATTTGTGGTAAAATTTTCCCTGTAAAAATGGAAAAAAAATGAAGATTGGTGTAAAATTTCTTTTCACAATCCTACTTAAAACATTTTAACACCAAACTGTTTGCTTTTTAGCATATTTGTATTATACTAATAATGTGCGTCTGCTGCAAAAAAAATTAGCCCATGAAAAACACAAGTGCATTAACAGTTTCTAATGAATGTTAAACAAAATATTTCATACAACAGTTTTGTTAAATTACAACCATTATAAACCTAATCGTGTGCTAGTGTGTTACTCATAACAAGGCTAAACATTTATCCAGCTTTATCTGTTCTCCCAGATGTTTATTAGTATTCTAGCGCTCCTAAAATATTTAAATTAAACCACCCCATTTTCTCACGTGAATGCGTTTTGGGTTTTATTCATGAAAGATTTAGTCACATGTATATCTAAATAAATATAGTACACTGTATATCCTTTATGCAAGAGTGATACTTAATGTGAATTGAGATAATCTGAAGGCATGATAAAGGAGAGATAAGTCCTGTTTATTAAAGCCTGCACCTGCAGCCGAGTATCAGCTCTACCCGTCCTCAGGGTATTCCACACCTGTAAACACACATTCTCAACAGCAAACACTTTGCATCTGTGATGTTCACCTACCTTTTTTTTTAACCAATAAAAGGGAACTGTGTAGAAGATAGCGAGCAACTATCATTTGCTAGTTTATGTAGTGATTCAAGTTTTATGTCATTTGAAAAGGAGCATTTAAGCATTTACATGAGTTATACAAATGGGTGTAAACCACTGTAGGGCTGGCCATCTAAGTAATGAATGGCCAATTATACTTTCGACATTATGAAACACCTTCCCAAAATATCAGTGTTCAATGGGTTCATGCAAAGCTTTGTGAACCAAGTGTGGGTGTTGTTTCTACTCCCTATTATTCCGGCAATGATTTAAGGTTGGATGGGATTCTTTCTAATTAGAACCCAAGACCCAAGAGCACTTTAAAGAGTCTCCTTTAGAGACCTGCAATGCGTTCACTCCAAGAAACTCTTAAGAAAATAAAATTTATGATTAGCTTTGATGAAAATGACGTTAGTTTTAACTTCATATTATCTCTGCTTTGATAGGAATAAAATACTTTGAATGGCTACATCACCAGAAGAGAAAATAAAACCAAACATCAATGTGATTTTATGTGATGGGGAATTAAATGTCTCTGAAATGTAATCATATCACATTGACTCACCCAATAAAAGTAACTTAATGAAGTATTTTATCTAATTCATATGTTTTGCTTATTAGTTTGTGGTACTTGAAAAAATAAAGCTATAAACTTTTTAAGATCCTTCTTTCAACTCAAGCTATTTCTATCAATGGGACTAGTTTGTCAGCAGTTAAATGATGCCACATTTATGATTTAAGTACACTAAATTATAGGTAGCTTTGTAATGAAATTCATTGATTAGACTTACTACAAGTAATGTGATACACATTACTGTAATAAGTAAAGAATTATCTTGGGATATATAAAATCTTATGATTTGAACAGTTTTATTATTTTCTTTCCCTTTCCAAAAGCAAATAAAATGTGCAAAGTTCTGAGACTTTTTCACTATCAAAAATCACTGTGGAAAATAAGGTTGTAAAAGGGGCAAAATATATATGTGGTTACATGCATATATATATATATATATACACATATACACACACATTAATTTATACTTATTATTACCATTGTTATCCTTTGATATATAAACAAAATATTTTTGTATTTAATCATTCTCTTATTTTCTCATGATGATTTCCCAAGTCCATATTTAACATTTAATGCAAACTATTATACTTTCATGATTTGATAAAAAGGAATTTATATTTAGAAAAAAATATTTATATCTATTCTGTACTCAACCAAGCTAATTATCACTCCTTTCACTGTAGCATCAACTGATATAATTTTCATACAAAAAACATGAAGACTACAGCAGGAAGATAATATCTGCTCAGTTATATTCAAGGCTATCCACATGCCTTTCCATCCACCTACACCCACACAACAATTTTTATCTGTAACTTCTTCCCACAGGCTAACATGTTTTTGTCTAAGCATATTAACTCTGGTAAAATTAAATCATTTCGCCGCTTCACAATATTTACTCACGATATTATAAAACAAACCAATCATTGAAATATATAATATATTGCATATAATATATTATATAATATCACACACACACACACACACACACACACACACACACACACACACACACACACGTGGCTCGGAGAGATGGCTGACCAAATAGTTAAGAGCAGTTACTGCTCTTGCAGGGGATTAGTGTGCAGTTCCCAGCTCCTGCGTGAAATCTCACAACTGCTGTAACTAGGATCTCTGATGTTCTCTTTTTGGCATCTGTGTATACCATGAATTCATGCGATGGACAAACATATATGTAGGCAAAATGTACATACACAGAAAATGAATCACTTTATTATTGTAATATATATGAAAATAAAATGAATCCAAGTGAAGTAAAAGCAGCCATTGTTAGTATATCTTAAGAATTATAAAGGAAAACTAAGGAATTATATAAAATAGATCAAACTGTAACTCTTTTAAAAATAGTGCATGACACATAATAATGCTTGAACAGGTAGTTGTTTGATTAAATAGACATGACATTCATAACCAAAATTTGCATTCATTCTTCTCTTTTAAGACACACTTAGTAAATGAATGGTATAAATAATCTCACAACGGGAGAATTTTGCACAATGAATGCTGATGGAAATATTGGAAATGTAAAAGTAGAAAGTCCGTCCAAACTTTGGAATTAAAATGCTTATGTAGTCTTATTTCAGTTCGCTAGTAGATTTGCTGAATGGTGGAGAAGTGGAGAAGAATGAAATGACTTCTCAAGTCCTTTGGGATTTTGAGATCTGAAAAGTTTAAAATGCTTCTACTAAGAGAAGGTCTGACTCATTTCCATACTTCAGCCTCCTCATGACTTTTTTTTTTGCTTCTGTAGAAGGTCATGTGATTTCCCATATTATCAATGAGAAATTCACAACATGGGTAAGGATCCTATAATTATAATGTGAAAAATTATATATTACATATAATATTATATATTACATATTTTATTTTCTTATCTGCACTATGTATCCTTCAACATCTTCTAAGAACTCTTTCCCCTCATATCTTCCATTTTCTTGTTTTCATCAGGTCACTTGATTCTGTACTTGCTATTCTAATAATTCTGTAATTATTCATTAGTTTATTTATATGTATTACAGAGATTATGGTCTTGTAAAGGATGAAGTCCTGGGATCTTGTTTCAAGCCTAACTCATATAAAAGAACATGTCCCATGACTTTTATAGATATAGCCAAGATGCAAATGTCCTTTATTTAAAAATATTGACCAACAGGAAAATCATGCCACATATTTCTTTAACTTAACTTAAAAAGGATGTGTGTGAGATAGAAATTTCCCCCAAGCTCCCGTGTCAATTGTTCAAATAGCCACCATGAAATCTGTACTCTTATTTCCTTTCAACTTTTGGACAACTGGGCCAGCAACCTAGCAACAGTGTAGTGCAACACAGAGGCATTCATTGTATCTGCAGAATGGACATCTTGATGGAGGGAATCTATGCTTTAGACAGTTGAGCTTCTCTTCTTGTTTGCTTGTTTAGTTTCCTTTTTACCACCTAGATTCAGATAAAAAAACAGGCATGTCAAAACACTCTTGCAGTACAAAATATGCAGCAAAGAAGAGCAAATGCTATTTAGTTAGAGTTCTTCTCTAGAAAGAGAATGACTTGGTATGAAAACAAAATGAGTTTTAAAATCAATAACTCCATCTCCAGATGGGTGTGGCCAGGCATGCCTTTAATGTCAGAGCTCAGAAAGCTGAAGGAAGTAGCTATACCAGGACAGTCAGCCAGCATGACTACAGAGTATCTTAAAACCAAAGCAAGCTAAACAACTGTATTGCTTATCCAAAGAGCCTAGTCCAGTACCTTGGGGGCTCCTCAGCTATTGGTCCACAGTTCATGTGTTTCCACTAGTTTGGCTAGTTGTCTCTGTACTTTTTCCAATCGTGGTCTTGATATCTCTTGCTCATAGAATCCCTCCTCTCTCTCATCAATTGGATCAGGACCCATCCTTGATGTATGAGCTGGCTTTTTGGAGCCCAGTGCCTATGGTGAGATACTTTGCGCAGCCTTGGTGCAGGGAGGAGGGGCTTGGACCCGCCTCAACTGAATGTACCAGGCTCTGCTGACTCCCCATGGGAGACCTTGCTCTGGAGGAGGTGGGAATCGGGGGGGGGAAGGCTGGGGGGTGGCAGGAGGGAGGACAAGGGAATCTGTGGTTGATATGTTAAATGAATAGAAAATCTCTTAATAAAAAAAAGAAAGAAAGAAAGAAAGAAAGAAAGAAAGAAAGAAAAAGCGAACCAAAACAAACAGCAAACAAGCAAAAAACCCAACCCAATCCTAACAAAACAAAACTAATCAATGAGGAGTCTGTAAAATCTTGAAACGCAAGTCATCTGACTAATGCAGGATAGCATTTATTAAAATAGACTTTCTCTGTTTGAAAATGGATATCCAAATTTTCTGTCTAATTTTCTCATAGTCCAGGAATGTGAAGATTCTGGATGATATATATATATATATATGTTTGTAACTAAAACATACAAGTTTTGGTTTGATCAATTTTCCACAGTTCACTTATAAACTACCAAGATTAAGGAAGTTTTGACTTAAAGGAGCACCTGATTTATTGAGTTTTACATGTAATTTAAAATATTACATACAGCTCCAAATTAATTTTTCTGTTTAAATTCTTAAATTACATACAGTGATTAATATTTTGTTATTTTATAACATGTACTTATTTATTTATCATCATAATTTTTCACACTAAGCATAAATGGTTGTAATAAATCTAAACTGAAAGTTATACATCTTATTTTCCCTTTACCTTTGATATTTTTCCTGTTAAACCAATCGTAAATTATTGCACTGAATATAGTACAACAGATTATGATGGCCAATCATTAATACAGGAGACCTCTTGACTCATTAGATTGTATATTTACTGAAGCTATCCCAGTTTAACGTTAAAATAGGTGAAGTGCATATATCATTACAAATACTTTAGAACTGTAGGCTTTATTAGGAATGCCAATTTAAAAAAAATATATGTGCATCTTAGTTTGGCAGGTGCAAGGTCTCTTAAGGAAGTTCCAGTCTACAAATTTTAAGGTAAAACGTGGATACTTCTGAAACATTGAATACATTTAACACCATAGCCAGAAAGAATAATATACTGAAAAATAAGTAAGACATTGAGCTAGATGAAGAGAAGGAAGAGAGAAGAGTCACTTTTAAAAAGCAGAAAAGTGGAAGGGGTTTTCATGAATGATTGAACAACACTGGAAATAAAAGGAGAAAGTTAGAAGCTCTCTCGCTCTCTCTCTTTGCACACACACACACAGAGAGAGAGAGAGAGAGAGAGAGAGAGAGAGAGAGAGAGAGAGAGAGAGAGAGAGAGAGAGAGAGAGAGAGAATGTGTACACATGAGAAAGAAATTAAGAAATTTATTAAAAACAGTTATGATTCTGTCTAAGGCCAAAAAGTAAGAGGTGGCCACTATGGTCTAAGATCCCTCAATGGCAACTGAGCTGGAGTGTGATGTGTGCCACAAAGAAAGACCAACAGGTGGCACCGTTGGATTGAGACAGCTATGTTGTCTGGCAAGCAATAGGGTCAATTTGGAATTGGGAAGAAGGGACAATATGAAAATATGGTGCAGACACAAGATTGTATTAAAGAAAAATTAAACACAGAATTATTTCTCCATCAGAGGGAAAAACAATTAATTCACTCAAAAATACCTTTGTGAGTCATAGTTCTGACACAGGCTCTGGAATTACATTGGTGGGCAAACAGTCCCATTCTCATGGAGCTTTCTGTTTGATGGAACCAACAGTTAACCACAGTGGTGAGCAGTCACAGAGTCATAGAGCTAACAACTTGATGGAACCAACAGCTAACCACAGTGGTGAGCAGTCACAGAGTCATAGAGCTAACAACCTGATGGAACCAACAGCTAAACACAGTGGTGAGGAAACAGTTACAGTCTCATGTCTGAAGAGCCTGAAGGGTCTAGTATTTAAACCATCATCAAATAAACATTTCAGAACAAACTCTGGTTAACTTGTTTGTAGGAAAGAAACCAGAAGTATTTAGTTTTGACAAGAGCAGATGAGTGATAGAAGGTATAGAACAGTAGTTCTCAATGTGTGGGTCACGACTCCTCTGGAGTCAAGCAACCCTTTCACAGAGGTCACCTCAGACCATTGGAAAACACAGATATTTACATTATGATTCATATCAGTAGCAAAATTAGAGTTATGAAGTAGCAAAGAAAATAATTTTATGGTTGAGGGTCACCACAACCAATACACCACAACTGTATTAAAGGGTCTTATCTTCAGGAAGATTGAGAACCACTGGTATAGAAGGTAATAACCACACTGGTAAGATCTTAAATTGAAAGGAATTTACAGTGCTTGAGGGAATAGACAATGACCCATGTGGCCATTAATCAATGCTATGGAAAGAGAAAATTGAGGAAATATGCATAGAAGGCTGAATAGGAGGTGTAGGCAGTTGGAACTCCACACTAGCACTCATTTCATTGTGTTTGTGTGGCTAAAAGAGAGTGAGTGGCTTGGAGAAAGGACTCAGTAGTGGGGAATATAGCACATCCAAATGCTGCAGATGAGGACACTGTGGTATTGCTAGTGGTGAGTAGAACTATTCTAGATTTGGGGAGTAAATTCATCAGAGTGGAAACACAAAAAGTATGCAAACCAGAGAAAGAAGGGTGTTAGGAAAAACTTGTGATGGGGAATCTTTTTTTAAAAAAAAAAATAAGTACAATATTTTAATGAATTTTTTGTGAATTTCATGTATGCACATTATATATTTTGATCTTATTTACCCCAACTCCTCCCAATTTACTTCCTAGCCCCCCCTTTTTTTAAAAAAAAAGAACTGCTTCAGTTAATGTGCTGTCTATATACTAATGGATATGGAGCCACCTGCTGTAGTGTAGCCTTAAGAGAAAATTTACTCTCCTTCCCCCAGAACCAATAGCACCTCAGCTAAGGTGGGTACTCAGGATCCCCTTCTAGGGGAATCTTTTCCAACCTCACAATTCATAATCATTTTTATGCCAAATTTCAGTTTAAAATCCCTATGTAGTTTTAAAATGAAAAGACATAATTACTTGCAAAGACTTCTTAAAATAATTTATTCAGCTGGTTATGTCCATTGTGGTGGTATTTTACTTGTACTGAAATATGATTTTAATTGTATGTTAATAAATAAAGTTGCCTGGGGGTCAGAGCTATTAGAGCCATAGCAAGTGCGTGGCGGCGGTGGCGCACGCCTTTAAGGACCTGGAGGGCGGTACATACAGGCAGTGACGAGGCAGTCACGTGTTTGGGTTTACAACCAATGAGAAGGCAGAACAGCTAGACTATATAAAGACATACACACAGGAAATAGGTCCCTTTCAGAGAGCTCTCTTGGCTGAAGAGGATCGCTGAATCAGGAAGGGTGAGGCTCTTAGCTCTGACCTCTTGGCTTTCTTCTCTGAATCGGCTCTGTGTTTCTTATTTAATTAGACGGTTGGTTACATCTACAGTCCATTTCCAGAAGAATAGGATGTCCAGGTTCTGTTGTTCCTGAGGTTTCCCTCCAGGTAGGTAAGAATGGCCAGTATCCCATCTTCTATGTCAGGGAGCTTCCTGCAGTCACAGTGTCTCTGGTTCCAGTACTGATCACTAATTTGTATTCTGCACACTCTACATCCCACTTGCTAATGATCAGACTTTGTAAAACTTAAGACTATATTAGTCTCAGAAAATAATTGTGAATCTCTGTTATTTACTGTCATGTTTAATTATGAAGAATATTTAATTCAAAAATTAGCTTAATTATAGAAGTATAAATAGAATTTACAGTATTGAATTTGCTTATTGCCTATGAAATTTAAGCACATCTGTGTAATATTATTTTTGATTTTGAAGGACGTAAAACAGCTATGAATTTATATGACTATGAATAGATACATGGACATCTTTCCACAATGTATATTGTTTTTTAAAGTTCACATCAGAGATTTGAACTTTTGCTACTGATAAACAAACAAACAAAAAACCCCAAACAACAACAATGAAACGATTATTATCAGTTTCTGATAAGAAAAAGGGATGTGTGAGACTTTTGCCTGCATGTGTGCCTGGTTCCTACTGCGGTCAGAAGAGGACGTCAGATCCCCTGGAACTGTATTACAGATGACAGTGAGCCATCATGTGGGTGTAATAAACAGAAGCAAGCTCCTCTGCCAGAGCAATAAGTGCCCTCAACTGATGACAATTTTCCAGACCTGATATGTACATTTTGTGACTATTGTGGGGGGTGAGTCCTAGATGATAACACTTGCCTAAAATTCACAAGAGTCTCGGTTTGATTATCACGGCCACAAAACCTAGATCTATTCTAATTTTAACACTTGGAAAGCAGAGGCCTAGAGATCAAGACTTTGGCTCTATGGTGATTTTTAAATCAAGCCTGAAATATGTGAGACCCTGTCTTAAGAAAAATCAAAGTTAAAAAAACAAAACGAACAAACAAACAAAAAAACAAGACCTTGTTCATCTTAAAGCCGTGAGATTATTATTCAGGAAAAAGAAATTGATAATCATTTCTTTAAAATTATTAGCTGGGATGGATAGATAGCTTGCTTGGATTAGAGAGATAGCTTGCTTGGCAGTTAAAAGCACTTGCTGTTTTTTCAGAGAACCCAGGTTTGATTCCCAGCATCCACATTAGGCAGCTCACAACCACCTGTACCTCCAGCGTCAGGGGATTCAATGGCTTATTTTGTCCAACTTGAAGGTACGTATTGAACATACATACACCTAGGCAGTCATATATGCATAAACACATGTGCATGCACGCAGGCACGCACGCTCGCGCACCCCTCTCTCTCTCTCTCTCTCTCTCTCTCTCTCTCATTTTTTTTATCTCTTAAAAAAAAGGTAACACTTAAAACACAGGTAGATTAATCCAAACACAGGCATTAGTTACTTTCCTCATTGGCTAATTCCAGCATTCTATATTTACCATTTTATGAAGAAATCTTACCATTCATGTCTTCATGGAGTAGCCTTCCTGACTAAATCTTGGAAAGAAAATAATTTTCAAATTTCTTTCTATGTTTTGAAACCAAAGTAATACATTTTAAGCTTAAAACAACAAAAAAGGTTTAGTACTGAAATTTAAGAAGTGGATGTCAAGTGGTCATTGATATTTACTGACTTTTTGAATGCACATGTGTTTAAATTCTTTGAGAGAGCCATGTGCTGGCTTCTGGGCCCCACACAAAAATTCACTCACTTAATTTTGGGCAAGTCATTTAACTGCTTTATTTTAAAAAGCACAATTACCACAAACATTAAACAACTGATTTAAATCGTCCAAACCAGGAAAGAATGACTACTTCAAACTCCCTGTATTTGTTGTCTTTAATTATCATTTTGGGAAATATGGCTCCCGAGCCGAGGAAGTGCACAAGAAAAGGCTGCAAAGAACACCCTTTCACATCTTCAGCATACAGTCTCTTCACCTTCATCAAACATAGAACAAGATTAGTGGAAGAGAGGAACTCCTGGGGTTTTCTGTGACTGTTCTGCACAAGAAAGGATGATGTCACGTTTTCATGCTTTAGTTTTGAGGCAATACATACCTTATTAAAAATGAGGCAAGTTAAACTTACCAGATAAGATATAAGTTGACCTTTTCCCTTATTGAAATTGGTATAGTATAGATATATAAAATTGTTCCTCAAAAAAAAAAATGAGATCATAATAAACAGAGAAAAAGAAGCTGCATTCTTGGATATTGTCACAAGAGGGCATTTATGGATTAAGTCATTGCATCTTTTTTTTCTGTATTTGAGAACACTAGAAAACATTTCTAAATTGTACAGACAATCTAAGAATAATTAAGAAAAATTGTAAAGGGGAAGTCTCTAAAGTTTTTACTTTATATCAATTCTGTTTTGGGAAATTGGCTTAGTTTTCAGAAGTTTCTGTCAAATGAAGAGTTGTATGTATTTATAAATTTTACATGTCAATAGCTCAATTTTCTTAAATAGTGAGACAGTAAATATAGTATAATCTAAATTATCCACCTATAGTTTGTTTCTTGTATTTGTTTATGTCCTATTATACAACAAATATATAAAATAAATCATATTGTAACTAGTAGAAGTTAGTTGCATATTAGAATACAGTTTTATCTTTGTGTAGAAAAACAAGCTAATTAATATTCCTAAGTATTTTGAAAGGAAGTGCCATTTAGAGGACACAAGTGTCTTAAAATAATGAAAGGCTCAGTGATATTAGGAAGTAAGTAAAGTAAATTGGTAGAGAGACAAAGTGATTTGACACACAAGAAGGAAAATAAACTGCAGCCATTATCTAACAACTTTTACTTGAACCCTGTAAAGCTGAATTCTCTGACACATTCATCTCTACCAGGCCAATCTTCAAGCAGTCTGGGCCTATAGTAGGCACTCCATGAACATTGTAAGTGAATAAATGAAAGCATCTCAAATCAAGGATAAATTTAGAAATGCTGGGACAAGGGAGAATTTTCAGAGATTATTATCTTGTTGCAATGATTGCTGTTAAACTTGCAGATTCCCTGAAAAATCTTGCCAAGTCACCTGGGGTTTCCAAATAACTGCAGAGTTGATATCATGTAAACAAAGCATCAGGACAACTAAGGTGGCAATGTCTACACATTCCATCTGCAAGAACAAAGCAGGTGTAGAAACAGGACCAGCTGTATCTAATGACTCCTGGGAAGCCATCCAGTCTCACAGTACAAGACCCTACACATCAAGGAGAAGCCATGTATTTTTTACCCAACTTATCTAATGCTTTGCAAAATTCCCTTTTTAATGGATCAAAAATCAATACTCAACTATCAGGATGTTTAGTAAGCATTAATTAATCATTTTATATAATATCAATCAAAAGTACAGAAATGTGGCATTTTAGATAACCTGTGGTCCTATTAGGGAGAGCATGCGATTTCCTTTAGGCATTTTAAAATAATCAAAGTATGCTTCATATTTGTTTTCCTACTTATGCTGAAGTCTCAGCCTTCACAAACCATTCCTATCATACAATACCACAGAAGATGGTGAGATGAGATGAGCCATCCAAGCTGTTGAGTTAAAGAGTCCTGGGTTCAGAGCTCAACTCCAACCCTCACTAAGAAAATGGTTTTCTCTAAACCCATTTTTATCTATAAAAGTAGCATGATGATAGCATCATGGACTATTTAGGTGGCAAATTTGAGCATGTGTAATTTGTCTGATGAGTACAAGATAATCCATAAGCTTCAGAGTTTATATTTAAAGGATCGCAGACTTAAAAAAGACTCTGGTTGAGAAGTTTAAGATTGTGGTAGATACAGAGTTTGCCATAAAGTACAATACATGCCCTTTACAACATTTTCATACATGCTTGCAATCCGTTTAACATGAGGATACTTCTGACTAATGAGAGGTGGTGGGAGTGATAGATGTCATTTTCAGATCAAGACAATTAAAAGCTACAAGCTAGATTCATCAGGACCACCTCCTACCACACTGCTCTTGAAACCTGGTCCTGACATGGCACCTCATTATAGCAAGGCCTTTCTCAGCTGAGTCATCTCAGTGAACCAGAATGGACCAAGGGAATCATAAAACACTAGTAGGTGGCAAATTATTACTACAGCGTAATGTAGTCAAAGCTAACTAGCACAATTTTACCAAAACACTTTATCTCATGAATAGGAAAGTTAAAGACTAGAGGAGCAAGTTTATATAAAAACAAAGACTAGAATGCAAAAATTAAGTGAAAATGGTAGTGTAGGAGTATAGGCTCTTCCTGAAGTGTTATCTGTTGTGAATTATAGGCTTCCTTCTTAATGCCCTCTCTATAAATATGCCTGATATACATTACAAACATTTCTTAAGAATCCAGATATTCTTCTCTGGGTCATCAATGTTTTTATTACTTTTTAACTGTCTTTTATTTACTCAAGTTCTAAATTGAGATATTCAGTTATGACATTCTACAAAGGATTATTTTATGTCACTTTATCCAAATGGAAATTTTACTATAGTTATATATATATATATATATATATATATATATATATATATATATATATGATGGAATTTCTGGTAATAGTTTGCTTTTCAGTGTTTTTCTGCCTCATGAGAATGCTGATTTCACCATGCATTGTTTGGTTCATATTTTCTATACATATTGACTTAAACTTTGACACTTTGTATTTCATTACATAATCATTGAAAGATTCAAAGCAGTGTCCAAAATATTTGATGGAAATGAAATGAACTTCAAGAATACAATGTAAAAAGGAAGATAACTGTAGGGCACATTATTCAAGGACAATGACTTAAGAGAAGTCAGTGGGAAAATGAGGAGAGACATCAGGTAAAGGAAAGAGCAGTTAATACAGTAAGTTCTCAGGAATCACAGGGAAGAGAGAGTTTTAAGAAGAAGGTGAAAGGAAATATCACATGAGCAGTGAAGAACTAGAACTGAGGGAAAGTAATCTTTGATGGGTTTTGAGCTCAATGATTCATTTTCTGAAATATAATATTTTTATTTATTCTTTGAAATCATGAACATGCAATATACTGTAATCATATTCATCACCTGATTTCTTCTACTAATTCCTAGATCCACCTCCACCGCTTCGCACCTTCTCATACACCCTTTACTCCCTGCTCCCATCTCTTAAATAATCCACCAAGTGCAGATGTAGCACAAAGATTCCTAAATGTTCTTCTCTTTGCGACATGAGGTATATCACCAGTCCCATCAGCAACACTCTGTTGTTATAGTAAGAGCATCTCAAAAAACAGTATTGGGCATCATGGTCTCCCAACAGAACATGGGTAGATTGAACCCTTTCAAGTTATTTAAGGCCATTAGCCAGGAACCAAGTCATCCCTTTATAGAAGTGAAAATTTCTATTATTCTAAATTGCTCCTCTTCTCCTCTCCCTTCCCCTTTTCTCATCTCTCCTTGACCTTCCCCTACTACTCTCTTCTCCCTTCTGCTCTTTTCCTTTTCTTCTCTCTCTTTCATCATAATGTGACTTAGTGCTTAAGCACATAGGAGCCTAAACTCGAAAGGGACGAGGAGGTGTCAAATTGTTCTATATTCTCTTAGCGAGCTATATTGTGCAGATTCCGTCTTTGTCACAACATTAACAGTCATTCTCAATCTGAATACCTCATAAAGAACTCTTCCTGTGTTTTTTATTGTAGCACTACTTGAATTACACAGGCAGTTAACAGATTCCAGCAATATACTAGTACTAAATTATCTTTAGGCAAAGAAAAATAAGAGTTCCGAAAGAACATCTAATTAAAATTGGCATTTGAAGATTGCTTCCTCACAGTATTTATGTTAAACATGAGGTCTGATATGATGAGCCAGAATTCAAGGATTTGATACTATTCATATATTTTCTACAGCCTAGTTATAAAGGTAAGAATAAATATTGCTATTATTATTGTTATTAATTACTCTTATCTGAGGCAGAATCTTGGGTTTCCCAGGCTTGTCCTGAACTCCCTATGTGAGTATAACCTTGAATTTCTGATTCAACCTTTACTTCTTGAGTTCTGGGATTACAGGTGTGCCACCACACCCAGTATATTTTGTGACTGGTAGTTGAGATGGTACCCAGGGCTTCCAGAATTCTAGGCAAGCACTCGACAAACTGAACTATGTCTTTTGCTAAGAATTAAGTATCACTGGAATCAAACTAGAAAAGAAGTTTAGATGCATTAACTACATTACAGTGCACTGATCAATAAGAACAATTACGTCTCAACTATACTATCTAGAACATTAAATTTATAGTATTAGCATTCAAGCTTTTACTTTTTATTTTGTGATCATATTATCAGAATTGATGGTTAAATTAAATATATACATATATATCACATGAAATATAAATAATTTAATAACATCAGTGCAAATTCTCAAACTTCGCTCCAGACACTAAACCGTAACTTCTGGAGGTGAATCTTAGAAAATTCTTGAACAAGTTTCTCAGTTGATTTTTGAAGCTTATAGAATGTTGGTATCCATGGCATTAGTGCCAGAACTAAAATATACACTTTTTTTCTGCATACGGCACTCTGAAACCAGATGCTTCACAGCCCCCCTGAGAAGCAGTAATGTGTAAAATGTACACTGTGTAGCTGAGAAATCTTGCAGTGAATCAGAGAAGACTACCTGAAATGCCTGGATAAGAGTGGAGAGGTAAATGTATGGCTCTAGGGCATCTCTGGGCTCCCTCCAGGATTCCTTCCTATGTGTAAGAAGTGAATCAGTGCACTTCTTTCTATATCCTGGTCCACTTGGACCACTTCCTTCTTTCCGTTCAGCATACCCATGGTCCCATATCAATGAATATTTGGTGACTGAATGAATCATCATACACATTAGACCTCAACAATATTGTTCTTATAAAATAAATGTTACTAAGATGCAGAATTCATGCTTTGTTTTAAGCAAGTTCTTGTTCTAATTTTGTCTTTCTCATTCAAAAGGGCATACAAGAAATAACTCTAAATTTTAGCTAATCTACTCTAAAAATCACTTTTCTAATTTGATAATTTATTAATAGCAACTAATTGCTTGAGGGGGCACCTCACAATTAATCAAGGTTCATTATCATATTTGGTTAGTTCAAGGTTGAGAAGAACAAAATTTGCATTTATGTAAAGTGGTCAGGATTTTGAATCCATCTTGGAACCATCCATCCTAAGAATACAGGGAAGAGAATTGAGGCTTGGTTTGCTTCGTGGCATCACAATGGGTCAGACTACTCATAGACCATTTCTTTCAGAAATAGGGTCCTAGCTGGGCAGTGGTGGTGTGCACCTTTAACGCCAGCATTTGGGAGGCAGAGGCAAGCAGATCTCTATTGTTAGAGGCCAGCCTGGTCTACAAAGTAAGTTCCAGGACAGCCAGGGCTGATACACAGAGAAACCCTGTCTCAAATAACCAAACCAAACCAAACCAAACCAAATCAGAACAACAACAACAACAACAACCCCCCCAAAAAAAAAACAAAAAAAAAAAGAAAAGAAAAGAAAAGAATATGAACTAGGTTCCTCTCATCTTGAGACCTTTTAGAGGGACATTGAAATAGGAATATTCAAAGGAAGAAGTGCCCATTTCTCGGTTTTTAGCAGAGAATTAAGGTGACTTGGTTTTTATCTACCAGGGCATTGTTAGTTATTCTTAGAATGATCACGCTTGTGGCCTTTATTGTCCAGGTGAAGAAACGGAAGCCAGCGTTCATGGCTGATGTCCTCACCCTGTGTTCCTGTCTGCCAAGCGCGAGTAAGTTGCTGCTGCAGGGAAATGGGACTAATTGCAGCTCTTTGCTATGTGACTCATCCTTGCCAGTTTCTACACCTTTGCCAGGGCACCAATTTCTTATTCTCTGTGAGAAGGTATTGTATCTCATTTTATTTCTCAATGTATGCAACCCTGCACAAAATTATCCAGTAAGGCTAATGGAATTACTGAAGTACATTTCTCTCAGCTTACTCCAGTTGGTCACTTACTGTGCCCTCTGCTCAAGTCAAGCCCCTCTGAGGGCAAGCAGGACTTTGAGTACTTCATCAGCTGAATCTTGTGTGCCCCCGAGCAGTGGCACAGCACTGCTCATAGTGTAAAGTCTTGATAGTTATTACAATCTGCTATTCTCCTGCCCTTGATTAAATTAAGCAGTAATTTCTTCTAAATATAGTAATTCCTAAATCAACACTATTTACACTTTGATACTATCTCAGCATGAAAGCAACATCAGCTACCATGTAAGGACTTTGTTAAAGAAATGATTCTTAATTACATCATGAACTAGGAGGCAAACACAGAATTTTGATAAATATTGCAATACTGGTCAGTGCTGTGCACACAACAGAGGCTCAAGACAGGGGACACTCTCTCAGAAAAATCTTGAGGAAGGAGTGTGGAGTTAATCAGACTCTTAAAGATGAAATACTAAAGTAAAAATTTTAAGGAGAACCTCAACTGTGGTCATGTGTACACACACATTCAGAGAACTTACACTAGAAGTGAGAAAATGGATACTATTATGACATGTGATATTGCAAGAGTTATATGAAAAGACTTAAAAACACATCAGTAACATTTGAACAGAACAATAAAAGGAAGAAATTCACAATGCTATGAAAATAAGATGCTAGGAAAGGGTTCACTTAAAATAAACTTTACATGGATATTTAATTTGAAAGGAACCTGTTATGTCCTAGATTGTTTCTTCTCCCTTCTTCTGTCTGACCATCCATCCATCCATCTATCTGTCCCCCTCTACTTTCCTCCTTCCCTCTGCTTTTCCCTCACCCCTTTTTGAGACAGTTTTTATGTAGTTCAGGATAGCTTTGAAACCAGTATGCAGCTCAGCCTGGGGTTGAACTCTTGATACTCTTGGATTTATCAAAAGTGCTGGAGTTGCAGGTGAGTGCCACCATGCACTGAATGCTTGTTTGTATTATTTATGAGTGTAGAAAAAAAAGGAAGCCTCCTTAATTCATTTTATAAAAAGTAAAATATTTTGAATTTTAAAATCTCAGATTTACATTTTAAACCAAAGTGTATATAGTTAATATCATTACTTGTACAAAACTATCAATATAGTAATAGGTTGTAAGACTAATACACAATGATAAAATATACTTCATTCCAGGGATCCAATGATTGTTCCTCCTTGAAATGGAGTAACATGGTAACCACGGTGGTTCTCAGGCTCTGGAACTAGCCTGCTGGCACTGATCTTGATTATACCATTAAACTGCAGCCGCTGTAACCAGCTTCCTAATTTCGAAGTTGAGGATAATGATATGGCATAGCTCAGTGAGTTCATAAATATGAAATGTTTAATTATGCCTGGCACAGAGTGAGAGAACCACAAGCGTCAGCTATTATTATCTGCAAACTGATGGCCCAAACCCAGGATTATATAGAAACGAACCTCATGGCACCTGAAAAAATTCAGTAATTCTTTATAAATCAGGATGAATTTTGTCATGTTATAATCCTAATAGAATTAAATCCTGATAAATTTTTGTCTATGGGCCAACTGGATAAATAAATATACCTCAAATTTTAAGGTAAAATATTAATGAAAAATTCCTGGAATCATTCAAACTTTTAAGTCCCCATTCTTAAGTTCATTTCAGGATGTGATAACTCACTGCTGTCACCATTATTTATCAAACGATTGTTTTTCAATTATATCCATATTTCTACATTGTATAGATGTCCCTGTGCTTGCTAGGAGTTTATGTTTCAATGATTACATTTTACATTGAAAATGCCACATTAAAAATCTATTTCACACTCATAACCTACTAAACATCATGGTTTAGTCTAATCTTCCTGAAATGGGTTGAAAACACGTTAACCTACAGTTTGGAAATGTCGTCTATCAAAAATATCTATTTAATAATAAAGAGTTGAATGTCTCATATCAGTATATTGTGTACTGCAGTTGAAGAAAACCACAGAATGGTTGTGTAGGGCCTCACCATTGAAGTACATAGAGGAAAGCATACTAGGCCTGAAGAATATTTGGAGCATTGAACTAAAAGTAGTCACTGAATGAAGGGGGGCGGGTACAGCATAGTGACAGTGTCTCTTCTCACTAAGTTTGAGAATAGCTCATAGAACACATTGAACATCACCATTTAGTGCTTTAGGAGGCAAAGTGTTCTTCAGGAAAATACTATGTTTTGACTATACAGTTTTTTTTCTTTTTATTAAGTATTTATAGCAAGCAAACATGTGTTGTAAAAACTTCCTGCATAAACACAAACAAATACTTAATCACCCTAGACAGGAAACAATGACAGACCAAAGTACTAGTTCACCAAAGTCCAACCTAAGGCTTTATTAAGCTTGCTTACAGAGCCTGTGTGAGGCGTTACAGGATTGTGGGTGATCCTCTTAACTGTTACCTCACTGCCAAGTTGCATCCTGTCCTGAATGGAGACCTTGTGGAAGCTGCATCTTGGAGTCTAGCTTTCAATCAGCCTTCTGACTCTTAAACAGCCTAACATGTCCCAAGATCATTTGCAGCTGGAACAGGAAGGAATAGCTGGAATCCTGGGTGAGGGTCACTTGAACCTGCCTAGGGATGGATCCTAGCTCCATTACCATTATCACAGACCTGACTATCACTGTACCATTCTGTTCTGGTTACCATGGATACCAGGGCAAAGTCCAAGATGGCATCTTGTAATGACCAGAGGACAAACTAGCACACAATACAATGTTACATGTCTATCTGCCTCTCAGTTCTTGCAAATCTTTCATAGATGACATCCATTTCCACTCACTGCAGACAATGGCAAACACTATCAGCCAGTTCTTTGCTACAAACTTTCTAGCTGCATTGGATATAACCTCTTACTTGACTTGTTTACCTCTTTCATCCTCCAGCTTAATCAGTTCCTTGCCGAAAAGCTCTTCAGCCTCAATACCAGCAAGTTCCTGAACACGCTTTTCACCAATGTCCAATTCTAACATTTCTCAAGCACCACTACCTCCTTCCTGTTTCATCAATAGCAGGGGCGCCGTTAAAGCCTTTGGATGCGGATGCTACAACTTCAAAGCTTTCTTCTAAAAGTGTTTCTTGCATGTACCGTATGTGACTTCTCAGGACAGCATTTAGTATGTTAAAACTTTTCCAGATTTCTCAGGGGGGTTAGTTAGTGCCTATTGCTTCATCAGCCTTTGAATGCAATATGCTCAACAAAGAAGCAATGGTCTTGGGTGAATGAGGAGGTAAAGAAAACATCTGTACATCGGGCACCTTGTCACTAATACAGAATAGGTGGATATTGTTCTTTTGACAACACTCTCTTACCTGTGGAGGTACGTGGTTGAAGAAGTAGTCTCAGACAATGCGGAGGTTCGCCAGTCTTTCTTGTTATCCTGAGAATGAAAGGGGACACGAATGCATGTTCATACTCTTGAATGTTCTAGGGCTCACTACATGGTAGTTTGGAAAAGGCTCTAATTAGAATCTGGCAACATTTCTATCCCAAAGTAGTGCTTTATGGTCTTTCAATGTCAGAGATTCTGGCACTATCTTTAAATGCTGGAGAGATGAACCATGTACCAGCATTTGCTTGCGTGTTAAATAGTGGCATCGACATTAAGTATTTGTTCTGATAATATTTCTCATCTATCATTTTCGAATACACCTCTTCCTTAAAAATTCTGTATGATGGATATTAGTGTTTTCTATTTCATGATGGCCTTGACACTACAAAAATTATAATGCTTTACAGAGTGCTGAGGCTATTGCATGATAAAAATATTATATATATACATACATATACACAAGATGATTAATGTGCTATTTTGATATATAGAAAAATTTGCTAGCCTTACCCCAAATTATCAGTGGGAAAAGTAGTAAGCATTTCTGTACCATTGATATAACAAGTTCTTGTTCCTTTAAGTCATTTCCTCAACATTTCTGTCTATGGGGACAGCAGGTTTGACTGAAGCTCATCATTCATGGCATTAAAGATTCAGATTCATTGTCATTTAATACGACAAATATGGTGGGTCTCAAACATTCTAACTCATGTGTGGTAACCAATGGACTAATTGCCTTCACATGGGGGAGATATTCTGAGTTTTACCTCAAGAGTAATTGTCTTCCTTCTTGTAAGGAGATACAGATGGAGGTTTTGTAGATAGATATGATAAGATATGAAAGACACTAACAACATAACACACTGTGGAGTATCATCTGGTTACCTTCCTAAATGATGTCATTGTTGACTGGGCTCTGTAATTTCGCCCAGCACCCTGAAAAGTTGCCTTACCTCTCTCACTAGCCCAGGAAAAGATCAAAACTCAAAATTTGAAATATGATTTCAAGTGAGTGCTTATCATATTGTAAATATCATAAATCAAATCGCTGTTAGTCAGGCACAGGACAGCTTGCCAAATATTATAGCCAGCATTTGAGGTGATGATACTAGAGTGCCAAATGGCCTGAGCACCTATGTGGCCAGAAAACAAAACAAAACAAAACAAACTCATAATGAGTTAGCTATTAATTCGAAACTTGTTTTCTATTTACAACATACATTTTTCTTTTTCCTTCTTTTCTTTATGTGCCTCAAAGTCAGCCAGCTGACTTCTTTTGGGACAAAATAGCTGGAAGAAAAGTAGTCACTGTTAAGCTAAAACCTTCTATGCCAAGTTGTAAACTACAGCAAATTTTCATGGTTGAGTGGAAAAAAACCTTGAAAGACCAGGCTTCTAATGGAAGAGCTGACAAAACCAGCCCTTGCAGCACAAACGGCAGGACTATTACCAGGCCCTTAGGGTGGACTAGTTGATATCATTTGCACTTTAAGCAGTTTAGGTGTTAAATTGCATGCAATTGCACAGTGTGATAAAACACCCTTCAAAGATATGAAATAATCCCTCTTTTTTCCTACACTATTTTCTTACAGGAAATCTTAACTCATAAATGGTAGTATTGGGTAATTTGTTTCTAGTAAAATGCGGCATAATCCATTTAGTTACAATGCTTATCCCATTCCAGTGGCAAAATGTAACAGGTGTAGGGTGCATTCAATAGGCAGTGAGCCTAATTCACAGATCTGGGTGTAGATTCAGATACGCATTCATATTATTCTCTTACTGATTTTTTAATGGCAATTTAAAACCATTTGACCAAAAGAAAATAGGAAAGAAGTATTTTTTACGTAGAAATTTAATATAAAAACTCCTTTATCATCTCTCACTTTCTAAGACTGAGAACACAATGAAAATAATCTGCTTAGTTCTGGGAAGGAGATGGTATGTTTGCTTGGTTGTGTTCACCAAAGCCATTTTCTTTGAGCATCCAGTGCCATGTGATGAGCAGTCTTCATCCAGGCTGTAGGTGCAAAATGAAAGTAAAAATTACTTTTGGTTTATGGTAAAGAGTTCTAGATAGTGGCAAGATTTTGAGGGTTTTTTTAATGTCAATTTATGGGGGTTTGTCAGCCTTGAATTGTTCAAATATAGACACGTGATGGCTGGCATCGGTTGTTAATAGAAACGGTGGTTACAGTAGTACTTAAACATACATCCCAGAATAGTTTTAGAAAAAATGCAAATAGTATTTGATTTACTCTTATTAGGGAAGAGTAGAAAACCTTTTGAGGCATTTTAAGGACCAGATGTAATGGCTGTCCTGAAGCTAGGCATATGGTGTGTCATATGTCTAATCATAAACATGGTTACTCCTTACCACTTGCACTAACCTCTTTGGGTATAAAAACCGAGTTTCATTCTATGGTATCAACACAGTGCATTCAGGACAAGGACTGATGATTAGTAAGGCCAAACAGTAGCATCCTCTGTAGTAACCCTGTATATAGGATCTATAGACCTGCTAGACATAGACATAAGTGCTACTGTTGATGAATAAAATATGATCAGTATTCTCAAGGAATTTATAGAACAGTGAGTGATATTCAATAATAGATTTGTTAATATTAAAACTTCAACACAAATATCTTAACAAGCCATATAGCAGGAGAATGCTGCTTTTATGAATGAATTCCAAGTGAATAGGATGTGATTGTTTACATGTATCACTTTCTAGGTAGCTATGTGAGCTGCAGGAACTCAAAAATAACAACTCTCTCGACTCAGTGGGCTGTCTTAAGGAACCACGGGGAATCAAGAACAATTGCTACTGCTGATTGAACCACAAAGGCATGGACACTGCAAAAGTGCTACAATAAAAATTTCAAAAAGATTAAGGAGACATTTGTGTATCACTGACGCTACAACGCCGAACTTGAGCGGTGTGGTGCAGCTGGGGAACGTGGCGAGCTGTGAAATGATATTTTTCATTCAATGAATCTATGCAGTAAGATGGTTACCCTGGTTTAAAGGCAGGTGCTTGTAGATTCCACGGAAGCACAATTAAGTTGGATGATTGCTGAGCATCGGTTCCTGTGACTACTGTTTTTGATGAGGTAGTGAATAGTTTTGAGTACAACAGTTGGAGTCATCATGAAGTTCTGAAAACCTGCAGGAATCCACTTTTGCTGCATGTGTGCCTTCTCCACATTTTATTATGTTTATTTCCACATGTCAACCATCTTATGCCAAATGCATGAGCACACATACACAAGCATAGTGTTTTCTCCACAGAACAGAGTAATTTGTAATTTGTTTCCAAAGATAAGACTTCAAAATCAGGTGCAAATAATCAACTGCAGTATCAGCGTATTTTGAAAGATTGCCTGGGAAAAATAGAGACCAGGGTAGTGATAGATCCCCAGATCTCACATGTGTGTCCTCAAGAAATTCACCATCATCTCAAAGCATGAATAAATTTCAGCCAGAAGAATGAGAATGGCCCAGAGAATGGGAAGAAGGGAACATTTAGTTTGTCATCCAAGTGAGATCTTTCATATTCCATTTAATGTTAGAACTTTGACTATTTTTATAGCTTTAAACTCATGATTCTAAAGGTTAACAACCTTTCAAATAGCTAATTTTCACAAAATGTGTTCAGGCATGATTTTCCTTTCATTTTGCCTGATATCAAGTGGTCTTATTTTGATTTGAACAATTGTGTATTTAATTCAGAGAGATTCCACATTTATTGGAGTCTTTCTTTTCTATTTCATCTTTCTAGAAAAATATACATGCATATTTCAAGCATACATAGTTGTATATATAGTCTTCTGGAACTGCCTCCCCCCAACTCTCATTTTCGGCACTCCATTCTGTTCTAAATACATATCTGTGTGTCTATCTACCCATGCACGTATCTGATATCTGATTCTCTTACTATTTTTACAGCATTTTAAAATTCAGTAAAAATTGCTTTAGTCTTGTAGCTTATTTTTAAAATGAGGATAACATTTCTTTTATAGTAGTATGAGAATTAAATTAGAATATAAAATTAGTGCTTAGTAAGTTCTAGTTATTATCGAACTGTGGCAGGAAAGTGTGTTCTCTAATTTTTTTCTCTTGGAAATCACTGAGGTTCATTTTATTTCTTAGTGGGTAATTCTTTTTTTCTGAATCTTTATGAAATGATTTTTATTTCTCAGCAGGTACAAATCTATATATGTTCCCCCCTCTGTCTCTACCTGTTTGTGTGCATTTGTATGTAGCGTATGTTTGTGCAATGTACAGTGTATGTGTGCAAATATCTTCACTTGTAAAGTCCAGAGGGTAACAACTGGTGTCTCCCTGGATTGTTCTGAACTTAAGTTTATAGACAAGGTTTCTCACTGAACTCCAGGTTTGTTAGCCTGACAGACAGACAGATGAACTTCAATTATCCACCAATTTCCATACCTTTTCTATGTTGAAGTTACAGATTTCAATACAAATTATCAAAGCTTGCTTTTTATTTTCGTGGGTGAGTACAATGCATATTGATCATGTTTCCCTCTCTCCAATTCTGAGAACCCCCTTATCCTCCTATCAAATTCATATCGTCTTATGTAATTATTATTCATACATACATATTTAATCATGTATCTATACACATTTGTGTAAATATATTGTGTGTATATATATTACCGAGTCCAACTAATGTTGTCTATATGCACAGAGATATAGATAAAAACACTTGATTATAGGCAACCTATTAGGGGGCTTTTCTCTGAAGAAAAAAATGATAATCCATTCCTCCACAGCTGTAGACTGCCTGTTTATCCTTGTGCTTTGGGCCTCATAAACCCTTCTCTTGTCCATGCTGGTGTGTTGACTGGTGCAAACTTATGCAGGTCTTGTTCAGGAAACCATAGCTGTTGAGAGTTCATGGGTGTTTTCTGTCACGTCCAGAAAACATTGTTTCCAGTAAGTACTTCTGATCCTCTAATTTTCCAACCCTTTGTTCCACAATCCTTCATGACATGGGTATGGGGTTGGTGTCACAGATTTCTCATTTGGGGATGGGCATTCTACAGTCACCTATTCTCTGTTCTTTATCAGTTGTGGTTCTCTGCAGCAGCTTTCATCCTCTGCAAAAAGAAGGCTCTTTGGTAAGAAGGGAGGACTGTACTGACCTATTACTATGAGGAAAAGTGTTTGGAAGGCACTTAGAAACTGAACCAATTTAGGTGAAATGATAGTAGTTGGTTCTCCTTTAAGGTCTGTAACCTTGCCAGCCACAAGTTCATAGCCAGGTTTAGACTACCAGGTATGAGGCAACCAGGCAGTCCAGTCAGGCAGCTGCTAGATACTCACAAAATATTGATGCCACTATTTCGCTGTTGTTCATATCTTGCTGGGTTAGTCATTGTCGTGATTTGAAGGATTTAGAGCAAAGTAAGGCCACTGATAACTTTTCTGTCCCATCATCCTACATAGCGCCACCTCCCTGCTGTATTAGAGTTAGTCATGGGCGAAGGCTTTCAGCTTTATTTCTCTAGGTCCTGAGTCCAAAGTGTGTGGTAGTGTTCAGTCTTATCCTCAAGTTCTTGCAAACAAGCAAAAGCAGTTGCAATAGCAAAACAAAACCTAGCTTTTAAAATGTGGGTACTAAGGAACTTGCCTCCAATTCTCCTGTTTGTACATCAGTCCCTTGACCCATGGAGCCATCCCCCCAGCCCTCTGTATATGTCTCTGAGTGCAGTTATTACTCATTCTTTCTGTTCTGGTCAAATTTAAAGAAGTGCTTCTCTACAGAGTTTCATAAAACTCTTCTCACATTGCCCTTGCGTTTTGCTTTGTATAATTCAATGATAACATTTGTCAATGTGTAAAAGCTCTAGGCAGTGCATCTTCGAAATTTTTGATCTTAGAGGACATTGCCCCTTCATTTTATTCATGGAATAATTGTAAGAGCAGTTCTCATTTAATATTTTAACTGTTTGTTATGGAAACCATCGCTTCCCCAATCTATCCTTTATCCTTTTTTTTTATCCCTCTCCTTCTGAGCGCTGTTTTTACGGGCCATATCAAGAGATTTCCTTTCCACTGGACTAATGAAAAGCCACAGAAGAACATCCAAGGAGAGAAGATTAAAAGTGCCTTACATATAGCACAGGCTTGGTCCTTGTGAACTCACTAACTATAGACTTTGACTAAAGTTCACAGCTCCCATGCAATGGTTCTTTGCTTACAGTCACTGGGTTCATTAAGCAGTCTCTCTCTTCTACCCTCAGAGTTGTCGATGACTTCTTCTGGTAATTGGAACTAGTTTTATTATACTGTGTCTAGTCTTTATAAGTAGTTCTTTTATTAAACTTCTTTAAAATTACTCCCTTTGAATATGACAAATATTTTCTTCCAGGACATATGTTGACATGTTTGGAGGAAGAGTCTTTTTTGATCCTCCTGCCTCAGCCTTCCATGCACCAGGATCACAGGTGCATGTCACTGTGCCTGGCTTGATAAATCATTTTCAATCTTGTTTCTACTTGTTCCCTAATAGAGTTTTAATTTTTATTTAATTTCAACCTTTCTGTGTGATTTATTTAAACTATGTGCCTAGAAACCATTTACAGATTTTTTCTTTTGCCTCTTCAAATTTAACATTTCATCTTTAAAAATGAGTTTTAACTCACTTATATTTATTAAGTAGTCTGATAGACCTCATTTCTAAACTTTTTCCCTCCTATGTTTTCCTTGTTATTTCCCCATATTTAAATTTGGTTTGTGAAATGGACATGCTGACTTTGATCCATTCAAAATCCTCAAAGATAGGCACACACCCATTATATATATATATATATATATATATATATATATATATATATATATATATATATTTAAAGCGTGAAAAATAAAATATCCATTAGTGGTGTCTGGTGTCTGCTTAACTATTATAACTGTACAAAATAAAAACATAGAAGTTGTGGGTAATGAACTGCCAGGCCAAGAATATGAATATTTTTGCTGAGAAAATGTTTGAAGACTGTAGTTTGAATCTTAAGCAGTGTTATTAATAGAAAACCCTGAGCCAGATATTGGGGTGAAAGCTGAAAGATCAGAGAAGCAGAACAAGCCACAGCCATCCTCACCTCACCAACTCCTCAACCAATCCTGAAAGCCTCTGAGTCCTCACCTGAAAGGCCTTAGCCAAAAAGAGCCTTTTGTTCCTGTCCCTTGCCCTGCCATACTACTTCCTGGGATTAAAGACATGCGTGCTTCCCAAGCAAAGGCATAAAATCTCAAGTGCTGGGATTAAAGATGTGTGCCACCACTATCTGGCTCTGTTGCTCTCCTAGACTGAGTCAATCTCATGTAGTCCAGGGTGGCCTTGAACTCACAGAGTTCCAGATGGATCTCAGCCTCCTGAGTGAGAGGATTAACGGTGTGTGCCACCACTGCCTGACCTCTGTGTCTAATCTAGTGGCTGGCTCTGTCCTCTGATCCTCAGTTATGTTTATTAGGGTACACAATATATCACCACAGAAGACAGGGCCAGAAAGATGCTTTTGTAAATGTGCCCTTTATTAAACACTACACTTACATTTCAAAAATATTCATAGTGTTTTGATAGCTTTATGTCTTCTATAAATTGACATTGTTCATAATAAGAAAGAAAATAGATAATACTCTTCACATGAGATATGAATTTAGCATACTTCTATTCTTTACCACCTCAAGACCTAACGTGAAAAACAATACTAGAAATTTTATTTGCACATTAACATAAAAGTTTATTCCACAGTATTTTACATAATGTAATGCTATTGCTTACAAACCATGGTTTGTAGAGCAGAATGTTATGCACAAGAAAGCAATCTTATTGGAGAATATACTTCAATAAGCTGGGAAAGATGAGTACTTTATTTTGTCAGCAAGGTAAGTTTACAAAGTGAAAGGAATTGCAAAGGACAGGACTGCCCTGATGATCATGTTTTTGGAGGTACTCAAGAAGTTGGCCACTCCTTGTGTAAAAGCTAAATGTAGTTAATGTTGGACTTACTTGGTAGTATTTATTAGTGGCTTGTTTTTTTTTTCTTCTTCACAGAAAAAAATTTAGTGTTTCCAATTTTAAAATAATAAAGCTCCAGTTTCTAACATTTGTCAATGAAAGGAAATATGCTAAAGGAATTTTTGACAAATCCTGATTCTTGGCCACATAATGGTTACATTACAATATAGTACTTAAAAATTGTTGCATCATTTAAAGAATTATTTTATTCTTTAATTCACCATGTCTTCTTGCACATCTGCAGTGATAATGCTCTGGCACACATAAATGGCATTTTTCCCAGGGACACCTTATAATCAACAAATACAAGATATGGAATTGCATATACAATCAGTGAAAACATTCTGTTTGGCTCTACCCCTCACCCTCAGCATTGTGTTGCCTTGAACGACATCAGGTGTTGACTGACTATTCTTGCTCTCCTTGGAGCTTACTTTATTGGATCTCCTCTTAGCTGTTAGCCTGGCTGGAACTCCCCTTCTTCATTATAGATTCTTTCCTCTTATCTTCCAGACTACAAATACCATTTCCTCTTTTTTGTTACCCTTACTCAATTTCTCTAATGTGTTTTTCTTCACCTGTGGTTCTTTCTTCAGGGATGGAAGTTTGGCCACGTTCTTTCACTACATCCCCACAAACATTTATTACCATGATGTAAACTGATGACTTCCTCTTGATGTATTACAAATTCTATTGCCAAATGTCTGCTAGATCATTTTGTTTATCTGATGATTTCCCTTTTCAAACTTTCTGTTTCTCTTCCATTTTATTAATCCTATCCATAATTTTCCCTTTCTGAAGTTCAACTTGATAATAATGCAATGATGATAGGTCCTGAACTGCCTCTGTATTCTGAGGGAAGCTCTAAATATGCCATAGTAATAGTCTGCCCACTCCTTACCATGATTAGGAAAGATCCTTTTGTGGTCACAGATGAGGAAACAAAGGTCCAGAAGAAGGTGTCCAGAGAGATCGTCAGGATCTCCTGTCTTTACCAAGGTCTGCCACCAAACTCACCAACTAAATGTTCCTAAGACTTTCTTGACATTATTATATCAAGTCCTTCATCTCTTAAATGTGTATAAAGAACATTTATTCATAATATTTCTAATAATATTCACTGAGAGTTTAACATGAACCAAAATTATTCTAAGACTATAGGTCAATAATTGAAATGTGAACATAATTAGCAAGTGATTTTTACTGTTCTTTGGCTTTAAATAAATATTTTTGTTTTATAGTAGTTTCAGATGCAAGAAACAGTACAAAATAGTTCCATTATATTTTTTCTATATTGTTAACATTCATTCATTTTTCTATATTGTTAATATCTTACATTGCCACTAGAATTGTTACAACCAAGAAACTAAATTTTATACATTACTAATCATGAATTATCAATGTCCATTTTATTTCATTTGTGTTCCTCTAAAGTCCATTTTCTATTGTGTATTTTAAGTGAAGAAATGAATATGGAAAGTAGACTTTTCTCTATGTGCAGGTTTCTTCACTAATTATCTCTTCCCTCTCTCATCCTTCTTCTTCTTGGTCTCTTCCTTTCTTCCCTCCCTTCACAGTGCATGAACCACACAGTGAGCATGTGAATATCTGAATGAGGTTGTGCGTTCTAATAAGATACATCTCTGCATTTAAAAATGTGCATTTGCTTTTGAGCAGGATGCTAATTAGGCATAAATTGTAAGTTGTTAACATAAATGATTGGAATTGGCATTGCCTTTAAAAAGAAACTTCCAATAAATGGTGTATTAATTTAATGGATTTCTCTCTCACATTTTACGACTTATCATGGTAATTTTTCACTTATACAATATGTTGCATACAGAAAAATCAGTTAGGTAAACTGGATAGTGGCAAAGTAGGTCGATTTCTCTTCTGACCAGAGTTGTCCTTTGTGATGCAAGTCATTTTCTTTGAAATATTTTGATGTAAAAGAGTACCCTGAGTCTACAATCACAGTTTTGAAAAAAAAAAAAAACAGCTGTCTGAAAAATAAAAAGCTAGTCTGAACTATACAGTGAAAATCTTCTACAGAATGAATGAATAAATGAACAAACAGAAAATTGAAAATGAATGAATACATAATACAATGAAATCTTGAACCATCTGGCCCACTCTTCTCCAGATGTGAAATCAGTATCTTTTTTTTTTATCCAAAGTATTCATACTGTGCAAGCTACCTGCTTGTCATTCAATCTCAGTTATCCGATCAACTGTCACAGTACTGCAGGGATGGTGTTCAAGTAACCTTCATTTGGTTTCATAACGCATTCAAAGTGCATATATGAAAGTTTGTGACACAATAGGAGAAGAAAAATAATTGCTGAATCTGCCTTCAGGGAAAACTGTGAAAAGGAAAAAAAATTCATGCTAGTTTTGTTATAGTAGCTGAACCTCAAAAAGTACAGTACTGGGCAAAGATGAAAGACAGAAGCCAGGGTAAGTGGCTTAGTGGTGGAGCACATACTTTGTAATTGAGATGCCCTAGGTTTAGTCTTCACTCAATGAGAAGACGAAGAAGAACCACATTTCAGGATTTGACATTATCTTCAGTTCCAGCTGCTCAACCAACGTGTGCAGCATTCTATTTCAGCATACAGGAAGTGAGTGTGGACGAGACATTCATTCAGCAGTGACCTACATTACTTCTTTTTAATAATTCTTTGTGAGGAGTCATGTTTATGTAGAAGACAGACCATTTCTTTGAGAGGTGCTTTTGTAGAGAATAAGCATGTAAAATAAGAGTGTAAGGTGAGAGTGTGGAGTCTTGCAAATTGTCCTTCAAGCCATCTTGGAAAGCTTATTTCTAGTTAGACCAGAATGACATGAGTGTGCTCTGGTTAATTTGTGAGATTCTGTGGTCAAACCCATGTCTGAGGGGGACTCTGAATGCTGACACTGCTCCTCACATATCTACTAAAGGCTTATGATTTCCTAGAGGGAACCACTTAGCGTCAGACTTGATGAACACTATATTGGTGGAGAGGAGAGGACTGAAATGTCTTTTGTTTTCTTTGCCCTGTTTCTGTCATGATAGCCCTCCTCAGGAGGAAGGGTAGTTGGGATGTTCTGGTAGGTCAGAGTTTGAGTCAGAGGAGCAGGATGGATGCCGTCTTTCCCACATCTTCTCTCCTGTCTTCCTCATCAGTTTTGACTTTTGTTTATTCTCCACTTATCTCTCCTTCCACCTCCCTTCTCTTCCTCTCTTTCATTTTCTAGTTTTCTCTCCTGTTCCACTCCTTACTCACCTCAACTTGTTACTTTTACAAAACAGATGAAGGCTTTGGGGCTTGAGCATGATATTTCTTTATCTTTTTTTTTTTTTTTTTGCTGTTGTTACTGATTTGAGTTCTTACAAAACTGGTCAGAAGGATCAGCCTGGATTCAGCTGGAGAAAATGGAGAGGGCTGGGAGGTGTTGGGCTCTTGTTGCATGTATGTGAACCCAGACCTTCTGAGCTCTCTACAGTGAAAAACTGAATGCTGATCCAACTATTTGAAAGGTAGTCATTTGCCATAGTTATTTCCTAAAGCTCCATAAGGGGCATACCATGAGGACAAGTGATTGGTGTTCCTGAACCCAATCGTATCAAATTCCTGAAATGTCTTGCCTCAGTCTTAACCCTGGGATGGTTTAACTTGATTCTAAAGATGCCAGAGGGAGAGTGGTGGTAGTCTAGTATGGAGGTGTTGTGAAAAGAACCCCACTGTGTTCTGATTCCATATTACCCCTCAAGCTTGAATTAGTGCCTCTGCTTTGTGGGGAAAGCCCAAGCAGAGCCTCTGAGAACAGACTTGCCATGGCACCTCCCTCTCTTATTTTATTACCCTGAGAATGCCATTCCTCCCACCAAGGAACAGTGTGATTGCTTGCATGTGCCATCTGCTTGCAAACCCCTGTGAGCTGAAAATCTCCCCCAAAAGGTTTCTGAAAGCCCCCCTGTGAACTCAAACCGCTATGTTTTGCTCAGCTCAAATAAACATCGAGAAAGTATCTGAGCATTTGAACTTATAATAACATATTTATCCCAACACATGAGGCTACTCATCATTGGTGTATGTGTAATACATAATTGCAGCATGCAGAAAACAAACAGCTCTCGCTCAGAGAAGTCTCTGGATCCCACGGGGCACTAATCATCTACCAAAAATAGAGATGGTTGGGGAAAATAACTTATAATTGCATCGGCAATCCACTATTAAAGTATAATTTCATGTTGTTTTCATTTCCAGCAAATAAATAATATAAAAACTGATTTGAAAAATTGCTCACTGCACTTAGTAGCAGACTCAAACATGAAATCTAAAAATTGAATATGTATACATATTTTGTTAAGTGTGCATTTAAAAAATCTAGGAAAATATGCACAACACATATATATGTATGTGAAGTCATATTCTTAATTTATAAATAAAATTTAGTTTGTAATATTATAAAATTTAAATTATGTTCTTCAAAATATAAATGTATGCCCTATTTTATAAATAAGATTATGAACATATGTGTATATAGTTTCTTTTAGTGATTTTTAAATATTTATATTTATGAAGACCTAGTTTCATTGTATGTTTCCAGGTAGAGGAATTACATTTTAATTCTGTTTGCATATATGAAGTATGGGATTTCAGGTCAACTAGCAAGCTGAAACTACAATTACCTAATACCAATTGAATTGAAATTATTTGAACCATAGAATTTATATTAATGAAAATTATATATGCTTAATCAGATAAGGTTAAAACTGGCATTCAGCAGAGTAATAAAAGAAGTTAAAAATAAGAAATGACCAAAAGTCCCTGGTTAACTTTATTGCCTCTGCTTCCCTTGGCTGCTATTTCTTGAAAATCTATTCATAAAACAGGTCATAGTTGTGGCAACAAAGTAATTAATCTGATATCTCTAAAATGCTATCTAGGTAAATCTCTTTTAAAACTACTAAATGCCTAGGTAGTTTAGAGATCGACAAAAATATATATAAAATAAAGCTTTTAAAAAAAACACAGCAGAATGAAAGACATAAAGCCAGAGTAAAATAGGGAGTATCATAACAAATAAGTAAGAATAAAATACTATTTTTGTTCAATTATTAAACCTTATTTAAAGGAGACAAAGGATTTTATGGGGCAGGGCATTGAGTCTAATGTTTTTCCTCTTGAATATATCACTGCAGAAGTTTGTCAGTTATATGGTGCTAAACATACTGAATGGAAAGCATAGGGCACTTTCTGGTTGCTGAGGGAGAGAGGCAGTTAAACACAGTAGTCTCATAGGTCAAGGGGGCGATTCCAAGACAACCGCAGGGGTTTTCTATCAGGATGAAGGCAGCAATTGGGGGTATAGATTGAAGATTGTATTGGTCTGGTGACCGATCTAAAAGAAAGTAGCTAAAAGTGTTGATTTTAGAAATTCTTGTTGACTTGTCTACTGGTCACAGCAGTGACTAACGATGGGTTGTATTGCTGAACTGAGCAGCTCTGACAATGATGAATACCTTTCAAAGTGACTTACCAAAACAAGCATTGCAATTAACCTATAGTTATGCATCGAAAAGATCAAGGAGACCTCACAGAAGTCCGAAAGGGGTAGAGAAAAATCTAAGACAGCTACGTGTGTGGGTTTTGTATAACATGTAACCTTTTAAAATAAAGTGATCTGCATTGGCTCATGTAGACTGTGGGAAGGCTTGGCGAGGAACACTCTTGGGTATATTCAAGTCTGTATAAATGACTCTCAATGTGTCATCCGAAAGCTGTTAGGATTGAAAAAGGCACTGGAACCAATTCTTTCTTTTGTCTCCAGGAGGATTCGAACAGCCCACTCTCCTGGACTCAGAGCAAAGTCTTTTTCACACCTCTCCCAAAGATACTGGTGCTGAAAGCATGCCTGGGCCATATGTAAGAGGCAGCGAGTGAAAAGACAGCCCTGCTGGTGCACCCCCAGTGGCTTTTAAAGGGCAGAGGCAAACTGACATGTCACCCTCTACCTACTCACACGCTGTAACTTCTGCTGCTCCTTGTGCCACGTTTGGGAGTTATCCTTACAGAGGTTATGGGAATTGGAGAAGGCGGGACTTTATTACTTCAGAGGGAAGGATGTCCACGAGTTTGAATTTCTCAAAATGGTTATTGAGGGTAAGCTTACCTGAGTGAACAGATTAAATAGAGAAGAAAACCCCAAGCTTCTGAAATGTGAAACATAAGATACTGTGTGGCTGATGAAAATATAAGTTAGCTTTGAAGGCTGTAGGCATAGTTCAGCAGGGGAGTGCTTATCAAGTATGACTGAGGTTCTGTATCCCAAACACTGAAAACAAAAAACAAAAAACAACTCAGTTATGAGAAGAAATGGCTGCTCTACTTGGTGATTAGATGGGACTCTTCTTTATCCACTGAACTTCTCATTCTGAGCTTTGGTGACCCTGAGCCACTACCATCATATTAGATTATCACACCCTAAGACCCTAGCACTAAAATGTTGACAGAACTCTTCCACAGTCTTGGGTTGAAGAAGTAGATCCATGGGTGAGTGCTTACTGTAGAATGCAGGAGCCGTGGGTTCAATCCCACACACCACATCCAGCAGATGTGGTATTGCACACCTGCAATGTTAGTGCTCAGAAAGTAGAAGAAGTAACATATCAAGGTCACCTTTCACTCCAGGTAAGGCTGGAAGACAGGAGATGTTGACCATATGCAAATAAATCTTTAAGCAAGATGCTGTCTGTATTAATATGCCATCCTAGAGATTCTATTCAGGGCCACCCAGTTGTATTCTAACAAAAGTGATCTCAGTGTGATTTTGAGAACAAGACTGCTAAAAGGGAACATTGGTAAGGAGAATGAGGCCCAAATCCATCAAGTATTTTAAAATATTGTCATTGGCCTAAATTGAGTTCAGAAAATAAGGAAAAATCAACCCAGAAACTTGGGTGTTTAAGCTCCTAGAAGCTCAGTTCACTGCACAGGTGAGCAGCTATAATCCCACGTCTAGGAAACTGCGATGTTGAGAAGCTATTGTGAACTGTTGAACTTTACAGTAATCAGTCGGAAAACATTGGAAGTTAGAAAATATAAGTATTTTACAAATTTTATACTAACACTTGCCCAACTAATGCTGTGCATATTTGTACATATTTCTTGTACAGATTTGTATATATTTCTACTTAAAATTTTATTCTTTTGTGCTCTTTTAAAAATGATTTCTCCCCCATTAAATGCACTACAATTATATTGAGGGAAAAACAATACAAGTAAAAACAAACACATTTTAAAGGCATTTGACACAAATAAATTTACTTTTCAGGAAAATTATATTCCTATAAAGTCAGCTTCAGATTCATTTCTCTGCAATTTTCAACCTGAAGTACTATGTTATTTAAAATTTAATAAATAAGATGCTATCTAAATTTTGTGTATTACTGAGTTAAAGATGTGTTTATTATATGTATGTATTAAGTAACAATGTACTCTTGTTATTATGTTTACACATAAAAAATCATAGTACTTATGTATATGGAATTATTTTAAGACATCTAGAGGAAACTCTATAAATTTGAAACTCAGGAAGAATAGATTATTGATAAATTCTATTGCTTAATATAAGCTACTAATGGTAAAACTCCCTTTTCAATAGTAATGTGTAGGGCTGGAGATATAACTCAGAGTAGAGGGCTTGCCTAGTCTAAGCAAGACTGGACATTTAATTATCAGAATTACACACAGCAAACAATGTGTAGTACTACTGAGTACTCAGTGTGTGGCATTCACTCTGGAAAGGAAGGTCAGAGAGTACCCTCTAAGTCTGCTCAAGCCAATTCTGGTTGCTTACTACTTCTTGGCTCATCTTGGTATGAAAAAAAAAAACAAAAACAAAAAACCTTACCAAGATCCCATAACTATTGTGTTACCTCGTGTCTTGCATTGCATCTGAACATAGTTTACTATTTAACTGTGAGGAATAGTGATACTCCTGCTCACCAAATAGTGATGATGATGATAATGGTGGTGGTGATGATGATGATGATGATGATGATGATGATAACTGTATGCATGTAATCGTCTTGCACTTCTCAACAGATATTCAGAAGTCCAACCTTTATTTTAAGAAGAGTTAAAAAAAAAACTCAGTTGTGTTTTCCTCTTGAGTCTGACACTCAGGGTTAGCTGTTCCATTCCTCTGATTTCTCACTCGATTGTCCCTGGCTCCTCTTCATTGTGCTGTCCAGTGAAGATGAGAATGTCTCAAAGGTTCACTTTGTATTCACTTTTTTTGCCCTCTGTGTTTCCTTCCTAGAGGATCTTAGCACAAAATAGGTGTTCTGCAAAGGAAAGAATTTTATCTGAATTATTTCAGTGTTTTATTCCTAAAGCCCAGAACTGTACCTGGTTCATTTAGGTGCTCAGCAAATGTTTGTTGGATTCAGTGGGAACATACTAGCTGAGCAAGATGGCAAACGGTAAGCCAACTGAAGATCTTCACCACTCCTTACTCCCCTCCAAATCCAATCCCCTAGTCTCATCACTAGCACTGCAACAGAACACCCGCTGAGCCTTCCAACCCTTGTATCCCACAAACCATCTCCTCCTAACCTTCCTCCCCAACTTGACACTTTATCGCAGCCCTTAACTCCAGTAGGCACCTCTTGCTAACTCGAAAGCCACACCTGCCAGAAAACCAGGTAGGCTGCCTACAGGTCTCCCTCTGTTCTCCCAGATCTAATCCTTCAGTACCATCCCAACCAAGCTCTGCAGCAGAACACCTATGGCAGTCTTCCCTTTTGTAAGGTTTCCATTTCCTGTGGATCCGACAGATCTTCCACCATCTAACCTTCCTCTCCCCACTCATTGCTTTACATCAGCTCCAAGCTCCAGCAGGCAACCCCTGTTAACCCAAGGACCATGGTTGCCAGGGCAATAAGTGGGCAGAAGGCAGATCCACACTACTCCTGCTCCTTCAGATCCAACCCCCGCCCCAGTCTCAACCCCAAACCTGTAGCAGAAGACCTGCAGCAATCTCCATTGCCTCTCTGACCTCATTCCCAGCAGATCACAAAGATCTCCTCTAACCTTCCCCCCCTAACTTATCCCAGTATCCTTGGCATCCCCTGTGAACACACCAGCTGAGCAGGCCAGGAGAACAGGAAAGCTAACAGAAAACCTTCGCCATTCCCTCCTCTCCTCCAAAATCAATCCCCCAGTCCCATCCTTATCTCTGCAATTTAACACCAGCTGTAGCCTTCCTTCCCCTTCTGCCGACATTACTCATGGATCCCACAGACCTTCCCCTCCCAACCTCTTGCTGGTTTTTCCTAGTCCCTAACTCCAGCAGTCACTCCCTGCTAACCCACAGACCACTCCAGCCAGGGAAACAGGGAGGCTATCTGTAGAAGTTCTCTTTTCCTTTTGTTCCTCTGGTTCCCCTCGCTCCCAAGTCTCATCCCCAATGCTATAGCAGGCCCTCTGGGGTGACCTCCCTTCAAGGTCTCCTCCCGTTCCAAGGAGACTAAATAAGCAGATCCTAGTGGAAAACTCTTCTCTTCTTCCTCCTGTGAACATCTTTGGAACCCAAGCCCATCCTCATTTTTAGCCAGCATTAAAAAAAAATATAATCAAAACAACCAAGGCAATATGTCTCCACCAGAGACCAGCTATCCTACCATAGCAGGACCTAGATGACATTTCAATTCTTTTTTAACTATTTATTTACTTATTTTTACTTTTTTTATTAAGAATTATTTTATTCATTTTACATACCAACCACAGATCTCCCTCTCATCCCTCCTCTCTCCCCCCACCAAGACTTCCCCCCAGCCCACTCCTCCATCCCCTCCTCCGAAAACGTAAGGCCTCCCATGGGGAGTCAGCAAAGCCTGGTACATTTAGTTGAGGCAGGTCAAGCCCATCTTCCTGATCAAAGCTGTGCAAGGTGTCCCACCATAGGGAATGGGCTCCAAAAACCCAGTTCATGGACTAGGGATAGATCCTATTCCCACTGCCAGGGGCCGTATAAACAGACCAAGCTACACAACTGTCTCACTTATGCAGAGGACCTAGCCCAGTTTCATGCAGGCTTCACAGTTGTTGGTCTAAAGTTCATGAGTTCTGACTAGCTTGGTTCGTTTGTATCTGTAAGTTTCCCCATCATGATCTTGATGCCCTTGCTCACAGAATCCCTCTTCCCCTCTTTGACTGGACTGCTGGAGCTTGGCCTGGTGCGTAGCTGTGAATCTCTGCATCTGTTTCTGTCAGTTACTGGATGAAGGCTCTTGGATGACAATTAGGGTATTCACCAATCTGGTAACCGGGGTAGGCCAGCTCAGGTACCCTCTCCACTGTTGCTAGTAGTCTAATCTGGGATCATCCTTGTGGATTCAGGGGAAATTCCCTAGCATCAAATTTCTCCCTAACAGGCTTCTGGAATCCAGTGCCTGTGGTGTGACACCTTGCACAGCTTTGGTGCAGTGGAAAGGGGCTTGGACCTGCCTAGGCTCAGTGTGCTGGGCTCTGCTGACTTCCCATGGGAGACCTCAATTTGGGGGATGTGGGGTTCCAGCGTGGCTTGGGAAAGAGGGCTGGGGGGGTGGGAGGAGGGAGGAAGGGGTCTGTGGAGTGAGTAGAAAATTTCTTAATAAAGAAAAATGGAAAAAAAATTCTCCCTATCCCCATGATGTCTCCCTCTATCAAGGTATCTCTTTCATTGCTCTCCCACTCTATCCCTATTCCAGCTCGACCACCCCATTCCCTTTTGTTTTCATTCCCCATCCCCTACTCTCTATTGCCCCCCTCACTCCCAGTTTAGTCAGGAGATCTCATCTATTTCCCCTTCCCAGGGTAAACCATGCATCCCTCATAGGGTCCCCTTTGTTATCTAGCTTCTTTGGAGCCCTGGGTTGTAGTCTGGTTATCCTTTGCTTTACATCTAGTATCCACTTATGAGTGAGTACATACCATATTTGTCTTTATGGGATCATATTTTCTAGTTCCATCCATTTGCCTGCAAATGTCATGATGTCATATATATATATATATATATATATATATATATATATATATATATATATATATATATATATATTTTTGCTACTGAGTATTACTCCATTGTGTAATGTACCACATTTTCTTTATCCATTCTTTGGTTGAGGAGCATCTAGGTTGTTTTCAGTTTCTGGCTATTACAAATAATGCTGCTATGGACATAGTTGAGCAAGTGTCCTTGTGGTATGATTGAGCATTCCTTGGGTATATGCCCAAGAGTGGTATCATTGTGTCTTGAGATGGATTGATGACCAATTTTCTGAGAAACTGCCATACTGATTTCTAAAGTGGCTGTACATGTTTGCATTCCCATCAACAGTGGAGGAGTGTTCCCCTTACTCCACATCCTCTCCAACATAAGCTGTCATCAGTGTTTTTGATCTTAGCCATTCTGACAGGTGTAATATGATATCTAAGAGTCATTTTGATTTGCATTTCCTAGATGACTAAGGATGTTCAGCAATTCCATAAATGTCCTTTGGTCATTTGGGATTCTTCTGTTGAGAATTCTCTGTTTAGTTCTGTACTGTAGTGGGTAGCCATTCCAGCTTTGATCTGGAAGTTCCAACCCCCATTGAGTTCGGCAACTGTCACACCTACAAGGCGGGGCCAAGGGAGGTGCCTGGAGACCTGAGATCGGGATGGGCCTGCGCTCTCACTCAGTTCAGTGGAGGTGGGCCAAGCAGAGCTCCAGAGAACGCCACTGGACTGCGATACACCTTCCCCAGACCCCGCGATCTACCTATCCTTTAATTTGTAAGTTACACCATTAAATAAATCTCCTTTTAACTATGTGGAGTGGCCTTAATAATTTCACCAATATCTGGTGCCCAACATGGGGCCCGAACCCACGACCCTGAGATTAAGTGTCTCATGCTCTACCGACTGAGCTAGCCAGACTTGCATCCATCTACCATTTCTCAGGTACCATTATATTCCTTCTCAGGTCTTTGATGGGATTGAAGACTTGAAGTTATAGTTACAACTTAGTAGATGGAACATATCAAGTATTAGATTCAGGTTCTTTAGGATAGGACACCTTTTGGAATGATCTTTGTAACATGCCATTTACCTATGCTCTATACTTCTCTGGATTTTAGTATGTTTTTCTTGCTTGATATTGTTTGCATTGGTTGTAGTTCCATCTTATCTAGGTCATTATCCCTCATTATTCCTGGACAATATTTGATAACCATTCCTTTGTATATAGTCTTGTATTAGGTTAGAACCTCCTTATTTAGACAAAAAGGGGGAGATGTAGTGGGTAGCCATTCCAGCTTTGATCTGGAAGTTCCAACCCCCATTGAATTCGGCAACTGTCACGCCTACAAGGCGGGGCCAAAGGAGGCGCCTGGAGACCTGAGATCCGGATGGGCCTGCGCTCTCACTCGGTTCAGTGGAGGTGGGCCAAGCAGAGCTCCAGAGAACACCGCTGGACTGCGATACACCTTCCCCAGACCCCGCGACCTACCTATCCTTTAATTTGTAAGTTATGCCATTAAATAAATCTCCTTTTAACTACGTGGAGTGGCCTTAATAATTTCACCAATACTGTAGTCCATTTTTTAATTGGCTTGTTAGGTATTTTGATGTCTAGTTTCTTGAGTTCCTTATATATTTTGGAGATCAGTCCTCTGTCATATGTGGAGTTGGAGATCTTTTCCTATTCTGCAGTCTGTTGTTTTGTCTTATTTACTGTGTCCTTTGCCTAACAGAAGCTTCTCAGTTTCAGGGGGTCCCATTTATTAAATGTTGCTCTCAGTGGCTGTGCTACTGGTGTTATATTAAGGAAGTGGTTTCCTGTGCCGGTTCATTCAAGGCTACCTCCTAATTTTCCTTCTATCAGGTTCCGTGTAAATGGACTTAAGTTGAGATCTTTGATCCACTTGGACTTGAGTTTTGTGCATAGTGATAGATATGGATCTATTTGCAATCTTCTATGTGTTGACATCCAGTTATGCCAGCACCATTTGTTGAAGCTGCTTTCTTTTTTCCATTATACAGTCTTGGCTTCTTTGTCAAAAGTTAGATGTTCATAGGTGTGTGGATTAATATCAGGGTCTTCAATTGAACTCCATTGGTCCACATATCATTTTTTATGCCAGAACCAAACTGTTATTGTTTTCTTCTATGATTTTGTTAAATATATTTTCTGTGTCTTTGAGTTGATATTCTTCTCCTTCTTTTATCCCTGCTATTCTTAGGTTTGGCCTTTTCATGGTGTCCCAGATTTCCTGGACACTTTTTGTTATGACTTTTTTGGCTTTTGTGTTTTCTTTGACTGAAGAATCTATTTCCTCTATTGTATCCTCCATGCCATAGATTCTCTCTTTCATCTTTTGTATTCTGCTGGTTATGCTTGCATCTGTAGTTCCTCATCATTTACTGAGATTTTCCATTTCCAGCATTCCCTAGGTTTATGTCTTCTTCATTGCTTCTATTTCATTTTTTTTAGGTTCTGAACTGTTTCCTTCACCTGTTTGATTGGGTTTTTTTTTCTTGGTTTCTTGGCTTTCTTTAAGGGATTTATTGATTTCTTCCATTTTTTTTGTTTGTCTTTTCTTCAATTTCTTTAAGGGAAATTTTTATTTCCTCTTTGAAGGCCTCTATCATTTTAATAATGCTATTTTTAAGGTTGCTTTCTCCTCCTTCTTCTATGTTGTGATGTTCAGGTTTTGTCATTAAAGAACCACTAAGTTCTGGTGGTGCCATACTACTCTTTATGTTGTTGTATGTATTTTTGCACTGGTGTCTACCTATCTCTTCCTCCAATTGGTGCAAGAGGGGTCTGTGTCTGAGGAAGTTAGTCTTGGTCCAATCGGCACTCTTGGTCCAATCAGAGCTCTTGGTCCAATCAGAGCTGGTGGATTCTGTGTCTTATGGAGCCACTGAGGTCTCAGGGGTTGGATGCATTTGGAGCAGGAAGTAAGCCTTGTAGATTTCAGGGTCAGTCCAGTGGGGGATATTGGTGGGGAAGTCTGCTTATACAAATCTTCCATGCTGGCCTGCACCTGTTGGTCCAAATAGAGCAAGCAGAGTCTGTATCTCAGGGAGCCTCTGAGGTCCCATAGGGATGGATGGGTTTAGGGCAGGAAGTGGGTCTTGTAAATTGCAGGGTTCAATGGGGGCTGTTGGTGAAGATATCTGCCCACAGGAGTCTTCCCTGCTGGCCTGCACCTGGGACAGCAAGGGGTGGGGGTAGGGTGGCATGGGTTGTACCTCAAGGGCCTAGGTGCTACAGATAGGACTTTCAGGCTGGGAGAAGAGACACTCACCTCATGGTTCTATCAGAGCTGGTGGATTCTGTATTTCAGAGAGCCACTGAGGTCTCAGGAGGATGGGTGGGTTTGGGGCAAGAAGTGGGTCTTGTAGATTTCAGGGTCCAATGAGGGATGTTGATGGGGATACCTGACTGCAGGAGTCTTCCATGCTTGCCTGCACCTGGGGCAGGGATGGGTGGGTGTAGGAGGGCATGAACTGTAACTTGGGGGCCTAAGTCCTAGAGACAGGACTCTCAGACTGGCAGAAGAGACACTCATCTCTTGGTCCTATCAGAGCTGGCAGGTTCTTTTGACAGTTCAATTCTTGCCCTATCCATGGCCCAAACACAAGGGCACCCATTTTGTAAAAGAAACACTTTTATAGCTTAAATCACATATTGACACTCACACACAGATAGTGGGAAATTTCAATACCCAGCTCTCACCAACAGACAAGTCATCCAGACAAAAACTAAAAGAGAAATAATGGAACTAGCAGACATTATGACTCAAATAGTCCTAACAGTTTTCTACAGAACATTTCATCCAACACAAAAGAATATATCTGCTTCTCAGTACCTCACAGAACTTTCTCCAAAATCTACCACAAACTCAATCACAAAACAAATCTCAACAGATACAAAAAAAATAAAATAACCCCTGTATCCTATCAGCCATCCATGGATTAAAGCTGGGTTTCAACAACAACAGAAACAACAGAAAGTCTACAAACTCATGGAAATTGAACAGTTCTCAACTGTATGACTACTGTCAAGGCAGATATAAAGAAAGATTTCCTAGAATTCAATGAAAAGGAATGCAAAACATACTCAATCTTATGGGACACCATGACAGCAGCACTAAGAGGAAAGTTCATAGCACTAAGTGACTTCATAAAGAAATTGCACAGATTTCATACTAGGAACTTAACAACAGTTGAAAGCTCTAGAACACAAACACACTCAAGAGGAGTAGGGGGCAGAAAATAATCAAATTCATGACTAAAATCAATAAACTAGAAACACAGAGAACAATACAAAGAATCAAAGAAACAAAGAGCTGATCTTTGAGAAAATCAACAAAATCAACAAAACCTTATCCAAACTAACTAAAAGGCAGAGAGAGAATATTCAAATTAACAAAGTCAGAACTGAAAAGGGGGACATAAAAACAGACACTGAGGAAATCCAGAGAATCATCAGGTCATACTTCAAAATCTGTAATCCACAAAATTGGAAAATCTAGAAGAAATGGACAAATTTCTTGATAGATACCACCTATCAAAGCTGAATCAAGATCAGATAAACAATTTAAATAGCACTATGACCCCTAAGAAAATAGAACTGTCAAAAGTCTCCCAACAACAACAACAAAAAAAAAAGGATCAAATGGTTTTAGGGCAGAATTCTACCAGATTTTCAAATAAGAGCTAGTACCAATACTCAAATTGTGCCTCAAATTAGAAACAGAAGGAGCATTACCAATTCATTTTATGAGGCTACAGTCACCCTGATTCCGAAAACATACAAAGATTCAACAAGGAAAGAAAATTACAGACCAATCTCCCTCATGAACATTAACGCAAAAATATTCAATAAAACACTAGCGAACTGAGTCCAAGAACACATCAAAAAGATGATCCACTATGATCAAGTAGGCTTCATCCCAGAGATACAGGGATGGTTCAACATATGAAAATCTGTCAATGTAATCCACCACATAAACAAACTGAAAAAAATGATCATCTCATTATATGGTGAAACAAAAAGCCTCTGATAAAATCCAACAACCCTTCATAATAAAAGTCTTAGAGAGATCAGGGATACAAGGGATACACCTAAACATAGTAAAGGTAATTTACAGTAAGCCAATAGCCAAACAAATTAAATAGAGAGAATCTCACATAATTCCACAAAAATCAGAAACAAGACAAAGTTGTCCACTCTCTCTGTCTATTTAATATTTCAGTTTCTCAGAAAGTTGCAAATTGACCTACCTCAGGACTCCCCTATACCAGTGCTGGGCATATATACAAAGGACACTTCATCCTACCACAAGGACACTTGTCATTACTTTTGGTCTTTTTTGGGGGCCACCACTCAGTTCCCAAATAAATCACACATGAAGGCTTATTCTTAGTTACAAATGCCTGGTCTTAGTTTGGTTTGTTTCTTGTCAGCTTTCCTTAACTTAAATTATCATGTTTTACCTTTTGCCTCTAGGCTTTTCCTATTCTCATACTTGTTAAATCTTACTCTTACTCCACAGCTTACTGTGTAGCTGGGTGGCTGGTCCCTGGAGTCCTATTCCTTCTCTGGCTACTTCTTTCTTCTTCTCCCAGATTTCTCCTTCTATTTATCCTCTCTGCCTACCAGCCCTGGCTATTTCTCTCTCCTGCCTTGCTATTGGCCATTCAGCTCTTTATTAGACCATCAGGTGTTTTAGACAGGCAAAGTAACACAGCTTCACAGAGTTAAACAAATGCAACATAAACAAAAGTAACACACATTAAAATAATATTTCCCAACAGACATTTGCTCAACTACATCCATAATGGCTTTATTCATAATAGCCAGAAACTGGAAACCTAGATGTCTCTCAAATGAAGAACGGGAAAGAAAATCTGGCACACTTATACAATGGAGTATTATTCAACTGCTAAAAAAATGACATCATTAAATTTGCAGGCAAATGGATGGAACTAGAAACAATCATCCAGGGTGATGTAATCCAGAAAGGCAAACATGGTATGTACTCACTCATAAGTTGATATTAGCTGTAAAATAAAGGATAATATCCTGCAATCCACAGACACCAGAGAGGCTAAGTAACAAGAAGTGTTCAATGGGGGACTCATGGATCTCCCTGGGAAGTAGAAATAGAATGATATTGTAGGTCAACTAGGGGTTAGTGGAGATGAGTACAGGAGGGATCAGATCAGGAGAGGATGGAGGAAGAGTACTGGAAGAGACAACTGGAATGGAAGGTTATCTTGGGGATAAGTTAAAAACTTAGTGCAATGGAAATTCCCAGGAATCTATGAGGATGACCCCCCTTTTTTTAATTTTGCAATACAATTCAGTTCTACATATCAGCCACGGATTCCCTTGTTCTCCCCCCTCCCGCCCCCCTCACCTTTCCCCCCAACCCACCCCCCATTCCCACCTCCTCCAGGGCAAAGCCTCCCCCGAGGACTGAGATCAACCTGGTAGACTCAGTCCAGGCAGGTCCAGTCCCCTCCTCCCAGGCTGAGCCAAGTGAACCTGCATAGGCCCCAGGTTTCAAACAGCCAACTCATGGAATGAGCACAGGACCCAGTCCCACTGCCTGGATGCCTCCCAGACAGATCAAGCCAATCAACTGTCTCACCCATTCAGAGGGCCTGATCTAGTTGGGGACCCCTCAGCCATTGGTTCATAGTTCATGTGTTTCCATTCGTTTGGCTATTTGTCCCTGTGCTTTATCCAACCTTGGTCTCAACAATTCTTGCTCATATAAACCCTCCTCATTCTCACTAATTGGACTCCCAGAGATCCACCCGGGGCCTAGCCATGGATCTCTGCATCCAGATCCCTCAGTAGTTGGATGGGGTTTCTAGCATGACAATTAGGGTGTTTGGCCATCCCATCACCAGAGTAGGTCAGTTCGGGCTGTCTCTCGACCATTGCCAGCAGTCTGTTGTGGGGGTATCTTTGTGGATTTCTGTGGGCCTCTCTAGCACTTTGCTTCTTCCTATTCTCATATGGTCTTCATTTACCATGGGAGGATGGCCCTTTCTAAGACTCCTAGCAATGGGGGATAAGGAGTCTGAACATGCTATCTCTTATGACCAGGTAGGACTTCTAGTGGAGGGATGGGACACCAACACACCCAGAAAAGCTCAGATCTACATTTTGCCCTGCATGTAAGATGTGCTGTGGTAAAGGTGGTACAGAAATTTTGAGAATGGTCAACCAATGATTGGACATCTTGAGACCCATGCCATGAGAGGGAGCCAACCACTGACTTTGCCTTGAGGACTAGGAACCAGAGGCCTGATAGCCCAGAGACCTAGGATAGAACCAAACATGACCAACAAAAACAAAACAAAACAAGTCAATGAAATGACTCCTAATGATATTCTGCTCTACCACCTGATAGGAGCCTAGCATAATCATCATCACAGAGGCGTCATGCAGCAACCAATTGAAACAGATGCAGGAAACCACAGCTAATCTATTAGGCAGAGCTTGAGGAATCCTGTAGAAGAGGTGGAGGACGGAGGCAGAGGGGCCAAGGACACTACAAGAAAACCCACAGAATCAACTAACCTAGGGGCATAGGTGAATAGGGGCTCACAGAGACTGAACTGACAATCAGGGAGCCTCCATGGGTCTGACCTAGGCCCTCTGAATATATGTTATGATTGTGTAGCTTGGTTTTCTTGTGTGAGCAGGGGCTGTCCCTCACTATTTTGCCAGGTTTTGAGACCCCATTACTCCCACTGGGTTGCCTAGTCCAGCCTTATACAAGGAGAGGTGTTTAGTCTTATTGAAAAACTTGATATGCTGTGTTTGGTTGATATCCTTGGGAGATCTACCCTTTTCTTAAAGGAAACATAGATGATTGGATGCTGGTGGAGGGCAGAGATGTGGGGAGGAGGAACTGGGATGGGAATAGGGAGGAGAAACTGCATTTGGGATGTAGTATATGAGAGAAGAATAAAAAATATAAGAATAATAGGAGTGCCGGGCGGTGGTGGCGCACGCCTTTAATCCCAGCACTCGGGAGGCAGAGCCAGGCGGATCTCTGTGAGTTCGAGGCCAGCCTGGGCTACCAAGTGAGTTCCAGGAAAGGCGCAAAGCTACACAGAGAAACCCTGTCTCGAAAAACCAAAAAAAAAAAAAAAAAAAAAAAAAAAAAAAAAAGAATAATAGGAGTACAGGATGGACAATAAGGATTAGAGGAAGGAAAAAGAGAAACCCAACTCAAATGCCAAGAAAACACTTTCAACAAAATCATAAGAGAAAAATTTCCCAACCTAAAAAAGAAGATATTTATAAAGGTACAGGAAGGATGTAGAACACCAAATACTACAAAAGAATGTCCTATTGGTACATAATAATCAAAATACTAAGCATACAGAACAAAGAAAGAATATTAAAAGCTGCAAGGGAAAAAGGCCAAGTAACACAGAAAGACACACTTACTAGAATTATACCTGACTTATCAATGGAGAATATAAAACCCAGAATAGCAGTAGCATGAATTGCTAAAATGGTCTTATAATAGAAACCTGGATCCAGATATTGGGGTAAATGCTGAAAGATCAGAGAGACAAAGAACAAACCACTGACACCTCTCACTTGGCCAACTCCAGGAATCCAATGACTTAGTGCCTTTGAGTCCTCAGCCAAAAGGTGTCCAGCTCCAGGGCTCCAGCTGAAAGGGCCTCTAGTTTCTGTATCCTTACATCTTATATACCTTTCTCCACCTACCATATCATACCTTCCTAGTGCTGGGATGAAAGGCGTGTGACTCCCAAGTACTGGGATTAAAGGCATGTGCCACCACTGCCTGGCTCTGTTTCTCTCCTAGACTGAATCAATCTCATGTAGTCGAGGGTGACTTTGAACTTACAGATATCCAGATGGATCTCTGTCTCTCAAGTGCCAGGATTAAAGGTGTGTGCCACCACTGCCTGGCTTCTATGTTTAATCCAGTGGCTGGCTCTGTCCTCTGATCCTCAGGCAAGTGCTGTGGATTTTGATCCGTATAAATAAAATGCTGATTGGCCAGTAGCCAGGCAGGAAGTATAGGCAGGACAAGCAGAGAAGAGAATTCTGGGAAGTGGAAGGCTCAGGCAGAGAGACACTGCCAGCCACCGCCATGAGTACCAACATGTAAGATACTGGTAAGCCACAAGCCATGTGGCAGCTTATAGATGAATAGAAATGGGTTAATTTAAGATATAAGAACTAGATAACAAGAAGCCTGCTGTGGCCATACAGTTTGTAATTAATATAAGTTGCTGTGTGTTCACTTGGTTGGGTCTGAGTGGCTGCAGGACTGGCAGATGAGAGAGATTTGTCCTGACCATGGGCTAGGTAGGACTGGAGAAAACTCTAGCAACAGGCAAGCTTTATTTGATTCACAATATATCACCACAAAGGACCTGGACAGATGTTTTGCAAACTCTAAGAGATCACAGAAGCCAACCCAGACTACTATATCCAGCAAAACTTTTAATCACTATAGATGGAGAAAATATTATATTTCCTAATTAAGTCAAATTTAAATAGTATCTATATAAAAATCCAGCCATACAGATGGTGCTAGAAGAAAATTTCAACCTAAGGAAGTTAACAAATTCATAAAAATATAGGGATCAAATTATCTTAACTAATAAAACCAAAAAAGGAGAAAAAGCATGCACATGTGCGCGCGCGCACACACACACACACACACACACACACACACACACACACACACCAGCAGCAGCAGCAGCAGCAACAACAACAAAATAACAAGAATAAAAAATTATTTCTCATTGATATCTCTCAATATCAATGGTCTCAATTCCCCAATAAAAGGACACAAACTAACGGAATGGATGTGAAAACATGGTCCATCATTCTCCTGCATACAGCAATCTCATCTCAACACCAAAGATAGATATTACCTCAGAATAAAGGGTTGGAGAAAGATATCCCAAGAAAATGGGCCTAAGAAGTAATCTGGTATAGCTATTTTAATATCTAGTAAAATAGACCTCAAACCAAAACTAATCTGACATAATGAAGGGCACTACATACTCATCAAAGGAAAAATCCACCAAGATGACATTTTTATTTTTAATAGCTATGCCCCAAACACAAAGGCACCCACATTTTTTAAAAGAAACACTACTGATCATTACACACTGATAGTATGAAATGCAATTACCCCCTTCTCACCAATGGACAGGTCATCCAGAAAAAACTAAACAGAAAAATACTGGACCTAACAGATGTTATAAACTAAATGGACCTAACAGATATTTATAGAAAATTTCATCCCAACACAAAATAATATACCTTGACTCAGTCAGAGTTTCTATTTCTATGAAGAGGCACCATAATGACAGCAACTCTTAAAGAAGATACATTTAATTGGGACTGGCTTACAGTTTCAGAGGCTTAGTTCATTATCTTCATGACAGGAAACATGGTGGCATGCAGGCAGACATGGTACTGGAGAAGGATCCAAGAATTCTGAATCTGGAGCAGCAGGCAGCAGGAAGGAAGAGTGACACTGGGCCTGCCTCGAGCTTCAGAAACCTCAAAGACCACCCCCAATGATGCACTTCCTTTATCAAGGCCACACCCACTCCACACTTCCAATAATGCCACTCCCTGTAAGTTTATAGGGGGCACTTTCATTCAAACCACTTCTTCTATACACCTCATAAAACTTTCTCTCAAACTGACCATATACACATATACAAAGCGAGACTCCATAGATTGAAGAAAATTGAAATAACTCCCTGCATCCTATCAGGGCACCATGGATTAAAGTTGGATATCAGCGCCAACAGAAACCACAGAGAGCTTAAAAACTGATGGAAACTGAACAACTCTCTTCTAAATGAAAAATGTATCAAGAGAGAAATAAAAACAGGAATTATAGACTTTCCAGAATTCAATGAAAATTAATACACAGTGTACTCAAACTCTGGGACACAATGAAAGTGGTTCCAAGAGGCAAGTTCATAGCACTAAGTGTCTACATTAAAAAACTTGAAAGATCTCATACTAGCAACATAACAGCATACATAAAGAATACTCGAGTGCTGTGGGATGTTCTGTATGGCAAATGTGTTGCTGATTAGTCAATAAATAAAACACTGATTGGCCATTGGCCAGGCAGGAAGTGTAGGCGGGACAAGGAGGAGAATAAAGCTGGGAAGTGGAAGGCTGAGTCAGAGAGATACTGTCAGCCGCCATGATGAGAAACAGCATGTAAAGATGCCAGTAAGCCATGAGCCATGTGGCAAGGTATAGATTAATAGAAATGGATTAATTTAAGCTGTAAGAACAGTTAGCAAGAAGCCTGCCACGGCCATACAGTTTGTAAGCAATATAAGTCTCTGTGTTTACTTGGTTGGGTCTGAGAGGCTGTGGGACTGGCGGGTGACAGAGATTTGTCCTGACTGTGGGCCAGGCAGGAAAAATCTAGTTACACTCTAGAATGAAAAGAAGTAATTACACTCAAGAGGAGTAGACAGCAAGAAATTATCAAACTCAGGTCTGAAATCAATAAATTAGAAACAAAGAGAACAATACGAAGAATCAATGTAACAAAGAATTGATTCTTCATGCTTCAATCCACAGATGCAGAGATGTTAGGTAAAAAGGAGAGACTGGAGGAGGTCACTTCTCTCTCCTTGAGAAGGGAAAATAAGATAGATTTCATGTGTAGACTGGGGACAGGTGGAGATGGGAATATGAGGGGTCAGGTCCCAGGGTGGACAAGAAGAGTAATGAAAAAATGACTGGAAAAGGGGGGCATTGCAGGGTCAGGTATAAACCTAGTCCAAGGGAAACTCCCTGGAATTTACAAGGATGACCTCAGCTAGACTCCTTGTAATAGGGGATATATAACCTGAACTGGCCATCTCCTGTGATCAGGCAAAACTTCCAGTAGAGAGATTTGGACACCAACCTGGCTACATAACCTTCTACCTACAAACTGCACAGACTGCAGGATGTACTGGGATTGGTGCCTAGTCCAATTGATATCATAGAGGTTTCATCCAGCAGCATGTGCAGAGACCCACAGCCAAACATTAAGAGCTAGGACAATCTTGGGAAAGAAGCAGGGAGAGGAAAGACTGTAGAAGCTAGAGGGGTAAAGGATACCTCAAGAAAACCCACAGAATCAACTAACCTGGGCTCCTAGGTGCTTACAGAGAATGAACTGATAGATAACCAGGGATTCTGCATGGGACTGACCTGAGTCCTCTGCATACATGTGACAGTTGTGTAACTTGGTCTTCTTGTGAGACTCCTAACAGTGGGAGAAAGGGCTGTCTCTGACTCTTTTGCCAGCTTTTGAGACCATATTCCTCATACTGGGTTTCTTTGTCTAGCCTTAATGTTAGGAGAGGTGCTTAGTCTTACTGTAATTTGGTATGCCATGTTTTATTTTGATATTCATGAGAGGTCTGCCCTTTTCTGAATAGAGATGGGGGAGGAGTGGATTGGGGAGGCTTAGGGGAGGTCAGTGGGTGGAGGACTGAGAAAAGAAGGGGAGGGGAAAATGCGGTTAGGTGTAAAATAAATAAACAAATTTTAAAAAGAAAAAATAGAGTTGCTTCTTTGAGAAAATCAACAAAATAGGCAAACTCTCATCCAAAGAAACTAAAAGACACAGAGAGACTATCCAAATTAACAAAATCAGAAGCAAAAAAAAAGGGGCATAACAACAGACACAAACGAAATCCAGAAAATCATAAGAGCATACTTTAAAAAACTGTATTCCACCAAATTGGAAAAATCTAAAAGAAATGGATAATCTCCTTGATAGATACCTCTTACCAAACTTAAATCAAGATCAGATAACCAAATTAAATTAAAAAGCAGTTATTAAAAGTCTCCCACCAAAAAAAGTCCAGAGTCATGTGATTTTAGTACAAGATTCTACCAGATTTTCAAAGAAGAGTTAATGCCAATATTCCTCAAATTATTCCACAATATAGACATAGAAGGGACAATGCTAAATTCATTTTATGAGGTCACAGTCACCCTCATGCCTAAACCACACAAAGACCCAAGAAAGAGAGAGAATTCCAAACCAATTTTCCAAATGAACATAAATAAAAAATACTCAATAAAATACTTGCAAACTTAATCCAGGAATACATCAAAAATATCATTCATCATAATCAAGTTGACTTCTTCCCAGAGATACAGAGATGGTTCAGTGTATGGAATAAGTATAATTCACCATTTAAACAAACTGAAAGAAAAAACATAATCATCCCATTAGATGCATCAAAAGTCTTTGACAAAAAATCAACACCCAATTATAATAAAAATACTGAAGATATTATGAATACAAAGGACATATCTAAAGATAAGGCAGGCAGTTTGCAGCAAGCCTATAGACAACATCAAATTAAATGGAGAGAAACTCAAAGAAATTCCACTAAAATCAAGAACAAGGCAAGGTTGTCCATTCTTAACATATCTATTCAATATAGTACTTGAATTCTCAGTTAGAGCAGTAAGAAAGCTGAATAGATCACTTGTATACAAATTAGAAAGGGAGAAGTCACAGTATCTTCATTTGCAGATGATATGATAGTACACATACATAGTCCAAGTGGATCAAGGACCTCAACATAAATCCAGCTACTCTGAACCTACTAGAAGAGAAAGTAGGAAGTAGTCTTGAATGCATTGGCATAGAAGATCACTTCCTAAATATAACACCAGCAGCACAGACACTGAGAGAAACAATCAATCAATGGGACGTCTTGAAACTGAGAAGCTTTTGTAGAGCAAAGGATACGGTCAACAAGGCAAAGCAACAGCCTACAGAATGGGAAAAGGTTTTCACCAACCCCACATCTGACAGAGGACTGATATCCAGAATATATGAGGAACTCAAGAAATTAGACATCAAAATGCTCAACAGTCCAATTAAGAAATGGGCTATAGAACTAAACAGAGAATTCTCAACAGAGGAAACTCAAATGGCTGAAAGACATTTAAGGAATTGCTCAACATCCCTAATCATCTGGGAAATGCAAATCAAAACAACTCTGAGATACCACCTTATGTCTGTCAGAATGGCTAAGATCAAAAACAGTGAGGACATCTTATGCTGGAGAGGATGTGGAGCTAGGGGAACTCTCCTCCACTGCTGGTGGGAATGCAAGCTTGTACAACCACTTTGGAAATCAATATGGTGTTTTCTTAGAAAATTGGGAATCAATCTCCATCAAGATCCAGCTATACCACTCTTGGGCATATACCCAAGGAATGCTCAATCATACCACAAGAGCACTTGCTCAGCTATGTTCATATCAGCATTGTTTATAATAGCCAGAACCTGGAAACAACCTAGATGTCCTTCAACTGAAGAATGGATAAATAAAATGTGGTACATATACACAATGGAATACTACTCAGCAGAGAAAAACAATGACATCATGAGGTTTGCAGGCAAATGGATGGATCTAGAAAAAATCATCCTGAGTGAGGTAACCCAGGCTCAGAAAGACAAACATGGTATGTACTCACTCATAGGAGGATACTCGATGTGGAACAAGGATGACTGGACTGCTACTCACATCACCAGGGAGGCTACCTGGAAAACAGGACCCCAAGAAAGACACAGGGATCGCCCAATGACAGAGAAATGGATGAGACCTACATGAACAACCTGGACTTGAGTCAGGGTAATGAAGGGCAAGGGTCAAGGGAAAGAGAGCTTGGGGGAGCGGGAGATCCCAGCTGTATCAACAACAGAGAGGGAGAACAAGGAATAGGAGACCATGGTAAATGAAGACCACACGAGAATAGGAAGAAGCAAAGTGCTAGAGAGGCCCACAGAAATCCACAAAGATACCCCCACAACAGACTGCTGGCAATGGTCGAGAGACAGCCTGAACTGACCTACTCTGGTGATGGGATGGCCAAACAGCCTAATTGTCATGCTAGAAATCCCATCCATCGACTGAGGGAACTGGATGCAGAGATCCATGGCTAGGTCCCGGGTGGAGCTCCGGGAGTCTAATTAGTGAGAAAGAGGAGGGTTTATATGAGCAAGAATTGTTGAGACCAAGGTTGGATAAAGCACAGGGACAAATAGCCAAACGAATGGAAACACATGAACTATGAACCAATGACTGAGGGGTCCCCAACTGGATCAGGCCCTCTGAATGGGTGAGACAGTTGATTGACTTGATCTGTTTGGGAGGCACCCAGGCAGTGGGACTGGGTCCTGTGCTCATTGCATGAGTTGACTGTTTGAAACCTGGGGCTTATGCAGGGTCACTTGGCTCGGCCTGGGAGGAGGGGACTGAACCTGCCTGGACTGAGTCTACCAGGTTGATCTCAGTCGTCAGGGGAGGCTTTGCCCTGGAGGAGGTGTGAATGAGGGGTGGGCTAGGGGGAAGGGGATGAAGGGGGGAGAACAAGGGAATCCGTGGCTGATATGTAGAACTGAATTGTATTGCAAAATAAAATAAAAAAATTAAAAAAAAGAAATTGACCATAAGAAACCAAATATAATTAAAAACAATTTCAGTGACAAAACAAAACAAAAAGTTTAAGTCTTTGAAGAAAGAATTTGAATATGTCAGAAGATGGAGGAAATATCTCCCATTCTCATGGATCAGTAGGCTTAACAAAGTAAAAATGGTCATTCTACCAAAAGTAATCTGCAGTTTCAATGAAATCCCCATAAAAATTCCAACACAATTCTTTACAGACCTTGAAAGGACAATTGTAGACTACATACGGAAAAACAAAACACCTGGGATCACTCAAAAAACCCTGAACAATAAAAGAACACATCATTCCAAATTTCAAGTTGCACTACAGACCATCTTAAAAAAAAAAAAAAAAAAAAAAAACTGCATGGTACCATTATAAAAACAGACGCATTGATCAATGGAACCTAATTAATGATCCACACATAAAACCACACATCTATGGACACATAATTTTTCTTTAAAGAAGCCAGAAAAACACATTGGAAAAGAAACAGCATCTTCAACAAATGGTGGTGGTCAACTGGATGGCTGTATGTAGAAGAATGCAAATAGATCCATACTTATCACCCTACCCAAAACTTAAGTCCAAATGGATCAGTGATCTCAATTTAAAAACAGATAGAAGAGAAAGTGGGGAATAGCCTTGAGTTCCTTGGCACAGGAACAGAACAGATAGTGCAGGCACTAAGAACAGTAATTCGGGGGGCGGGGCCGGGCGGTGCGCGGGCGGTGAAGGCTGTGCGCTCTCGAGGGCGCCGGTGCGCGAGGCTGCGGGTGTGCTTGAGCGGCCTGCCCCGGGCCCGCCGCTGCCATGGACGGTCTGCGCCAGCGCTTCGAGCGTTTTCTAGAACAGAAGAACATAGCCACCGAAGCTCTCGGGGCGCTCGAAGCCAGGACCGGTGTAGAGAAGCGGTATCTCGCCGTGGGAGCCCTCGCCCTCCTAAGCCTGTATCTTCTGTTCGGCTACGGGGCCTCTCTACTGTGCAATGTCATCGGATTTGTATACCCCGCATATGCTTCAGTCAAAGCCATCTACAGCCCAAGCAAGGAAGACGACACTGTGTGGCTAACCTACTGGGTGGTGTACGCCCTGTTCGGTCTGGTCGAGTTCTTCAGCGATCTACTCCTGTTCTGGTTCCCTTTCTACTACGCGGGCAAGTGCGCCTTCCTGTTATTCTGCATGACTCCGGGGCCCTGGAATGGGGCTCTAATACTATACCATCGCGTCATACGACCACTATTTCTAAAACACCACGTGGCCCTAGACAGCGCCGTGAATCAGCTCAGCGGAAGAGCATTGGACATAGCAGCTGGGATAACCCGGGACGCCAAGACAAGTCAGACCCTGCTCCTGAAGCACAAGTGAGGTCCCATGGCAGTCTGTGCGCGGAGCCCCTGGCCAACGACAAGGAGCACACAGCTGACGCCCAGGCCTCTGACTCCTCCTTGGACTCCCACACAGAGACCCAACATCAACGCCGAGTCTCGAGCCCAAGCAAGCCAACAGGAAGCCCGTTACGGGCCGTGAATGGGCAGTCTCCGTCTCCAGTCAGCCCAGGTTCCACTAATGCATCCCGGGGCCAGCTGGCCACTGGCTCTGTCAGCGGCTCCCAGATTCCCAGCAAGGCCCGGGGCCATCATAGCCGGGGCAGTGTGTCTTCCAGGCCTGCACAGCGTACCCGGCTGCCCAGTACCTCCTTGGGGCCCTCTCAACCGGCCATGCGCTCTGGGGGGGGGGGGGGGGGGTTTACAGTCAGCGGTCCGGACCGCAGGAACCGCTCGGACAACAGGCCGTCACATGGGTGCCAACCAGCAGACCCCTCAGGCCTCAGCAGCAGCTCAGCCGACCAGCCGGTCAGCAGCAGCCACAGCAGCATCTGCACCCACCTCCACACAGCGCGTCAGCGTCTCCAACCAGGGCTCACCCAGGGCGCGGTCGCCCAGCCCATCCCCTGATCACAACCAGGCTGGCAGCGATCCAGGGGATGCGGGTTCCAAGAACAACAAGCAGGGGCAGAAGGCACAGGCTTCGGAGGTGGCCGGCAGCAGCTCGGTGCCCGAGCTGGCCCCATGTCATTCCGATTCCTCTCTGGAGTATATGTCCGAGTCCACCACGGAGATCACCTGTAAATGGCCAGGTTATAGTTACCAGCTGCGCTGCCCAAGACACTGCTGGCTTCTACAACACCTGGCATACTAGGGTACCTGGACACCTGCCACGGGAGCCACAAAACCACTAGACCACTGGAGCACCATATGAGAGCCACATCCAATACCTGCCACGGGAGCCACACAAAGACACTAGACCACTGGAGTGCCCCATATGAGAGCCACATCCAACACCTGCCACGGGAGCCACTGGAACACCATATGAGAGCCACATCCAACACCCGCCCACGGGAGCCACAGCGAACATCTGCCCACTTACGGAACAAAAGCAAACATCTGCCACGCCAGCACGTGAAACATCCAGCCAGTGCTATGTGAAACACCCAGCCGCTGGGCCCCTACATGTAAAACCTGCCCATGGATTCCATGTGAAACATCTTCCGTGGGAGCCCCACATGAAACACCACTACAGGAGCACATAAAACATCCATCAGGGTGCACATGAAACACCATCTGGGGTCCCATGTGTAACATCTATCCTCCAAGGCACACAATAAAGTCACCGACTCAGGCAAAAAAAAAAAAAAAAAAGAACAGTAATTCATGAATGGAACCTCATAAAACTGAAAAGCTTCTGCCAGCAAGGGACACTATCACTCAAAGTGGCAGCCTATAGAATGGGAAAATTTTTTATCAACTTCATACCCAAAAAGGACTAATTTTCAAAATATATAAATAACTCAAGAAACTAGATATCAAAAACAAAATCCAATTGAAAAAATGGGGTATTGGTCTAAACAGAGAATTCTCAATAGAGGAATCTGAAATAGCTGAGAAACTTGTAAAGAAGTTCAACATCTTAGACATCAGGGAAATGCAAATCAAAACTACTTTGAGATTCCATCTTATACTGTCAGAATTGCCAAGTTCAATAATAAAAGTGACAGCTCATGCTGGTGAGGATGTGGAATAATGGGAAAACTAGCCCCTACAATGCTGGTGTGAGTGAAACTTGTACAGCATTCTTGGAAATCAATATGGCAGTTCCTTGGAATGTTGAGATCAATCTACTTCAGGACCCAGCTGTACTACTCTTGTGCATATACCCAAAAAACACTTCATCCTGCTATAAGGATACTTGCTCAACCATGTTCTTTGCTGCTCCATTCATACTAGCCAGGGACTGGAAACAACAGAAGAATGGATAAAGAAAATGTTGTAAATTTACACAATTGAGTATTACTCAGCTCCTTAAAGAAGTGATGTCAAGCCGGGCGGTGGTGGCGCACGCCTTTAATCCCAGCACTTGGGAGGCAGAGGCAGGTGGAGCTTTGTGAGTTCGAGGCCAGCCTGGTCTACAGAGTGAGATCCAGGAAAGGCGCCAAGCTACACAGAGAAACCCTGTCTCCAAAAAAGCAAAAACAAACAAACAAACAAAAAAAACAACAAAAAAAGAAGAAGTGATGTCATGAAATTTGCAGGCAAATGGATGGAACTAGAAAAAAAATTTTATCTTAAATTTTGGCAATTTAGCATAGACTTTAAGTAGTTTTCACAAACTTTTTGAGAAAACAGACATATCACTAACACAGGTGTATGTCCACACTCACACACATTCCTGTGATTTCTAATCAACTATCAACTCCAGGCACTGTTAGTTCACTTCCCAATGCTGTCTGCTTCATTAGAAAATGACAGAAATTCCTTATTCATACTGAAGCTGTCAATCTCTTTAAACAGTTCTAGTTTATTGTCTCCATACTTCTTTTATATTTTAACATATTTGTGAGAAAGCACTAAAGATTTAAAGAAATGGACTAATGAATTCACTAATCAAGCCTGTCCACTTCACATTTTATAGAGATAAATTAGCATACTTTTCCAGAACTGTCATACAGTTTTTATCAATATGGAAAATAAACTTCCTTTTGTGATTGATATTCTTTCCTAGTTACACTCAGCTATTTGAGAGGGTTTAAAGGAAAAGTTTCTATTTGTTGTTAATTTGAATGTCTTTTGAAATCAAACCCTTAATTTCCTTTCATGTCTGACAGCCTTCTAGTCTTTTGAAATCTTTGGTTAAGAAGTGAGCATTAAAATAGCATGTCATTAATTTCACACCAACTAATAGGGTTACATCTTCCTTACTAAAAGGAATTACACGTAATAATTTTGCTATTTTTTAAACTAGGAACTCCTACTGTCAATGTACAACACACAGCTTAAATTCTCAAAGCATGTTTGGCCATTGCGGCAATGATTGAAACTCCAGCTTAAATGTAATTGCATCTAACTGACAGTTCTGTAGATGGTCAATTAGGTGGTATGTTGTGAGGGTTGGGGCTTCAAATACCCTACTATGAAGTAAAATATTGAAAGAAAAATTAATCATTAATATGAATTTTAAATTGTCATCAAATTATCTACTCTTCTATTATCTACATATTTATTTAAATAATAGAAAAACACAAATAATAGTAATGGATATACTAAAAAAGAATAACAACCTTCATAATCTTTAACTGTGTGAAAATTAATGTATTTCACAGTGTTCATAATGTGTAAGAACCTCTCTTTTTTGTAATAACTATATTTTACAAGATCAAACCAGCCAAAATCCCAGCAGAGATGGGGGAGACTCTCAGGAAGTCTCTCCCCCAGGCAAGAAAATATTGGTAGTTGATGACTCCGTGAGGGGGGGGGAGTGTCAGCTTTCTCAAGGCATGCATTCTCCGAGAAGGTAATGGTTCTCTGGTAGATGGTCCTACACAAATGCACATAGAAGCACAATAAGTGTCCTTAATTCTTTTTTAAAAAATTAGTATATTGAGAAGGAATAGTGAGTGGTGAGGGGTTAGGGGAAAATTGATGGGGAGGACATGGGAGTGGATTCGATCAAAATACATTATATGCATCTAAGAAATCCTCAAAAGATAAAAAGCTAAAAAGACTTACAAAAATATAAAACATATAAACATTACATAGATTTAAGTTATTCAATATGTTTTGATTTGCTTGCATGTGAAATGGTTATTATTATCAAGCAGATTAACTTCATCAGATAGGGATTCAGTCTCCATCAACCCCATCCATTCCTGCCACGTGTTCTTGGCTCTATCTTTAGGCAGAGACCCTGGAATTTTGCTACCAACATCACTCATCCACAGGACCCAAGTGCATCCCCTCTCCAGGTAAGGGACTAAGATTCACACTAACAATTTTCCCCAACCACATGGCCTGCTTGAGGACCCTGTGTCTTGTGCTGCCTTCTTGCTTCCCTTCAGGTAAGGACCATAGACTCCTGCTGCCAACTCCATACATCCTCACTGAACACTCTTGGCATGGCCTTATCATCTTAGTTAGTCATGTTTATGTTTTTTTTTTTTGGGGGGGGGGTTTCGAGACAGGGTTTCTCTGTGTAGCTTTGCGCCTTTCCTGGAACTCACTTGGTAGCCCAGGCTGGCCTCGAACTCACAGAGATCCGCCTGGCTCTGCCTCCCGAGTGCTGGGATTAAAGGCGTGCGCCACCACCGCCCGGCCATGTTTATGTTTTTGCAATGGGATATTTATTAAAGTCAAAGAGGAATACAGAACAAATAATGGACTGGACTAGAAAAAACAACTTCCTATGTCATATAATGGTTAAAACAGTAAGTGTACAAAAGAACAACAACAAAAGTGTATTGAAAGCATCAAGAGGAAAGGATCAAGCCATATATAATGGTAGACCCATTAAAAAAACAGCAAGTTCTTCAATGGAGACTATAAAAACCAGAAGGGAATGGACTGATGTCTTACAAGTTATAAAGACCACTGATGCCAGCCTGGACCCAGGAAAACTATTGATTATAATGGAGGGAGAAAAAACTTTACATGGTAAAAACAGATTTAAAGAATTTATAACCAAAAGACCAACTTTGAGGAGGGTACTGGAAGGAATACTTATATCTGAAGAGATCATTAGATATGACCAAAAAATCCAAAGGAACAAATAGAAAATTCTAGAACACTGATTCAAAAGAGGTTTAATAAAATACCACAAAACAACAGCCGGGCGGTGGTGGCGCACGCCTTTAATCTCAGCACTCGGGAGGCAGAGGCAGGCGGATCCCTGTGAGTTCGAGGCCAGCCTGGACTACCAAGTGAGTTCCAGGAAAGGCGCAAAGCTACACAGCGAAACCCTGCCTCGAAAAAAGCAAAAAAAAAAAAAAAAAAAAAAAAAAAAAAAAACCACAAAACAACAGAACCATGCAAATTAATGCATATTTTAAAATAATAACTCATAATGCTAATGGCATCAACTCCTCAATAAAAAAAAAACACAGAGGAGCAGATTGGATCAGAAAACAGAATATGTATTTTTGCTGCCCCCCTGGAACATAACACTTGATGAATAATAAATATCATGTTAGGGGAAAAGAGTAGAAAAAGGTTATTCCAAGCAACTGGAACTAAGAAGCAAGCAGACTTCTAGTCTGCTGTCTCATAAAATGACTTAAGAAGCAAAAATGAATCAGAAGAAAGAAGGAGGGTTCTTCTTACTCATTAAAGAAAAAACACACTAAAAAGAAGACATATTGTGCTAGCATAGCTACATTCTTTCTTCTTTTCTTCTTTCCTTTTTTCTTTCTTTCTTTCTTCCTTCCTTTCTTTCACTAATTCTTTCTTTCCTTCTTTCTGTTGTCAACTTGACACAAGCTAGAGTTCTTTGAGGAGAGAACCTTAATTGATAAAATGTCTTTATACAATTGGCCTATAGGTAAGTCTGTGGGGTATTTTCTTGAATAAAGATCAATGTGTAGGGGTGGTCCTGGGATGTATAAGAAATCAGACCATGAAGAACAAGCCAGTAAGCAGCATTCTGCTTCTGTTTCTGTCACCAGGTTTCTGCCATGAATTCATACCCTCACTTCCTTCAGTGATGGAGTGTGTCTTGCAAGTTGTAAGATTAAATAAACCTTTCCTTTCAAGATGCTTTTGATCACAGCAATAAAAACACCAAAACAATAATTTTAAGTGTACATGAACCAAACACAGGATGATCCAATTTCTGAAGTAAAACATCATTAGATATAAAAACACAGATTGATACCAACACAGAGATAATGATTTTTATCAATACCCTATTCTCAGAGAAAGACAGGTTGTCTAGAAAATACCTAAACAAACAAACAAACAAACAAACAAACAAACAACCCTGGAGGCAGACACCATCATAAATCAAATGGACATAACAGAAATCCATGGAACATTTCACTAAAACACTAAAGAATACACATTCTTCTCTGCAGTACACGAAATATTTTCCAAAATTTACTACATGTTAAGATGCAAAGCAAGTCTCAATAAATATAGGATGACATACTCCATTCTTTGTGGCCACCATGGAGTAAAGCTAGATCAACAGCAATAGAAAACATTGAAAGTACGCAAATTCACAGCAACTAAGCAACCCACTACTCAATGACAACTGGGTGAAGGAAGAGTAGACAGGAAGAGATAAAATCAGGATTGAAATGAATAAAATAGAAATGAAAAAATTAATTCACAAAAATCAATTACACCAAGAGTTGGTTTTTGAAAACATTAACAATATTGACAAACCACTAGCCATATTAATCAAGAGAAAGTGAGAGAATCCCAAATTAAAGATGAAAAAGTAGACATTGCAAGAAATGCTGAGGAAATGTAATCATAAGGAAATTCTATGAATATTGATGTTCCACTAAACTGAAAAATCTAAAAGCAATGGAAAATTTTTTTTGCATATACAACCTATGCAAGTTAAATTAAGATAAACTTAATAATGTAAGTAGATACATAACAGCTAATGTGATAGAAGCAGTAATTAAAAATCTTCCAACTTAAAAAAAAGAAGCCAAAGGACAGATGGTATCAGCAGAGAATTCTACCAGATATTCAAAGAACTAACACCCCTTAAGATATTCCACAAAATAGAAAATGAAGGAACACTTCCAAATTCTTTTTACAAAGCCAGCGTTACTGTGATACCCAAACCTGACAAAGACCTAGTAAAAAGAAAATTGTAGGGCAATATCTTTGTTAAACACAGATGCAAATTTTCAATAAAATCCTGGGAAACTGAAATTAAAAACATATCAAAAATTATATACTATGAACATGTGCGCTCCATTCCAGAGATGGGTCAACATACGTAATCAATAAACATAAACTACCATAAAAGGAAGAAGCCAAATGATCATCTCATTAGATGGAGAAAATTCCAAAATCTAACATCCATTGATAATGAAAGTCCTGGAAAGTCTAGGGATTTAGCAGATAGATATCAACATAATAAACATAATGTACAACAAGCCCACAGCCATTCTCATCCTAAGTGGACAAAAATTCAAAAGTATTTCCAGTAAAATCAAGAACAAGACAAGGATATCCACTCTCTTCCCTCCTGTTAAAGCTAGTATTGGAAGTCATAGCCAGAGTAATAGGACATAAAAAGGAGAAAAGAGGGACATGGGTAAGAAAGATTTAAAATATTGTCCTTTGTACATGATATGATTCTATACATTAAGGACTGTGAAAATTCCATCAGAAAATCCCTACATATGGTAAGCACATTGAGTAAAAAAGCAAGATGCACAATTAATACTGAAAAATCAGTAGACTTTCTATATACTCATGACAAACATGTAGGGATAAATGAATGAAACAATACCAGTCACAATGGCCTAAAAACTAGTCAACATATCTAAAAACAGAATAACAATAAACCAGGAAGAGATTAGTAATAAAAACAACAACAACAACATAATAAAACCCACTAAAACTAAATCTAAGGAAGTGAAAGAACTGTACATTGATAACTTTAAGACACTGCAAAAAGAAACTGAAGAAGATGCCAAAAGATGGAACCAATGCTCATGGCTTGGTAAAATTATTGTGACAATGACCATCTCTTAAAAAGCAATCTATGTATTGAATATACTATTTATCAAAATTCCAATATCATTCTTCACAGAAAGTAAAAAAAAAATCTTAATTTTTATATGGAAATACAAAAGACCCAGCAGAGCCAAAACAATCCAGAATAATAATCACAACAACAGCAACAAACTGTTGGAGGAATTGCCATCTCAGACCTTAAATTATACTACAGAGCTATAGTAATGAAAATAGTATGATGTCAGCATAAAAACAGATTCATCAACCAATGGAATAGAACTGAGGCCTTCAAAATAAGCCCACACTCTTGCAGCCAGTTGAGTTTTTACAAAGAGGTCAACAAAACACATTGGAGGAAAGACAGCATCTTCAACAAATGATGCTGAGCAAACTGAGTAGCTTCATGTAAAAGAATGAAACTGGCCTCTTATTTCTGAGGCTTCACTAAAATCAACTCTAAATAAATCAAGTACCCAACAAAAGACATTACACCTCATATAGGAGGAAGTAGGGAATACACTTGAACTCACTGACGTAGGAAAAGGCTTTTTGAACAGGAATCTGATATTTCAGGCATTAAGATCGATGTATTAAATGGGACTTCATGGAACAAAGAACTTCTGGACAACAAAGGACACTATTATCTGAGTAAAGAGGCATCCTACACAATGGGAGGAAAGTATTGAGCAGCTCTACACTAGAGAGAAGGTTATTGTCTAGAACACACAAAGAACTCAACAATTTAAACATCAGTAATATAAACAACCCACTTAAAAATAGGACGTGGGACTAAACATGGAGTTCTCAAAAGATGAAATACAAACATCTGACTAATAATTTTTAAATGTTCCATGTTCTTAACCATTGGGGGAAAAACTATAAAACTAGTTTGAAATTCCATGTTAGCCAAATCTGAATGGATTTTTTTTTATAGAGAAGCTAGAAATATACACTGGGAAAAAAGACAGTATCTTCAACAAATTGTGCCAGTAAGACTAGATGGCTGCATATAGAATAATGCAAATAGATCTGCACTTACAACCCCACACAAAACTTAAGTTCAAATGAATCAAAGACCTCAGTACAGATCCACATACACTGAACCTGATAGAAGAGAGTGAGGAATAGCCTTGAGCTCATTGGTACAGGAAAAGACTTCCTGAACAGAACACTGATAGTGCAGTCACTAAGATCAACAATTAATAAATGGGACCCCAAGAAACTGAAAAGTTTCTGCAAGCAAAGGACACTTTTCCTCAGACAAAGTGGCAGGCTACGGAATGGAAAAAGATTTTTTACTAACTCCATATCTGATAGAGGGCTAATATCAAATATACATAAAGAACTCAAGAAGCTATATATCAAAAACAAAACAAAACAAAAACATCCAAAAACAAAAACAAAAAATCCATTTGAAGAATGGGGTGCAGATCTAAACAGAGAATTCTTAACAGAAAAAAACTCAAATGGCTGAGAAACTCTTACTGAAACATTCAACATCCTTAGCCATCAGGGAAATGAAAATCAAACTACTTTGAGATTCCAACTGCCAGAATGGCTAAGTACAAAAATCAAAACAACAGCTCATGCTGACAAAGATGTGGAAAAAGGGGAACACTTACTCCTCCATTGCTGGTGGGAGTGTGAACTTATATAGCCACTATGGAAATCAATATGGCATTTTCTCAGAAATTTAGGTATCTATCTCAAGATCCAGCTATACCACTCTTGGGCATATATCCAAAGGATGCTCCATCCTACCATAAAAACACTTGCTCAACCATGTTCATTACTGCTTGATAGGGGAATGTCTTTCTGTACATTGTGAATATGTGTTTCTCTGATTGGTTGATAAATAAAGCTGTTTGGCCTATGGCAAGGCAGCTTAGAGGCAGGAGGGAAATTCAAAGGGAGAGACAGGAAGAAGGTGTGTGTGGGGGGGATGCCAGTGAGCTGCTTAAGGAGCAACATGTAATGAATGGGATGCAGGTAAAACCACGGAACATGTAGCAATACACAGATTAATAGTTATTGGCTAATTTAAGATATAAGAGCTAGCTAGCAAAAGGCTTGAGCCATGGCCATGCAGTTATAATTAATATAAGCCTCTGTGTGTTTACTTGGGGGTCATGAATGGGAGATATTTGTCCCGACCAGCAGGCTGGGACACAGGAAAACTTCCAACTACAACTACTCTATTCCCAATACCCAGAATTGGAAATAACCTAGATGTCACTCAGCAGGAGAATGGATAAATAAAATGTGATATAATTACACAATGGAGTATTTGTTATTCAGCTCTTTAAAAAAAATGATATGGTATTTGGAGATAAATGGACAGAACTAGAAAAAAATCATCCTGAGTGAGGTAAACCAGACCCGCAAAATTAATATGATATGTATTTGCTTACATGTGGATATTAGCCATTAAATAAATGATAACCAAGTTAAAATCCATAAAGCTTGATGGCAGAAGCCACGCTATCACCGCTGGGAACAGCATACCAATATTTTGTGAATGGAGCTCCTTATGGCAAAGTCCTTTGGAGAATCCTTCCCACCTGGCAAGGACCTGTGGAAGCAATGCTGCAAACCCATGCACTGATCCTAGGAAACTCATGGCCTTCACGCCCCTCTACCTTTTGCTATGCTTTTTTTCATGGTAATTCTTAGTTTTGCTTTGTCAGTTGTGCTTGTATTTGAGTGTTCTGAGAACAAAAGTTGATAATATTTCTAAAAGTCTCTACAAGGAAATTAAGTCTCTCTGCAGTCATCCATAAAAAAAAAACCGGTTTCTCAGGTCACCGCTGGCTGCCTTTGCAGTCATTCTGAGTAAGCAGGAGGAAATCGATAAGGTTAATGATTCTTGCTTACTTAACTATTCTAAAAAGGAGATAACTGTATTGGGAGATGGTTTCTTAAAATATGACATTAAAAACTTATAGGAACACATAAGGAAAAGGTAAAAGTTATGAAAGGTCAGATATCTCTCTGGTGCCAGGATATACGTGGTTAGATATTTTTTTTTTTTCAGTTGAAACTCCCAGTTCCCTTGGAAGGAAAAGTACATGTAGAAACTGCCAGGAAGAATAGAAACTCAGTCCCAACAGTTAAAGAGTTAGGTAATCATTATCATTTTAAGATTTTTTTTCTTTCTTTATTAAGAAATTTTTTATTCGTTTAACATTCCAACCACAGATCCCCCTCTCTTCCCTCCTCCTGCCCCCCCACCTTCCCTTCTCAACCCATCCCTCAATGCCTCACACTGATAGGGTTTGCTGAAGGAGGCAGAAACAAGAGGATCACAAATTCAAGGCCAGCCTGGGCTACACATTTTAAGAATTTATAAAGAAAAGAATTTTAACTGTTGTCCATATAAAAGTGATATACAGATTATTTAGAAATTGACTTACACTAAAAAATAATATCCTGGGTATGGCATCATACACTCAGCTGATCATAAAAAGATAAAAGTATCACATTGCTAAGTACTAATCATAAGGTTTAAATCTTCTTCTTTGTAACTGCTTGTTTGCTGCCAGCTAGGGCACAGTATGAATAAGATGTACCTGGCTAGATATAATTATTTGGCTTGCAATATAAAATTTAGTGATATGGGGTAAAGGTCAAGGGAGTGGAGAAGAGGAAAAGAAGCTAAGATGGGTAAACATCAGTGGTTCTTGGAAAATGATTAAAGAGGAAAGTATTGCGACTTCTCATGCCTGACTGCATTAGAACTTATATAAATAAAAATGGCTTGAGTTATTCAATATCATCTGTTTGAATGACAACCAGTGATCAGACTCCTTTTTTGCCAACTTCACGCCTCTGTTCTGTGGCTCAGAACCACACTGGAGCTGGACTCCAGCATCCTGAGAGGTTAGTCATAGAGGAATGGACTTGGGGGACACATGGATCCCTTTGAGAGGGGGAAATAGAATACACTTTTTGGTTAGACTGGAGCTGGAGGGTTAGGAGGAGGGTCATGAATGGATCCAATTGGGAGAGGTTGGGTGGGTGGGATTGAGGGAGGGAATGAGGGTAGAGACAGAATTGAAGGGCATTGTGGGGGGGGTGATATGGAAACCTAGTGCAGTGGACTCTTCATATAACTTATCAAGTCTCCAAAAAAAATTGAGGGAATCAGAACCCCTACTGGCCACCTCTTGTTACCAAATGAAGTTTCTAGTACTGAGATTGGGTTTTATCCAATTGAATTGTTGGCTGAAAGGGTCCTATGGAAATTCCCAAACAACTCAGGCTGTTGTCAAGACAGTAGGTTACTTTCCACTCCACAAACTGACAGTAAGTCCTCATTGCTGAAGATAGCACATACATACCTCATTGGACATGGTGAGGGTGAGTTGGTGCCTCCATAGAACCTTTACCCCATGTTAGAATGTCTTAGATATGGAAAGGTATTTTGAAGATTACCCAAACAGAAGCAGAAACTCCAATCCAGCCACAAAATCTTTCATCTACAACCTGTTCTGCCTGCAAAATATGCAAGGGCAATGGTGGCATAAATTTTGTGGGAGTAACCAACCAATGTTTGATCTGCCTTAAGGCCCACTTGATGACATTGAACCCATAACTGACCCCATTTGGGTAACAAAGAACAGAGGCTAGAAAGCCCAGAGCCCTAGGGTAAAACAAAATACTACTGGAATGAAAAAAAAAGATAGCAATAAAATAACTCCTAGTGATATCCTGTTATACTCAGATTGGTGTCTTAATTCAGTCATCATCAGAGAGGCTTCCTTCTGCAGCAGATGGGAACAAATAAAGAGATCTACTGCCAGATATTACACAGCGAGAAACCTTGGAACATTAAGCCCTAAACAAAATGTATCCATCTAATTTTTCCTCTCAGAGTTAAGAGAACCCTGAAGAAGAAAAGGCAGAAAAGTATGGGAGACAGAGGATACCAGAAGAACAAGGCCTTCTAAAACAACTGAGTAAAGATTAAATGAATTCCCAAAAACTGACGCAGCAATTATAGACCCTACATGGTTCTTAACAGGTCCTCTGCATATATACTATAGAAGTTTAATATTTTTATGGGATTCCAGAATGTGTGATAGAGTGGGTCTGTGATTCTTGTGTCTTCTCTTGGGGTTCTTTACTTTTCTTTTGGCTATTCTTGTCCAATTTCAATATGATGGATTTGTTTTAGCTTATTATATTTTATTTCATTTTGTTTTGTTGTTGTATCTTATTTTTTCCTAATGAAATACAGAAAGGAAGTGGATCTGGATGGGAGAGGAGTTGTGGAGGAACTGGTTGGAGTACAGGGAGGGGAAACTGGATGAACATTGTATCAGATGAGATAAGAACATATGTTTAGTAACAGTGAAAGAATAAAAAGACAAATGATGGTATGGATAGGAGAAACACTTATTTACTGCTTGTGAGATTGCAAACTGGTTCAGACAATATGGAAATCATTGTAAATTTTCTCAATAAACTATAAATAGATATACTATATTATCTAGTTATAGCACTCTTGGGACTATACCCAAAGGTATCTATATCCTGCTACACACACACACACACACACACACATACACACACACACACACACACACACACACACTCACGCATGCACATACACACACATACATCCATGTTATTGATGCTTTATTCGTAGTAGCCATAGAAAGAAACAGCCTAAATGTCCATAATCTGATGAGTGGACAATAAAAATTTGAAATATTTATACAATGAAATACCGTTCAGTTTTAGGAAAGTGAAATTATGAAATTCTTATGTAAATAGTTGAAACTAGATGCAGTCATTCTAAGTAAGAAAACTCACATCCAGAAAGATAAACATCTCACATTTTTACCCATCTGTGGATATTAGTTTTGAATCTTTATACATATTTGTTTCATTTAGAGTACCTACAGAGATCAGGACATCAGTAGGTAGCCCTTGGGGATGGAAATTAAAGGAGGAGAGATAAAATGCAGTGCTATAAAGTGTTAAAATGAGAATAATGTCACAAAAAGGATTAAGTTGGGGTGGAGAAGGAAGGGTAGGGTAGGTAAGGCAATATGGGGAGAGATTTCAAAAAGTCATATGAAACTTGAGTTCCTTTCAACAAGGCACCAGTACCCTTACTATGTACCAGACACTAAGAAAAAGCACAGTGTCAGGAAATGGCTACTTCTTTTAGAGTAGTTGGCCAGTGACTTATCATAGATCTGCCAACAAACAGTATAAGCTACAGCTAGTGCTTTTGATTACCCTCTAGAACTTGATGGTAAGACCTTATTGCTGAAGACATTGCATACTTGACTCACAAAATGAGGAAAAATAAAAGGAAAAATGGGTAGATCCATTATTACCGCCTTTATTGTTCTTGAAAGTTTGATGCACATTACCAGAGGAGAAAAATAGCCATCATTTTACCCAGCTGTGAACCTATGAGCTACAATAACCACTGGCCTCGAAAGGCATGCCCACTTGTTCAACACTGGTATAAACAACATGGGAGTAACCAATCACTTTCTGATTAGATTTATGTCCCAGTCTACAAGATGAAATGAATATTTAGTACTGTTGTTGGGATCAGAATTTATGACTAGATTGATCATAGGTCTTATGAGTGAATCTACTACTATGATGTTGCTAAGTGAAAACAATGTATAACGTATTCCATTATAATGACTTATTGTTAAGCCCATAGATTAAAGCATCTCTTAGCCCTCAGAAGAGAAATTTCTATGTAGTAGATGATGATGTGTATTGGTATATGGTAATATGTTTATTAACATAAAGACTCACAACTGGCCAAGATATAGAGAATAAGAGAGATGGGATACTCAGCCTAAAAGGGACATGTTCAAGGATCTTTGTGGAAGAGGCTGATGAAAGAGTGTAAGAGCCATTGACAGTGGATGGATGACTACAAGGAAACAATGTTTTCTGAATGCAGAGGGAAAGTTGAACCTATGAACTCACATTGGTTATGACAGCATGCACAAGACCTGTGCGAACTTAAGCTAGACCAAATTCCATTGCGGAGAAAGGAGTAGGGTGCCAAGTCCCAACCCAAGCTGTGGAGCTATTGGCAATTTATAGCTGCTGGTAGAGAGTCAGTTTTCTCTAAAGGTACTGGTAAGGAGACTGTGGTTAAGGGGAAGGCCTTACTTTCAAGAATATATGAACAACATAAATTGTAGGTGATGGATTTATTAAAAAGAAGAGAAAATTAAAAGAACACAAAGTTGGGTGGTTAGAGAATGGCAAGTACATCTGAAAGGATTTGGTGGAGATGGTATGGAGATGATCAAAACATATATAAAATTCTTAAAGAATAACTAATATATATATATATATATATATATATATATATAAGAAAAAAGTATACAGATCAGTGAAATGAAAAATATCATATTATGACAGTATTTTAATACGATACCAGAAAAATATTGTATAAATTCATAATAAAGTTCACGTTAAAGTATCACAGTAGCTTATTCATTTTTAGTTTGACCAAATTCTAGATGCAAAAATATAATGTATAAATTTCTTTTACAATTCTTTATAATCTCTAGGAGTAGTTTTCTGTGTTTCTTTTCTACCTTTTTCAAGTGAAAAAATTTGCTTTCTAGCAAGCACAAAGGAGTTTGAATGACATGAAAAATTTATAGTTTGAGACAAGATAAGTCACATCTGAGTATTGTCCTCTTTTACAGATGGGCAGTTTAGAATGGTAACTAACTTGTCCTGATTTGTAACACAGGGAGGCCAACTCTAGCACTGATAATGCTCAGTGTGGTTCCATTGACTGCTGGTGTCTTTTTCTTGGCTAAGTAAAATAGCCAGCTTCATTACTTTATGTATTAGTACTCTGTAGTTGGAAGTTTTCTTCAAATCTCTCCCACTCTCATCCCCCAAGTAAGCATACAGAGGCTTATATTAATTAGAATTGCTAGGCCATTAGCTCAGGCTTATTGCTGATTAGCTCTTACATTTAAATTAACCCATAATTCTTATCTATGTTTAGTCACATGGCTTGGCACCTTTTCTCAGTTCTTCCTTGACATCTTGCTCCCTGTGTCTGGCTGACTCTGCTCTTCTTCTTCCCAGCATTCCTTTAATCTGTTTGCCCCACCTATACTTCCTGCCTGGCTACTGGCCAATCAGTGTTTTATTAAACCAGTATACAAAAGCATTATCCCACAGCATTTTCCCTTTTCTGTCTAAACAAAAAGGAAGGTTTTAACTTTAATATAGTAAAATTACATATAATACAACAGTTATGAAGCAAGAATTACAGTTATACTATCTAGTCTGTATTTTGCAAAATTAGAGAAAATATTCTAACATATATCTTATATTTGTGAGTCTAAAGTTTTATATCTAATTTATCTTTTAGCATATCCAAGGTAAATTGCAACTATCTAGTCTTCAACTACATCAAAGACTTCAGAATGATATAATATTATCTAACTAAACAGGAAATGCTTTGCAAGCAGCTTCTGAAATTCTGGAAATGACAGAGACAGCTGCCTGCCTGGACAGTCATCCAAAGTTCCTCTGTAATGTTGGGACATCCATCTTCAGCCCATAGGCCTAGAGTTTTTTAGTTGCTTCTCCCTGTGTCCTGCAGAATATATGGCATTCTCCGTGATGCAGGAACCAGAAGGACCATCTCGCCTTGCAAAGTTCAGTAGTCATTTTCCTATGGGTCCTGCATGTCCAGTCTGTACAACATTTTGTCAAGCAGTCCAGACAAGGACAGTTTCTTGCCCAAATGGCTATTTTTTGTCAAGAAGAAGATAAACTCGATATAGAGTGTCTTCGAAGCCCATCTTCTGCTTTGAAGTAAATCAGTGTTGCCAGGAGCAGACATGCCTCATTGTCCAGGAAAGTCTAAGTTTTTAAAACATTTTAAGGGCCATATTCTGTAGGTCTTTGAAGTGTTTGAAGATTGCCTACCTAATTGAAATATACCTTTATATACCTAAAAACTTAACTAACATGACTATAAAATTGACTAACATAGATGACTAATTATTAATCTGTATTTCTTAATTATACATTATAATTTTAAGTAAACTGCACATACATAATACCTTAAACAAGAGTAGAAATATACATACAGTATAACAAAATTAACTTTAAATTTGTGTCAATAAACTAAAATCCATAACATTGTAAAACAATTTTAAACAAGTTGTTGCTCTCTAAAAGTAGATTCAATAATCTACCCTTTTGTCCTATCATATCTATATCCTATGCATCTATATCATATCTCCCTTTCTTCTTTTAGAAAGAGATTAACTATGACCAATAGCAATTTGTAACCAACAAACTAAACGAAGATAAACATCCATAATTCAAATTTTGGGAATGTGGGCAGAGTGTTCTAGACTACTTCCTGATGATAGGGGGTGTTGGTAGTGTTATGGGGATCCTGAAAAAACTTGAGATAATGGACAAGTCCTAGGAAGGCCGGCTATAACCTTTGCTGATAGGTACCATATGTTCAGGTTCAGGAGATCTGGCTTGATCAAATCTCATCCATCTTAAACTGGAACAAATCCATAGCCTCTTACTTCCTGTGAAAACAAAAACAGAGTCTCATTTCCAAAGCAACATATCCTTAGATGCCAATTTTGAAGTCAAAATACCTTTAAAATGTACATATTGGTTTAATTGAGCAGCCTTTACAATCAAATGTCTTTCTGCAGTTAAAAATATCAAAGACAACACAATCCAGATTCTCAGTGTAATATTCATCTTTACGTCGTTTATTTTTATACTACCTTTACTGTCTCTTTAAAGACTTTATTTTTAAAAACGATTTCTTTATATAACTGTCTATATTCATTTTCTTCTCTCTTTGAAGCCTACGTACATTTTTTCACACACTGTAAACCATTTAAAATCTTGTTCCATCAAAATCTGCCTTATTGTGAGTCTATTGCTTTAAACTGCAGCATTGCTAGGACTGAAATGGCAGCTTTGGCTGCTGGCTCTACCCACCTCAGTTTTCCAACATGGTGGTGGTACATTTACCACCAGGTCTGGCTCTGGGAGCCATGTGTACTGCCACCCTCAGAAGCAATGGGTCTATGCCTCCATTAAAGCAATGTGTAGCCCAGAAACCATTGTTTTTTTTTTTTTTTTTTTTTTTTTATCTGTACTAGCAAAGGCTAAATCCATCATGCTCCACACTGTGCTGCTTGGAGATACCTCTGTGTACTGTGGTGGGAATCCACAGCTATGCTGCTTAGCTCATGGTGGCTGGTGGACAGCTCCATCTCACAGGCAGCTGTCAGGAAAGGAGTTTGTGCTGCTGCTGGCATGAGACTGTGAGACGAGGAAGCCAAGTGTGGTTCTGTTTCTGTGCATTCCGAATCTTTAAACTTTCTTAGGTCTGTATGGCTCAGTGCCCAATTGTGAGCACCAAGTTGTAGTTGGTAGTTTTCTTCAAATCTCGCCCACTCTCATCCCCCAAGTCCCCCTAGAATTGCTAGGCCATTAGCTCAGGCTTATTACTGATTAGCTCTTACATTTAAATTAACCCATAATTCTTATCTATGTTTAGTCACGTGGCTTGGTACCTTTTCTCAGTTCTGCCTTGACATCTTGCTTCCTCTGTGTCTGGCTGGTGACTCCTGGCTCTGCTCTTCCTCTTCCCAGCATCCCTTTAATTTGCTCACCCCACCTATACTTCCTGCCTGGCTACTGACCAATCAGTGTTTTATCAAACCAGTGTACAAAAGCATTATCCCACAGCAGTACTCCCCCAAAAGTAACAACTATTTGAATTTACTGAAGAATTACCAAATTCAAGGCTTAAAGCAAGCTATTGGGAGGATGCAAAGATTTTTCTTTTTTTTCTTTTTTTTTTTTTTTTTGGTTTTTCGAGACAGGGTTTCTCTGTGTAGCTTTGCTCCTTTCCTGAATCTCGCGCTGTAGACCAGGCTGGCCTCGAACTCATGGAGATCCACCTGTCTCTGCCTCCCGAGTGCTGGGATTAAAGGCGTGCGCCACCACTACCCGGCAAAGATTTTTCTTTTTTCCTATTTTTTTTAGGATTTTTAAAATTTATTTTACATCCCAATCACAGATCCCCTCTCTTCCCTCCTCCTGCCCCTCCAGCCTTCCCCCTCAACCCACCCCCATCCCCTCCTCCAAAAAGGTAAGGCCTCCCATGGGGGTCAGCAGAGCTTGGTAGATTCAGTTGAGGCAGGTCTAAGCTCCTTCCCCCTACATCAAGGCTGTGCAAGGTGTTTCAATATAGGTAGTGGGCTCCAAAACTCCAGCTCATGCACCAGGGATGGATCCTGATCCTACTGCCAGGGAGCCCCTTAAGCAAATCAAGCTACACAACTGTCTCTCTTATGCAGAGGGTCTAGTCCAGTCCCATGGAAGCTCCACAGCTGTTGGCCTAAAGATCACAAGTTCCCACTAGTTTGGTTTGGTTGTCTCTGTAGGTTTCCCCATCATAATCATGATGTCCCTTGCTCATAGAATCCCTCTTCTCTCTCTTCAACTGGACTCCTGGAGCTCGGCCTGGTGCTTGGCTATGGATCTCTGTATCTGCTTCCGTTAGTTACTGGATGAAGGCTCTACCATGACAGTTAAGGTGTTCACCAATCTGATTACTGAGGTAAGACAGTTCAGGCATCCTCTCCACTATTGTTAGTAGTCTAACTGGGGTCATCCTTATGGATTTGGGGGAACTTCCCTAGCATCCAGTTTCTACCCATCCCCATTTTGTTGTTCTCCCACTTTGTCCCTGTTCCAGATCACCAATCCCATTCCTTTATATTTTATCCCCCATTCCCTACCCTCTGTTCCCTTCCATCCCCAGTTTACTCATGGGATTCAACTATTTCCCTTTCCCAGGGCGATCCATGCATCCTCCTTAGGGTTCTCCTTGTTAGCTAGCTTCTCTGGAGCTGTGGGTTGCATTCTGGTTATCCTTTGCTTTACATCTAGTATCCACTTATGAGTGAGTACATACCATTTTTTTTGTCCTTCTGAGTCTGGGTTACCTCACTCAGCATGATATTTTCTAGTTCCATCCATTTTCCTGCAAATTTCAAGATGTCATTGTTTTTGTTTGTTTGTTTGTTGGTTGGTTTTTTTTTTCTGCTGAGTAGTACTCTATTGTGTATATGTACCACATTTTCTTTATCCATTCTTCAGTTGAGGGGTATCTAGGTTGTTTCCAGGTTCTGGCTATTATGAATAATGCTGCTATGAACATAGTTTAGCATGTCACCTTGTGGTATGACTGAATATTCCTTGGGTATATGCCCAAGAGTTTCATAGCTGGGTCTTGAGGAAGATTAATTCCCAATTTTCTGAGAAATCGCCATACTGATTTCCAAATTGGCTGTACACATTTGCACTCCCACCAATAGTGGAGGAGTGTTTCCCTTGCTCTGAATCCTCTCCAACATAAACTGTTATCAGTATTTTTGATTTTAGTCATTTTGACAGGTGTAAGATGGTATCTCAGAGTCATTTTGATTTGCATTTCCTTGATGACTTAGGATGTTGAGCAATTCCTTAAATGACTTTTGACCATTTGAGATTCTTCTGTTGAGAATTCTCTGTTTAGATCTGTAGACCATTTTTTAATTGAATTGTTTGGCATTTTGACATCTAGCTTCTTGAATTCTTTATATATGTTGGAGATCAGCCCTCTGTCAGATGTGGGTTTGGTAAAGATCTTTTCTCATTCTGTAGGCTGACATTTTGTCTCATTACCATGTCCTTTGCCTTATAGAAGCTTCTCAGTTTCAGGAGGTCCCATTTATTAATTGTGGCTCTCAGTGTATGTGCTACTGGTGTTTTATTTAGTAAGTGGTCTGCTGTGGGATGTCGTGTATGTTGTGAATAAATAAAATGCTGATTGGCCAGTTGCCAGGCAGGAAGTATAGGATAGGCGGGACAAATAGAGAAGAGAGGCTGGGAGGTGGAAGTCTGAGAGAGACGCCAGGCTGCTGTTCAGGGAGCAACATATCAAGGCAACAGGTAAAGCCACGGAAAACAGGGTGACATATAGATTAACAGAAAGGGGCTGAGTTAAGTATAAGAGCTAGTCAATGGTAGGCCTGAGCTAATGGCCCAGCAGTTTAATTAATATGAGTTTCTGAGTGATTATTTTATAAGTAGTTGCAGGGTCCATGGTGTTGGGCAGGACTGGAGAAAACTCCAGTTACAGTGATCTCCTGTGGTATTGCATTCAAGACTACTTTCTACTTTCTCTTCTATCAGGTTCAATGTAACTGGTTTTATGTTGAGGTCTTTGATATACTTCAACTTGAGCTTTGTGCATGGTGATAGATATGGATTTATTTGTAATCTTCTATGTATTGACATCCAGTTATGCCAGCACCATTTGTTGAAGCTGCTTTCTTTTTTTCATTTGACAGTTTTGGCTTCTTTGTCAAAAATTAGGTGTTCATATGTGTGTGGATTACTGTCAGGGTCTTCAATTTGATTCCTTTGGTCCACATTTTGTTTTTTATGCCAATATCAAGCTCTTTTATTACTATGGCTCTATAGTAGACTTTGAGGTCAGGGATGGTGATACCTTCAGAGGTTGCTTTATTGTACAGGATTGTTACAGCAAGCTGACAGCCAACATCAAATTAAATGGAGAGGAACTCAAAGCAATTCCACTAAAATTAGGAACAAGACAAGGCTGCCCACTCTCTCCATATCTATTACTTGAAGTCCTATCTAGAGCCATAAGACAACAAAAGGAAATCAAGGGGATACAAATTGGAAAGGAAGAAGTCAAGCTTTCGCTATTTGCAGATGATATGATAGTATACATAAGGGACCCCAAAAATTTTACAAGGGAATGCTTACAGCTGATAAACACCTTCAGTAATGTGTCAGGATACAAGATTAACTAAAAAAATCAGTAGCAAATGATAAACGGGCTCAGAAAGAAATCAGAGAACCATCGCCCTTTCCAATAGCCACAATTAATATAAAATACCTTGGGATAACTCTAACTAAGCAAGTGAAAGACCCATATGACAAGAACTTGAAGAAGATATCAGAAAATGGAAAGATCTCCCATGTTCATGGGTCAGTAGGATTAACGTAGAAAAATGGCAATCTTACCAAAAGCAATCTACAGATTCATAGCAATCCGTACAAAAATTCCAACACAATTCTTCACAGACCTGAAAAGAACAATACTGAACCTTATGTGAAAAATTGAAGGTTTTTCTTAAAGAAGTCTAGGTGGTCAGGATGGGCATGCTCACAGAGTTACAAACCTAGGATTGTGACAACAAGAGTGAGTCATACCAATTCTAGTGGGATGGTGTTAAAGGACAGAGGAGAGAATTTAAACAATATTAAAAGTCACTGACACAAGAATTTAGGCAGCACTTATAAATTAGATCATAGTTTCTATTGTGCTTATTGACATCTTACTCATTCCTTCGTACGTGCTAGGCCAGTACTTTACACTGAGCTACAGATGTAGAAGCTCAAGAGATTCTTGATGGTTTTTTTTTTTTTTTTTCATTTCAATTTGTTTGCTTGGTAAGAAAAAGCATGACAAGAACAAGACATAGGGATATTTTAAGTCAAATAAAATTTCCAAATGATAAGGGTAATTGAATAGTAGCAAATGTATACCCTGCTCTTGAATACATTGAAGAAAGATACAAATTGCCATTATTTAAGATGCACCACCACATAAGCAGCTTGCAGTTAAATTATGGGACAGGGATAGTATTGGTGCCAGTAAGGCACTTCTAGTTCAGTTCTGGTGAAAAGAGCCCCAGCCTGTGGAACACTCAAGTGTTGAACTAAACTGTACAATAGACTGTGGACTGAGGTTCAATGCAAGAGGAATGTGCACTGCTGAGCAGAGCTACTTCTGTTTTGTGGGGTCCTAGAATGTGCTTTGCAGAGGCAAGAAGTCCAGAGTTCCTCAGACACTGCCCATAGCTTTGTCCTGATTGTAACATTCAAGAAGACATAAAAGAGCATCACCAATGGCTCTCTTTGAAGTAGTAGTTGCAGTTCGTGAAGCATTTCAGAAAGTCCCTATAAGAATTAAGTACATTTTTTTTTTTTACTTTGAAAATGATCCTTCTCAAAAGGTATGGGGAAACCTACCTGCTTCCAAGTTGGATTTAGGGACATTTATTTTAAGAGGATACATATTCAAAAATGCTTTTAGCATGGATAAAAGTAGACTTGAAGCAGAAAATATGCCATCACAGGAAGAAATACACAAACTGTGACCAAGTTTTGTAAGGCATTCAGAGATTCCTGGCAGCCAATAGTTGGGGAAGGAGGATGGATTCCATACCTCCTACAGTCTTGTGAGAAGAGACTGATGAGTCTTTGTGATTAAATTCTGAAACTTTGCCGTGCACTGTGAACAGATATTTTGATAATACTCAGTAACTGTTCTTCATTTTTAAATGTAGACTCAATGAAATCAAGGATATAAAATCAAAATTTCAGTTTATTGAAAATTGTAATAGATTTTATTTGTAATTTTAAAATAATTCATCAATAAAGTATTTACAAAGGAAAACTGCTACTGTGGAGACCTTAGCTACTGTGGCCCAAGATTACAACTTTATAGTATAATTTACCATGAGGTGGGGCTTAGCCTACCAAACTATCCATGTTCTTTTCTATAGAATTCCTTTTTTTTCAGATATGGTACTATTTTGGGGGTTTTGAATAGAAATGGATCCCCTCCACTGATGTTTATGTCGGTAATAAAGGATTTGAAAATCAGTTCTGTATTATATATTTAAAGTGGTTAGCACTGAATGACTTAGTGATGCATTGTAATGTAAAGCTAGGGACAAAATGTCAAGAACGGAATGCAAGATTCATCATATTCAGGATTAGTGCTCTATTAAGCATCTATAAAACAGTGGCAATAATAGAGACAAGCATTAGATTTAGGTAACGACTAAACACTAGTGCATCACTTATTTAGTGTCATCTAAGAGTGCTCTTATCTTAGATGAGAACCCCTAACACTTTTACATGTGGATATTATGGTCAACGATGGCAGGCTGGATTCTGTGGAGAGAGGTGATCCCTTCTACATAGAGAAAACCAACTCTCTGTACCAAAACTTACCTTTAAGAGGAGCTTGTGAGATAGTTTGAATGGAAACTTAATTTTACACACCCAATACTTTCCCCTGAAACTCTAAGATAAGTCGTTTACCTCAGAGATGCAAAAACGAGGGTTTCATAACTGAAATACTTTCCCTTGAATTGAATTTCCCAATCACTTGCTATACTAATCCAAGTTGTAGTTAAATCCATTGCCCGTACATTACAAAGTTTTGCCATGTTGGATTGCTTAATAACAGCAGCTACAATTTTGGTTTGATTAAACTGACCTCAGAAATGTTTGAGTAGCTATTATAATAGTCAGGTTCTCCAGAAAAGCAGAGTCAACAGGACATATGCACACAGAAATCCCCCACCCTCTCACCCCCCCCACTCAAACATATATATACACATTCATATATATTCACCCACATACACACTAAATATATGATTGAGTAAGCTAACAAATTTGTTTAAAAATTGGTAGAAAAAAAGGAATTGAATGGTGGTACCTTGTATATATACCTGCACAGGCAGATAATGTTTCTCCCCGAAGATGTGGGTTATTAAATGAAAATCTCATTACCAGGAGTAGGGTAACTCCCTATGAGTTGTGTCCCCAGATGGCTCTAAAAAAAAAAAAAACATAGGCTATTATTGGTGAAATTATTAAGGCCACTCCACGTAGTTAAAAGGAGATTTATTTAATGGCGTAACTTACAAATTAAGGGATAGGTAGGTCGCGGAGTCTGGGGAAGGTGTATCACAGTCCAGCGGTGTTCTCTGGAGCTCTGCTCGGTCCACCTCCACTATCCAGGGTGGCGCAACAGAGAGCGCGCCCGCAGATCCAGGCGCCTCCCTTGGCCCCGCCTTGTAGGCGTGACAGTTGCTGAAGTCTCAGTGGGGGTTGGAACTTCTAGATCAAAGCTGGAATGGCTACCCACTACAGGCTATTGCCATTGCTATTGGTTGCCCATCATAACTACATGGCAAGACCCTATTTTTGAAAACACTACATTGATCTAGAAATCAATTTGGAAATTATCTGGAAAATTCCTTCCTGTTGACTAGCTTTCATAGTGCTGGAATATGCTATTCAAGCCACTGGAATGGGGAAGGGGGAAGAAAAGTGCATTGATAGTCTGACACGGTGTTAACCACGCATCCTATAGTATTGCCCTGCCTGGCAAGGTGTATCTATTAGTGAGATAGGAACATGGTGATTAAGAGAGTAACCATCCACTTCCTGATTAGATTGGAAGCCCATTCCACAGGAAGGAACTCATTCTTTATTCTGTAAACTTGGACAAGCTCCAGTGTCTGGGGGAGATAATGGGATATCTATTTCTGTTGCTTTGCTAAATGGCCATGTTAAGTTGTTTTCTGAATATATTTATACATATAGATTAGCAATACTTTCAGTCTTGGATAGGGAAAGTTCTTTTTACAGCAAGCACTGGCTAATGTAGAGTTAATATTGATATATTTTATTTTTGAAAGGTATAGAAATAATAGATGTACATTTACCATAAAAAGCACTTCATTTCTTAGAGATAATTCTACAAGGTATGTATGACCTCAAAATATTATATTGAGCATAATTTATATACACACATATATGTTATTTTTCCCATTAAAAATAAATGTCATCTCTGGTACATTTTAAAATCTACATAATGTATTATTTTTTTAAGTCATTCACTGTAACCCCACAGGGACCCTGTTGACACAAAACAAATAATTATTATTCTTCAGATCAAAGATGCATCTCTGCTATGTACATACTATTAGTGATTGTAATGTCTTATCTATCTTTAATGTGAATCAACCCAGTGAACCCAGATCATACTGATAAGAAGTTTCTAGGCTCCTACAACTCAAAGGATTTCAATACTTCTTTCTTGGGATTTATTGAGAGAAATTAAATGATAAACGTTCTAAACCATAAATTTTCTTTAAAGCAGGTGCATGGCTTGGCATTTATTAATGAAGGGATTTAGATGGGCTTAATTTGAATGAATTAATTCTTAATTCACGAGAAGAACTAAGGCATAATTGGGTTCCAAAAAGTAGCTGCTTCATATGGGAATGAAAATATTGGCAAAACAGTCTGGGGCCCAGTGCTGAGGGCCCCAAATAGAAATCCCAAACCAAGAAGCTATGATTGACACCTGCTTGCAAAGGAAAATATAGTTTTCTTCAATGGAGTCTCTTTGGGTATATTAACCACACTTAACGGTAGGCCCCATGCCCAGCAGTAGATGGCTAACACACAAAAAAAAACTCAATGATATTTTTGCAGACTTTTTTCACATATTGCTTTATTTGGGCATCTTTTTATCTTATTACTTGTATATTATGGACTCTGATTTTGCACTTTATGGTGTGTGTGTGATTCTTGTGTATTTTTGTATTTTTCTTTGTTTTTATTATAATGTGTTTGTTGTTGTTTGCCTGGTTTTTTTTTCTAAAGAGAGAGGAAAAAAAGGAAATAAAATGGGGTGGGTCGACAGGTGTACAGGAACTGAGGGAGGAGAAGCAGAGAATGCATTGTATGATAAAATTTCTTTCAATATATATAAATTGTATTGCCTTAAAATGTTTATAAAAAGAAAAATATTCTCAGAATTACAAAATCAACTTTTCCACCACTCTAGGATTGCAAATATCCATGCCACATTTATTTAAGGAAAGCGGTTGAAATTTGGTAAGAACAGCAAGCTTTGTATATCTTTTTGTTTTGTTTTTCAAGACAGGGTTTCTCTGTGTAGTTTTGGTGCCTGTCCTGGCTCTGAAGACCAGGCTGGCCTCGAACTCACAGAGATCTGCCTGGCTCTATTTCTTGAGTGCTGTGATTAAAGGCATGCACCACCACTGCCTGGCAGCTTTGTACATCTTAATGTGTCAGTACCAACTGTCTTGATCTCTGTCACACCTTCAGGCAGGAGCAATGAAAAAATAATTATCTTCACAGCCACTAGCATATTATAGAGAGGATCACTGTTGTTTGAATTGTCAGGCTGTCCTCTAGACATTTCACTTAGAGGAAGAGTTTGACTTGTTTGATACAACTCAGATCTTAATCTGCCCATGTTTTCCTGTGATAGGAAAACTATCAGTTTCAGTCATATTTATTCTATTTGAGGTAGTAACAGCAATTGGAATAAATAATAAACTACCACCCTTGACCACAAAAATGCATACTCTTAGTTAGGGTTCCTACTATTGTAACAAAGTATTGTGACCAAACCCAACTTGGGGATAAAAGGGCTTATTTCACTAACACTTGCAGGTCATTTTCCAGGGAAATCAGGCAGGAAGCTAAGGAAAAATCTAGAGGCAGGAACTGAAGCAGAAACTATGGAGGAATACAACTTACTGGATTTCTCAGTTTGCTTTTTTTATACCATATAGGACTCAGGGGCAGCACTCCCATTATTAGACTGGACCCTCCCATAGTAATCATTAAAAATAGTCTCATAGATTTGTAAGAAAACATATAACTTATGTTTGATTTTGTGGGAACCAATGGTTGTGAGACTTAGAATTTTAGAGAGACTTTGGGTATTGTAGAGAAATGTTGAATGTTGAAAGAAACATTGATTTAAAGATATAGAACTTTTTTTTGTTTGTTTGTTTTTGAGACAGGGTTTCTCTGTGTAGCTTTGCGCCTCTCCTGGAACTCACTCGGTAGCCCAGGCTGGCCTCAAACTCACAGAGATCCACCTACCTCAGCATCCTGAGTGCTGGTATTAAAGGCGTGCTTGACCACCGCCCGGCAGAGATAGAACTTTTAAAGTGTTTAAACTATTTGAATTTTTCTTTTATTCTTGAGATTATAATATAATTACATTATTCTCCCTTCCTTCCAAACTTTCCCATACAAACCTCCTCTCTCTCTTTCAAATCCATGTCTTCTTTCATTATTAGCTACATGCATACATACACATAAACCTACATGAATATATACCCATATACATATAACACATTTACATATGTTCCTTAAACATAGTTCTCTCAGTCTGTATAATGTCATGCATGTATATGTTTCATGACTGAACATTTGAGATTGGTATAACCAATTGGAATGTGCTTTTGTGGGGAAGACTAATGCACTCCTTAGTTGCCCATAGATCTTTGTGTAGGGTTGAGGCCTCATGGGCTTTTCTCTTCCCACTTTGTCACATCTACTATTGTTGCCTCATTCAGCTCATCTATAGGCAGTCATGCTGTTGAGACTTCACATACCTTCTTAGATTACTGGGCAACACACTTTTACAGCAAACTACCTGATCCTACAAACTTTACAACCCCTTTTCCACATTATTCCTTGAGCCTTATGTGTATGAGTTGTTTTATAGATGTAGCCATTGGTACCGGGCTCCACAACTCTGCAATTTGGTTAGTTGTAGTTTTCTGTAATGTTCTCTGTCTGTTGCAAAGAGAAGTTTCCTTGATGGAGGATGAGGGCTACATTCATCTGTGGGTATAAGGACAAATATTGAGAATATAGTTAGTGATTATGCTGGCTTAGTAAAATGGTGATTGTAGGTGCTTCTCCATGATCTATGACTTCCCTAACCCTGTGTAGTTGGCTAGGTTTCCAGCACCAATTATTCTAGTACCCTGTTGTTGACAGTCTTAAGTCCAACAGATTAGAAATCCTTTGGACCTTTAGAGCTATCATTCCATACTGGTCATTGTTCACAGGCATCATAGCTGGGTAGGACTGTTGGTTGCTTCCCTTCTTTGGAAGCTTGCATGACGTCTTCTGGTACCAGAAAAGCTAATCCTCAGGGAAGAGACATTCAGGTCAGTTCTACCTTAGGGGGTCTTTCGATCCTGTGTCTGAAATACTTACTGTCTTCAGTAATAGGAACTTACTTGTCACCTCTGGGCAACAGCCAAGAGCAAGAGCATTAGCTTGTATGTTTGGGGAATCTCTTAGACAGCCTTGCCCAACAACTAAAAAGAGGGCTTCTGATTTCTGGTTTGGGGGTTTTTGTTAGGTGATCTTTGGCTCTTTGAGGAAGCATTGTCAGCTCAGATGAAAATTTTTCTTTTAAACCATATGTACACAGTTATACTCATGTTTACATGTGTTATAGTTTTTTAGATAAAAAGTTAATAGTGTGATTCTTTATGAATTTTTTAAACATACTGTTATTTTACCCTCATTTTTATTCATTTCACTCTTGTATCCTTAAGTATACCCCCATTTCCCCATTTTCCACTTGTACGTGCTGTCACCTCTCTATTGTTCTCCCAAGTGTGATGCCAGCAATGGTCCTGTTTGACTTTCCTCCAGCACTGCTAGTTTTGTTCAGGACTGATTGGATATCTGGGGTCATTTGTGGTTCCATATGGATTTTGGAACAGTATTTTCTATTTATCTGAAGAATGTTATGGGAATTTGATTGAGAATGCATTGAATCTAGAAATAGCTTTTGGTAAAAGGCAATTTTCACAACATTAATTCTACCAATCTGTGAACATGGGACATTGTTCCATTTTGTAGTGTCTTTCTCAATCTCTTAAAAGGTTCAAAGTTTTCATTGTACAGGTTCTTCACATACTTGCTTAGGTTTATTCTTAGATAATTTATTTACTTTGAGGTTATTGTGAATGGGGGTATGTCCATGATCTTCTCCCTGTATATTGGTTGTCAGCATGTAGAAAAATTATTTACTTTTGCAGGTTGATTTCATATCCTTCTATATTGATGAACGTGTTTATGAGTTCTTGAAATTTTCATGTAGAATAGTTGGGATGTATTATGCATAGTACCATGCCATTTGCAAACAGGGATAATTTGATGTTTTTCCCTGTTTGTATCTCTTTAATTTCCTTTTATTGCCTTCTTGCTTTTGCTAGTACTTTGAGCACATAGTGGACATCCCTCTCTAGTTTATGACTTAAGTGAAATTGCTTCAAACTTTTCCCCATTTAAGTTAACTTTGAATGTGAGTTTCACATGCTCTGCTTTTGTTATTTTGAGGTATGTTCCTTCTAGTTCTACGGTCTCTAAAAGTTTCATCATGGTGGCATTTTTTTAAGACTTTTTCTGCAATGGAATAGGTAATCATGTGACTTTTGTCTTTGAGTCCATTTATGAGGTTATTATTATAAATATTGACTTGCGTATGTTGAATAATCTTTGCATTTCAAGTCTAAAGGAGACTTGGCCATGGTGGATATTTTTTATGCACTTCTGTATTTTGTTTGCATGGATTTTTTGAACATTTTTTGCATCATATTCATCAGGGATATTGACCTGTAGTTTTCTTTTTTGTGTGTGCCTTTACCTGGTTTTGATATAGGGTGATAGTAGATTTGTAGAAGGAGTTTTAGATTGTTTGTACTGTTTCTTTTTCCTTTGAATAGTTTGGAAGGATTGGCTGGAGGTCGTCTTTGAATGTCTGGTAGATTTCTTCTATTAATCCATCTGGTCCTGGATTGTTTTAGCTAGAAGCCTTTGTTTTGCAAATTACTGTTTCAATCTCAATCTTAACCATTTTTTATGGGTCTGCTTAGGTTTTGAATACTTATTGGTCTAATTTTGGTAATTTGGCCAAATCTATTATTTCATATATTTCTTTTAAAGGCTGTGGTACTTTTTATTTACTTATTATTATTATTATTATTATTATTATTATTATTATTGTGTGTGTGCTTTTAAGAGACAGAGAGAGAGACAGAGAGACACAGAGAGAGAGACAGAGAGAGACAGAGAGAGAGACAGAGAGAGAGACAGATAGAAAGAGGGCATGATATTGTGTGGATAGCAAGGTGAGGAAGATTTGGGAGATGGGAAAACATAATCAAAAGTAGTGACTGCACAAATTTGCAGTAAGACAACAGTAAATGAAAGTTTCTTCTCTTTCACCAGCATTTGTTGTCCTTTATTTTCTTGATCTTGACTTTTTTGACTGGGGTGAGTGTTGGGGTCCAAGAGAAGCCCCCCAAAAGATCAACAGTCATGTATGCAATTTAGCAAGAGCGTTTATTTCCAGAAAGTTGGGGTGGCAACTCGCAACCCCAAAGGGAGGTCGCAAGCTCCTTTTAAATGGAGTTAGGGGAATTCCAGGGAGGGGGGATTAATCTGGTGCTGATCGGTGGAGGAAAGATTAGTCTGGGGGCTGATTGGTGTGAGGCTGTAGTTGTTAGGGACTGATTGGTGGAGGTAAGATTAGTCTGGGAGTTGATTGGTAGAAGGCTGTAGTGGTTAGGGGCCTATTGGTGGCGGGAGTCTAGTGTCTAGGGGCTTGTTGACAAGAGGGTAGAAAAGGCCATCTTTAGCTAGCCTGTGGGGGGCATCTGCTGAGCCAGCAGAAAAGGCTTCTTCCGGGCTCCTGCTGTGTCAGCAGGAGGCTAGGGGGCGCCTGTTGATTGGTTGCCCCTAAATTGTACTTTTTTTCTGAGAACTGCTTGCTCAACTCCAGTCTGTTCTAGTGAACTGAAATTAAGGCCTGGTCTGTGTCAGGGCTGCTAGGGGAGCCTGTCATGGCCCTGATTTGGGCACTGGGTCCTCTCAATAAGATGATTCTTAATGTGTTTTAATTTCTGTTTCCCTAATTGCTAAGAGTGTTGAACATTTTTTGTGACATTTCCCTAGTCATTATTTTTTCTTCTTTTGAGAGCTTTCTTTCTATATCCATAGTGTATCTTTAAAATGGGCTTCTTATTTTTTATTTTTTTAATGCTGTTCTTTGAGTCATTTGTGTATTCTGGGTATTAATCCTCTCCCAGATGTACAACTAGCAAAGATTCTCTCCCACTCTTTGGGCTTCCTTTGTATTCAGTTGATTGTTTCCTTAACTGTGCAGAAGTTTTCAAGTGTTAGGAGTTCTTGGTTCTTAATTGTTGCTCTTAATTCCTGAGCAAAGGAAGTTAGTCCTGTTCAGAAAATCCTTTCATATGTCTATATGGGATAGTTTAAGGTCTATAATTCTAGAAGTTTCAGGTCTCACAAATAAGTATTTGATCCATTTGGAATTAAGATTTTGTGCAAGATGGTATGTACAAGTCCAATTTTATTCATTCACAGATTTTTAATTTTACTCATTGCTCCATTGATCTATACACCTATTTTTGTGCCCATACCATATTGTTTTTATTACTACAGCTCTTTAATCTATCTTAAGTCTGAAGTCTGGAGTGATTATCATTCATTTTGTTCTTTATAGCTTAATAGAATTTAGCTGTAAAGCATTGTTCCTTTTGCTCTGGATTGTCTAGCTACCTGGAATCTTCTGTTGTTCCAAGTGAATTTTAGGGTAGTTTTGTTTTTTAACAATTTGTGTGAATAATGTTAGGGGGATTTTGATTGGGGTTACACTGAATCTGTAAATATTTTTTACTGCAATTGTCATTTCCACAATATTAAATCTACCAATCCATGATCATGAGATGTCTGTCAGTTTTTGACTGTCTTTATCATTTTCTTCACAAGTTTAAAGTTTTTATTGTAGAGGTTGTTCACTTCCTTGGTTTGATTTATTTCTAGATATTTTACTTTCTTTGAGACTTATTAGTTGAACTGTATCCATGATCTCTTTCTCAGTGTGTTTCTTATTGATGAATAGAAAATTTATTCACTAATGTAAGTTTATTCTATGTCATGCCAGTCTCCTGAAATTATTAATCATTTCTAGAAGTTTTCTGGTGAAATTATTGTGTTCTCTTGTACATAGTATCATGTCATCTGAAAATGGAGATAGTTTGAGTTCTTCTGTTCCTATTATGTTTCGTTAATTTTAATTTCTGTCCAGTTAGAACTTAAAGCACTACATTAAAAAGAATTACGGATAGTCCACAGCCCTGTCTCCTTCCTGATTTATTGGAATTACTTGAAGATTTTCTCTAGTTAGTACTGTATTGGCTGTGTGTTTGTCATATATATCCTTTATTATCTTTAAAGTATGTTCCTTCCTGCCCTACTCTTGTAGCCAAATTTCTATGTGGTCTTATTAAATAAAAAACACAGAGCCAAATATAGGGGGGAAAGCCTTAAAGTTCAGGGAAATAGTGAGAGCCACCAGCTAACCTTAACACATCACACCACCATAGCTTCCCAAGAGAACTACTTCCTGTCTACCCAGGCTTTTATTGCCTTGCTGTTCTGCCCTCTCATTGGCTCTTAGCCCAGCTACCTCACTTGTCACTGCCTGTCTGTACAGACCTCCAGGTCTCTATGGTTGGTACTGGGATTAAAGGTTTGTGTTACCATGCTTGGCTGTTCCCTAGTGTGTCCTTCAACACACAGAGAACCTGCCTGCCATGTGATCGGATTAAGGGCGTGAGCTTCCACTGCCTGACTTCTATGTTTACTTGAAAATGGCTGACCTTTTTCCCCTTGGTCTCCAAATATGCTTTGTTTATTAATATACAAATAATGTCACCATTTATTAACATACAAATAATATCACCACATTTCAGCACAAATAAAATATCACATACTCTCTTTAGTACTACAATCATGAAACATATTTTGGATTTTGTCAAATTTAATTTCTTCATTTATTGAAATGATCATGTAATTTTTGTCTTATAAGTCTATTGACATGATTTATTACATTCATTGACTTGTGTTTGCTGAACCATCCCCAGACATTCTAGGTGAAGCCAAATTGGTCATGGAGAATAATCTTTTTGCCTGCATATACTTTGCAAGTATTTTGTTGAGAATCTTTGAATGTATGTTACTGAGGGATATTAGCCTATAGATAATTAGCCTAAAGATATAACTTTTCCTGTTGTATCTTTGTGGTGGTATTTTATTTGTGCTTTAGTAAATAAAGCTTGCCTGGATATCAGAGGAAAAGGCCAGCCATTATAAGTAAACACAAAAGTCAGGATACAGTAGCACATGCCTTTAATCATATCACTTGGCAGGTAGAGATTGATCTAGATCTCTCTGAGCTCAAAGCTACACTGGAAACAGAGCCAGGTGTGGTGGCACATGCCTTAAATTCCAACATTAGTAAACCATGGAGGTCTGGAGGTCTGTACAGACAGACAGGAAGTGACAGAGCTGAGCAGAAAGAGGAAGTGATGTAGCTGGATAGAGAGAGTAAACCAGATGGCAGAACAGCAAGGCATATAGGTGTGAGTAGCCAGGAAGTAATTTGCCCTGGAAGCTGCAAAGTTGGTGAGGTGAGGTTAGCTGTGGCTGTTCCTATTCCTCTGGTCTCTCTCAGGCTTTAACCCCAATTTCTGGCTCCGTGTTTTTTATTTAATAAGATCATTCAGAAATTCATCTACATATCTTTCCTGGTTTTGATATTAGAATAAAAAAAACTTTATAAAAGGAGTTTGGGTGTACTCATTCTGTTTATATTTTTAAAATTTATTTAAGAAATATTGGCTGTAGATTTTCTTTGAACATCTGGAGAATTCTGCTATGAATTCATCTGGGCTAGACTTATTTATTTACATACTATGTTGGAAGGAATGTTATTACTGTTCCAATCCTCATTTGTTATGCATCTGTTTGGGTTGTTCATCTCTTCTAAGTCTAACTTTGGTGGTTTGGATTAATCTAGAAATGCATCCATTTCTTTTAGGTTTTCCAATGTAATAGAGTACAATTTTTTTAAACATATTCCCTTGTAATATTATGAATTTCTTTGATGTCTGTTGTAATTTTTCCCTGTGCAGTTTTGATTCTGTTAATTTTGGTCCTCTCATTCTTTTGTTAGCTTGTCCGAGGGTTTGTTTATCTACTTTGTTTTGTTTTATTTTGTTTTTGTAAGTTTGTTTGTTTACAAGACAGGGTTTCTTTGTATAACTTTGGCTGACTTGCAACTCTCTTTGTAGACCAGGCTGGCCTTGAACTCACAAAGATCTGTCTGCCTCTGCTTCCTGAGTTCTGGGATTAAAAAGGTACACCACCACCACATGGCTAAAATGTTAAAATTTTTAACTGTACACCTTTTACACAAGTGACAACCACTAGGTTTACCTTTTCATCTCATTCTATTGTTTTGGAGTGGACTTGATTCCCTAAATACCATCATGTCCCAAACAGTGAAAAGTAACTCTATTGATAGGAACTAAAATTTGATGTCTCTAAGGTGTGGTGAAAGCATTTATTGCTCCAGGATCCTCTGACTTTCAATGTTTCCATTGTTGTTCTGATAGGTTTTGTATTTTATGTGATGTGTTTTTATATTGTAGCTTTTTATATTCTTTCTTTGTTCTGCATAATTTATATTTTTTCATTTCACATTTTATGTTTTAACTATAACCTGCAATGGAGAGTTTCTTTTCTGGTCTGTTTATTTGGTGGTCTGTGTGTTTTTAAAGAATTTTATTTTTTTTTTTATTTGTATGGGTGTGTCTTTCTTTAGTTAAGGGAAGTTTTCTTTTATGATATTTTTGAGGATTTGGTCTGTCATTGACCTAAGATTCTTCTTTTTCTGTACCTCTCCAAAGACTGAGTCTTTTCATGATGTTTCAGTGTCTGCCATGTGTTTTAATTTTCTTTTCATATATTCTTTGCTTGAGTGGTCTAATTTCTCTACTTAATCTTCAAGTCTTGGTATTGAAACTTCTATGTGTTAGACTTTCCCTTGATGTTTTGAATTTGGTTTTGGAGCTCTTCAGTTCCATCTTTACTTTGGATAAGTTCCTTTCAATATTATATTTTTAGGAATTCATTTTTTCAAATTCTGGGTAGTCTTTGCCACTGCATTCAGCCGTGTGTATTTTCTTGAGCATCACTCCGGTGTTTATTGCCATTTTCTTTATGTTTATTGTACTGTTTCTTATTGAATTCTTTAAACCCTTTGACTTTATTGATAAAATTTATGATCAGCTTTTTAATTTCTGTGTCCCGGGGCTCATTTATACAATTCTTGTTGGAGAGCATTTATCTTTCATGTTATTTGTGGTTTTGTGATGAGGCATGGTCATGTGGCCATTTTTTGTTAATTATCTGTCTTATGTGAGATTTTGTTAATTATCTGTCTTATGAGAGGAGAGGAGAGGAGAGGAGAGGAGAGGAGAGGAGAGGAGAGGAGAGGAGAGGAGAGGAGAGGAGAGGAGAGGCTGCCTCTGTTGAGTGGAAGTTTTGTTGTTGTTTTCCATGTTTGATTGATTTGAGGAAAGTGGGAGATTCCAGTGCAGTGGTAAGCAAGAAAACATATAAACGGGGCAGATAAATGGATCAGCTTGGCCTAGTGTTCAAGATGTGCTATTGGTATGCTTGGGAGTGTGAGAATGGCATTGGTGGGCTGAGGTCCTCCTCAATCACAAACAATGTCCATATACCGGCTGTGCAACTTAAGCTGTGGTTGAGGGTTGAGGATAGTGAAGGATGGCAAAGTTCTAAGGACTAGCCATGCTGGGCACAAATGTGCATTCCAGGCTATCCTTGAAGGTTGCATATGGCATGGGTAAATTAAGGTCAAGAAGACTCAGAAGCTTAGCTGATATGCAGGATGAGTAACCAGGGTCATGCCTAGAGACTGGGAATAGAACAGGTAGATCTAACCAGATTGAGTACACAAGATATATGACCATGCCTTAGCCAGATGACTGAGAAAAGTATAGGTAGGCAGGGGTTCAGGAAATCTACCAGACTGGACCAGAGCACAGGATGTGCTACCCTGGCTAGTCCTGAAGTTTAAATGTGGTGTCTCATTTGAATTCTGATGCTTGCCATTCTAAAAGGGGTAAGTGAAATGGAATATCAGAGTCACTGTAATTTACATTTTCTCATTGGTTAAGAATGTTGAACACATTTTAAAATACTTGTCAATCATTTGTATTTCTTCATTTGAGAATTGTTTGCTCAGATCATAAGCTTAGCTATTGTCTATTAGTGTAGGTTTTTGGGTATTTTTTGTTTGTTTGTGTATGTTTAACTTTTGCAAATTTGTATATATTCTAGATAAGTGCTCATTTGAAGCATAGCTGGCATAGATATGATCCCATTATATAGGCTCTCTGTTCACTCGGATATTATTATTTTTGTTTTTATTACATACAACATCACATGTCAAAGCTGGGGCTGATTTCCTAATGGAGTTCTATTTATTATGATACTTATGCCTATATCCTGAATTATATTCACCATATTTTTCTCTTTCATGTACATTGTTTCAGGTTTTTAACTTAAGGATTTTGATCTACTTTGAACTGCTTATTTTGTGTGTGTATAGTGAGGGATATGAATCTAATTTTATCCTTATGTAGGTGGGTATCTAGCTTACCAACACCATCTATTGAATTTGCTGTCTTTTTTGCCAGTGTATGTTTTTTTTTTCTACCTTTGCCAAAAAAAATAGGTGTTAAAAACTGTGAGGATTTATTTCTGGATTCTCTCTTCTGTTCTTTGTTTTTGTAGAAATACCATACTGTCTTCATCACTATGGCTCTATAGTATAGTTTGAGGTCAGGAAATATACCTTCCCGTCCCCACTCCTTAGGATATTTTCAGTTACCTGCAGTCTTTTATTTTTCCTTATGAATCTTAGAATTGTGAATAATATCATTAGAAGTTATATGGATTTTACATTAATTACCCTTGCTTGTGAAGAAAATTTTAAAAATGTTTTTGAGTCCCCATGATACTGAACTAGGCCCTCTGGATACGTGAGACAGTTTTTTAGCTTGAACTATTTATGGGGAGGCCAGGCAGTGGGATTGGTATCTGTCCCTGGTACATGAGGGCTTTTTGGAGCCCAGTGCCTATGGTGGGACACTTTTCGAAGGCTTGGTGCAGGAAGGAGGGGCTTGGACCTGCCTCAACTGAATGTACCAGGCTCTGCTGACTCCCTATGGGAGTCCTTGCCCTGAAGGAGGTGGGAATAGGGGGTGGATTGGGGGGGAGAGCTTGGGGGGGCAGGAGAAGGGAGGAGAGGGGAATCTTTGGTTGGTATGTAAAATGAATAGAAAATTTCTTAATTAAAAAAAGAGTACTATGAAAAAATGTTTTTGAGATTATAATATAATTACAATATTTCTGCCTTTCCCTTTTTCCCTGTAGACATTTCCCATATACCCCTTGGCTCTTTCAGATTCGTGGCCTCCATTTCCATTAATTATTATTGCATGCTATATTATATATACTTTCCTAAATATAACCTGCTTTGTCCATATAATGCTGCTTTTAAAGCTGTCCATTTGGTATAGGATAACTCCTTGGTGTGCTCTTGCCTGGGGAAGACCATCTCTCCCATTGTCAATATTCCTTAGTTGCCTGCAGTTCTTTGTGTAGAGTTGAAGGCTTGTGAGCTTTACCTCTTCTGTTTTGGCAAGTCTATTAGTGGCACCCTGGTTTAAGTGCATACTTGGGCAGTCATGTTGGTGAGACTATGTGGGTATAGTTCCCGACGTTACTAGTGAAGAGGCCTAACTTAACATTAGTGTAGCCATGACAGGCTGCAGACTAACAATATTGGGACTAGGCCTCATCCTTACAATAACCAGGAAAAACCACGGACTGTACCCAATGGGGAACCAACTAGACTTGAGACAAACAAGTATTAATTAGAATGTTAAGGATACCTTACATAATCTGTATATAGATTGCCAATTCCCTTGCAGCAACTCTAGTACCAATCACTGTTTGACAAAACTTCTGTTATCTCATTGCTGCCCAGTCAAGAGTTCAATCCCCATTTGAATCTAGAATTCCCCTACCCTCTGTCATTTACTCCTTAAAAACCCTACCTCAGCTAAGCTTGAGTCTCTCCTTGATCCAACTGCTATGCCAAAACAGATGGGAAGCCCAAGTTCAAGCTTGCAATAAAGGCTCTTTGCTTTTGCATATGAACTCAGAACTCCTGGTGGTCTCTGGGAGACTCATGACACAGGCGTAACAACTAGGAGATACAATCTAATATGGTACTCTGTTTCCCTCTGGCTCTTACACTCTTTCCTCCTGCTTTTGGTCACTATTCCTTGTAAGAATGTTTTTTAGATACATCCATTGGGACTGGTTTCTAAAACTGTGTATTTGTATTGGTACTATTTTATGTAGTAGTCTTAGTCTATTGCAGAGAGAAGTTTCCTTGATGAAGGGTAAAGACTATACTTATCTGTGGGTTAGTTAGGATTTTTATTGCTGTGAAGAGACACCATCACCACGGCAACTCTCATAAGGAAAACATTTAATGAAGGATGGTTTGCTTACAGTTTCAGAGGTTCAGTCCATTATGATCATGAAGGGGAGCAGGGCTGTGTGCAGGCAGATATGGTGCTGGAGCTGAGAGTGCTACATCTTGCAGGTAACAGGAAGTAGACTGACTGTCACACTCAGGGAAACTTGAGAAAAGAGACCTCAAAGCCTGCCCCCACAGTGACATATCCAACAAGGCCACACCTCCTAATAGTGCCACTCCCTTTGGGGGCCGTATTCTTTCAAACCACCAAAAGGACAAATGTTTAGATTGTTATTAGGGATTATGCTGGTTTAGTAAAGTAGTGGTTGTAGGTTCTTCTCCAATATCCATGACTTCACCAGACCAAGTAGTTAGCGTTTTCCAGCATCAGATTTGTTTTCTTTCTTGTTGAGCAGGTCTTAAGCCTGAATCCTTAGAGTTTTTGTGCCATACTAGTTATTGATGTGTTTCATAGGCATTATAGCTGAGTAAGAGTGTTGGTTGTTTCCCTCCATTAGAAGCTTACTTGCCAATTTCTGGTAACATGAAAGTGAAAGCGGTTGCTCGAGGGGGAGGCATTTATATCAGTTTCAGTTCTGTAATCTTTGGGCCCTCTAAAGTACATATTTTTTTCAACAGTAGGGAGTTACCTTTCACCTCTGGGGTCAACCAAGGGCAATAGCAATATGATGTATGTTTTAGGAGTCTCTTAGACAGTCCTAACCAACAACTCAAAAGGGGGCTTCTCATGTTTTGTATTGTGATTTTTTTTAAAGTAGTCTTTTGGCTTTTGGGGGGACAGCATTGTTACCAGTTTATACTATAAAAATTTTGCCAATCTAGGACATAAATTGTATTTCCATTGTCTGTATTCCTCAGATTCATTTTTCTTTCTCTTTTTTTGTCTTAAATTTTTCGTTGCAGAAGTCTTTCATATCCATGGCTAGATTTATTCTACATATTTAATTTTTTAAATTGTTGTTATTGTGATATTTTCTATAATGTCTTTCTAAACACATTCATTGTTTGTTAATGTATAGGCTACTGATTTTTGCCCAAGATTTTGTGTCTTAAAACATTACTGTATTTGTTTATCCTGTTGAAAAGATTTCCTTTTATCTTCTAGCCAGGGGAATTAGACAAAGAAATATTTTAAAAGGTAATGAAGACCAAAGAAGCATGCATGGATATTATTTTTGTTCATACCTGAAAAAGCTCATGAGGTTCAAACATGCACACATTAAAAACATTGAATTCAACATGGTTGTGAGATGAAGGAAAAGTTTAGAAAAGGAATTTTTGAAAATTTACATTTATTTATTTAACATCCTCATCACAGTTTCCCCTCCCTCCTCTCATCCCAGTCCCTCCTCCCACTTCCTTTCTGCCTCTTCACCTGTCATTTACTCATTCATTTCTATTCAGAAAAGGGCAACCATCCCATGGATATTGACAAAACATGGCATGTCAAGTTATAAGACCAAGCACATCTCATTGTATCAAGGCTAGACAAGGCAATCAGGTATAAGAAATAGGGCCCCAGAAGCCAGTAAGAGTCAGAGATAAGCCTTGCTCCCCCTTTTAGGAATCCCATAGGCAGGACATACTATATTATGGTTATATGGCTGGCTTGGTGCTCTAATCCCTCCACCAGAAATCTTGCCTGGTGATAGGAGATGGCCAGTTCAGGCTAAGTATATGCAATTGCTAGGAGTCTTAGCTGGGATCATTCTTATAGATTCCTGAGAGTTTCTACCAGACCCTGAAAAGCTCCCTTCCTCCAGTTAGCTCTTTCAGCACTCCCCTCCCACTATTTCAGGTTCTAGCTATTATGAATAAAACTGCCATGAACACAGTTGAGCTAGTGTCCTTGTGGTAGGTAGTATGTAGTGTTCTTTGGGTATATGCCCAAGAATGGTATAGCTGTGTCTTGAATTAGATTGATTCCCAATTTTCTGAGGAACAGCCATTTGATTTCCAAAGAGACTGTACAAATTTGCACTCCCATCAGCAATGGAGGAGTATTCCCTTTGCTCCACATCCCCTCCAGCATGAGCTGTCAATTGTGTTTCTGATTTTAACCATTCTGACTGGTATAAGGTAGAATCTTAGAGTTGTTCTGTTTTGCATTTTCCTGATGGCTAAGGATGTTGAATATTTAAGTGTTCCTGAGCTATTTGAAATTCTTCTGGTAATAATTCCCTGTTTAGGTCTACACCCTATGTTTTAATTGGATTACTTGTTTTTTATTTTTATTTTTATTATTATTTTTTGATCCCTCCAAGACTTTTATCATGAAAGGGTGTTGGATTTTGTCAAAGGCTTTTTCAAACTAATGAGAGGATCATGTATATTTTTTCTTCAGTTTGTTTATCTGCTGGATTAAACTAACAGATTTTTTTTTAGGTTAGATTATCCTAGAATCTCTGGAATAAAGCTCACTTGATTGTGGTGGATGACCTTTTTGATGTGTTCTTGGATTCAGTTTTTAAGTACTTTATTGAGTGTTTTTGCATCCATGTTCATGAGAGAAAGTGGCCTGAAATTTTCTCTTCTGTTGAGTCTTTGTGTGGTTTAGGTATCATGGTGACTATGGCCTCATAAAATGAATTTGGCAATGTTCTTTCTGTTTCTGATTTGTGGGATAATTTGAGTATTATTGGTACTAGCTCTTCTTTGAAGGTCTGGTAGAATCTGCACTGACACTCTCTGGCCTTGGACTTTTTTTGGTTGAGAGACTTTTAATGACTCCTTCCATTTCCTTAGGGGATATAGGTCTACTTAAATTGTTTATCTGATCTTGATTTAACTTTGTTAAGTGACATCTATGAGAAAATGGTCCATTTCTTTTATATTTTCCAATTTTGTGGATTACAGATGTTTGAAGAATGACCTAATGATTCTCTGGATTTCCTCAGTGTCTGTTATTATGTCCTTTTTTTAACTTCTGATTTTGTTAATTTGGATGTTCTTTCTCTGCTTTTTGGCAAATTGAGTGCATTGATATTGAGAGGTATTAATGCCTACTGATTGTTTGTTCCTATTATTATTATGTTGTTGTGGTGGTAGCCTGTATGTATTTCCCTTATTATGATTTTGTTGGCCTGTGATTATCTATTGCCTGTGTTTATATGGATGTAGTTAACTTCCTCGGGTTGGAGTTTTTCTTTTAATACCTTATGTCAGGGTGAACTTTTGGACAGATATTGTCTAAATTTGACTTTGTCATGAATTATTTTGTTTTCTCCATGTATGGTGATAGAAAGTTTTGCTGGGTATAATTAGTCTGGGCTGGCATCCATAGTCTCTTAGAGTCTGTAAGACATATGTTCAGGCCCTTCTGGCTTTTAGAAACTCCATTAAGAAGTTGGGTGTAAATATTGTAGGTCTGCCTTTGTGTATTACTTGGCCTTTTACTCTTGCAGCTTTTAATATTCTTTGTTTTGTATAGTGTTTTGATTATTATATGACATGGGGACTTTCTTTTCTGTTCCCATCTGGTTAATGTTCTGTAAGCTTCTTGTACCTTTATAGGCATGTCCTTCTTTAGTTTAGGGAAATTTTCTTCTATGATTTTGTTAAATATATTTTCTGTGTTTTTGAGCTGGGACTCTTCTCTTTCTTGATCCCTATTGATTTTGTTTTTTCGTGGAGTCCCAGATTTCCTGGATGTTTTGTGTTGGGAATTTTTTAGCTTGAACACTTTCTTTGACCAATAAATCTATTTCTTCTATCATGTCTTCTAAGTCTGAGATTTTCTCTTCCATGTCTTGTATTCTGCTGGAGATGCTTCTATCTGTAGTTCCTGTATGCTTACCTAGATTTTCCATTTCCTGAATTCCCTCAGTTTGTGTTTTCTTTATTGCTTGTATTTTGATTTTCATGTCTTGAATAGTTCCTATGTCTATTTGTGTTTTATTTTCCCCTTGGCTTTCTTAGCATTCTTTAAGGGATTTATTGATTTCCTTTTTTTTTTAATTTCTTTAGGGGAGTTTTTTATCTCCTTTTTAATGTCCTCTGTCATCATCATTATATCATTAGTTGGTTTTAAGACCATTTTTTCTTGTGCTTCCACCATGTTGTAATATTTAGGGGTTGCTATAGTGGGATCCCTAGGCTCTGGCTGTTGTTGTTTGTGTTTTTACACTTACATTTAGGCATCTGGATTTGGAGCAATTATAGGTATAGGTGCCAATTTCTCCATTTATCTTTCTTAAATGGGTGTTTTCTTCCTTAGTTTCTGTTTCTTCTATGGTGTTTTGGATCTCATGGCCTGGAGTTGAGTACAGGGTCTCCACCCGAGGTGGAGACTGGACTTCTGATTGTAGATGAATTCCTAAATGGTCTTAATAAATAAAAAACACTTGAGCCAGAAATTTGGGTTAAAGCCAAGAGAAAGATCAGAGGACCAGGACAAATCACGAGCTAACCTCACCTCACTAACTCCGCAGCTTCCAAAGAGAGCTTCTTCCTGTATACTCATGTTTATATGCCTTTTCTGTTCTGTTCTCTCATTGGCTCTCTTAGACCAGCTATATCACCTCTTCTTCCAGCTCAGCTCTGTCACTTTCTGTCTGTCTGTGCAGACCTCCAGACCTCATAGTTAACTAGTGTTGGGATTAAGGTGGATACCACCACACCTGGCTGAGTTTCTAGTGTGGCCTTAAACACACAGAGATCCTGCTTGTTAAGTGATAGGATTAAGGGCGTGTGCTACCACTGCCTGACTTCTTTGTTTACTTAAAATGGCTTTGTTGTTTCCTCTGAGCTCCAGGCAAGCTTTGTTTATTAAAGCAGAAATAAAATATCACCACATTTCAGAACAAATAAAATACCACCACATCTGATGACCTGGATGGCCTCAGCAAGCAGCAGGTTGTTGCTCAAGTTTGGTGCTGAATTCTGGCTATGTGGGGTTCAGATACTGGCCTGCCTGGCTTCTGGTGGGGAAGGAGGCTTCTGCCTGGTTTTCAGGTAGTCGGCCTGGTCTTTGTAGTTTAGGATGCTGTTTGGCCTCTGGTTTTCAGGATGATGGCCTCGCCTCTGACTCAGTAGAAGCCTTCCTCCAGAGGTGTGGGCCGGAATATGGTGATGAGGAGAGAGAGGAAGGGCAGTTGGAGGTATTCTGAGTGCAGGTTGTGGGGTGGGGGGCAGTATTCCCTGAGGTTCAGCATGCTGGCCTGGCCTCTAGGGGAAGAGGAGGCTCCCACCAGAGGTGTGCACCAGGATGTGGTGACCCAAAATGAAATATATATATATGTATATTCAATTTACATTTCAAAATAAAATTAAAGAGAAAAGTACATTTATAATAATATAATAGTGTTTGGAAATAAATTTAGGAAATGTATTTTATACTTATTCTCTGAAAAAATGAACACCATCATTAAAATAAATTTTATATCATATCCAATATAAAACATAATGATGCTCTTCTATTTACTATACTATGAGTGAATATTGAAAACCTGCTAAGTGAGAGAACACAGACACAAAATGCCAGATAATATGTAGTTTTAGTGTGGACTATGCAAAATATAAAAATTTTATTCATTGTCCCCATGTTTTGGGAAACAAGAGAATAGAAAGTTATTGCTAATAAAAAAAAATGGTTTCTTTTTCAGTGACAAAAAGATCTGGAGTTAAATAATTATGTTGGTTGGTCAAATTTGTTCATGTATGAAAACTGTGAAATTGAAAAAAAAACTTTTAAATAATTTTTTATTAAGAGATTTTCTATTCATTTTACATACCGACCACAGATTCCCCTGTCCTTCCTCTTTCCGACCCCCAGCCTTCCCTCCCCCCTCAACCACCCCATTCCTACTTCCTTCAAGGCAAGGTCTCATAGGGGAGTCAGCAGAGTCTGGTACATTTAGCTGAGGTAGGTCCAAGCCCCTCCTTCCCACACCAAGGCTGTGCAAAGTGTCTCACCATAGGTGCTAGGTTCCAAAAAGCCAGCTCATGCACTAGGGACAGGTCCTGATCCCACTGCCTGGGGGCCCCCTATACAGTTCAAGCAAAACAACTGTCTCGCTTATCCAGAGGGCCTAGTCCAGTACCACGGGGGCTCCTCAGCTATTGGTCCACAGTTCATGCATTTCCACTAGTTTGGCTAATTGTCTTTGTAATTTTTCCAATCATGGTCTCAATATTTCTTGCTAATATGATCCCTCCTTTCTCTCATCGATGGGGCTCCTGGAGCTCTGCCTAGGACCTGGCCGTGGATCTCTGCATCTGCTTCCTTCAGTTACTGAATGATGGTTCAATGATGACAGTTAGGGTATTCAGCCATCCAATCACCAGAGTAGGCCAGCTCATATACCCTCTTGACTATTGCCAGTAGTCTATGGTGGAGTCATCCTTGTGGATTCCTGGGAACCTCCCTAGCACTCTGTTTCTCCCTATTCCCATGGTGTCTTCATTTATCATGGCATCTCTTTCCTTATTCTCCTACTCTGTTCCTGTTCCAGTTCGAACCTCCCGTTCCCCCAAGCTCTCATCCCTCATCTCTTGCCCTCCATCACCCCCCCTTACCCCAAGTTTGTTCATATAGATCTCATCCATTTCTCCATCACTGAGCAATCTATGCATCTTTCCTAAGGTCCTTCTTACTAGTTAGCTTCCCTGGAGCTGTGGGTTGCAGTCTGATTATCCTTTGCTTTATGTCTAGTATCCACTTATGAGTGAGTACATACTATGTTTGTCCTTCTGAGTCTGGGTTACCTCACTCAGGATGATATTTTCTAGTTCCATCTATTTGCCTGCAAACCTCATGATGTCATTGTTTTTCTCTGCTGAGTAGTACTCCATTGTGTATATGTACCACATTTTCTTTATCCATTCTTCAGTTGAGGGGCATCTAGGTTGTTTCCAGGTTCTGGCTATTATGAATAATGCTGCTATGAAGAAGGTTAAGCATGTGACCTTGTGGTATGATTGAACATTCTTTGGGTATACATCCAAGAGTGGGGTAGCTGGGTCTTGAGAAGATTAATTCCCAATTTTCTGAGAAACCACCATACTGATTTCCAGAGTAGCTATACAAGTTTTCATTCCCACCAACAGTGGAGGAGTGTTCCCCTTGCTCCACATCCTCTCCAACATAAGCTGTCTTCAGTGTTTTTGATCTTAGCCATTCTGACAGGTGTAAGATGGTATCTCAGAGTCCTTTTGATTTGCATTTCCATGATGACTAAGGATGTTGAGCAATTCCTTAAATGTCTTTTGGCCATTTGAGATTCTTCTGTTGAGAATTCTCTGTTTAGCTCTATAGCCCATTTTTAAAAATTGGGCTGTTAGGTATTTTGATGTCCAGTTTCTTGAGTTCTTTATATATTCTGGAGATCAGCCCTTGGTCAGATGTGGGGATGGTGAAGATCTTTTCCCATTCTGTAGGCTGCTTATTTTGTCTTCTTGACCATGTCCTTTGCCCTACAAAAGCTTCTCAGTTTCAAGAGGTCCCATTTTTTAATTATTGTTCTCAGTGTCTAGGCTACTACTGTTATATTTAGGAAGTGATCTCTGGTGCCAATGCGTTCAAGAGTACTTCCTACTTTCTCATCTATCAAGTTCAGAGTAACTGGATTTATGTTGAGGTCTTTGATCCACTTGGAGTTAAGTTTTTTGTTCATGGTGACAGATATGAATCTATTTGCAATCTTTGGCATGTTGATATCCAGTTATGCTAGTACCATTTGTTGAAGATGTTTTCTTTTTTTTTTTTCCATTGTACAGTCTTGACTTCTTTGTTAAAAATCATTTGTTCATAGGTGTGCAGACTACTGTCAGTATATTCAGTTCAATTTCATTGGTCCACATGTCATTTTTTATGCCAGTGCCAAACTGTTTTATTACTGTAGCTCTATAGTAGAGTTTGAAGTCAGGGATGGTGATGCCTCCAGAAGTTGTTTTATTGTACAGGATTGTTTTAGATATACTTGATTTTCTGTTTTTTCATATGAAGTTGAGTATTGTTCTTTCCAGGTCTTTGGAGAGTTATAATGGGATTTTTATGGGAGTTGCATTGAATCTGTAGATTGCTTTTGGTAAGATTGCCATTTTTCTTATGTTAATCCTACCTATCAAGAAGCATGGGAGATCTTTTCATTTTCTGATATCTTCTTCAATTTCTGTCTTCAGAGATTTAAAGTTCTTGTCATACAGGTCTTTCACTTGCTTAGTTAGAGTTACCCCAAGGTATTTTATATTAGTTGTGGCTATTGTAAAGGGTGATGTTTCTCTGATTTCTTTCTCAGCCCATTTATCATTTGTATATAGGAGGGCTACTGATTTTTTGAGTTAATCTAGTAACCTGCCACATTACTGAAGGTGTTTATCAGCACTAGGAGTTCCCTGGTAGAATTTTTGGCGTCACATATATACACTACCATATCGTCTGCAAATAGTGCAAGTTTGACTTTTCCAATTTCTATCCCTTTGATCTCCTTTTGTTGTCTTATTGCTCTAGCTAGAATTTCAATTACTATATTGAATAAATATGGGGTGAGTGGACAGCCTTGTCTTGTTCCTGACTTTAGTGGAATCGCTTTGAGTTTCTCTACATTTAATTTGATATTGACTGTTGGCTTGCTGTAAATTGCCTTTATTATGTTTAGGTATGTTCCTTACGTTCCTGATCTCTTTAGGACCTTTATCATGAAAGGGTGTTGGATTTTGTCAAAGACTTTTTCAGCATCTAATGAGATGAACATGTATTTTTTTTTCCTTTCAGTTTGTTTATATGGTGGGTTACATTGACAGATTTTTGTATGTTGAACCATCCTTGCATTTCTGGGATGAAGCCTACTTGATCGTGGTGGATAATTTTTTGATGTATTCTTGAATTTGGTTTGTCATTATTTTATTGAGTATTTTTGCATCAATGTTCATGAGGGAGATTGGTTTGTAATTCCCTTTCTTTGTTGCATCTTTGTGTGGTTTGGGTATCAGGGTAACTGCAGCCCATAAAAACATTTGGCAGTGTTCCTTCTATTCTTCTTGTGTGGAACAATTTGAAGAGTATTGGTATTAGCTCTTCTTTGAAATTCTGGTAGAATTCTGTGCTAAAACCATCTGGTTCTGGACTTTTTATGTTTGGGAGACTTAATGACTGTTTCTATTCCTTAGGTGTCTTGGGCCTATTGAATAGTTTAATGGTTTTGATTTAACTTTAGTATGTGGTACCTTTCCAGAAAATTGTCCATTTCTTTTAGAGTTTCCAATTTTGTGGAATACAGGTTTTTGAAGTATGACCTGATGAGTCTCTGGATTTCCTCATTGTCTTTTGTTATGTCTCCCTTTTCATTTCTGATTTTGTTGATTTGGATGTTCTCTCTTTGCCTTTTGGTTAATTTGGGTAAGGGCTTGTCTGTCTTGTTGATTTTCTCAAAGAACCAACTCTTGGTTTTATCGATTATTTGTATTGTTCTCTTTGTTTTTATTTCATTGATTTCAGCCCTCAATTTGATTATTTCTTGGCATTGATTCCTCCTGGGTGAGTTTGCTTCTTTTTTTTTCTTTTTTTTGAGACAGAGTTTCTCTGTGTTGCTTTGTGCCTTTCCTGGAACTCACTTTGTAGACCAGGCTGGCCTTGAACTCACAGAGATCTGCCTACCTCTGCCTCCCAAGTGCTGGGATTAAAGGCATGTGCCACCACTGCCTGGTGAGTTTGCTTCTTTGTGTTCTAGAGCTTTCAGTTGTGTTGTTAAGTCACTAGTGTGAGGTTTCTCCATCTTCTTTATGTGAGTATTTAGTGCTATGAATTTTCCTCTTAGCACTGCTTTCATAGTGTCCCATAAGTTTGGGTATGTTGTACTTTCATTTTCATTGGATTCTAGGAAATCTTTAATTTCTTTCTTTATTTCTTCCTTGACCCATTGATGATTCATTTGGGCATTATTCAGTTTTCATGAGATTGTATGTTTTCTGTAAAATTTTGTTGCTTTTGAAATCTAACTTTAAGCCGTGGTGGTCCAATAAAATACAGGGGGTTATTCCAATATTTTTGTATCTGCTGAGATTTGCTTTGTGTCCGAGCATGTGGTCAATTTTAGAGAATTTTCCATGGGGTACTGAGAAGAAGGTATATTCTTTTGTGTTAGGGTGGAATGTTCTGTAGATATTTATTAAGTCCATTTGAGTCATAACTTATGTTAGGTCCCTTATTTCTCTGTTAAGTTTCAGTCTGACAGATCTATCCAGTGGTGAGAGTGGGGTGTTGAAATCTCCCACTATTAATGTGTGGAGTTTGATGTGCAATTTAAACTTTAGTAATGTGTATTTTACAAATGTGGGTGCCCTTATATTCAGGGCATAAATGTTCAGAACTGAGGCTTTATCTTGGTGGATTTTCCCCATGATAAGTATGTAATGTCCTTCCCTATCTCTTTTGATTGATTTTAGCTTGAAGTCTATTTTATTAGATATTAGGATAGCTACATCATCTTGCTTCTTAAGTGCATTTGATTGGAAAAACTTTTCCCAGCCTTTTATTCTGAGGTAGTGTCTGTCTTTTAAGTTGAGGTGTGTTTCTTTTATGTAGCAGAAGGATGGATCCTGTTTTCATATCCATTCTGTCAGCCTGTGTCTTTTTATAGGCGAATTGAGACCATTGATATTAATGGATATTAATGACCAGTGGTTGCTAATTCCTGTTATTTTTTGGCGGTAGTGTTGTGAATTTCTCTTTTTTGGTATTTGTTGTTGTGGCATTGTCTATTGCCTGCATTTTCATTGGTGTATCTAACTTCCTTAGATTGGATTTTTCCTGCTAGTGCTTTCTGTAAGGCTGGATTTGTAGATAGGTATTGTGTAAATCTGGTTTTATCATGGAATATTTTGTTTACTCCATCTGTGGTGACTGAGAGTTTTGCTTGATATTAAGTCTGGGTTGGCATCCATGGTCTTTTAGTGTCTGTATAACATCTGTCCAGGACCTTCTGGCTTTCAGAGTCTCCGTTGAGAAGTCAGCTACTATTCTGATGGGTCTGCTTTATATGTTACTTGGCCTTTTTCCTTCGCAGCTCTTAATATTTTTTCTTTATTCTGTATGTTTAGTGGTTTGGTTATTATTTGGCGAGGGGTCTTTCTTTTTTGATTCAGTCTATTTGGTGTTCTTTAAGCTTCTTGTATCTTCATTGGCATTTTCTTCTTTAAGTTAGGAAAGTTTTCTTCTATGATTTTATTGAGTATATTTTCTGTGCCTTTGAGTTGGTATTCTTCTGCTTCTTCTATCCCTATTATTCTTAGGTTTGGCCTTTTCATGGTGTCCCAAATTTCCTGGATGTTTTGTGTTATGACTTTTTTGGCTTTAGTGTTTTCTTTGACTGATGAGTCTATTTCCTCTATTGTACCTTCAACACCAGAGATTCTTTCTTCCATCTCTTGCATTCTGTTGGTTATGCTTGCACCTGTAGTTCCTGTTTGTTTATTCGGATTTTCCATTTCCAGCCTTCCCTCTGTTTGTGTCTTCTTTATTGCCTCTATTTCAGTTTTCAAATCTTGGATGTTTATATTCACCTGTTTAATGGTTTTTTCTTGGCTTTCTTTAAGACATTTATTGATTTCTTTCAATTTTTTGCTTGTCTTTTCTTCGAATTTTTTAAGGGTAGTTTTCATTTCCTCTTTAAAGGCTTCTATCATCTTCTTAAATTGATTTTTAAGGTCTATTTCTTCTGCTTCTTCTGCTTTGGGATGTTCAGGTCTTATTGGTGTGGCACCTCTAGGTTTTGATGGTGCCATATTGGTCTTTATGTTGTTGATTGTATTTTTGCACTGGCGTCTACCTATCTCTTCCTTCACTCCATGCAAGTGCTGTCTGTGTCTGAGGGAACCTCTTTTTGTCCCATTGATACTCTTGGTCTAATAGGAGCTCTTGGTCTAATCCGGGCTCTTGGTGCAATCGGTGCTGATGGATTCTGTCTCAAGGGAACAGATCTTAGGCCAATGGGTACCAGTGGGCTTTGCCTCAGGGAGCAGCTGTTGCCAATCAGTGCAGGGTAGGACCTGTTTTCTGTTCCCAGTCAGTGCAGAAGAGGCTTATGGCTCCGGTTTTCACTGGTGTCACAGGGGGCTGTTTTCTTGGCCAGGGGGTGGGGGAGGGGGCATCTAGATGGTCCCTGGGGCTCCAATAGCTTGGGGGAGTGGCAAAGAATGTGCCGCCAGGGCCCAGGGGCTAGGGACTTGGTCTGCCCAGTCTGGAGATGGGGCCTTACCTGTTTCCAATGAGAGCAGGGTGGGCTTATGTGTCCGGTTTTCACTGGTGTCACAGGTGGCTGTTTTCTTGGCCAGGGGGTGGGGAAAGGGCCAAAATTAAAAATTTTAAAGAGTTAATTTCATGAAATAGTTTCTCTCAATTTAAATGAATAAATTAATAAAATTAATTAATAAAATTAGTTGAACCACTGCAACATTTTGTTGATCATTTGGCTAGAGCTCCTTCTTTCATCAAATCTTTCATCAAAAACAGTCAATAATAATCTTAAATCTTTATGATACATGTGCTTACTAATGTCAGTGTATTCTGCCCCTAGTATGAGCTGGATTGAATACCATATTTAGTTTCATCAGAAAATGGCACTGTAAAATTTTGAGATAATTATTTAAATCTTAGTATTTTTGTCTTTGTTTTCTCCTTACTGTCACCTCCTCCCATGTGTGAATCATTAATTCTTAAAAATTCTTTGTTACAACACTTTCCTTTTTATTAGTTTGACGACCCCCATTAAATATATCTTCAAGATCACTATGGACCAAATTACAGGAAAAAACACCTTAGTGTACAACACATTATTCATGTCATGTCATTAGGAAATTCTGAGTTCAAATGGAGTTCTTTGCTAGATTATGTTTATATTCTGACAGTGGTGACATATTATTCTCTCATTGAAGTGAATAGGTATCTTTGAACTCTTTCATGTTATCAAATAACTCATTTGTGTACCAAGTGACATGTCAAATGTCAGAGGTTCTTCTGGACAATTTAGAGTCAAAATGTGCTATCTAGTTAGATGCTAGCAAGCTAGGCACTTATAGAACATTTTGGTAGATTATTGTGGAATATAATGCTGCATCTATCCAAGAAGAAATTCTAGATGAATAAGTCTTCCCACCTCAGTTTCTTTGTGTGAGTAGTAACATGTCTTCACAGAAGAAAAATCAAATAAAATGATATCTCAATTTGGGAAATTTGTAGCTATGGTAAGACAAACTAGTTGGATTTCTTTTTCTGAGTCAATGTTTTGTGATAAAGATGGAGAATTTTCTTGTGAATTTGTTTACATTTGTTTAGTTATACAGTAATACAGAAGTAGACATGAAAGATATTTTTAGCCAATATGAACACGGATAATAATTAATTAGAACAAGTACATTTTACTTCTTTGAATAGAGGTTTAAATGTAGACTAGACAATAGAAATAACTAACATGTTGATCTCTCTCTCTCTCTCTCTCTCTCTCTCTCTCTCTCTGTAGGTCAAAAGAAAATCAGAGGGTGTCATTTGGCAGAAATCATCCACCTGTTTCTTGAGAAAGGATATATTACTGCCTTGGAACTTCCTAAGTAGGGTAGGCAGACATGCCAGCACTGCCAATTAAATTTTAGACTGTATTGACATCTTCAAGGTTATGGAAGATACAGAGAGCCCATAGAAGTAGTGCAAAGTTACCCAGCTAGTATGTACTTAAAGCTAAAATTCAAATCTAACTGACTTTGATAGATAACGTTTTAATTGTTATAGAACGTTGGAGTTTAATTAAGAGGAAAAGAAAGTAGAAGGCTTACAACTTACTAGTTTGGTGAAAGAACAGGAGAAATATTTTGCTGAAAGAACTAGTTCTAGATTGTGGATTTTCATAGTTATTAACTCTTAGTATGACAGCAGCTCCTATTTTACTAAAAGGATTCAGTTATTCAGAATCTCTCTCAGGTCTGCAGAACATTTGATCAGACACATCATCAGATATTAACCCATATCACAGTACATGAATGTTAGAGCAAACTTTTACCACTACACAAACTCTTTCATGAAGTCACTTCAATCAAGAGATAAAAATAATCTGGAGACTTAGATAGAGGCAATCTTACTAAGGTAACCTGCTGGGGGATTCCACCATTCAAATTTTTCAAATATGTGTGAGAAATTCTTGGGCAAAATATGTTCAATTTAAAAATAAGTTTGTTCTATCACCAATAGGGAATGGACCCAATACTGGATATTCTAGAAATCTGCACTGTGTTGAATCTGGGTATGCATATTACAGTTTAATATGTGACATTCTACTCAAATCAATTGGGATGGTTATATCAAGCAATAAAGTTATCAAATAGAAAACAAAAAATGTTTTAAGCACTGGAAAAAAATTCTCATTCACTGTGAGTGGGGATGTGAAATAGTGTAGTAGTTTTTACAAACAGAATGATGGTTCGTAAAAAATAAAAAACAGAATTGTTGTGTTATATACTCCTGGGTACCACCAACCAACCAACAACAACAACAAAACAAACAAACAAACAAACAAAGAAAAAAGAAAAGAAAAAAAGAGGGTCTCAAATTGATCATCCAACCTGTACATAGCATTTCCTTAGTACTCAAATGGTGGAAGCCAAACATATGACCATTAACAGATCAATTGATAAACAAAATGTGAAATATTACAAAACATGGGATAATATTGTAATGGAAAGCAAGAGAGTTCAGACATATTTCTAACCTGGATGAATATTACAAACATAAGAAAAACTGCAACAAGCTAGTTACCAGAGGGCATATGTTCAGGGAATCGACTTACATAAGACACCTAAATAAGTGAGAGTCTTAGGTACAGTAGCATGGCAACAATAGAGGCTGAGAACTAGGGAGCTCTGCTTAGTGAGCAGAATCTCAGTTTGTTAGGAGAAAACAAGTTCTGCACAAAAATATAAATGATTTTGATTTTAGAAAACTGTATTCTTGGAAATGGTTAAACTGGTAAATGTTATGCTGTAGGTAGCTAATAAAATTAAAAATCATAAGGAAGTGAGAGAAAGCAATGAAGGTAAGTTCCAATCTCCTGAGTCAATTGTGCTAACTTTAGAGCTATCAAACCTCACTCAAGTGTGCTACCTGGATCTCTTTCTGGATTATCTCCAGAGGCTCATACATTAGAATGAACATGTATTTGTTATCTAAACTTTGGAATGTAGAAAAGTACAGGTGTGTGAAGTGAAGATACAATCCAAGGGAATGCTGGAAATGTAAAATCGGAGTAAATGAACAGGAACTACAGATGCCAGCATAACCAACAGAATACAAGAAATGGAAGAGAAAACCTCTGGCATGGAGGATACAATAGAGGAAATTGTTTTGTCAGTCAAAGAAAACACTAAAGCCAAAAAAGTCATAACACAAAACATCCAGGAAGTCTGGGATACCATGAAAAGGCCAAACCTAAGAATAATAGGGATAGAAGAAGCAGAAGAATACCAACACAAAGGCACAGAAAATATATTCAACAAAATCATAGAAAACTTTCACAACTTAAAGGAAGAAATGCCTATGAAGATACAAGAAGCTTACACAACACCAAATAGACTAGAACCCTCCAAAAGTCCCCGCGCCACATAATAATCAACCCACTAAACATACAGATTAAAGAAACAAAATTAAGAGCAACAAATGAAAAGGCCAAGTGACTTATAAAGCAGACCCATCAGAATAACACCTGACTTCTCAATGGAGATTCTGAAAGCCAGAAGGTCCTGGACAGACATTATGCAGATACTAGGAGACCATGGATGTCATCCCAGACTACTATACCCAGCAAAACTTTCAGTCATCATAGACAGAGTACACAAGATATTCCAAGACAAAACCAGATTTAAAAAATGCCTGTCCACAAATTCAACCCTACAGAAAGCACTAGAAGGAAAACTCCAACTTAGGGAAAATAGATGCACCTACAAAAGCACAGGCAATGGATAACCCCACAGCAACAAATCCCAAAGAAGGGAAATACACACACCACCACCACCAAAAATAACAGGAATGAACAATCACTGGTCATTAATATCCCTTATTATCAATGGACTCAATTTCCTATAAAAACACACAGGCTGATAGAATGGATATGAAAACAGTATCCATCCTTCTGCTACATAAAAGAAACACAACTCAAATTCAAAGACAGACACTATCTTAGAGTAAATGGTTGGGAAAAGACTTGCCAATCAAATGTATTTAAGAAGCAAGTTGGTACAGCTATCCTAATATCTCACAAAATAGACTTCAAACTAAAACCAATCAAAAGAAACTGGGAAGGACATTAAATATTCATCACAGGAAAAATCACCAAGATGAAGTCCCAATTTTGAACATTTATGCCTCAAATACAAGGGCACCCACATATGTAAAGGAAACATTACTAAAGCTTAAATTGCACATCAAACCCCACCCATTAATAGTGGGAGACTTCAACACTGCACTCTCAACAATGAACAGGTCTACCAGACTGAAACTTAACAGAGAAATAAGAGATCTAACAGATGTTGTGACTCAAATGGACTTAATAGATATCTGCAGAACATTCCACCCTAACACAAAAGAATATACCTTCTTCTCAGTACCCCATGGAACCACATGCTGGGTCACAAAGCAAATCTCAACAAATACAAAAAAATTGGAATAATCTCCTGTATTGTATTGAACGACCATGGCTTAAAGTTAGATTTCTACAACAACAAAAATTACAGAAACCTTACAGTCTCATGGAAACTGAATAATTCTCAGCTGAATCACCAATAGGTCAAGGAAGAAACAGAAAGAAATCGAAGACTTCCTAGAATTTAATGAAAATGAATGTGCAACATACCCAAACTTATGGGACACTATGAAAGCAGTGCTAAGAGGAAATTTCATAGCACTAAATGCACACATATAGAAGTTGGAGAAACCTCACACTAGTGACTTAACAACACAACTGAAAGCTCTAGAATAAAAAGAAGCAAACTCACCCAGGAGGAATCAATGCCAAGAAATAATCAAATTGAGGGATGAAATCAATAAAATAGAAACAAAGAGAACAGTATAAAGAGTCAATGAAACAAGAATTGGTTCTTTGAGAAAATCAAGAAGATAAGACAAACCCTTATCTAAACTAACCAAAAGGAAGAGAGAGAACATCCAAATTAACAAAATCAGAAGTGAAAAAGGAGACATAACAACAGACAATGAGGAAATCCAGAGAATCATCAGGTCATACTTCAAAAACCTGTACTCCACAAAATTGGAAAACTCTAAAAGAAATGAACAATTTTCTGGAAAGGTACTACATACCAAAATTAAATTAAGACCAAATAAACAATTTAAAAAGACCAATAACCCCCAAGGAAATAGAAACAGTCATTAAAAGTCTCCCAAGCAAAAAAAAGCCAAAGACCTGATGGTTTCTGCACAGAATTCTACCAGAATTTCAAAGAAGAGCTAATACCCATTCTCTTCAAATTGTTACACACAAGAGGAACAGAAGTAACACTGCCAAATTCTTTTTATAGGCTACAGTTACCCTGATACCCAAACCACACAAAGATGCAACAAAGAAATGGAATTACAAACCAATCTTTCTCATGAATATTGGTGCAAAAATACTCAGTAAAATATTGGCAAACCAAATCCAAGAACACATCAAAACAATTATCCACCATGATCAAGTAGTCTTTATCCCAGAGATGCAAGTATGGTTCAACATAGGAAAATCTGTCAATGTAACCCACCATATAAACAAACTAAAAGAAAAAAATTACATGATCATCTCATTAGATGCTGAAAAAGTCTTTGACAAAATCCAACACCCCTTCATGATAAAAGTCTTGGAGAGATCAGGAATGCAAGGAACATACCTAAACATAATAAAGACAATTTACAGCAAGCCAACAGCCAACATCAAATTAAATGGAGTGACATGCTGTGGATATCACTCTGTATGCTGTGAATGTGTTGCTCTGATTTGTTGATAAATAAAACACTGATTGTCCAGTAGCCAGGCAGGAAGTATAGGTGGGATAAACAGAGAAGGAGAATTCTGGGAAAAAGAAGGCTCAGTCAGAGATGCCAGCCTACTGTCCAGGGAGTAGCATGTAATGGCACACAGATAAAGCCACAGAGCACATGGCAACATATAGATTAACAGAAATGGGCTGAGCTTAAGTGTAAGTGCTAGTCAGTGGTACACTTGAGCTAATGGCCAAGCAGTTTTAATTAATATAAGCCTCTGTGCATTTACTTGGGTTTGAGCGGCTGCAGATTGGGCTGGACACAGGAAAACATTCAGCTACAGAGAAACTCAAAGCGATTCCACTAAAATCAGGTACAAGACAAAGCTGTCCACTCTCCTCATATCTATTCAATATAATACTCAAAGTTTTAGCTAGAGCAATAAGACAACAAAAGGAGATCAAGGGGATACAAAGTGGAAAGGAAGAAGTCAAACTTTCGCTATTTGCAGATGATATGATTGTCTGCATAAGTAACCCCAAAAATTCTACCAGGGAACTCCTACAACTAATAAACACCTTCAGTAATATGGCAGGATACAAGATTAACTAAAAAAAATCAGTAACTCTCATATATACAGATGATAAATGGGCCAAGAATGAAGCCAGAGGAATATCACCCTTTACATTAGCCACAACTAATATAAAATACCTTGGGGTAACTCTAACTAAGCAAGAGAAAGACCTGTATGACAAGAACTTTAATTCTTTGAAGAAAGAAATTAAAGAAGACATCAGAAAATGGAAAGATCTTCCATGCTTATGGATAGATAGGATTAACGTAGGAAAAAGGGCTATCTTACTAAAAGCAATCTACAGATTCAATGCAACCCCCATAAAAATCCTAGTACAACTCTTCACAGACCTGAAAAGAACAACATTCAACTTCATATGGAAAAACAGAAAATCAAGTATATCTAAAACAATCCTGTACAATAAAGCGACTTCTGGAGGCATCACCATTCCTGACTTCAAACTCTACTATAGAGCTATAGTAATAAAAACAGTTTGGTACTGGCATAAAAAATGACATGTGAACCAATGAAATTGAACTGAATACACTGACAATAGTTTTCATACCTATGAACAAATGATTTTTAACAAAGAAGCCAAGACTGTACAATGAAAAAAAAAAAGAAAGCATCTTCAACAAATGGTACTAGCATAACTGGATATCAACATGTAGAAGATTGCAAATAGATTCATATCTATTGCTATGCACAAAACTCAAGTCCAAGTGGATCAGAGGCCTCAGTATAACTCCAGCTACACTGAACCTGACAGAAGAGAAAGTAGGAAGTAGTCTTGAATGTATTGACACAGGAGATCACTTCCTAAATATAATACCAGTAGCATAGACACTGAGAGCAATAATTAATAAATTGGACCCCCTGAAACTGAGGAGCTTCTATAAGGCAAAGGGCACATTAAATAAGACAAAATGATAGCCTACAGAATGGGAAAAAATCTTCTCCAACCTCACATCTGACTGAAGGCTGATCTCCAAAATATGTAAAGAATTCAAGAAAATAGACATCAAATACTAAACAATGCAGTTAAAAAACAGAGCTAAACAGAGCAAGGGGAATACTCCTCTACTGTTGGTGGGAGTGAAAACTTGTACAGCCCCTCTGGAAATCAATATGGTGACTTCTCAGAAAGTTGGAAATCAATCTACCTCACGACTCAATGATACCACTCTTAGGCAAATACCCAAGGAATGCTCAATCATACTACAAGGATACTTGCTCAACTATGTTCATAGCTGCATTATTTGTAATATGCAGAACATGGAAACAACCTAGATTTCCCTCAACCAAAGAATGAATAGAGAAAATGTGGTACATATATACAACGGAGTACTACTCAGCAGTAAAAAAAAAAAAAATGACATTTGAAGGCAAATGGATGGAACTAGAAAATATGAGCTTGAGTAGTGAAGTAACACAGACCAGAAAGACAAACATGGTATGTACTCACTCATAAGTGGATACTAGATGTAAAGCAAAAGATAACCAGACTACAACCCACAGCTCCAAAGAAGCAGTGAAACAGATATTCTATTATGTTGGTGTGTGCTTGAAATTGATCCAACAACTCTGTCAAATTTTGTAAATTGCCAATGTTTATTGCCCTTCACTTTGGAGACTGTGTGAAGTGGCAATGGGAAGTATTGTGTGAAGGGCTCAATGATAAGTGCATATGCAAATTCTTGCTTCATTTCATCTTCAACTCAGCTTAAGGAAAGAAGAAGTAAGAACCAATGCTCCTCTGTGAAAGCCACAGCCTTAGAGCATGGGTAGGTCTAATGCAGGGCCATCATGAATCAGTAGAACTTTTTTTAAAAATTCCGTTACATCACACACAGATTACGAGTAGTGTTTTTATTTTATTTGTACATAATGGTGCCAAACCCTCCTTAGGGTCTCAGAAATCTTCTAAAAGTCAGATTTCCCATCAGCACTTTCAACAATTGGCAACACAAGTTGCATTTCAGTAGCAATATATGGATGGTGTTCAGAGTTATAATGAAACAGTGGTTGCATATTACTGGATGATTAGTATCATACCTAATGACTCAACATTTTCTATATGCATATGAATATCTCTTTGATATATTGAATTGTTATTATTAAAGTTAAATTACTCCATAACATAAGAATAATGGTGAAAGAATGAATACTTTGGAAATAATCTTCTTAGATGGATACAAAACACACCCAAAAGTATTTGAGAACGTTTTTCCAACCATTTTCCTGCATATAGTCTCAAGAAATATAAGATCAAGAGTAATGTGTGTGTGTGTGTGTGTGTGTGTGTGTGTGTGTGTGTGTGTGTGTGTGTGTGTGTGTGTGTGTGTGTATTTGTGGTCACAAATGTGTGTACAGAAAGTAAAGACCAATGGTGACGATATTTTTCTGTTTTTCAATTCATGGCATTAAATGTATAATTAGTTCATAGATTCTTATAATTCAGGCTCCTTTCTACCTGCAAATGTAAATTGTTTTTCCATAAAGAAGTAGGGAACCCTTCAAAGTGCCGTGTCAAGAGAACAGGGTTCAGAACAGAAATCTCCTAACTAACCCACTTTGTCTGGCAAGGGACCTGTTGGGAGGTGAAGACATTGGAGAATAGGTTAGTAGGGCACTTAATTATTGCTTTCTTTAATTCAACATGAGTTGCTTGAACACTGAGAATCTGATCTGTAGGTGCTAGTCTAGTTAAGAGAAGAGTTAAAAAACATGGATGTGTGCATAAATTGGACTTATCAAAACCTTATACTCTTAGAGAGAAAGACTTGGTATTAACTAGTTTTAAAACAAATAACTTTCTTATCTGCGAAGATGTAGTTGTTTTAGCATAAGTATTTCATTTTTTCAAAGATTTCCCCATATATATATATGTATATACACACACATGTATTCATACAGATAAGCAATGAATGATGATCCTGGATAAAAAAAAAAATAAGATGAATCCTCAGGCTACTTTCCTTTTAATTCATGGAAACAAAGCCCCCGTAACTGATTCTGTGGCAGTTGGGGCCAGCTGCCGTGTGAATTCCTCCCTATTGATGTCGTATTCTATAAATGGCAGAAGCTTTAACCTTTATTTAGCAGGATAAGCCATTAATCTGTCTTCAGACTTTCCCCTACCTCCCACAGAAAAAAACAATTTGCTTTTCAAAAGTTTGTTTGGAAATGAAACCAAATTCTGTGTTTCCTCTACAGATGGTTGACCTCTTTCAGTTGATGACTGCATTACTCATTTAAACAATTATACAGGTCAATATAGTGTAATCTAAATTATTTAGTCTCTTGGTGTTTTTCAGACACTACTGACAGTTGGAGGGATTCCAGCTGCTGCTTGTACCTGGATTTGAACTCCACACGATAACAGAACTTTATCCTGAATTTCCAAATTGTCCATTGATCACCATCCTACTTGGTAGTCCTGCGCATTGTTCCTTAGGGAGTCATAGCTTATGTATCAGTATGTTGACAAAAATGATTCATTGCTTTCAGATAAATAGTTAAGAATACATGGGATTTTAAATGCATCAGTCCCACCCAGTTGGGCTTTCCTCTGAAGTGTAACTTTAAAATATATATATATATATATATATTTTGGTTTGTCCTCTATAGGGAGCAATTCAAATCTACCAAATAGACTAGGAAAATATTATGATAACCTTTTCCATCCTAATTTGTACTAAGGGCTCAGCGTGCACCAGGATCAATGTTAATTACTGTATAGCATTTCAGCAGTATAGTTCACGGAAATGTCAGATTTAACTGAGGGGGACCTGGGGTCTCAGAAACATCAGGAAAGAGCCAGCCAAGGAACATGCACTTCATGGGACAATGAAGGTTTACAAACATGAAATTTGGAATTGAGGTGGAAATAAACCTAGAACTACCATGCTCAATCCAATAAAAGTGGATGTCTGGAGACAGAGAGGAGGCACCAATGCAGCAACATCTGCTGGTCTTTCCAGCACCTTTGGATTATTTTTAAGTTAGATCTTAGGACCCAACAGTTAACCTAACAGCTGTAAAAATGATTCTTGGTAATAAGGGATCTAACTTGTTCAAGTTAATATATTGGTTTGAATTAATGAATTTTTAATTCAGATTCTCTTTGCAGCTTGAATTCAGACTAATTACAGGTTTTAAATTGTCACTAGTCAGAGCTCAGCCAAGGCATATTTCCTCTCCTCTTTACTTGCACCCTGAGAATTCATGAATCAATTTTTTTTTCTGGGTCATGACTTTGCCCTACCAGGAGCAGAGAAACCCGTTCAGTGAGAGGAAAATGCAATGGCAGGGATCCCAGTCGGTCACAATGCAGACAAAAATGGAAGGAAATAAATGGCAGAGGGAATTTCCCAGCAATTATAGGGAATAGCTGGAAGATTGCATATATAAATGAAATAGTAATCAATTTAGTAACTATTTTTAAGTACTGCAATAACTGCTTTTGCATTTGTAACTTGGGATTATTGACTATTTTAGAGGAGGAATTGCTTGTGTAAACCTTTCTTTTAAACAGCAGAGGTCACCTTAGCATGAGCCTCTTCAGGGATGCAGGTGGAGGAGACTTTCTGCTCAGTGGTGATAAATTCTAAACATTCAACAACCCTCCTCTTGTTTCACTGGAACTCAGAATCAAACGCATATTGTCAGCAGGATCTTTTTTTTTTCTTAAATGAACGAGGTCAAATTTTCAAAATTAAATACTTGCTAAGTTAATTTATTTTGTTTTTCTCCTTTTACAAATGAATGAGAATAGTACAAAATTATTTAATGAACATAAATTCAACTACATTTTTAATTTACATAACAATATTCCATTTTGTATTTACTACTGGAAAAAATATCCAGTACATCATTCTAGTTCACCTAGCATGACTTAATTTAAAACTAAATATGTCCACGAAAGGATACTTATTAATAAAGATATGCAGCATATAAATCAACGTGGAGAGTCAGCTCCAAAGTTAAGAAATAACTGTTATTTAGGGAAGGAAACAGTGGCTTAGAAAAACTGTTGGTTTAGGTTTTGTTTACTCTTCTAGCCCTGGACCTCAGCTATTATGGGTGTTAGACTTTCAGACTTTTCAGATCAGGAGTTAGAAAAATGTAATGTTTCTGTTTGTTATTTTATGTGAAATATTCTTTTAGTGGTTGCAAGCTCAATAGAATGCACTGTTAATTAGCAAGCCTGTTGTATGAGCTTTAAATATGTAATTCTTAATTTCTAATGAACTCATTCATTTATGTAGCTTGTTTTCAATAATTGCCTCTAGTAATCTTTTTGTGCAAATGACAATATATCGTTGTCATATTGTAAAGAACAATAACTATTTTGACAATAATGATAAGGTATATTAAGACTTTCTCCTGCATTTTTTTCCGTTCCTCTAGTTAACAAAGTGGCTATAACTTTTACACTAGGACTGCTAAGATAGTTGCCATCGTTCATGTAATGAGAGTGGGAGGTGGGGGTTCCAAGAAATAAAAATTCCCAGGAAATTCTTAAATGCTATTTTAGATTTTAATCACTTTATTAGATTTCTTGCTTGAGTGATTTGTGCAGAAAACATTTTATCTATTTTGTTTTCCTCTGATTACCGAACTGTGTTATACACAAAAGTCTACTTGAAGCTCGCTCACAGTTTAAAGACAGGTTTAATAACAGGTGAACACTGGAAAATATGCAAACAAAATGGCAGACATGAATGACTTCATTTAAGGCATAATTGCTTCTCATCAACCAAAGAAATCATGCAGAAACAGTCTCTGTTTTACCCCGCCAGGAAGAGACCAGAGAAATCATTCAGGCAGAGAAACCAAAGGAAGGTCCATTCTTGGGTCGCAGCCAGACAGCCAATCCACACACAGATCCAAGCTTAAGACAATGGTTCTTAGAATCACAGTTCATCATAACAGATAATTATACAGCCAGTAAGACAATAAGGTTTTTTGGCCTCTGACTATATAAACTAATTGCTGGCTGTGGAGCTCTGCCTGGAAGGCATACAGCACAGCCTCTGAAATGTCTTCTTATTATGTGGGCACTGGTATAATTTGGGTGGACAAGAGAGTTAGTGTCTAGTGAATTCCATATGGTGCCTTTTTTTGGTCTGTAGATTATTTACTCATGACAGACATTAGCCATATTCCAAATGGCTCCTTCCTCCCACCTGAAGAGAGAGGTTTTAAAAGAAATTATCCTGTCTAGGCTTCCAAAGCAGCTTCCAGTTGATTAAAAAGTAACAATAAAAATGAAATTCAAAAAAATATAGCCATTTAATTGCATAGTTTGTCAGTGTATATTTCAACATATAAAATTGGTACATAGAACCTTGTTTGCTGAAATGCATGGAGAGTCTATATATCTGCTCAATCAGGCCAGCAAAAATACGAGTTACTGAACAACACTGAGTTCAAGAATGCATCTGGATGGAATAAAGGCACACTTTTATTTTGATTTTGTTTTGTCTTGTTTTTTTCCTTTTACTCTAACAGAGTCTATCATGATTACATTTGTTTTTCTATTTATTGTTATCATGAAAAATTAAAGATGACTTCTTTGAAGATACTTATGTAGACACTAAATAATAGTGATCCTTCCCACTAGGGGCAAATTATAGCTCTTCAATTTTTGTAGCACCAAACACTAGCCAATTAACTTGAAGCTGAGTTTTGACTCAAACTCTTGACCCTTCCAGACACAGATCCCTACTCTACATCTGGTATCACCGAGCCAAGTTAGAATAAAAATAATCCCTGTTATTGTTTTTCTGTGTATCTTACTTTTTTCCCTGATGGCTTTAAAAAAACAATTAATGCTTTATGATCTCCTGAGGTCTTTGGCATTCCTGAAGCTCTCTACATGATATTTTTCTGTTTCCAGTTCTTTGGGAGGAGAAAAGCTCTGGGACACAGTATTTTGATTGAATAAAGTTTGCAATTCATTAAAGGCTTTCTAGCTCCCCTGTGCAGATGCTGACCATGACATCATACACCCTGAGGCCTGCTAGCAAAGAGAAAGAGGGTGAAATCAGCAAAAAATAAAAGAGTCTTCCTGGCTTGAATTGAAAAATGTGCTTGTTTTTTGTTAAACACTACAACTTTGCAGAGAGGCTGGCCAGGGTAATAGCATTCTAAGCATGTGCTATCTGGAGGCACAAAGCCCTCACTTACAGAAATACACAAAATCTGCACTTTGATCCTCAAGATTTATTTAAATAAAACAAGTTTCCAAGCTGCACCATCCATTCTGAAAACAGTTTTTAAAATTCTATTATCAAGAAGGACTAAATATATTACCCCCAAAGTTCCATTTCATTAACGTTTATCATGAGTTACTGAAAATAGAAACTACTGAAAAGAAGGGAGATGGCTCTCCTCTGAAATAAGGTGAGCCAAGTATGGAATTGGGTGCAAAAGGTCCTACTGAGAGTGGAGAATTTGCTCTTTTTTTTTGTCCTGAGTTGGCCTGTTTACCAAGAGTTCAGCAAGGTCTGGAATATCTAGCATGGGGATTACAAATGAAGTAGATGGTCAGATACAGTGTGTAATATTAGGAGACAGGGAGAGGGGACCCAGTCCTGCCATCTGATTAATATGTCCACAGACAGTTTCACATAGTGCTGCAGTGTGGGGTCTAGTAAACACTCATTGAATTCTTTACCACATAGAGTGTCTATTTTTGTACTGAAAGTCAAGTGAACTCACCAATTATTTGTGGTTTATTTGAAGAAGAAAATAAAAGCACAGCCAAGTCCAACAAGGCCCATCGCTCTGCTGCGAGACAGTGTTTTAATGTATTCTCTCATTGTGTGAGTATTTTTTTTTCAAAGTACACAGATCTTAAATATCATAGCTAGAAAGTTGATATGGCTTGGATTTCAGATGATAAACAGTACCAAACGGTGTCATATTAAAATGTAAAAACTATGTATGCGTGCCACAGCCTCTGCCTGCTAGGAGTTCGGTTGTACGAATGTTTTTCTGACTCCTTAATCACACGTTTACAGAAATGAGCTCTGCTAGATATCAGCTTGTGCGCAGGCACAATGTGTCTCAGTCAGATTCATAAAACAGAGAGCTGAACTATACTTTGACTTTTGACATCAACAATCTGACTTCAATATTTCTCCACAAAAAGAGACTCCCGACTCTGTGCTGTTGCACTGTGATGGATAGCTTTGCTGCTGACAGCACTGAGCATAATGAACATATTCATCAGCATGGGGGGGCTGTGCATTCCCACATCTTAAGTTTTTCAGCTAGTGGCTTTGAAATGCCACACAGAAACACCTGCACCATTGCCTCATCTCCAAAGAACTGCAAAGCCACTGTGAAGAAATATTAGTATAACGTTGCCTGTATATCAGCATTTCTGTGCTAAACAACCTTTTAATTGCCTAGCCTCTAATTTTTCTTTGCCTGGAAACACTTGTAGACACACATATTTTAATTTAAGCTGCTCTGTTTGACTCCTCTGATCATCTGGGTTTTCATTGTCACTGCCTAACAATAATTTAATGTCATATATAATGGCATCAAATTGGGGAAAGCCCTAAAAGCTGCCAATCCAAAATGATCTGAATGTTCTCTCATATTCGTGTAGAGGGGCTTGATTTGTTTGTGCCAACATTATTCATTACAGTCTGCATCTAACTAGGCCAGTGTTCTCTTGCTCTTGCATTTTCTATTGCTCTTTCAGCAGACACCGAGGTATCTTAATCAGTCTGTTTCCTGTGCTATAGTTCCCGAAATGGTGGCAAGTCGTGCATTTTCACCAAAAGATAGAAGGGGAGTACTCTGACAACTCTCGGCACATTCCATGCAAACATTTTACCATACTGTTCTTTAACTTTGTTCTTATAAAACGAATCTCATTTTGTTTGCAGCTAGAAGATGAGAGTTGGACCACATGCACAATTCAACATTTGCTGTAGATTTACCCTTAATAATATTGCAGAGAGCTAACTACTATTAATGAAAACTTACTTGGGAGGCCACTCCAAAGATGATCATATATGTCTTCTTGGGAGGAGAAGAGTTTTATTTTATAGTTAATTAAAAGTTTTCTAAAGATGCTGTGGATTTTTGTGCAAATTAAAATTAATTAGAGTTATTAAGGAGCCATGAAAAGAAGGATTTGAGAAATAGTGAGAAATATTATTTAAACCCTAATGGAATTCAGTGAAACCCACAGGTCTATTACAGGCCCCTGATTTGCCAGGATCACTGCAGGGAATCTAACATTAATAAGCACACTGGTAATTAAATCATTTGTTACTTTGTCTGTAATGTTGTAATGTTTCACTGATACTCTGTCAGAGCTCTTTGTGCAGATCAGAGCTAATCAAAGGTAATCAATTTTCAGCATTTGAGAAATCTGTAAATGATTATACATTCATCAGATCATTTAGTGGAGTGCAAGGAAAGTGCAATGCAATTAATCTTCCTGCATGAGGAGGAATTACCACCACAGAATTCAACAGTTATAATTAATTTCATTGTCTTGCTGTGAATTTTGATTGCTTTTCTTTGGACTGTATAGTACAAATGATGATTCATTGCAAAGTATTTGCAAAGCAAACACACCAGTGTGCTATGCAAATTAAAGAAGCTGTATAACAGATAGGTTTCAAACTTCCTATTTACTCAGGCTTGTTGAGTACTAATTTGCCAAATAATAATTGCTTGTTAACTTTATACACTCTTCCCTTGAATATCAAGATTGGTAACCAACGTAAACAGAAAGCACGTGCTATTTTGTATTTTATGGTATGTATGCAAAATACTAGTTAGTGCTTAAACTTGTTCCTTTTTTACCAAATAAGCATTAAAGATGCTTATTTACCACTGAAATCATTTGCTATTTATTTTAGTTAGACATAATAGATATAAGAAACATTATGCATGTACATTTGCTTGCATGTATGCTGGTCTTTTTATTGTTGCAAATATAAGCCTTTAGGAGATTTTCACTTCAAATATCTGATAATTTGAGTTTATTTATGATCTAAAATGTCAGTATTTTTAATATCATTTTTGGCACATGATACAGTGGTGTTAATTCTCTATCATTTAAAAATTTCCTGCACAGTCCCCTTCAGTTTACCAATGTCCTGTTCACTTCAGACTATGCTTATGGAAACAAAAATTGATTGAGAAATGACCTAAAGTATACTCTCACATTTTGTGATTTACTCTTAAACAAAATGATTTCCAAATGGAAATGAAGGTTATAGTTAAATGAGGAAAATGCGTAAGTTTAATGTTAATTGTTTGCCAAATGACTCTAGTTTCTGCAATAATTAAAATGTAGAGCACACTTTCCTCTTTTCTAAACTGCCTTGTGAAATCCAAGTCCAGACTAAGACTCCCATTAAGGGTCTGTAAATGTTAAAACCAGCTCCCATTCTACCCACATACTAGGATCCAAGAACACAAAAACCTCACTTTAACATTTCTTAGTAAATTAGATATTTTGATCTCAGTTGAAAACTAACATTAAATATTATATTTGTTTCAAATATATTCTATGCATGCATGATGTGGATGAGGCAGGCCTTTGTTGAATTCACATTGAGGAATAAGTGACTTTCCCATATGTCAGTATTTTAACCCATAAATTAGCTTAAATTAGTTCAATCACCTGCTGGAACCAGAAGAGTTACTGCAAGATTTAACTGTTCTGGAAAACTCAAACACACAACATTAACAAAACTCAAATAGATTAACTAGAGGGACACATTTTGAAATATGTAAAAATTAACAAGTCAAGGCATCTACATTTAAAAATCTATGGTAAAGCAAACAATACTATAATGCAGATTGAAATATTGCATGAATATAAAAGTGAATACTTTTGTTGTTGTTTTTTTTTTCCTGAGAGAATAATTCAAACTGTGGTCTGGAAATCTAAACAAATAGTTAAATAATAAATGATGACCAAGTCACTATTTTGTTGTCAGAATCAACAGAACGACAGTGGGAAAGCACTTGATAGCATCAAATCTGTCGCATACTTTTAAATATATGTCTGATGTCAGTCAAGATTTGGATAAAGAGAAATATTAATCATGAGAAAAACTGTAGTTGCATGCGATTTTTTTCTTCAGTTTAAAGTACAGAAAGAACTTATTTTTCATAGCTCTTTCCTTTGAATTTATTCACAACGCTTCATTTTTTGTCTTTGCTAACATCTTTTTTAAATGGTTTTCCATTGTCACTAGGATCATAATAGTCCATTGTAGATGGTTCAGGTGACAATGTATGTTAAATATGGTGTGATTAATTTTCAGCTATTTGGAAGGCTATGTTCAGAAAATTCACTTAAAGTAAGTTTTTTTTTTTTTTTAAATGGACACAGTCCATTATTCTTGTAAGGTTAAATCGGTATATTTTACTCCATTTAATCTTGTATATTTAAGGTGTTTGTCTCATCACCTGAACTATGTAATTATTGAGTTAACAGAGGAAATAGAGAAACAAACATGTCAGACCAATGATGCAAGATATATAAAAAAAATCATGTTTTCTATATTCTGAATCTTGGATCATCTTTCAAAGGGTCATTTCACAAGGTTCACCCATACAATGGAGATATAATCTGTTTTTCAGGAAATTGGTTTTATTGGAAATGCATTATGTACCAGAACATAGTAGGTATTCTTGGAAGGGAAGCTCTTACTGTAACTCAGAGAATGAAAAGAAGGGATATGTGTGAGAATGATAAGAACAGTGCAAAAGGGAGACATAATTAGGAGAGGTTACACATGAAGGTAAATGTTTTTTTTTTTCCCATCTGGAATATTGGCCTCTGTTACAGAAACCAAGCAAACTAAAACCTATTCCTATTAGTTAAAAATTTTGAACCCATGTTTTAGGTGCTAAGATGTTATGTATTTCTTCACTCTATTTCTAAAAGTTTTTCTTTGGCAACTAATTCACTTCAATTATTCCAATCTTCTATATCTGCTTGTTCATCCATTTAGGTCTCCTGTATTACTTTATTTAAATGTCCCTGGCACTCCTTAATTGTCGCCTCAATTTATATTGGGACTAAAAGATATGAAATGGTAAAATATTTTTGCAATTTCTAATAATCTGTTACATCATTATTTTTAATTCGCAAATTATTAAATTACTAATTATTAGTAATTAGTAAAATTATTTTAGGATTCAACATTTATTTGGGTTAACAATGGTTTTTTTTCTAGATATAATTGAAGAGCACAAAACATGCAGAAACTTGTAGCATACTGGTAGTCAATTTGAAAAACTAATTCATAGGTTAATATCAAGCTGTCAAAATGTAACCTAAGCATTTTTGAAAGCAAATATCCCTCTGGTAAGCTAACTTCTGTGACAGAGACTATCTGAAATTATTAGCTAGTTCTTGTCTAAATGCCTTGAAAAGTTTCTGGCTTGAATTTAAATGAAAATTTCTGCAAGTGAAAAATAAAGTCAGGACTAGTTTTATGTGATTGTAAAAACCCGCATTTTATTTGATTTTGATAATTACAAATATGGAACAAATCCTTTATTTGTCATATAATTTAAAAGTTGATGAAATTTGAGGTTTGCCCTAATGCAAGATTTGAAGAACCTTTCTACAGATGAATAACTATCATTATTAACAAAATGTGCTTTTTGAGTACTCACTATCACTGGTGGTCTCCATTATTTTTTTTAACCAAGCAGCACATATTTCCTCTTTTCCTGTTTTTTAAATTTAGAAAATATAAGTTTTTGTTGGACAGCCAAAGGTATTTGAGGAATACTCAACTATAGTAGTTAATGAAGTATAATTGAATAAGGGGTATATATATTTTGGTAGATTTTACAAATGTTGTCCTGTCCTTTAAAGACACTAAGAAATTTTAGTTGATGTGAGATGGAAGGCAGTATAAATAATCTGTTTGACTAAAAGTACATGCAAAAAAGAAGAAAAAGCTTGGCAGGTTCTTGCAGGATCATAATCCATGTGAAACATGCAAAAACAACATGCATTCATAACACCTTTCCTGTCTGCCTTCATCCGTGTTCATTTGTTGTCAAAACAGGTTTCCATATTTAACTTCTTTTTTTTTTATTATGCCTTTCCCTTTATTTCCTGGAATGATACGTTATTATCTCTGAAGTGTAGATTTATGCCAAGTTCTATGCACTTCAGTGTGAAGAGTATGGCCCACAACTCTGGGAATCTCTGTTGAAGCTGTGGAAATCAAATGAATAGTCTAAGAGCTTGATGGCATCTGTGGATAGGAAACTCATTAAAGGCCCAGCCCTCTGTTTTATTTCTAACCACATTTTCCCTGTGGGATTTCAGTGTCTTGCCGGATGAAATCAGCAGGACTCATTACTTACAAAACAATGTTTAGAGTCCTTTCGTGGTATTGGAATGCTTCTGCCAGTCAGGTAAAGAACCTAGGCCTTTATCCTTCTGGGGACAATGCAGCCAGCTCACATACTGCTTGGAAAAGTCACGCCTTTGAATGTAACTGCAGGTGTTGCTTCCAAAGGCTGTTGGTTGGTACCCTTCTATGCAATGTTCAATGGGATAATAGAAAATTCACTTTGGAATTCAAACAAAGTCTCAGAGAAATAGAAATAATAGGAACACAATTTTGAAACTTCCTTAGTTTTTCCCACGAACTATGGACCATGACTAATACCCTCAGGGCAAAAAACATCCCCTTGCCCCTAAGGCATGTATACAATTCAGTGTTTCAAATAAGCAGGTTTCATGACCTCACCAATTTTGTGGCTTCTATTCATTTACGAGAAAATAAATTTGAGGGAGAAAAGAAAGCCATGTTGTGAGATAGAACTTTAAAACACCCTCTCTAATAAAAGATCAATGCATTTGAATATAAAGAACAACAAATAGGGTTTTTTCCCCCCTCTGAAAGAAATCATTTGCTTAACTGGATTCCCTAAACCAAATTAGTATAGTTCTTACTGAATTGCTTGCCTCTCTTTGGTGATGTGGCTAGTGGCATTTTGGAAATATTCTTAGAACTTGTAAAATTCCTGCAAGAATAATAAGGACCTTGCCATTGTGATATCAAAGAGATTCAATCACTTAAAGTAGTACTATAGGCTTGTCAAGTGGAATTGCTTTTACAGATTTGCTGAATAACTCATCCATAATGGCTGAAAATTTCAGCCATTTTGTTAAAACATCCAAGGCAGAAGAGATTAGCGTGCACTATAGAACAGCATATGTATAATCATGTGGAAGTTTAGAACACGTCTCACAGTGAAGTACCATTTAAACATCCCAAGCCCTAGTCATTGCATTATGGAAAACAATGTGAGCTATCTAAAAAATGAAGTGTGACTTGTCTTTCATTGGCTGATGAGACTTCAATTGCATTTAAGATTGCAAAAATGTATTTCTAAACAAAGTTGCTATATTTATGCTTACCTTTATAGATGAGAAGTTCTGTAGAATTGACTAGAAAGAATTTAAAAACCAGTTAAATATGACAACTACAGAGAAGTTAAACAGTGAGCAAGTGCTAGCATAGCTGTTGAGAAATTAATATCAATTAGATTCTTATTAATAATATGATGATAAGCTGACAACAAACATCCGGGTGGCTAAAATGATAAGCAGTAAAGATTCTCCTTTTTAAACATATTTTTGACAATGGAGACATATATGATATTTTTCAGTGGGTCAATTTCAGCTTGTAGACAAAGGGCATGCACCTTCACAATTTTATCTTAATTCTCAAACTAAATCAGGAAACAATTGGAGAGTTTAAAGCTTATCATCTCTGGACTCTGGTGTACTTTGCAGCAGCAATCATAAAAGTAGTTTTGGGGGTGTGTTTGGGGAAGAAAAACATAATTCCAAATGTCAAACTCACCCTTTCATTTTCTATGTAGAAAATGTCACGAATAAAATACTTGAGGTTTTTTATAGTCTAAGATACAAATAAACTTTGTGGAGAATAAATATTTATCTCCCACCAACATTTAAAAATTTTGAACTTTGGGAATTGTATTTGGCTTGAATTGTACATGATATTCAATGAAATAAAAAATGTATCTAAAAGTCATTTTATCTTGAATTTAAATTCATGTGCTTGCTACCTTGAAACAATGAAAAGGAAAATATGCAGTAGAAAAATACTTGAATAGCAAAATGCAGATGAAGACATCATCTTTTAACTGAATGAAATTTGCTGGAAAGCAATACATGGATATCAGAATGTGTTATGATTAGAGTAAATGCAACAGCCGGGCAGTAAATTAAAAAAGCCGGGAAGTGGTGGCGCTCACCTTTAATCCCAGCACTTGGGAGGCAGAGGCAGGCGGATCTCTGTGAGTTCGAGGTCAGCCTGGTCTACAGACTGAGTTCCAGGACAGTCAGGGCTACAGAAAAAAACCTTTCTTGAAGCACACACACACACACACACACACACACACACACACACACACACACACACACACACACAAGAATCCATAGGCCCAGTGCACTTAGCGAACTTAGAGCATCAGAGTTGGATATACAGAGCTCATTTACCCTTTCTGTCCAAAGAACCTCAGGGGGCCTTGTACAAACAGACTGTAAAGTTGAGCCGGTTGAGCCAGATGTGATGACTCCTCTATATCTGGTAGTTTTCACTATTGATCTAGCTTTTGCTAGAGGTAGGAAACACAGGAATGACTCTACCAGGAGTTTTTCTCCAACTCCAGCATTCTCCACTAAATATTGCTGCATAGAGAGGATTAGAGGATTTGTCTTAAAAGCACACAAAACTATTTGAAAAAATATCAACTAATTAATGACTAATCTAATGACTCATTCACTGTTAAAAGTGGGATTTATTTGACATGTTTCCAATGTACCAGTTTCTCTTCCTTCCTTCCTTCCTTCCTTCCTTCCTTCCTTCCTTCTTCCTTCCTTCCTTGCTTCCCTTCTTCTTCTTCTTCTTCTTCTTCTTCTTCTTCTTCTTCTTCTTCTTCTTCTTCTTCTTCTTCTTCTTCTTCTTCTTCTTCTTCTTCTTCCTCTTCCTCTTCCTCTTCTTCTTCCTCCTCCTCCTCCTCCTCCTCCTCCTCCTCCTCCTCCTCCTTCTCCTCCTCCTCCTCCTCTTCCTCTTCTTCTTACAGATCACACTGAGGTCTCCACTCAGCTCTGTCAGTTCCACTTAGGTTTTCTGGGAGTCCAGTAATTAATACCTCTTCTTCCTTCTTCACAAAAAATGAATATCAGAAGCAGCTAAATGAAACTCAAAGTGTCAGTGCCAGTACTGCAAATAGTGGAAAATAGGACCTAACAAGCTGATCAAAACTTGCACCATAAATAAACCTTTGACCCAGCTACAGGCAGTGGCCATAGCTGCATACCTCAGTGCTGGTGGAACAGGGACCAGAGAGAGCAGACCTAGGCACCACCTCTGGCCCAGTGCTTGGACCTGAAGAAGAGTGCTTAGCTAATTTTCTCCTGAACACTTCCAGGTGTTATGGCTTGAGAGTGAAGGCTGCATGGGCACCATAAATCCTCCACCCTCCTAGATAATAGGGCAACTATTTCCTTTACTATTACAAAAAAACAAGAGAGTCAGTGTGGTTTGGCAATCATTTCCTGATTCTGCTACTTGGATCACCTGCTTCTGCTCCTTGTCCTACTCCAACCTTACTATTACATTCTTCTTCCCTGCCCTTCTCTCTCTGTGTATGCATTTTCTGAAGTTGTCTAGACTATATGATTATATAGCCTTTGTGGATTAGTGTAAAGTTTTGTTTTATTAATCTACATCTAATTTACCATTTTCCATCCTATGGTAGCTTTCTCTAAGTGAATACCCGAGACAGCTGCTGCAGGCAAGAGGTGTCACATTAATAAGATCTGTGAGTTTGCTTTCGAAGAGGCTAAAGTTTAGTTTCCATCACTAAACTGCCCTAGGCCTTTCCTCTACTCTCACAGTTTTACATGGCATGTTCTTCGAAGATGTTCTCTTTGCTAACTGGCCTTGTTGCCCCAGCAGGACAAATCAGTTGTTACGGAAGAGTGTATTGAGACTGAAATTGGCCTTTTCCACTACCTCATTCGCCAAAAAGAATATCATTTGGTCAGTCAGGGAGAGACCATTACAAACTGCCCCTAAATCAAATAGATAGCTGTTTTTCACACTTTGAAAACTGACTTTTTTTTTTGTTGTTGTTGTTGTTGTTAGTCAAAGCCTCATCTCCAGAAACATTAGACTATTGTAGCACTCTTAGAAATTTAAGATTTTCTGTGGCATTCTCATCCAGATGAACCAGAACTAGAATGTTCACAACTCTTTACCACTAGGTGGTCTCTGTACACACTAATTTCCATTAGTATTAAGTTAGTAATTATTACCATCTTGTAAGAAAGGTTGTTCCTCAAACAAATTTTGGAGCTGTGTAGTAGAAAGATGATGGGAATTCATTGTTTTTTCCTCATGGTTGCTAGAAACATCTTGCTTTAGAAGTTAGGACAGTGTGGGGTTGGGCAGGACACTGTAGAAGAAGTTCCCGGTTTTGACCAACTCCAGCACATTGATCAAATTCCTTGGAATATTGACTCAGACATAGGCTTGAGATTAGCCCTTACTACCAGCCTGTACAATGAACTTGTCATGCTACTCCATTTGTCTCAGATTCATCTTCTTGTTTCTAAACTCTGAAACGTAGTACTGACATTCTAGATTTATTAGGAGGATCCCATATACAATATGAAGATTCCACTGTATGGCAAGTGGGTGATATATACTAGGGAAAGGTATCCTTCCTTTTAGACTTAATCCAAGTCTCATATTGTGCACTGTGATTCTAGGGTGGCCAATGTAAAAAATGCAAAGGGTTATTCAACCTTTCAAAAGACTCCTCATGGTTGTGGAGTGATTACTGCAGTTTGTTTGGGTGTAGCAGTACTACAAAATGGCCTTTGTGTGTTTAACAGACATGATTTTCACAACAACCTTATGGCGTACCATTACTTTGATGTCTACTCATGGATGATATAGAGGCATAATGAAATAATACAAGCTGTCTAAAGCCATTAAGATTCTAAGATTTCAGATCTGACTCAAACCAAGTGTTTTGAGCCCACATTCTTAATAGCTGTGTAAGAAACAGAATTGAAAGGATTTAGTCACTTTTTTGTTAATTTCTGTAATGACCAAGCATATATATTTTAGGTTAAGAGTATGGTCTGAAATGTATGAAGAAATTTGAAACTAATCATCACATGTAGGAAAAGCTACTACTCAAACTCTCAACCTCACGTTTATTTATCTATTTGTTTATTATTTATTTATCGATTTATTTAATATCTCTACCTCAGTTTCCCCTTCCCCCTTCATTCTCTCCTCTCAGTCCCTCCACCTTCACTTTCCCTCTGCCCCCACATCAACTCCTCCTCCATTTCTCTTCAGAAAAGGGCAGCATCCCATGGATATTGACTAAAAACATGGCATATCTAGTTATAGTAAGACTAAGCACATCACCTTGTATTAAGGCTGGGTAAGGCAACCCAGTAAGAGGAATATGGTCCCAAAAGCCAGCAAAAGATTCAGAGACAGCCCCCGTGCTCACTGTTAGGAGTCTCACAAGAAGACCAAGCTTCACAAATGTCACATATATGTAGAGGGCCTAGGTCAGTTCCATTCAGGCTCCCTGGTTTTGAGTTCAGACTCTGTGAGCTCCTATGAGCCCAGATTAATTGTTTCTGTGGGTTTTCTTTCCTCTCTCTCTTTAGCAGAATTCTCTGAGCTCTTCCTAATGTTTGACTGTGGGTCTGCATCTGTTTCCACCAGATGAAGCTTCTCCAATGATTATTGGGCTAGGCATCATTCTATGAGTATAGCAGAATATTGTTAGGCATCATTACATTGACATTTTTTCCTCCAGTCCTGTTTGGTTTATCATAGCTCTCTGTGCTACCTAACCTCTGGGTCCTGGTGCTCTAGGTATTGTCATGTGTGGGCTCACTCTAGTGGCATGGGTCTCTGGTTGGACCAGTCATTGGTTGGCCACTCCCAAACAATCTCTGTGTCACCCTTATCCATAGGCAAGACACACTGTAGATTGAAGGTTATGTGGCTGGGTTGGTGTCCCAATCCCTTCACAGTTTTACTTTTTTAGTTGATAGTCACCAACCGTCTATCTAGTAGCAACAATTGCTTTATTCTGTGAAATCACATCACTTAATGCTCTCAGTAGCCTTGGGAAATCTACAAGTTAGCTTTCGAGGTTCACTTTCAAGAACTCTGGAAAGGGAACATGTAGAATGAGTCACTTGTGATTTGTCTCTATGATAAGCAGGAGGCTGAAACCAATGACTATTCACAGTTATGTGGACAACAAAAATAAATGTGAACTCAAGTTGTCTTCATTACTTCTTCATCAAGACTGTTTTAATTTCTAAATTTTATTATGACAAGCATGAACTTTATGAATTATAATTTCTTTTATACTAATAGTTGTTAAATGATGGTCATCATGATAGTATTTTAAAGAAAAACATAGAAGCCAGGAAGATTTTCCTGACATGTCATTCATTCATTCATTCATTCATTCATTCATATAATATATGATGTAAACTCTTTTAGCTTTTACATAAGCTCTGAGAACAAATTCATAGCTGAGATGGACAACATGCTTTTTCCACAGAGCTGATGTTTCAGTTAGATCAGAGAGAACTTGAGTTATATAGGTAAAGGGTTTGCTGTTTCATTTTGGGTCTTGATAGCTTTTAGCAAATGGCAAAGAAAATTATGGAGAGCATTTAATTTAAGAAAATTCCCACATAGTTAAAACTTCCTGAATAAAATGCTGATAATAGCCACTAATAGGTAAGAATTCTTTTTTTTTTTTTTTTTTTTTTTTTTTGGTTTTTCAAGACAGGGTTTCTCTGTGTAGCTTTGCGCCTTTCCTGGAACTCACTTGGTAGCCCAGGCTGGCCTCGAACTCACAGAGATCCGCCTGGCTCTGCCTCCCGAGTGCTGGGATTAAAGGCGTGCGCCACCACCGCCTCTTTTAGGAGTGGTGTGGTTTTCATAATCAAATTCTGCCTTAGAAACTATTGCATGAAAGTGATCATTTAAATTACCAATTTTATTTGCAAATGAATTCACAGTAAAACAATGCTAAATATAGAAACTTAAGCACTTAGGAACAGCAAATAATATTCATAGAGTATAGAGCACAAACCCCTATTTACATATCAATTTATCTATCTGCACTTAAAATATGTAATAAGTTTATCATTTTTGTTATGACTGCTTACTTAGCCAGACAGTTAGTTGAGCAAATGGATATTTTGAAAACTTTATAAGGGAAGTTGAAATTTTTCTGAGTATTGTTATTATGCTACAAGGTAATGCTATTGCATGTTGCTAAAAGAAGATGCTCAGAGCTTCGCTTCTCATTCAAGTCCTTAGATTTTCTATTTTAAATGTTTCTATTCTACCATTCCTGACATTTGAATTCATCATTCACGTCTGTGACATGTTTTCATATTATCATTTAATACCGATGTCAGTACCAAACATTAATAAGGGTGCAAACATCTGTTGTTTACTCTGAAATGATTAGCTTCCATATATAATAATGAAAATTTACCCTATTGCAGTGATGTTTTTATTTTTAAAAACCTGCAAACATTTTGGATTCTGCTGATGCCTTTCAAAAGGCAATGAATAATCGATATAGGCAGCTTGAATTCTAGCCTCTTAATCTGAGTAAGTTCTAGGATTCTGGTCAATGAAGTTTATTCAAGATGGTGCTCACATTGCTAAGAGTCTATTAAATATACCAGAACATACATAGTTGTATTTAACTTCATGAGACTCAGAAACAATGCAACAAAGGTGGTAAAGTCATATACACTCCTAGGAAGGGAGGTCTTCCATTTTATTGTCCTTTCCTATGTTTGCTAGTTTGTCCTTTGGTGGTATTTAAGACAAGATAGAATTGGTTAGTGAACTCTGGAGGAAACACATTTCTTTTGTTGGTTAGCCTTTATATATCTTTGGAATTTTGCTCCATTATTGCTTTTGACAGCATTCTTCCTTAAGTCTGTGGTTCAGTCATATGGTTTCCTCTATGGAACTGGGAACACCTAGTTTGTTCTCACTCAGTGCTTACCATACTCTTGTATCAGGCTTTCCTCAGGTCTGTAGAAGACTGCCTGCTTCTCCATGGCCCCTTACTAGTTTTTTTTAAACATCTATGAGTATTTCAAATTAAACACACATATCTAAGGCTTAAAAGCTAACTAATCTTTCTCATCATAGTATAAGAATGACCTTGTTAGTTTTTGTATAGGTGCTATCCAATGCACTAATAAATTGCTTGCTCATGAATGAGTTCACAAGGTGACAAAAACATGTTAGAACACTATACCAGAAAATGTACTGCGTTTGAGTGAGAATTTTCTTTTACATTCTAAACTGTGGAATCATGAAAACATAACCATTACCAATATGATTCAGGTTACCATTTGTATTAAAAACAGGAATTTCATCAATATGGGATGAAGAATGCTAAAGAAATCGTTTAGCCATTTAAGGACAAATGTCTCAAATATAAGAGAGTAAGAACTCAAGAAAACTGCATATAGTTAAATATGCTTTGAGTTTAGGATTACAAAAGTTGGATGAAGTATGACATAAATAGTTGAGAATTAGAACAAGATCATGCCATTAGAATGTCAAACAACTTCCCAGTTTTCTAATAGGAGTCATTAGAAGATTTGAATCAGAAGAGTGATATGTAGAATTTCGGATGGATAATTTATGGAGAAATATTGTATGGTTAATGGATCTTGGTGGACACAAATTGTGGCAAAGAAACAGTTGGGAGTAGAGAAGTAGACAGAATCAGGGTCTACTGGGAATATGGCAGCTAGTCAAATGAACTTGGTGAGCAACAGGATGAGGAATCTGGTATGGTAATGAGATTTACAGATTATCCCCTGATGCTGAGAGGATGAAATGTATAGAGTGAGGTAACACCTGAGGATAAGAACATAATCTGTGTTTTGGACAAGACAGTTTTGGGAAGTTTGAAGAGCAAGAGGTTGAAAATACTAACTGGTATAGACACATGAAATCTCAGTAATCCTGTCTCTAGTTCCCGGTGGCTGTATTTGGAACTGCGGCATTTGATTTGCCTTTCAGGACTTTGCCAAAATTCTACCTTTTCTTGTTTTGTCTCTATTCCCTATCCTGCTATTCCATTCTCTGAGTAGACTGTGAGGACATCTTTAGTGAATAGCTTCACTGCAAATTTTCATCTCAGAGTCTCCTTTTGAAGATGTCTACTCAACATTTGCTAGGAATAAGGCCATCGAGATAGACTATTTAAGATGAAAAGGATAAAAGTTCAAGCTAGGAAAGACTGCCTCCTTCCCCACAGCCCCTTACCAGTTTCTTAATGTCTACAAGTATTTCAAATTAAACATGCATATCTAAGTTTAAAAGCTAACATCTACATATGATAGAAAAATAGGCAATGGGTCTGGGATGTTTTCAGCTCCATCTACTTTATCTTTGAATTTCATAATTTAATTTTTATGAATAACTGAATAATATTTCATGTGTACATATACTATATTTTATTTATCTGTTCATCAGTTGATGAACATTTTGGCTGTTTCGGTTTCCTGGCTATGGTGAATAGAGAAGTACAGGGCAGGAAGGAACAGGTATCTCTGCAGTAAGATGTAGAGTCTTTTGGGTATCTACCTCAGAGTGGTAGAGCTACATTTGGTGGTAGATTTATTTCTAACTGTCTAAAGAATCTCTGCCCTGATTTCTACAGTTGTTTCATTAGTTTGCACTTTGACCACCAGTGAATATATATTTCCCTTTCTCCACAGCCTTGCCATCATTCACTGTAATTTTTTTTTATGTTTTTTTTTAAATCAGGACCATTTTGACTGCCATAAGAAGAAATCTCAAAGAAGTTTTAATTTGCATTTCTCTGATGGCTAAGAACGTTTAGAATTAAAAAAAGTTTTTTATCAATCATTTGTATTTTATCTTTAGCTGAGAAGATATTGGCATATAGTAACTATTGGGAAAGGCAGAGTCAGTTTTCTTTAATGATATATTTACTGCCTGCTGGGATAGGCCCCATGCTCTCTACATGAAGGGCAATACAAACTGGCTTTGATGGCTTTAAAAAGACAAACACAGGCGTGTGTGTGTGTGTGTATGCACACATACACACACACACACAGACACAGACATACACACACACACACACACACACACACACACACACACACACACACCCGAGGGGAAGAGGAAGAGAGAGCTAGGGAGAGCACAAAGTTGGGGGTTGATATGGGAAGAGTTGGGCTAGGGAGTGAATATGATCAAAAGGACTGTGAAATTCTCAAATAACCCATTAAAGTATTATTTAAAATAATCCAAGTTAAGTACTTTTGGGATGAAAACTATGACTGTAAAAATCATGATTACCAGTAAGGCTATTTTAGGTATTGAAAAAAAATGTGCTCCCAGACAAGACTTTTTGTTAACCCTTTCCTCTGTTTCTAATGGGATAAAGTACCTACACTGCTAAGCATGGGAAAGTGAAGGGTTGCCTGATAACAGTTACAATGAAAAGGGTATGAAAAAAAATCCATGCCAAGCAGTGGTGGTGCATGCCTTTAATCTCAGCACTTGGGAGGCAGAGACAGGCAAATCTTTGTGAGTTTGAGGCCAGCCTGGTCTACAGAGTGAGTTCCAGGACAGGCTCCAAAGCTACACAAAGAAACTCTGTCTCAAAAAAACAAAAAAAAAAAAAAAAGCAAAACAAAACAAAAAACCAAAAACAAACAAAAGAGAAATCCATAAGTGTATTTTGGCATAGTAATGAGAGATCCTTAACCAACCAAAAAGCAGGGATTGTAGATTTTCTTACTAGGAAGAATGGACATTTTAGTTTATATATGGGGCAGGTCTGTCATTTTGGCCATCCTTTCTTGTAGGCTTATGTGATAACATCCTTCAGTGGAAGTAAGGATACAGGTCTACATCTTTGTTTTAGCTATTGCATGTTATATAGGTGAATGTATGTGACGATTAAGGAGATGATAGATTTTCTTTGATAGTATGTTGTTACAGTCAATGTCTTTCCGTGAACAGCGCTGAATGATTTAGCATTCTCTGCTTGCTTTATATTGTAACTGATTGTCTTTTCCTAAGTGAAAATATCACCAAATAGGATTTCCTGGTTAAGGAATATGTGTATATTTGACCAAGCGGCTATATGACTATTTTCATTAAACTGTAATATTATGTATATTCACACGTGTAATTTATAACTCCTTCTTGTCATAATTTAGTATCATCTCTCTGGTATGTCCCATTTTCACATTATAACAGAAAATGTTATCTGGTCAAGCTTTTATATTTATTTATTGTGTGTGTGTGTGTGGTGTTGGGGCATGTGTATGAAGGAAAGTAGATGGAAGTCAGAGAACAGCTTGTATGGGTTGGATCTGTCCTTCTATCATGTGGGATTTGAGGATGGAATTCAGATTATTAGTTTGGTGGTAAGTACCTCACCTGCTGAGCTATCTCACTGCCCCCTCTAGTTAATTTTTGCTTACATTAAGTTTGGTGAATGCATATTACAAAATCTATCATGTGGAGGATATCTGATCTTCACATATCCAGCTTGTGCCAGCACTAGAGGCCTGGTGTCTGATACCTTTGCCATCAGGCTAGGAAAGGCACATTACCTGGGACTCTGGCTCCAATTTTATTTTGCCAAATACAAACAGACTAATTATTGTAACTGTAATTCTTGCTTGATAACTATTTTGTTATATGTAGTTTTACTAGGTTAAAGTTAAAAACCTTCCTTTTTGATTAGACAGAAAAGGGGAAGTGCTGTGAGTTGTCATTTTGTATGCTGTGGATATGTGTTGCTCTGAATGATTGATAAATAAAACACTGATTGGCCAGTAGGCAGGCAGGAAGTATAGGTGGGGCGAGCAGATGAGGAGAATACTGGGAAGAGGAAGGGCTGAGTCAGGAGTCGCCAGCCAGACACAGAGGAAGCAAGATGACAAGGCAGAACTGGGGAAAGGTACCAAGACATATGGCTAAGCATAGATAATAATTATGGGTTAATTTAAGTGTGAGAGCCAGTCAGTAACAAGCCTGAGCTAATGGCCGAGCAGTTGTAATTTTAAAAAAAAGTTCCAGTTTCTCTAGGTGTCACTCATCAACATTATCCCATGGCATCAATGACAGTTTTTCTCTAGTAAGTGCTAGACTAATGTGGTTCATTTTGATTTTATTTGTTTTCCTTTCTCTTCTTTTCTTTTCTCATCTTGTCTCTCCTCTCCTCTCCTCACTTTTCCTCTCTCTTCCCCATCCCTATCTACTTTCTCAGCTAGTCTTCATGTCCCACCAACACCTCAACTTGGGTTCTTTTCTACATCAGTTGGAGGAGAAAGCACCTATAGGGGAAAAAAACCCAGAAACTCTAAGACTTTTTCCCCTTGATTTTCTTTCTAATATTCTGGAGAAAATATCTTTATTATTAGGTAGTCTCCATTAAGCTTTGAAAGTGCAGTTGATGGGGAAAAGCTGACTATGGAGAAGTGTCATGAAGTATGAAGTGTAAGGTAAGCTGCTGACCATAAATTCCTAACAGGAAAAGAAATGGACAAATATAGGAAACTTTCATCATCATTGCCCAGTTACAATAGTTGAAGACAGCAAGAAGTAGAGTGGAGGCAGATCAGAAGCTTGAGGAATAAAGGAGTGAGCCAGCTGAATGCCTAGTTCACGGGGACCAGAGGAAAGGGGAGAGAGTTTTGCCATTAAAGGTTGAAAGTTTGTGGGTGGTGTAAAACTTTGGGGGGAGGGCTTGACAAATGGAGTGACAGACCAGTAATTTTAGGAACTGAAATCCCTGTGAGACTTGGCTTTGCTTGGCAACTGAAGCTCGTGGAGTGAAGGATGAAGTTATGATGAACAGAAAGATGAATTTCCTGGATCTGAAAAGTACAAAACTTGTTTAGAGGTTAAGTGGAAAAAAAGTGAAGATAGTGTGAGTGATAACAGCGAGGAGGAGTCAAACACCAGGGCCCAAGTGGGAAGGGGCAAAGGGTTGATCTGTAGGAGGAAGGTTATGAATGACATGCTAACGAGAAATGAGAAATTGGATGATAACCACTCTCTATCCCACTGTCAGTTCCAGGGATACAAGAATTTCAAGAGGAGAAGGGGCAGTCTCTGAAAGCTGGTTCCCAGTGAAGGTGGACAAGGGAAGGTTCTCTTAGCCAGTGCCTCACAAGAGAAAACAATGCATTGAGAAAGCCAGGAAAGGCTAGCATGCTTGCATTGTGGCCCACAGGCAAATCAGGCTGGACCAGGAAAGAAATTTAGCTCTGTTCTGAAAAGAACATTCATACCTGTTCACTGCAGCTGACAGATCTCTGGAGTTTGACAAGCCCTTTGTCCCTTCTCTGTGGCCTTGTCAGTGGGGGGTAACTTGGTTTGAACTTCCATGGCAATGCTGACTAAAAGACATTTGAGAATTAAACACAGAATCATGTGTTGGCAGTGAGAATCAATATGCTTAAAGTTCCAGATAAAAGAGATATCCACTTGTGGGATAAATTAGTTGAAATTCTCATGTGAACTTATCTCAACACAATCCACTGTCATGAGTTGTGTGCTAGAATTTGCAAAAATATTACTAAATGCGTTAAACATCACCTTCTCCTAAGCAGATATTAAAGCAAGGCAGGAAACAATTTATTCATCTAGAATCTGAGAGAAAGAAGTAAGCTGAAGCCTTGAAAAAATATGTATTCAAATCAACCTAATGCACTGACATGCATCATGCTTAGTTCTTATAATTTAGCTATCCTAACAAAGCTCGGACCTGGATATCAAGTTAGAAAAGGAATAAAAAACAAGGGGTGCAATTAGGAGACGGGGGCATCGCAGCAGGCTTGCTATTTCCTTGCTGTCACACCAGCTTTTTCTGAGACAGTGACATGAGGACCAGGCAGGTCCGTGTGTTTTACGAGTGACTGTCCTGTCAGTTTGGGGCAAAGGGGACCTCAGACTCCAGTTGGATCGCAGCTTTGGATTTCTGCTCTGTCTTGAATCAGTCATTTCCTGTTTGGTGTGAGTTAACAGTTACTTTGGAGAATTATTTTTTTCCCTCTGAGTCATCTCACTTGATAATGTCAGCCATGGGCTCACTGGGACATGTTGTATTGTCAATCTGTGATTCTCACTTTGGGCCATTTCTGCTGCTTGTGTCTCTTCTACTTTCAATCTCCCTTTGGTCTCCATCCCCTATTTTGGGAGAATTCAGTCCACGTGCAGAGAAATATTATAGGTTAATCTCAGCAGGATGTGTGAGAAAGAGACCTTGGAAACAGGATGAAACTTGGAGTGTCATAATTCTATTTGCAGAGACTTGATCCTTGCTTACATGGACTGATCACAGTTGCTGAAAAAAAAATAACTCTGTGATATTTTCATGGATGCAGCCATATGGCACCACCCTACCTGAACCACCATTCTGTTTTCCCTTCCAGACACTGAGGAGTGCAATATGGACATCCCGTCTGACTACACAGTATACAAACTCTTTACCTAATCTTGCAGATGGGTTTCATACATCCAAAGGGCTGTTTATTAATGTGGATATTTTTTCTCTTGCTTATTTACATATTGCTCAGAAGCCTGCCTACAACACGAGATAAATTTGCATGCATGTCCTATCTCAGGAGTAAAGCATACTCCTACACAGTATTGCATGTCATTTCACATAGAGGCAAGTCATTTTGGGGGTCTCTGTCTCCATGTGTGGTGGGGACAGTGCCATAAAAGCACTCTACAAAAATCACTCTGTTCAAAGTACTCTCCATAACTGATTCAGAGTTCTGAATAAATGTAAAGAAGTGTTTAAATGTTTGGAGAATATAAAATATATTAGAAAGAGTGGAACCCGTAAGGAGAGCTGGAAGGAGTGCAACTCTTGCAATAAGATGGGCTAAGGAATATTTTTGAATTCGCTGTTTAATTCTGTGCATGATTAGAAAATACTTAATTTGAATCCTTTCATCCATAAACTGAAAAAATAACTTATATTATGTAAAATTGCTAGGACTTGATATTACATATGTATTATTTGAAATGACGTTAAAATTAGTTTAGAATTAATATTATGGGAATAGAAGTATTACTATTGCCTGAAAGTAAATATTTTACTCTATTATTTATAATTAGTTTGTGTGTATGCATATACTTAGGTGCATGCAGATATGAGCACATGGGTGTCAATGAACAAACGTGAGTAGATGGAAGCCAGAGATCAATGTCAGGTATCTTCCTCAGTCACTCTCTACCTTATTTCTTAAGACCGACTTTCACCAGGACCTGAGACTTGCTGACTGGCTGGCTAGAAAGACATAAGATTCTTAGGGCTCTACTTCCAGTGGTAGGATTATAGATGCATGTCACTGCACCTGATTTATTATGTGGGTGCTGAGAATCTGAACTTGGATCCTGTGCTGGTTAGTTTTTGTCAGCTTGGTACAAAGTAGAGTCACCTGTTAGGAGGCAACTTCGATTGAGGGGTCGCCTTCATCAGAGTGTCCTGTGGGCATGTCTGTAGGTTATTCTTGATTTATCATTAGAATTAGAGGATGTAGGCTACGGTGGGCAGTGCTGAGCAGTTGGACCTAGGGTATAAATGAAAGTAGACTGAGCAAGCTAGGAGGAACAAGCCTATTAGCAACATTCCTCCCTGTTTCTATTTCAGTTCTTACCCTAATGTTCCTTCCATGAGCTCCTGCCCTGGCATCCTCATTAATAGACTGTAACCAGTAAGATGAAATAACACTCTCCTCTCCAAGTTGCTTTTGGTCAATATTCTATCACAGCAAAAGAGAAGAAAACCTAAACAGAAATACGTATTGACTGTGGGGCATTGCTGTGACAGATCTGACCATCTTGTTTGGGGGAGGACTGTGGAAGCATTTGGAACTTTGGGCTTGAAGTATTCAAATCATTATGAGCTACTGTTGGGGGAGCACTGAAGATAAGAATTTTTAGAGAAATACAAACAATGGAGGGCCACCTTGTGAAGCTCAGAAGGAAGTTTGAGAGTACCTCAAAGACTCTTGTAGGATTGTTTATGTGATGCTTTGAATTAAGAATCTGTAGTCTGTGATCAGCTAAGGCTGAATCATTGACTGTGGTTAAGAAGAGACCCAATAACTTAAATTAAAACTTTGATTTACTTAGACAGTTGATATGACCAGTGTGATGGAAGACATATTACCTGGGAAGTATTTCTTCAGAGTCAGCACACCAGGAGTTGTGGTTTAGGAGGACCAAGGCTGTATCTCAAGCCGGTAGATGAACTTGGTAATGTGTAAGTCTCCTACATGATACTGGTTTGAAGCCTGGGACCACATGGTGGGATTGGAGTCCCTGCAGAGGGTTCAGGGGGTGAGGGTGAAGCGACAGTTTCCGTGAAGACCAAAGCACATTAGAGATGCCAATTCCATAGAAGGACCACAACAGACAGCAGTAAGTATTAAGCGGAGTGGGTCTGAGCTTATCAGACAAACTATGTATGTTATTGTTTCTAGAGATAGAGAGTTAGGGCCACACCAGCTCTTTTGAGCCCAGAAGGTACTAAGTGAGCCCCACATATCAGATACTGAGCTATTCATACTGTTGCATTTTGGTTTCCCTTGAGTATGATTTTGGTTTTGTTTGAATGTGATTGTTTTTATGCTTTTGTTCTTCCCTGTGGAAAAACAAGCACTTAAGCTATTTTTTTGATTTCAAAGGAACCCATGGTTAAGAGACTTTGAATTTTAAAGTGTTGAAACTTTTTAAAAAAAATGTGGGATTTTAAAGTAATACTGTGTTTATATTGTGTTGAAAATATGATATCATGGAGACAAACAAGAAAGGGACTGTTGTGGCTTAATAGTGATGTGTTTGAGTGTGAAGCAGACAAGGGGTCAATAATGATGTGTTTGAGTGTGAGGTAGATGAGGGGTCAATAGTGATGTGTTTGAGTGTGAAGTAGACGGGTCAATAGTGATGTGTTTGAGTGTGAGGTAGAAAAGGGGTCAATAGTGATGTGTTTGAGTGTGAGGTAGAAAAGGGGTCAATAGTGATGTGTTTGAGTGTGAAGCAGACAAGGGGTCAATAGTGATGTGTTTGAGTGTGAGGCAGACAAGGGGTCAATAGTGATGTGTTTGAGTGTGAGGCAGACAAGGGGTCAACAATGATGTGTTTGAGTGTGAGGCAGTCAAGGGGTCAACAGTGATGTGTTTGAGTGTGAGGTAGATGGGTCAACAGTGATGTGTTTGAGTGTGAGGCAGACAAGGGGTCAACAGTGATGTGTTTGAGTGTGAGGCAGACAAGGGGTCAACAGTGATGTGTTTGAGTGTGAGGCAGACAAGGGGTCAATAGTGATGTGTTTGAGTGTGAAGTAGACAAGGGGTCAATTTTGGTTACTAACTTGTCACAAACAAAGCCATCGAGGTCAAAGGACCTCAACTGAAGGACTGCCTCCATCAGGTTAGTTTCTGAGCATGTCACTGGGAACATTTTTTTAAATTAGTGATTGGTGTAGAAGTCCAGCACACTGTTTGCAGTGCCACCACTAAGAAGGTGATCCCGGCTTATCAAAAGAGGCAAGCTGAGGAAGCCCCAGAGAGCGCACCAGTAATCAGCATTCCTCTCTTGTTTCTCCTTCAGGTCCTGCTTCCAGGCTCTTGTACTGAGCACCCCACCAGCCACCAAGGATGATGGAAAGTAAATGGTTAGCTGAAACAAGCCTGTGGTGGTATTGTGTTCCCCCAAATATTGTGCACCCTAATAAACTTATCTGGAGTCAAAGAACAGAACAGCCACTAGATACAGAGGCTAGAAAATGGTGGCACTCACACCTTTAATCCTAGCATTCCAGAGGCAGAGATCCGCCTGGATCTCTGTGAGTTCAAGGCCACATTGGAAACAGCCAGGCATGGTGACACATGCCTTTAATCCCAAGAAGTGAGCCTTTAATTCCAGGGAGTGATGACAGATACCAGAAAGGTATATAAGGCGTGAAGACCAGAAACTAGAAGCATTTGGCTGGTTAAGCTTTCAGGCTTTCCAGCAGCAGTTCAGCTAAGATTCATTCTGGATGAGGACTCAGAGGCATCAGTCAGAGGAAACAGGATTGTGGTGGTATTGTGTTCCCCAAAATATTGTGTACCTTAATAAACTTCTCTGGGGTCAGAGAACAGAAAAGCCACTAGTTAGGCAGTGATAGCACACGCCTTTAATCCTAGCATTCCAGAGACAGAAATCCCTCTGGATCTCTGTGAGTTCAAGGCCGCATTGGAAACAGCCAGGCATGGTGACTCACGCCTTTAATCCCAGAAAGCAGCCTTTAATCCCAGAAAGCAGCCTTTAATCCCAGGGAGTGGTGGTAGAAAGCAGAAAGGTTTATAAGGCGTGAGGACCAGAAACTGGAAGCATTTGGCTGGTTAAGCATTTGGCTAGTTAAGCATTTGGCTGGTTAAGCTTTCAGGCTTTGGAGCAACACAGTTCAGCTGAGATTCATTCTGGACGAGGACTCAGAGGCTTCCAGTCTGAGGAAACAGGACCAGCTGAGGAATTGGCAAGGCGAGATAGCTGTGGCTTGTTCTGTCTCTCTGACCATCCAGCATTTCACCCCAACAACGGGCCCCGGGTTTGATTTTATTAATAAGACTCTCTAAGATTCATGCTACACAGGATCAGCTGAGGAACTGGCAAGGTGAAGTAGCTGTGGCTTGTTCTCTGATCTTCCAGCATTTCACCCCAATAACTGGCCTCAGGTTTGATTTTATTAATAAGACCTCTAAGATTCATGCTACACAAGCCCTTTACTCTCCAGGTTGCTTTTGTTCAGCACTTTATCACAGCAAGAGAAAAGCAAATTAGGACAGTGTGGTAAGTACTTTACCCACAACCATCTTCCCCAGCCTCTAATGATATTTTAATTACCAAACAGTTTTTGAAGTGTATGTTCCCAATACCTTTGGAAATGCCTGACAAATCGTAGCTCAATCCGTTTTTGTGTCATCAACTATAAAATGCATTCATTTTTTATGAAAAAAAAAAACAGTTAACACACCCAAATAGTTACTCATACTTATGGAGATGGAACTAGAATTCTCCGGATGGTTGTTGGATGATTTTCTGGCAGGAAAAGAAACTCAACCTGAAAGGAATTTAGATTTTTACCCTCTCTGTTTCCTTTAAAAATCTCTCTGTTTGGGTTAAGAAGTGGAAGACTAGCAAGCGTGTGGAGCTTGACCACCAGAATAAGAGAATAGATACATTGTTCATGTGTTTTCTTCATTTGCATATATTGCCTTCCTTTCCTGGAATGCCACCCTGCCTAAGAACAGATACTGTGCTTGTTTTATTATCTACTGAAGAAACCACCTACTGCCAAGGTCAGCGTCTCAGGTATAGCAGCTGTTCGGAATTTATTAAACAGATTTCCATCTCTTTGCAGCAAATACTAGAGAATTCATACTAATGCCTATTTTACCATTTTCACTCCTGGCATTATGAAGCTCATATCTTATATTATCCTTATGTTCCCAAGTTTTCATTTCAGTATTTATTCTAAATTTTAGCAAAAATATTTCTTCTTCTATAGCTTCTACCTTTACTTTATTTGGTTAAATGGTTACAAGGAGATTTACATTGGTTACAAGGAAAATCACCCTAAATATGTTTCCATTGAACTTCTTAGTTTGGCTGTCTGTAACAATCAAGCTAATGTGCTGATTGTTTGTTCTTATAACTTCACTGTTCCTAAGAGCTATCTACAGGAAGAAGACTTCAACACAACATACTTTGTGTGAAGAATGTATATTATTTTCTCAGAAGTTGTTTCTTAGACTTTAATCAGATAAAACTTCTAGATGGATGGCTGAGCATAGAGACACACTTTCTTGTTATCTGATGGCATACTGAAATACTTATCTACAACATGGACCATGATCACCTGATCATTGAGTGTCAACAGCGAAACTGGAATGTACCCTATGTCAGGATTCACAATATTCACACTGACACTGATGCATTTAGAAAGCCTATGGTCTAAATCTGTCATTCCTGTTAATTTAGAAGTTAGGTCAAGTGAAGTTTTAAACTATACCAACTCCAATGTGAGCATGATGAGAGCCAATAAATAAAATCACAAATCATTCTTAAAGCCAATTTATGTCTTGAACTTGAAGTAGAGTAAGGGTCAGGAGAAGTGGGATTTCTCATATTTCCTTTGCTGCTGTGACAGCAAATTTTATAGTAATTATAGTCAGCTATAAAACAGTAAATCAAACCCAGGAAGAGGGATTTAGTGATGAGGCAGAACTGTAGTTTCTTGGCCCTTTCCTGTTGGATACTGTGAAGATTGCTTAACTTTCATGTTTCCTTAAAGAGACTAGAAGATGGAGAAGTTTGATGAGGTAATTATGACCTTCTTTATGTCTCCAAAATTTTATAATCTATAAACTCAATAGCCTAGTCTACATTACTGAAAATCAATACACAATTATGTGAAACAAATCATTTCTTTTATAAATAACTCATTTAAGTAGTAGCAACATCCCTATAGCTTTGTTAACATTTATGTGGCAGAATATATCAGTGAAAGCCCGTGCTATAGATGTTGGCATTCATTGTCTATATACTTCACCACATTTGAAGGTTCATAGATCACTAAGATTTGTCTCTGAATTTTGGGGAAAACAAAAATCAAACTCCTACAAAAATAGGTTTTAGGACAATTATTACTATGAATTGAAAAATATTAAATATCTGAAAAATACCAGCAGCAAATATAACCATAATTCATGCTCCTGATAGAGTCCTGGCACGTGTGTGGCTCATCTTTCTATAGTAACATGTTGACAACAGAGTAATAATGATGTTTAATTCAAACAATCTTTTTATGGCAGGCAGGATGTGAAAAATATTTTTGATACATTCATCATGTTTTTATGTTCTGGGATCATCTTGCAAAAGCAGACTAAAATCTTTCTGAAATGTGTGGTCCTTCGATTTGAGCTGCTAGAATATTATGACTCCCTTTGTCTTCTATTTTGTGATTTTGCCAGTAGTTGAAACATGGAGAACAATAGAGTGTACATGAATAGAACTGAGCATCCGCGAAGGTGTAAAGATACTGAAAGCTGACAAAAGAGGAGCACTAATGAACAAAAATATTCACTTTAAATTCCTGAGTTAGAGATTTGTATACCTATATCTTCATGTCATTGAAGGTTTTAGAAAAAACAAACACTTTATTCAAATGAAACTGATTCTTTCACTAATGCCTAAGTGCAAGTTATTTCAACTAATACGGAGTTTATTTAATAGTTATCTAAAAGAAAAAGAAATGCTGTGCTTCCAATCTTTATGGAACCCAATCTCATATTAAAACAGAATAGGACCTCAAATCCATCTTTTTAAATGATTTATTAATTCATTTGTGCATGTTTTCTGTATTACGGTGCCTCTTGTTCTAACCATATTATTAGCAACCTTTACCCAAAAGCCAATTGCTGCATCAAAATGACCTCTCACTACAAATAAAGTTGATTCAGAAACCCAAGTGCAGTTGTATATGGGGACTTCCAAATTCTCTTAACCCCCCCCCCCATTTCTTCGCTTCTCTTATTGCACATTTTCCTCCTGCTCTTTGTCAAGCATGTCCTCCTCATTTTCCTTGAGCTCTCAATGCTATCAGCTTCAGAACTACAGTTAGCCCTCTATGTGTGCGTTCAGCATACCAACCACAACTAAAAGGAATTGAAAAGAAACTTGTGTCTGTACCAAAAAAAGCACAGAAGTTTTCCCTGCTATTTTTCCCTAAACAGTACAGATTAACAATGATTTACATGTCATTTACATTATATTTGGTATTGTAAGTAATTGAGAGATGAAGTATGTGGGAGGGCATGAATAGGTTATATGCAAATACTACACCATTTATGGATTTTGAGGTCTGTGGGAGACCAGGACCAAAGCCCCAAGTACAAAAAGTGACTTTGCTACTTGATCAGAATAAGCAATCTGGTTTTCTCTTCTTGCCAGATGACTAGCTGGGATACATTAACTTATGCTGAAATGTGAGTAGGTTCAATGCCAGTGTCACTTGCATTTTGATACACTTTTCAGCATAAAGGACCTCCAATTTTCAGACTTACCTGACTCCTAACCTTTGCCCCTTGTTATTTTCTCCCTTAACCTGATCCTCACAGGAATATAGTATTACAATTGGTTGGTTAAAATGAATTATCTTTATTGAAAAACAGTTTCTTTACAGCAAATCATTTTTTTTGGCGGGGGGAATGACCTATGTACTTCTTCATGTCTATGTGGTCCCACTAATTTTATTTTTACCTAGATACAAATATTTAAGACTTCACTAGATCCCATGACTGACCAATCTAAGGAAGCTGCATTTTATTGGTTCCTTGGCATAGTGTAGTGGTAGACTTCCTTTGAGGAAAAACAATTGTTCTTCTCTGTCCTTTGTGCAGAATACTCTCATAGGGAGGGACATCGAACTGCATCCCCAGTTCCTGCTGTTGCTGATCTGTGCTCTGATTGCAGCTTGCCTCCAAGTTTCTCTTTCTCCTCCATGGCAATGATCAGGGTATCTTGATCTATTGTGCTCCACATGTCTCTGATATCACTGAGACAGTTTCCAGCAACCTTCATTTATTGGTTACTTGTGGTAGCCTCAGTCTACCAGTGAAATGTCCTTGCTTTTAGTGTGAAGATTTTGGCTATGTCCGTGACAACTGGACCATTTTCCAGATAACAAGTCTCTCTTTACACAGGCCTGTATCTGAAGCTCTGTCCATTGTGGAGGTGCTGAAGTTTCCAGCCCATGCTACTATAAGAACACGTGTTCTCTTAGAGAACTCAGTTAATGTCTATAGTATGGCTCCCTGCTCACTTTCTTTTTTAGTCAATAAGACATATTAGTATGTGTTTGCAATCCTATTGAAGACTGCTTTCGGGTTCTTCCCCCACACTCAGTATTCTGGCCTGGCATCCTGATCAGAGGATGTGGCTGATGACTTCTGCTAAACATTGTGTAAGCAGATAAGGAGGCTCTGTCTTATGTGTCAGCTCTGGTCCAAATAAATCATGTGACACCCCATATCTTCTTTTGGACAGACTGATTTATTTACTCAGAGAACAGAGCAGAGGAAGATCTTTCCCTTCACCTATAGTATAAATATTATATAAATGAAGATGCCTCTTTTGTTACTAGCTTGCAGAGATCATGGTGGGGCATGAAGACTTTGCCTGATTCCATGTTTTCATTTTACATTCAGGATTAGTAGACAGGAATGGGATGAGTAGAAGCCATCCTATCTATTTGTGAGGCCAGATGAGAGAAGAAATGAATGGGAACAGACATGATAAATGCTAAGTAAGTATTTTAAAAACCAACTAAAGAAATGACAGAATTCTGTGGCATTGGAGGTAGTAAATTGCACTTAAAATTTAAGACATGTTCTTCGAGCATGAGTTTGTGAATAGATAGAAACCAGACATTTTTTTTCATATACCCTCTGAGAACTTTATCATTATCATGACGGAGGAAGATGATGGTGGCTTAAGAAAGCAGGATCCAAGTATACCAGGACTAAATGAAGTAAAGTCTGAAAGTAACACTCCATTATCCTAATGGAAAACATGGAAAATATTAAAAGTTAAAAAAATAATAGTTCCTTAACTATATCGTATATGAAAGCTCTTTTCAAAATTAGCATATTTTATATCGCTAGTTTTCTCTGCACCTGTAGAAAAACTGGAGTTTATCCCCTTCCCATGTTTAGCCTCTGTGCTGTAGTAGAAGCCCCAAGAGAAATATAAGATACAGAAATTTCCTTATGACAAGAGCTGGGTTCTGAGAAGGAATGGTCAAATGAGAATGAGAAGCTCAGTCTCAAATGCTGAGGATGAAACTCAGATGTCTGGGTAAAATTAGAGGTTCCAAGGCAGAAGACATATATGTAAATTCTCCCATGTACATTGCAACATTTTTTTCTTATCAGTATTCTACAAAATATCTGAGAGTTAACAGTTTGTTTTTATGTAATTTTATGACATGAAATTGATAAGTCTAAGTAGTGCTTGAGGAGTTTAGCTATATTTATGTTTTATGAAAATGTTAATGAATGTTTAGAACACAATGATGACTCTTAACATAGAATTGGAGATTTCAAAATTTTGATTTGCTTAGCCGGAAGTTATCATGTCATTTGACTACATTTCTTTTAAAGGTAGTTTTTTTCCATCTGTGCTAAAAATCCAGTGAGATTATTGTATATAATGCCATGTAAGTACATATTTATGTTTAAAACAGTGTCAGTTAGAAATTTGTAGATCAAAATCAATAGCATTTCAAGGAATTCTGTTATTTTTCATGAAAGCCTTGTTCATTAAGGTATTTCCATATAAGCTGTTTTGGAGACTTAGAAGAAAGCATTGAGTATTGAGGAATACATGTCTTATGTTGTGCATTTATAATGGAATTGGTACTTCAAGCTGAGGAAACAGTGGTGGGAAAGGGGACAATGTCATGTCATAAATTGATGTTGATTGTGGAACTCTCTTGGCAGGCTGCATGTTGGTGTGTCTATAATTCTGAAAGGGTGTGAAAAGCCAGGCAAATCTTTGCTGTGGGATGTTCTGTATGGCAAATGTGTTGCTAATTAGTCAATAAATAAAACACTGATTGGCCATTGGCTAGGCAGGAAGTGTAGGCGGGACAAGGAGGAGAATAAAGCTGGGAAGTGGAAGGCTGAGTCAGAGAGACACTGCCAGCCGCCATCAGGACAAGGAAGATGTAAAGTACCGGTAAGCCACAAGCCATGTGGCAAGGTATAGATTAATGGAAATGGATTAATTTAAGCTGTAAGAACAGTTAGCAAGAAGCCTGCCACGGCCATACAGTTTGTAACCAGTATAAGTCTCTGTGTTTACTTGGTTGGGTCTGAGTGGCTGTGGGACTGGCGGGTGACAGAGATTTGTCCTGACTGTGGGCCAGGCAGGAAAACTCCAGCTACAAATCTTCCTGTTTTGTTCTTCTTGGGAACAGATACACAACATTTCTGCCCTCTCAGCTTGTCTTTGCATTGTTTTCCACCAGACTTTTTTGTTCCCTTTCCTAGTTCTATGAACCTTCACTTGATATCTGGCACTAACTTTATCACAGATGTTTAATAGTTAATTTTCCATGTCAACTTGATTGAGGTAAGTGACACACAAATAGCAGGAATTGATTCCTATGTCTGTGAGGGTTCTTCTGGAAGAGATGAAAGCTTGGATCCATGAACTGAGTAAGAAATACCCCCACTTATTACGTGGTGATAGCAGTATAATTCAATATGGTAATGGCTTGGATGGAGAAGCAAGATAGAGGGAAGGAAATTTACTTTTTCTTTCTTCCTTTTCAACATTTGGAGATCAGATACCTGGTCCTTTAGATCTGGCTTTCAGGATTTGCACCATGGGACTCCATGTTCTCTGCCCTTCAACTTATAAGTTTTACCTTCAGTTCCCTGGCTCTCAATTCTTCCAACTTGGGCTGAGCAATTACACTAGATATTTTTGACTCCAGGTTTGCAGACAGCATACCATTGGACTTCTGAGCCTTTGTTATAATGTGACCTCAAATTTTAATACTATCTATGTTTATGGTTTCTTTATTAATTTCATTACCTTATGAAAAGCTCTGTTAAAAAGTCACACTAAGATATCTTTATGTTTGGCTGAAACATACAAAACTTTACTTCTGTAAATACATGGATGACCAGTAGTTGATCTTGCTCTTATTCATCATTTGCTTCAAACATATGTCATTTTTCAGAAAATTATGCATTCAAACCTGTTATGCTTTTCATTTCTCTTGACCTTTTACCCACTTACAGACTATAAATAGGCTTAGTCAAGTTTTACCTTTAAAATCTGTACAATATCATACTTTGGTTTTAAATCTACTATCTGAATGCAGTAATCTGTAGCAACAGATTATATTCTAGACACAAGATCTAAAGCAATTTGAGTAACTTTAAATGTTGAAAACAACAGATGCACACTTATCAACTATTAACTACTAATACTGGGATTTCTATATACTGGCTCTGATATAAATTGCACATCTATCAAAAATAAAAAAATGAATGTAATTATGTCAAACTCACATATACAGCAACAAACAAATAACTGAAGTGATAATATTAGGACTTGGACTAACAAATTTATTTTCAATAGAGAATATTTTATAATTGATGTTATTTTAAAAATTCTCATCCACGGTGATAATACCAGAGTTCTGAATTCCAGTTGACTTTGCTGCTGTTTTGAAGTTTCCTGTGGAGAGTACATATCTTTACATATCTGAAGTCTACTGCTCCCATAATAATATACTTGGTGGCAGCTCTTCCACAAACTTCCCAATACTCATATAGTTTGCTTGTTTTTCTAAACTTCACAATAGTATTCCAAAATTCTTGATCAGTCCTTGAGTGAAATTGTCTCTGAAATAGATATGGGAAATGTGTACTTTTTCCTTACCTATTTTATAAGTAGTGTATAGTAAAACATGATATTCCCTTTACTTCTGACATGATTATTTTGAGAGCTAAACTGCCAGCAACAATTTCTATATGCATTGGGTGACACACTCCTTTCCTTCAACATATAAATACCACAAGATACATGTTCAGTTTTCCTATAATTGAGGCCTTCTTGAACTGTTGGGAGAAGCCCCACTTTTCAAGATGTCTATTATTACTTTACACACTGCTTTTATGAATTTGCTGATATTTGCTTATAAACACTTAATGATGATGAAGCTTAGCTTTGTGCGCATCTCTTATTTAATTTTAGTATCAGAGTCACAGAATTATACATAATGACTTTGAAGGTTTCCCTCTATGTTTGCTTGCTGTCCTTTAGTAATTAATAAAGACATACTAATAGCCTATTCCTTGAAAAGTTGATTTTTTTTTTTACTTTCTTAATGAGTGTTTTTACATTTTTTTCATTGGTCTATTAATTTGTTATTTTCTATTGCTCCAAGAATCAAATCTATACTGCTGTGATAATGAGTCTATCTTTATTTTAAACATAGACATAATGTCCTTCTATATCTCTTGGCCTTTCTTTTTTTTTATTTTTTAAGAGCTATCCTTGTTCCCTGCAGAACAGTGTGTTTTGGGAGAAGTGAGATTTACATTTTTTTGTGTGTGTGTGGCCACTTTAGTTTCTGTTTGCTGGTGGTTTTCTTCAAGTGCCTGCCAGGTTTTGGTTATCTTTTCATAAATGTAAAAGTGTAAATGAGGTTCTAGGTTGAACACTTCTGCTATCTGAAGCAGAGTTTCAAGATATCTGCGGAGAGCAGAGCAGTTGCTAATGGAATTTGAAAGCCTTTCTTGTCATTTCACACTTTTTTGCTCTCCAGTTATGAGAACAAACAGGCCCAGGATAGCATGAGTGAAATGAGAGTGGATGAAAATGACCATTTCCTCCCAGTCCAAAAACATTTGGTTCTTAAGACTGACAGAAAGTTATGGGGAACTATCTGTCTTATCCATGTTTGAGGTTGAAAACCTATACAGTTTTAAAAGTCTAAGTTAAAATTTCCTGGCTTTCCCTCAGTGATTCAGAGACAAGAGCAGGTCTAATATACGTATACATAAGTTCCCATTTAAAATCACACACACAAGCCTAGGCTTTTGCTCCTCAGTAAGAAGTTAAGCAGTACCTATATTCTTGCTTTTCTAAATTTTTTAATGTGAAGCCTGGGTCATGGGACATATATGGGGGGAGATGTATTAAATGCAGAACAATTTTATATAAAATGTAATGAAAACAAAGATTCTGCTTGAATGCCTAAGCCGGTTTTGACAGGCAGATTAGAGCCCACAATGGTGAGGAAGACTCACTTCTCTTTTATCTTCCCACCGTCAACATAAGAAGGGACTTCTGAGAAGGCTGTGGAATTCACCCAAAGTCACTAGAACGCAACTTCAGATGGCTGTGAATGTGGCTCAACAGAACATCTGTAAGGCTTTTATTACATTCTCACTCTTGCCGGCAATTAATGAGATTGCACATCCCACTCCGTGTCTCTAGTGTTTCATAGCTGTTTTAGCCAAGTCAGTAGGTCTCTCCTTGAGTACTGGAGAGTTATGGGTAATCTGACAGGCAGCTCTCAAATACTAACCTTAGACTATTTGATCTCTCTTCATCTTCTCAGCAATCTGTTCCTTTATTTACTTCTTTCTTAGTGAGCTCCTTACTCTTCAAATAAGCCACTGAAAGCTATATCATATTATGTCCTTTGTCATCGTTGTGTGTGAGTTCCTTTTATCTTGTTGTGATAAAATATACAACAGCAGCCACTTAAAAGGATTTGTCTTGGCTCAGTCTATTATGGCAGAAAAGCATGGTGGTGAGAGTATGAGTTGGCAGGTCACATTGTTTCCCCTGGGGGGGGGGGAGAGAGAGAGAGAGAGAGAGAGAGAGAGAGAGAGAGAGAGAGAGAGAGAGAGAGAGAGAATACTTGCATCCATCAGATATTTTCACCCTTTATTTCATTCTAGGAACCTAGCTCATGATTACGACAGGAGTTCCCTCAGTTAAACTTCAGGTACCCAATAGTGTATCTCCTAGGTAAGTCTAAAATCCAATCAAATTTACAATGAAGATTAGCCATCACTGGGTGGCTAATCAGTTTGGCTTACCAAAATTAAAACCAAGCAGAAGAAATAATAAATAATAGTGAATAAACAAGTTTCTGCTTTTAAATCTGGTGAAGATAGATACAAATGTTTGTTTTCCACTACCCTCTATAATTTAGGTAAAATATATGCACTCATACGTTACATATGAAACATCTGAAGAAGAAAAGGGGATAAATGGACAAATATCTTAGTCCAGTAAATTTCTTTACTAAAAATGAAGTTAATTTTAAAAATGACATGAGTCATAAATATTACTATTTTGAAAGGCAAATAAGTAGGTTCTTCAGTTTAACATTTTAATATATATTAAAGTGGCCATGAATTTGAAAAAAAAGTAAAGAGAGACATATGAGAGAGTTTCAGTTTCAAAGGATGAAAGGGAAGAGGGAAATGATGAAATTATATTAATCTCAAAAAGTAAAATAAAAATGCATATGATGATTAGCTGGGAGAAGGCAGGAATAAGAGGGACTTTGAAGGTAGTATGTGAATGTGTGTGTGTGTGTGTGTGTGTGTGTGTGTGTGTGTGTGTGTGTGTGAATATCAGGAGCATGAAGATTGCTCACATCTGGGTGGAACAAGAGAAAAATGAATGCCAGTGGTAGCCCGAGTTTCTTCTTTTTTCTTCAGTCCAATATTGGAGCCCATGGAGAGTGCTGTCTATATTTATGGTAGATTTCCCACCATCAGTTAATCATCTCTTGGAAAGTTATCACATACCAATTCAGAAGCATACCTAATTAATCTCCGAAATATTTCTTAATCCAAATCAAGCTGATAATTGAAATTAAGTAGGACACACCACTGTTTATCAGACCCTCTGACCAAAATGTCCACTTGACTTCCATCCATCTACCTTATCTTTCTAAAACTCAATTCAAGAAGTCATTTTACTTCATAAAACTTTCAGTTATCCCCCCAACACACACACAACATAGATACTTTGAAGTGTCCTTCATGCCTCTGCACAGGTGTCAGGAACATACATTTAATTGACCATGAGCTATAACTCTGAAATTGTCGGTTAACTTAAGTATTTCCTCCCTTAAGGGATCTCCTGCACTCTTTAATCACAGCAATGGAGAAACTAACACAAATTTAGGGGATACGTAGTCAGAGTTGAAAATATTAGCAATTGTGAGTATCAGATGAATCAAATTGTTATGTCTGTTCCTCTTACCTTCTCTGGGTCCTACAAAACAACTGCTTTTAATGATCTGGCTCTGCTATCTAGTCAGCACCTTCTCTTGATGAATTCTATCTTGCTTTCTCTGCTCTAATCCTCCTTATGTTCACCTAAATGAAGATAGTGATTTTTGATGATTATTGATGTTGGGTCTCAGCAGCAGAAATAGGAATTTAAACCATCAACAAAGAGTATGCAAAGCAATGAAGACAAACAAGACAAGCACTATCAAGGCCTCCCTTCTCAGCAGTGCGTTTACCCATATTGCTGTGATCTTAATTATAAAGTGAATTCCTGGGATTCATTTGTGATCAAATTCAACATTAAAAATAGCACCAACTACTTTTTTGCTGATTCTCTTGGGCCCGGATTCTTTCAAGAATGCTAAATCTGATGGTATAATTATAGTTCCGACTAAGTAACTCAATTGATAGCACAACGTACTACATGAAGACAGGAAGGGAAAAGGAGATGTTTTTAAAAACATTTTTGGTGTTTCTAATAACGCTCTATTTTTTATTTTTTCATCTCCTGAGACACCTAGTCCTTCCTAGAAACTTTACTGTCATTATAGTACCTGCAGAGTGATACCACTAACAGACCTGGCTGCGTGTTTCCGAGCAAGAACAGCTGTGCAACAGACTGTCTGCACAGTCCCCGTTTCGGGATGCAGCTCAGATCCCTGACACGGAGGCAGCCCCGCACCAGCTGGCTCTGCTCAGTGCACTGCTATTCCTGGATGATTTACCTGTTCTCGGTCCTGTCACCTTACTGTTCCTGCCATCTAATTAAAATCTTCATTCCTGGATTCACTCTGCTACAGATTTGCAATGCTCTCTGTGTTCTTTCTGAGCCTAAACTGGCCTTTTTTACTTTTATGATACACGATTTATTTTTAAATTCATACAAGATGCTTGATTATTTATTTGTGGTATATTTTAGCTCTCTTGTGGAGTCTCGATCAGAGTAATCCTCTTCTAATGTATTCATATAGCGTAAAGATCTAAATTTCCTAATCAAAATCATGTCAGCAAAAGTAGAGCTGCTCTTGGGATAACATTTTAGTCTAGAAAATGATTTTCCTTTAAAAAGGATTCAATGGACATGATGACATAAAAAGAAGTGGCAAAATTACACACAATCAGTTCACATAATCAAAACAGCAATGTTTTGTATTCAGCAAGGATTTCTTTTCTACTGTAATAAATGGAACAAAATAGTCTTTTTGGAAATCTGCAACTGTGTTACGGCTACAAATGCAGTATGACTAGCTTTCTATAGAATTAAGGATGTGGATTTTCAAAACTTCAGAACAAAGTCTCCCTTTGAGACATGATCTCTAAATATATGTTTAGATAATATCTTATCACTGACATTGATACTTGACTTAAAATTTATTAGAGGCTCTATTAAACTAACATGTGTTTATTTTTAAAATAGCACAGTTCATGCAAGTGGATGGAAAGGCTGAATTTTAATCACAAGTCCATTAAAAAGAAATAATATATGACCTTATGGAGCATTTCTGGTTGACCAGGGAAGGTTGTTCCTGTCTTGTAAGATGCACTGAAATCCTTTGTGCATAGTTACAGCAGCATCATATTCTGCATGTATTTTATAAGGTGAGCCAGCTTTCTTAGAAATATTCTACTTGTGTGAAAACAGGGATCATGTATAGCATATTTTTACAGTCCCGCAAATTAACTTTATGGAAACTGAGTGAACATCAGTGATGGTTGTGTGGACTAAGAGATTAAGGTAACTAACTTTTTAAGATGTAAAGCGAGAGTCATTTCTTTATCTAAGAGGCAATAACCATGTCAGTTAAGATGAGCAAGTGTGAATAGATATGATGAATAGTCTGCTTTTTAAATTAAAGGATTTTTGATTTATAATCATAAATTTACATATGAAATTATCCTGGTTATGCAACCACTTCCTACTCAATAATCGTATGAGTCTTTGGTCCTTTCTGCAGCTTTGTTGGTAGGAATTTGATTTATGCTGTACATTTCTTCACTTTTCATGGTGAACTACAGCCTACTCTGTGAACTTTGTAGCAGCTATTTTAAGCACTGCAATAGCTAGGCTACATCAGCAGAGTAGAGAAACCATAGCAGAACCAGAGTTGATGCAGAATTGAGGATATCTCCTGGTTGTTAGGCTGCCTCAGTCTTATATGATATGATATCCTCAGAACTAGGCATGCCACAGCTACTTACAGAATCCTTTTCCATACGTCTCAAAGCCACCACCATACTTTAACACCCCACTGAGAAGTAAGATCTTTCATTGCGGACATTTGGGAGCTTTCCATTTCCTAGAAGTTCTTACTTCTGATTTCAACCTACGTAGGTATCAAGAAATTAAGACTGTACCCTTAGTGGAAAAAAGCTTCAAAGATTTATAACAACTTGTAGATGAGGGAATGAATAGATGATTAGGAGGTTAAGAGCACTTGCAGCTCATGTAGATTACCTGGGTTCAGTTCCCAGTACCCACATGACAGCTCACATCCCTCTATAATTGCAGTTGCAGGGCATCTGATGCTGCCTTCTGTCCTCTAGGAGCACAGACAGGCCACATGATATGCTACATACAGGAAGGCAACACACTCATACCCATACATTATGTGCATGTCTGATGCTTGCAGTGATAAATGAAGGCACTGGATCCCCTGACCCAGAGTTACAAATAGCTGTGAGCCACCATGATGGTGTTGGGAATCAAAACCAGGTGCTCCGCAGGAGCAACAAGTGCTCTTATCACTGAGCTATCTCTCCAACTCTCTAAATATTTGAAAAGGACAAATACACTTAATAAACTTCTATGATTAATTATAAAAATGTCTAAATTAGCAGTTAAGTAAATGTGTACACCTAATTATTGTAGGCAACTATACAGATAATTATAAACTTGTACATAAAATGTATTACACAATTAATTATATTGTGTTTAAGGTAATTGTTTATATATGTAATTATCTTAGACACATGCATTTATTTTTATTTTCAGATTATTCACTTTAATCTACAAATAATTGGGGATATTTAAGCAAATAGATATGTAATATGATTATAATTTTAAATTAAATGAAGATCAGCATAAATGAGATTTTTTGAGCTCAAAAAAATTAAGAAAACATAGGCAAAGCTACAAATTTCTACTGTAACAGACAATAACAAACACATACTTTTCGCATACATACACATACACACACACACACACACACACTCACACACTCACACACTCACACTCACACCAGTTGCCGTTACAAGATATGACAAATTATTGTAAGGAAACTATATGCAGGGACAGAGGGAAAGGTTCCATAGTAAAACACAATGTCAATGGGCAGATCATAACGCAGGGCACAGGGTCTAAGCAAGATCATCCTGCCTATAGCCCATGATTACACACTGTGTAAGAGACTGATGTTGTGGAGTCCTAAGCCCTGGTACAGAAAATGCATTTGTCCTTGTGGTTAATGGGAGATGGCAGAATCAGACCTCTAGGAAGACCCATCTTATGAGTATTGACCATTCCGGATGTGGGTCGCCTCACCACTCTCATCACTATTCTGATACAAAGACACAAGACTTTTTAACATGTTACATCAATCATGAAATTTTGATTTTTTAAGTAAATAAAATTATGTCAGTAATCTCATTTGCATCATACTAATAGAAAAAGACTAAGTGACTTTGATTCAGCCCTAATAGGTGCTCAGTACACAGCTCTTTTCTCCCTGGAATGCATTCCTCTGCTTTCTTTCCCTCCCCCTTTCCTTTCCTTCCTTCTTTATAATAAACACCACATTCCACTCTATAGAGACATATTCCCATTTAAGTAACTAAGTACATTTGTATTTTCATAGTATATTGTTAGGTAATATACTGTGAACATGTTGCTCTGATTGGCTGATAAATAAAATGCTGACTGGCCAGTAGTCAGGCAGGAAGTATAGACAGGATAAGCAGACAAGGAGAATTCTAGGAAGAGGAAGGCTGAGTCAGGAGATGCCAGCCAGACACAGAGGAAGCAAGATGACAAGGCAGAACTAAGACAAGGTACCAAGCCACATGACTAAACATAAGTACGAATTATGCATTAATTTAAGTGTAAGAGCTAGTCAGTAATAAGCTTGAGCTAATGGCCATAAGGTTCATAAATAATATAAGCCTCTGCGTATTTACTTGGCTCCAAGTGACTGTGAGACTGGCGAGTGAGAGAGATTTGTCCTGACTGTGGAGCAGGTGGGACACAGGAAAACTTTCAGCTACAGTATATATACTGCTATGGTTTTATGATGATGGTTCTTGTTTTGGGGTTAACAAATTATGTGAAAATCATAACCAATCCTGGTTTCAAATGAACAGCGTACAAGTTGATATAAACACTTTTAAAGATGCCCTCCAAATATATTAGGCACACATCAATGAATGCAGTGTTAGAAACCTGCAGGTATGAAAACAAAATGCTTAGAATGAGTAAATAAAAGTTTGCTGGGGCTGAGAATAATTTTAGCCAAACTGCAAATATTAATGGTTTAGTTGGAAGCATGCCTGACTCTTGGTCCATTTTCCCTTTTTATTACTAAGGTACCCGAAGATAAAAATCACACCATCTGATACCTAGAATTACCACTAAGTAAACTTTTGTACTACTGAAAATGTACATCAGGTGCTTGGGTAGAACTGCGGGGGAAGAAATGCCCTTGTCATCTGGCAAGTTTTGAAAGTCTGTGTGCTGTTTAGTTAAGATGCCCTTTTCTTCCAGAAAGAGGACAACTTTAGCACAGGGGAAACCCTGCATTAATTTGTTTCCCCATCAGTTTTATAAGTTCAATCCCATAGTTTTTGCATGAGTGCTTGTGTGCTGTATGTATGTATGTGTAGAGTTGTGCTTCTTATGGGGGGGCACATGTGAAGAAGAGGGGACTGTGCCAGGTGTCTTCCTCTACTGCTATCCATATTATTTTTAGGACAGGGTGTCTCACTCAGCTTAGAGCTCACTGTTTTGGCTAAATTGGCCGAACAATAAGTTCCCAGGATCTGGCTGTCTACCCTCTCCAGGGCTGGGGTGACAGGTGCACACCACTGTAACTGGCTTACACAAGGATTCTGAGTATCTGCACTCAGATCCTCATGCTTGAACAACTAGTACACCAGCCATTCAACCACTTCCGGCCCAATCCAATGATCATTCACCTATTTAGAGCTATAACTAGTGTTTAAAATCTACTTTGTTTACTACATTTACAAAACTACAGAAAACTATAATAAATGTGGAAAACACTCAATGGTATTTTTTAGTGAAATAATTGTAGATATAACTCCTTCGTTTTTTTCAGTGTACAGCTTCAGCTCTTTCATTTTATTTTTGTATTGAGAGCTTCTAAGGTTAAGAATGGGCATTGAAGAGTAGCTAGTTCAAGTCTTACTTTCAATTGAGAAAACTGGTCACAGAGGGTGGGACTGAGATGAGAGTTCATGTCCCCTGACACTTATGTCTTATTTCATTATGCAGATGATACAGGAATAAAACAGTTTAGTACACAGTAGTGGGAGCCACCTTGAAATCAATTTGTCAACTATTAGGTGGCTTTTACTTTTACTTACCACATGTAAAGCAATAGGTACTCCACGTACAAATGCATATAATAATTACTTAAGGTTGATACAAAGACTGATTTGTTTATGAGGAAACATTTCATCCACAAAGCAAAACTTGCCTGTTATGTTTAGAGTAGAAATGGAATTGGTGGCAAACTAAAGCAGAAGTCACTTATTAAATACAGAGAATAAGGATTTTAGAACAATGAACTTAGAGAATATGATTATTGTTTGTGGAATGTCCATATTCCTTTTAATACAAGTCACTTGATAAAAATGACTGAGGGTTTTCCCCCACCTTGTGCTACCTCCAGCTTGTGACTATGTCACTTTAACTAACAGAAATGCAGCCTATTCGTACTTTTCTCTCTCTCCCTGCATCGGTTTCAATTCCTTTTCATATACTCGCTTTTATCCAGGTGTCATATTCTTCCTAAATGATAGATTGTAATCTTGCTAGAGAAAAAGATGAAACTCACAAAATGATGGATTTGATTTTCAGAGATGTGATATAGTCAGGTGACTGCTACCTGGAGATGAGCTTCCAGAGAGATTTAGAATTATGTGCCCTTTATATTAACCCTTGACCCCGTGAATACAAAAACCTGCAGGAAATTTCTTTAAAAAATTGTTTAAGAAGTACTTATCCTTCAGGTATCTGAGAGTTTTAAATTCAGAATAAGAGTTATATCTTCAAATTCAATCCAGCACTTTAAGTATATGCAAATTAGTCACATGTTTGGTCTTTTAGTATAGTGAGAATACATATATGTCATACATTTGAAGCACTTAGGAGTATACATGAGAATTGTATGAAGTTCTTATGGAATCTATACTCTAATGAAGGAAGCAAGCACATAAAGAGATACTAAAACAGTGCCTCTGACCTTCTTTTGGAATTCTAGAAGCTTTAGTAAGGCAGGGATCATGCCCAAAATGTGTTTTGATTTTATTTGAGAAAGCATATCCGTTTCATAGAGCTGAAGTTCTGTGCATGACTGGTTAAGTTTCCCAGGAATTTGAAAGGAAAATGGCTTGAAGCAGAAGAGAAGATCGAGAAAATGTCAAATTCTCCTGAGCTGGATTTCACCGTAGAAAATTTCAGTTCTGTACAGTTTAATGCAGAAATGTGTTTAGTGATGAAACAGGACATTAGTGTTCAGCAATATATCATCTCTGCATTTCAGTGGGGAACTGAGAGGTTATACGTTGGCAATGTTCTGGGGAGTACAATTAGAACCAGATACTGAGATCCATGGGAGGCACCATTTTAAGGGGTTCATATGTACTAACTCATTTAACCTGGCATCCCAAGAAAATGTCAACAGGCATTATCTCTGTTTTACAAATAAGAAAAGTGAGGCCAGAGAAGGTAAATGCTTTTAATACCTCACAGGCAATAAATGATAAAAGGTGGATATTTCTTTAAAGAGTTGATTGTTAGTCCCAAATCCAAGAATTTAACATTTGTTTTCAGGCACTCCCACATGTAATTTGAACAGTAGCTTTATATATTCAGAGAGAATTTTTAAAATTCTATGCTAACTAAACTCCCTTTATATTAGCAAAACCTGGAACTAATTCTCTAAAACTGCTGAACCCTATCCTAAAATTTGATTTTGTTTAGATATTGGCAATAATAATAAAATGTACAGGAAGACATACAGAAATTAGAAAGAAATAGAAATATAATAACTTTCTTCTTTTTATGTTTTTGTTTTTGTTTTTGTTTTTCGAGACAGGGTTTCTCTGTGTAGCTTTGCGCCTTTCCTGGAACTCACTTGGTAGCCCGGCTGGCCTCGAACTCACAGAGATCCGCCTGGCTCTGCCTCCCAAGTGCTGGGATTAAAGGCGTGCGCCACCACCGCCCGGCTTAACTTTCTTCTTTTTAAAAATACCTTTTTAGTAGGTAAATGTACTCACCATTAACTCTGCTAACCCAAGTTAAATCAGGTTATCTGGACCTCACAGGGTAGCTGGACACTTGCAAATTTTCCTCTGACTTCTACATGTGTGTATGGGAGTGCTTATGCACACACACACACACACACACACACACACACACACACACACACACACAAACACAAACACAGACACAAATAATAAATGTTTAAAATTTCTTAATTTTATCCATGTATTATGGTCAGTGAGGTATATGTATTAGTGATAATCATATTTACTTTCTTAGTAAAACATTTCCTTTTGTTCCAAACTTTGTGTGTGTCTCTGTCTCTGTCTGTCTCTCTGTCTCTGCCTCTCTCTCTCTCTCTCTCTCTCTCTCTCTCTCTGTGTGTGTGTGTGTGTGTGTGTGTAATTTTGTCCTCACTATCTTTCTGCCAAACACTTTTCCTTAGCCTTCTTCTTGGTAAAAGTTTAGTCATAAATGGACACTACTTTTCTTTCTATTTTCTGTTTCTTTTTTTTTTAATTCAGTATATCTAGATTGGGTCCTATTCTTCATTTTAGATGACTTCCGTGGCTTGTGAGTTGTGGTTCTGTCTCTGAGCCTGGGAAAGATGCCACTAAAGACAAGGAAGAATGATGTTCTATATGAAGAAAAAAACTGTCTTGATCACTCAAGTAGGGTTCTCTCTTTATGCTGTGTCTCAGCCTCTAGAAAGCCAGATAGCGATGCTTGATCAAACTCATCCAAAACACCTCCAAAAAACCCCTTATGTTCCCCCCAAGATTTTGTCTGTTTGATATAGGTCTTCTCTAAAATGTAACAAGTATGGTTCCACATGAAGGAGCAGCTTGGTAGGAAGCTGCAGCCTTAGCAGAGGGGGCCCACAGTGGACTACTTCACACTTTTCACTTTCTCTGCCTTTCAGACTGTTTTCCCCTCTAACCCACAGGCCAAAGAATGCTAACACTTCCTGTTTTAACCAACATCTCTATGTGCCTTGGATTATAAGTTAGTTCCATTAATCTTGTTGCTATCTTTGTAAAATGTTTCAACAAAATTCTCAAAATTCCAGCTGTGTCTTTCATCTCTTCCTGCTGGACTATCTACAAGTATAAAATAAAAATTTTAATCAAGCATCTCAATTTAGTATTGTTGAGCCTTGGTGAGAATGTGCTGTGAACCCCTAGCTAGAACCAGTAATCATCTGAAATAACAGTTGTCCTAGCATAGTTCAACAGGGCCAACCACACGGGCTGCATGGAGTCCTTTCTATATTCCATTCATCCTCTATTTTAGTATTTATTATTTACGATACCAATCTTACATCCAGAGTCAATATCAAGTATGATTTTGTGTTTGTAAATGGGAAACAATATTTACTTATAAAAATTACTAAGAATGTCCTGGTTGTTTTTGGGTTTTTTTGCCAACTTGATTCAAGCTAGAGTTATCCAGGAGGAAAGGACTCTTACCTGACCAAGAGCCTACAAAAGATTGGCTCTTAGGCAAATTTATTATTTTCTCGATTAAGGATTGAATTGGGAGGGCCTTGCCCTCTGTGGGTACTGCCAGTCCTCGGCAGGGGTGACTATGAGTTTTATAAGAAAGCCATGAGGAGTATCTTAGTTACCTTTCTATTGCTGTGAAAAAAAAACACCATGATCAAAGCAATTTATCGAATAAAGCATTTAATTTGAGGCTCACAGCTCCAGAGGATTAGAGCTCAAGAATGTCTGTTGGGGAATATAGGAGCAGTTAGGCTGGCATGTCACTGTAGCAATAACTAAGAATTTACCTCTTACCCACATATAAGAGGTTCTCTCTCTCTCTCTCTCTCTCTCTCTCTCTCTCTCTCTCTCTCTCTCTCTCTCTCTCTCACACACACACACACACACACACACACACACACACACACACACACACACAGAGTGCATGCTATCTGGGAGACATACCCCTTCCAACAAGTCCCTCCTTCCTAATCATTCCCAAAGAGTTACATCAACCGGCGACCAATCATTGAAATATATCAGTCTATGGAGGCCATTCTCCTTCAGCCATCACAAAGGAGCAAGCCAGATGTAGCATTTCTCCATGGCTTTTGCTTCAGTTCTTGATTCCAGGTTCCTGCCTTGACTTGCTACTTTGACTTCCTTTCATGATGGACTATGATGTGAGCGCTTAAGGCAAAGAAACCCTTTGTTCCTTAGCTGCTTTGGGCCACTGTTTTGTCATAGCATTAGAAATCCTAACTGAGACGAAAATTGGTATGAGGAGTGGTAGATAGAAATGAGAGACTTTATTGTGTGTTTTGGAGAGGATTGTGGTGACATTTGAACATTCGTCTGGAAAATCCACTGAGTGGTCAGAGCTCAGTGAGCATCCTGTGGGAGCTTGAAGAGAGGAATGTTGAGATCAATGTAGATGATTGAGGCCTAGCTTGTGAAATGTCAGAGTTCTTTATTCCAGCAGGTCCTTTTGATGTTTTTAATTAGAATTGGTGCTTTTGGTCAGCTGAGACTTCAGAAATGACTATGAATAACAAGAGTTCAGAAGCACTAAAATGAAACCTTTGCTTTTCTGGGATAATCAACAGTGATTGGCTGGGGCTGAAGAATTGTTTATGATTAGCAAGAGATCAGCATCATTGAGGTGAAATCTTCTGGAAAGTATTTCCTCGGGGTCAGCACACAGAAGCTGTGGTCCATATTGTGCCAAGGCTGTACCCTGTGCTAGGAGTCAAGCTTTGTAATGTGTAAGACTCTCGCAGGTAGTAATGGTTTTGAAGGCATGATGAAGGTCAGGGAGTGTAGCTGAGGCTTGCCACTGTGAAGGACCAGGGGAGGCCTTGTTGAAAGTGCAGCCTCAGTTACAGTAGAAGTATCAGGATTAAAGAGATCATGGAGAAAATTGTGGTATGTCACCATGTGGCAGCATCAGAGTTCCCAAAAAGAGGACAAAAGAGGCCGTTGGTGAAGCAGTTGTCGCAATGCTGCAGAGTTCTCATTAGTTTGGAGATGACAGTTGCATGAGACAACCACCAAAGAGAGCAAGCCCTGTTGAATGGAGCTGTCCTGAGTCTATGAAACATGCTGCTATTGATGGCAGAGCCAGAGAAGGGGATTTGACTCGTCCCACCGGATCCTTGGAGATCTCGAGTCCCTGACGTCTGACACTGAGATTAAAACTGTTGGATTTGGGTTTGACTTAGATCTAAATGTAACCATGTACGATAAAATAAGAAGCATCTAACTTACTTTTTATTTGACAGAAGCCCACAGTTCAGAGACTTTGGAATCTTAGAGAGGCTTTGGTTATTTTAAAAGGGCTTTGGATATTTTGGATAGGCTTTGGACTTTGGAAAGAATTTTAGACATTTTAAAGAAAGTGAACTCCTTTAAAGTGTTAGAAATTTTAAAGACTGTGAGACTTAGAAAGAGTGGAATGTTTAATATTGCTGTATTATTAACAGAGCATCTCGTGAACAGCAAGAAATTAAAGGTTATGGTTTAGTAGTGACATGATTATGTGTCACATTGACAAAGGGTCAATAGGTTTGTCCCTTTTTTGTCTACTTGACACAAGTAAGAGGTATCTAGAAAGAGGAACCTCAAGTGCCTATAGGGAAGATTGTTGGGCATTTTATTAATGGTTGTGGGCCTGGCTGGGCTCATCCCAAAGGCAGTGGTGCCAGCTCTGGGCAGGTGGTTATGCGCTGTATAAAAATGTAGACTGGGAAAGCCATGGGAAGCAAACCAGTAAGAAACATTCCTCCATGGCTTCTGCTTCAGGTACCTGCTTCCAGGTCCCTCTGCCCTGACCCCCCTTTGATGATGGAATGTGATGTGGAAGTATAAGCTTTATAATGCCTGCCTTTTGTCCTAAACTTGTTTTGGAGCATGGTGTTTTAACACTTCAATATACACTAAGACAGATATATCACCTCATCTAACATAAAAAGAGCCTAAAAGTACAAAATACTTGTCATTGCTTCCGTGGAGCAAATAGTCTGCGTTTTGCTCTTCATTTTCTTATATCTGAGTTCATTCATGTGGTGACTTGGATGGTGCCAAAAGCAAATAGGTTTATAGTTTCTTCGTTTACACTGAACAAATGTCCTTCTGGACCTTGTGCCTCTCATACTTGTATCCTCTAAACAACACATAAGCAGCAAAAATAATTTAAAACTTAAGCAGGAAATCATGTGACTAGCCAGATAAATTTCTGAATGCTAAATTATGAAAAATTAGATGAATATCTCTAATTTTTCTCTAAAATATAAGGCAGTAAGAACAGTTTGGGACTTGATGGCATTTTATTATGACAGAATGGCTAATCATGATTTTAACTTGTGCCAGCCTTCATGTATTATCATTATTTATAGTTAGTCCTCCCTTAAGACCTTGTTTTGCTTTTGAGTCATTACTAAACATATATTAAGTGTTTTCATGAGAATATCTGGCAGCCATAAAATGTACTTTTTAGGTTAAGTATTGCTAGAACATATAAAAAAATGTCAAGGGGCTAATGATAATGGTTTGTGAAAACAATGTTCACCTGAAGGCAGGCAGCTTCATGTTTCAGTTCTCCACATCTGAAGACAAGTGGGTTTTATGATGTTCTGAAAGTGTATTAAATTTTTTCAAATTGTGTTTCAATTATTACAATTTTAAGTGATGCAAATAAAGTTGTGTGGTCCATTCGATTTGAAAAATGATGAATTGAATGCTGTATGCAAAAAGGATCTTCCAACTTGGAGTTTTTAGGACTTTTCATGTGAAAAAGTGCATTGCAAATAGATCAAGGGTGTCATTGAACGATTCCTTTCTTAAGTATGTTCATACAACAAAACTGTTTTTAAGGTAAGTATTATAGAAGACTTTAGATAAATGATAGGCTAACTTATTGACATCTCAATCTGGTTATCTTGTACTTACATTTAGAAATTACAAATGTCTACATAGATTAAAAGTTATTTACACATGCAGCAGAAACTTAAGATTGCTTACTTTCTTCTTTTGCTTGAAGCAGTAAAAGGGCCCAAGCAGTTACTCCATAAACTTTGAAATATAACCCTCTGTATTCAAATCATATGTATCTACTCATGTATTGCCTTTTGTTGAGGACAGTCAGGACTGCTCCAGGTCCCTGACTTCAAGATTCTCATGTTATGGTTAGATAAAGAAACCAACATAAGAAATAATTAAATCTTCCATGTACCACATGCCACGTGACAAATATCATATATCAAGTTAGGGGGTTATCAACAAGAACTAAAAAAGGTGAGAGGCTTTTTAAAGAACATAGGAATTAAAATTAAATTTGAAGTACAGTGCATGTAAGGTGTCTGTGTGAGAAGTCATACTGTTCTCCTATGAGAACAGTTTCATCAAGAAACAGGATGATTATTTTGAATTATAGAAACAAATTATAGAAACTCTCATGACTAGGATAATAATCAACTTTGTTCTTTATTGATGTAAATTGAATGTATTAGTTTTTAAGAAAATATGTAAAGCCAGGGGTCTGCCTGAAGATGTATAGATCTCATCTTCCAGGAGGAGTTCATTATATCAGGTATGGTTTTAAAGTGTCTACACGCCTTTTGAAATAAGACAAGTTATAGCATTTTGAGACATCTTTGGACAATGCCAAATCTCAATGATACTGCAAATCTAAAAAAACACGAAATACTTGTCACAGAAATCACCTTATTGTCATCCAATCTTGGGGCTATTGGCTTGGGATGGTGGAAAATTACGAACACCAAAAAAAAAATTGTAGATTCTGTAATTTCCCTGCCTTTTGCAATTTTACTTTTTTCCCCCACAGCTAAGTTTTCATTTTAAAGAAATACATTTCCTCCCTTTTGAGTAGTAAGGATTAAAAACCTTTAAACTGCCTCTTCAATTGAGAAGTTATTTCACAGCTCTGCTAGTTTCAACCAAACTAGGGAGAAAAAAAAACTATAAAATAAGCTGTAATTACTTCTTTTCCATTAAAAGAAGTCGCACAGGATTTAGGGTTCTTTAAAACCAACATGTTGTTTTCAGGATTTTTACCATTTCATAGGCACTCGGCTCAAGTTATACTCTGAGAATTACCAAATCACTTTGCATCTCCTTAATTTCAATTGGAATTCTGATTGTCATTATTAAAAGCTGTTGACCTAACCACTGAAGTCATGTTCCAATGGTCCATTGACTTTATTTCGGTGAATGACAAGCCTGACAGGCTATGAATGTGAAAACCACAAGAGCTACCACCCCAAGTCTGTCATTAATCAGAAACCCCAAACCATGAACATTAACTAGTACTTTTAAACAAATCATTATTTTCAGTGTCTGAAGTATTATCAGACTTATAGCAGGGAGCCTGAAGGGGACAACCAAAGACATAAATGGATTATAGTTTCTATTTTTTCTTCACTTCAAAGATTTGTAATGATATGAAGGACATAGGACTAAGCAAATAAGCCATAATGAATCAGTGGAAAGCTGCTATACAACATTAAGGGAAAATGTTAGAAATCAAAACAATGAGGATGACTACAGCACTGTTGAGGAACTAATCCATCAGGCAAAAATCAATTCTCTTGTTGTCATTAAATAATGCAAACATGTCTGAGAAAAGTGGAACCTGTAAAGCAATGTGCATGTGATGGCTATGTTAAGGACACAAACTGAGATACAAAAGCAAAGGACTTCACAAGATAGTCATTTCTGTTCAACTCCTGTATTACTTATAGGTGACTCCTTGAAATGCCCTCAGAAAGACAGAGTTCCATATTATCTTTTTGATAGCAGTTGAGGGTACCGTAAGAAAGCCTTTTCAGTGTTATACAGTGTCCATAAATATCGACAACACTGAAGGTTGTGGCAATTAGGTAGAAGGGCATCACTTTAATCTAGTGACAGCCTGGACCTTACATTGCAAGGAGATTCCACAAACACAACAACTTAAGTCAAATGCAAGAAGTCACTTGAATTTAATAAAACATCAATTTTTCATTCCAGTTTCCTTGATTCAGTTGTAAGTATTAAAAATGTTTTTTTTCTAGCACATGATTAAATTCAGGTACAGAGTGGTGGGCCAGCTGAGATTGAACAAGGGAAATGAAGTCCTAAAGATCATGAATCAGTCTGAGTTTAAGGCCAGCCTGGATTACACGGGAAGTCTAAGACCAGCCTTGGCTAAAAGGAAAACTCTGTTTCAAAGAAACAATTCTGATAAATGTGGGTTTCTGGTACAGCATTTGCCTCCAATGACTTGAGTTCATTCCCCACACTGCCATACCAAAAAGAATTGCAGACTATATACTGCTCTCCTGCCTCTAAATCATGCATTGTAGCAGAGTTAGCATGGCCCACAGCTTTCTGTTCTTCTCAGGATTTGTAGAGATTTAAAAGTATTTTGCTCCTACCAAAAGCATCACTGCAGTATGTTTTCCTGTGGAAAAGTGGAGGGTTTGAGGTCTTCACCAGTATTCACATGCCTTCATTAAGTACATCTCCCTTCTTCCTGTTTTCCTTTTCTTCCTCACACAAATGGCAACATGTACTTCTATGCTATGCTGCCTATATGTTTTTCTTTACTAAGTTTTAGAACATGAATCTTTGTTTTTATATTAACTTTATGACTAAGAGTAAGTTTATAAAAACGATGTGTTGGATGCCTTTTTTTAAAATTTTACGTCTTGGCCACAGTTTCCTCTCCCTGTTCCCATCCCCCAGTCCTCTCCCCCTTTGTTTCTGTTCAGGAAAGGGTAGGTCTCCCATGAATATCAACAAAACATGGCATGTCAAGTTGTGGTAAGACTAAGCACCTCTGCACATATTAATGCTAGGCAAGTCGACCCAGTCTGAGGAGTAGAATCCCAAAAGCCAGGAAAAGAGTCAGAGACAGTCCCTGTTCCCACTGTCAGGAGTCCCCCAAGAGGATCAAGCTACACAACTATGCAGAATGCCTAGGTCAGCCCCATGTAGGCTCCCTGGTTGTCAGTTCGGTCTCTGTGAGCTCCTATGATCCAAGGTTAGTTGATTCTGTCGGTTTTCTTGTGATGTCCTTGACCCCCCTGGCTCTTACAACCTCTTTTTCCCCTCTTCTGCAGGAATACTTGAGCTCTGCCTAATGTTTGGCTGTGGGTCCATATCTGTTTCCATCAGTTGCTGGATGAAACCTCTCTGATGACAACTGGGCACCAGTCTATAGAGAATAGCAGAATATCATGAGGCATCATTACATAGACTCTTTTCCCCTTCAGTCCTGATGGTTCTATCCTAGGTCTCTGGGTCATCCTGGTGCTCCAGGCAGTATCAAGGGTGGGTTTACTCTCATGGCTTGGGTTTCAGGCTAGACTGGTCTTTGGTTGGCCACTCCCTCAATCTCTGGGTCATCCTTACTCCAGTACATACCATAGGCAGGATAGACTGTAGGTTGAAGGTTATGTGGCTGGGTTGGTTTCCCACTCCCTCCAGTTGAAGTCTTGCTTGGTCACAGAAGATGGCCAGTTCAGGCTATGTATCTGCTAATTGCTAAGAGTCCTATCTGGGGTCATCCTTGTAGATTTCTGGGAGATTCCCTTGCACCAGGTTTTTTTCCTGACCCTTAAAATGCACCTCTTTCCAGTAGTCTCTTTCAGTGCTCCCTCCCTCTCTCCTTACCCCCAGCCTGATTGTTCATGCTCCCCTCCCCACCCGTCTTTTCAAGCATTATGGTATGATTGTAAATCTCTATGTGAATCTAACACTTGTAAAATTTTCTTTTGAAATGTGAATAATATAGTTTCAAATGAAATATAGAATACTTAGTTAAGTAAAAATTCAGATAAATTGCAAATAATTGTTTTTTTATGCATCCATCCCAAATATTTCATGACTCATATTTATTCAAATTTTATTTATTTTTCTGGAATTCATGTTCAAGTATTATCTCATACTTTTTGTGTAATTTTAGTTTTGCTACACCCACTAATACTACAGATAATCAAAAGGTAAAATAGTTGCTCTCATTTCATTGAGATTTTTTTTTTATGTCTAAGCATCTGAATTCTCAAGAAGGCAGTACTGTATTTGGCATAATTCTAGGAGATGGAAAGAGCATTGGAAAACAAGAACCTTCAATGAACAGCTCTGCTAGGGTAGCAATGCTTGATTACTTAGCAATAAAAAAAATCAAGTCTTCTTAATATTAAAAATAAACCAAATCTCACTAAATAATGGTGAGTGTTTCTAGAAGTTAAAACAATAAAATGTTATCAGCTGGGCATGATGGCGCATGCCTATTATCCCAGAACTCAGTAGGCTGAGACAAGTGGATCTCTATATTTGAGGTCAGTCTGCCCTACAGAGTGAGTTCCAGGACAGCCAGGGCTACATAGTGAAACCCTGTCTCAATAAAAAACAAACAAACAAACAAACAAAAATGTTGCTAACCTTATATAGTGTAGTATTTTTTTACACAAGTTGATCATTCTTTTGGTCAGAAATTAAATACATTTAATGACATTTAAGCAGCTAAGATGGGAAATGTGGTATTTCACATTTTCTTGCATTTTGAGAGAATATGAGAAAGATATAAAAGTAGTTTAATCAACATGAATTAGTCCTTGAAATTTTACTTACTTAAGGTAAGTCACTCCAAGTTTTCTATTGAGAAAGAATGTCTATGGCATACTGAGTGGATAACACCAAGATGATGTAAGAAGTCATACTATAAACATCATTACAGGTTATATAAAAGTGTAGATTGGATTGATTTGGAAAGATAGAGACTTGAAGGCGAATAACACTAAAAACCCTAGATGTTTTGGTAAAACAAATATGGGAAGTCTGAACATAATGGACTGGGGAGTAAAGTACCATGCCACATGAGGACTTAACTTCAACTCTCAGGATCTATGTAGGCATAGTGGAGCATCAGTAACCAACTCTGGGGTAAGTAAATTCCTAACACTCACAGATAAATTGATGAGCGGCAGTTTCAGTGAGAAATCCTTTCTCAAGAAATAATGAGGACTTCTGTGCAGCTTCCAGGCACTTCACCTGGTACTCAGACTTCCCACATCCTCTTCCAGAGTATATCCCAGTGAGCTCCTCTGGCATCTCTACCCATGCCTTTTCTGCATCCCACCAGATCTAGACTTCACCAATGTATAGCCTAGCATGGACTCACCTGTCTGTACTACAAGGGAGCTCTAAGCTGCAGCCAGGATTCTCCCTTCCTACCTCCCAGCCCATAGGACTCTTTCATTCTATTTCCAATCTTTACACTCCAGCACTGGAAAGAGAAGCACACCATGTACACCAGCATACCAACCTAGTCCCTTCTGCCCATCTGATTTCATTCTACCCAAGCCATTTCCGTGGTCTAGACCCAGCCTTCCTTCACATCCTATCTTCTGCCACAACCTGCTCTGTTCATAACAAACTCAGAGGTAACAAAGAATTTCACTGTGACAAGATCTCATCACAAAATGTCAACAATATGAAAGATTAAGCCAGTATCTGCTTTTTAAAACCCACTTGTAGAAATAGTTGCTGGTGAGAATGACTTAGATAAACTCCAGAACACAGAATTTAAGAAAAGAACAATTGTAAACTTCATCAAAGAATGGAGTTTAGAGAAAGGAGTTAAAGGGGACAGAAAGAAATTGCTCAATGAAATTAAGGACAAAGTGTTTAAAGGAATAAATGCCTGAATGGTGACCCAGAAAGCACAAGCATAAGGCTAACAGAAATGACAAAAGACAAATCCAAGGGTTTAGACCAAAATTCAGCCAGGATATAGAAACACTGGAGATGACTCAAGTTGAAATAAAGGTGGAATTGAAGAACCCAACATATCAGCAAGAAAACCCAAAAGAAAGCTTTACAAGATGAATCAAGAAGAAGGTAGAATATCTGGAATGAAAAATAAGTAAAGTATTCAGACCAAATAAGTACAAGATATGAAAACAAACCAACCAACAAACAACAGCAAGAAAGAAACACACAGGAAATGTGGGACACCATCAGAAAAATCAAACCTGTCCCAAAATGCCACTGGCGTGTGTGTGTGTGTGTGTGTGTGTGTGTGTGTGTGTGTGTGTGTGTGTTTATGTGTGTGTATCCAAAGTAGTCTGTAGCTAGAGTTTTCCTGCCTGGCCCACAGTCAGGACAAATCTTTCTCACCTGCCAGTCCCACAGCCACTCAGACCCGACCAAGTAAACACAGAGACTTATATTGGTTACAAACTGTATGGCCGTGGCAGGCTTCTTGCTAACTGTTCTTACAGCTTAAATTAATCCATTTCCATTAATCTATACCTTGCCACATGGCTCGTGGCTTACCCGCATCTTCACATGCTGTTTCTCATCATGGCGGCTGGCAGTGTCTCTCTGACTCAGCCTTCTACTTCCCAGCTTTATTCTCCTCCTTGTCCCGCCTACACTTCCTGCCTAGCCAATGGCCAATCAGTGTTTTATTTATTGACTAACTAGCAACACATTTGCCATACAGAACATCCCACAGCACTTCCCTTTTTTTTTTTTTTTTTCCAAAAAGGAAGGTTTTAACCTTACAAAGTAAAATTACATATAATTTGGGAATTTGGGCATAGTTTCTCTTGCTACTTCCTGCTGGAGGGGGGCGCTGTATCTTATGGGGAAATAAAGAAAATTTTAGGATTATGGAATAGTCCATGAGGCTGTATTATCTGAGCCAGTTGCCTTCAAACCATTCTGAATGTTGGATCATCTGGGTCATGGTGTCATCGGAGACCTTTCAGGGGGTCTTGGCTGGTCAAACCTGATGTGTCTTAATCTGGAACAAATCCATAGCCTCTGGCTTTCTGTGGGAACAAAAGCAGAGTCTCCTTTCCAAAGCAACATATCCTTATATTCAAATTTTGAAGTCAAGGTACCTTTAAAATATACATTTTGGTATAACTCAACAGCTTTTACAATCAAATGTTTTTCAGCAGTTAAAAATCCCAAAGACAACATAATCTAGATTCTCTGTGTAATATTCATCTTCACGTGGCTTATTTTTTATATTACCTTTACTGTCTCTTTAAAGACTTTATTTTTTAAAACTATGTATTTGTTTATATAACTGTATATATCACCTTTTTTGTCTCTTTTAAGCCTATGTATATTTTATGCACATTGTAAGCTATTACATCTGAATCTGTCTTATTGTGAATCTATTGCCTTAAACTGCAGCAGCTGTGGCTGCTGGCTCCACCCACCTTAGCTTCCCAACATGGTGGTGTTACCTTTTCCACCAGCTCTGGGAGCTATCATGGGTCTATGCTTTTAGCCAAGCAGCGTGTAGTCCAGAAACCTCTTTTTTTTATTTTGTACTAGCAAAGTCTAAATCCACCATGCAGCTTAATATGCCACTTGCAGAGGCCTCATTCCTGCCATATTGTAGGTTGAGCGCACATGCTAGGAACCCACAAGTAGCTCAAACTGGCAGCTGCCGCTCATTTGAGAGAGACAATTAGGAATTGTTTTTAGCTCCGTTTTAGAATCTTTTTTCTCAGGTTTTAGGTGGAAACTCTTGCCACCACGTTGGACGCCATTTGTAGCTAGAGTTTTCCTGCCTGGCCCACAGTCAGGACAAATCTCTCTCACCTGCCAGTCCCACAGCCACTCAGACCCGACCAAGTAAACACAGAGACTTATATTGGTTACAAACTGTATGGCCGTGGCAGGCTTCTTGCTAACTGTTCTTACAGCTTAAATTAATCCATTTCCATTAATCTATACCTTGCCACATGGCTCGTGGCTTACCCGCATCTTCACATGCTGTTTCTCATCATGGCGGCTGGCAGTGTCTCTCTGACTCAGCCTTCCACTTCCCAGCTTTATTCTCCTCCTTGTCCCGCCTACACTTCCTGCCTAGCCAATGGCCAATCAGTGTTTTATTTATTGACTAACTAGCAACACATTTGCCATACAGAACATCCCACAGCAGTAGTCTTCCCTCCTGGGAAAGGACAATTTCTTAAGACAAGAACATCTAAATATTAATTGCTTTACTTCCATGAAATCATCAGGAAAACTGGTGGTATCAACAAAGGCAAGTAGAAACCTAAACTTCAGAGTTTTTTTTGTTTGTTGGTTGGCTGTAATGAGCTCCTCATATCAACCTTTTATCCTAGTTGAATCAGAGATGGATCCATAGGGAGTGGATATTATCACCTCCCTCTTCCTCGAGTAGGAGGGGCTTTCTATCCTCTGCTCAGACCAATCCTACCCTCTTTCCTTGTAATAACACTAGCAGCCATACAGTTTGAATGTCTACCTTGAATGATGTCACAGCAGGTAGTCTCCAAGAAGCCAGTGTTTTAAGTCAGTCATTGTAAAATCTCATATCAATGAAAGTTGAAGAAGAGAAATGATAGGATTTTATCAGTAGGAGCTTGAAAAGGATTATTAAATTCATTTTAAAAAACTAGTAAAAACTTGAAACTAGATGGGAGTTTCTAAAAATTCATACATGGCATCTACAGATTAATTATCTACAGTTAATATTATACTCAAAGGCTAAAGATTGCGTCTCTGTCAAAGTCTGAGAGAACTCTCTTTGCCTAAACCATTGATATGAGCTAGAAGTTCTAAGAACACAACAAGGTAGCAAATGAAATAAAAGTAATGACAAGAAAGGAGTAAACAGGAATAAATAATATTTTCCTTGTTTGCAAGTAACACAATTGTCTACAGGGATGCCACATATACAACTACAAATATTATAAACCTCTTGAATCTGATATTTGAATAGAGTAAGGTAACAGCATATAGATAAGCATGTTAAATCAATTCATTTTAAATGATTCTAATAAATATGATAGACAATTAAAAATATAGTAAAATTTATAATCATTTAGGAAAGCAAATTAACAGTAAATCTGACAAAACATTTGCAAGACTTTTATGCTGAAAACTGTAAAACTTATGGGAGAAGTCAATGAAGATTTTATAAACAGAGAAACATATTGTGTTTGTGTCTTTCAAAGTTCAAAATAGCAAAGATGTCCATTCTCTCCAAAACTGATATATAGTTTTATTCAAATTCTTACCAAAATACACCAAGAGTTTGGATGATATAAATGAAGCTTCCTTGCTTTGAAAAGAAGAAAAAATGTCAGAATCCATTGCTCCATTTCAAGGATCCCCTGTGGGCCACGGGAGTCAACCATGTATGAGGTAGACATACAGACTAGCAGAATAGAAGACAGCACAGAAATAGATGCCTAGGACGTGCTCAGCTCAGGAGATTCTGGGAAAAGTGAAAATGCAATTTAATAGAGAAAATAAATCTTTTCAGCAATTGGTGCTAATGAAATTAGACATCTACTATCAAAAATCAGTTTTGATCTAGGTATAAAAATGGACCATTGACTTAAATGTAGAATATAAAGCTATAAATTCCTAAATAAATAAATAAATACATAAATAAAATACGGAAGTCTTCAGGATATAGAATTCTTCAATGAACTTTTAGGTTTGCTTCCTAAAGAGAAATGTATAATGCTAAAAATTGACAAATTCCAATTCATCAGAATTGAGGAAAAAACTGTTAAGCTCTCATAGGAGGTCCTGTTATGTGAAGAAAATAAGGGCCTGGGATTTCACTACTAGAGAAGATATATGTAGTGGTATTTGCTCCACCCATGACCTTGGGCTATACTGCCTGAAGGAGGCAGCGCTTCCTGCCTTTGTATTTGACTTCTTAAAAGGAAAGGGAGAGGGCTCGCACGTTCCCTTCATTGGGCTTCCTGGTGTGATCGGACAGCCAGGTGGATTTTCTCCCAGTCAGAACAGAGGATGATTTCAGCTGTTTACTCAGTTCTGTATTCATGAGTGTATTTCCTCAATTTATATCTTAATAAATCCCTAATATCCACTAAATAGACCCATGTGGACTGATGTTAACAAGTGGCACCCAATGTGGGGCATGATCCACATAGACCTGGAAAACCTTAAAAAAAGATTCTGAACGCACAGAAATGGAGGCAAGAGCAGCTTCCTAGTTCAGGTGTCTCATTCATGCAGGCTGCCAGAGATACGGCATTTGAGCTTGAGCACAGCATGATGGATTCTGCCATGGTAGGAAATATCTAACAAGCATGAAAGACTGGGCTCTATGTCAAGACTACCTGTGTGTATGTACATGCACAAACAATAAAAATTGTACACTGTGGGAAATATTTGCAAAACACATTTTCCTTAACACTCTGGAATATATAAAGGGTTGCTAAAATAAACCAAAAATAAAGTAAAAAAGATGTAAACATTCCAAATAGATAATGGAAACAAAGCACACAGAACAATAGTGGAGGAACATACACACATAGGAAGTGCAGACATGAAGAGGAGTTCAACACAATGAGCTGGTAGAAAGTTATGAGTTAAAAGCACAACCATGGAGCAAGAATGCAGACCCCCAGCCACAAAAAAGATATGCAAATTATACATCTAATAAAGGATTGCTATTCAACATACACAAAGAACTGTTAAAACTCATTAAGAATATGAATAATCCAGTTTTAAAAATAAACAGAAATCCTGAACAAATTATCACCAAAGAAGAAATAGAAATTGCAAGGAAACTATAAAATGGTCCAACATAGTATGTCATATGTCTCTGTAAGTTAAAACAACAGAGACTTATTTGAATGACCTGAGTCCCAAACACCAATAGATCAGAGCTTGGTGAGGATGTGAGAAAGAGAAATTTGAATTCATTGTTCCTAAAAATGTAACATAGTACATTCAGAATGGAATACTGTCTGTTTCTTATAAAAGCAAGAATATTATTAGACCCAGTAACTGTACATCTTGATAATGACTCAAATGAATGAAAGTACATCCCTGTACAAAGGCTTGCACACAAATGTTTAAAACAGATTTAATCATAATTGCCCAGATTTGGAAGCAAACATCTTCCTCAATGGGAAAAATGGGTAAATTCTGGTATACCCAAAGAGTAGAGTATTAGTAAGCACTAAAAGCAGATGAATAACTGAGCCATGGAGGAAATTCAAATGCATATTACTAAGTGAAAGAATTCAGCCTGGAGAGTTTACACATCATCTGATTCCAACTATGAGATACTCTGGAAAAGGCAAAACTAGGTAGACAGTTAAGAAAGTCAGAGGTTGTCAGGGACTGGAGAAGAAAATAAATAAATTGGAGCACAGGGGATTTTTAGGACAGTGAACTAATCTGTATGTTACAATGGTGGAAGCCTACCATTATACATTTACCAAAGCCCTCAGATTGTGATTCTCAACAGTGAACCTGAAAATAAACTATGGATTGTTTATGTAACATTGACCATCACTAACGCCCAACTATGGTGCGAGATGCCTATGACAATGGAGTTAGGGGCTGTGGGATGTCCTGTATGCTGTGAATATATGTTGCTATGATTGATTGATAAATAAAACACTGACTGGCCAGTAGACAGGCAGGAAGGATAGTGTGGCCGGGACAAGGAGAGAGGAGACTGCTGGGTGGAAGAAGGCTGGGTCAGGAGATGCTGCCAGCCTCTGCAATGAGTAGCAAGATGTCAGTTATGGGTAAGCCACGAGCCACGTGGCAAGGTACAGATTAATAGAAATGGGTTAATTTAAGATATAAGAACAGCTAGCAAGAAGCCTGAGACATTAGGCCATACAGTTTGTAAGTAATATAAGTTTTTTGTGTGTTTACTTGGGTCTGAGGGCTGCGGGAGCCAGGCAGGAACAGAGTAACTACAGCTACAGTTAGGCATGCCTTTATGAGCACATATGGAAACTAGATTTTCTACTTAATTGTGTGAGCTATGAACTTACATTTTTCCTAAGAATTAATTTTTATTGATTAAAAAACATAAGTTAGTACTTAATGCTTGTCTGAATGAGTAAATTATAAAAGAATCAGATGATCAAATGTAAACAAGGAAGCTGGATTACTGAAACATTTCTGGGGGGATACAAAATGATTTAGTCAAGGCTGGAAAACAGTTTGGGGGTTATAGAAGAAAGCGTACAATTTCCACTGTTTCTATCAATTGAACTTCTGGGCATTTATCTCAGACATGAAAATGTATGTTCACTCAAAAAAAATGGGCATGATTGTTCATGGCAGTTGACTTTTTTAATATTTATTTTTGAAATTATTTGTATATATATGCTTGCATATGTTTATGTGCACCATATCTGTGCAGGTTTCTGCAGAGGCCAGAGTACATTGGATCTTCTGAACCTGGACTTATAAATGGTTAGGAGACATCTGCTGTAGCCACTGGACCTGAATCTGAGTCCACTGCAAAAGCAATGGGCTCTCCAAACAGCTGAGCCATCTCTCTAACTAGCCACTCAAATTTTAGTCTTTCTAAACTGGAAAGATTTCAGACATCTTTCAGTGACCTTATTGGTTAAAAAAATGAATTTGCATTTCATTTGTTGCAACCAAACAATAAAAGAAAGACATAAGTAAAAGCAGGCCATATAGACTGATCACCATTATGTTGGATTAAAAAACATCCTAAAGAGTTACATATTTATACGATTCTGTGTTATAACTGAAATCAAGTAATTACAGAAATAGAGAACAGTTAGCAGTTGCCAAGTGTTAGGTGAGTGTAGAGATGGGAGATTAGATATTGTAATTGACAGCAAGAGGGAGGTGCCTTGTGGTGATGGAGATGTTCTGTGTTTTATTGGTATCAATGTGAGCATCTGGTTTCAATAGTAAGGTGTACTTTTTCATCTCTCCTTGGGGAAAAGGAACTCAGATCCTGGTTCATGGTGCATTATTCTTTATGGTTATAGAAGAATAAAATTACTTCAAAATAAATAGTTTTCTTAACTTGTAGTGTGGACTCTGAATCTGTATGAGATGAGAGATTTTTCACAACCTGAAGTATTAATAGTAAACAGAACCAGAGCACATGAAACAACAAACTTACAGGAGACGTACCGCAGACAGAGCTGACACCACATTCTATTTTGGACATATCTTTCCCTTACCTAAATACCTTTAAATTAAAACCAGAGAATATTCACATCGAAGCCATCGTATCTCCAGCTTTCTAACTCCTGTGCTCAGCTGGATTGATTTTGAGGCCGACCTCCATGCACTTAATTAGAGCTGTTTTGGTTGGATTTTTGTTAGCTTTCATGTTGAGGAAAGAGAGCTTAGTGGGCATTTAACTGTGTACAGTAAAATCTTCAGAGGTTAGTTCAATGAATACACTTGTCTTTCACACACACACACACACACACACAAAAAAAAAAAATGGAGGTGCTTGTCTTGAAAATAATCCAGTTTTCTTTACTTGAACGTGCATAACTCAATCACAGAAACTGACATCATTTCTTCCTTTTTTGGAAGCGCTAAATTCAGATTTGTTTACAAGTTGTTCATAGAAAAGAACTATGAAATTTTGAGAAACCTAGGAAATACTGATATTCTTTACTGGTTCAGTGGTACTCACCCAAAGCCAGTGTTACTAAGTAGAAGTAAAGTTAAGGATATAGTTAATTTGAGGGGTCCCCACTGGATCAGGCCCTCCGAATGGGTGAGACAGCTGATTGGCTTGATCTGTTTGGGAGGCATCCAGGCAGTGGGACCAGATCTTGTGCTCATTGCATGAGTTGGCTGTTTGAAACCCGGGGCCTATACAGGATTGTTTGGCTCGGCCTGGGAGGAGGGGACTGGACCTACCTGAACTGAGTCTACCAGGTTGACCTCAGTCTGTGGGGAAGGCTTTGCCCTGGAGGAGATGGGAATGGGGGGGGGGGATTGGGGGGAAGGTGAGGGGGACGGGAGGGGGGAGAACAAGGGAATCCATGGCTGATATGTAGAACTGAATTGTATTGCAAAATAAATTAAAATAAATTAAAAAAAAATAAAGATTTGGGAGTTAATGAATCTTCCTAGCACCCACTCTTACTTTTCCTCGTAAGCTGTGCCAGTGATGCACTTAAAAACAATGCTGTGGCTTAGTGAGGAGTCACTTCCATGACTCACCTGAAAGACTGCTTGATGTTTTCAGTTCTGTAATTTTGCCCAAAAATATGAAAAAGCAGTAATAGAATTAAATGAAAACAGAAGTCTGGTATCAGAATCAGATTCTTCATTCTGATTATCATCTGAGACTATTTCCTGATATATTATCTCAACAGTCAAAGTTGGAGTCAAACTTCATATACTTGGGACTAACTATTAAAGGCTCTTAAAAAGCTCACAAGAAATGTCAATATTTCTATTGGAAACCTAAAATGCTGAAAATATTATTTCTTCTCTAAACCATAATTTCAGTTTTCAAAACCAAATGTTTTTTTTTCTCTTGTGTTTTTATTTGTTTTGCATCAAGGCTCTTGGTCAGCATCTTAAATGTATCATTACATAGACAGAACAAATGAGGGGTTTGCTTCAAACACATGACATGAAAGTCATGGATTATGAACTTGAATCCAGGAATGGCTTTGAAGAAACTATTTTTCACTGACATCATGGCAGGTGATATTTCTAACTTATATCTTCACACAGACTCAGAGAGTCGCACATCGACTGTTGAACTATGCTGTCTTACTTTGAAGTACCATTTATTACCATCAAGACAAAGTACATCCCATCTTCATCATCTCAAGTAAATTCTGACTACAAAATTAGTGTTTCCCAAAGTCTAATGGAACATGGTGTTATTTTTGCTTGCTGCTACATCATTATTTTTCCAATAAAAAAGCCTGTAATAATAGAGCAAATATACAAACATAAAAATAAAATAGAAAGTTGATTATGTTAAAAATTGCTAACACAATGTAAGGTATTCAGATGCAGCTCAATAAAGCTGGGGATAAAGCCTTATATATTGCTTGAGGGCTGTTTCTGAGCCTGCTGATTGAAATATTGAGTGACAGACAGCACATGAAGAAGTCCAAATCTATGCTTCAGTTGTTTCTTAGACTAATCACCAAACTTTAAAGTGGAAGATAAAGAAAGTTAGGAGGATTGGAGTTATTTGTAAAGAGAAGATGAGTCTGAGTGACATTAATTGATCTCAAGTAAATTAGCAATACAAGCGCTTCTACTTCCATTGAGAAAATAATGACTATCATATAATTTATCATCCAAACTGGTGTACATCTGAAAGCAAATGCTTCCTGTTAATGATTAAAGATAGAAAAGGGATGGATTAGGATGTATCATTCAGTTCATCAGGCACTTTTTACTTCATTGTGAGAAAAAGAAAGGAAGAAAGAAAGAGGAGACATTGCCTCTGTCTTAAAAAAAGTACAAGGGTTTGTGCATGGGTGTATGGATATTTTGTTAGCAATTGACATACAACTCTTCAAGGAGTACAAAGGAGAATTTGTCATTTCAGACTATGGAACAATCCAAAAGCTCTACAGATGGGTGGAGCTAGGAGTACTGAGATAAGTCCACTTGATGGAGAAACCTAGACCAAGGCTGTCTAACTGGCTAATAACAAAATTGAGGGTGAAGCCTGTAGTTTCCTGCACTTCATTCTACAACTTTTCATTCACTGTGCTTTTAATAAAAGTCTCCAGGAGAGCAGTGGTGGCCAGATCTTTCCAAGATCTGTTTTACAATTTTCAAGGAAAAAATTGCAGCTTGAAATTTCCTTGTGATTAAGTAACTTTTGACTTGTTCTTTCAAAGCCCTGAGATGTTGGGGGGTTTTATTTACTTGTTGTGTTTGTGTTTCAGGAAGACACTTTGAGACAAGAATTTCCTAGTGAGTTGAAGGTCCTGACAAGGAGCTTTGCGATTTGTATACTGCCTGGTTGGGTTAACAGAACCTTCCCAGCATCATCTTCTAAACTGGCTTTCATCCCTTCCCAGCACAGCAGAAACAGACACAGCTGTGTATATATAACTCAGTGGAAGCCCAACATAAACCCAATTCCCCTACAATGCTTTATTCTGTCCTAAAAATGCACTTATTAGTAGAATGGTGTGCTAGTCTGTAATCTGTGGGGTAAGCTTGCTCCCACATTCACTCAAGATCACCCAAAGTTGTAAAGTTTTGCCTCCACAATTCCACCATTGCTATATATTAATTATTCATTCAGTCAATCAAGCACTCATACCTGAAAAGTATTCTAGTATCATTCTTGTTACATTTTCATGTAAGAATATTAGCTCTTTAAGCGTTCATAAGTTTGTTCTATTTATTTCAGAAATAAAAATTTAAAGACAGAAAAATGTCAATTATACGAAAAATAATGAGCTGTTCTCTTTGAGGAAAAAGGCACACCACATAGAACAAGACAATGGCTGACGCCCTGTGATTGACAGGTGGATATCACATTAGATGAAAATGATAAGAGATTTAGTGGACTGGAGAATAACTTCCTTCTGACAGTGCCCTGACCCTTGACCTGTGGCCTGACTCTTGTTAGCTTCACTAACACAGGGTAATTGTTGCAGGTGTGGGATGAAAGGCAGCTTTACAGAAACTACCAACAGTCAGAGATTTATTTTTGATGACCCCCTAATTTGCTGTTGAGATAAAACCAAAGTTTCGACTGTCTCTGACCTAGAAGAACTTGAAAATTCACCCAATAGATAGGAAGGTTCCAAATGCAGAGAACTTTCTTTAGCATTTGTCTTAAAAAATTTCTATTGCAACAGGGAAGGCGTGTGATATAGTCCAAAGCAAATATGTGACACCATCATACTGAATGCACATTGCACACATAATTGTGGCCTCGGTTTGATAAAGACTAACTTTTCATACTAGGCTTCCTAAATATTTTTGAATATTTGTAAACTCTTACTGTTTTATACTCATAAAGTGTGTCCTATTCTGAAATGACTCATTTATATGCTAATCACCATGTTCAGAAGAAACCAGTTTTGAGTTTACTCGAAGGTTCTGAAGGTAATGGCTTTGTGAGTATTCACAGATGAAAAGGTAACAGTTATGAATGATCATGAAAGCAAGTGTCTTCTCCTTTAAAAATAACATAATGTATACTCCTTTTAGCAATAAACTCTGAAAATACAGTGGAGCAGAGAGAGCTATGCAAACCTGTGATATAGTAGGAGAATATTACCAAGAAAATCAAATGTCCACAGTGTTCCTTCAAATGAAATCATTGCAGTCCCACGGCCATGATGTCAAAGAAAACTGCAGAGGAATGGAATGAAAATTAATTCCCAGCTCATCAATATATCAACATGAAGTCAAAGCCAATGCTTTGAAGTGTTTTCAAAATGCTTCACCTTAAAGTGGACCTGGTTAAGCTTTCAAATGTGAGCCACTAATGTGGTATATTTCACTTTTTTAGAATTTTTAACACTAGAATCACCAGCATGTTGTCACTCAAGATGAAGAAATAGTAACAACTGCTTAGCCACCAGATTTTGGTTCAAAGCATTTGCAAGACAGAAATTACTTTTAAACTCATTGAGGGTTCTTATTAAGGTCACGGGTCTTGACCTTTGAGAATTTTTTCTTATCCAACTGTCATACCAATGATGCACAATTGTTTAAGATAATGAACTAAGGAAAATATAAGGGTTATGTTGATCTTACAGTGATACCAGAGGTAAAGTATTTCAGTTAGTTTAGTAACCGTGTAGCCAAACCCATCTGTTTCCAAAATATCACACTTTCTTTTTTTAAATCATGAAAATAAAGGATTACGCTCATGTAGTGCTTTGTTATGCATAGTTGCTGTAATAATGTCTTCTTCCCAGACTGCCAGCTTTTCAACTGTGATGAGATCATCAGGTAACGGGCAGGATATGAGGCTCTGTGTCCTGTGTTGTTAGCACATTAAAAAAAGAAATAGCTAGGATAATTAACAACTACCTATTTGTCCGTGGGATACATTCATTATGGCACTACAAATTGGGGGTCTCCAAAATCTGTGCAATAAAATTTACTCTTTGTTCAGGAAGTTCCCCTTGGATCTGGGGAACATTCTGGTTTGCTGTGGCTATTGTAATAGTGACAGGCAGTTGACATGTCTCATAGTCTAAATGTAGTGGCAAGCGGGGGGTGGTACAATGACGAAAAAAAATGCCATTCATGCGTGTGCAAAGGAAAGGTGTTTCTTAGCATATTCCAACCTATGTTCAGACTGGAGTTGGGTCTTGGGGGTTGAAGGTCAAATCTGTGAGGTCAAAGCTATTTCTTGTCAATCTTCGTTCACTAATGACACATGAATTGGAAATTAGAACAAAGTAAGTAAAACGAATAGCCAGAAGGTGAGTGTCTGTTTTATTACTCAGAAGAGCTGGGAAATCTGGCCAATTGTTGCCCTATGTGGCTTGAATGACAGTTGTTAAGTTGAAAAAGGGACAGTGTGATGGGAATGCCACTTTAAATCTCAATTACCTCCTCCACTCCAATCAGCTTGGTGGAGCTTTAATGAAGTGCAATTCTCTGTCCTTTTCCTCGTACTTCTATCTCTAGAATGAGCCTCGCATTCAAGTTTGACAGCAGTACAATCAGTTTTCCATTCATCACTGGCCCTGTTTTAACCCTGCTGAAAAAGGGCCTAATGTACGTGGCAGTGATGGCAATTAGGCAGAAAAGTAATATTAGAAACAGACAAAAGCCTGAGTCTTTTAGCATTACAGGTGTTTTTTTTTTCCCCCCATTCTAGACATAAAGGAATAGGCAGTGTTGTTAAGTCCCCTTCTTCAGTCTTCTCTTAAGCTGAAAGTCCAACGATTTCAAGATTCAATTAATTAGAGACATGGAGAGCCAAAGAACAAGGTAAAAGCTAAGTTCTTTCTAACTGAAGACACACTTAGTAATTGGCCCCTTATTAAAATGGATATCTTCTGGGTGTATGTTTAATAAGGTTGATAACAACTCGTCATTTCCTCATTAAGTGAGCACATGAATACACTCTGTATGTAGAAAGGGAATCTTCTAGAGAACAAACAGGAAAATATCAATCTGGTAAATATAGGAATGTAAACCATAAAAATTGAAAAGCCCGGAGAGCTATAACTTTTCAGGATGGGGTCATGTTAAGTGAAGTGAAGTGTGTGTGTGTGTGTGTGTGTGTGTGTGTGTGTGTGTGTGTGTGTCTGTGTGTCTGGTGTGTGTGTGTGTATGTGTGTGTGTGTGTCTGGGGTGTGTGTGTGTGTGTGTGTGTGTGTGTGTGTGTGTGAATGAGTGTGTAAGCTGAGAATTTTTTTAGAAGAAAAGTCTTGGCTCCCCACTCACTTAATTTGAGATTCAAAATATTGAAGCCTTTGAGTTTTATAACCCAGATCAACAATGTTTACTATGATTTTTTAAATTAAACTATAAGGATGGATGACATATTTAATGACTTTTCCATATGTATACAAATACTAGATTTCCAAACCTATACATTTGTATCTGCATGTACAAGTGTCCATGTAATAAACACACTGTATCATTACAATGAAAAGCCACACATGCATGCTTAAGCACCTATGTGTATTTATCTGCACATATTTGCAAATGTGTCCATGCAGTCCATGGAAGTTTAGAAAAGATAAAAGTTCATAGATTTTGTGCATGCATTTAATTGTTGTATGTGCTTTCTTAACGGTTCCTTTTACGCCAATTTTTTAAAATGTCAGCAAGGTTGGGGTACATTTTTTTTTCTTTCTTGTTTTGTTTTGTTTTGTTTGAGATTCCACAGGAACATGTGGCAATGGTGTAAGGATCTTGTTTAAGAGTAAGGGAGGCTTGGAGGGGAGGGGGAAAAAACAGATGCAGCAATTAGGCGGCTCTTGCTGCTCATTGGGGAGGCGGCACAAGTGGGTGATAGCGGCTTTCACCTCTCACACTCCCTTCTCTCCTGCCTGATTCCTAGAACAATTCCTGTCAGAAACACTCTTTGAAAAAGGCTGCATTAGACAATGGCTCTTCACCCTTCTTTTACGCTTTAAGTAGTGGAGCAGAATGCTGCAAGGGGCTGAAAACAAGGCGTAATCTGAGAAAGACGCGCGGGCATTGTTATAACTGTGAAAACCAGAAGAGCCCTTTCAGAGCCGTGACTGAAAGTGCTCGGAAGACCTTTAGTCCTTTGCACTCTCCCAATCACCAATTAGACAAACATTAACATCAATTAAGCTGTTATACGGCACAGGTTCCATATAATTACCTTAATGGGTTGACGCTTTCTTTAGCAGCAATTTCTTAAACAAACTTCATCTTTTGTGCAACAGGCTAAGAAAATTCTCAGCAGGGAGCATTTCCTTTTGTCAAGTTTTCTAAAGAGACAGCTGAATTGTTCTATTTAACAACAAACACCTTCAGTAAGGACCCTCGTCTTGTCCCCGTTCCCACCACATTTGACTACTAGGCTCAAAGCTTATTAACCATCAGAGACAAAAAAAACGGACTGGCCAGGGGAGCCCAGACACATGCAGGGCGGGCAGTACACAAAGGACCAGTGGGTCTGGCACCGGTTTGCAAGCAGACCGTCGGAGAAAGCACCAATTGATTTAGTGCCTAGTTAGTATCCAGAGCGCCAGATCCGTCCTCACCAAAAGCACAAAGAAAATGAAATAGAAAAACAGGATCTTGCTCATAAAACAAGACAAATCTGTCTAATTTATTTTGTACCAGTAAGTGCTAATTAAATGCAAGCTACTCGGATTCTTCCTGTCCCTGCCTCACCTAATTCGCTTAGAATCCCGACAATGCCAGTCTGATTTTTCCCCCTGTTTAACAAACATTCATTTGAAATGTACTCAAATACAGCTATAAAAATACAACCCTTATATCACTTCTATTTTTGCTTCATATAAAGTCCATGTGTTTTTACTCTGTTGTGAAATTATTTAGTGGTGGTGGGGGGAAGCTCTTGGCAGAAACAAGTCCTTAAACATCCTCGTGCATCATACGGAATAAACAACTTGAGATGCATATAATGAACTATAATTGTCCCCCAGCCGAGGGTTGGAGTAACGTATGTAATCAAAATTCACAGTGATTCATTAAAAGTCAGAAGCCTAACTCTCTTAACTGTGGGTTTAAGAGCAGGATAGGGATGAAAAATAATATGTATATGTATTTGCTCTAAATTTGCTAAACTTGCATTTCAAATCTGTTTGTCTGTCTGTCTGTCTGTCTCTCATTTAACATATCTGACTATAACAATATCCTTAGAAACAACCGATTCATTTTACATTTCTAAGGTCAGTGCCCAGACTCCAAAGACCAGTGTTTGTTTCCCTGGGTCCTGGCCTTATGAACTCTTACCACCGCTTTGGGTCAGAGCTCAAGGCCAAAAAATTAAAAGATGATGGCAAATTTATGTTCAGACGTTAACCTTAGTTCACTGTCCCCCTTGACTTGGAAAATAATTCTACACAGAGAAAATAATTCTCAACTGTGTTACCAAAGATCCACATCTGAAAAAAAATACAAATACACCAGAGATCAATTTACTTAACATATCTAATTGATAATATACTTATTACAGGCTTTAAGATTAGAAGATAAAATTAAAGTAATTTTTCTTAAACTTATTCCTAGTAAATTTGATATATAGAATGGTGGCCTTTAAGTATAGTCTTTAGAAATTATTATTACTTTTTTTCTTTATGTTTGCAATGATTTGGTTTTAAAACATATTTTGAGTTTTTCTGGATTACTATATTAGTCCCTCATGACACTACTTTACAAATATGACTATAGTTCTCATATTCTTCATCGCTTATTTCTGTCTGTCTGTTTTAGCATAAATTGGGAATATCACAACTAAATAGTGGAAGCATAAAGTTAATTCAGAAGATTTTAAAAATAGATTAGATACTGCAGTTGCAAAGTGTTTCTTTTCAAAGCATTATCCAAGAATTATACAAATCTGTGTTCTGCTTAGATCCTTAACACATGACACACATAACTAAGTATGATAAAGAGGGACCGGATGTCAGGTAGCAAAGTCACCTTTGTAACCACAAAGAAAATGTGTGGGAATCCAAGATACTTTTGTCTAATTTTCACATTAGGAATAAATCTATAATGTATGAATGGATTTTTTTTTCCATTCAGCACACCAGGCAAAGATCTGAATAATGTTCACATTTTTGACACCCATATCAAACTGAAAACACCTCAATCAACTGTTGGATGGATTTGGCATAATTATTGATACACTTTGCAGGATTTAAAGAGTGAGGATTCAGTGCTCACATACCACATTTGAAATGAACACAACTTATCAAGTGGAGTTCTGACATGTGTGACTCTTAGTATCATTTTGGAAGTGAAATAACCTGTCAGAATTTAAAATGTGTTAACAACTGGATGGATAAATGGCAGGGACATGAAGAGAGGACATGGGGTTGCTTTGAGATCTTGCTGTGGAGTAGAGGCACTGCCTGCCAGCCTAGGAGTAACTACAATAAAAGATTTCCCCTAGGGGTTCTGCACAAAAACTCTGCAGTAGAGTAAACAAACCTACTACACAGTAGATTCTCCCAACTAGCATCTGCAATCTTCCTTACAAAAGCCATTTGCTGATGGCTTTCCAAATATATCCAGGGTGACAACTGATTTATTTTGCCTTTGAAAAGTAGTTATAACCAGTCATTCTTTCAACAAATGTTTAAGATTCTACTATATGCCTGGCATTCTTTTCTGAGTACATTATCAAACTCCAATAGTATAAAATGCCTAACAGCCTCTTGCTAGAGATGTCTTCACTTTACATGGATCAAGGCAATTTATGGAGAAGACACAGACAAAAAAAAAAATGAATCACAAGTACATGCTCAGACTTTGTATAATTCTTCATCGTAATTAATTTCTGTTTGGTGGCTGGTGTGTGGTAGAAGTGTTGGATAATTTGCTGTTGTAGCTTTCCCCATATTCCTTACACAGTTGAGTTTCTATACTCAAAATTTTTCAAGAAAGGACATCCTCTGATCCCCCCTGTTCAATTGCATGGTGTCATTGACATTTATAACATTAATTTTAAGGGCCTATGGTAACTATTTATTTGGTTACAAAATATGATTTCCTTGTCCCTTTCATTTGAATCCTGATAAATAGAGAGCAGAGGGCAGTGTGTAGGGAAGTGAATAGCTAGGATCCAGACAGAGCTCCTTACTTGATTTTTAAAGTATAGTTTGTGGAGTGTGTGTGTGTGTGTGTGTGTGTGTGTGTGTGTGTGTACATGAATTTAGAGACAGGCACTAGTACATGCACATTACACTCTGGAATGCATTGGAGTCTCCAAAATGATAATTATAAATTTCAGATCCTAAAGGGTAAACTAATATATTTTGGTAGCAATGAAACTCATATTGGATAGAATTACTCTTCTGGGAACAATGAGTCAGCTTCAAGCAGCCATATGACTGAGCTGAGCAATGCCCTTGGGTGCCCACAGGATACCGTGTGGAAGTAGGGAAATAGTTAAGAAATGTGTTCATAAATACTCTTAGAAGGAATTAGGGATACATGTTTTATACTACCATCACACACTGATATCACACTTGACCATTTCCTGCTTCTTATGGAAAACTTGAGATACTCCAGGCTATTCATTCTTGCTAAAAACTAGTATTTAAGTGCAATGAAGATGGACAATGATTTCTTTGATTTATAAGTACTTCAAAGCACAAAATGGTCATCACATACAATTGATACATGAGGAAACATGTCTTGGAGGTAGTAACCTAAGAGCAAACATTTCCAGGACAGAAAGGATCACTTTGCCTTCTGCAGTTCTATCACATAGCTCTAGGTCTATAAATATCTCTGTCTAAGCTACACACGTGATTTTGCTGTAGTTTCAATTCAACCTTATTTAATAAATAATACACATACACCCTTACACTGGAAACTGCCAATATGTAGCATCACTACTGGGATTTGGAAATGCTGGCATATTTCTAGCACTTTAAATATTGTGACTATGCATAGATATGAAAAGGGAAGTCCTTACAACCTCTTAGAGGGAGGTAAATGTTTTAAAGCAAAATATAGAAGATTAAATGAGAAGGCAGAACATTAAAATAATACAAAGATAAACACTGTCATATTTATTTCACAGTGTTTCATAGTTCAAAGTAGTAAAGAAAAGACTCATATTGTTAGTGATATTTTAAAGGCAATGAAGTTTTTTTAAATGTTAGATCAATTCTGTTATCTGAGAATCAATAAACCTTTATGTACCCAAGTTCTCCATAAAAAGAAGGATTGGCCAGTGTGTTTGTTTGGGACTACACAATGGTTTTAACCTTTCTTCTTTAATGTTCATTGTCCAACTTAGTTCTTCTTTCTAATCTGATTAAGAATCATATTTTTATAATGCCTTAAAATGGTGCTTCATCCTTCTAATGTCATATCTGAGGTTCAAATACCATTGGAATCAATTCTTTGGTAATCATACTTGGAAAGTTTTGTACTCTGTCACAAAAGCAAACAGCGCTGCTGTTTAATGGAAGGCTGCCAGTGTGCCATTTACTCTCTCATGCTAGTGTGTTAAGTCTTCAAAATCCAGTTCTTTACAAGTCTATGTATAACCTTGGACGTTTGGAGGTCTGTGGGTCAGCAAAGTTCATCTCATTTATTGAATTCTGCTTTGGTTAATCTGCGGTGGCCTACAGCTACTCTGTCGTGTGTGATCTTTCCAAAGTTCAGCTGGGTTAACAAACACGATTTCCGCCTGGTGCATCCCAGTCTATAGGAGAGGCCAAAGCTTTTCATTCAGGCCCTGGAAAGTTTCCTCCTCTTCCACAGGTGGTGTTGTAAACAAGGAAGATTAGGGTGCATCCCAGGCCACGTGTGCTTCCCCACTGCCCCTCCTCCACTCTCCACCACAAAGGAGTGATAGAAGTGCAGGGTTTTAGCACACTCAGAAGGAGAGGGAACAGCAGCGTGTCAACAGGGGAGAAGAGACATGGGCAGGGAAAGTGAAAGTAGGAAATATTGGAAAATGAAGTCAGAAAAATAGCTATAACCCCAAAGAATCCCAGTCTCTTTATCCACAGCTTGTTTGTTTTGCTTTTGATATGGTGTTGGGAACGAAAGTGCAGTAGGTCAATTAGGATTTCAGCTCTGAAAATGGAAGGGGTGGGGTGGGAGTCTCTCCTTCAAAACCTCCTCTTATCCTTTTTTTTCTAGTACAGGGAATCAGAAAAAAGAGTATGATAGAGAAACGCGTGCGTGAGTGAGTGTGTGTGTGTGTGTGTGTGTGTGTGTGTGTGTGTGTGTGTGTAAAATTAACTACATTTGGCTTTTGGGCTTGTCACACAATTACCAAATTAGTTATTCACTAAGAGTATTCATCTAGGATTTGTAACACTTTCCCCACCTTAATTTTAGAATATTCCATGCAAGGGAAAAAATTTCGTTCTTTTTAGTGTGTTCATTAAAAGCCCTTCTCTTAATGCTAGGCTCTGGTGTTACAGTGGCAGCTACTTCTGTCGTCACAATATCAAGATGTTGGATTGAATTTTGAAAATTACAAAGACCTTGCAGGCATGCAGTGGAATTGATCATTCTTTCTATATACTCAATGTAGCCTCATTTGAAGCTTATATATTGACTTTAATACAGCCCTTCATCTCATTTCAACTTATAGAACTTATTAAAAGTATGAAATGGAAAATAGAAAGGTTCCTGAAAGGTTTCAGATCTTTGATAGGCAACACTTATGAAAAAGAGAACCCTTTGCTATTCTTTCTTCATATGAAATTTCGTGAATTGAGCTGATGTTCTGCGATGTAAAGCAAACTGTTCATTATTTACACATGCAAATATGTTCACAATGAGTTCAGAGACATAATAGAGGGTGCTTAATTCCTGTGTTTATAGTAGGAAACCTCAACATGATTTACTTATAAAGACCCAACTTTCCATGTATGCATTTACAGAGGCAAGGGGCTGTGCTCATCTTTCTGGAAAAGCCATCTTGAAAACTTTCCAAATGACTCTCACCCCAGTGCTTTTTAATGAATGAATTTTGGCTTATTTGAAGCTGAGGTAGAGGTCTTATTTTTGTTCAATACTTTTCTTCACAGATTCATAAATTACTCATTGGAGAGGAAGCTTCTCTACTCTATAGCATATCTAAAGATAGTTAGGCAGAGAGAGTTACCGTCTGTGACAATGGGCTGAGGACACTCAAGGGGTAGTCTTGTATATCATTTCTGCAAACCTAGAAGGGAGAACACAGTCTAAATAGTTTGAGCACATATAAATTAAGAGTTGTCTGGAGGGATATCACTTTGGGATTTGAGAGTGTAGATTTTTAGAGTCACTGTATATTGGTATCAAGACATTGAATAAGGCCTTATAGAAGAGTTGGCACTGTATTAAGTAGTCACACAAATTAATGCATTTCCATCTGCTTCTCCAGATACGGGTGTTTCTCTACTCATCAACTCATTAATCACCTACTTAATACCATACTTAAGCCAAAACCTAATTATTGAGTCCAGAACCATAGCATAATATTATGAAGGCAAGAGCATATATATATATGTGTGTGTGTGTGTATGTGTGTGTGTGTGTGTGTGTGTGTGTATATATGCTCTTGCCTGCATATATATATATATATATACGTGTGTGTGTGTGTGTGTGTGTGTGTGTGTGTGTGTGTGTCCCAGTGATTGCTTTGAAGGTTTAAATAGGTTGAAATTGCCATTTTGAATATTGTCATAAATTATGAAAAGCAGTAGTACAGTCAAAAGATAATGGCACATTATTTTCATAGTGCACTATAACTCTGCAACTACAGATGCTATGATCTATCGCAGTAGCTGTGGGTCATTATTTAGTTAATTTAATTAGTCTTAAGTAAATAGAGTTAATCTGTTGAGATATTTGTCAGCATAATTTATGGCCACTTAGAGAGGTAGACTTATAAAGGTATTTAGCAAGAAATATTTTCTTTAACACGTATTGTACTAGCTTAGTTTCAGAACGTAGTTTGTAATTTGCTATACACTGGCAACGCACACACACACACACACACACACACACACACACACACACACACACACACACACACCATCCTGTGGTTAGTTTACTCCTTGCTACTTTAACAATCAGTTACTGCTTTGGTGAAAGCCTAAAGCTTAATCCATTAAGAGCCATTCAGGACAAAACAAACAAATAAAGCTTTAACCACTTCAGTGACACCAGTGCAGAACCAACAACCAGCCTTCTCAGCGAATCCTAGCAATTTTAGGATCAATAGCCTCACCCAGGATGCTACCAAGTGAGGAGAGTCAGAAAATGTGTGCTGCTAGGCTTCAGAGAATGCAGCAAGATACAAACCCATCAGAGAAAGAGAATTTGATACATTTCCCTTTGGAAATGCTCATGCAGTCCTGAGATCTGACACATCCTATCAGTAAGCATGGGGAAAGAAAACAACAACAACGAATTCAAACATCACCTGGGCCTGAAATTTTCACCTGTGCGCCCTGAGAGTTGAGCTGTTAAAATAGCTTTTATTCTTTCTCTAAATTCCAACATACACACACACACACACACACACACACACACACACACACACACACACACACACACACGCAGGCATACACACATGCATGCTCTTAGAAATATAAATATATTTCTTTGAAAACAAATCTTATATCTTTAAAGTATTCCAGAGAGCTTTAAAGCCCACTTAATTCAGGGCTACAGTTTGAACAAGTAGAGCAATGAGTACATTTATATTTGAAAGCAGTAAAAACAAACATTTTTTTCACATAAGATTAAAAGCCTGTTCATTTCCTTTTATTCCAATGTATATTATCTTTTGTGAAAAGTTCCATTAGCTTCTTTTACACATGCTAGACTCCTAAATAATACACCAACACTATAGAATGTGTCTCAGAGAGAAGCTTCACCATCATTCTGTGGACTAAGGAAATAACTTTTTTTTTTTAATTTTATTACCCTGTCCTTTTTAGTTTTGCAAAACAATTTAAAAATACTGTATCCCTTATGGTTCTTAAAAGCCCTTTACATTTGTACTTAATTACAAACTCAGTAATGAAATAGGAGTATTATTTATTATTTATCTCAAAGTGTCAGCTGGCTAGATTTTACCCACAAATTATCTGGAGGCATTAAATTACATGCCTTCGTAGGTAGTCAACAGATAGAGTTGGGATTGCCTGCAGTAGGGTTTACAGGCCAATTTGTTTACTGAATATTGTCTACTCATTTACATTTTTTCTGTTTCTTAAAGTAGATTCTCACTGAAGGAACACTTAATATAAGGAAGCTGCAAAGCAAATATCTTTAGTTTTAAAAGTAAACATCAGATAAAACACAGAGCAATCTTTCCATGAATTGTTAATAAACAATATTGACCATTAATATTTTACAGATTAAAGAAATAAATCATGCTGTAATATATCATTAAAATGCATGGTTTTCCTGCATGTCAGAAGTGCTGTTCAGTTTTGTCTGGATTCATTAAAGCTCTCAGAGCATAAGTGCATTGCCAACCGGAATGTGGGTGGCTGTAATGGCAGCCTGGAGGTTTGTATGGAAAACAAGCATGGTACTGTGAAAAAAATCCTTCTCTCACCCTACAGATACCTGTGCCGAGAGCTTGGGAGGCATTTCCGTAGGTTCACTGTCAAGTGACTGTTACAGTCCCCCTTCACTGAGAAGCAAAGGTAAGTCTGAAAAAATGCACTGAGGAAAGAGGAAAGGGGGTGGGGTGGAACCACCTAAGCCTGAAGCAGCCTAACCAAGTGACAGACACGTAGACAACTCTGATGCTGCCAGAACAACACTCTGCACAGCCCACCAGCAAGCAATTTGTCATAGCGACAAGAATATCCTCCGCAATTTGGCATCAGGGTCCTTGGCCAGCCAACTGCGCCTGTACAGCACGAGTCGTGCTATTCTGCAACATGAAGATGGGAACCAAGGTTCTCGTTATTATGTCCAAATACGTTATTTTATGAAAAACATATCTTTTGTCATAATCAACATAGAGATAGAACGGTAGCAATTGATAATAGCAGGGGGCAATAAAAACTAAATCGAGACAAATATGTGCTGGTATGTTTTTGAGATGCCCCTACTGTTGAGATTTCAGGATGCTTGCTTATATGTTCGATCTTTATGGCAGGCTCCCACAGAGTTTTCTAGAAATGATGAATCCATAGGTACAAGAAGGAACTGGGAGGTTTGGTGAAGTAAATAATTTGCTTTTAGAAGAATGTAGTCTTGGCTTTGTTTTCAACTTCATTTTCTTGTATACATGATGTTGACTAATGTTAGTTTAGAGCAAATCCTTTCTGATTGGTATGGCTTGAAATAAGGCAAAGAATTCAAGGTAAGTTGGGTTATAAAAGTGCAAAGGAAAGACCCTTTGCTCTTTATATTCCTACCCTGGTAATCTTTTGTAAAAGTGCAGTAAAGGAGAGAAGCCAGAAGCACAGGATAAAGGTATCAGATAAATAAGCACAGAGAACTCCCTTGCCAATTACTTGGCATCTTGCTTAGTAATTAATGCCACCGTAATGAAAAAAAAAAAAAAAAAAAAAAAAAAAAAAAAAAAAAAAAAAAAACAAAAAAAAAAACAAGTGGTAGCCACAAAGATTGGGCCTTTTGTGAATTCTATACAGAACCAAACACTCATAAAAATCTTGCTCAAAGCTAGCCTACTTTGGCTCTCTTCACAATCAAAACTTGCTAGAGAAAGAATTAGTACAAACCTAAAGTGTGTGTGTGTGTGTGTGTGTGTGTGTGTGTGTGTTGCAATGTATTATTTAAGAGTGACATCAGATAGTTGTAGAATTGCTGTCTCCAGACAAGAATGTCCTTCATTCCCCAGACATTATGGAATCACGGATGCACTCTGCCAGGAACTAGTATTAAGCTATTCATTGTGTTGTTCACTAGTGGTTCTATGAAAAAATTTTAGCTAACCAAGCTTATGTGGTTATAACTGCCTTGTGATGCATGCTGTATTTCCAAAATCTTATAGACTTCCTGTGTCCTATGAAACATTCAGGAAATGCTAAAAACAGTCAAGACTTAAATAATAATAATTGTAATAGTAATAATGGATATTTTAAAGTATAAAATAATATAATTTAGGCAATTTTTATTATTTAAGGTTTGTAAAAGATTAGAAAATATTCAAATAAATCCATAATAATTTATAAACAATAAATTTAATTATTTAATGCATGTATTATAATTTTATAAAACTACAGCAGTAAGATTTCCAATCTAGCTGCAGTAACTGAATAGTAGTCATGGTTTGGTGTTGGGGAATTAGAGAAGGAGACTTTAATTACAGCATTATGGAAATGATGAGAGTGGAGTGTGTTGACAGCATGTCTATAGAGATGATTAAAGAAAGGCTTAAGATTTAAATCTTGGAGGGATATAGTTAAAGAAAGGGGGAGAACAGAGAAGTGTGTGAGGCGTGTGTGTTCAAGGCTTGACAACACAAAATATAGTGGAGACCATAAAGAAAACTAACCCTACTTTCCTAAGCTTTGCATGGAGGGTGTTTTCCTTGTAAGTCCCATTAGTGTCAATGGGACTCATGCAGCTAAAACCTTGTGTAACTCTTTGACAATTTACTTCCTAGTGTCAAGAAAAGAGTACTACCTACTAAGGGCAATTTACTCATTTTAGTTTGTGCCTCCCATACAAAGATGGATTTGATAGCACATAGCAGGAAGAAAAGAGTGCATTTAAGATTTTGTTAGTGCAGAAGAAGTCATCATCGTGAAACGTTGCCTCACCTTGTTTAACAACAACAATAAACAGAGAAAAGCAATTCAACAAAAGAATATGAAAAGAAGTATGGACTTGATTACAGGAAAAATGGTGATTGCTACTATCAGGATTTTTTTTTTCATTTTAAAATTTCAAGCTCTGAACACAATCACAGGATAATAAGGGTACAGGGAAATTCTTAGGACAGATTGAAGCTCCTGATTGCTTCCTGTTCTGTACACCTCATGCCTTACCTATATAAATACAGCAATGGTATCCTGACAAAACCTTTAATAGCGCAAATACAGCAGGAGGAAAGCTACTGCACACTTCTAGTTATGGGGAGAAAAATAAGTCAATTGGCAGATATCTGCTCCTATATCAGCAGTAAGTAAATTAAGGCACTATAGTCTTTATATTTTTGAGAGCTATAGGGTGAGCATATAAAGAACCATATACTCCATTAAAAAGCCTGATGTCACATAGTGAGCACCACCTCTACAGGCCTTCATTTTCATTACAAACCTTTGACTCCTTTGTTTCAATGTTATACTGCTTTGATAAGGTAATTCTTAAAATTTCAAGCCCTGTAATAGATGTAGGTGGCTGCAGATGGGACACCTGTATTTTCTGCCCATTTTCTGGGATTTGTTTTATGATTTGTCGGTTGGAGAGTAAAGAAGTGAGAACCCATATGGCTCTGCTTTTTAGTGTATGGCTAGAGGAGCAAACCCCCAAAGAACTGCCTATGCACCGAGATGGCTCTGCAATATCTCTCAGTTTTAATAGGTAATGAATGCCTCACATTCTGTACCTAGCTTGCACTTTAATTTAGGTCTGTGGACTGCTGTAGGAGCCACAGAACCATTGCTCTTTGATTGCACCAATTAGCAAATACTGAACACACACACACACACACACACACACACACACACACACACACACAGCCTTGCATTTATGAATGTCTGACTCTTGAAGATTTGAGCAATTATCTCATCAAAACTATTACTGATTTTTACATAGACATCTCAATAATTTGAAAAACTAAAAACTTTCCTAGAGGCATACTGATATTTCTGGGTAGAAATAATACATAATGGTGAATATGGAGATTTGATAAATGAGGGCATTTATAGGAAGAGCATCTCTCAGAATTTAGATGTACTTCTAGACTAAATTCTTGATAACAAATTTTATTTGTGAGGATTCACAGTGAGTCAGAACTCTTGCAATGTGATGTTCCTGGAGGACCGGATTGGGAATTGACAAAATAATGAAAGCATGTGCCATGAGAGAGATGTTGCACTAACTTAAATCATAGACAAAGATAAATGTAAAACATTATAATTCAGGAAGTTTTAGTTTAAAAACTCTTATATACCTCAGAGCATTCCTTGCTTGTGAATAGGTCACAGATCCTTAGAAAAATACACATTGGAAGATGTCCAATCACAAATTGAACAGGATTTAAGTATAGTGCACAAAGCTCTTTAGGTGGCTATTCTATTTTTTCTTACAACTGAACATAGATATAACAACATTTTTTTATACCAATAAAATAAGTTAATAGCAACATTTACAGCAAAAAGAACAGAAGATGAGAGAGGAACAAGGAAAAATCAGTTGGATATTTCAGTGGCTGCTATTGCTATGCTACAGAAATATAACTTCCTTCTACATTTCAGCACCAACATTTCCTTCTGAACAAGACCAACAAGCTCATTCAAGCATTTCATCAAGTCAAAGTACACCATCTGATATCGTCTATCTTTCATTTTATCCTTTCTATGAAGAAGGTACTTTAACTAATTTAATTCTAAATTTTAATCTCTTAACTAATTTAATTCTAAATTTTAATCTCTTAATTTCAGATGTTTTTGAAAGAAATTTTCTATATAACAATATTTTTCAGGACTGAAGTTTAAGGCGTATTTCAAAACTTATTCACTTTTTTTTTCAAAACTGCTTCTACTGGTTGAGAAGTTAACACCTAGATATGGTATCTATGCTGTCATTTGGGAGTTCAAGTACTTGGGGAAAGGACCCACACAAATAACATGCATAGACTTTCTATATCTCAAAATCACATATCTAATTTCAAAATAAGAGCTTATACACACAGAGAGTGATAGATACAGAGACAGAGACACAGAGAGAATTATTTTTTAGCTCATTGAATATCATTTTGAGTATGTATGTATTGACTCTGAAATACTTTACCTGATTCAGGGTTGTTGTCCTTAAACTGATTGTTACATATGTTCTCAATAAGAAGTTCTGAGACAAAAGAATATATAATTAATGACTAATTATATTCATTGCTGAGATTATATATATTATTTCTTTTTTCCCATTCTATCCATCTTTCTCTAAATTTCTACAAACATGACACTTGACTGGATTTCTGAAACTCAAATGAATTTGGACAGCTAAAGTATTGAAGGAGGTAAGCGTTGAGTTGGGTCATGCTATTATGAATATTTGTTGAGTCTCTGGATCCAGAACTTTTGGAATAGCAAATTGATGGTCCACCTGAAAGATCTGAAGCCTAAACTTCTTCCTCTGTATTCAGGAAGAAGTCACTGTACAGTAGTAGAGTATTTTGAAAACAAAGTAGCCCATTATTATACATGCTTGCCTAGGACCAAAGGCTGGACAGTGACCCTTCCCATGAATCACTAAGTGGTCTGTTCTTGTCAACCAGCAGGAGACTAAGCATAGCTAATTAGAAAGGAAGGAGCTTTATAGGAAGGACTTTCATCTGGAAAAATTTCAAAGATACCCCTACATAGAAAGAAAACATCTAAGCATGTGTAGTGTTGTACACCTTTAATTTGAGCACTTTGGAGGCCAAGACAGGTCGATCTCTGGAGTTTTGAGGCTAGCTTGGTGTACGTAGTGAATTCTAGGAATTCAGAAGTATGTCGAGAGACCTTGTATCAAAACCAAACCAAACCAAACAAACAAAAACCAAAAAGAAAGAAAACATCCACTTAAAATGAAATGGTGAGGCTTAAAATTAATGGAGCAGGTTGAAAACTAGCTTTCAAGGATTGAAAATAAGGTGAACAGCAGCATAATCTTTATTATTGAAGTGCAAGATATAACTAATTGGTATGATCTTTCATGACTTTTTAACAGGCAGTGCTGGGAAAGGTGAAGAAAATATTTCTCTGGTTTTCCAATAGCAGAAATTTCAGCATGCCATTTTTTTAGGAATTCATTGAAATTTTAGGTCCATTTTATCTTGTGTAAGGTCCTTTGGGATGTGAATATTGCATGACTCTGTGTTGTAGCTATAGTTGTCAAAAGCACCCATTTGAGTAAAGCGTAAATGACTCTAGTACTATTTACAAAAGCAGAAAGGCCAGATTCTTAACACCTGATGTTTCTGTTGTTGTTGGAACTCTTATTCTCCAAAACAGTCTATTATTTTTTTCCAGGACCATTCCACTCATTTATTCAATTGTCCAATCAAAAATATTCACCAGATACTGACCAAAGAGCATGGCCATGTTTCTCACAAATGAGTAACTTAGAGAACACTGACATAAGGGTTTAGACCATTAAAATGTGGACTATCTGACTGGTGAATGATGCAGCAGGCCCATAGTAACAGCACAATAGTCTGGTAACTGCATGCCATCTTCTTTAGGGGAAGTGGAGGACTTTACAACAAAGAGACTAGAAGATTCTATCGGGAAATCAATGGCTGAACTAGATTAGCAATGAAGATGGGGACCGTTTAAATTCCTGTCACAGAATTTAGAGTATTATAGTGAGTCATGGGGTTAATTTGTGGTTTTGGGGAAGCCCTTGTAAAACATTTTCTTTTGATTACAATAATATTTATTATAGTGAAGTTTCACTACTGTAAGTCCTTTTTTTGCAATGGGATATCTTTTTTTGTCTTCCTATATTGCATAGTGAGGAAAGGAGATATTATAAAATAATAAATACACAACTATACACAACTCTAGTTAATGTTGATTTCTACTCATTCAGTAGATAAGTTTAAGAAAATGTTTAATGTGTTTATGAATGAGTAAAGATAAATTCATGGGATTATGAGAAAAATCTGATGAACTAACAGAAGAATTGCCAGCATAAAAATATTCCCAAATAGGACAACATAGCTATATTATTTTAAAATTTTGTAAGATTTCTAGAACTTTCCAAGAATAGCTAAGTACATGGACATTTTTATTTTTTGTGGCATCCAATGTCTTAGAAGGATTATCTCTAGTGTATATGAAAAAAGAAGTAGGTAACAGGAGGGATTGATATATCAAAAATATTTAAATCACACTATAATATAATGATCTAGGTAAACATTTCTCAAAATATAGTGTCCAAGCCGGGCGGTGGTGATGCACGTCTTTAATCCCAGCACTCGGGAGGCAGAGGCAGGCGGATCTCTGTGAATTCGAGACCAGCCTGGGCTACAGAGTGAGTTGCAGGAAAGGCTCCAATGCTACACAGAGAAACCCTGTCTCAAAAAAAAAAAAAAAAATAGTGTCCAAAGAACTATCCAAGGGAGATGCTAAAGGGCAGTATGCCTGGGTAAGATGACTAAATTTTCACTTCATATGAGCTTGCAAGTGATACTAGTGTAGTTAAGGATCATACTTTGAGAACTACTGCTGATGTAAACAGCCCTCCAAATTTCATATGCTTAGGAGTTTCCTGGATCTTGTTAAATTGAAGGTAACAATACAGTGGGCTCAGGGTGGATGAGAGTGTTTCCATTTTGAAAACACTCAGAAGTAAAGCTGATATAGCTGGTCTACAGATCGCACAATGAAGATTCAGGTGATTTCTTATAGTATAAGCCCAAGCCATGTGACATGAGTTTTTGGTTCAGAAAAAAAAAAAAAAAGTGTCATCAACTTTCCACTTCCTGATCAGAGAAGACTGTATCCTTATTAATGAGAGCTAGTAGAAAAATCAGTATTTTGCTTGTATAGAGTATGAATAAGCATTACTACTCAACAGGCAGAAGCATTTTCTGAGCATCCACTCTCCATGAAATAAGTGTCTTAGCTACTCTAGGAGAATTAGATAAACAGTGGGTTTCTTTTGTTTAATTTCTGAAATGAAATACTAGCCAGATTGACAAACTTCTGACCTCATTATATTTCCCTGGTTATGATAAATTGTGTATAAATACAAAGTAAAAACAGGGCTTGTTTAATATCTCAACTGAAAAATAATAAAAAGGATTCGTCAACCAACCCTCCTTGTTCAAGGTTTTTGTTGCATTAGACAAGTTCTATTTATATAAAGCAAAAAGTTATACTAAATCCAGTGAAAAGAACAGGATCACATGTGGGAGACTGTGGAAGCTTGCCTTCTGTATGTGACTCCTCAAGCCCCAGTTCCACAGTGATTGCTAACTCTCCATTTATTCTCACTGTGTAACCCTTTCTCAAAAGCACAGAGGTGAAATTATAGTTATGGTGATAAATTAACAGATTTGAGTTAGAAGTCTTTAAGAGGATATTAAAGTAAAAATAGAAAAATATTATATACTTGGGAAAACTCTAACTGGTATTAAGCACCCAGAGATTCCCATATTTCGGTCCTGTGCCCTCCTATTAAACACATTTTCAGGTGACACGATACTGTTCCATTCAATGAGTGACTTGCAGTGGCTTTTTCATAGTTGACGGTAAGTTTCGACTTAGAGTCAAGGCAGGAACTCAAACAGGGTAGGAAGCTGGAGGCAGAAACTGTGGTAGACACTGTGAAGCTATGTTGTTTCCTGGCTTACTCGTCATGGATGCTTAGCCTGTTTGCTTATAGCATCCAAGACCACCGTATCAAGGAGTGCAATGGACAATGCCTTCCTTCTACAATGGGCTGGGTCTTCCCTCGTCAATCATTAATTTAAAAAGCGCACCATAGACTTGCCAAGAGGCAAATATTATGGAGGCATTTTCTCACTAGGAGGTTGGTTCCTCTTTTCAAATGACTCTAGCTTGTATCAACTTGACATAAAACTAGCCAGGACAACTGACCCTTTGTCAGATTGACACACTAATACAATACTATTAAACAATAATCTTTCCTTTTTTGTTCATCCCAATTCCTCATGTTGATGTCAAAACATAAACATAGCATAAATTTAAAATTCCCAGTTTTTAAATTTTTGAATACTTAAATATTCCAGTCTCTTTCAAATATTGTCCTCTAAAAATCCAAAAATTTTCCACATTTTCAGTGTCTTTTAAAATCTCCAAAATTTCTCTAAATTCCTAAGTTTCTGAACAACTCCAAACTATCTTAACTGTGAGCCCTGTTACATACAAAAAAGTAAATAAGTGAAATAATTTATTAAAGCTGGTGGGAAGCCACTGGGCATGATCACAGTCAAGTCAAAGCCCAACCATGTACAATTTAGTGTGAGATTGACCTCTGGGACTCACAATCTCTGTGTTCCTCCAACATGCTTGGAAAGCCATCCACAGTACATGTAGTTTATCTCTTCTGTCTAGAATAGAGACAGCTCCACCTCACATCTGCTGCTGTCATTGGTGGTTTTCCCATGGTACTGTCATCTCCCAAACTCTCAGCTCTCCACTGCAACTGGGTTGTATATATTCACCAAGAGCCTCCCTTGTGCTCTGTTTGGGCACTCTAACACTGTCACATGGTGCCAAGCCTTAGCCTCTCTCCATGACCCCTTCAGTCCTGGGATTTCACTACTACTGAGGTTGGGCCTTCACCAATGCTGTCCTGACCTCTCAGTGCTGATCCTTAGCTGCTCTCCATGACCTCTTCATGCCTTCAAGATGAGTACTACCTGGAAGATTCTTATACTATGAAGTTCAACTGCCAGCATGAAATGCAACATCTACTACCTCTGATTCACAGCTCCTATGTGATGAGCCCAAGGAAACATTTCCCAAAAGATTTCTCCTCAATGATGTTGGTCTCTTCTTAATTGGCCCCATATAACCAGTATCTTTTGTCCTAGAAAAGCAAAGGTTTCACTTCAGTAGTTTTTAATGTAAACTGTTGGATGGCCTCCATAGAGTCTTTAAGAAACTCTCAAATTTCCCCCGGAATGTGACAAACCAGGCCTCCATCATCTGAATTTCTCTCAATTTTATCTTCTTTTAGGTCGCTCCAACAGGAAGACAACCTCTGAACACTTGATCACCTTTTTAGCCCAAAGTTCCAAAATCCTTTCATTATCCCCACAAAACCAAAGTCAGATCTCTCATAGCAATACCCTACTCCTGTCCCAATCTCGGTCTTAGTTGGGGTTTCTATAGCTGTGATTTCAAAGCACCATGAACAAAAGCAACCTGAGAAAGAACAGATTTATTTCAGCTTACAATACCACGACACAGTCTATCATTGAGGAAATTCAGGGCAGGAACTCAAACAAGGCAGGAAATTGGAGGCAGGAGCTGACACAGGAATGCGGCTTTATTGCTTCCCTGCCCCCCCCCCCACCTTGCTCAGCCTGTTTTCTTACAGTACCCAGGACTACCAGTCCAGGGTCCACCCACTATGAACTGAGCCTTTTTATAACAATCACTCATTAAGAAACTAGACTATAGACTTGCCTACAGGCAAATCTTAAAAGTGTTTTTCTCAATTGAGAGTTTCTGTTTCCAAATGACATGTGTAATGTTGACATTAATTAGCTGTGACAATGACAATGTCCAATACAAGATCCAATTAGAGAATCCAATCATGGCAGAACAACTACCCAATCTCTATCTAAATGTGATCACGTTTTAAAAGTGGTCTTTAAAATGTGATCCACATTTAAAATTGGCATATTTTAGCATCTATCTTTCTTTTGTATTTGGTATTGTACAATATCATTTCTTCATTTAAATGACTCTCATTGAATAGTCATCTAGAAACAAGTACTTTTTTTCAATTTTGCTCCCTATTTTCATTCTCAAAGACATTTGTTTCTTATCTATTTATCCAACTGGACTATTTCAAGAGAAAAAAAATGTCATTATAGGCTATTTGACTTCTTTAAAAACAATACTTCTTTCATTGGTTAATATGTATCTAAGAGAAGTTACACACAATAAAACATAATGATACATGTAGATATTTGGGACAGAAGAGCATTTCTCTTATAGTTTCAAAAATTAGACTGTTTTAAAAAGCCTTTACAGATAAAACTTATAAAGCATATACAAAGAAATTATGTAAATGTCATATATTTTGCCCACGTTTTACCTAAAGGAAATTAAGCAACTCTGATATAGAAAACAGATAGTTAACTGGTGCCATCTCCCCACCCTCTACTTTTTATATAGACTTGAAAACCAGATGGATCAATAGACTGTTTTTCTAAATACATCATTTTGTTTTTATTGTGCAAACCTTTCCTTATAAATAAGCGTTTTCTACTGGTTTGTAACATAGAAGCAAGTGGGCATCTGGCTTCTGTGAAAAATATGATTCACTTATTTGCATTTTTAAATTCCATTCATTCTGTTTTTAAATTGTTCACTTGTCCTTTTTGCTCTTTCTAAAAGAAACTCTTCTCAGCTCTCTTCTTCATATACTCACAGGCTTTGTGATTCTTGTATATTGAAACATTATTCCTTAAAAATTTTATAGTGAAACTCAATGTATGTCCAAGGTCCACAGCGTGACAGAAACTATAGTATCCAAGTGAATAGGAACTTAAAGCCAATAAAAATTTGAGTAACAAAAGCTACTATCTTACATTCACCTTGGATGACTTTGGAATGCCATTCAATGTTCTTAGTGTGCATATGTTATTTCAAGATCAAAATTATAATGAGTAGTTCATCTCTGCTTCAGGTTGATAGTGACATTTTCCCACCAGAAGTGTGTTGGTTATTCATAAGCCTTTTTCCCAATAGTGAAATATTTTAATCCAATTTTGGGATGAAAGTCTATAATACCATTTGGTTGCCAATGTATAGTATTTTCAGTAATAGGTTTTGTGAGTAAAAATAGGATTAAGAACTTGGAATTTTAGGTTTACTCATTTGTTTCTATGCATCATCATTCTTTGCTGTATTCATAAATCCAGAATTCTTGATATTTCCAGATCAATGAAATCTCATAATGACCAAGACAAGAATGACTCTGAAGTTCTATTCAAAATTTTCTTTACACCAAACATTTGATTTTTCTCCTGAAAACAATAGTCCTGTGTTGCAGGATATTTAATCCTATGATGACACTTCTCCGAGATTATTAATAAAATTAACCTTGAATCAGGGGAAAAGCCAATGACTAGCTGACTGGAATTAGCCATAGAGATTTTGGAGGACCCAGGATACAATATGATAGAGAGGCACAAGAAAGAGTAGGGAGGGGCTTAGAAAGATTTGTGGGCCTGTTTGATCTGGGAAGCATGGAGAGAGAGGGTCAGCTCGTTGTTCATCTGCTGCTGTTTTGATCCACCAGTTTTTACCCCAATATCTGACTCCTGAGTTTTTATTAATAATAGAACAATTTAGATAAATGCTCAGGCCTAAGTGTAATGCAAACATCTTTATAAATAATTAACAGTAAAAATTTATGATTGAATATTTCTCTATATCCTATTAATTATATCCCGAAACAGTAAAGTATGCATGTTGTGTGTATGTTTTTGTGTGAGTATAAATACAAATTTTCCTCCAATTGATGGAGAAAAACTAGATAATGCAAATATAAATAACCTCTCTTTCATAAAGAAGAGAGGGCGAGAGAAATTACCATACCCTGGTCTTCATTTGGGAACTTTGGATTCAATCCCAAAAGTATGTCACAAGAACAGTTTTCCAAGAACACTATGACATGAGTGAGAGTTACTATGGGGACAGATAGTATTCACAGTAGAGAAATGTAAATATAAAGCTTGTACCCAGATTAGGTGGTCAAACTCTTAAACTCTAAGTTCAAATGTATTTATAATTCCTTGTCCACAATCTATGTATTTTGTTGATACCATACAATTAAGAAAGAGTTTAGAAGAGCATATTAGACTTGAAATTAGAAAGGAATTAGAATCCATTTCTCAGCTTGTATTTCATAAAAGCCATCAGATTGAACTAAATCAAATTTCCATTCATATTTCACTGCTTAAATTTGGGGAAAATAAATGATTGTTAGTTGCATGAATCATAGAGCCGTTAGAAAATGAGAGCCACCTTCTTAAGGTCAAGGGATTATAAAACCTGTGGAAGAAAGCTGGAGAATTTCAGAAAATCCTAGGTGTATTCCATTGCTAAAAATAACTTTATATGAAGGAATCTGAATTTTAGAGTCATAGGTAGCATGATAAAATGGATGATCATAATTCTCTTGGGGTAAGGAAGGCAGGTTCAATTCATTAATGTCGAAATACATCAACTCTTCTGTTTTGAGGAGGATGCAATTTGTTTGATGATGTAATCTAGAATCTAGTTTATTTGCTGATAGGTTGAGATAGTGCAAGGCAGTCTAGTGTAATACTTTACTTCTATTCCTTGAAGAACAGGACTCAGCCTACCTCTTGCCTGTGTTGTAGTGACAAGAACTCTGCTTTATAGAAAAGGACAAGTGCCCTATATTTGAAGGAAAGTTAGCTATCTACTGGTCAAAGAAATGGTGTCAAGTACTGATTAACTTATTGTTCAGGGGCTCCTTTCAATGTAATCTAATGGAGAATGCATTTTAAAACAGTTCTAGAGAATTGGGGACATCCCTATGGAGCATTTTATGTCTGAAACAAGTATTCACAGGATACTCGACTGAGGAAGATAAGAAGGGGTCTCTCTCAGAATTGCTTGAAGGTTCTGTGTCTGATAGGTGAGGTCAAAGCAGACATTCTGTGTTGGAGTCACTTAGGTTCCAAACTAAGTGATCAATCAGTGATCTTTTAGTAAAAATCCAGATGGCTTTTACCAGTGGTTTTATTTCACTCTTTCTAGCTTATGAAATAGATCACGTCTCCCACTGCACACTTCATAGGTATACAGTGGCATCAGAGTGAGACAAATGCTTCTCAATATCAAATTTTTTGATGTCTTAGGGGAAAATGTACAAGCATATAAATTCTAAACAGCATTTTGTTGTGAAGTACAATGCCTGTCAACTGAAGCTCTTACTGTGGTAGTATTTGTATGCTGCAGGCTTTATTTTTTCTTTACCACAAATAAAGTCAAAGACTAAAGTTTCCAGGAAGTCAATGTATAGCCACAGGCATTAAAGCAACTTCTTTATTGGTATTTCATATCATTGAAGAAGAGGAAAAAATGAAGTTGTATTTTTCTTCTGAATTCATTTTAATTTTCTATGTGATATATTTGTGTTAAGTAATATTTTCATTTAATGAAATATGCAAAGATAAATAAATTCAAGGTGTACATATTAGTGGATATTTTAATACAGTGGTATCTGTGTGACCCAAAGGCAATTCAATTTATTATATATTAGTATATAATAAATTCCCACTTAATATATTCTATCATTGATTTTCATTATTGTAGAGTATTTTCTCACATGAATATAACAAAAGTTTTTAGGCCTGTGTTAGAAAGATAAGAAGTTTCCAATTTTTGCTACTATAAACCTTATAACTGTTTTTGGCAAATAAATACACATTCTGTTAAATATATAGCAAGGAACAGAGCATTTCATAATAAAAGATTTGCACGTGGTCTATTTGGCCAATGGTCTAAGTTTTCATTTTTTTTTCAGGAGCAATGCTTCTTATCCCTGCTATGCTTTATTGATATCACTCTTCGGTGGTTGGGATGTGATGATGTCTGATTTTAATTTTAATTTTTACTCTTCTTATACCACATAATTATGGTTTATTATAAAGTATAATAATCTCAAAACTAGGGCCTCTGGAATTAGTAAGTTGCACTTGGTGGTAAATGTATTTGTTTTCTCTGGAATCTTGAAAGAGGACAATTTTACAACCCCCCAAACAGAATTCACTATGTTTTTTGCTTGATAAGCAACAGGAGAACTGTCTGTGCCTTTCTGCCCTTGTTTCCACCCACAGCCCTTTTCCTTTCCCCAAATATTCCTCTTCTGTTCTTATATCATCTATATGTGGATGCATGTATACTGGGTTCAACATAAGAGAGAAAATATGCCATTTGTCTTTTGGTTCTTGCTTATTTCTCATAGTATGATGATTTACAGTTCCACCAATCTTTCCTTTTTTAATTAATTAATCATTTAGTTAATTTTTTCCCAGTCCAATAGCTTCTCCTCCATCCATCCTCTTCTCCCAGTTCCTCCACCCAGTCTACCCCCAATCCACTCCCTCTCCCTTCCCTTAAAAAAAGTGCAGGCCTTCTATGCATATAAACCAGCCATAGGATATCAAGTTGCAGCAAGACTCTAGGTACCTCCTTCTATTAAGGCTGGATGAGGCAACATAGCAGGAGGTAAGAGTCCTAAGAGTAGGCAACAGAGTCAGAGAGTTAGAGAAGCCCCCTGCTCCCTCTGCCAGAGGTCCCACAAGACCAAACCACACAAGTGTAACATAAATGCAGAGGACCAGGATCAGTCACATGTGAGTTTACTGATTGGTAGTTTAATCTCCATGAGCTTTGGTCTGTTGTTTTCCCATGGTGTCTTGTTTTCCCATGGTCCAGCTGGATCCCATAATCCTTCCTCCCCCTCCTCCACAGAATTCTCCAAGGTCCACCTAAAGTTTGGATGTGGGTCTGTGCATCAGTTTCCATCAGTTGTTGGGTGAAGGCCTCTCTTGTAGATGTAACCAACCGTCTTATTAAATAAGAAACACAGAGCCGATTCAGAGAAGAAAGCCAAGAGGTCAGAGCTAAGAGCCTTACCCTTCCTGCTTCAGGGATCCTCTTCAGCCAAGAGAGCTCTCCGAAAGGGAGCTACTTCCTGTGTGTTTGTCTTTATAGTCTTTCTGTTCTGCCTTCTCATTGGTTGTAAGCCCAAACACATGACTGCCTCGTCACTGCCTGTCTGTAGAGACTTCCAGGTCTTCTATGGTGGCAGTGGCGCACGCCTGTAGTCCCAGCTACTTGGGAGGCTGAGACAGGAGGATCGCTTGAGTCCAGGAGTTCTGGGCTGTAGTGCGCTATGCCGATCGGGTGTCCGCACTAAGTTCGGCATCACTCTCTGATGACAATTGGGCTAGACAACAGTCTATGGGGATAGTAGGATATCATTAGGAACCATTTCAATGACTTTTTTGTCTTTTTTGACAATCATGTGTAGCAGGAATCTTAAAAGTTCTTATTAATAAAAACAAACCTGGAGCCAGGTATTGGGTTAATGCTGGAACATCAGAGAAGCAGAACAAGCCACAGCTACCTCGCCTCACCAGTTCCTCAGCTGATCCTCTTTCCTCAGGCTAGAAGCCTTTGAGTCCTCATCCAAATGGATCTCAGCTGAAATGCTTCTCGAATGCCTAAAAGCTTAACTTGCCTAAAAAGTTTCTAGTTTCTGGTCTTCATGCCTTATATACCTTTCTGTTTTCTGCCATTACTCCCTGGGATTAAAGGCTCACTTCCTAGGATTAAAGCCATGAGTCACCATGCCTGGCTCTTTCCAGTGTGGCTTTAAAATCACAGAAATTGATGCCTCCAGAAGGCTAGGATTAAAGGTGTGAGTGCCACCATTTTCTAGCCTCTGTATCTAGTGACTGTTCTGTTCTCTGACCCCAGATAAGTTTATTATGGTGCACAATATTTGGGGGAACACAATACCACCACATATCCCCTTTTGTTGTCTAAAATTAAAAAGACATAACTAATACAAGAAAAACTATATCCAATAAGTATATACAATATAAACAGTCAAGAATTACATTAACAATGTCTAGTCCATTAACATTTGACAGATTCAGACAAAAAAAAATCCATTAATATATATTAATAATGTCCAGTCTGGTAACATTTGATAAATGCAGACAAAAAAATTTCATTGCTTATCCTATTTAAAACAAGTAGTTTCTTTTTAAAAGTAGATTCAAAATAGATCTTTTTATCTTATCATATCCATATTCTCTCTTTTTTTCTTTTCATAATAGATTCAATAATCTACCTTTTGTCATTTTTATATCTTCCACTTTTTCTTTTTAGAGTCATGTTTGGTTCTATCCCAGGTCTCTGGGCTCTCCAGTTTCTCAGTCCTGCCCCTCCAGACATTATCAGGGGTGGGCTCCCTCTCATACATAGTATGTGTCTCAAGCTGGACTAATCATTGGTTGGTTATTCCCATAATTTCTGTGCCACCTTTGTCCCAGCACATCTTGTAGGCAGGACAAATTGTAGGTCAGAGGATATGTGGCTGGGTTGGTCTCCTTCTACTAGAAGTCTTTCCTGTTTACAAAAGATGGCCAATTCAGGCTCCATATCTCTTATTGGTAGGAGTCTTAGCTAGGGTCATCCTCATATATTCCTGGGAGTTTCCATTGCACTAGGTTTCTAGTTCATTTCAGAGGTGCCCCGGATTCCAGTTGTCTTTCCTAGTATTCTCTCCCTACATCCTTCCCTCACCTGATCTTTCCTGTTTCCATGGTCACTCCCCCTACTATCCCCCTCCACCCATCCAATGGCAATGTCCATTTAATTTTCCCTTCACAGTGAGATTCATATGATTCCCCTTGAGCCTCCCTTATTACTTAGCTTCTTTGAGTCTGTGGATTGTAGTATAGTTATCCTTTACTTTATGGCTAATATCCACCTATAACTGAGTAGATACCATGTTTGCCATTTTGGATCTGGGTTACTTCACTCAGTATGATCTTTTCTAGTTCCATCCATTTGCCTGCAAATTTCATGATGTCATTGTTTTTAACAGATGAGTAATACTCCATTGTGTAAATATACCACATTTTCTTTATCCATTCTTTGGTTAAGGGACATCTAGGTTCTTTCTAGTTTCTGGCAATTATGAATAAAGCTGCTATCAACATAGAGGAGCATGTGTTTTTGTAGTTCGGTAGAGCATCCTTTGGGTATATGGGCAGGAGTCATATAGCTTAGTCTTGAGGTAGAATCATTCCCAATTTTCTGAGGAGTCATCATATTGATTTCCAAAGTCACTGTACAAGGTTTCATTTCCATCAGCAAAGGGGTCTTGACTCACAGGTTGAGAACCACTGGCCTATATTGTCTCCTCATATGCCTAATCTTCCTTTGACAAAATTATATTTTTAAACATAATTCTAGCTATCATATTTGACTGTAAGAATATACCTGCTATGTCTTTTCAAAAAGTATGTGTGCCATTTCTTGTCAGGCAGCAGTAGAAAGACCATGTTAGTGAATGATGGGTTGAGCTGACAGGAGGCAGGGATCCTGCCTTTTCTTCTTCTTCTTCTTCTTCTTCTTCTTCTTCTTCTTCTTCTTCTTCTTCTTCTTCTTCTTCTTCCTTTTTTTCTTTTGGCTTTTTGAGACAGAGTTTCTCTGTGTAGCTTTTGGAGCCTATCCTGGAACTTGCTCTGTAGACCAGGCTGGCCTCCAACTCACAGAGATCTGCCTGCCTCTGCCTCCTTAGTGCTGGGATTAAAGGCATGTGCTATCACCACCAGTGGGATTGTGCCTTCTTAATGGCTTGCTCTTACTATGCCTACCTCTCCCAAAGTTTTCAAGGAATGATCCTTAGCAGGACCGAGAGTACAGAAATACTGTATCCTGCTATACATCTTCTTTTGGCTTCATTTCTAAAGTTACTATTCAATGTACCTGTGTGCTCAGTAACCTCCTTGTAGATAAAACTGGTGTTAATCAAGAGTCTTCATTTTACTTTGGGTTTATGGCCCCCCAAATTTCTCTCTCTAGAAAACACAACACTTGATTTTTATCTCCTGAAATTTTTGAGATGTTCTCAAACAATAGTGCTTATTACTAGATACCATTCCAGTTAGTGCTCTTGCTTACACCAAGAATTACTACATGCTACAAGGGAGAAGGAGGCTTTGAAACTTGGGTTAGTTTCATAAGTTTTCCCCTCAAGTCCTCATCGTTTCAGTCACTCCCGAATGACTTCAACTTGACCTTGCCTGTTATACAGGTTTCCCTATATGCTTTAAAACATAGTTTTGATTTACTGTGTTTTGTCTCCCAACATTTAGAGGTGGAAATAACTTGCTGTGGATACTTTATTTTAGATATTATGAGATCAGTCATTATTTATTGCTATTTTACATGTCAAAGATTCTTTTTTTTAAAGATATGTTACTCAAATCTCTATGCCCCCAAGGAATTCCTGCGCACAGCATGTGAGTTTCTTTTCTTGTGTATGCATGTTGTGCATATGAATTCAAGTTGCTTGACATAATCATTTAAAATATACGCACACACATACACACACATTTTATATATATATATATATATATATATATATATATATATATATATATATATACACACACACACACACACAGAATTTGGGTTTGTGACATTTTAGTTAGAAAATGATAGCAAAACAGGACAAAGAGCAATCCCTTGGGACACCATAATAATACTCTATTTGGCTATTCATGTTTACATGAGCATATTAAAATAGAATCCCAACAATTAGATTCTTAGATAAGTGAAGAAAATCTATTCAGCATTATAAGATAATTAATGATACTATCAAAATGAGTTTTTAGAGTCACAGTTTCCAACTGTGATATAAACATTAAACCTACCTATCTTATAGCTTCCCCAAAGTGAGATAACCCTGGACATTAAGTAAACTTTGTTTTATATGACATGTGCTTGGTGTGTCTATTTTCAGTACCTATTTCACTGTGTTACTCTTGGTACCAAAGCCCTATTACTTAATATAAATTTTAATTAGCCTGTACCTCATATTTTAATATATAACATCTCGATAAGTTTTTATTCTCCTCTTTGTTTAATTTAATTTTCTCACATAAACTCACCTGACCTGTAAATCATCTCTTTAAGACATGCATTATGAAGTATTTGAGCCGATAAACCAATTTATAACAAGATACATGTTTCAAGTGAAATGTTTTACATACAGCAATCAAAATATTTCATTAAGATAAGTTTAGAATAAAATAATCTTAATTGCATTATGATACACACACTTCAGAACAAACATTATGTTTCTATTAAGCTTTTCCTAGAATCTATAAATATTCTAACATGGAGGATATGGTATAACAACTGCCATAGTAATTAAGATATTCCTGTTTTTTTAAAGTTTTCTTTCAAACAAGGTAGCATCTGGTTTTCCTTATTTTGACAATTTCAATTTTCCATTTTCAGGACGTTTTACATTCACTTCAAATTAAGGTTGTATGAGTGTCTGCCAGTTTTCATGTCTTGCAAGCATAATGCCATTGAATGTTTTTTTATTGGAAATTATATATTTTTATACTATAAGCTTTACAAGAGATTATTTTTGTTCGGATCTATAAATTATTTTATCCTATCAATTCCACAGAGATATGTTTATCTGAAAGGCATTCAAGGATACATTAGTACACACAGAGTACATGTAATGTCATTTGTATTCAAAATTTTTTGAAGATGTTTGACATGATCTAGTGAACAAACCATAGACAATAAAAACATTCTGCCCTGTTTTGAAAATATCTCAAGTATCTATAGGGGTTAATCTTTATTTGTTCATTTATTTATTGTATTACCATTAGCAGATTGGTGTCACTGTGCTTATCATTATTCTGTCAGTGACATCACTAAACCTTGCATTAATTGTGGCCTTTAAATGGAGTTAGAGTCCAACCTTGAGTCATTGGAAACCTCTGGTCTAGTCCTATTACACCATGCTCATAAGATAAGATATAGCTCTATCCCTCTTTTATACTGCACTTATGTTTAAATTTAATGCCAACATTTTACTGCTAAGAAGCATGTTAAGTGAGGATAGAGACACCATCTTTATTGAAGGGCAAATCTACATTGGCAGGTGCTTTCTGACTTAAACATTTGTTTCAGATAATATTTTATTCAGTAGCATCTTATCAGCCAAAATGTTCTCTCTTCCTCTCTCTGTCTCTCTCTCTGTCCCTCTCTCTGTCTCTCTCTCTGTCTCTCTCTCTCTGTCTCTCTCTCTCTCTCTCTCTCTCTCTCTCTGTCTCTCTCTCTGTCTCTCTCTCTCCCTCTCCCTCCCTCTCCCTCCCTCCCTCCCTCTCTCTCTCCCTCTTTCCCTTTTCCCCTCTTCCTTTCTCCCCTCTCCTCTTTATTTCACCCCAATTTTGAAAATCCATTTTCTCAGTACATATTTAAATCTGGAAACATTTGGAGGGAAATATTTCTTTCTTTTCTTTTCCTTTTGTCTCCAATCTTTCAAAGCTCTCAGGTCCCTACTGCAACTCTTCTGTCCAGGACCAGTGTGCCCTCAGCATATTGCAGCTCTTTAACATTATAGACTGGAACATCACACCTAGAAAGAATTGTGGGAGTTTGCACATATTCAGGCCAAACAGAGGCATGATGATATTTACCTAAACTGATTTTATTACTACTCTCAGAAAGTTGAATTATTGAGATTCTCAAAGACACTGACTTACTGACAATGTCTGGAATTAACACACTAAATCTGTGCAATTTGACCTTAATTTTTTGTGAACAAAAATTCCTTTTGCACTAATTTGCATTGCTGCTACTTTCATTTTAAATTGGAATTTTTTTTTAATCACCATCCATCTGTAAGATACCTCCTGTTACTAATTTCTGATGTGGATCCTCTCATTAATATGAGATTCACAATTGCATAGATTATAAACTATCTGATCATATTTGGCTTGTCCCATGTTGTAAAATTCTGTTCCTATATTTGATAGATATTGATTTAATTGTGACAATGTTAGTACATAAAGACAATGAGTCAGATAGTGACTATTGGAAGTGTAAAGTTTTAGTATAACTAATGAATTCTCTTGAGTTCTCTTTTGTTGCTATTTTAATAGAGTAGGCAACAAGCATCCTTAGTAGTCCCTTAAATAATAACGATTTTCATGTTAATACTGTTGAAAGAGAATTTCCACGGTTTTCCTAATTAAAGATTATGCCTAGCTGAGTAAAATAATTTAGTTTTTTTTCCTTTATGACTAGTCAGTTTGATTTCCTTTTAATGAAAAAGAACTTTGTTACTGATGACAATCTTAAGCATAGGAGGAAATAATACAGAATATATATTGTTTTTAAGAAGTTTGAAAAACAATAGGTTGAGGTACTAAGTGAGATAAATAATCTCTGCAACGCATTCCACACGCTCTCTCCTGTAGAAAATGATAATGCTTTTAATCTTAACTGGTTGTTCTGATCAAGGATAAAGAAAACAAACTCAACAAAATTCGGGAGAGCTACCAGTTGAGGATCCCTTTAAAGGCTGATTTGAAAGTAATAGCGTTTGGGATTCTTTACAACTTCAGACCTATTATCAGAACATGAGTCTACAAAGGTTGATAACTGAGGGAACTTGGTGATGCTCAACATCTTCAAATTGCTCCCCACGAGACACAGAAAAATGAAGAATGCATCTGTGGGGGCCCTAGTGAACAGACAGGAGATGTAGACTGAGAACTCTTGACTGAGTTACTAGAACACTTTGCTGTCCCTATATTTAAGCACAGCATGCTGGCAAGGTATGTTTTGTCAATAAATTATACTACCAGAATACTAAGTCAGAACAGACACAGATTTTCCTAGAAACTAACATATAAACATGCAAAACCATACCCACAAGCACATCTGTGTACGGTGCTCTGTTCCCCACATCACTAAGTGTGGGGACTCATACAGTTACATTAACAAAGTCTCTAAGAATTCCTTAGAAGGGAAATTTGGCTTCAGATTATTCATTGCATTGTCCTCTGAAAGTCACTTTTCTACAATTCATTCTAGAAGACACTGTGACCTTTTCTACCTTTAGAGAATGCTAACAAGAACACGTGGATTCTTCAACTCCACTTGCCACCAGATCTTCAAATCAGGAACCTACTTCCCTAAACAAGGTGTCATTTTTCTTGGCCTTTTGGCATTTTAGAATCCCCAAATGGCACTCAGTACTGCTCATAGTTAAAACATTGGATAGTAACCCTTCTTTTTCAATCAAATTTTAAAATATTAGGTGTACAATTCTGAAAGGATTATTGAAATTTCTCCACCATAACTTTTTTCCTTGTTCTTTGTTTTTTTGGTTTTGGTTTTTCGAGACAGGGAGGGTTTCCCTGTGTAGCTTTGTGTCTTTCCTGGAAGTCACTTGGTAGCCCAGACTGGCCCCGAACTCACAGAGATCCACCTGGCTTTCCTTGTTCTTATATCTAAAAATTTGCCATGCAATATCAATTAAATTAATATCAATTTCCAATAAAGTCCTGCTGTATGTCTTTCATAAGGACTCACCGTACAGGAACAACTGCCTTCTCCTCCCCCAACTTCTATGGCTAGACATGGTAAACTTGGGACAGCAGATATGGGTGGAAAGGATCCATGCTGTACCCTTGACTCATATAATGCTGAAAGATGAAGTGGGGAATCCATGGGTGGTGCACCAGGAGACAGCAACTAAAGAGACCTCTTTGCCTTTGTCTGCCCCCTTCCTCTCTCTATGTCCCATTTCCTAATGTGACAAACGAGTTATAGCGAAGTCCCAGAATTCCTTAGGTCTCTTCATATTTAAATCATCCAAAGAACTCTTTACAAGTTCATAATCCATTTTCAATGTAATACATCCTCAGAGCATAATTTTGATCATAGTTAAATGTAGTTAAGTTGATTAGAGTTACAGATATTTTATGTTTTGTACACTAAGTTTCTTTATAGATGAGGAGAAGCCTAGGTACAGGTGTCAAGGTGTCACAGATATATGAGTGTGTGTGTGTGTGTGTGTGTGTGTGTGTGTGCATGTGTGTGTCTAGACTAAGAAAAGGTAATCAAGAACAAGAACTGAGTAAACTTGGAAAATTATGAATGATATGAACAGAGGTGCCTGTGTAAAGTTTATTTAGACAAGGGACTTCCATTCACATTTGTGAGTGAAAAAGTTTATGAAGAGTGTCTGCTAGAAAAGGAGCTATGGTTGAGGTATGTTTTCATACCATGACAGGAAGGCAGGTATGTGCCAGTTTGCCATTTTTGAATCAAGAATTAACTGTAGATATTTGCCAACTATTAGAAAAGCAGATTAAGCTTCAAAATTGAATTCCAGTGAGGTTATCAAAATAAACATTACGTTATACCACCAGGATGTCTGAGTAAACACAGTACTTTGTTCCTTTTTTTAAAAAAAAATTAAAGGCTTGCCTGTTAAATATTAAGTTTGACATTTTGATTAGCATCACTGTCACAATGTTCTCTCTCTTAGGAATAATTAAACATTGTGTGTGAATGTGTCCCATTTTCAAAGGTAACTGTTTGATCAATAATACAGCAATATCATATATTGGAAACATATATCATTTATTGACATGGAATTCAAAAAATTACACTAATGGTTTCAATTTACATTCAGCCTTAGTTTTCTATTTTACAGGCTGTAGATTTCTGCTTATTATATAATTGCACATGCAATTAGGCATTTACGCTTGAAAAAATAAAAGAAAATGTCTAATTGTGCATGCAATATCAATGCCCACAACCCAACGTAGGTATAAGCAACCTTGTTACCAAAGGCAAAGCTGGGATGGTGTGCTGGCCTGATCAGTTGTCCCTGTGAAGGCTTTACTCATGACTCCAATGACTTTGCTAGCCCTGTTTTTGAAAGACATAAATACTAGCCAGTAGTGCTCTTTAGAGGCTGAAATACAAGTTGTTATCACTTAAATAAGTGAAAATGGTGACAAATTCAGAATAGTTTGGAGATAGATGGTATTGGAAATTTCTCAGAAGTATTTTAAACCAATCAGGTTTGAAATTTATGCTGAGTGCTGATTTTTGACACTATTTCTTCTTCTGAAAGCCCTTGCAGGATTTGTCTTTAGTCATTTTACACCTCTTCAAATGACATCCAAATATTTACAACCCCCAAGTACCACAGGGGTAAACTAAATATATTACATCCACACAGATTGCTGTGGAATGAACAAAGGCTGGGTCTTTCCACTTAAAATACTTATTTCATTTATAATACACCAAATTTACATTACCTGCCATCACTATAGTTTGTAAAATATGTCTTCTGTGCTTGACAACCACCTTTCAAAGTAAGAGCTGGAAGTAGCCAAGCTTCATTGCTAATGCAAGTCTCTATCTTATGTACTTGACAAGTACTAAAGAGGGTTAAGCCTCATGATAAATGTTCTTCAGCCAATAATCAAGCTCAATGATTAGTGAAAAAAATGCTTTAATAATAGCTGCCAAACACAAACATCCATGGGATTTGATCTTGCACTAAACACATATTGGGAGACGCAGTCTCTCTTTTTGCTAGAGCTGCTTAGAAACCCTTAGCTGAGCACAGCCAACTAACTCTTAATTCGACTTTATGTTATCAGTCTGATATTCTAGCCATTATTTTTGTTGTTTTTCAAAAAAAAATCTAACTACCCTTGCACTTATGTCATAAAAATTCTGCCTTTTTCCCTTTTTTAATATTTGTATTCAAGACAAACAACAGGAGGTTGAAACCAGGCCACTTAGAAGAAACATCTGCTGACATTTACTCATATGCTCCATGCTCCACTTTCATCATCGAATGTAATGATAAACACACATTCCAGTCAATAATGGCAATTCCCAGCCAAGCTTTACAAATGGTCTCTTTAACACCTAAACTGACAGCTCGGGAGATTTTGAGCTTGAAGCTAAATATGGTACATTTGGACAGTGTTTGCCGAAGTCTAGAGTGTCTTGAAGACTTTAATAAGCAGACATACACTATCAAATAGAAGAAAGTCTTGACTGTACAGGTATTGGAGCAGTAAAGTTTAATACTTTCTGAGCAGATTAAAGGCAGAAAAAAAGAAAACCCCTCAAAACCAAATGGCCTCTTTGAAGAGGAGCTATAATGAAGCTACCCACAGTATCTGGGAAACAGTCTCATTTAAAGAGAAAACTAATTGCCTGTCATTTGGATTGTAGCTTTTAATTGTGGTGTGCTACAAAGTTAAGTGTTTGTTTTGCTTCCAGTGTTAATTTTAATAAACCCACATTGTGTTTAAATTATTGAAAAGACATTTTAATAAAATAGTAAATGTTTTTCATTTACTGTTTACAGAGAATAATTATCCTGGCTTTTCATGTGCAAAGGGTTTCTAGCAAAATGATGCCATGGCTTTGAGTCACACCTCTAACTTTACCTCAGGAAGAGGTATATTCCAGACAAGTGAACTAACAGCCTAGAGTTAGCCATTGGAGAGCTCATGCAGGGTTGAACCAGTTTGACTCTCCTCTCTGTGGATGCACAAACACATGTTCCTCAGAACATTAAGGACCCATTGTATGTGTATCTTTTCTGTGTACCCTTCATATTTAGTTCAGATTGATTAACCTTAAAATTGAACTAGGGACTGTGTTCCAATCAGGCTGAGAACCACAGCTTGGCCCTGACTCCTCATGTGCGGTTTTTCTTTGCAGAAATCTGCTACGGCTGTGATTTCCAACAGGTCACTAGCTTCTTGACTGAAAAGAATTTAGACGCTTAACAAGCTATCTCTGAAACATAATGAGAGGACTGTAAAGTTATCTCATGCAATGTTATTCAAAGAAAAAGCCACACAGATCTGTCGTGGTCCGATTAACAGTATTTTTTTCCTCTAAAAATGGCTTCATTTAGGAGACAGCTTGAGGGTTTTTGTTGTTGTTTTTGCTTTTAATCTTGTTTCTCTATGCAGGACAAATGGGGCTAAATTTGGAATGCTGTATTACAATGTTTTCATCTGCTCCCAAGGCATGTTGAGCAAAGTAGCCAGACGAGTCCTACCTAACACCTTATCAATGTTTTGTGTAGGGAAATGAACAACTCAGAATATGAACTCATGGTGCTGTGTGACATGTATGGAGCTCAAAGTCTGTTTTGACTATGGTAGGAGCTGGGCAGTTCACCAGGACTTCTCAGACAGGGTTATAGAATTCTGTGTGAGAGCCATAGTTTTTAGCATCAACATTTAGATTAATAGTGTATTGGGTTAAAAACAAAACAACAAAACAAAAATAAATAAAACCCTACACCTTTAACCACACAATCATCCTTTTAAGAAATCATCTTATAAAGTCACTGAAACTGTTTTGTGATATTTTCCTCCCACCACCCACTATCATAAAGTCAAATCTCTATAGTATATTGTGGTGGCTAAGCCAATTTGTTAATACTTTGGGGCAGAGTTTAGAGGAATCAATTGATTTTTACTGATAGAATTCTAGAAGTTTTCTAAACATGGCTGTGGGCAAGAGTGTAACATAGGGCTCCAGCAACCTCACTGAGCAAAGTGATCTTAACGGTACAGGGAAAGACAGTAATATGCACTCTCTCCCAGGCCCCAAAGCCAGAGCAGAGGGAAGATGGGACGCCAAATAAATCTGCCAGTGATTACACTAAAGGAAATTATGATCTTGTTATAGAAACCATTAAAGGAAAACCAGAGTTGGTATGTAAATATTGTTGCATCATTATACCACTGAAAAAAAAGCAACCTAGTACAGCATTAGTATGTTATGCAATTAACAAAATGAAAAATGAGCTGCTTGAATTTAAAGCTTTTAATGTTTTTTAAACATATAATAAGCATTTTCAACACCAATGTAAAATGTAGCAAAAAGGTCTCTCTCGGAGAGTGACATATTTCATCAATACCACTCTGCATTAGGAGCTAATATGCGTTCACAGAGCTCTTCTGTTTGTTATTTCCTAACTCATCAAACAAAAATCACACACAAACTGATGTAGACTGAAGATAAAAGACCTAGTGAAAGATCAGAAAATTTGATATTTCTAATGTTTAGAGAGATTACTGTCCTGTATATGTTTCTCTGTTTTTGGGGTAAAGGGGCTCAGATTGCTAGCTTTATTTAGGCAAAAAGCCCGTTATTGACTGCTGTATAAAGTATTTTCAATCTAGAAACACTTTAAATATATTAATATAATTGTCTAGAGCCATATAATTATGAAATATGATTAATATTACGTTTACCACTCAGTATTCCTATTTACCCATGAAGAGACAGCAATTGATTTATATATCAAATGATTTATATATCAAATCATTCTGGCAGAGTCTAAACATAGTTTAGCAGAATTACTCCAGAAGAAAATTGGAAAAATAAAAGTTTTTCAAAATATGCCATAATGTAGTCGCATTTACTAGATACTGTGCAAATAGTGAAATACATATGGATTTTAACTATATTGCTATGAACACCCACCCAACAATTATTAACATTTGAACATTGAAAAATTGCTCAATCAATAATAATTTTACAAAAATCAACTTACATAATTAACAATGAAGCTGTTTACTCTGTAGACAGTGATGAATTTTCCGTATTAAATTCAAAACAGTAAGGAAAAATTCATATGGGGACAACACAAGCTCCGTAAATTCTAAATAGATATAATTTAGTGTAGGCACTAGAAAGTTAATATGTTCTCCAAAGATTTCTTTAATTTAGTTGTTGCTAATTTATTCACACTAATACAGAAAAAAATTCTGCAAAATTTTTCATAACAAAAAAACTGTGCATATCCCTGTGTTTTAGCTGGCATGTGGTTCTACACAGATGGTTTGGGGCTTTCTTTGCTGCAAAACAGATGGGCCAGCACTGTCCCTTACCAATCAAAAGAGAACTTGAAAATATAGGAATATCTTTACCTACATTGCATCCTTTAATTCAAGAAATTAAAATGCTTCAGAGTATAAATAACTGCCTATGGAAAATAATTTTTGAAATGAGATGTCATATGTCGAAATTATACAGCAACCCAGTTCATGTTTAATGCAAAAATACCAAAGTTTGGCTTGTGCTTACACTGTTTTAACATGCAACTATTAACTTAAGAAATTTACAACTATGGAATTAATGTTGTCATGTGTTCACCTTGCTGAAAAAACACTTCTGTTTTAAAACTTCCACTGCAGTTAAACATATTTCAATTCAAAGTGATCATTCCCGGCAGCAGCATCCATTGAACCAAGTTAGCAAACACACACGAGTGTAGTGCACTAGTAACTGACATGCTTTTACAACCAAGCTAGAAGGTAGCACAGAGCTCAGAGTTAATATGAATGCTGTACTTATTACTTCAGTTATTCACAACTGAAAACAAAGCATTTTGAATAGCGAATCAAAATCAAGGCCTGCCTCAAAGCTTGCTGTTGACATATGAATGCTGATACTCGGGACTATTATCATTATCAACACCGTCCTTGTTTTGTCTATTTTAAAAGCAATATGGACAGCACTCTCTTGCCCCATTGTGTTAGAGAAAGGTACGGCCTGGTGAGCTTAGAATATGTAGCCGCTCACATGGTGCAAAGACCCACTTTCTCTCTGATACCCAAAGAAGGTTGCGAGACTGTGATATTTTTATATTTTGTAAATATACATTCTAACAAGTAAATTTTCAGTACTGTCAAGATGATGGATGATTTTTATAGGCTGATAGTTTTTCTATAGCACTGCTCACAAAAGATGAACTGTTTGTCTTAGGTTAAGTGATTTTTCAGAGCACTGTGTACCCTGTATTTCACTTATGTTCAAACAATGCATTTCATAATGCACAATTTTTCCAGGAAAGCAAAAGTGATGGGTATCTAATGTTAAACCATAAAAATATATCGCTCTCTATATACACATCTACATGCATATTTATGCTCACATCAATTTACATATATTCACAGTCATATATAAATTTGTATCATTCTTACTATATATTGATATCTATAGGATATATATATATGTATGTATTTAAGATTACATAAAGTTATTTTTCTACATGCAATATATCTTTAACTAGTTTCTTTTAATCATCAGATTTCAAAAAGCAATTGAGTATTTTTCTTTTGTCTGTAATGGAAAATAACAGCTTTGCTTTTTTTTTTCCATCAAAAACAGTTTCTCTCATAGATCTATGACGAAAGGGCTGCCAGGCTAGGGAATGTAAATAAAACTGTAAAATAAATATATTTTAGAAAAATAATCTATTCCCAAGCTCTTTTAAATACTCTGACAGTATCCACAAAACCAAGCAATTGATACAGTAATTTAAATAGTTTTATTCACTTATACTTGGTCCATTTTAATTTTTAGGTTTTTTTTCTTTTCCTTTCCTTTCCTTTCCTTTCCTTTCCTTTCCTTTCCTTTCCTTTCCTTTCCTTTCCTTTCCTTTCCTTTCCTTTCTTTCTTTTTAGAGATGGTTTCTTCTGCTGCTTGAACTCCCAATGTAGTCAAAGCTGGCCTTGGACCCCTCATCATCCTGTGTCTACTTCTTGGGTGATTGGATATAAGAACTGTGTCACAATACCTGTATCTTTATTAATTTTTATAAGTCAATGTCAAAATCTATTTTTTTAGTCTGAACTTAAATAGAATTACTACAGTTAAACTAATAACATACTCTAACATAGTTTAAAGCTGTCCTGTAATTTAATTTTATAATAATTCAGACTTGTCTATTTTTTGCTATATTAGTAGAAGTTGTTGGAATAGTTTCCAATTGAAATACGAGTTGTGAAATCCTTTGTATTATTATTCAATGAATAAGCATTAATTGCACCATGGAACAGGTGTATTTTCAGGAAAACTACCTGAATTACTAGGGGAATTCTCATGATTCAGGAGAAACAACAAAGCTAAAGGTAAAATACTCTAAGGATCTCTGGGATGAAGCCCACTTGATCATGGTGGATGATCTTTTCAAAGTGTTCTTGGATCTGGTTTGCAAGTACTTTATTGAGAATTTTTGCATCTATGCTCATAAGAAAAACTAGTGTTTAATTTTCTTTCTTTGTTGGGTGTTTATGTGGTTTGAGTATTAGATTAACTTTCACCTAATAAAATATTATTTCCATTTCTATTTTGTGGAATAATTAGAGGAGTATTGGCGTTAACCCTTCTTCCAAAGTCTGGTAGGATTCTGTGGTCAAACAATCTGGTCCCGGGCTTTTTTCTTTTTCTTTCTTTTTTTTTGTTGGAAAACTTCCAGTTACTGCCTTTGTTTTATTAGGGGCTCTAAATCTGTTTAAACTGCTTATCTGATCTTGATTTAACTCTGTTAAGTGGCATGCATTGAGAAAATTATCCATCTTTTAGATTTCCAACTTGATGGAGTATAGGTTTTTAAAGTATATCCTTATGATTCCCTGGATGTCTGTTCTTATGTCCTCCTTTTCACCCCTAAATTTCTTTTTAATATGGAAATTCTCTCTGCCTTTTAGTTAATTTGGATAAGAGTTTGGCAATCTTACTGATTTTCTCAAGTAACCAGCTCTTTGTTTCATTAATTCTTTGTATCTTTTTTGCTTGCTTGTTTGTTTCTGTTTTATTGGTTTCAGTCCTGAATTTGATTATTTCTTGAATTTTATTCCTTTTGTATGTGATTTCTTCTTTTTGTTCTAGAATGCCTCCATTTTTTTAAATGCAGGGTCTTAGGGCTATGAAATTTGTTTCCTCGTACCTCCTTCATTGTGTCCCATAAGTTTGGGTATTTTTGTGTATTCATTTTCATTCAATAATAGAAAGTTTTTAATTTCTTTCTTAATTTCTATCTTGACCCATTTTTTTTAAAAAAAAAAATCAGTAGTGAGTTGTTCCATTTCCATGAGTTTGCAAGCTTTCTGTTGTTTCTATTACTATTGTTGATATCCAGCTTTAATCCATGGTGTTCTGATAGAATGCAGGGAGTTATTTCAATTTTCTTATATCTGTTTAGACTTGCTTTATGACAGAATATGTGGTCAAGGTTGGAGAAAGTTCTATGAGGTGCTGAGAAAAAGGTATACTCTTTTGTGTTTGGATGAAATGTTCTGTAAGTACCTATTAGGTTCATTGGTTTGCAATGTCAGTTAGCTCCAGCATTTATTGTTTAGATTTTGTCTGGATGACCACATGATACGTGCCTTGCTCAGTCATCATCAGAGAAGCTTCTTCCTGTAACAATTAAGCACAAAAACAGAGACTCCACAGCAAGACATTATGCAGAATGAGAGACCTTTGAACACAGAGCCCTAAATGGGATTTGTCCATCAAATCCTACCCATCAGGGATCAAGGAATCCAGCAGAAGAGGAGGCAGAAAGAGTATAAGAGCCAGAGGGTATGGATATCAAGAAAACAAGGTACTCTCAATTTGATCAAAGCACATATGAAGACTGAAGCAGTATGCACAGGGTCTGCAGTAGATCCTCTGCATATTTGTTATGGCTTCCAGTTTAGTGTTTGTATGGGATATCTGAATGTGCAGATGAGTGGATCTCTTTCTTGTGCCTTCTCTTCAACTCTTTTCCTTCTGTTTGTTTGGCTGTCTTACTCTGATGTGTTGGGTTTTGTTTTATCTTATTGTATTTTATTTTGCACCAAATATAGCTTGCAATATTTGGATCTTTTTCCAAGTGTAAACCTTTGGTATTAAATTATAAAAATATTTTACAAAAGATCAGTTAGTCATACTATTTTATTAAAATTTCTTCTCCACAGCATGCACACATATATCATTTGATGTTATGTTACACTGTGTAAAATTCTATTTGTAGAGTATGTAATTAAGTCATTTAATATGCTCTATTATTGAGCAATTTATTTATTATTTTCATCTATCCTATTCTAAATAACATTGTAGACATATAACATTTTTTATTTTGTTCTGGTTTTCTTTTTTACTTTCTTTCTTTCTTTCTTTCTTTCTTTCTTTCTTTCTTTCTTTCTTTCTTTCTTTCTTTCTTTCTTTCTTTTTTCAAAGCTGGCTTGAACTTACTGTGTATCTGAGGCAAGCCTTTAATTCCTAATTTTCCTATTTCTGTCTTCAGAATGCTGAAGATTACACGTATTAATCAACATCCCTGGTTCCATGTAATGCTGGGAATTAAACTCAGGGCCTCATGTGACTAGCAATCACTCTGTGATATTCATTGAGCTTAACTATTATGGGGCATGTATGTGTGCATGCAAGCGCACATGCACACACACACGCGCGCACACACACACACACACACACACACACACACACACACATTTAACAGAAGTATCTTTGAAAGCTTGCAAGATGTTTCGAATTTGCCACTCAGCAGTAGGATATGTTATTGTCTGTTTTCCCTCATAATATATTTTCACAAATAGCCCATGGAATATTTTGTTTTCCAGTTCTCTTAAAAGGCACTCTTTTGCCTTTGCATCTTTTCCTGCTAACCAGGAGCTAATCTTGTCAGACACATACAAACTCAAGAACACATGAGTGTGTCCTGTTGCTTTGTGTATGACTGTTTGCTGGGCCAGCCATCAGCATAACTGTTTCCTATACATTAAGAGTAGCAGATTCCAGGGAGAGAGCTGGGCACAGGGTCCAGAGGGTCAGAGAACTAGCCCTGCCCCTCACCAGCTGCAGCACACAGGAGAGTAGGCCCTGCATCCCACCTGGACAGCACACTAAAGCTGACCCTATTTTGTGTGTGTGTGTGTGTGTGTGTGTGTGTGTGTGTGTGTGTGTGTGTGTGTGTGTGTGTGAAGGGACAGGTGAGCCAGCCCTGAGAGTGTGAGAGCCAGAGAGCTGACCCCACTCCCCCACCCCCACGACCCACATGTCCCATACAGCAACTGGGAGAAAGAGCCCTGCACCTTGCCTCTACCTTGTGGTAGAGCTGGCTCTGGTGGTTGTGAGTGTGGGTGACCTAGATCTGAGGGTCTGAGAGCAGGAGAACTGACCTGTTTGTTCCTAGCTGCAGGCTGCATTGGACTAGTGAGTTAGCCTGGGCACTGCTGGAGAACTCATCTGGGTGGTGATGATGAGGGAAAGCTGGTGGGCTGACCAACCCAGCTACCACCCGGAACCAGAGCTATGAGTTGGCCCACCCCAATATCCACCAAACATGTGAACTGTTGCAGCAAGTGAAGGGCTGAACCTACAATCAAAAGCAGCGGAATCTCTGAAACACAGGACAACAGCAGGATGTCTCACAGGAGCCCCAGTGAGAGCCCATTATTGTTGGTGTAATAGAAAACAGAGGCCTCGAACTCGACCAATGACTTGTAGCAATGAACACTTGCAAGTAAAGATGAATGAACTAAAGGGTAAACTGTGTAACTCAAACGACCTCACTACAGCTTGTTCTTTCTCTCTGTCTCTCTCTGTCTCTGTCTCTCTCTAGGTCTCTGTCTCTCTCTTTTTTTTTCCGTTTCTTTGTTTTATTTTGTGTTTTTTTTTTTTAATTTGGTTTTGTTTTGGGGGGAGGTTGCAAGGGAGAGATAAGCGGGACCGGAATGCAAAGACTCAATAAAAGTTAAAAAGAAAAAAAAAAAGAGCAGCAGATTAAGCCAGTCTCTTCATGCTGACAACCTACTTTGAGTTCTTCCTAAGTGACCATGAGGTCAATACATAACTATTCTTGGTTTTGCTCCCCTCATAGGAAACTGTAAATAACAATGTTCAAGTTGCTCTTCCCCATCCCTTTTTCCTTTAGCTTCTTCCTTGTCCCATCTCCTGTCTTTGTCTCGTATTCCCTGCCCTTTGTCCCTCTGAGGCAAATACATCTCCTTCGTGCTGAGAACTTGGTCTTGGTATGTCCTGGGTGCTTTCACCCATCAGAAACTGCTATGAGCATGAAAGTGAAAGACACATTTTGACAATTATTTTATTCATATTTTTTCCTTTCTCATTTCTCTAGATCACCTAATATTTATTCATAGCCCCAACCATTTGCATTTCTCCCCAAAGCATTCTTAAATTACTTGCAAAAAGTCCTTTCACAGAAAGAATGCCTAATTTAAATACACCATTTAAGAAAAAATTTATAATTTAAAGATTTTTGTGAAGTGACACATATCCGTCAAAATGTGAGGAGTTAATAGAAGTTTGTTTAAGTTCTTTCTTAGAGTATCATCAGACCTCAGCAATGGACTTTTATGACCTCAGACAACAGGATGAAACTAGTCAAACCTATACTTCAGCATGAGTTTTTACAGATTTGCGGATACTTTCTTATAACTAAGGTTCACTTATTTTTTTCCATGTCAATCATATTTGGAAAAAAAAATGAACACCTCTCTTGTTTTTACCTAGAATAATATGTAGGATGCCAGAGAAGCCCTAAAGTATTCACAGCTATCCAGCAAACAAAGCCTGAAATTAAAGCATATTTAAAAGGATTCAAAATTTCTGGAAGAACAAGGAGTTTTTCATCAAAATGCTTTCCCACTGGGAGTCGACCTAGTGGCATTTATCCAGAGGCTGACCGGAAGCCGTTTCTTGTCCCCAAAACAGCAGGTGAAAGGTAAATGGACATGATAAACCAAGAAGGAACCCGAACCAAGAAAAGGACAGATGACGCAGTAAAAGTCTCAAAGCGTCCTGATGCATATGGGGACTTGCTAAGAATACAACCCAGAGGGAGTCTCGGTCGGGGGTGTGAAGGAGCCCGCACACAATTAACTCAGAAAAGTGGTGGTGGGAGGCTTAGAGAAGTTTGTCAAGGGCTTTGAACATCAAGGCGGAGTATGGATTCTGTTCTGGGGACAGTTTGTGAGCCTGACCAAAGCCACCAAGCCCTTGGCAGGTAGGTAACTTGGTAGCAATGTGAGGGAGGAAGGCATATGCAAATTTTCTGGTTTGCAGGTCACAAGGTATCACCAAAACACAAAGGGGCTTTTTCTTTTCTTATCTATTTTTTTTTTTTTTGGTTTGGTTGGCAGAAACCATATAGTCTTTTGCTTTTGTTTTTGTTTCCCTTTTTAAGCTTCAAAATCTATACCCATGACAAAAGATACTGCTCAATATACAGAATTTTTGACTCCATAAAAACTTCCTTTAAAAAAGATTTCCCTTTTAGTGAGTAAATTTTTACAAAAGTATTAGGAAGATGAGGTTGAAAGAGAAGAAATTACAACATTCTGAAGTCTGACCTAATTTCTGTCCAGTTATGAAAAACAAAAAATCCAACACATGCACCGTCACTAAACCTCAAACATTACTGGAAACTTGGGGATGTTGATGGTATCAGAGCTGTTTAACTTGAGAAAGGAATGAATTAGTGCAGGCTTTTTCCTTTCTGCTAGAGAACCTCTGTCCTGTTCACTTGAATGCTCCATGTATTCCTCTGCTAACCACAAACATAATTTTAAGTGAAATTCAAATGTACCTCTTACATCCCCCAGAACTGCCCTCCACATAATCATGGCATTGTTGTGGGTAAGAAACAATAGCTGAGTTTGATATACATTTAATTTGTACTCCTTCTAAATAGCACCATGGATTCTGAACCCTTAAGCAACTGCAATTACTATAATCTGTTCATACCAGCTTTTAATATGAATTCAAATTATAAATACCATGGAAGGATTTTGAAGCTACAAAATTTCAAATACAATTAAGTTGATTGTTGAATTTTCTCCTCGTTATCTGCCTACCTAACACAAAACCCTATGAAGAACACATTTTGTCAGCTAATAATCTAATATATTTGACTTGTGATCTGAAGTGTTAAAGCAAAGTGTTTTTTTTTTTCCAGAATAAGTAAGACAAGAAGGTTTTCTGCTGCACTGTTTCAAAACTCTTTCTCCACAAAGAAACCTTATCCAATCCTGTTTCACCCTTTAAAACTGCCTACACACTAAGCTCAATGGACAAATTTAATACTTTGAAACAAAGAGCATCTATCCCTTTCAGGTTGAATAGAGGAATTGTTCAGACACCAGTGAGGTATGAATAACATTATAATGCTGCCATTTACTTGGCGAAGAGAAAGGATGTCTCCTGTTGCAGCCCCCTCAGTGGCCTGCTTCTTTAGGTTAAAGTTTTTGACCCCTGATATATCCCCAGACACCTATGTCAGTTCATTATTTGGGTCTTTTACCTCTTGTGAAGTAAACACTGAGAAAATCTAAGTAAACAGTTTGTTTTAGTTGAAGATAGAGAGACTCCATTTAATTGAGTTTTGATGATAGATGTGCTCCAAATGGTGAAAACAACTTTGACATGGTAAAATAATATTGTCTTATGGCATGTGTAACGCTACATACAGCATCTTAGCTTCGCACTTTCTGAGTTTACAACATTTAAGTGAGAAAATGACAAAAGAAAGCCAAACTGTCAGAAACAGAGAAACCTTTAACAATCCTAAAATACAGACTATAATTCTCTTCTTTATTCATTTGATTTAAAGAAGGATCTTTGCAACAGACGGAAGGAATGAGAAAGCAGCCGAACTTTGTCCCTCTGAAACTTTACTTCCTTGCAGTCCACAGTGGCGCTGAAGGGGACAGAGCTAATACTTAGGGAATGGCTGTAGGGTGGGCTTGTAGGGAAGTACCTGAGTCAGACCAGCATGTCCAGTAAAGTCATCTCTAACAGAGACAAGATTTTACATTGTCTTTTACATACATTTACTAATTGTGAGTTATATGACATAAAATTACCCTGTCATTAAATCCCTATAGAGAATTTCAAAATCCAAACCTTCTTAGATCACATGATTCCCCATAAATATTCATGTATTTACTAGATAATAGCTATTTTAAGTGCAAAATACAAATGCTATTAAAATCTAAAATTGCCATTTTGAATGTTTTACCTTTGCCATGGAGGTCATCCATCTATCAAACATTGATAACTACCATAGTTTATATAATCTTGTTAATCATAAAGCACATATTTTCATATATTCATTCTATGCTTTTGTGTGCATGTGGACCATGGGATGTGTGAGTGTGGGAGGGTGTGCATGAGTACACACATATTGGCATGTGTACATCAGCATGCATGTGAATGTGGACGCCAAAGGTTAATACTTTATTTCATCTTCCATTGTTTTCTCCCTTCTATTTCGGAGACAAGGTCTGTCACTGAATCTGGAGCTCAACACTTTGGTTAGACTGACAGGTTAGCCAGTCCCAGGATCCTCCTGTTTTTGCTTTCCTGTTGCTGTGGTTATAGGTGCACAGCACTATTCCTGGATGGTGATATGAGTCCTAGAGATTCAAATCCTAGGTCCTCATGCTTTTGTTGCAAGGACCTTACCATTGGTCCCAGGCTCTGTATTCTCTGACTTTATGACCAAGCTGTTCTGACACAGAAAAAAACTGAATTTTACTTTATTTACTGAATATAAGTAGTCTCATTTTTATTGCTTTCTATACATGCATTACTTTGAATCCATCTGAACACCATGGTACCTGTTAAAAATAGGACAACAGTAAACTTTAGAACAAATATAAAATCATTTGCACTTTCCAAATCAGGAAAGGATGATGTATAGTTAAAATATACTGAATGTTCTCCAAGGTATATTATCAATAATAAAGTGAGACTGTGCCTACATTCCCAACATAATTTGAAAAATAAGCCAGTTACTGACCCAATAGTCCCAAAATACCTTATAAATCTTGGTATATTATTTATGTTTTCTCATTTGTATTTGAACTACTCCCTCACAAGTGATTCTTCATTTAAAAGTATCTAAATATTCTCAACTCTGCAGTTAACATTCTTGAATAGGCTCTTTATCACATACATAGAGAATACTACTAAAGACATGAGGTAATGATTACATAATTAGCTATGAAGGTATTTCTTGCAAATCAAACCTTAATCATCTAGAATTACTAAAATTAAAAAGCACTGACTTATAGGAAGGATTTGATGCAACAGGAACTCTAATGGTGGAAAAGCAAAGTGATAACCACCACTTGGAAAAAACACAGATTGGAATTTTCTTGTAGTATCAAATATGTACCCATCATATGTCAAATAGTTCTAGAGTAAGTAAAAATTGTGTCTTTAAAACTTGTTCAAGAAAGAAAAAAACTAAATAGTTATCAGCAGATGATTAAGTAAAGAATGAATGTCACACATAGCATATAATAAAATGCAGATGACCCTCAACTGTAATCTTGATAATTTAATGATTATGGCCTTACAATGACGTGGAGATGATGTACAGAAGAAACAAGAGTTGAAAGTTTGAATTCTGATATTTCCCAAGGCTAGTAATGTGCTAGCGTGTAGCATGATAAGAGAGTGAGTCTCAGTCCTCAGCCAGCCACATTATTGTGAAAACAGAAAAGCAATGGTATAAAATATACTAAATTTCATTGGAGCAAGGGGCTTGAGAATTTGTCCTGGTAAGGAGGCCAGGCTGATGATGAACTCTATATCTTTCTGCCTCAGGTTTCCAGGGACCATTATGCTGGGGTTCTATAACATAGTGCATCACTAAGCTAAGGTGTTCAATATGCTAGGTATATTAAGTGTATGTTGATCATGACATTTTACATTTATACTATAATCTGCATGTAATAAGTCACACCTTTGTAAGTCAAGGGCTTTCTGTGTTAGTCAGCACTAAAATACAGCAAACTACTGATAAATATCACAAATAAGTCACAAGGAGAAAATAAGTTAGACAAAACGAATAAATATAGTGACTGTTTCCATTAATATAAAATTCTAGAACACATTTGATGAAGCTATTATGGTGATGAAAATCAGAAGAGTGATTTCATTGAGAAGTTAATCTGAATGACATGAGGGAACTTTCTGAGGCAGTAGAAATATATCATACCTTGGATGAAGTGATAGTTTTAAGAGAGAATAAGTTTCCAAATCATTCTAACCATATACTCAACATCAGTGATTTTCTTGTATGTAAATTATAACTCAATGAAAGAAGGAAAAATGAAATCCTGCTTTGATTCCATATTGATCTGAAGAAACCATCTGTTTGAACAGCCAAACTTCTTGAATAACATGCCTCTATTGCATTGATTCCCTTGCTTTGCTCAGCTTTCAATTCTGTCATTCACTACAGTAAAACACACCAAACATAGCTCTCCTGTTACAAAATTTCCTTTCTCTGCATCATTCAGACTGAATCTTGTCCACTCATTCTTTAGGTTTCAGCTTAAATTCATAAGCTGTGGCTACTTAAAGGTCTGGGGATATGTGTCTCCACAGTGTTCTCTACAGCTATAAAAGTTGCATACTTTTTTTTAGTATTAACTTTTAAACATTAATTATTTTTACACTAAGGCCATATGCTCTGGGCATGGATATTTATTTTGTTCACTGTTGAATTCTTAGTACCAAGCCAAGAACTTGGTACATGATATTTGAAAAAGCTTGTCATATAAGTGAACAGCAAGGAAATGAGGACATCCCCTGCCACCCGCTGTCAGATCTGTCTCTGATTCAATTTCCTTTGCTTTCTCTTGCACAATTCTAATCCAACTCATTGATATAGACTACCTCTGTAATATATTCCAAACAGATTTTTGTCTTTTGGTTCTCTTTCACTTCCTATTTCAATAATCTCCACCACAAGAAATATCTTCCAAAAATGCCTATTGGTAAAATCAAGTTATTTTATCTCTCTTATAAAACGTTAATATATAATTACTCTTTAAATAAATTAAAATAAGTGGCATCACTTAGGGGGTAGAATCCTTCTCTCTCATGTTAAATCTCTTGGCTATTAAAAAAATCTACTTATTATTGTTGTGGCAGTAGTGTTCGTGTGTGTAAATGTGAGTGATGAGGCCAGGACACACATGTAAAGGTCATAGGACAAATTTGTAGAGTAAGTTATTTCCTTTGTGTGTGTGTGTATGTCCCTGAAATCTAATTGAGATGATCAGGCTAACAGATTATTATTCACGTTATCAGATCATCACAGCAAGTCTATACCTACTGAGTAATCGGCCTGGTCCCTAGATACATTTCCCCCACCAATTACTACATTGCTTGAATAGCGAATCTCTTATGTGGTTTCTACTTCAAATGCCTTTCCATTTCAGTCAGACTTTCACTGAATTGCCTGCATTTTTTCCTCCTTACATAGATTCCCTTGTAGCTCTTTTTAGTTAAAAAGCTTCTATCAGCTTGCTACTGTCTGTGAAATGACATTTGTAGTTCCTTGGCTTGGAAGAAAGAACTCTACAGCAACAACATCTCTGAGAGTCTGCCAAACACGGTGTCTGCCCCTGGGCCCTTGTATTGAAGAAGCCACCTTTCGCCTTCACCTTAGAATTACCAGAGAACTGCCACTGCCACTCTATTAGTGCCTCAAGTAGCCCCTCTGCCTGATGAATTTCCTGCTTGTTCTCTTTGCTTCCCCAGGTTTGGGCTTGTAGTTCTGCAATAACACTCCCAAGTTGAGTAATGATTTTATGTTGTTTTTTCTTGTTACGAGTACATTTCTGGGAACAGTGAAACAGGCCTGAAACCCCAGTACTTGGAAAATGAAGGCAGACAGCTCAGAGATTCAAGATCATCCCTGGCTGTGTAGCCAATTCAAGGCCAACCAGGGTCACGTGAGACTTTGTCTCAAAAAAGCATACATGTATACATATGCAGGATATTTCTTTAAGCATGCAGCAGCAATTACTACAATTTTACAGGCTTTTCTATAATTAATACTTTTATAGAGAGGGAATCAAAACTGGTAGAATATACTAATGAATGACAGACAATTCACCTACTTGCTAAATACTCCTGGACTTTTTACAAAGTCTGAAATCTTCTCTCTTAAAAGTCTATTCCAATTGAATCTTTATATGTGACATACACTCTGCCCCTTTAAATGATAATTATGTCTTCTTATGTGTTATCTTGGAATCTGATACTTCTTTATTCATTATTTCCTTTAATAAACATGGTTAAGAACTGCTTACACAATCTGTGTTTTTTTTTTTAACATTATAGAACTTATTGGAGAATACAAAGTGGTGCTACCATTGAGAAGTTCACAGTGCAATGGCGAAAAGTATTTTGAAAATATAGATACAATTCAATATGTTAAATGCTATAATCAAAGTGAGAATAAAATGCTATGGATCAGAGAGTTTGGAAGGATTAATTTGACATGATTCATAGGCAGTGATTCATAGAATGGTTGAGATTTGAGCAGGTACTTGAAAAAGGCTTAGAACATTGACAGGCAAATAGGTGGTTGTAAAGATATTCCAGGCAGAAGGAACAGTCTTTGTAAATGCACAGGGTTGTAAAAAAAAAGGATTCTGGCAACTGATTCAACCCCCTTTTCTCCATGATCATCTTCTGAACTCTTTGTCCATGTGCACGGCACTTTTGAACTCTAGCTAACGACTTATTAACTCTGAGTGCTATAGATTCTAGTCATCTCTCTGATGACTGTACTTTGGAGTTGAAGCTACTTAGAACAGTAAAACCTCTACAAGTTTTATTTCCAATCTGCTTCCTCTTCACTTTTGTCTTTTTTTTTCACTTTGTTTAACCACACATATTTCCTGTGCTCGTTGATGAGTTTGTGACCCTTCAATTCACACTACCTCCTTTGGCAGTGCTCCCTTCTTCTTTCATCAATTGCTTTCACCAGTAAAGTTATGGTAAATGAGTGACCTCCTGATTTTGGAAATTAGTGACCATAGATCATGTCACTAATAGTAAGTTTTGTTTCAAACACTTAACAAGTCAACCTTTGGACTGGATCTTGCCTATCGCCACAGTCAGATACACCCAAGATGGCTTCTGATGGAGAGCCTTGATGCTATGTAGTTGCTGCAAGAAAATTTTGTGATCATAGAAGGAAAGGGAGGAAAGGAAATTGCAGTCAGAATGTAATATATGAGAGAAGAAGAAGTTAAAAAAAAGATGTTGCTGATGCATGGCTGAAGTGTGGGGGGGAAATGGGTTTAAAAAAGCATTTCCAACTTTTTTGGGATCCTTTGTTGAAGGTCATCTACTCAGCCAAGAAAGTCTGGATTGAAACGGAGGACACTACATTATATCAAATTGTGCCTCATGTCGCCTAACTTGCTAGTGAACTTCATTAGTTGGTCAATGATGCTGTGTTACGTGTCTAGATATATAATGTTTCTTTAATTAGCTTTACATTTTGTGAAAATACATGAAATTTGAGTGACCATTAAGAGAGCAGACTGTAAATAGTCCATTGTCTTAATTTAGATTGTATTATAATATTGTATTTTAATATGTTAGTGTTGTACTGTTTCACAGATTTGAGAGGGTGAAAAAAGCAGACATTCAAATTAGGGAAATCTGATTTGAATTCCTGGATTGACCATCATCAGCTCAGGGGGAAAATATCACACTTCTTACCACCCAGGCTCTACCATTTTTCCAAATGTCCATGAACCACATATGGAATGGAGTAGATATAAAATCTACACCTAAAGGTTGTTATAAATCTTAAATGGAACTGTGCAGGTGATATTTATAATTTAGTACTTAATTTTTTTCTTGGCACATGCTAATTGCTCACTATATGACTCATCACTGTTATGGTTTTGTCACTGCTACTATTTCATACTAACAGTGTATAATGTATATTTTAAAATATGACCCAGGTTGAACTAAAATAGCCTAATCACATTACTCAAAATATTTGTTAGTAAAGTTTTTCCAAAGGTCTAACCAAAATTATTCCTTGTAAATTCTAACTTTTTAAAGTAAAAAAAAAAATCTCAGTACTTTATTTGCAATACATTAAAAGCCTATGCATTGAACTGAGTTTTAGGCAGGTAATGTCAAGTTACAGAAAAAATACTAGGACTCAATGTTATGGCACCTGAGCTATTTGAATGTAGCATTGTTTTATGAAAATGGAACACAAATCGGTTTAGTGGGAAGAAGTAATATTTTATCTTCCATTCTCTTTTTCTTTCCATTTTTGGTTTTTGAACCAATTGACAGCATTGATTTATTTTCTACTTTTTCAGTAGAACATGCTGAGCTGCTGATCATGAAAGATACATTTTACATTGTGATCAGTTAACAGGTACACAAAAAGCTGCAATGTTGCTTCATTTTGTGTATTTTCTATGATTTAGAAACTAAGAGAAACAAATAATTGTTTCATTAAATGAATCAAGGAAAACTCATTATATTAAAAATCACACTATCTGCATATTTAGGTTCAATTAAACATATATAATTGTAAGAGACAACACTCCATCCCAGGGGTAAAAAACAGTAGATGGAGGGACATTTCCCAGTAGCTTATGAAGAGTGAGTGAATAGAAAGTTTTTGCTCATTGAATGGTTATCCTTTCTCTGTACATGGACAAGAGCATGTTGAAACAAACCAAATCTTGTAATGGTAGAGCAAAAAATAAATCCAGTCTTTAGTATATATTTTGAGTCAAAGTTAAGGACAGTTTTTAAGGACTTGCCTTAAGAGAATATATTGCTTTAAGAGTGGGCGTGATAACTTGTATAAGAGAAGAACTGATGTAAGAGAAGGCAAAGAGCTATTGTGCTAACATTTCTAAGAGAGACCGATGACACTGTCAATGAGAAAGGAAAACAAACAGGAAAAGAAGAAAGTACAATAAGAAAGAAATACCACTTGCTGGAAAATGAATACTACTTGAGATATCAATACATAAAGCCACACATATTTATATATACATATATATATATATATATATGCATGAGTAATACATACACATGCATATACATATGTACATATGACTTGAATGCTGAAGAGACAGTATGGGGAAGGAGACTGTCTGGAGGTGAGAATAGCCAGAGGGGAGAAAGGCAAGGGTTTGAGGGGAAAATATGATCAAAGTATGTAACACACTTGAAAGAAATTATCTCTATAAACCCAATATTATATATAATGAATATATATAAATAAAAATAATATAGAAAATTGTGATCTTGTGCTTGAAGGGAGAGGGTAAAATTGTATTACAAGAATCAAGAGAAGTAGGAGAAATAGAATCAGACAGTGATAGATTTGGAGAGATGAGCTGAATTTAAGATGTCAGTAAGTACCACGAAGCATGTTGAGCTGGCAGGGCTCACTGGAGATAGCTCATTTCAGTTCTTCTTGGCATCATCTGGTACATGACCAAGTCTTGGGGATGGGATTCTCTGATGGCTGGCATGTTAACATGTCTAGATGTTGATGCTGGCTCCCATAGATCATAGTTGTGGTTGTTGGCCAGAACATCTCCATGTAGCTTCTCCATGTGGTCCTGAATTTTTTTTTAATAAACAGTGGCTGGGGTCCCAGGGCATGGTGGAAACTCCATCACTTGTATAAGCTAGCTCTTAGGGTCTCAAAAAGTCTCCTTTGCCACATTTTTGTTCAGTTTGGGAAAAGGAGCACTGCCCTGCGACTCCCACAGAGCAGCATTCTGCTGGAGAAGCATGAAGAACTGGAAATATTGCTGTGACCATTTTTGGAAAATACAATCTGCCACACTCATCAAAACTGCCAAGAAACTTCAGCTGCAAAGAACACATCCCATCTTGGTTTAGCTTGGACTGCAATATAAAGAAAATGCCACAATTTTTTCTTATACATTTAATGCTCTCATAATTTAAGAATTTATATATTTAGTCTCTAGCTTCTAGGCCATTTCACTTTTGATTTCTAAGTAAGATAGAACAATTTATAATGTATTATTTAATAAAAAGTTGCCTCTATGGTCAAAAACACTTTATCATTCTAATTTTATTTCATCTGCATTCAACATAACCACTTAAACTACTTTAACCACCTTCTTTTTTTTTTTCATTTATTCTACAATACAATTCAGTTCTACATATCAGCCACAGATTCCCTTGTTCTCCCCCATCCCGACCCCTCCCCTTCCCTCCATCCCACCCCCCATTCCCACCTCTTCCAGGGCAAAGCCTCCCCAGAGGACTGAGATCAACCTGGTAGACTCAGTCCAGGCAGGTCCAGTCTCCTCCTCCCAGGCCGAGCCAAGCGACCCTGCATAAGGCCCAGGTTTCAAACAGCCAACTCATGTAATGAGCACAGGACCCGGTCCCACTGCCTGGATGCCACCCAAACAGATCAAGTCAATCAACTGTCTCACCCATTCAGAGGGCCTGATCCAGTTGGGGGCCCCTCAGCCATTGGTTCATAGTTCATGTGTTTCCATTCGTTTGGCTATTTGTCCCTCTGTTTATCCAAACTTGGTCTCAACAATTCTTGCTCATATAAACCCTCCTCTTTCTCGCTAATTGGACACCCATAGCTCCACCCGGGGCCTAGCCGTGGATCTCTGCATCCAGATTCCTCAGTCATTGGATGGGGTTTCTAGCATGACAATTAGGGTGTTTGGCCATCCCATCACCAGAGTAGGTCAGTTCGGGCTGTCTCTTGACCATTGCCAGCAGTCTGTTGTGGGGTTATCTTTGTGCATTTCTGTGGGCCTCTCTAGCACTTTGCTTCTTCCTATTTTCATGTGGTCTTCATTTACCATGGTCTCCTATTCTTTGTTCTCCCTCTTGGTTGTTGATCCAGCTGGGATCTCCCGCTCCCCCAAGCTCTCTTTCCCTCGACCCTCGCCCTTCATTACCCCCCACTCATGTCCAAGTATACAATGGAAAAAAGAAAGCATCTTCAACAAATGGTGCTGGCATAACTGGATATCAACATGTAGAAGGCTGCAAATAGATCGATATCTATCACCATGCACAAAACTTAAGTCCAAGTGGATCAAGGACCGCAACATAAATCCAGCTACTCTGAACCTGCTAGAAGAGAAAGTAGGAAGTAGTCTTGAACGCATTGGCATAGGAGATCACTTCCTAAATATAACACCAGTAGCACAGATACCGAGAGAAACAATCAATCAATGGGACCTCTTGAAACTGAGAAGCTTTTGTAGAGCAAATGATACAGTCAACAAGGCAAAGCAACAGCCTACAGAATGAGAAAAGGTCTTCACCAACCCCACATCTGACAAAGGACTGATATCCAGAATATATAATGAACTCAAGAAATTAGACATCAAAATGCCCAACAGTCCAATTAAGAAATGAGCTATAGAACTAAACAGAGAATTCTCAAAAGAGGAAACTCAAATGACTGAAAGACATTTAAGGAATTGCTCAACATCTTTAGTCATCAGGGAAATGCAAATCAAAAGGACTCAGATACCATCTTACACCTGTCAGAATGGCTAAGATCAAAAACACTGAAGACACCTTATGCTGGAGAGGATGTGGAGCTAGGGGAACTCTCCTCCACTGCTGGTGGGAATGCAAGCTTGTACATCCACTTTGGGAATCAATAGGGCGCTTTCTTAGAAAATTGGGAATCAATCTCCCCCAAGATCCAGCTATACCACTCTTGGGCATATACCCAAGGAATGCTCAATCATACCACAAGAGCACTTGCTCAGTTATGTTCAAATCAGCATTGTTTGTAATAGCCAGAACCTGGAAACAACCTAGATGCCCTTCAACTGAAGAATGGATAAACAAAATGTGGTACATATACACAATGGAATACTACTCAGCAGAGAAAAACAATGACATCATGAGGTTTGCAGGCAAATGGATGGATCTAGAAAAAATCATCCTGAGTGAGGTAACCCAGACTCAGAAAGACAAACATGGTATGTACTCACTCATAGGAGGATACTAGATGTGGAACAAGGATGACTGGACTGCTACTCACATCACCAGGGAGGCTACCTGGAAAACAGGACCCCAAGAAAGACACAGGGATCACCCAATGACAGAGAAATGGATGAGATCTACATTAACCACCTTCTTTGTGGTGGCTGTCATTCCGGCTTGGAATCCACCCAAACAACCTTCATAACTTTTTAAAAAAATAAATTAAGCTTATTCTTTGACACACATATAAAGCATTCTGATTACTTCTACCTACACTCTCTCTTCTCTCCCGTATCTATTAGCCCCACCCCTCCTCTCTATAAGTTCTAATCACAGATTTTTATGTCTTTTTAAATATATTTTGTGACTGAGTTTAACCAGGGTCCTCTGTGTGGCCACTGGCTTTGAGTTATTCACTGGAGTCTCGCGGTTTCTCCATTCAACATCCACACATAATGAGGACCTTATCATCTGCATTTTAATGGTGTTTCCCCCCCCTAGGAATTTGTCCTTGCTGTTTTCTCATTTTACTACCTGTGATGGTTAGATTTTGTCAACTTAACACACCTTTGAAGAAGGAACTTCAACTAGAGAATTGCCTCCTTCAGATTGGCCTGTGGGCACATCTATGTGGGTATTTTCTTGATTATTGATTTCGGAGAGCCCAGACTGCTGTGGATGGTATCACCCTGGGCAGTGATCCTAGACTACATAAAAAGCATGAGGAGCAAGCCACTAAGCAATATTCCTTCATGCTTTCTGCTTCAGTTCCTGCCTCCACGTTCCTGCCTAAACTGCCCTAGCTTCTGTCCAAGTTGTAAACTGAAATAAACCCTTTCCTCCATCAAGTTGTTTTTGGTTATGTTGTTTATTCCAACAACACATAACAGACTAAGACTTTACTCATCTTAATTTTACCCACCTTTCAACTCTATAGAAAGATTCAAAATATGCTACCATATCTATCAGTATAAAGCTCTCACTTCCAGATTACAGCTTATTATACATATTCTCCAAAGTAGAGACAGCTGACACATGTGATGGTTCACCTTGACCCAACTTTCCTGCTCCCAAAGTGTGTTTTCACATGCCCTCTTACTCCACTAATCCAAACACTGGGACCCTTTACTGACAACACAGCTTGTTTGCCTTGGTTTATTGCAATCTTTCCTTACAATATTTTTTCTTTTTAAATTAAACATAATTATTTCACTTCCTCCTTCCCTTCCCTTCCTCCACCCACTCTCAAATACCTTGCCTCCAACTAGTACCACACCCCCTACTCTCAAATGGATAACCTTATTCCTTTTATTGTTATTATTACACACACACACACACACACACACACACACACACACACATATATATATATGTGTGTGTGTGTGTGTGTGTGTGCACAAATACATAAATACGACCTGCTGAGTCCGTTTTTTGTTGTTGGTGTACATATGGCTTCAGAGATAATCACTTTGTATTGAATAACTCATCAGGAGCTCATCCCTGGGAGAGGCTAATTCTCAGTCATTAGTTGCCCACAGTTCTTTGTTGAGAGAGGTTGGTGCTCTGTGAGATTTTTATCTTCTGATTTAGAATTTCTGTTGATATTGTCATTACTTTGGTTTATTTATGTAACCCTTTCTTGGAGAGGTAGTCACACAGCAAATATAGTGATATTATGAATTACAATCTTCCCCATTCACTTTTCCAGGATGTTCCGTGAGCCACGGATTCAAAAGCTATGGTGTAAATACATACATTGTGTCTGGGATTCCCATGTTCTGTTGATCTCTGCATTGTACTCAGGTGCCGACTTGAGCTACCCCCAAAATATAGAAACCTTTTCAAGTTATGATCTTTTAAAAATAATTATAATAAATTTTCATCATTTACTAAATAAAACATAAGGTCTATCACTTCTAAAAAGGACTCAAATGTTGTATGTTGTACTTAACTAGCCTAGCACTCTGGACCTTGTTCAAGAAGATCTATATTTACCTCTACTTAGTCACAAAAATTCTTTTACCATCTCAAATATAATTTTAAAAACTTAATGAATGGAACAATTTAAGTTGTGTGCATAATATGGCTCCCATAGATCCGAGTGAAATTATCAATTCATACATCATATTTTAATCATACTGAAAGGTCACTGGCTTATTTAAATGTAGGCACTATGTCTCACTACTTTTTTTTTCTCTATGGATAACTACAATTTCTGTCACATTACTGTAATTCAAAATAAAATGAGTTAGTTCACTGTATTCTCTCTTTTCTTTAATCAAAACAAATATTTATTAATTTTTTATTTGGTGTGTGAATGTGTGTGTGCACTCAAATTGGAAGAAAATGAATAATTGGATTTTGAAATATTACTGGGATTTTGAGGTAATATGAGGAAAAGATTTTAGGTAGAGCAATTCGCACCTCTATGGTGTCGTTACTTTATCACATAAATTGCTTAGTATTTTTTATCTGGAAATTTGCAGAGATCATTCCTAAATTGGTCTCAATATGGTGATTGGTGCATTACAAGTAAGTAACAACAGTAAATAATTCATAATCAAATCTCTCTTGCAGACATATGTAAACACATAAATATCTATAACAAATTAGAAGAGAACATGATGACTTTGATTTGATTGACAAAACTACCTGATGCTTTGTCTCCAGGGAGACATCATCAAGCACGCTGCAAATTAGAATTGCTTGCATGACTTTGTTCTGAAGCTCAATTAACTTTGAGATTTAAAAATGTTTTAGGGAATGAGGTTTAGGCTGATAACAAGGAGAGTTGTTAGTTTGTCTGGATAGACTAAGATAAGCAAAAAAGAAAATAATCATTTAGGAAATTACTAATATATAGGAGAAAACTACATGATCTCAAGTATTTTAAGAATTATATTTTTAAAATTTGCTCTTTTGTGTCATTCTCTTTAGCATTTTTACAGCATCCACTATTTAATATCTTTACTAACTTAAAAATTTTCAGAGTCTTACATTAATATAATTCATAAGCATAGAGGATTTATTTTATTAAGATGGGGGAGATAAATTAATATTTCTGTAAAACTATCTTTATATTTTAAAAGCACAATGAACCATTTAAAACTGGAAATTCTGTTTTGTTTTCTCCTCACAATGATGTTTAAGCATTTTATTTTCTTTGATAAATATGCTGCAATCCAGTCAAAGAGATTGGAACTCATATTAATTTGTGGTGCCATTATCACAAGGCAAAACCCTTTCTCCTATCCAACACCACCATCAAATTTTTTGCTATATCCTGGCATCCTTTCCTTTCTTCACTTCTCCTCCAGGGAATGAACCTTTTTATAATGGTTGTTCAAATCATACAGAGTTCAATGTTTACCTTTTTCTGTTTGTTTGGTACCTGAGGGTAATGTCAATAGCACTAAAGTTATTTAAATGGTGCATGACTTTTAGAAATAGTCACTTTATTTATTTTAAGAAGAGATTAATGACACAACAATAAAGTTCATTTGATTTTTGACAAATGTTTCTATTTTGGAAAAAGCCATAAAAAACAAAGCCAAATAAAACAAACAAAACCCCTGTAAGGGGCGAATTATTTTTAGAATTTGGGCACCAAGTTATGATACTCCTCCACTTAGATGGGTGGGAATTCACTGTCTTCCACTGGTTTCATCTCATTGATGAATAATGATCATTGCCTATTCGTAAGTATTTATAAGTAATGAATGGTACTTCCTGAGAAACACAGAGGCACTAGAAAGACAAGAGGTAAAAGTTGGTAGGTCTCTGGATTGTAGTTGTGCCTTAGTTTCAACTCCTTTCACGAATTGTTTAGGTTTCTCGGACCTATTGTCCGCTAACATATTCTCCGGATACGGAAGTCCTAAATGGGATGTCTCCATCAATCCCTCTTTTTGGGGCTCAGGGAGTTCCATGAAAGAGAAGGCAAAAAGATTTTAAGGGTTTGTGGGGATGAAAGATACCAAGGATACAAAGCTTTCTGGACACAATAGGATTGATGCACATTATGTATGAACTCAGGGAGACTGTGGTAGTATGCACAGAGATTGCACAAATTTAATCCAAGTGGGGGAAAAAGTGTTGATTTGGGTGGGTAAGGAGGTGGGATATATCTGAAAGGAATTGGGGGATGGAAAAACAAATCAAAATACATTGTATGAAAAGTTTCTTTCAATAATATATGTTAGTAAAGAGTGCTCACAGTGTTGTTATGATAAGGAAATAAATAGTATATATAAATAGTATATATAAATAGATGTGATTTTTTAAATTTTATTGTAGCTCAAAATTTCTGACAATGAGTTAATATTAAAGAAAATATTTAAATCTCTATGTATCCATTTTAAACTTGAATGGATGATATTATAGTCAATCTGTAGCATTTGTGTTCATATTCACTTCTGTCTCCTCGATCACTTTTGGACAAGTATTTATCAAATAAAATTTTTCCATAAGTATATTAATATTGATCTCTAAAAGTAATAGCTTACCAAAGCACTGAACAACAGTCTCAAGTAGCAATCATTAAAAGTAATGGGTTTATATAGCAATATAATTTCAAGCATAAAACAACACATTAGATAATCATTGATCAAAAATAGAGTACACATACTCTGGCTGTATTACATTGGTTGGCATTTTGAATCATGATAAAAATAAGTCCCATACACAAAAATTAGCCCTCATAAAGCAATTATATATATACCAAAAGTCTATGTTAAGTTTATTTATTCACAATGCATTTTATTTATTTGAAAAACATCATTTTCCTCCTGTAGAATTGTTTTTCTATGTTGCTAAATGCACTACTTTGCATTTCTTGCAAAATTTTAAGTTTTATGGTGTTTTTCTTTTTGTCCCATAGTTATACATCTAATATCATTTTTAAATATTGGAGTTTTCCCACAATTGCTTCTATTCAGATTTTTAAAGTATATCAAACCTGAAGAATATTCTTCCCTTGTACTTAATTCACAACCATGAAAGGAGTATTTACCTGCATGCATTGCTCTGTCTTTCCTGGTGAAACAAATACAAACTAGTTTTTGAGAAATGATGGTTAGTTATCTTGTAGGATCTTTCTATACCTTATCCTAATTTCTTCTTTGATAGAAATATGTAGAATGTCTGTCTGCCTGTCTATTTATCCAACCATCTATTCTCTGTCTAGATATGTATATAAATCTGATGATATTGCTCAAGTATTTTCACACTGCATTTCATTTCATTTAGCCATTTATTTTTTCTACTCTTCTTTCACTTGATGCTAAATTGCTATATATAATGTTTTATTTTTCAGTCTGGTTGTAGATATTTCTACATTCATTCTATGTTGCACTTCTTGCAAAGTGTCTTCTGAATTGTATTTTTTGAGTGAAATTTATGTGTCATATCGTGTGCACATGTTGAAATAGAATGATATAAAATTACTTTTAATGTATTTTGCCCTTCTATGCTGTTATCAGCAGTATACAAGTCTCCATCAAAGCACTGTTAGTGTCTGTCACTTCTAGAGTTCCTGATAATTTTAGAAAGTAGATGTGTGTGGAGCATTGCATCGTAGACTTCATTGAAGGTACTCCTTAATACTGATAATACATTTTCTGTATTGTCAAGTGGTTTGTTCTCATACGTGTTTTTTTTCCCTAAGAAATTCATATTCATATATTTTTATCTTTGCTTTTGCATTAAGAAGATTCTTTTATGCATTTTTGTCAATACTGTGCTACATTATTTTCCTCTCATTTAGCAGGTAATTTGTTTTATATTTACTTGTCATTATGATAATTATTATAAAATGGTAGTATCCATGTATTAAAAGGTTCTATGGGCATCATATTTTATTTTGAGTATTCCATATGTGTGTAGTTGTGTTTACATCATTTCCACCCTGTCTTCCCTCCACTTCAGTTCCTTACACGTCTCCTTGTAGCCTTAAGTTTCTCCAGTCAGGCCCAGCCCGAGGTTCTGCAGCTGCTTATAAAATAACTATATAGAGGCTTATATTAATTACCAATTCTACAGCCTATTGACTCAGGCTTCTCTTAGCTAGCTCTTACAACCTAACTCAACCCATTTCTATTAATCTATACATTGCCACATGGCTTCATGGCTTACCAGTACTTTCACATCTTGCTTCTCCTGGCTGTGGCTTGCAGTATCTCCACCCACTTTCCTTTCTCCTCTCACTATCTCCCTGGGATATTCCCACCTCACTTCATCCTGCCCTGTTATAGGCCAATGCAGCTTTATTTATCAACTAATCAGAGCAACACATATTCATAGTGTACAGAAAGACATTCCACAGCATCTCATCATTCGCTCTCAAATTCATGACCTCTTCTTCTTTAATTAGTTTTGTAACACACACACACACACACACACACACACACACACACACACACACACACTACAATCTGCTGAATCCATTTAGTATTGTATATGTATGCATATGTATATGTGTATGCATGTATAATTTATATGCATAATTTACATACATATGTGTATGTATATGTGTCTGTATAATTTAGAGCTGACAACTTGTGATTGAATAACATAAAGGATGCTTTCCCTAGAGAAGACTCATTCTCCCTCTTTTAGAAGCCATTACTTGCTTTTAGGTGTAAAGAAACTTTCTTCTATCACCAACAAGCATGGTAGGAGATCCCAAGAGTGCAACAGTTGGATAACATTTTTGGAGGAAATGACAATTGCCTAATTGGGTTTAAGCCTCACCCACTCAACAGGCAGTAGTTAATTTTCATACTGTCAACCCAGAGCCTGGTAAGGTCAAAGACCCTAGAGAAGAACCTGCTACTTTCACTTTTCTAAACCAGTATTCTCAACTGCACAGAAACACTTATCATTCTATTGGCAGATAAATTTAGCTCTCACTCCTTATGAAAGGATCTTTTTTTTTTTTCATCCGATGGAGACCCTCACATAAATACACAACTGGTCAAAATGTAGAGGACAACTAGGGGGTGCTTATCACCAACTGATGCATCTAAGACACAACCCCTATACCCAAGGCTCAGGGAATATCACAGAAGATGGTATAGAAAAAATGTAAAGACAATGACATTTTTATCTTTTACATAGCATGAAGAATGAGGAGCCAGTATAGTCAATATTGTACGTATGAATAAAATTCTCAAATAATTTATAAAATATATAAAAGGAGAATAGAATTTAGGATAAGAATAAAATAAAATACGTAACATTTCCTAGACACTTAAAAAACATTGGTGTAAAACTTAAATCTTCAATTCTGTTGAGTTTTTTAAAATCACTATTCTGAAAATGTAGAATTATTTTCCTATATTTGTGTCTGAATTTTCCCGGTTTTGCTTTTCATATTGAGATCCTTGTTCCACTTGTAGTAGTTTCCTGGTGTGTAGTTGGGGGTCAGTTGTTAAATTAGACAATGACATGATGATGGGATGTCCACATGCAAGAGAATGAAACAAGAGAGCTGCCTCTTTCTAGTTGCAAAACCAACTAACAGGTTAAGAATTTAAGATTTGAACCTGTCAAGTTAATAGAATAAAACAGGGGAAATGCTTCAGAACATTGGAAAGGACAGCTTTTTTTTTTTTTGTTTGTTTGTTTGTTTTTCTCTGTAACAAAGCTTTTGCTTTTATATTTATTTGAAATCAACAACAAAAAATAGCATATAGGTATTTCCCTCTTTCTTCTGACTGCCCTTTACAGTACATAAGGTTGGATACACAGGTTCTACCTTATGCACACATTTCAGAAAGCATCTTTCCAAGGCTCCAGATTCCTACAGGAGCCATGTTCTTATCTTCTACCATCTTCAACTAATGATTTGGAATTTACTATCTCTTTTAAAAACAGTTTTGTTAATTTATTGAGAATTTCTTACAGTGTATTTTGATCATATTAATCTTCAACCCCTTCCCATAACTCCTCGCAGATCCTTACTGCTCCAACTTCATAGCATCTTAAAAGTTTTAATTTAAGAAACTATGGACTCCAATTGTGATGCCCATACCCTCCTTCTAGGTGTGGGGCCAACTGTTGAAGCCTGGAAAACCTAGGAGGAGCCACATCTTGACTACCCATCCTCCAGAAGCCAACAACATCCACAGGCCTTCAATAAAGAGTAAGGGGGGATGTATGTCTCTATTGTAGAATATTTACTCCTGGCTTGGTGTTGTATAGGTCTTGGGAAGTCAACCACACCTGCTGTGAGTTCAAGAATGCAGTGGTCTTGCAATGTCAGAAGACAGTTTTGCTTCAATCCTCACCAGATTTTAGATTTTGCCATCTTTGGGCCCCTTCTTCCATGTTGGTTCCTGAGACATGGGGAGAGGAATTGATATTGATGTCTTACTTGTGGCTGAACACTTCATAGTTGCTTATTCTTTTTTTTCATTTCTATCTTTTTTTGAAAAAAAATTAAAAAATATCATTTTATAAAATAATTAATTAATTTTATTTAATTAACATTTTTCATTGATTTTACATACCAACCAGTTTCCCCTCTCTCCTCTCGTCCTGTTCCTCCCCCCCAACTCTCATCTACCCCATTTCCCATCCACTCCTCCATCTCCACTCAGAAAGGGGCAAGCCTTCCATGGGTTTGAACAAAGCATGACACATCAAATTAATGTATGATTTAGCTTCTCCCACTGCATCAAAGCAGGGCAAGGTAATCCAGCTTGGGGAACAGGTTCCCAAAAGCCAGCCACGTGCCAGGTACTGGTCCTGATCTCACTGCTAGAAGATGTTTATTCTTTATACTTTTATCAGTTGTGAGTTCCTGAAATAAATTCAAATTTAGAAAGAAGTTTGACACAATGTCTATTTTGCAAAATAATAGGAGTAGGTTTCTATAAGCTTACCACATATGGGTTCTTGGCTAGACTACCAGTGTGAGGCTTAAATACCTCCAGAAAGCAGTTTTTTTCCTACAGAACATTTGTGCCAGCCACTATTGTACTGATGAGCTGATGAACATATCTTACCACAATGATCAGGATTGTAGTTCACAGAATTCACAGTTGAAGAAAACTGTTGATGACTCTTCACCTCCCAAATAGCTTACACAGCACCTTCTAGTACTATAAATGTTAGCCAGCAGGGAGAAAGTGTCCTGGTGAGTAACAACTCCAAGTCCTGTGACTAATGTTTGTGTTGTCTTTAGCAATAGGGTCATACCATCAAGTTCTGGTGGGCAATCATGAGAAATGGCAGTCAGATATACTATTTTGGGAGTCTCCAGTAAACTACTGCACTGGGCTTTTTTTTTTAAACCAGTCTATTGTGTATTGAGATGAATGTAGTTCCCCATGTAGGGGAAGCCCAGTTAAACTGTCATATATGGATACATTTTTATATGTATACATTTTATAAAATAATAGCTTTTCATGTGACATTTTCAAACATCTTCAGTGTTACTTATCCCTCTTCAAACCTCTGCTTTGCCCTACTTTCACTTCTCTCTCCCACTTAGAGCTCTCTCCCCATCATTCTCCTACTTCTTACCTATCCATGTCCCACTATTTCCCGTACATTAATATCTTTCTTTTTGCTCTCCACTAATGGTGTCTAGTTTTTGTTTTTTTTTTTTTGGATTCTATAGGCACTTAAACACAAAAATCTAAAGATTCAACACTAAGTTTCATTTATAATTGAGAATATGCAATATCTGTGTTTCTGGATAAGGGTTTCCTCATTTGATATGTTTTCCAACTCCTTCTATTTGCCTGTAAATTTCATGACTTCATTTTCCTTTGTAGCTGATTAGGATTCCATTGTATATAGCTACCATGTTTTCATTGCCCATTCATCAGTTGATGAACATCTATGCTATTTCCATTTTCTAGCTGTTGTGAATACTTTTGGGTACATGCCCAGAAGTGGTATGATTGGTTCATCTGGGAGAACTATTTCCCGAGGAACTACCATGTTGTAGGATGGTATTTCTGTAAGTGATGAATATGTGTTCCTCTCACTGGCTGATAAAAAAAAAGCTGTTTTGGCCAATAGTCAGACAGAATAAGGTTAGGAAGTATAATCAAACTGAAGACAGAGGTGAAGAAGGGCAGAGTCAGGGCAGAAGCTAGCCAGCTGCTGAAGAAACAAGGCATGGGGAAATGAGGTAACAAGCCATGAACTATGTGGCAAAGCATAGATAAGAAATATGAGTTAATTTAAGAGCTAATTGATAACAAGCCCGAGCTAATGGCCTAACATTTATAAGCCTCTGGTTATTCAGGAAATGGTGGGCAGGAGAAAACTATACATTTATACTAACTACCACACTGATATCTACAGTTGCTGCACCAATTTGTACCCTAACCAACAGTATAGGAGTGCCCCCCATCCCTATATTCTTACTCTCATTTATTGTCTTTGTTTTTTCAGTCTTAGCCCTTCTGAATGAGATAAAATGAAATCTCAAAATAGTTTTAATTCTCATTCCTCTATCAGCTAAATGTGGTAAAAAATTTGACTATATTCCTTAACCATTTGTTATTACTTTTGAGAATGCTCTGTTTGGTTGCATAGCCCTCTTTTTAATTGGATTGTTAGTGTTCTCAGGGTTTATTTATTTATTTATTCATTTATTTATATAATTCTTTGTTTATTTTATGTTTAGTTCCTGATATATTTTGTACATTCTGGACCCTAGTCCTCTGTCATTTGTACAACTGACAAACATTTGTTCCTATATATAGGATGTTTCTGGGTTGATCAATAATTTCATTTGCAGTATAGAAGCTTTCTGATTTTATTACATCTATTTACTGTTCATTAATCTCATTTCCTAGGTCACTAGAGTCCTAGTAAGAAAGTCTTTAGCTAAGCATCTATCCTGAACTATTTTTCCCTAATCTTTCTTTTAAAAGTTTCAGAGATTTGGGTCTAACACTCAGATCCTTGATGCACTTGAAATTGATTTGTGTGCATGGTGAGGAAAATTATTTAATTCTTCTACATGTAGACATCCAGTTTTTACAATGACATTTGCTAAAGATGTTGTCATTTCTCCAGTGTATGCATCTGGCATCTTTGTCAAAAATTAGGTATCTGTAGGTGAGTGAAATTATATCTGGGACCCAGTTCTATTCTGTTGATCAGTGTGTCTGTTTTTGTGCATGTACCATGCTGTTTTTACTCCTGTGGTTCTGCAGTATATCTTGAAATCATGAATGGTGGTTCCTCCCTCTGGCAATGCTTTTATTGCTCAGGGGTATTTTGGTTATCTAGAGATGTTTGTGAATTCATATGAATTTTGAGATTTTTTTTTTGCAATTTCTGGCAAGAATTGTGTTGGAATTTCTTTGGGAATTGCATTGAATCTATAGATTGCTTTTGATAGTATGGCCACTTTTACAATAGTCATACTACCAATTTATCAGCATGGAAAGTCTTCTCATCTTTTGGTATCTTTTTCAGTTTCTTTCTTTGGTATCTTAAAGTTCATTTGCACAAATTTTTCAGACCTTGGTTATATTTATTTCAAAATATTTTAAAGTTATTTGTGAATGGGATTATTTCCCTGATTTCATTTTCAGTATGTCTAATTATCATTGGTTTATGGGAAAACAAGTCTGTGTGTGTGTGTGTGTGTGTGTGTGTGTGTGTGTGTGTGTGTGTGTGTTGTATTCTACTACTTTGATGAATGTGTGTATTAGCTTTATGAGAACTTTTGTGATCTCTTTTTCGTTGACAGGATTACATAATCCAAAACAAGAGTACTCTGATGTCTTCCATTTCTCTTTCTTTGCACCTTATTTCCTTTTCTTTTATTATTACTCTGGCTAAGACTTCATTCCCTGTATTGAGCAGGAGTGGAAAAAGTGGATATTCTTGTCTTGTTCCTGAGTAGAATTTTTTCTCAGTTTAGCAAGTTGATTGTCATCTTGCTATATACTGCGTTTATTATGTTGTGATATGTTCCCAGTGTCTCTAGCTTTTCTAGGACTTGTATTATGAAGCAATGTTGGGTTTTGTCAATGGTTTTTTCTGTACTTAATGTGATGATCATGTAGTTTCTGTCCTTTATTTAGGTGATGGGTGATAATTGTTGATTTACATATACTAAACCATCTCTCCACATCTGAGATGAAGCGTGATCATGGTGAATTATCTTTTTGATGTGATCTTGATCTTGGTTTGCAAATATTTTATTGAAAAACTTTGTTTCTTTGTTATTATTATTTTTGTGGTTGTTAATGTTAATTCTTTGTGTAGTCTTGGTATCAGGGTAATCATGGCTTCATAAAAATAGTTTAGAAGAGATAATTCCTTTTCTATTTTGCCAACTATTTTGAAGAAAATAGGTGTTAATTCTTCTTTGAAAGTTTGGTAGAATTCTGTATTAAATCCATTTGGGCCTGTATTTTATTTTACATTTCATTTTTTAATTTGGAAGAGTTTTTTTTTAATTTTCTGCTTCTATTTCATTGGATGTTATAGGTCCTTTTAATTTATTTATATTGTTTTGATTTAATTTTTTATTTCATCTGGAAACTTACCCTTTTTAAATAAGATATTTCCAGTCCAGTGTAATATACATTTAAAGAGAATGTCCTTGTGTATCTCTGAACTTGGTGTTCCTGCATTTGGTACATATATGTTTAGAATTATTAAATTTCTTTATAGATTGTTCCTTTAATGACTGTCTTCATAGTATCACCATATTTATCCCTTTTAACTAGTTTTGGTTTGAAGTCTATTTTGATGGATATTAGACTTACTAATTTTCCTTGTTTCTTGATTCCATTTGTTTGTAATACCTGTTCCTATTCTTTTAATGTTATTGATCTTACATTTTTCTGTCCATATGATTTTGCTATTTACCATTCACCCCACTGATATAGTCCTTTACCTTGTTTTCCATGTGTGATCTCTGTTGTATATATGATGCATTCTCTTGGTGAGGACTTCCACTGAGGTTTTTTTATTTGGATTATTGAGGTTTTCATTTTCAACATCATTTGAGTCTAGGTTTGCTTCAGCAGTATCTATATTTTCATATCTTGTATTTCCATCGTCTCTTTGTTTTTGATCTCTCAGAATATATTCATTCATTCATTTAATTACTTGCACACACTTATAACCATTCTTTTGAATTTTGTTGTCTGGTAGTTTTTCCGTGTCATCTTTATTAGATGTCATTGTTATGGGGTTAATGATTCATGGGGGTAACATGTTGTCTTGAGTTCTAGTGTTTCTAGTTCTGTACTGGGAGTTGGACATCAGGAAGTAATTGGTTGAGATTTTCTTTTGTATTATTTTTTTTATTTTAAAATTCTAGCCTTTTATTTTCCAGTGGTGGCATTTGCAATGGAGAGTAGAGGACTAAATCCTAGTAGGGTTGAGGTGTCCTTTTCTCGGTGGATCTGGCATTTATGGTCTGAAACCCTCCAATTTCTATCTTACCATCAGGTTCTGTCTTGTGTCCCTAGTGCTTTATAAACCTGAGTCTATAACTTTCTCAGTGAGTTGAAGAATTCTCAACACACCCTTGTCCTTACCTAGAGTCACATCTGATCTGATTCCTTGGCTACTGCTTGGAGATGTGAGATTTCCCAAACACTCATGGACCTTACAACTAGTTAAATCTGTTCCCACCTTGGGTCTACAACTTTCCATAAAGCTACTGCAAGATGCAGTGCTTCCTAAACACTAGTAGGCCTTACCAAGGTTCAGAACTGGTGTGCCTTCTGGTTCTGTAGCAACTACTGGAGCTGTAGGGTGATAGGAAGCTTCCCACACACCTGGACCCTGTGGGCCTAATCTGACCTCAAATCCAATGACCACCCTGAAGCCTCAGCTTCCACTGAAGCTTCAGGTAGTTGTGAATTCTCCCAACACTAATAGGGTTTATCTTGATTCAGAGCTGCTTTACCTCCTAGTTCCACAGCTTCTCCTGAAGCCAGTGTGAATCTACAACTTCCTGCTGAGTCCTGGGCCTAATTGGTAGTTAAATCTGTTTCACACACTGATTCTGCAGCTTCCACTGAAGCTGCTATAAGATATTTTTGTTTGTATTGGTTTCTTTTTTTTTCTGCCTTTCTTTCTTATTTTTTTCTTTTCTTTTTTTGTTGTTGTTTTGTTTGTTTGTTTGTTTTTTTTGAGACACAGTTTCTCTGTGAAACAGCTCTGGCTATCTGGGAAATTACTCTGTAGACCAGGCTGACCACAAACTCAGAGAAATCTGCCAGCCTCTGCCTCCTCAGTTCTGGGATTAAAGGCATGAGCCACCACCACCTATCTGGTTTTGTTTTTAATATAAGATAAAACAAACAAACAAACAAAACCACATATACAAAAAGCTAAAAAACAAAGGATCCCTGTGGAATTGGATCAGGCCCTCTGGATAAGTGAGATAGTTGATTAGCTTGAACTATTTAGGAGGGCCCCAGGCAATGGGACTGGGACCTTAGTACATGAGCTGGCTTTCTGGAACCTAGGGTCTATGCTGAGACATTTTGCTCAGACTTGGTGTAGGGAGGAGGGGACTAGACCTGCCCCAACTGAATCTACCAGGCCTAGCTGAATCCCCGGGGGAGACCTTGCCTTAGAGGAGGTGGGAATGGGGGGAGGAGTGGGGAGGAAGGCTGGGGGGTGGGAGGAGGGAGGACAGGGGAATCAGTGGGTGATATGTAAAATTAAATTAATTATAAAATAAAAAAATAAGATTATATCAAACTATCCTTTTCTGTAAAGGAAAGTAAATGATCAATATAGTTAAAAAATAATGGGAGAAAATACCTATGAATGGTACTTTTGACAAGGTGCTAATATATAGTGCATATAAGGAATTGATACTTGTGATAGTTCAGTTGATAAAATGCTTGTTATGCAAATATGTGGACCTCAGTTCAGATCACCAGTAAAAATCCTAGCCATGGAAGCATACTGCTGTAACTCTAGAGAGATAAGAGGATCTTTGGGACTTCGTGGAGGAAGATGTCTTATTTAAAACTCTGGCCTCCACAGGAACAGGCACATATATGCATGCTTACCACCATTCACAAATACATTTTCATCTACACCCATACATGCCAAAGGACAAATGCACATACATATACTACACACCCATAAAACAAAGAAAACTTATTAATATAAAAACAAATTGTGGGATTAAAATAGGCAATAGAAATAGTCACTTCTGAAAGGAAGATAAATACAAGGCTGATAAGTATGTAAGAAAATGTTCAACATCAAAGGTAATAACGGCGATGCAAACAAAAACCATATGAGATATCTTCTCATTTCCAGAAAGGAAGTTTTCACCAAATAGCAATAGATAATGAGTTCTGATGAGGAAGTGGGGGAAAGGATGTCTATATACCATCAGTGGGAGTGAAAAAAAATAGGAAAAACACTATGAAAGTTCCTTAAAATATTAAAAATAAAGATATCACCTGATCCAGCCAGCAATCTTATTCCTGGATATATAATGAAAGGAATGAAACCAGTATGTCAGAGACATCAGCACTCTTCAAGTTCATTGTGTCACTAGTCATAGTAATAAATGAATGCCAATAATCTTAAACTACCTAAGTGTCCATCACCCCTTTAATGGAAAAGAATATTGTGGTGTATAGTAGACAGTATTTACTTATAAAAGGGTTGGCATTCTGTCAGCAAAAGTTTTGAACCTGTAGATTATCATATTAAATGAAACAACTAGACACAGAAAAAAGTACTGTACTTTGTTAGGAAAAATTTTAAAAAACTTTTGTTCTCATAGAAATTCAGAGGTGAAAGATATATACGGAACAATTTAAGAAACGCCGACCAGAACCAAGCCAAGCTAAGGCCAGACATGTATGGTAATAATGTCCCTGTGTGTATTTATTTGGGAGCTGTGTGGCAGGCTCCCCAAAAGAAAGAGAGTAAAACAGTAAAAACATCCAACAACAGATACTAAGATATTAGAATGCAGGAAGAAGTTCCTCGTGTCACTGTGCAGCAGGGAGGAAAAGCTAATGGTAGTGCACTGTGTATTTGAAAGGCTTGAAGAAAGATTTCCAATGTGTTCATCCTAAAGGGGCATAATAATAATGTATTTGAAGAGAAATACATTTACTATGGTCTAATGTACACACATTACAGAACATCATATAGTACCCATAGTTATGTTCAACTTTGTATGCTTTTATGTCTGGGTTGAAAAGATAAGTCTAGTTAAAATTTCTGAAAACTGGTATATTATACAACTATTAAAACATAACATGTAAACATAAAGTGCAGTTGCTTATTTAGACAGGCAGAGGCATTAGTGCATATTTCATAATGCACTATTTTATTATGTGAGAACTCTGTGATATCATTTGATCTGTTTGTCTTCAAGACATTGGCCTTCCTCTTATAAAACTTTTCCAACCATACTTTACTTTAATATCCAATGTATATTGTGATTGTGGGCATATGAATATTCACGGTATTGCTGTGCTTGCTTTCTTCTAACTCTATGACTTATTAGTAAACACTACTTTAATTAATTTCCAATGAAAAGAAAAATGTGAAAAACTTGGAATTTAGGTAAAAATTTAGTGGAATAGTTACTCTGGAGATGTCATTAAAAATGGTTTCCACAATTATGCTAAATGAATTGATATATTTACATTGTTTTATTCAAGGTTTATCATCCACAATTATGAAACAAGAAATGTGATTAATAAATTGTCAGTTCATTTCTCTTGTTATACTTTAAAATGCCTTAGCATATTTTAGCATATCATTTTTAGAGCAGCAAATATCTCTAATGTATAACATTAATAAACGGTGATAGACTTTACTATAAATACTGCATCTGTTGCCAACAAAAGTTGCACACAAAGACAGCCAAGCAGCAGTTCAGTAATTCTATGGTAGTAAAAATAGAGGTCTTCAGGATCCTTAGACCTTCTTTTTCTCCAGTTGAACCTCTGCAATTCCAGAACATTGTTTTTATAGATAAACTCTTTGCTGAGTTTAAGAGATTGACACCATGTATATGGTGTTATGAAAGACCAGAAAGCCAAATCATGCTAATATCTGCACATATTTTATCTGAGGGAGAGATTTAAGGTATGAGGAAAAGCTATGACAAACTTCTCATGTATGTATGTAATCATAGTCAAATATCACGAAACAACTCAAAAATTCATTGCAGTCAAATAAAATGTTCAGATAAAGCACAAAATAAAATTAATGATCAATTGATTTCCCTTAAAATAAGAATTTAATATTTTGAGTAAAGATTATAACTTTAAAAATATATTTAAGTATTAAAGTATCAATAGCTCAAATATATTGTTTTTTGATATTGTTTCTAACAAGAACAATTCTAAGTTTATAAGATAACATTATGAATTCCATTTGCATGTAAAATTGTTGTGTATGTATTCTATGTTACTACAAAAGACAGGTATCACATAGCCAGACCAATACCAAGTAGCTCTTTCCTCATATTATTAAGTTTTGTGAGACATTTGTAAAAGATTTTAATTTCCCTTTCTACATAAGAGAGGATATAATACTTTATTTTTTTCAGTTAAATAAAAATAAATGTAATTATGCTATCTGTCACAGTCACAGTTTGGTTGCTGTTTCTGTGCTAAAACACTGGCCAAAAGCAACTTGAGTAGGGAGGGACCTACTTTGTCAGGACAGGAACTCACAGCAGAAACCTGGAGGCAGGAACTGAGGCAAGGACTACATAGGAACACTGCCTACCAGCTTACTTCTGATGCACTGCTCAGCCTGCTGTCATATACATCCCAAGACCATCTGTACATAGATGGTCCAAAAGAGTGCTTTGCCCAAAGAGTGCTTGAACTTCTTACATCAATTAGCTATCAAGAAAATGCTCCAGAAGTATGTCAACAGGCCAATCTGATGGAGGAAATTCCTCAGCTCTGATTTCATCTTTCCAGCTATGTCTAGTTTTGTATCAAGTTGACAAAAAATAACCAGGACAGTATCTCAAAAAACTGACAATTTTTAATTAGGAAATATTTAGATTGGCTTCTAATTTTCCATATACTTCTGTTTGTGGCTGCCAAATTCCCAGTTATATTAGGAACCAACAGCTTGCTAGGCTTACAGGATTCTATTGGCATTTAAGTTAAGAAAGCAGGGGAAAGAGTGCTGTGGGATGGTCTGTATGTCACGTGTGTTGCTGATTGGTCAATAAATAAATTACTGATTGGCCAGTGGCCAGGCAGGAAGTATAGGCGGGACAAGGAGGAGAATAAAGCTGGGAAGTGGAAGACTGAGTGAGAGACACTGCCAGCCGCAACAATGACAAACAGCATGTGAAGATGCCGGTAAGCCATGAGCCATGTGGCAAGATATAAATTAATTGAAATGGATTAATTTAAGCTGTAAGAACAGTTAGCAAGAAGCCTGCCTTGGCCATACAGTTTGTAACCAATATAAGTCTCTGTGTTTACTTGGTTGGGTCTGAGCGACTGTGGGACTGGCAGGTGAGAGAGATTTGTCCTGACTGTGGGCCAGGCAGGAAAACTCTAGCTACAAATGGTGTCCAACATGGTGGCAAGAGTTTCCACCTAAAAACTGAGAAAAAAGATTCTAAAACGGAGCTAAAATCAGTTCCTAATTGTCTTTCTCAAATGAGCGGCAGCTGCTGGTTTGAGCTACTGGTGGGTTCCTAGCGTGCACACTCGACCTGCTGTATGGTGGGAATGAGGCCTCTGCAAGTGGCATATTAAGCTGTGTGGTGGATTTAGCCTTTGCTAGTACAAAACAAAAAAAGAGGTTTCTGGGCTACACGCTGCTTGGATAAAAGCATAGACCCATGATAGCTCCCAGAGCTGGTGGAAAACATAGCCATGTTGGGAAGCTGAGGTGGGCAGAGCCAGCAGCCACAGCTGCTGCAGTTTAAAGCAATAGATTCACAATAAGACAGATTCAGATATAATAGTTTACAATGTGTGTAAAAGATACATAGACTTGAAAGAGACAAAAAAGGTGATATACACAGTTATAGAAACAAATACATAGTTTAAAAAATAAAGTCTTTAAAGAGATAGTAAAACTAATATGAAAAATAAGCCACGTAAAGATGGATATCACACAGAGAATCTGGATTGTGTTGTCTTTGGGATTTTTTTTTTTTATTAGACAGAAGGATTTATTGCGGAGAATATTGTGGAGATAAACAGTTAGAAAATAAAGGATAGCCTCGAGAGGGCCTGGAACCTATTCCAATGGGCCCCGACTGTCTCTGCCCCAGGGTTTTTATAGAGACGCCAAGGGGTGGAGCAAAAGACCTCCTCCCCCAGCACAGCAAGTGCAGACCATCTCAGACACCTGCACTCAGGCCCATGGTCCTAATCATCCTCTATGCGGACCTGCTGGGTAAAGCCACAAGGAACCCGAGAACGGGCTCCCACAGGTCCCCCTTTCTTAATATATAAAAAATAACTATTAATGGCTTACAGCAATCTCCATAGCTGTTACACCTCCCAATATGGGAGTAGAGGATGATAAAGATGGCATTTCTCTTTTGAATTAGGTCCAAGGTGACTACAGCAGTCTTAGTTGCCTCAAGTCCTTTCTAAACCAAAAACTCTTAAGGCGACTACAAACTTAAAGAATCCCTTAGCTTCATCATTACCATTAACAGGTTAACATAAATATTGCTATACATAGCCACAATTCTCTCAGTCTTACAACTCAAAGCAAACTCTTAACAGAACCATTTGAATTAGCACATATGGTGCTATATATAGTTAACAATTTTCTCCGTCTTACAACTTTAACTCAATAATTTGAATTTTCTTGCTAACAGAACATAGGAAAAACTTCAATGTATTCACAAACAAATATTTCCTTAACTCCACAAAACCAGGATGCATTAATATCAATAGGGTAAATATAATTTCTGCAAACATAATTCAACCTCATAATTCCTCCTTTTCTTTATAATTTTTTAAGCAAAATCTCAAACCTAGTTAGAAGAACCCAAACTCATACAATTCCTACAAACCCATATTGAAAAGCATTCTTCTCAATCTAACCATTAACACTTTGAAAACTTAGCAAAACATCCAAAAGCAGTTTCTTAATAAAACTCTTTACACTTTAAAAGTAGTCTCTTAATATACCCCATTTGCATTTCTTACTAACAAAAACATGACATTAATCCACTCAAACAACTTTTGAAATTAGACTAAGGAATATTAACTCTCCCCCTTTTCTTTATAACTTTTTAAGCAAAATCTCAAGCCTAGTTATAAAACCCAAACTTTTCCATTTAAACAGTTCCATTTATAACACAAAACCAGTTCTGTAAGTAATTTCATTTTTACATAAACAGTTCCACAAAACAATTCATGAATCACCAATTAATAAAGCATATATGCATACACAAAACTGCATATCTTGATTCTAGGTAGAAATAATAAATTTCTTCATTTAAACAGTTCCATTTTTAACCCAATTCCAGAAAACAGTTCCTAGGTCATTACTATAAACTCAAAATTGTCCCATTGTAATGAAATCTCTACTGTTCATTTTATTTCTTAAGTCCCAAAATTCAAATGATAAATTCTGGTATGAGCCTTCCAAATATGAAGAAATCCATAACCAAAATCTTTTTGTAGTTTTATCTCATTTTAAGTTCAAAAAGTTCTAACAAATAAATTCTGGTATTAGGCTTTCACTTCAAAATATGAAGAGACGTTTTACAACCAAAACTTTCTGCTGTTAACAATTTTAGTTCAAACAAGCGTCTCTGCAACTTTTGTTCCCACAGACCGACCTTTTGAGGTACAGTAGTATTCTAAACCGCACCGTTTTTGATGTTAGCTCAGGTTTTTCTGTGTTCAGTGGATTTTCCACAGATTTCAGCTGCGGATGCCTTGTGCTGGTTCTGGCATCCGCCATTCTTAGCTTCTTAGCAGCTTCTGGAGCTTTTGAAACCATTCAGACTGCCTACTTTGCAGTCTACTGGGACACTAACCTTCTGTGTCTCTGGTTATTTCACCATATACATTAGGAATAGATTTATATTTAACATTTACACTTTTTTACAAATTCACATATAACATTAACATCTACTTATTTATACTCTTTTTTTTAATTTATTTTAATTTATTTTGCAATACAATTCAGTTCCACATATCAGCCACGGATTCCCCCGCTCTTCCCCCTCCCGTCCCCCCCCCCCTCCCCCCAACCCCCCCCCTATTCACATCTCCTCCAGGGCAAAGCCTTCCCCACAGACTGAGGTCAACCTGGTAGACTCAGTCCAGGTAGGTCTAGTCCCCTCCTCCCAGGCCGAGCCAAACAATCCTGCATAGGCCCCAGGTTTCAAACAGCCAACTCATGCAATGAGCACAAGATCTGGTCCCACTGCCTGGATGCCTCCCAAACAGATCAAGCCAATCAAATGTCTCACCCATTCGGAGGGCCTGATCCAGTGGGGACCCCTCAGCCATTGGTTCATAGTTCATGGGTTTCCATTCATTTGGCTATTTGTCCCTGTGCTTTATCCAACCTTGGTCTCAACAATTCTTGCTCATATAAACCCTCCTCATTCTCGCTAATTGGACTCCCAGAGATCCACCCGGGGCCTAGTCATGGATCTCTGCATCCAGATCCCTCAGTAGTTGGATGAGGTTTCTAGCACAACAATTAGGGTGTTTGGCCATCCCATCACCAGAGTAGGTCAGATCGGGCTGTCTCTCGACCATTGCCAGCAGTCTGTTGTGTGGGTATCTTTGTGGATTTCTGTGGGCCTCTCTAGCACTTTGCTTCTTCCTATTCTCATGTGGTCTTCATTTACCATGGTCTCCTATTCCTTGTCCTCCCTCTCTGTTGTTGATCCAGCTGGGATCTCCCACTCCCCCAAGCTCTCTTTCCCTCAACCCTCGCCTTTCATTACCCCCACTCATGTCCAGGCTGTTCATGTAGATCTCATTCCATTTCTCTGTCATTGGGCGATCCCTGTGTCTTTCTTGGGGTCCTGTTTTCCAGGTAGCCTCCCTGGTGATGTGAGTAGCAGACAAGTCATCCTTGTTTCATGTCTAGTATCCTGCTATGAGTGAGTACATACCATGTTTGGCTTTCTGAGTCTGGGTTACCTCACTCAGGATGATTTTTTCTAGATCCATCCATTTGTCTGCAAACCTCATGATGCCATTGTTTTTCTCTGCTGAGTAGTATTCCATTGTGTATATGTACCACATTTTGTTTATCCATTCTTCAGTTGAAGGGTATCTGGGTTGTTTCCATGTTCTGGCTATTACAAACAATGCTGATATGAACATAGCTGAACAAGTGCTCTTATGGTGTGGTTGAACATTTCTTGGGTATATGCCCAAGAGTGGTATAGCTGGATCTTGGGGGAGATTGATTCCCAATTTTCTAAGAAAACGCCATATTGATTTCCAAAGTGGTTGTACAAGCTTGCATTCCCACCAACAGTGGAGGAGAGTTCCCCTAGCTCCACATCCTCTCCAGCATAAGGTGTCTTCAGTGTTTTTGATCTTAGCCATTCTGACAGGTGTAAGATGGTATCTGAGTCCTTTTGATTTGCATTTCCCTGATGATTAGGGATGTTGAGCAATTCCTTAAATGTCTTTCGGCCATTTGAGTTTCCTCTGTTGAGAATTCTGTTTAGTTCTATAGCCCATTTCTTAATTGGACTGTTGGGCATTTTGATGTCTAATTTCTTGAATTCCTTATATATTCTGGATATCAGTCCTCTGTCAGATGTGGGGTTGGTGAAGATCTTTTCCCATTCTGTAGGCTGTCAATTTGCCTTGTTGACCGTATCCTTTGCTCTACAAAAGCTTCTCAGTTTCAAGAGGTCCCATTGATTGATTGTTTCTCTCAGAGTCTGTGCTACTGGTGTTCTATTTAGGAAGTAGTCTCCTATGCCAATGCGTTCAAGACTACTTCCTACTTTCTCTTCTATCAGGTTCAGAGTAGCTGGATTTATGTTGAGGTCCTTGATCCACTTGGACTTAAGTTTTGTGCACGGTGATAGATATGGATCTATTTGCAGCCTTCTACATGTTGATATCCAGTTTTGCCAGCACCATTTGTTGAAGATGCTTTCTTTTTTCCATTGTGCACTTTTGGCTTCTTTGTCAAAAATTATATGTTCATAGGTGTGCGGATTAATGTCAGGGTCTTCAATTCGATTCCATTGGTCCACATGTCGGTTTTTATGCCAGTACCAAGCTGTTTTTATTACTGTAGCTCTATAGTAGAGCTTGAAGTCAGGGATCGTGATGCCTCCAGAAGTTGTGTTATTGTACAGGATTCCTTTGGCTATCCTGGGTTTTTTTGTTTTTCCATATGAAGTTGAGTATTATTCTTTCCAGGTCTGTGAAGAATTGTGTTGGTATTTTGATGGGGATTGCATTGAATCTGTAGATTGCTTTTGGTAAGATTGCCATTTTTACTATGTTAGTCCTGCCTATCCATGAGCATGGGAGATCTTTCCATTTTCTGACATCTTCTTCAATTTCTTTTTTCAGGGACTTAAAGTTCTTGTCATATAGGTCCTTCACTTGCTTGGTTAGTGTTACCCCAAGGTATTTTATGTCATTTGTGGCTATAGTAAAGGGTGATGTATCTCTGATTTCCTTCTCCGCTTCTTTGTCCATTGTATATAGGAGGGCTACTGATTTTTTTGAGTTGATCTTGTATCCTGCTATGTTGCTGAAGGTGTTTATAAGCTGTATCATTTCCTTGGTGGAATCTTTGGGGTCGCACAAGTATACTATCATGTCATCTGCAAATAGGGAAAGCTTGACTTCTTCCTTTCCAATTTGTATCCCCTTAATCTCCTTATGTTGTCTTATTGCTCTGGCTAGTACTTCAAGTACTATATTGAATAAGTGTGGGGAGAGTGGACAGCCTTGCCTCGTTCCTGATTTTAGTGGAATTGCTTTGAGTTTCTCTCCATTTAATTTGATGTTGGCTGTTGGCTTGCTGTAAATTGCCTTTATTATGTTTAGGTATGTTCCCTGTATTCCTGATCGCTCCAATACCTTTATCATGAAGGGGTGTTGGATTTTGTCAAATGCCTTTTCTGCATCCAGTGAGATGATCATATGTTTTTTTTTCTTTGAGTTTGTTTATATGGTGTATTACATTGACGGACTTTCGTATGTTGAACCACCCTTGCATCCCTGGAATGAATCCTACTTGATCATGGTGGATAATTGTTTTGATGTGTTCTTGGAGTCTGTTTGCCAATATTTTATTGAGTATTTTTGCATCAATGTTCATGAGGGAGATCGGTCTGTAGTTCTCTTTCTTTGTTGTATCCTTGTTTGGTTTAGGAATTAGGGTAATTGTAGCCTCGTAGAAGGAGTTTGGTAATGTTCCTTCTGTTTCTATTGTGTGGAACAATTTAGAGAGTATTGGTATTAACTCTTCTTTGAAGATCTGGTAGAATTCTGCACTGAAACCATCTGGTCCTGGCTTTTTTTGGTTGGGAGACTTTTAATGACTGTTTCTATTTCGTTAGGGGTTATTGGACTATTTAAATAGTTTATCTGGTCTTGATTTAACTTAGGTATGTGGTACCTATTCAGAAAGTTATCCATTTCTTTTAGGTTTTCCAGTTTTGTCGAATAGAGGTTTTTGAAGTATGACCTGATGATTCTCTGGATTTCCTCAATGTCTGTTGTTATGTCCCCCTTTTCATTTCTGATTTTGTTGATTTGGATGCTCTCTCTCTGTCTTTTGGTTAGTTTGGATAAGGGCTTGTCTATCTTGTTGATTTTCTCAAAGAACCAACTCTTTGTTTCATTAATTTTTTGTATTGTTCTCTTTGTTTCTATTTTATTGATTTCAGCTCTCACTTTGATAATTTCCTGGCATTTATTTTTCCTGGGAGACTGTGCTTCTTCTTGTTCTAGAGCTTTCAGGTATGCTGTTAAGTCTCTAGTGTGAGATTTCTCCAACTTATTTATGTGGGCATTTAGTGCTATGAATTTCCCTCTTAGTACTGCTTTCATAGTGTCCCATAAATTTGGATATGTGGTGTCTTCATTTTCATTGATCTCTAGGAAGTCTTTAATTTCTTTCTTTATTTCTTCCTTAACCCATTGGTGATTCAGTTGGATATTATTCAGTTTCCATGAGATTGCAGGTTTTCTGTAGTTTTTGTTGTTGTTGAAATCCAACTTTAGACCATGGTGGTCTGATAGAACACAGGAGGTTATTCCAATTGTTTTGTATCTGTTTAGATTTGTTTTGTGGCCAAGTATGTGGTCAATTTTAGAGAAGGTTCCATGGGGTGCTGAGAAGAAGGTATATTCTTTTTTGTTAGGATGGAATGTTCTGTAGATATCAATTAAGTCCATTTGAGTCATGACATCAGTTAAGTCCTTTATTTCTCTGTTAAGTTTCAATTTGGGAGATCTGTCCAGTGGTGAAAGTGGGGTGTTGAGGTCTCCCACTATTAATGTGTGGGGTTTTATATGTGATTTAAGCTTTAGTAATGTTTCTTTTACATATGTGGGTGCCCTTGTGTTTGGGGCATAAATATTCAGAATTGAGACTTCATCTTGGTGGATCTTTCCTGTGATGAGTATGTAATGCCCTTCTTGATCTCTTTTGATTGATTTTAGTTTGAAGTCTATTTTGCTGGATATCAGGATGGCTACACCCGCTTGTTTCTTAAGACCGTTTGATTGGAAAGTCTTTTCCCAGCCTTTTATTTTTAGGTAGTGTCTATCTTTGAATTTGAGATGTGTTTCTTGTATGCAGCAGAAATATGGGTCCTGCTTTCGTATCCATTCTGTAAGCCTATGTCTTTTTATAGGTGAGTTAAGTCCATTGATATTGAGGGAAATTAATGACCAGTGATTGTTCATTCCTGTTATTTTTTGGTGGTGATGTGTGGGTACTTCTATACGTTGGGGTTTACTGCTGTGGCTTTATCTGTTGCCTGTGTTTTCGAGGGTGTATCTGACTTCCTTAGGTTGGAATTTTCCTTCTAGTGCTTTCTGTAGGGCTGGGTTTGTGGATAAGTATTGTTTAAATCTGGCTTTGTCATGGAATGTCTTGTTCACTCCATCTATGGTGATTGAAAGTTTTGCTGGGTATATTAGTCTAGGCTGACATCCATGGTCTCTTAGTGTCTGCATTACATCTGTCCAGGTTCTTCTGGCTTTCAAAGTCTCCATTGAGAAATCGGGTGTTATTCTGATGGGTTTGCCTTTATATGTCACTTGGCCTTTTTCCTTTGCTGCTCTTAATATTCTTTCTTTATTCTGTACGTTTAGTTGTTTAACTATTATTTGGCAAGGGGACTTTTTTTGGGGGTCTAGTCTGTTTGGTGTTCTATAAGCTTCTTGTATCTTCATAGGCATTTCCTTCTTTAAATTGGGAAAGTTTTCTTCTATGATCTTGTTGAATATATTTTCTGTGCCTTTGAGTTGGTATTCTTCTCCTTCTTCGACCCCTATTATTCTTAGGTTTTGTCTTTTCATGGTGTCCCAAATTTCTTGGACATTTTGGTTCATGACTTTGTTGGCTTTAGTGCTGTGGGATGGTCTGTATGTCAAATGTGTTGCTGATTGGTCAATGAATAAATCACTGATTGGTCAGTGGCCAGGCAGGAAGTATAGGCGGGACTAACAGAGAGGAGAATTGAGAGAACAGGAAGCTGGTGAGGGAGACACTGCCAGCCGCCATCAGGATAAGGAAGATGTAAAGTACCGGTAAGCCACAAGCCACGTGGCAAGGTATAGATTAATAGAAATGGATTAATTTAAGCTGTAAGAACAGTTAGCAAGAAGCCTGCCACGGCCATACAGTTTGAAACCAATATAAGTCTCTGTGTTTATTTGATCGGGTTTGAGCGGCTTGGGACTGGCGGGTGAGAGAGATTTGTCCTGACTGTGGGCCAGGCAGGAAAACTCCAGCTACACTTTAGTGTTTTCTTTGACTGATGAATCTATTTCTTCTACTGTATCTTCAACGCTAGAGATCCTCTCTTCCATATCTTGCATTCTGTTGATTATACTTGCATCTGAAGTTTCCAATCGTTTTCTCAGATTTTGTATTCCAGCATTCCCTCTGTTTGTGTCTTCTTCATTTTTTCTATTTCCCTTTTCAGGTCTTGGACTGTTTCCTTCATTTGTTTCATTGATTTTTCTTGATTTTCTCTCAGTATTTTATTGTTTTCTTCCAGGACTTTATTGATTTCTTCTAATTTGTTTGCCCTTTTCTCTAGTTGTTTACAGCGTTCTTCACATTTTTTTGTCTTTTCCTCTACACAAGCCTCTAGCTTCTTCATGATGTCATTCATAAGGCTGTTTTCTTCTGCTTCTTCCAATTTCTGATGTTCAGGTCTAGGTGTTGGAGGAGGGCTAGGGCCTGGTGATGCTGTATTGCTATTCATTTTGTTGTATATGTTTCTGCCTTGACGTCTGCCCATCTCTTTTTGGTTTGTTCTTGGCCTTATCCACACACTTGGTTCAGACAGACCAGTGATCCAAAAGGGAAGTCTGGAGCAAGATGGGAGCTGGGGGCCGGCCTCTAAGTCTCAGGAAGAGGCTTGGGGCTCAGGCGGATGGGCGTGGGGGCAGGGCGTGGAGACTGCAGGGTCTGCCAGGGGTCTTGGAGAAGGGGATCCTTCCTGGTGGGGCTAGCAGGGAACCTGCCCGGTGGCCAGAACCTGGGGCCAAGTTGGGCAGGTCTTCCCTGGAGTGGCTGGTGCCCAGGGATGGGGTCTGGGGCAAGGAAGGGCACTCACCAGTGTTGCAAAAGGGAAGTCCGGAGCAAGAAGGGAGCTGGGGGCCGGCCTCTAAGTCTCAGGAAGAGGCTTGGGGCTCAGGCGGATGGGCATGGGGGCAGGGCGTGGAGACTGCAGGGTCTGCCAGGGGTCTTGGAGAAGGGGATCCTTCCCGGTGGGGCTAGCAGGGAACCTGCCAGGTGGCCAGAACCTGGGGCCAAGTTGGGCAGGTCTTCCCTGGAGTGGCTGGTGCCCAGGGATGGGGTCTGGGGCAAGGAAGGGTACTCACCAGTGTTGCAAAAGGGAAGTCGGGAGCAAGATCTCTTTGGGATTTTTTTTTTCTGAGAACTGTAATTTTAATTTTTTTTAAATTTATTCTACAATACAATTCAATTCTACATATCAGCCGCGGATTCCCTTGTTCTCCCCCCTCCCGTCCCCCTCACCTTCCCCCCAACCCCCCCCCCCCATTCACATCTCCTCCAGGGCAAAGCCTTCCCCACAGACTGAGGTCAACCTGGTAGACTCAGTCCAGGTAGGTCTAGTCCCCTCCTCCCAGGCCGAGCCAAACAATCCTGCATAGGCCCCAGGTTTCAAACAGCCAACTCATGCAATGAGCACAAGATCTGGTCCCACTGCCTGGATGCCTCCCAAACAGATCAAGCCAATCAAATGTCTCACCCATTCGGAGGGCCTGATCCAGTGGGGACCCCTCAGCCATTGGTTCATAGTTCATGGGTTTCCATTCATTTGGCTATTTGTCCCTGGACATGAGTGGGGGTAATGAAAGGCGAGGGTTGAGGGAAAGAGAGCTTGGGGGAGTGGGAGATCCCAGCTGGATCAACAACAGAGAGGGAGAACAAGGAATAGGAAACCATGGTAAATGAAGACCACATGAGAATAGGAAGAAGCAAGGTGCTAGAGAGGCCCACAGAAATACACAAAGATACCCACACAACAGACTGCTGGCAATGGTCGAGAGACAGCCCGAACTGACCTACTCTGGTGATGGGATGGCCAAACACCCTAATTGTTGTGCTAGAAACCTCATCCAACTACTGAGGGATCTGGATGCAGAGATCCATGACTAGGCCCCGGGTGGATCTCTGGGAGTCCAATTAGCGAGAATGAGGAGGGTTTATATGAGCGAGAATTGTTGAGACCAAGGTTGGATAAAGCACAGGGACAAATAGCCAAATGAATGGAAACACATGAACTCTTTGGGATTTTTAACTGCAGAAAAACACTTGATCGTAAAAGATGTTGAGTTAAATCAATATGTATATTTTAAAGATACCTTGACTTCAAAATTTGGATATAAGGATATGTTGCTTTAGAAAAGAGTCTCTGCTTTTGTTTTTACAGAAAGCCAAAGGCTATGGATTTGTTCCAGATTGAGATACATGAGGTTTGACCAGCCAAGACCCCCTGAAAGGTCTCTGATGACACCATGGCCCAGATGATCCAACATCCAGAATGGTTTGAAGGCAACTGGCTCAGACGATACACCCTCATGGACTATTCCATAATCCTAAAATTTTCTTTGTGTCCCCATAAGATACAGCACCCCCCTCCAGCAGGAAGTAGTAAGAGAAGCTATGCCCAAATTCCCAAATTATATGTAATTTTAGTTTGTTAAGGTTAAAACCTTCTTTTTGAGAAAAAAAAAAAAAGAAAAGAAAAGAAAAGGGGAAGTGCTGTGGGATGGTCTGTATGTCAAGTGTGTTGCTGATTGGTCAATAAATAAATTACTGATTGGCCAGTGGCCAGGCAGGAAGTATAGGTGGGACAAGGAGGAGAATAAAGCTGGGAAGTGGAAGGCTGAGTGAGAGACACTGCCAGCCGCAACAATGACAAACAGCATGTGAAGATGCTGGTAAGCCATGAGCCATGTGGCAAGATATAGATTAATTGAAATGGATTAATTTAAGCTGTAAGAACAGTTAGCAAGAAGCCTGCCTTGGCCATACAGTTTGTAACCAATATAAGTCTCTGTGTTTACTTGGTTGGGTCTGAGCGACTGTGGGACTGGCAGGTGAGAGAGATTTGTCCTGACCGTGGGCCAGGCAGGAAAACTCTAGCTACAAATGAGGTGACTGAAAAGAGGCAAGTTTGATGCTCCTTCTTATCTTGTTGAACATGCTTGCTTCCTCACACCCTGTCCTGGGAACACCTTCAGCATCCCATGTCTTCCAGTCACCAACACTTCTTACAGGTTTGCTTTCCTAAAGGCCTAAAATTCTCATGACACAATCATTACTTTGGTTTGAGTTTTTCTACCTTATAAAACTCAAGTATAGTTTAAAGAAATGTGATGATTTAATAGTAGCAAAAGTCTTCTTACACTTGCAAATGTGAGCAAATCAGTTAACTTTTAGCTTAGGCATGTGGCACTTCACTGGTTAGATGGTGGACATGAAGGTCCTTTGGTGTCTCTAAAAGAAGTAACATAAGGAGGTTGTCAGCAGAGGCCCCTTAATGTGGAGAAAATATAAAGGACACAATCTACAAAGTCACCCACATGTAACTGAAGTTTGCCTGTGCTCACCCAACTCCCATGGCCTCGCGGTCCCACAGCCATTCAGACCCAAATGAACACACAGAGGCTTATATTAATTACGAACTGTATGGTCTACTGGCTCAGGATTATTGCTAGCTAGATCTTACATCTTAAATTAACCCATTTCCATAAATTCATACTCTGCCATGTGGCTTATGGCTTACCAGTGTCTTTACCTCTTGCTTCTCATGGTGGCAGCTGGCAGCATCCTCTGTCTCTCTCCTTCCTCTTCTCTAGTTAGAATGTCCCACCATTCTGCCTCACCAGCTTCCTGTTCTCTCATAACAAATATATATGGTGATATTTTATTTGTATTAAAATGTTATTTGTATGTTAATAAATAAAGTTGCCCGGGGGTCAGAGCTATTAGCAAGCCATAGGAAAGCAGGGCAGTGGTGGCATACGCTTGTAATCCCAGCACTTGGTAGGCAGAGCTGGGTAAGTCTCTGTGTGTTCAGGGATACAGCCATTATTGGATACACATGCCTTTAATCTCAATACCAATCATGGAAAACCTGGAGGCCTACACAGACAGGCTGTGACGAGGTGGTCATGTGGTTGGGTTTACAACCAATGAGAAGGCAGAACAGGAACTCTATATAAAGACTTTAACACAGGGGTATCTCTGGTTCGGAGAGGTAGGACCACCGCAGGAGGAAGGGTAATGTTTTAGCTCTTAGCTCTGACCTCTTGGCTTTCTTCTTTGCATTGGTTCTGTGTTTCTTATTCAATAAGAAGGTTGGTTACATCTACATATATATGTTAAATATAAATTTAAAAATTATATATATATATATATATATATATATATATATATGATTTTTGATAGCATATAAAAGGTCTTTCCTCAAGAAGCTTGAGAGGCCAGTGAGTCTGTATTTATGATTCAGGTTAAAATCTTGTTCATCTAATTTTGACAATTTCTGCTTACACAGATCTAGAAAGTAGTCAGATTTCTAACTATTTCATGTCTGAGACCACTATTAATAATGCTTAATCCAAAAACATCTCTGAATTCAGCTTCAAAACACACCTGTCTATCTCAGTCAGATGGATTCCTATAACATCCTGTAACAACATACTATGGAGTACATGGACTAAACAACAGATATTTATCATAATTTTGAATGTTAGAAAGTTTATGGCAAGGTTGTAGCAGATCAGGTTCTTGATGATAGTTAGCTCTAGCAACCCTTGTTTTAAGTGGTCACTTTTCAGTGGGTGCTTACATAGCTTTTCCTGTATGCTCATGTTTGATCCCGCTAGGTTGATCAGTCTTAGGTGAAAATGGCTGGAGTACATGTTAATACCCTGCCACAAACAAACATAAAGACATAAAACACATTGTATCATAGAACTGGATGATTAAGAAAATTTAATGGCAATCTCTTTTTAAGGGGTGCGGATGTCCATGGAACCCCTTTGGCAAACAACTTAGTTGGGTGTAACTCAGTCCTGGTATTGGAAGCTGCATTTGGTAACAAGGGATGGCCACTCGGGGTTATGTCCCACTCATTGACTGGAGACTTCTTGAGGATCACTGTCATATATTTAAGAAAGTTTCCACTGTGTTAGGTTTCGATACCACCCCTCAAATGCCCATCACTTCTTGCTGTCTTTCTCCCGAATTGTCTCTGTCAACTTCATCCCACTCCCGACCTGATCCTCCTGTTTCCATTGCCACCCATCTCTCATCCACTCATAAAATCTATTCTATTTTCCCCTCCCAGGGAGATCCATGTGACCCTGCTAATCCCTTCCTCTGTGCCTAAACTCTCTGAGACTATGGGAGGCAGCTTGGTTATTGTTTATTCAATAGCTAATATCCACATATAAATAAATATATACAATAATTATCTTTCTGGATCTAGGTTTCCTACTCAGTATTATTATGTTCTAGTTCAATACATTTGTCTGCAAATTTTGTGATGTCATTTTTTTAAAAAACAGCAGAGGAATTGTGTAAATGTGCCACATTTTCTTTATCCATTATTCTGTTGAGGAACATCTAGGTTGTTTCCAGTTTGGAACTACTTTCAATACAGTGGCAATGAACATGTTGAGCAAGTGTCTTTGTGGTAGGTGGGAACACCATTTGGGTATATATCCACAAGAGTGATATAACTGGATTTTGAGGGAAATTGACTCACTCCTTCATTCTGTAGTGATTTCCATAGTGACTGTATAAGTTTGCACTCCCACCAACAATTGAGGAGTGGTTCCTTTGCTCCACATCCTCTCCAGTATGAGCTGCCACTTTTGTTATTGATCTTAGCCATTCTGACAGGTGTAATATGAAACATCAAAGCAGTTTTGATTTGTATTTACATGATGGTTAAGAATGTTGAACATTTCTTTAATTGAAAATTCTCTGTTTAGATCTCTGCCCCATTTTAAAATGGAAATATTAGTTTGTTTGTTTTGCTATCTAGTTTCTATTGAAAATTTTCTGTTCAGATCTCTACCCCATTTCAAATTGGGTATTTAATTTTTTTTAATTTTGTAATTAATTTAATTTTACATATCAGCCACGGATTTCCCTGTTCTCCCTCATCCGGCCCCCCTCCCTCCCTCCAATCCACCCCCCATTCCCACCTTCTCCAGTGTTTTGAAATTTAGTTTCTTCAGTTCTTTATATATTTTGGATATTAGTACTCTATCAAATGTGGAGTTGTTAAAAATCTTTTCCCATTGTGTAGGCTGCTTTTTGTTCAAATGACCATATCCTTTACCATGCAGAAACTTCAGTTCCATGAATGGATCTTAGAGCCTATGCTAATGGTTCAGTTCAGAAAGTCTCCTCCTTTGCTAATGAGTTAAAGGCTATTCCCCACTTTCTATTCTGTCAGGTTCACTGTATCTGGTTTTATGTCTAGGCCTTTAATCCACTTGGACTTGAGCTTTGTACAGGGAAATAAATAAGGATCTATTTGCATTTTTTTCTACATGCAGACATCCAGTTTGACTAGTATCATTTGTTGAAAATGATTTCTTCTTTCCATTGTGCTTTACTGGCTTCTTTATCAAAAGTAAGATGTCTGTAGGTGTGTGGATTTATGTCTGTGTCTTCAGTTTGATTCCATTGATCAGTGTCTGTTTTTATGCCTGTAACATACTTTCTATTTTTATCACTAGAACTTTGTATTACAACTTGACAATGGTGAGATTTCCAGCAGTTCTTTTATTGTTAAGGATTGCTTTAAGTATCCTGTTTTTTTTATTTTTTCATATGAAGCTGAGAATTGTCTTTTCCAAACCTGTGTTGGAATTTTAATGGAGATTGCACTGATTCTGTAGATTGCTTTTGGTAGAATAGCCATTTTTACAATTTTAATCTTACCAATCCATGAGCATAGGTGACCTTTACATTTTCTGATATCTTCTTCAATTTCTTCAAAGACTTGAAGTTTTTAATTATACTATTCTTTCAATTGCTTGAACAGTTACATAAAGACATGGTATATTACTTAAGGCTATTACAAAAGGTGTTGTTTCCCTGATTCTTTCTTAGTCTGTTTGTCCTTTATATTTTGGAAGGGTATTGATTTTTGTGAGTTAATTTTGTATGAAGCTCCTTTGTTGAAATTATTTTGTAGCTGTAGGCATTCTTTAAGGGAATTTTTCAGGTCACTTATATATACTATCATATCATCTGTACATAAAGATATGTTGACCTCTTCCTTTCTTATTTGTACCCCATTGATCTCCTTCAGTTGCTTTATTGCTCTAGCTAAGACTTCAAGTACTATCTTGAATAGGTATGGATAGAGTAGACAAACTTATCTTGCTCTCAATTTTAGTGAAAATGATTAGGGTTTCTCTCCATTTAAATTGATGTTAGCTATTGGCTTGCTGTAAACTTCTTTAATATGATTAGTTATTTTCCTTGTATTCCTAATCTCTACAGGACTTTTATCATGAAAAGCTGTGGAATTTAGTCAAAGGCCTTTACTGCATCTAATGTGATAATCATGTGGATTTTTTTCCTTTCAGTTTGTTATATAATGGATTACATTTATTTATGTTTGCATATTGAACCATCCCTGCATCTATGGATGAAGCCTGCTGAATCAGGGTGAATGATCTTTCTGATGGGTCCTTGGATTTGGTTTGCAAGTACTTTACTGAGATTTTTGCATTTATGTTCATATAGGAAATTTGCTTATAATTATCTTCCTTTCCTTGGGTCTTTATGTGGTTTAGGTCTCAGGGTAACTCTGGCCTCATAAAATGAATTGGAATATATTATTTCTGTTTTGATTTTGTGAAAGAATTTGAGGAGAATTGTCATTAGCTTTTCCTTGAAAGTGTGGTAGAATTGTGCTATCTGGGCCTGGGCGTTTTTTGGTTGGGGGTCTTTTAATGATTGCTTCTATTTCAGTAGGTATTGTAATTCTGCTTAAATTCTTAAATCTAATCTTGGTTTAACTATAGTAAGGGGTACATATGCAGGGCATTATCCATTTCTTTTTGATTTTCCAATTTGATGGAGTACAGATTTTTAAAGCATATTCTTAGGTTTCTCTGGATTTCATCAGTGTCTATTTTTATGTCTCCTTTCTCATTTCTGATTTCATTAATTTGTGTATTCTCTCTCTGTGATTTAGTTAGTTTAGATAAAGCCTTGTCAACCTTATTTGTCTACTCAAAGAACCACCCTTTGTTTCACTGATCCTTTGTATTCCTCTTTGTCTTTAAGTTATTGATTTTACCCCCAGTTTGATTATTTCTCACTGTCTCCTCCTTTGCATGTGATTTCTTCTATTTATCCAGATTTTCATGTGTGTTGTTAAGTCACTAGTATGAGATCTCTATAGTTACTTGATGTAGGTTATCAGTTTACCTCTTTAACCTCATTCATTGCATCCCATAAGTTTAGATACATAGTATATTCATTTTCATTCAATTCTAGATAGTTTTTAATTTCTTTTTTGATCTATTTTCATTCAAAAGAGAGTTGTACAGTTTTCAGGAGTTTGTAAGCTTTCTGCTTCTGTTGTTGATATCCAGCTTTAATCTGGAGGAAGGGTGTTATTTCACTTTTCCTTTATCTGTTGAGACTTGTTTTGTGTCTAAGTATGTGTTCAGTTTTGGATAAAGTCCCATGAGGTGAGAGGAAAAAGGTATATTCTTTTGTGTTTGAGTGAAATATTCTGTAGATTTGGCTTTTAATGTCTATTAGTTCCAGCATTTCTCTGTCTAGTTTTTGACTAGATGACATGTCTGTTGGTGAGACTTGGGTATTGAAGTCTCCTACTATTAATGTGTGATGGAGACTTAAATCCCTATCAATATATGATTTAAGTGATTTCAGTGACAGTAGTATTTCTTTTACAAACATGGATGCCCTCATGTTTGGGGCATAAATGTTAAGAATTGAAATATCCTCTTGGGTGGATTTTTCTTTGATGAGTATGTAGTGTGCTTCCCTAACTCTTCTGATTAGTTTTGGTTTGAAATCTATTATATTAGATACTAAAATGGCCACATCAGCTTACTTTGTAGGTTCATTTGCTTGGAGTAGAGTTTTCTAACCATTTATTCCACTAGTCTGTGTCTTTTTTATTGGGGGAATTGAGACTAATGATATCGAGAGACATCAATGTCCATTGATTGTTGATTCTTGTTCTTTTGTTGTTTTAGTTGTTGCTGGTAGTGGTGGTGGTGGTAGTACTGATGATGGTGTGTGTGTGTGTGTGTGTGTGTGTGTGTGTGTGTGTGTGTGTGTAATTCCCTTCTTTTGATTTTGTTGATCAGAGTTTATTTAGCCTATATGTTTTCAAGATTATAGTTAATTTCCATTGGTTGGATTTTCCTTCTAGTTCCTTCTGTAGAGCAGAATTTGTAGATAGATATTGTTTAAATTTGGCTTTAATGTGAAATATCTTATTTTCTCCTCCTGTGGTGATTGAAAGTTTTTCTATGTATAGTCATCTGGGCTGATATCTGTGGTTTCTTATCATCTGCAGCACATATGTCCAGGCCCTTGTGCTTTTATAGTCTCCATTGAGAAGTCAGGTATAATTCTAATAGGTCTACCTTTATATGTTACTTGGTCTTTTTCACTTGCAGGTTTTAATATTCTTTATTTGATTTGTGTGTTTAGCAGTTTAATTATTATGTTTTGAGTAGACTTTCTTTTCTGGTCCAATCTATTTGGAATTATATATGTTTCTTGTACCTTGATAGGCATCTCCTTCTTTAGGTTAGGAAAATATTCTGATTATGTTGAAAATATTTCTGGGCCTTTGACCTGGGATTCTTCTCCTTCATTTATTTTTATTATTCTTAGATTTGCTCTTTTCCTGGATATGTTTTATGTCAGGAATATTTTATATTTAAGATTTTGTTTGATGCATATATCCATTTTTTCTACCATATCTCCAATACCAGGGATTCTGTCTTGGTGAAGCTTGTCTCTGTAGTTCCTTTTGGATTTCCTAAATTTTTCATTCATAGAATTCCTGCAGTTTATGATTTCTTTATTTATTTCTATTTACATTTTCAGATCTTGAATGGTTTTAATTCATTTCCTTCATGGATTTCTTTAAAATTTATTTTAAGGGATTTATTCATTTCCTCTTTAAAGGCCTGTATCCACTTCATACAGGCTGTCTTAAGGTCTTTTTCTTGTGCTTCAACCATGTTGGAATACTCAGGGCCGTCTATGGTAGGGTTGCTGAGCCCTAGTGGGTACATTTTGTGCTGGTTTTTATTCTGGACTCTAGGCATCTGGGATTGTGATGATTATAAGTCTAGGTGCTGGTTTCTGGTTTGGTCTTTGTTGGGTATTTTGTTTCTTGTTTTCTGTTTGCTGTATGGATTTTAGGAGAGTATAATGGCTGTGTGTTTCCTGGTAAGAAATTTTCTGTGGATGTGATAAGTGTGGTCATTCTTACCAGGGAAACAGTTAGGCTGACTGCAGATCTTTACCTCACCTGTTCTTCTAGTCTTATCCCCAGATCTGTAGGACATCATCTGTTGGGGGTTCCAGGTAAAATGTGAATTTGGGTATTAGGAGCTGACTCTTAGGTATAGGGATAGACTAAGAGTCTGATGGGGTTCACAGGGGGGAGGAGAGAAGAGTCTTCCACCAGGATTTGCTTATTTTGTCTCTTTAGAATGGGGATAGACAGTGAAGTGAGGTCACCCCAGAAGGTTTGCTATAGTGCTGTAGATGAGGCTCAGAATTAGATTTGTTTCCCTGGCTTGCTTAACTGGTGTGTTTGCCAGGAATGCTTGCTGGTGTTGGAGACTGGGGTAATGGAATCAGCTGAGTGAAGAAAGGTTGAAGGAGAAGATCTTTGTGATCTTTTGTGGGTGGGATTGGATGGGAAATGGAGATCACAGCAGATGATCTCCTACAGATCTGGAGATGAGCCTGGAAGAACAGGTAAGGTGAAGAACTGCAGTCAGCCTGTTTCCCTGGTAAGAATGGTCTTGGGCTAACAGGGGGCATTGGGGGCTGGGACAAAGCAGTAAGTCTAATGGTAGTCTCTTATCTCTTTAGTGCAAGAAAATACTGTCCAGTATCAGCTCCTTGTTTACTATGAGAAATAGAGCAATTAGCAACTTTAAATCTAATCACATTGGGCAGTCAGTCCTAGAAACCCAAGAATCTGTTCAGAATACTTGTCCTTAAAGTATCTATTGATAAACAGCACTCAAGAATTGTACATTTTGGAAGCTTGAAGAAAGAAGTTTGAAAGTTTCTCCATAGAGAAGCAATGAATATTTTAGTAGGTTAAGTTAATGTGACTCATATAATACATGACTTTTGCATGTGTGTTGGTTACTTGTATTGTTGATATGATAAAGATTCTGCCAAAATCAGTTAACAGAAGAAAGGGTTCCTTTTGGCTTATAGTTATGGGGACACATTTCATTGTCCTGGAGAAAGCAAGGTAGCAGGTCACACTGCAATCACATGCAAAAGCAGAGAGACAGGAGTACTGATCCTTCACTTCTTCCTCCTATTTACTCAGTGTAGGAGAATGGGGGTGCTGACATTTAGGGAGGGTGTTTCTACTTCAGCTAATCCAGTCCAGTCCCTTCTCAGAGACATATCTAGAGGTCTTCCTTCTGGGTGATTTTAGATAATGTATAGTTGACAATGAGTATTAACCCTCATAACATCCATAAAATATCATATTCCTATTAGTGTGTGCATTTTTGTGTCCTGTTGGATGCCAGATGTTGTTCAAATCTTAGATGGTCTTTTGATAAAAAACACACAGAGCCAGAGTGAAAGCTGAAAGATCAGAGAGGCAGAACAGCCAGCCACTAGTTCTTACCTCTACAAAATCCTCAGACTAAAGAGAGTGAGTTCCTGTTTCTTCATGCCTTATGTACTTTTCTCTGTCCCACCATATTACTTTCTGGGATTAAAGGTGTGTGTGTTTCCCAAGAAAAGGCATGAGATCTCAAGTGCTGGGATTAAAGGTGTGTGCCACCACTGCCTGGCTCTGTGTCTAATCTAGTGGCTGGATCTGTCCTCTGACCCTCAGGCAAGTTTATTACAGTATACAATCTATCACCACATTTATGTATTATTTAAAATATTTGGTAAAAATAGTCTCAAGAACCATTTTTTCCTACAAAAATCCTTATTAATCAGATTTTATCTAAACAGAATTCATAGATATTAGATGTGTATATATAAGGATTAACTACTGCAGTTTTGATGACTGCTAAGTCCTAAAATACTTCAGGTGAGTTGGAGAACTATAGACACAAGAGAGTTCAACCATTCCAGTCCAACTTGGAAGGCCTGGGAACTGGGAGAATTAACACTGTGATTGTAAATAGAAAGGTATCAGACTAGAAACCAACAAGAGCCAATATTTTAGGCCCTTGCCTTAGTTCAAATGTGAGGCAGAAGTTCTCTTAGGAGCCGGGTGGTGGTGGCACACACCTTTAATCCCAGCACTTGGGAGGCAGAGTCAGGAGGATCTCTGTGAGTTTGAAGCCAGCCTGCTCTACAGAGCAAGATCCTGGACAGGCACCAAAACTACACAGAGAAACCCTGTCTTGAAAAACCAAAAATAAAAAAAAAGGTTCTCTTAGGAAAGTCAAGCTTTTATTTCATTCATATTTTTAAGTTACATGAGAGCCACCAACATTTAGAAGATAATTTACTCTCTTCAATCTATTTAAACAAATGTTTATCTCACTGCAAAGCACACTTAGAAGTAATTAAGTAAATATCTGGGTAACATGAACCCTGCTATATTGATACAAAATTAATCATGAAAACTGACTTGTCTGTATTATTTTGACCTCTCCTTTGAAGGCTTCAATAGGTTGAAGCCCATGACAGTAACCTGGTTGATTGTGAAGCTTTGTACTGGTGCCCCCTTGTTTTCTGTGTTTCTATTTCCAAGAATCCACTCCTTTTTGTCCATCACAGAATGAAGTAATGGTAGAGTGGTTCCTACACTAGGCTTTTCTTTGTGGCAAGAACATGTACAAACTGTTAACTCATTTGTGACATTTTTTGTGTTCATTCTTTCAGCTATGTAACAAGATTAATTTATGAACCATAATTTGAAATTGTATTTATGAAAGTTTGTTTCATGAGTAACTTTTTTAATAATTAGTTATTATATATATATGCATATACACATATATATGTATATGCATTTTGATGGCACTTATGTATATGTGTCTTCACTGTGTGTACATCACATACATGCTGGATAACTGTAAAGGTTAGAAGAAGTTGTTGGATCCTCTAGAGCTAGAGTCTTAGATGGTTGTGTTCCCAGCCATGATGTCAACAGTCTGAATTATTTGGGAGCCACTACATACGGGGGTTATTACTTACTTGGCATTTGGATTTTGTATGAAAATCTATCACATCTGGAAGCAGTGTTGAATGCCCAATCAGAGTCATTCCTTTCAAGATCTTTTCTTAATTTTTTTCAGTGATCTTATTAAGTAGTAGCTTTTTATATGGCTTTTTATACATTTTGATTCAGTTTATGTCCTCAGAATTTTAATATTTGTATTACAGATATCTTTCACTCCCTTGGCTAGGTTTATTCCACGATATTTCATTTGAATTGCCGTCTTTTGTGATTGGAGTATTTTCTCTCATTTCTTTCCTAGTAAATTTGGAGATTATGGCAGTTAATTTTTGTATATTAATTTTATTTTGTAATTTCTGAAAGTGTTTATAAGTTTTAGGAGTTTTGTGTAGGAGTCTTTGGGATCCCATATGCATAGCACACAGGGATTCTTTGACTTCTTTTCTTTATTTTTTCCCTGGTATTTCCTTCTTTCATCTTTTATTTTTTCAACATTTGTTTATTTTACCTATGCACTTACATACATGCATGCATGACACATTCATGCATGTGTGCTTGTGTGTGAGTGCTGTGGCACCTGTGTGGAAGCACTTACACTTGTTTGAGTGATTTCTGTCCAATCAGGTTGTTAGACTTTGCACCAACCCACTTTACCTGCTGAGCTATCTCACTGGCCACATGCTCTTGTCTCATTGTTCTAAGATTTCAAATGTTCTATTGAATGGGCATGGAGAGTGTAGACAGACATGTCTTGCTCCTGAGTTTAATGGGAATGCTTTAAAGTTTTCTCAATTTAGTTTGATGTAGCCAACCGATTTTGCTACTTTTCTTATGTTATGTTCTTTTTTGTCTTTTTCTTTCCAGGGCTTTTATTGTTTAAAAGATATTGGATTTTATTAAAGGCCCTTTTTGCATCTATTAAGATAATAGTGTGATTTCTATCTTTGAGATCATTTATATCATATGCTATATTTATTGGTTTGTGTCTTTTATGTTTAATTATTTTTATATCATTCACACTTGTCTTTGAAATGAATAACAGAAAAATTTTCCTCCATCTAGTAAGTATTTTCTAAATATCTATGAATCAATCTGTCTCCTCATTGATTCATGGCACCAACTTTACTGTAGGATGTTTCTAAATACACAAGTCTTACTGTGAGCTATCTGCAATGTTCTCTTGGCTTTTTTTTTTATCTGTTTATGAAGAACTAAACTATTTTTATTATCATGTGAATTTTATCAGTATTATAATTGTAACTTTTTCCTTTGGACTTGCCAAAATTGTGTGCTTTTCTGCATTTTTTAATTCTTCTCAAGAATATAATTTTTATAGTATGAACTTTTAAAATCGATTACATTAAAGTACTACAATTATACAAATGAACTTTCTAGTCACTTTTTTTTAACTACATAAGTGCAAGTTTAACACATTTTTGATTATTTTATTTAAGTGCATATACATGAACACATATACCTTAGCCACTACCATATGAATTATTTTAAAGAGGAAAATGTCCCAAAGGGATGTCTTGGAAAGCTATTTATAGGAAAGATACATTCCTGGGGGTTAAAAAGAGCCATGTCTAGTAAGAGTTTTCCAAACATCTGGACCTTCGAAGTGTAGAAGTTTGGAGATTGAGGGAAAATAATAGAAAGAACGTAAGAATGATGGTGGAACTGAAAACTCAAAGCACTCCATGTGGATAAAGGAGCAGTGAAGAATCCACGTTGTTGGGGAGATGCCTCTCAAAGAGTTGTTGTAAGGCTGATGGTGGCATGGGTTCACCTCTGATATAGGTGGATCTCAACTGCAGGTGATTCTCTGGGGAGCTGCAGCTGTTAACAAGAAGGTCTGAGAATCTAAGGCAGCTTTGATTCTTGGTGTCAAAGTTCCCTCTGGTTCTCACTTAACACCCCATAATCTCTATATGTTTAGAGTTATGCCCTATTTCTTTCTCTCTACAGAAATACACCTTGGTCTAGGCTTAACATGGATGTCACTTGCCTGTTTCTAGTCTGACTTGAGGAGGGGATGCGTAAGTTCCTATTTCCAGTTCACTTGCTTTCTCAGTGAGTCCCTTCCCAATCTTTTTTCTTTTTTAGTTTATTTATTAAGAAAATTTTCACTCATTTTTATATACCAACCAAGATCCCCCTCTCTTCCCTCCTCCTATCTCCCCTAGACTCCACCCTAACCCAACCCTTATTCCCTCCTCCAACAAGATAAGGCCACCCATGGGGAGTCAGCAGGGCCTGGTATATTCAGCTGAGGCAGGTCCAAACCCCTTTCCCTGCATCAAGACTGTGCCTGGTGTTCCATAATAGGAAATGGGCTTCCAAAAAAGCCAGCTCTTATACCAAGGATGAATCCTGATCATACTGCTATGGGGCCCCTTAAGTGGATCAAACTACACAACTGTTTTGCTTATGCAGAGGGCCTAGTCCAGTCCCATGCAGGCTCCACAGCTGTTGGTCTAAAGTTCCTGAGTTCCCACTAGGTTGGTTTGGTTGTCTCTGTAGGTTTTCCCATGGTGATCTTGATGCCCCTTGCTCATAGAATCCCTCTTCCCTCTCTTCGACTGGACTCCTGGAGGTCTGCCTGGTGCTTGGCTGTGGATCTCTGCATCTGCTTCCATCAGTTACTGGATGAAGGCTCTATGATGACAGTTAGGGTATTCACTGATCTGATTACTTGTGTAAACCAGTTCAGGCACCCTCTCCACTACTGGTAGTAGTCTAAGCTAGAGTAATCCTTGTGGATTCTTGGGAATTTCCCTAGCACCAGATTTCTCCCTATCCCCATGATGTCTTCCTCTATCATAGTATCTCTTTCATTGCTCACCCACTCCATCCTTGTTCCAGCTTGACCATCCTGTTCCCTTATGTTCATTCCCCATCCCCTACCCTTTATTGCCCTCCCTCACCCTCAATTTACTCATGGAAATCTCATCTATTTCCCCTTCCCAGGGTGAAAGCAAAAGATAACCAGACTACAACCCACAGCTCCGGAGAAGCTAGCTAGCAAGGAGGACCTTAAGAAGGACACATGGATCACCTTTCCCAATATTGAGAGAAATTTGTCTCAGTTGACTGATTTGCCACATTATTGATTACTCCAATTTTTGATAATGAATTATCTCAGGGAGTCTATTCACCTAAAGGCAAGAGCTGTCAATATAGTTTTATTAAAGTGTGTCCACCTTTGTTTGTCTTTGCAATATTTAAAATAGAAATTTGTCCATAGTGTTATATTCAGATTTCTCCCCCTGAGTTAAGACCACTTTGACAGAGGTTTCATGTTTGTCTCTTTCCTTCTACTTTCTCCTGCCCACAGGCAGCAGTGTTTTTAAGTATCTAAATTCCTAGTTTTCAGCAACTAGTGCTCATGATTTGGGTAAAAGTTGACAAAACATGCTCAGGTGATTAGTTTTGCCTTTACTGTAGGGCTGGGAAGAAACCAGGGCATCACAATTGCCATGCAAGATTCCACTGGGCTGCAGCCAGAGCCACAGCCCTTTCCTTTTATCTAGTCTGACTTTTTTTCTTAGACTGTTACATTATTTCATGTAAATTGACAAATAGAGATGAATAAAACAAGAGTGTGCTGAAAGGAGGGGTAATCAAGTCATCTACAAAGTGACCAGTGGGTGATTATTTTGGAGACTCCGTTTCTTTTCTGCCTTTCCTTCATTTTAGATAATGAGCTGTTGAGGAGTGGACTTGTGTTTTTCCTGTTCATCAAACCAAGCAGTGAATACAAAGTAAGCACTATTTAAAATAATTAGAAATGAAGCTCGGAGGGTATTTTCAGACTGCACATGTGAAGTTTTGAATGAGCATCAACCAACTTGGAGATTTTTACTAATATCTAATTTTTTTCCCCTAGCTTTCACAAAAAAATGATCATATTACCAGCATTGTCACACACTATATTATGAAGATCTAGCGAAAGTAGAGGTTTGAGAGTTCTAAATTCAGTCTGTCCTTGCTTCTTCTGCAACCTGTACAGCGACTGTGCTCATGTGTTGTTACTATAGTAGTAACCACACACACTGTCATTCATTTTGGAAATTTAAGAATGGATGTGAAATGACTTCAGATATGCCAAGTCTGCATTGACTCATAAAACAACAAAGGGTGGGTTACCAGAGATCGCAACAGTAGTGGAGAAACAGCAATGGCGTTTGAATGTTTTAAAGGCTGAGTGTGGTCTAGCCAGAGGCCCAAACACTAGGATTACAAACCAAGAGACAACCGCACTGCAGACTTAAAAGACCAAGATGTGTAATGAATTATTGTTTATGACAATGAGAATATGTCATACATTCTCTGTTTTATGTAAGGGTGTAATGTGCACATAGTGTGTATAATATGCAATCCTTCACTCATGTGAAGAAATTCCATGTTTATTCTATGATCTTTTGCCCTGTACATGACACTGGCAGACTGGAGTTATGGAATATGAGTAGTAATGTGGATACAAGGCACTTTAACCACTCTCATTGTTTATAAGAAAGGATGAAAACTGTAGTGGTCAGCTTTTCAAATGAAACTTTATCATATAAATGAGGACTCTGATAGAGAGAGAACTATTGAGGAACAGCTTTAAGAGGCTCACTTTATTCTTCTCAAATATAGAGCGACTGCTACTCAGTGTAATATTTGACCTATTATTCATTGTCATTCCAGGACATAAAAAACAGATTTTTGAAGTTTGAATGCCCATCTGTCTTAGTTGGCATAGTCAATAAATATCTGCCAGATGCTGTACTAATCCTCTTTTTAGCTTTTCTGACAGGTGAGTATTTTTTAAGTAAATATAAGACAGAATATATTTAACCATCACTCAATAGAGAAGGGTCAGGAGTTAGAAGATGATTATAATAATAACTCCAACCATTTATTAACTATTTTTAAAATTGCTTTGCTAATATTTATCTAATATATACATTCTCTCTAGGCCCTGATGAGACATATTTTAAGTTACCTCTAGTGTTTTATACATGTGCCATATATTCAATATACATATATTTGCATACAAACACACACATATGTATATTATATTGCAAATATAAGAATATGCCAGCAATAGGTGAGAAGTTCTACATTTTATGCAATGAAATCAGAATGTTTTTTTTTTAATTTTGCAATACAATTCAGTTCTACATATCAGCCACGGATTCCCTTGTTCTCCCCCCCTCCCGTCCCCCTCACCTTCCCCCCAGCCCCCCCCATTCCCATCTCATCCAGGGCAAAGCCTTCCCCACAGACTGATGCTTTTTATTCTTCTTTTCTTTTCTTCATATTTGGGCTAATCAGTCACACTAATTCTTAAAGCCTGGGGTTCCCCTATAATTGTGCTGTTGCTACCTTGTGTTGTGTGTGTATATGAAGTCAAGGTATAATGCAAATAGAGGTCAAGAATGGGTGTAATTCATCTGGACTTCGCAGAGAATTTTTTACATGGTTTATTCCTTTAAAGTTTCAGTTACTTGGACAAGAACCATGGAACAAATGAAGTAAGGGGTACATCTAAGAAGATGCAAGCAAGGATATGTCCAAGACAAGCAACTTTAAAGAGAGGGCATATAAAACCCAGAAAAAACATTGCCTCCAATAGACATCTAATTGTTAGATGGAAGTATTTCTGTCTAGCCCTAATTGTCTAAATATTTTATATAGTACTTTTTATGTTGTAGATATTAAAGGTTGGAATTAATGCTCTGGTCATGCAAAGTCATATATTTTTTGAGGTTACAGTATAATTACATCATTTATCTTTTCCTTTATCTCTTCCCTTTCCTCCCTCAGACCTCTCATATACTCCTCCTGCTGCTTTTCAAATTTATGGTTTTTCATTTATTAATTGTTATTATATATATATGCATATATGTATGTATGTAATTTGTTCAGTCTGTATAATTTTACATGCATATATGTTCTCAAGTCTGACTATTGGGCATGCATGACCAATTGGTATGTTCTTCCATGAAGAATGCTATCTCTTCCACTCTCAGCATTCCTTAGCTGACTTTAGTTATTTATGTAAGGTTGAGGTCTCCTGGGCCTTCCCCATTCACTTTGGGATATCTATTGGTGTTCTTATTCAGCTTATGTTAGACAGTCATGTTGCTGAGACTTTGTGAGTGTATTTTCTGAAATAACCAGGAGACACAATCTCACAACAAACTCCATGATCTTATGGCTCTTATAATCTTTCTGTCCCCTTTTCTACAGTATTCTCTGAGCCCATCATGTGAGAAGACTTTGTGTATACAGATACACACACACACACACACACACATTGAGATTAGGCACCACAACTCTGTATTTTGACAACTTGTCTACAAAATATTATGCAGGTAATTGTGTGTATAAATACACATATATAATTTCAATAAACTTTTCTCATCTGACTGGCAATACTCTCAACAAGAGCCAAAGACTATTTAACAAAATCTCCCAAAACAGACACAAGAAGCCCTCTTTTGAGTTGATGCTCAGGGGCTGCCCTAGAGACTCTAAAAACTTATAGCCCATTGCAATTGTGCTTGCTTTCCCCCAAGAAGTGGAAATCCCTATTGCTGAAGGCATCATGCACTTCAGAAACAGGGCTAAATACTATTGAACTGGGACTGACATGAACACTTCCTCCTTGTGGACTAACTTTCATGACACCAGAAGGTATCATGCCAGCTTCTAAATGAGGGAAGTAAACGCCAGTCCTACTGAGCCATGACACCAATGAACCACAATGACCAACATGGCAAAAATGATTCTAAGAGTGCAGCAGTGATACACATACCTTGGGGGTAACGAACAGCTCTCTATTTAAACCTAAGACCTGCTCAACAAGAAGAAAGTCATGACTGGTACTAGAAACCTAGACAACTACTTAGTGCTAGTGCAATCATCTTAGAGTAGAGCCTCCAACCACCACTTTACTAAACCATCATAATCCCTAACAACAATCTAAATATTTGTCCTTATGCCCAAAGATAGGTTTAGTACTCACTCCTCATCAAAGAAACTTCTCTTTCAATCAGACAGAGATCATTACATCAAAGTCAAATTTTTATCAAAGCATAATTATACTTAAATATCAAACTTGTCACTGGTGTCCAAGAGTAACAATATGATTCATAACTTAAAGCCCTACTTATCATGCTAAATCCCAATCACTGGGTCTCTATTTTATAAACTTGCAATTGTTGGGTTCAGAAGCATTTTGACTTCTTCCCTAGCTTTGTAAAAGAACATCTTTAGGATCAACAAGTGGTCTCTATCTTAACATAAAAGGAGTGGGGGACAAGTGTTGATCTACCTCTTCATCTCTTAGATTTCTTTAGGGGAACTGCAATTTTGTTCTTCCTGTTACCATTTGTGTTTGCCTTCTTGTATGTTCTGAGAGCAGGGGTATGGTAGCACATGTCGGTGTGGTGATATTTTATTTGTGCTCTAATAAATAAAGCTTGCACAGAGATCAGAGGAAAAAGCCAGTCACTATATTAAACATAGTGGACAAGCAGTGGTAGTGCACACCCTTAATCCCAGCATTCAGGAGGCAGAGATTCATCTTGATCTCTGTGAGTTCAAGGCTACACTGGGAACAGAGCCAGGTATGGTGGCACAAGCCTTTAATTCCCAGCACTTCTTAACCATAGAGGTCTAGAGGTTTGTGTTCTTGTATCACAGGAAGTGATAGAGCTGGATAGTAAGAGGAAGTGTTGTAGCTGGGCAGAGAGAGGAAGTGAGATGGCAAGGACAGAAAGGATATAGGCATGAGTATACAGGAAGTAGCCCTCTGTGACGGCTGAGAAGTTGGTGAGTTGAGGTTGGCTATGGTTTGTCCTATTCCTCTGATCTTTCAGTTTTCACCCCAATATCTGGCTCCAGGTTTTTTCTTAGTAAGACCTTTTAAGATTCGTCTTACATGCTGGCAAAAAAAGTAGCTTCACTTCTTTGAGAGCATGCTTCAGAAGCTAGCAAGTACTTACCTTTTGATTTCACCAAGAATAATCATTATTTCAAAGTTCCTCTGTTATACAAATAATGGTATATATTTGTGTCTTAATTAGGGTTTCTATTTCTGTGAAGAGACACCATGACCAAAGTAACTCCTATAAAGGAAAATATTTAATTGGGGTGATTCACTTACAATTCAGAGGTTCCGTCCATTATCGTCATGACAGGGAGCATGGGGTCATGCAGGAAGACGTGGTGCTGGAGATATAGGTAGGGGTCTACATGTAGGCCACAGGAAGTTGACTGAGAAACTAGGAAACCTCAAAGCTCACCCCCACAGTAACAAACTTCCTCCAACAAAGCCACATCTCCTAATAGTTCCACTCTCTATGAGATTATGAGGGCCAGTTACATTGAAACTGCTACATTCTACTCCCTGGCCCCTAAAGTTTGTAACAATGTCATAATTCAAGATTCATTTAGTCCAACTTTAAAAGTCCCCATAGTCTATCACAGTCTCAACAATGATTTAAAGTCCAAAACTTCAAGTCTCTTCTGAGATTCATGCAATCTCTTAACATAATCACCTGTAAAAATGAAAACCAAAAAGCAGATCACATATTTCCAACATGTAATGGCACAGGATTATATATTACCATTCCAAAACACAGGGAAGGGATCATAGTGAGGAAATACTGGACCAAGGCAAGACCGAAAACTGCTGGGTAAACTGCAAACTTTGCATCTCCATGTCTGATGCCAAAATGCTCTTCAGATCTCCAACTCTGTTCAGCTTTGTTAACTGCAACACACTTCTTTCTCTCAGGCTAGTTCTACTATCTGTTAACAGCTTTCCTTGGCAGGTATCCCATGAGTCTGGCATCTCTAACACCTTGGGTTCTCCAAGGCAATCCAGAATCAAATTCTCAGCTTCATGCAATGGCCCGTCTACTGGGCCTCCATTCAGGGACACCACTGACACATGCCTGGCCTCAGTGGCTTTCTATAGGCATGGAGGCAAATTCTATTATCTATTTCTTTTATCCTTAACTCTAAAGCCAGAATCATGTGCACAATGCTGGCAAGTTCTGCTGCTTACTGTGGCTGGAACATGGCCCCCTCTTTCAATTACATCTTTACCAGCTTTCTGTCTTTCACTGCCTAAGCTTGGCTGTCCTGAAATTTTCTCTGTAGACCAGGCTGGCCTCAAACTCAGAGATCCACCTGCCACTGCCTTCTGAGTTCTAAGATTAAAGGTGTGCCCCCCACACCCAGATCTAAGCTTTTCTTTAATTCCTTTTCACAAGTTGGAAAATTAGCTGGGTAGTATCTTGCCTTGAGGTCAGCACTCCCTACATTCCATTCTTTAATCTTTTTATCTCACCAGCTTTGTCCAGCTGGTTTAACACAGGATTTAACTCCTTTCCACTTCCTGGTGTTCTTTTTCTCCTCAATATTTACTTTTTGTAATTTACCTTGCTCACCTTGCTCCTTTTCATTATAAATATTTATAAGCATTAACACTAGTAGCCACATGACAGAGTCTATACTAGGCTGCTTTGAGATTTTCTCTGCCAATGGAATAAATCATAAATTCTTTACTTTAACTCCAGGCAAATTGTTTGGGTAAGGGCAAAAGGCAGCCACTTTCTTCACCAAGATATCACAAGAATGATCTCTAGGCAACATATTAAAATTCTACTCCTCTGAAACCTCTTGAATGAGCCCCAGTTTGGTTCAAATAAACCTTAGCACCTCTGTCTTCCATGATTCTATTAGTATGGCCCATTAAGCACTGTTTAAAGCATCTTACTACTTTCCTAAACCAAAGTACCGAAGTCTAAATTCCTCCAAACAAAAGTATGGTCAGACCTATCACAGCAATACTGCATTCCTGGTACCAACTTCTGTCTTAGGTAGGGTTTCTATTACTGTGGAAAGACACTATGAACACAGCAACTCTTATAAAGAAAATATTTAATTGGGGTGGCTCAAATACAGTTCAGAGGTTCAGTCCATTAACATCATGACAGGGAGCAGGGTACCATGTAGGCAGATGTGCTAGAGAAATAGCTGAGAGTCTTACATCTTGTAGGCAATAGGAAATCAACTTGAGAGGACCAAGCAGATACCATAACAGGCCACTCAGTCTTCTCTTAGAGATATCAGGCCTCAATTTCAGTTTCCTGAAGCTAGACAAACAGTTTCTAAAATTTCCAAGGACAAAGGATAATCAATCTCCAATACCCCCAATAGCAAGAATGAGGAAATCTGGTACACGCAGGCCAGATCTGAGCCATAGTCAGCAGATAACCAAATAAAGACAAAGCCTGGGACTTGTCCAGGCCTACCCCAAAATGGAAAACTGTACTCTGACTATCCTCTAAGTATCCTTGGCCAATTAGATCGTACTCATATGATTGCCACTTGAATAAGCCAATCACATCTAAAATGACCTAACTGCTGTAGGACCTCCCTTTGGCTGTGCTTCAAAGGAGCTCACACATCCTTCTCGGGGTCTTCACCATTTTGCCTTTGAGTGGAATGACCAGCCCCAGTACGCTGGGATAATGAATACACTTGTTGATTGCATACATGGATGGTGGTCCTTTGTGGGACTTCTCTAGGACCCTAACAAACTGAGACAGTAGGCTGTATCCTGAGCATAGGAAACCTGTAAGCCCTACCCCAGAGTGACACAGTTTCTCCAAACAAGGCCATACTTACTCCAACAAAGCCATACCTCCTAGTAGTGCCACTTCCTATGAGATAATGGGGGCCAATTCAAACTACCATGATTTGTGATAATAATAGTTAAATTTAGCAAAACTTTGCCCAATTTTATGCATTCCAATGGCAAAAAAAAAACAAGGCTCAAACAAGGATAACTTACATAAGTAACAGGCTTTTCAAAGTAGCCTATCTAATAGAAATATCAGGCAAACCTGGGGTCATTTCAAAATCTCTAGCAGCTGTATTGTAAAAAAGTAAAAGCAACAAGAAAAAACAATGAAACTTTTTAGTAAAATACCTTATTTAGACATAAGTCCAAATACAACTTCAACATGTTATCAATATTCATACTATCAATGAGGTAGATTTATTTCTTTTCTCATTTCATTGTATTTTTACATATAAGACTCTTTGATTAATAATAGGATATTGAAGTACTATTTGACCTGCATATATATTTCTTATACTGTATGGTTATAAATAAAAATGTCTGTAAGTAGGTTGTATAAACAAATTATCTTTTCCAAGTGCAGAATATCATATCTATTTTTAGATTTCAGTTGAAAATTAGGAATTAAGTCCTGGTGACATCAGCCCACATGTTAAGCACAGAAGCCACATGTGGGTTGTGGCTTGCGGCAAGTGCGAAGTCCTATATTTGAGGAATGGCAATTAGATTATGGCTACTGGACAGTTCAGGATGGCTATTATATAGTTCAGGTCTTTGGGTTGGTGATTAAATGTGTCCAAACTTCCAGGACATCTCAGGAATTAAATCACGATAGCATCAACTGACTTCATTCAATGTGGGTACTATAAATATGTGACTCATTCAGCTTTTCTATGGATTGAAGATTTATTACCTTTTGTATTAGTTACTTTTAAGTTTCCATGATAAAGGTAACTTATAGAAGGAAGGATTTATTTGAGTTTTCAGTTTTAGAGTGATATCTTGGTGGAGAGACACTGCAGTATTTTCAGGTATGATGGCAGAAGCGGAACACTGAGAGCTCACATCTTCTAACACAAGCTCACAGCAGAGAGAGCAAACAGGAAGTAGACAAGGGTTTTTATTCTCAAATATCACCCCAAGTAACATACCTCCTCCAGCAAACTGGCACATCCTAAATATCCTCAAGCAGTGTCACCAACTAGGATCAAGTGTTCAAATAACTGAGCCTATGGGAGAACATTCTCATTCAAACCACAGTAGTTTAGACCTGGATAGACTTTTCTTCTCCTCCCAACTCAGTGGTATTTTAACTACTTCTGGTGTCATTTTAACAATCCGAGTAGATTTTTCTTAAATGTTACCTGTTATATCAGTCATATGCTACTATTGCACAGCTTTCAATAGACTCACTCCCAACCGACAATACTATTTAAAGTGGTGTCACAAGTATCCAATCCTTTCTGCTCTTTCACAATTCTGACCCTAAGCCTTTCACTACAATGAACAAGACCCTTGTCTTCTCAATATAGTGAAGAGCATAGAATCTAAAATCACTGATGTACATTTATGTTTGGAGACTTGGCATCTTTGTCCCTAAGATATCTTATGTGATTCTATAATGTATTAATATTACCAAAATTTAATGTTCACTCAGTACACACTGTTGCTTAGAATCCAGCCTTTTGATAAATAATAATTTTTGAAAGTTTTTCCTTGTAATAGTTTTAACTATAATTTGAAATTTGACTGTCAATATTTTTCTTCAACAGAGGCAAAAAGATCACTTCCTTCAAAGCTGCTTGGGGATTTCTCCTGGCATCTGAATAGGATTTTTGTAGTGTCCTAGTTTGGTTTCTATTGCTGTGATAAAGGCCATGACCAAGAGTTGGTTGAGGAAGAAAAGGTTTGCTTAGCTTATACTTCTCCATCACAATTCATCAATTAGGGACGTCAGGCAGGAACTCAAGGCAGGAGTCTGGAGTCAAGAACTGAAACAGAGATCATGGAGGAATACTGCTTACTGGCTTGCTCCCCATGAAACTCTCAGTCTTCTTTCTGATACAACCCAGGACAATCCACCCAGGAATGGCACTACCCTCATGGCCTGTGCTCTACCCCATCAATCATTAATCAAAACAATACCCAAAAGATCCGCCTATAGGCCAATCTGTTGAGATTCCCTCTTGACAGACAAGTGTAGATTTGTGCCTATTTGGCAAAAACTAACCATCACAGGCTGATGGTATGTTTTACCAGTTAGTATAAAACAGATAATTAAAGGAGTCTGACGATGTGTCAGTTCAGATTTCTTGTTTAAAGTGTTTTGTTTGTTTCCATCTATGATTTTTTTCTTCCTATTTTGTAATCAGTTGGACTATTCCCTTGAGGGCCTATTCATACCTATATTTAGAAATTGAAGAAGCAAACGTTAAAAAATACAAATCACTGTTGGTTCTTATGCTGTATGGTCTTTGGAAATCAAACATTGAAAAATACTGGACCAGTTTCAGGTTTTCTATAGACATTTTGACTCAAACCTGACATAGTATTGTATCTATATTAAGACAGCACGGGACTTCTGCTTTCTATTTAAAAATTCCTACCTGCCCATATGTTTTAAAATTGAAACATTTAAAAGGTAACATTTCTAAAGTTATTTTAGGAAGACGTTCATTTCATTTGTAAATAATGTTGAAATAAATCATATTGCATTTGCAACTTTAGTTGTTTCCATAATTCTAATGCAATTCCATTTAGCATGATTTACATAGTTACTTATAATATGTATATCCTTATTTAAATCTCATTATGTTTTTAATTGTTTGTATTTGTCAAATGCACAGTTTTTCTGCATATGTTAAAACTGCAATTTTTGCCAAGTGAAAGGCAAATAAAGAGAATGAAATATATTAATTACAAAGAGAGAATTAATATGCATGTCTGCACAATATATAATTATCTATGGACTTACAACCCTTCATTGAACAGTCTGCTTTATATTTTAATAGATTCTCTTTTCTACCTTTTGAGAAAAGGATTTTCCATAATGAAAATTAAAATCCTGAGAGATAAGATTCAGGACTGTAGCACTCATAATATATTAAAAAAACATCACTCTTGTATTCCACCCAGTCTTTCTTCCCCTCTCCTATAAGTTGTGATAGAAAAATATAAAATGACTGATTGCAACTAATCACCTTACATCTTTGCCAAGCTCAAAGCCTGCCTCCACAGCTGCCTATCTTATTTATTTGCTTACTTTAAATCACTGGCAGCATTTCTTCCTCATAAGATAATCTTTCTTCTAATAACCTGGATCTTGAACATACCTGAGGAGACGTGACAACCTCTTTCATATCTTGCCCTAGTTTATTGTTTGTTGTTTCTACTGTCTGAAACATTGTTCTACTTTTACTTTTTGAAAGTCTGTCCCTTTTTACTACTACTTATGTTTCAATTTACTATCTCAGATGTTTTCTCTACAAACCCCACTTAATTGTATGTTAAAGTTTCGCTCCATTCCTTGCTCCAACCCCGTTTATCTTTCTCTATCACAGAATTCAGTTTCCCCCTTCATAGTCATGCAGCAGAATTTGTTTGTTAATTATTTATCACATTATCCAGAAGATAGGCTTTAAAGACACAGAAACCACATCAACTTTTTTTTACCTTCTTTCTCTAGCTCTTGACACAAGCCATGGTCAAGGGTAATTTCTTAATAAGTATTTATTGATCACAAATGATTTCTTTCAGCTTTAGGTATTTTGATGTGCTACAGCCTAGTAATTTTCCTTTGTAAGAATACGTAAGTACTTCTAGTTATTTTCTATTGCAAACAACACTTCATAAGATATTTTCTATGACTGTATCTGTGTATTTGTGCTATACTCACTGAAAGAACAGCTAGTTGGTGTGGGGTAGATGCATCATGCCATTAGATATTGCATTTTGTACATGACTAAATTGGGTATCAGACTCTGAGCATTGATTATGTCGATTCAGTATAAGGAAAACATCTCTATTTTTCCCTGGTCTAATCTTCTTCTTAGGGCTATGTCTTCACAGGGCTGTTGGATTTTTTCCAGGCCTATGTAAGGACAAATCACCCACCAGAGAAATTCATTCCATGGGAAAAATCAGTCCATCTATAGTATCTGAGGTCCTCGGGACCACACCATGGAGTAAGATCCAGGTCTCTAGGAGGTCCACTGGCAGGATGGCCAAAGGACATACTCGGTAGAACATTAGTGAAAAACAAGCTGTGATTATTAACATTAAAATATGACTGAAACCCAAATATACATAGAACAACAAGAAGTTTTCTCTTAAGTAGCAATGGTGTCCCTTCATCCCACTTTGAAAGTAAACCTGGAGAGAGGCCTAGACAATAAGCTGGCTTAAATATCATCACAAATCCAAAGACTCATTCATTGGTCATTTCTATAATTCTGAGTGTCCTGATTAATTTTATGTCAACTTGCCTCAAGCTAGAGTCATCAGATAGGAGAAAACATTGATAGAGAAAATGCATTTATAAGATCATGCTGTGGTCAAGCCTGTGGGGAAATTTCTTACTTAGTGATGATATAACAGTGCTCAACCCATAGTGGGTGAGACAACCTCTAGGCTGGTGGTTCTAGCTTATATAAGGAAGCAAACTGAGCAAGTCCTGTTGAGCAAGCAGTACTCCTCCATAGACTCTGCATCAGCTCCTGCCTCCAGGTTCCTGCCCTGTTTGGGTTCCTGCCTTGACTTCCTTCAGTGATACATTGTGATGTGGAAGTGTAAGTCAAATAAACCCATCCCTCCCCATCTTGCTTTTGGTCATGGTGTTTCATCACAGCAATAGAAGCCCTAACTAAGACACCGAGGTGGTAAGTGATGCTTTTGGCAGGTGGAACAATGAGTCTATACCATGTTGAATAGAGGCTGTCATTCTGCCAGTTGGGGAGAAATTATTGCCACTATTTAGGACCAGAGAAGTGCAGTGATGATTGTTCTTAACAAACTTCTGGTTACTTTTATAGTTTTCTCCCAGGGAAACCTCATCCTGAAGAATGGTTATAGACTACTGCATAGTTAGCCAAGTGTTGATCTACATCCTGACTGTTATGGCTTAAATTGTATCATTGCTAGAGCATACTGCTGAGGCATATAGCCAGTGATTTGTCAAAATGCATTCATCTCCATTCCACTTGGAAAAGCAAATTAAAAATAGCTTATATTTTAAAAAGCTTATATTAGGGAGAAATTCTACATGAAACATTAACATCACACCCTCTCATCTTAAGGCTCAGGAATCATTGGAGACAAGGGAGTGGAAAGATTCTAAGAGCCAGAGGTTGCGGAGCATTTCTGCAAAAGTGTTTTCTGAATAGGACATGGTGGTTACTTGAAAGAACATGCAGGAACTGTGGCTGCAAGTATAAGACCTTTCCATGATTAAGCTGGCTGCATTTGGAGCATGAATGTGGGAGCAGCCCAACGAGTCCCATCTAGAGGTGAGGAGATTTTGACAGTTGATAGGCACTAGGGAAGGGAGAGTCAGTTTTCTTGAGTGAAACAGCCACTGATAAATTACTCATGTTTCTTCCGGTAGATGGGTCTGCAGCCACACACATACCAGAAGCACTGAATGAACTCAGTGTTAAAAAATGTATTCATGAAGTTGGGATGGAGAAGTATTACGGGTAGTGACAGGAGTTGGAAGGGAGGGAGTTGTGAGTGGGTTTGATCAAAACATGTTGTATATATGTATATAAAATTCTGAAACAAAAACAGCTTATATTTTGTGGGGAAAATGATATTTTTAGCATTTCTGAATCTAGGATAAGTTAACTGCTTCCTCTTTCCTAATTTAATCTAAAGATATCAGAACTTCAAGTGTCCCCCACACAATGCCACAAAAATCCATTACAACAGTGACATTATTTTGAATGTACAAGGTAAGCAAGGTGTGACCAGTGTGCTTGAAGTCCTTAGACATCTGACCTCTTAGGTAAGGAGATAAACAGAATAAAATTTTAAGGACCAGTATCTCTTGTAAAATTTATGGTAGAAATGTCCTGAGACATCTCCTGCAAAGTAAAAAAGAAATCATAAATCTTGAATCCTTTATAACAAACTAAGAAGTGACAGACATAGTGGACTTTTTTCAGGGATAAGGGAATTCCAGATACAGCATATTCCATGTTTAGGACTACCATCTTGTTGTAATAGTAGACAATATGGAAAATGCCCAATATGATGTTAAGCAAGGGCCAGGAAATAGCTCTGCAGAATTTATAGGCTGATATTTAACAGCCTGCCACTTCGGTTACATAATTTAACAGACTCTGTACTGTTTTTGGAGTTTTATAGGTAGAAAAAGAAACAAGATAGAGATCACACCAGTCCTTATTAATTTTATAGGTCACTAAATATTTTAACAAAACCATGCTTTCTGTAGAGATCAGACAGATGCTACATAGGTAGGTAGAATATGGTAGATGCTTGATAGATAGATGATAGATAGATAGGTGGATAGATGGATACATAGATGGATAGATGGATGGATGGATAGACAGACAGACAGACAGATTGATAGAAAGATAAGATAGATGGTAGAACATTGCTTGAAAATAGATAGAATAACCTATCTCAGAGTAAACATATTAGGACAAGGAATCTAGAAACAGGTACTATAAGCTTGACTCTGTCAGAATCTCCAAACTAAAGTCTTAGGTATGCAACATATGCCCCTTGCACAGAAAGTGGTACATTTGTACTAAGCCTGAGAACGGTCATATGTACAAGTAGATGCATCAGCAGGTAGCATCACCCACGCCATCCACTATAATTACAGAGTGTGCCTTCTTCTATCCTTGCCTATGTGAGGTCTCCAAAAACAGCTTAGTATGCAAGCAAAACTTGAACTAGGTGCCTTGTAGGAGCTTAGCAGATGGGAAGTGAATAAGAGATTTATTTAAACTTTTGCTCTTATGTATATACTTGATTATTATCTCTATTTTGTGACTGAAGAAACCAATATAAAATGAATTAAATAAAACTGATTTTCCCATAAGTTATGAAAGAAGGCCCTAAAGTGTTCTGCCTCGGATGATACTGTGCTTTTTCTGTCACTATCTTGGGTTTTCATGCTTTCCATAGACTATGTTCTTTATTTTGGAAGGAGACTTGAGTTCATTATTAGAAATTAAATTGTAACAGCTTATTATTTCCCATTTAAAACACTTAAGATCCCTTGTTCCATTTACTAACCTAAAAACGGGTATACACATATGTTGAGTCATTTTGTACAATTACTTGCAAAAAAATGGATAGAGATAGGGAGGGCATGTGAATTTATGCATGGTAATGAAACCTTAAAATAAAATGTTTCCATGCACAACTCCCAGTCTTGTTGGATAACTTTACTTGATTGAAAATTACTTGAGAAAGATGAAATCATAAATTACCTTAAATTTACTGAAAGCCTGTGAACCACCTATATTAAGTGTTAAGCTGATGAAGCACCAACCTGAATGGAAAGATTTCATTAGAAACAGCATGGACTACATTTTCTAAAAGGGGGCTGACATATAACAGTACCACTGGGTACAATTCTGGATAATATTGTGTATTTATAATATGGTGATAATTGTTTGCCTTACCATTCACAGCTTCTGTTTGTTTTACTCCTATCCATGACTATTTATAGACACTATTCATACTTTTTATACTATTGTTAATGTATTTATTTACTTATTATTTCATTCAACAATGAAGTTATTAAATCAGCCATTATATATTCAAATTATTCTTACACTCATTACTGATCATATGTGAAAATATTATCATTAAGTTATGACAGTGTAGCATTCGACAAATGAAGAAAATGAGCAAATACAAGGTACGTGATGTTGGGATTAATATCAGGAAGTATGAGTCTAAAAGGCATGTGATTTTTTAAAATAAAAATATTAAATTATGTGTATGTGTTTGTGGGGTGGCATGTGCATATGTGAGTGTGGTTGCCTGCAGAGGCCATGAGAGAAGGTAATTACCCCCCAGAACTGGAGATCTAGGCAGTTGAGTGGCGAACTGCCCAATGTAGGTGCTGAGAATGGAGCTCTGGTCCTCTGTAAGAGCAGTACTCACTATTAAGCACTTAACCATCCCTTTAGCCTCTGGATTGCATATCTTTAACCATTGTGTCTTTCCTCATAAATTCATACTATAATGTCTCTCTCCACTTCTCTGACCTCAAACACATCTGTATTCCCAACAGGAAAGCTCAAAAGACATCCTTTTCCAAACTCCTCCCAAATCTGCCTTCCATATCAAACTAAACTGGTGCCCATGCTTGGTTTTTGTTTTTGTTTTTGTTTTTATTTTAAACCCATTCAGTCCAATTTGTGTGGCTATATACTCTTGGGTCTGTGAGCATACTAGAGTTTGGTTGAACGACCAGGGGCAATACCCTTAAAGAAAACTGAATTTCCCTCTCCCAGCACCTATCAATTGCCAATAAATCTTCAGTCAGTGGTTAAGCTTCACCCAGTTTCCCTTTCCATGGTGAAATGTTGTCTGGTTTCAGCTTGCACTGCTCTTATGCGTGCTATCAATACTACTGTGAGTGAATATGTGCAACTTCTCAGTTGGACATGGAAACACTGTTTCCTTATGTTCTCAGCTACCTCTGGCTCTTAAAATCTTACAACATCTCTTTCACAATGGTCCCCGTGCCTTGGGAAGATAAAGTTTTGATACAGATGTCCCATTTCTAGCTGAGCATCCTGCAGTTTCTTTTTCTCTGAACCCTTACTAGTTGTGGGTATCTTTGTTAAACCATCATTTTGGTTAGTTTTTGTCCACATGAAACAGATCTAGAAATAACTGGGAAGAGAGAATCTTAGTTGAGGAACTGATTCTGCAGGTTGTCCTGTGGGCATGTTTGGGGGGCATTTTCTTGATTGATGAGTGATGTAGGAGGACCCACCCCACCATGCACAGCACCACACCTGGGTTGTATAAGATGGCATACTAAGAAAGCTATGGGTATCAAGACAGTAAGCAGAATTTCTCTATGGTCTATGTTTAGTTCCTGACTGGGTTTCTCTTGATAACTGATTGAAATCTGTAACTCAAACAATTTTCTCCCAAAAGTTATTTTTGGTCAGCCTTTTATCATAGCAACAAAAGAAAAGTGTGATAGTTACCATCTACTACAGGTAGAAACTTCTCTGGTGAGTGTTAGGAGGTACATTAATGAATGGGTATAATAAGAAATCAGGATTCGATTTTATATTATGTCTTATTAACAGAGTACAAGCAATAGGTTGTCCCCTAAAGGCCTATGGGCTGTCTGTCCATAGGTATTGGCCCCTGTAATATTGTCAGGTATAGATTTCATGTTGTTAAGTGACTTTAATCAGAGTGGTTAGTTACTTTTATAATGCCCAGCCACTATAGCACCAATATCCCTGTCTCCCCAGGATAGTTGTTATTGTAGCTCATAAAGTTGACAGCTGGGTAAAACTGATAATTATGTTTCCCCTCTTGTAGTGTTCCTAGTGCCTTCTATCTCTATGAAAGCTATCCAGTAGGGAGGAAGGTTCTGGATCAGTATCAGCCTTATTTCTCAATGTTCTATGACTCAAGTATGTGATGTCTTCAGTAACAGGGTATTACTGACAAGTTCTGGAGGGTAAACAGAAGCATACAATGATTGAGGTCTGTGAGCCTTCACTGGTCAACAATGGCAAAAGAAGTTATCCATTCCTGACACTGGACTAAACATTTATTGGTTAGCGTGTGGTGTCTAATAGGTGTATTGTCACCCTGTATAGGATAACTCCATTTCAGTTCTTGTGTGTGTGTGTGTGTGTGTGTGTGTGTGTGTGTGTGTGTGTGTGTGTGTTTTAGGAAGCTTCTACAGTAGTAGGTTCTGATATGACTTTTTCAAACTGTCTCAGAGTTAGTTGTTTCTCCTCATAGCGCCCCTCTTTATTACCATCTCCTACCTAATTCAACCCTTCATGTTCTCTTATTGTCTTTTACCCTTTATTACAGCTACATTTTTGTTTTTATGGAAATTACTTAAAAATACAGGAAACACTATTTTAAAATATTTATTTTGTCACAAATTATTTCTAAAGCATCTGATAGGTGTTGCGACTAAGCTAATTGCTGTAGAATATGATATTCTAGATATGATAAAAATTATCAAAAATGTGTGATTCAGTCATGGCAATACAAATTAAGTGAAATTGTGAACAAATAATTAACACACAGCAAGATTATTTTAAGTAAAGATGTAAACATGATATTGCTGGTTTATATTGGTAAGGATCTCTTGTTATGCATAAAGGTTTATGTTGTTATAAAATTATCTGTACTTTTCAGAGATGTGGATATTATATGTCTAAGCTATATGTTCAGGAATCAAACAAATAAATTGCCTACTGATCAAAGAATGTGATCACTAACAGCATTTCTACTGACATCACCGACATGCGTCTTTGAAGTATATGCTCCATTTTCTTAAGATACATGTAATTTTCTCACAATACCATTTTTTCAAATATATGGCTAGCTGTAATGGATACAGGGTCTTATATACTAGAGATTAAAATCTACAAAAGATTTAGCTGACTGCCCAAATGTGAGATGTACAAGGACTGTACCAGTGTCCATGACAAAGTAGAAAAGCCCATGAGGCAGGCTTCTGGGAATCCAGTGCTTGTGGTGTGACACCTTGCACAGACTTGGTGTCATGGGAAGGGGCTTGGACCTGCCTAGGCTCAGTGTGCTGGGCTCTGCTGACTCCCCATGGGAGACCTCAATTTGGGGGATGTGGGGATGTGGGGTGGCTTGGGAAAGAGGGCTGGGGGGTGGGAGGAGCGAGGAGGGCAGGTCTGTGGATAGCATGAAGAGTGAGTAGAAAATTTCTTAATAAAGAAAAAAAAATGACAAAGTAAGTTTAAAAAAAAAAAAAGAAAAGCCCATGAAGTCTCAACCCTATATAGAGAACCACAGGCAACTGAGGAAAACTGGGAGCAGGAGAGGTGGTCTTCCCCAGGGAAGAGCACCATCAATAGGTTACCAAATGCCAAGTGGTCAGATCTGAAAACATACATACAGTTGACATTATACAGACCAAGTAGGTTATATTTAAGGCTATATATGCATATATATTTATGTATATAATAACAGTTAACAGAAAAGGAGGGCATCAATAGGCCAGTAGTATTGGGTTTTATCCTACGTCTCTGGGCTATCTAGTGTCTGGTTCTTGTTTACCCAATTAGTGTCTGGTATGAGTTCTATGTTGTGGAATAGATCTTAAATCAAATCAGCCATTAGTTGTTTGCTCCCATAAGCTTTGTGCCACCATTGCCCTAGCATATCTTGGCATAGGTCAAAGGTTTTGTGGCCAGGTTGGTGCTTATGTTTTTCTTTTGGTAGCCTGCAGAGTATCTTCATGTACAAAAGACATTGGATGTAGATATAGGAAGGTACCAGCTGTACTTCTCCATGTTCAATGAGTTGTGTGGATATTGTCTTCAACAATGGGACTTGCTGTCAATTTGTGGAGAGCAACTTAATGAGACCCTTTTGGCTAACAACTCAATTACATATAACTCAGTCTCAGTACTGGCAGCTTCATTTCATGACAAGAGATGGCCAGTTGGGTATCTCTCTCTCCCATTATTTGGAGACTTCTTTAGGATCATCTTCATATATTTTAGGAAGTTTTCATTGCATTATGCTTCTATAGCATCTCTCAAATTCTGCTCAGCTATCTCAGCATTCTTTCTCTCAACCCCATCTCTCCTCCTTTCCCCTGCTTATCCTCCCATTCCCATCCTCGCCCCTGTCCTGAGTCCAACCATCAAATCTATTCTATTTCCCCCTCCCATTGGAATGATATTTCTTCCCTAGTCATTTCCTCTATACCTAACCTCTCAGGGTCTAAAAATTGTAGTTTAACTATCATTTAATGACTAATATACACATATAAACAATTATATATCTTATTTATCTTTCTGTTTCTGAGTTACCAAAGTCAAGGTTATTTTTCTAGTTTCATCCATTTGCCTGCAAATTTCATGATGTCATTTTTTGACAGCTGAGTAATACTCCACTATGTAAATGTACCACATTTTCTTTGTCCATTCTTCTGTTGAGAGACATCTATGTCATTTCCAATGTCTAGCTATTATGAATAGAGGAGTGTTTCTTACTGGCTTGCTCCTCATGGCTTGCTTAGCTTGCTTACTTATACAATCCAGGACTCCTAGTCCAGAGCTTGCACCACTCATAGAGGGCTGGGTCATTCCCCATCAAGCATTAATTAAGAAAATACCCTGCAGACCTGTTCTTAGTCCAATCTTGTGGAGGCATTTTCTCAATTCAGTTCCCTCCTCTCAGATGATTGTTGCTGGACAAGTTGACAATAAACTAGGGAGCATGATTGGTATAGGGATGTAAGTATAACAGTGATAAAACCTATCATTCACAACCTGCAAACCTGAAATAAGCCATTGAATATCAGGGTAAAGCAAAAATGAGAAGGAAAATCCCCAAATCTTTCAACTATGGGCTGAAAAAAAAGCTATGTATTTCTTATTGTAAAAGGGAAGAACCAGGGCACAGGTATAATCAGATCAAAGCAAAACTGAAATCTAAAACCATAAATATTTCAGTGTCTGATATCTTGGACTTATTCATTCTGAGCTCCAAAGGGCTTGGGCAACTCCCTCTTTGGTTTTGTCATCCATATGATACGCAGCTTACCAGCTCCAGTCCATGCTTGTGGTTGTTCTTATTGGTCATTCCGAAGTTCCAGCCACCCCAATATGCTGGAGTTTCCACTACAGCTAAGGCTATACCTTTAGCAATGACCTCCTGGAGTTACTTCAGGGACCTGAATGGTGTCAAATCCAAGCTGCTTTCTTTGACCCCTTCATGCCTTGAAAATCAGTACCATATGGGAGATTTTATGCTTTAACTGAAGCCTTGGCTACTTCTGGGCCACAGCTTCTGGGTACTGACTCTGAAGATATACGTCCCAGAAGATTTTTGCCTCAGTTATGCTGGTAAGTATTTTATTATATAAAGGATGAATAGATTGATATTATACTCCTTAATTTTGTTCAGATGTCTCATGTCAAAGTTGAAATGGATTTCTGATGGCTTTTACTCAATTCTACATACAGTGCTTTTTATAAACTGATGAGGTTGATTTCTCTTAGTCACCAATGTACTTTACCTTGTCTGTTTTTAAGAAAGGAAGATTTGTTTTGGCTCCCAGTTCAAGGATACAGTCTATTCTGGAACCAAGAGCTTGAGATATCTAATAGTAGTGAGGAATGATTCCATAGTTAGCAATGGATGCTTATACCCAGATCTCTCTCCTTCTATACTTTAAAAATATTCATAAAAGTGAACTATATTTACATCATGTCACCACCCTTCCTTTCCTCTCTCCAACTTCTTCCATATTCTCCTCATTCAAAAATTAATGGCTCCTTTTTATTGTTGTTACATATATGAATTGATATATAAATACAACCTGCTGAGTTCATTTAGTATTTATGTATAAGTTTTAGTGGTGAAAATTTCATACTGGATACCTAATTAGGGGGCTCATCTTTGGAAAAAACTAACTCTACTTCAGCTAGCAATCATTAATTATCTGTAGCTTTTAATCAAGGGTGCTACTTTGTGAGAGTTCTTCCATCCATGTTGGCATGTCAATTAGCTTCCTTCCAAAAAATTCATAGGCTGGCGGTTGTGGTGATATTTTTATCTGTGTACTACTGTGGCACATTCTGTAAGCTGTGAATATGTGTTGCTTTGATTGGTTGATAAATAAAATGCTGATTGGCCAGTAGCCAGGCAGGAAGTGTAGGCAGGGCAAGCAGAGAGGAGAATTCTAGGAAGAGGAAGGCTGAGTCGCCAGTCAGACACAGAGGAAGCAAGATGACAAAGCAAAATTGAGAAAAGGTACCAAGCCATGTGACTAAACATAGATACTAATTATGGGTTAATTTAATTGTAAGAGCTAGTCAGTAATAAGCCTGAGCTAATGGCCAATCAGTTATAAATAATATTAAGCCTCTGTATGTTTATTTGCTTCTCAGCAGCTGCAGGGCTGGGTGGGAGAGATTTGTCCCAACTGCAAGTCAGGCGGGACACAAGAAATCTTCCAAATACAGTGTACCCCAATAAAGTGTATCTGAGGATCAGAGGAAAAAGCCAGCCACTATAGTAAACATAGAAGTCAGGCAATGGTAGCACATGCCTTTAATCCTAGCATTCATGAGGCAGAGATCCATCCTGATCTCTGTGATTTCAAGACCACACTGGGAACAGAGCCATTCGTGGTGACATATGCCTTTCATTCCATGGAGGTCTGGAGGTCTGTACAGACAGACAGGAAATTATATAGTTGGAAGGAGAGAGAAAGTAAGATGGCAGGACAGAAAGGCATATAGGCATGGGTATACAGGAAGCAGGTCACTTTGGAGGCTGAGGAGTCGGTAAGGTGAGATTGGCTGTGGCTTGTCCTATTCCTCTGATCTCTGTTTTCACCCCAATATCTGGCTCTGGGGTTTTTATTAATAAGACCATTTAGCAATTTGTCTTACAGGCAGTTCCGAGCAGCCAGCCAGCATGTGAGCGATCTGCCTTCAGGATACACCACCACCAATGACCAGCAACCACTGGATTCCCAAGTGGAATTCCCCCAAGACTCATTCTTCTGCCCAATCCCACTCACCTCGTGATCCTTCCCATGGCCAGCCCTCCCCTGAAACTACAGCAGACTCCATAAGCACAGGCACAACACATACCAGTTGGAAGAACAGACTCCATAAGAACAGGTATAGCCCATACTAGTAAGAAGAACAGGAGGATACCCTGGATCTAGGCACCCAAACTGCGATGATATTATGTCCCCCAATATAGTGTGCACCCTAATAAACTTATCTGGGGTCAGAGAACATAACAGCCACTAGATAGACATAGAGGCCAGAAAATGGTGGCACATACATCTTTAATCCTATCACTGGGGAGGCAGAGAACCATCTGGATCTCTGTGACTTCAAGGCCACACTGGAAACAGAGCCAGACATGGGGGCACACACATTTAATCCAAGGACTTGAAATCTCATGTCCTGCTTGGCAAAGACACATGCCTTTAATCCCAGCAAGTGATGGTAGGAAGCAGAAAGGTATATAAGGCATGAGAACCAGGAACTAGAGGCTTTTAAGCTTTTAGGCTTTTAGGAGCAGTTCAGCTGCGATCCATTCGAATAAGGACTCGAAGACTTCCTGCTTGAGGAAACAGGATTGGCTGAGAAGTTGGCGAGGCAAGGTTAGCTATGGCTTGTTCTGTCCCTCTGATCATCCAGCATTCACCCCAATATCTGGTTCCATGGCTTTTTTAAATTATTAATGAGACCTTTTAAGATTCGTGTTACACCAAAACACACATAAACCTTAGCTGAGACAATCCTACTGGACCTGAAGACCTGCCAATCATCAGAAATCTTGGTCACTCAGGACAGAAGACTATAAAGGAAACAAATGATAAAGGAACAAAACACCCATCCAACAAAGACAACACAAGAATCAACAACTGTACTTATAATCATCCTAAACCCAGACATACAAACATGAGTGTAAGAACATATTAAACATCAGAAAGGGCAATATGGCACCACAGAACCCAATAATCCTGTATCAGCAAGACCTGAACCTTCTAACACAGCTGAAGCACAAGAAAATGACCTTAAAAACTTTATAAAGGTGATAAAGTCCCTTAAAGAGGAAATGAAAAATTCCCTTAAAGATACTGAGGAAGCCGGGCGGTGGTGGCGCACGCCTTTAATCCCAGCACTCAGGAGGCAGAGTCAGGCGGATCTCTGTGAGTTCGAGGCCAGCCTGGGCTACCAAGTGAGTTCCAGGAAAGGCGCAAAGCTACACAGAGAAACCCTGTTTCGAAAAACCAAAAAAAAAAAAAAAAAAAGATACTGAGGAAAAGACAAACAAAAAATGGGAAGAAATCAATAAATCCCTTAAAGAAAGCCAATAAAAAACAGTCAAACAGCCGGGCGGTGGTGGCGCACGCCTTTAATCCCAGCACTCGGGAGGCAGAGCCAGGCGGATCTCTGACTTCGAGGCCAGCCTGGGCTACCAAGTGAGTTCCAGGAGAGGCGCAAAGCTACACAGAGAAACCCTGTCTCGAAAAACAAAAAACAAAAAACAAAAAACAAAAACAAAACAAAAAACAGTCAAACAGGTGAAGGAAACAGCTCAAGACATGAAAACAGAAATAGAAGAAATAAGGAAGACACAAACTGAGGGAATTCTGGACATGAAAATCTGGGTAAACAAACAGGAACTACAGATGCAAGCATCACCAACAGAATGCAAGAGATGGAAGAGAGAATCTCTGGGGGTTGAAAATACAGCAGAGGAAATAGATTCATCAATCAAAGAAAACATTAAAGCCAACAAAGTCATAACACAAAATATCCAGGAAATCTGGGATACCATGAAAAGACCAAATCTAAGAATAGGGATAGAAGAATTCCAGCTCAAAGGCACAGAAAACATGGTCAACAAAATCATAGAAGAAAACTTTTCCAACCTAAGGAAGGACATGCCTATGAAGGTACAAGAAGCTTACACCAAATAGACTAGACCAAAAAAAAAGAGTCTCCTTGCCACATAATAATCAAAACACTAAACATGCAGAATAAAGAAAGATTATTAAGAGCTGCAAAGGAAAAAGGCCAAGTAACATTTAAAGACAGACATATCAGATTATGCCAAACTTCTCCATAGAGACCCTAAAAGCCAGAAGGTCCTGGGCAGACATTTTGCAGATACTAAGAGACCACAGAGGCCAGCAAAACTTTCAATCACCATAGATGGAGAAAACAAGGTATTTAATAACAAAACCAGATTTAAACAATACCTATTCACAAAACCAGCCCTACAGAAAGAAGTATAGTAGAAAAACTCCAACCCAAGGAAGTTAGCTGCCCCCATGAAAACACAGGCAGTGTATAATCTCACACCAGCAAAACCCAAAGAAGGGAAACACACACACACACTACCATCACAACCACCAAAGCCAAAAAATTACGGTAATTAACAATCACTGGTCATTAATATCAATGGACTCAATTGGCAGAAAAAAAAAGGACACAGGCTAACAGAATGGAAAGAAAAACAGGATCCATCCTTCTGCTGCATACAAGAAACACACCTCAACTTCAAAGACAGGCATTACCTCTGAGTAAAATGTTGGGAAAAGATTTTCCAATAAAATGGACGTAAGAAGCCAACTGATGTAGCTATCCTAATATCTAACAAAATAGACTTCAAACTAAAATTAATCAAAAGAGATGGAGAAGGACATTTCATATTCATTAAAGAAAAATTCCATCAAGATGAAGTCTCAATTCTAATCATTTATGCCCCAAATGCAAGGGCACATACATATGTAAAAGAAACATTACTAAAGCTTAAATCACACATCAAGACCCATAAATTAACAGTGGTAGACTGCAATACCCAACTCTCACCAATGGACAGATCTGCCAGACAGAAACTTAAGAGAGAAACAAGGGAACTAACAGATGTTCTGACTCAAACGGACTTAATTTACATCTATAGAACATTTTACCCCCAAACAAAAGAATATGCCTTTTTCTCAGCACCTCATGGAACCTTCTCTAAAACTGTCCACATACTTGGCCACAAAGAAAATCTCAACAGATACAAAAAAATTGGAATAAATTCTGTATCTTATTGGATCACCATGGATTAAAGTTAGAGTTCAAAAACAAGAAAAATTACAAAAAACCTTCAAACTCGTGGAAACTGAACAGCTTTCAACTGGATTACCATTGGGCCAAGGAAGAAATAAAGTAAAGACCTCCTAGAATTCAATGGAAATGAATACATAACATACCCAAATTTATGGGACACTATGCTAAGAGGAAAGTTCAGAGCACTAAGTGGCCACATAAGGAATTTGGAGAAATCTCACACTAGCAACTTAACAGCACACCTGAAAACTCTAGAACAAAAAGGAGTAAACTCATCCAGGAGGAGTAGATGCCAGGAAATAATGAAATTGAGGGTTGAAATCAATAAAATAGAAACAAAGAGAACAATACAAAGAACCAACGAAATGAAGAAGAGAGATATAACAAGAGACACTGATGAAATCCAGATAATCATTAAGTCATACTTCAAAAACCTGTACTCCACAATATTGGAAAATATAAAACAAATGGATAGTTTTAGGGATAGGTAGCACATACCAAAGTTAAATCAAAACCAAACTATTTAAATAGATTTATAACCTCTAACAGTCATTGAAAGTCTCCCAACCCAAAAAAAGCCTAGGGCCATATAGTTTCAGCATTCTATCAGAATTTCAAAGAAAAGCTAATATCAATACTTCTCAAATTGTTTCACATAATAGAAAAAGAAAGAACATTGCCAATTTCTTTTTGTGGGGCTACCGTTACCTTGATACCCAAACCATAGAAAGGTGTAACAAAGAAAGAGAATTACAGACCAATCTCCCTCATGAATATTGATGCAAAAATACTCAATAAAATACTGGCAAACCAAATCCAAGAACACATAAAAAAAATCATCCACCATGATCAAGTAGGCTTCATCTTAGAGATGCAGGGATGGTTCAATATATGAAAATCTGTCCATGTGATCCACATATAAACAAACTGAAAAAAAAAACCCAAAAACACATGATCATCTCATTAGATGCTGAAAAGGCCTTTGACAAAATTCAAAACTCCTTCATGATAAATGTCTTGGAGAGATCAGGGATACAAGGAATATATCTAAAAATTATAAAAAACAATATATAGCAAGCTGACAGACAACATCAAATTAGATGGAGAGAATCTCAAAAGATTCCCCCCAAAATCAGGACTAAGACAAGGCTCTTCACTCTTTCCATATCTATTCAGTATAGTATTCCATGTTCTAGCTAGAGTAATATGACAACAAAAGGAGATCAAGGGGACACAAATTGGAAAGGAAGAAGTCAAACTTTCAATATTTGCAGATAATATGATAGTATACATAAGTGAACCCAAAAATTCTACCAGGGAACTCTTACAGCTGATAAACATCTTTCAGTGGTGTGGCTGGATACAAGATTAACTAAAAAAAAATCAGTAGCCCTCCTATATACAAATGATAAATGGGCTGAGAAAGAAATCAGGGAAACAACGCCCTTTACAATAGCCACAAATAGTACAAATTATAGTGGGATAGCTCTAACTAAATAAGTGAAAGACCTGTATGTCAAGAACTTTAAGTCTTTCAAAAAATAAATCAGAGAAGATATCAGAAAATAGAAAGATCTTTTATGCTCATGGATCAGTAGGATTAACATAGTAAAAATGGCCTTCTTACCAAAAGCAATCTATAGATCCAATGCAATCCCCATTAAAACTCAACACAATTCTTCACAGACTTTGAAATAACAATACTCAACTTCATATGGAAAAACAAAAAAATCAGGATAGCTAAAACAATCCTGTACTATAAAGGAACTTCTAGAGGTATTATCATTCCTGACTTCAAGCTCTACTATAGAGTTACAGTAATAAAAATAGCTGGTATTGGCATAAAAACAGACAGGTGGGTCAATGGAATCAAATCAAAGATCTTGACATAAATTCACACACCTATAATCATCTGGTTTTTTGACAAAGAACCCAAAGATAGCATCTTCAACACATGGTTCTGACAATTGGATGTAGGCAGGTAGAAGATTGCAAATAGATCCATATCTATCACTATGCACAAAACTCAAGTCCAAGTCGATCAAAGACCTCAACATAAATCCAGTTACTTTGAACCTGATAGAAGAGAAAGTGGGAAGTAGCCTTGAAAGCATTGGAACAGGAGATAACTTCCTGAATATAACATCAGTAGCACAGACACTGAGCACAACAATTAATAAATGGGGCCTCCTGAAACCAAGAAGCTTATGTAAGGCAAAGGACAGAGTAAATAAGACAAAATGACAGCCTACAGAATGGAAGAGATCTTCACCAACCCCACATCTGACAGAGGGCTGATCTCCAAAATATATAGAGAACACAAGAAACTAGACATTCAATACCAAATAATTCAATTAAAAATGGGGTACAAAAGAAAATTCTCAAATGGTTGAGATACACTTAAAGAATTGTCAACATCCTTAGCCATCAGGGAAATCAAATGAAAACAACTCTGAGATACCATCTTACACTTGTCAGAGTAGTTAAGACAAAGAAAAACACTAATGACAGCTTATGTTGGAGAAGATGTGGAGTAAGGGGAACACTCCTCCACTACTGGTGGGACTACAATCTTGTACAGCCACTTTGGAAATTGATACGGCAGTTTCTCAGAAAATTGGGAATCAATCTAACTTAAGACCCAGCTATACCAATCTTGGGCATACACCCAAAGGGCACTCCATACTACCATAAGAACTCTTGCTCAACTATCTTCATAGCACTGTTATTAATAATAGCCAGAACCTGGAAACAACCTAGATGACCCTCAACTGAAGAACTGGTATAGAAAATGTGGTACATTTACACAATGGTATAAAAAAACAACATCATGAAATTTTGCAGGCAAATGGATGAAACTAGAAAAAATTATCCTGTGTGATGTAACCCAGACCCAGAATGACAAACATGGTATATACTCACTCATAAGTGGACATTAGGTGTAAAGTAAAGGATAACCAGACTACAATCTGCAAATCCAGAGAAGCTAGGAAACAAGGAGGATTCTAAGTGGGACACATGGATCTTCTTGGGAAGGGAAAACAGATCTCTGTGAGTAAACTGGGGATGAGGAGGGAAGCAATGGAGGAGAGGGAATGGGGAATGAGAATGTAAGGGAACAGGATGATCAAGTTGGGGGAGGGACAGAGTGGGAGAGCAATGAAAAAGATCTTGATAGAGGGAGCCATTATGGGGTAAGGAAGAAACCAGGTGCTAGTGACATTGTCAGGAATTCACAAAGATGACCCCAGATTAGACTACTAACAATGGTGGAGAGGGTACCTGAGCTGACCTACTCCAATAATCAGATTGGTGATACCCTAATTGTGATTATAGAGCCTTCATCCAGTAACTGATGGAAGCAGCTGCAGAGATCCACAACCAAGTACCAGGTCAAGTTTGGGAGTCCTATTGAAGAGGGGGAAGAGGGATTGTACTAGCCAGGAGGGTGAAGGTTATGACTGAAGAACCCACAGAGATAGCTGACCTGGGCTCCTGGGAGCTCATGGACTCTGGACCAACACCTAGGGAGCCTCTATGAGACTGACCTAGGCCCTCTGTATGTGTGTGACAGTGTGTAGCTTAGTCTGTTTGTGGGGCCCCTAGCAGTGGAATCAAAATTTGTCCCTGATGCTTGACCTGGCTTTTGGGAACCTTTTCCCCATGCTGGGTTGCTTTGCTCAGCCTTGATGCAGGGAGAGGAGCTTGGTCCTGACTCAACTTGATGTGCTATACTTTGTTGATGCTCATGGAAGGCCTGCCCCTTTCAAAACAGGGATGGAGGAAGAGTGGATGGGGTAGAGGGGAGTCAGGGCGAGGCAATGAAAGAGGAGGAGGAAGAGGAAACTGTGATCAGGATATAAAATAAATGAAAAATTTAAATTAACTAAAAATTCATAAGCCAAAACTTCATTATATTTTATCTTTTTCAGAATTCCCATTTTCCAAGCTCCCATCAAACAGCTCATTCCAACCTGAGCTCCAAAATTGTCCCCTAAACAACATCATCAGGTCTGCCCCAACAATACCCCATGACTGTGGTACCAATTCCTGTCCTATTTTGGCTTCTGTTGTTGTGATCGAAACACTGGCCAAAAGCAACTTGTGGAGGAGAGGGTTTATTTCATCTTACAGCTTCAAGTCATCATGAAGGGAAGACGGGGCGGCAGTGCAAGCAGAGATGGGAACAATAAAGGAATGCTGCTCACTGGCTTGTCCTCCGTGGCTTACTCAACCCCCTTTCTTAAACAGCCCACTACCATCTGCCACGGCGTGTCACCTGTCTGTGGTAGTGCCCTCGTACAGCATTCACTAATCAAGAAAATGCCTGCACAGATTCGCCTGTCATCCATTCTGATGAAGGCTTTTTTTCAATCAACTTTCTGCCATGACACACGACTCTAGCGTGTGTTGGGCGGACAAAAACTAAACAGCATGCTGAACCTTTAATATGTTACACCACCTAAGTTCTGGAAGCACACTCTGTCGTGTTCACACCATGATGAGATCACTTAGCGATAAATGATTTAGAATGTATCTTAGTGACACATGAATGAGTGTATACATGTGTGTGCACGCATTTTCAAACATACTAATTTCTAATGTCAAGCTAAAATATGCTTACTGTGTAACACGCAACCTAACTCCTTTCTGCATGCTGACTTTCATTCAAATGCCACAGAGTATGGATACACTGCACTATTCTTTTAGGTGGATTTTCATTAATGTCTCATGAATTGAACGAAATCAGTGATTCCAGGTGACTAAGTTGTGTTTGATGCTTACAGGGAGCTCCTAAATTCAAATTTACAGGAGTTGAAAGAATATAGCTTGCTGGTTTATACAAAACCTATATCAAGTTTTCTTTGTGTTCTGTTTTGGCTATCTAAGCATAAGCCTTTAGCCTTAACTCTCATTTAGTTTTTATCACAGCTAGACTTTTATGTAGACACCAGGCAACTATGTTTGTTTACTACAGGATAAATTTGGTTTCTCTTAAACATTTAAAAAAAATGCAGAATTTCATGTTTTGTAATGTTACGTTTGTGTCTTTGGATGGGGGCTCTACGTTGCAGAGGAGCCACACCCCACCACAATGGGGAAGAATTGGAGCACAGTCTGATAATAAAATTATCCTCTCTGGCACGGGCCTCACATAGTTCTGGCAGGACTGTAGTGATACATTAGTCATTTCAGAGAGAAGATACAGGTCCATGCCAGTCTCTTCTTTGGGGCGCCATCTGCACCACTTTTTGTCAGAAAATTCGAAGCTAAACTATATCTTTTGGTGAATATTTCTTCTATTTTTAAATCATTGTTGGAAGTGAGCTATGTGACAGCTCTTTGAGTATCACAAAGGTACACATCTCGGGTTGCTTCTGGTACTCTTTATTATCTGCAGTATTCTCATAATTATGTCACTGAGAACTGACACTTCCTTTTACTTAAATTGCCCATCATTTTTTTTTTTCCTCTTGAGATTGATAGAAAAATCAGAGGAAATGGTGAGTTCTTCTTTCTTGCTCTATTAGTAATGGAGCAACTGACTTGGTTTTCATTGTTTTGGTTCTCTTGTCTGGAAATATGATAATAAAGACACACACGCAGTATTCCAAATGGTGATTATTTCTGTTAAGACTGGCAGTTAAAGTTATTCTAATTTTAATGATTGGTGATAGCATAAGGGGGCAGGCCTTTCAATGTTTGCTGACTAGAAAAATTGTCTAGGCTAATCATATAAATTCAATATATTTTGTAAGTTCTGGAGGGAAGGGTTACTTCTGTGTTCATGCTGTGAACAGAGAAAGCATTCGATAGATATTTATTTGACTGAACCAAAAAACCAATGGACCTGCTGTAATCGTTTTAAAGAAACTTTGGGGATAGTTGTGGGGTTATCAGACTGACATCAGTGTAAAATATAACTAAGAAAAAGGTATCCCATCATTGCTGTTTTGGGAAAATAAGAAAAAAATTCTTGCCTAAATATTAGTTTGAGAAGTTTTGTCATTTTGCTAAGAGTCATATCAAAAGATGTTCTTCAGAACCTTGAATATTAGGTAAGTAATTGCTACATGAATATAGTTTCTAGAGAGGAATATATAAATCATTCAGGGTCTATGAAACATTTTACTGTTCTTACTTCATTTAAGCCTCAAGACCCTTTTTTGGATACTCTGCTTTAAGTGGGTAACTTTGAGATACCTATTGTTCATGTTACAAGCCTCTGAGTTTATCTGTAGCTCATTAGTTTTATAAAAGCTTGTTTTTTTTTTTAATTGCCTGAATTTCCTAGAAAAAGGCTAGATATTTTACAAGGGATTAAGAGGAATATAGCTGTGACTACCTGTATAAGCCCTTCACACACATACATACAAGACCAGGACTGCATAGTAAGTTCTAGGCCAACATAATGAGACCCTGTGTCAAAACAACAACAAAAATAACATGGGGAAATGCTGAGGAAGAACAAAGGAGACATCAGGGATAAGAGAGAATTAGGAATAGGATCACAATGCATTCTATACATGTCTGTAATTTGCAAAGACACCATCTAATTTCAAAGAGTAGATGAAACCTTGAGAAATGGTAACACTCTTACTAAGCATTCAGCTTATGTGAGACTTTCTTTATCTTATATTGAAAATTTCGCTTAAAGAAAAGTCCACTGAAGTGTTTTGAATGAAAATGTCAGCCGGGCGGTGGTGGCACATGCCTTTAGTCCCAGCACTCAGGAGGCAGAGGCAGGTGGAACTCTATGAGTTCGAGGCCAGCCTGGTCTACAGAGTGAGTTCCAGGAAAGGTGCAAAGCTACACAGAGAAACCCTGTCTCGAAACACAAACAAACAAACAAAAAAGAAAATGTCCCCCATAGACTTGTAGAGAGTGGCCTCATTGGAGGACATAGACAAATATTTTTATATAATTGTCTAGGTAAGGAAATGAAGTTTCCCTGTGAGAAAATTTGTGTAATTTCAAGTATTTGTCTTCTTAGACATCTATGACATCCAATGATTTAGTCATTATTTATTCTTTGGAGCTAGATATTTACCCTGATATATCACATTAGTCTTAATGTTTAAATTGGCTTCAGGAAAAAAAAACATAGAGGAGGTAGCATATTATGCAAAGTGAGTCAGATACAGAAAGAAAATTATTGTATGTTCTCTCTCATACAAGTAATTTTTTAAAGTTGACCTGAAAGTGAAGTTCTGTGTACTAGGGCTTGGGATGGGCAAGGGTAGAATGGATGCATGTATGTATAGAAATGTCACACTGACCTTCACTTGAATGTACAAGGTGTGTGTTATTAAATACTGAGGAATGAGAGACGGGATAGGAAGGCAGAGTAATTAGAAGTGCAAACAGCCTTTGGAGAGCATAATTTGATATTTTAGCAAACTCTTTTTCCAAGAGAGAAAAGTTAAGATAAAGAAAAATAGAAGAATGGGAAGAGAGCCATCTCATCAGTGAAGAGCACTTGGGGCTCTTCCAAAGAACCTAGGTTTGATTCCAAGCACCCAACATAATATCTCACAACTATCTGTAACTCCAGGCCCAGGGAATCTGACGTCCTTTTCTGGCAACCATGGACACTGCATGTGTTTGGTGAACAGATATACAAGCAGGCAAATGCTCATGGTAATAAAATAAAAATAAATAAAATCTCAAAGTAGAAAAAAAGAAATTAGGGTTTAAATTTTTAAATGAATGAAAAAGAAGAACTATTTAATGCAATTTGTACTCATCCTCTGTAAGTGATGCTCTAATGTTTTAGGAATATTATTATTCAAATCACTCATAAAACTCTGGAAGAGTTAATGTCCAAGTTTGACTTAAAACTAAATTACTAGAGTTTTAATTCAACATAAAGATTTTAATTGGTTACTTATTGCTGGAGAACAATATTAAGGAAAATAGTTTGAGAAAGTTAAAAAGACAAGTTTTTCTGATAAAATATTTGCTCAACATGAGCATAGCCCCATGCCTGACCTCCAGCACCACAAAACAAAACAAAGCCACAATAAATGTTATACTTTTTAAATATCCTTGTGATGAAGATAAGCCAAAATAATTTAATTAAAAGTAACAAACAGCAAACGTCTATTGATAAATATTTGAAGTTAAACATGTTGCCACTCTTAACTAAATCATAATGAAATTTGTCATAGTTTGAAAATCTCTTCATTCACTCTAATCATTTCATGAAACTTATATGCGGTTTCTTAAGACTGATGTTAGTGGTTTTGAAATTAAATATTTTTCATGTGTTGTTTGTTGGTTATTTTGTAATATGTTCAAACACAGAAGGATTTTCAAAATGTCTATACCAACATGAGTAAAAACAAAATAATATTTGAAACTAAAGTTTTAGTAGAGTATTTAATAAAGAAAATGTCTTATGGAAATTCAAATTGCATGTTTTATAATTATTTTACAAACTTGAGAACTAGGATACCCACAGAGTGGAAAGATTCAAATGAACACCCACACTGACCTCTGTTGTAAAACAGAACAACCAGCTCCCTGCACAGAAGGAAGATGTGAAGTGAAGTGCTCATGTTAAGTGGCACTTAGATTTATTAAGCGAAGCGAGCACTTAGACTGAAATCAGATATCTGACCAAGGTAAATTACTTTGTTGTCACGTTCATGAGCTGCCTTATGGTGCCACTCATCTCAATGAAATGATGGACCTAGAAATGCTAATTAGATGTTATAGCCTGAGCAATATTGAAGAGCCTTTTTAATTTGTACTTCCACCATGTTCTTTGAAATGTCCTCACATATTTACAAGAATGACAGTGATGGAATGTTGGTTTTCTTATTTATTTACTTGATTTTGTTTTGTTTCTTTGGTTTTGTTTTTTACATAGATTCAAAGATTTTATTGAAATACGTCAAAGTTTAATGGCATACATCCATTGTGTGTGTGGTAATGGATTTGCTGAAAACAAGTTTATCCGAGTATATCAAGTACTTTGGCTATATTCATATATCTATTGTCCCGTTTCTACTCTCTCCTCCCTCATGGTAAAGTTGCCTTCACTATGCAGACAGTCTCACTGTTACTGTGTCCTGCGTCAAAGTGAGTTTATACATGTCTATATAATCTGGGATCCACAAATGATGAAGAACATGAAATATTTGCCATTCAGAGTTTATTTCCCTAAATATAGCAACCACCAGTTCATCCAATTCCCTGACAACAACATGATTTCTCTCTTCCTTGTAAATGAATGAAACTCCTTTTTGTATGTCTACCACAATCTTTGTCCATTCCAATATTGAGGAATAGTGGTATAGCTGATAATATGATAGCTCTATGCTATGCTCTATGTTCAGGGCAGGGGGTGGGGTGGGAAGCTTCAGTACTCTAAAACCTAAATACCTAAAACCAAGTAATCCGAACAGTATCTGGCTCATTCAATGAAACTGAGAGTTATCAAAAGATAAAATACAAATTGCAGTGATACTATTTCCAAAAGTCAGCCTGCTGTAAAAATTCCTTTGAAATCTTGTGTAGTTAACATATAAACATATGTCTAAATTAAACATCCCAGGAATCTACATTGTGTGTATACACGTTGCTTTAATTGAAGATATTATACAGTATTTTCTTAACTTGGCCAAAATAATTCCTATCTATGTTATTCTGTTAGAAACATGGCTAGTTCCCAAAATCACCAGTATTATCATCCTTCTACATAACTAATATTCTTCATTTTAAAATTCATTTCCAGAGCTCTCTTGTAGTGGGTAGCTGTTCCAGCTTTGGTCTGGAAGTACTACCCCCACTGAGACTTTGGTAACTGTCACTCCTACAAGGTGGGGCTGAGACAGGAGCCCTGAAGACCCCAGATCCAGATGTGCTGGCTCTCTTGGTTCCTGGATCCTGGATGCTGGATGTAGACTAAGCAGAGTTCTGCAGAGAACACCGCTGGACTGAGCTACACCTTTCCCGGACCCTGTAACCTATCCCTTTACTTGTAAGTTACCCCACAAAATAAACCTCCCTTTTAACTATATGGAGTGGCCTTAATACTACAACCAATACTCTCTTAAGGCAGATAATATATATTTTTTCATCATTTTAATACACAAATCAGTTTATCAACTCTTTTGTGTGAATTTTGGGAAAGAAATCTTAGGAAGAATGTGTATAGCAAATACAACTGAATTCAGAGATGTAATAAAAATAGTATAGCTGGGAGAAATTAAATGTTCTTTAACAATGATAGAATAACATAAACCTAGGTCTACAAGGTCCTTCCATTTGGATTATGTGTTTATATGAATTCAGCATCATTATTAAGAGAACAACAACAGAGTATGTTGAAGACATCTTGTGTTACTGTCACTATATAACTTCAACACAAAATATTGATAATTTTTCTTTCAGTGTGGGAAGGTGAGAAAATTTTCAAAATCTTGATCAATGTTTCAGAGAAAAGGGGGGAAAGTTTTTATGTGTAATTTTCCTTTTTATTGGTTTGGGTTGAATTTATATAGGCAGTTTAGAATTAACTAAAAGAACTGTAAGTAACTAAGATAATTGTCTATTCATAAATAACTAAAAACTAAGTCTGAGATAGGACGAGAAGGACATGGGAGAGGAAGAGGCACTGCCACCATCCCTGATGTGGTCCCTCAGCATAGCTGTACGGTGTCTTTATCAGGCCACTTGTGACTCTGTCAGTGGTGATATGGTCCCTCAGCATGGCTGCACGGTGTCTTCATTGGGCCACTGGTGACTCCTTCAATGGAAAGTATTATTGATCTCAAAAACTTTCAGTTTATAGACAAATATGCAAAATCACAGCATTTACCTTGATTTTCACAGCTTTTTGGAAGCTTGTTTATGCTCATTTTTCTAGGGTTTTTAAAAACTCTTAGAATACTTGCTATGCTCTGGTTTATTTATCCTCTGCCTGTTGAAACTGATCTTAGTAATGGCCCTGGTGATTTATTGCTTGACACATTCAGATGATGCTTCCCAGTACACACATTCCACATACTATGGTTAT